>NC_045620.1:55528051-56772551 GCF_009829155.1 Mustela erminea
GTCTGGGAGGGAGAGGACCAGAGAGGGCATGGTGCTCTAGTCCCCTTCCCATACCTTGCCTAGTGCATCTCTGCCACTTGGCTGTTTCTACGTTGTATCCTTTATAATGAACCAGTACGTGTAAGTAATCTGTTTGCCTGAGTTCTGGGAGCCATTTCAGCAAATTATCAAACCCAAGGGTGGGGGTGGGTCATGAGAATCCCCAGTTTATAGCCACTTCATCAGAAGTGTAGGGACTTGTGATTAGGTTTTTTGTTTGTGGTGTTTTTTGTTTTTGTTTTTTAAAAAAGATTTATTTATTTATTTATTTATTTATTTATTTGACAGAGAGAAATCACAAGTAGGCAGAGCAGCAGGCAGAGAGAGAGGGGGAAGCAGGCTCCCTGCTGAGCAGAGAGTCCGATGTGGGGCTCGATCCCAGGACCCTGAGACCACTTCGGCTCTGAGCCAGAGGCAGAGGCTTAACCCACTGAGCCACCCAGGCGCCCCTTGTGATTGGTGTTTGAAGCAAGGGCAGCCTTGTGGGACTGAGCCCTTCACTTGGGTCTGTTTTAACTCTAGGTTGTTAATGTGAGAATTGAATTGAATTGTTGCACACCCACATAATGACTGTGCAGAGAGTTGGAGAATTGGTTGTTAGTGTGGAAAAAACCCATGCATTTGGTGTCAGAGGTGTTCTGAGGGTAGAAACAGATTTTAGGATGTGGGAGTTTTATTTTCAACAGTTTTCTATTTCCCTATGTAGTTCTTCAGACACTGGCCAGGGTGTTTGACGTGAGAAATGAGACTGGGGACTGGGGAAGAATGAGAATGCCCTTAAGGCCTAGGGTTTGGTACTTCAGTGGATGGATAGGATTTGGACAGTAGGGTTGAAGGCAGTGGTGACAGCATGACCATGAGCATGGAGGCGACTGTGCAACGAGCAGGTCCTTCTGGTCCTTTAAGGCAGCATTTCAAGTCGGCCTCCATATACACTTCATTCTGAGCTGAGCAAACATTCGATCAACATATTTCAACATATTTCAGAATATACAATATGCCAGCATTAGGGCAGAGCCATATCAAATCAGCCTATCTAGCTGGGACACTGTGTGTGCTGAGGGCATCCCCCGACCTCATGTAGGTGCACCAGCAGGGTTTAGGCCCGGTGTGTGGTCTTGCTATGTAGCCAGGAGATTAAGAGCCTGGTTGTTGTGATGTCGAAGCGCTGTTGGTAGATGTTTCTTTAACAGGCAGGCCTGGCTGCCAGATTCTCCATGTTCGCTGAATCCACATTAATGCATACTCTCCGCCCTCTCCCCCCCTTTTTTTTCCTTGCTTTATGTTCAGGAATGTTTGGATCTTAGGAGCTCCTGCAGGATACATGTGGGAGGAATGATTCCGGGTTGACCCTTTTTGGAGAAGGGCAGTTTCAGTTGCCCCCATTCAGCTACTTCTGTGGCTTAGGGGCAGTCATCTAACTGTGCTGTTTCATTTTGATGCATTTACAACATGGAGGTACTGTGTTCTCTTATACCTTGCAGGTAATAGTACTTTTTAGAAAACACCATGAGGAATTGACAGAATTTCTTTACAGAGATGACAGCTTCGCCTGATGAGCCACTTGGGAGAAAAGAGGTTTCCAGGTGCAGGTGTGAGAAAATTGCATGTGGGGAGGGCCTGTCCTCATGTAGGTAGGGCAGTAACAGTGGGCAAGTAGGTGCTCCCCAAAGGGTGGGCCAAGGTGGTCTTCCTCTCCCTTTTATTCAGAAGGGCAGGAAGTGAAATTCAAGTTAATCCATGAGCTTCTTTGAGTTTTTGGTTAAACTTTCCGTTTTTCTAACCAAAATAACTAAGTGCCATAAAGCAGCAGCAACAAACACTTGAATTCCCCTTCTTGTTGTCTTTTTCAGAAAGAGTCCGAACATCTTGGAAAATGAAAACAATTTTGTTAGGGAGGTGAGACCTTGGAATTTTATTCTTAGTATCTTTGAACATTTTTATCCTCTTTCTGAAAACAAGCTGTTTCTAAGTTAGAATTCAGTTGACATATGTAATGCAAGTAATCTGAGTTTAGTTTATTTATCTATTTTTAAAGAGTTTATTTATTTCGTTTAGAGGGGGAAAGACTGCCCCACAGAGGGGCAGAGGGAGAGGGGGAGAGAGAGAATCCTGAGTAGACTCCCCACTGAGTGGGGAGCCTGACACGGGTCTAAGATCATGACCTGAGGCAAAACCAAGAGTCAGATGCTTAACCAGCTGAGCCACCCAGGCACTGCTATTTATTTATTTTTAAAGGTGTGAGCAGACAGCTGTGTTATACCAGCAACAGAAGACTGAAGGGGTAGGATGGCTGTGTTGGAATCAAGGGAAAGAATCACATTAATCTGACGCTTTCAGTGGCCAATGACAGTCCTTGTGGAAATCCGTCACTAGTGAATGGTAAGGGGCCATAAATGGTGGTTCTCCTTGAAACTTGCATATAGCCAAATCAGAATCTTAGTTCTGTTCTTTCTTTTAGTTTTTTTTTCTTTTATTTTTACAGAATTTCATTCTGATTCCTTGCTCTCCTTACTCCCAATGCATCTTATTTAAAAGACAAAATTTCTATCTTTGGCTCTCAAAGCAATGAAGGCTCCCCCAACCTCCGGCTTCTGCCACTGATGCAGGTGTGGAACTCTAGCATGAGGAGTGACTTACTTTGATAATGCTACTATCTTGAGGCATGGGGGAGGATAATCTCCCCTATTTTATAGATGGGGAAACTGAGGCAGAGGGCAGTTACATGACCTGCTCCAGCTTTTAGTCTGGTACTCCATGCTAATGTGGAGGGACCTGGAGGAACTCCAAGGCTGCACCTACCCCATTTCTTAGCTTCAGTGTAGAATTCTAGTGACACGTCTCCTGAAAGAATGTTTCACTTTGAAGCAGCCTTGTTGGGGTGCCTACAAGGTGGAGGGGGCAGGAGGCATTTTAGAGGATCCCTGAGCATTACCTTTGTCTTGTTGGTAGGTGGTCAGCTGGCTTCTGGTTCTCTTGTTTGGCCCTGCCATAGGAGTCCCCCTCTTCTTTCTGACTCTGGCTGATGAGCATGCTTGGCCCAGGTGGCTGCTGGGTAGCTTGTCTCCAGTGAAGCACCTACAGCCCCCATGCCCCAGCTTGGGTGACTGGACAGCCTGTCCCTCTGTTCCAACAGCAGTGTCCTGTCTAGGCTGGGGTGCTGAGTTTGCAAGGCCCGAAGCCCTGCTGAGCCAGAGGAGCCAGCCTTGTACTTGCATCAGTGTGGCTCACCCACCTGGTCCCCCACCACTGAGCACCTGGGACCTTCCAGAGGTCTCCAAGGCACCTGCCACCCACTCTTACCCTTCCTCCTTCCACATTCCAAGCTCCACCTTCTCATACCCCCACCTCACCTAGTCCCTGGTACTCCCCCCACTGTCCGCTCACTTCCCCCTTCCTCTCTCCCTCTCCCCCTCAAACTCACCCTTTCCTCTAAGGAACACCTTACTCCCTACCTGTCCCCTTATCCTGCTGTCCTCCCCACACCGTCACTGAGTCTATACTTGCATCTCTTTCCCTCCCTCCCTACTCCCTGCTCTCACCGCACCCCCCAACCACCAAACTCGCCTCCTCATCTGGCTTCTCCCATATGCTGCTTTCCTCATATTCTGATGAACCGTGCCATCCCTGACAGGGGCTATAGGCAGAAGGCTGGCATTTTCCAGATCTTTCAGGAGGACCTACAGACCCAGCCATTCCATGTAATTCTGACGCTGTGGATGGCCATGCCCCAAGTGGGAAATCAACGCACTGGTCCCAGAGGCACCCTGGTCCCAGAGGCGTGGTGTCTTTGGACCCGGTCTAGGTGACACCAGTGCGCATCGTGGTTTGGGATGTCCCTCCTCAGTCCCTCCCGCACCTTCGTTCCCTCTCCACCTTCAAAGACAAAATGAAAAGGCTGACTTAAAAGCCTCATCAAGATTTTTTAAGTTCCCATTTAAAAGTAAATAATTTGTCAACAGAAAATAGTGTACTCTATGTAGAAAAACTAGAGAATGAAGTACAAAGATAAAATCTCAATCCTCACAATTTTAGCATATTAAAATGTCTTTCCATACAGATATAGTGATGTCTCTTTGTTTTTAATGAAGTCTTTCTTTTTGACCCTCAGTAAAGTTCTATGATTTTTCATGTAGATTTTATACATTTTTCTGTGGAGTTTATCAAGTTTCTCTTTAGCGTTCTCAGTAAAGATCCAATAACAAATATATTATTAATACAAAGCAACTTTTAACATCAGACTGCAAAATTACCCCCCCAGTTGTATTCTATTTTTAAAATATTTCTCTTTTGTGCTTTGTACTAATCCTCATATACATATACTCTCTTTGTTTCTTGTTCTTAATCATAGTGTTGTTCTTTCTAAAAAAGGTCACTGCTCCTAGACATGTTACATCATACCTTCACATTCTGGGTTTGGTCACACGATGGCTCCTTTCACTGTTTAGAAATTGAGGTGGAGGTGTAAATGTTCCTTTTCTTCTTACCTACTGTAAAAAAAAATGTTTTTTTCTGATGTTCTTTGCCTTCAGTATTCTAAAAATAGATTCATCAGGATTTACGATCAGACTTATTCTGTGGTGTTCCTTAGAGGCTAGTTGAAAAGGAAGTGCTTGTGCGGAGAGCTCTAGCTTCATCACTCTTCAGCAGATTCACCATCCACTTGGCAGCAAATGTTGATTGAGTGGCGGGCTCTCTGCATGCCTTCTCTTGACTTCTGTTTCCACCAGGAAGTGGGAAGTGATTGGTCCAGAGGGAAGAGCACTGGGTCAGTTTCAGAGTGAATCCTTGGGAAGGGAGGTCTGTGATTGTGATTTAAGCTTTATGGGCTGTACCAGGGATGGTAGGGGCCATGCCTTCATCTCTCCCGTCTGCAGCCCCAAGGCTGGGCTGGGGAGGATTCGCCCTTTGTTGCTCTCCTTTTATTTCAGTGAATCTGCTTCTTTTTGTCAGAGAACGAATGGGATGCCTTTATTTGCTAGCCTCAGGGGACGTCTATTTCGTTTTCTGTTGTTGAAGAGAAGGTATTGCCACACTTCCTTAGGCTAAGCCTACCATCTGTTTAAGTGGAATAAAGCAAAAGAAATGATGTGGCAAGTTTGTATCATGAGATCTGTTGGTATCTGTGAAGCTATAGGAGGGAAGGGAGAGTCCACTTCTTGTTATTTTATATCTGTCCCCGTGATTTGAAGAATCAAAGTGCTTGTTTGCTTTCTGAGGTGGTCTGGCATTTTTCTATCTTTTTTGTGCCCGTTTCTCTAAACTTGATATTACTGTCTGCTAGTTCAGATTAAACATTCAAGCAGCTTTTGAATGTTTAATTAAATAGTACTCTGGGGGCACCTGGGTAACTCAGTCAGTTAACCTTCTGTCTTTGGTTCAAGTCATGATTCCAGGGTCCTGGGATCAAGCCCCATACCAGGCTCTCTGCTCAGTGGAGAGGCTGCTTCTGTCTCTTCCTCTGTAGCTCCCCCTTGTGTGCGCTCTCTCTCTCTCTCAAATAAATAAAATCTTAAAAGAAATAGTAGTACTGTGTAGAACCTTGAGAATATGAGTGGAATGTGTTTACAAATTTATTGGTGTCCTGTTGTGAAGAGGTAGAAGTGATCTTCTCAGGTGAAGATTTGGGGACAGAATGCATCTTAATTCCAGCTGCAAGAAATAGACACATAGTTGTGGTAACATAGGGTAAACATGGTAGCTTTCTGATGATAGACTGTTGCCTAAATAATGACTGGAAGAACCTGGAGGAAACCAAGATATTTTATGGTGCTTAAGAGTAAGTTACAGTTTGGATAGTAAGGTGCAAAGGGCATTGATATCATATATGTTTTGGGGGCTCAGTTTTAATTCACAGTTTTAACATTCTAACAATGTGGAAACATTTGGAAGATCCCCTTCCCTCTTCTTCCCCCTTCCAGCTAACTCTGTTTCCCTTCCTGTCAGTTCCTGGGTGACATTTAGTATGTATGTATGAATCATCTAGATAGTTTCCTCTGCATTATGTGTTCCTAAAATATATTTAGGTACTTTAAAAAAGCGAATGGTTTTATACCATGGATTTTTCTGTGATTTGCTTTTGTACTTAACATATGGAGAAAATCTTTTGATGCAGAGATCTCATTTGCTAAATGGTTGCTTGTGCTTTGTAAACCATGATGCTGCCCTGCTTGGAGTGGACAGAAGCAACATAGTGTCTTCTCTAGACCTAAAAAATGTATTTCACACTTTATTCCTGCAAGCTGTAGAAATTAAAACAATACAGAAGTATATAAAAAGGTCTTACCCCATGTCTCTCAGACTTCCATGAAGACACCTGAATGTAGTTTTAAACATCACTTAATATTGACCTTTTTACATGTAATAAAGACTTTTAAGAGGACCATATGCCCTTTGCAAAGCCTATGGTTTCTTGCCTTTTTAACCATTTTGGGGGGAAAAGAAAAGGAACATCTTGGGGCAAAATGCTTTCGCATGGGAATGTCTGTACAATTTTATTAGATAAGCCTATGAGACTGTATGAATCACTTAAAATGTTTTATAGTCTAAGGTCAGGACCTGCCAGTTGGGACTTAAGGGATCGCCATTCAGGGAGTGCAGGGCAGGGCCTAAGAAGGTGCTGCTGTTCTGTCTGCTTCTAGCACTTGCCTACTCCTGCAGCCCGGGCCCAGCAGGGGAAGCCTGAGGGAGGCCCCAGGGCGGGGTTGGTGTCACAGGGAGGACACAGAAGCAAGTGCCTTCCCTGAGACTTACGAAGCTCACCAGTTACTGGAGGCCGCTCAGCTACCCCAAGTGGCCTTTTTCTTTGGGATAGTTTTCCTCCTGTCTTAACTGCTCAGGACAGTCAGAGGCCTTGCTGATTGCGCGGGGTTCTGGGTTTGGGGCTTGGCTCCCTCAGGGTAGGCAGGAGGTAAAGATCGCCATTCAGTGACTGCCACTTTTTGAGGTATGATGCTGCCTGACCCTGAACCTCTAATTCTGTTAGTGGGAACTGAAGATAGTGAATCTCCCCCCTTCTGCACAACTGACTCATGGTTTCGGCTCAGGTTGTGATCTTGGGGGTTAAGGGATCGAGCCCCGCATTAGTCTTGGGATTCTCTCTCCCTCTCCTTCTGCCTCTCCTGCTCCTACTCTTGTGTTCTGTGTCTCTCAAATAAATAAATAAGTCTTAAAAAAAAAAAAAAAGTAGGGGCGCCTGGGTGGCTCAGTCAGTTGAGCGTCTGCCTTCAGCCCAGGTTATGATCTCAGAGTCCTGGGATTGAGCTCTGCATTGGGCTCTCTGCTCAGCGGCAAGCCTGCTCCCCCCCCCCCCCCCCCCCCCCCCGCCTGCCTCTCTGCCTACTTGTGATCTCTCTCTCTCTCTGTCAAATTAAAAAAGAAAGAAAAAAAAAAGTAATGTATATTCTTACCTTCTTTGAAAAACATTTCAATTGTGCTCCTTCAGCCTTTGCCTGAGGGGAGTCCAATATTTATTGTGTTCTGGTAGGAGAATTGTTGAGGTTCATCAGTGGTGGACAAGGGCGCAGCTTTCCTTGGCCTGTGCTGGTTCTGTTCAGGTGGAGGCAGGCAGCCTGGGTGGCTGGGGAGGGAGGGTTTCCCCAGGACGGCAGCAGCAACCCATGCTTTTTTACCTAGGCGATGAGTTTGTGCCAAGCTATGCTTGGGCATGGGGAAGGGTGCACATGCGCTTGGTAGGGAATGCATCAGGTGGGAAGGAATTAAGCCTCGTATCTCTGGTTGACTTCAGGGCCGCCTCATCGCTAGATTAAAGGACTGTTTTGATTCTGCTTATGTTTTTGCTGTTTTTCCAACTACTTCAAAACTTAGGGGTATAAAATAGCAACCATTTTATCAGGTCAGGAATTTGAAATGGGGATAACTCTTCTGTTTCATGATGTCGTGGACTTGAGTTGGGATGGCTCAAGACAGCAGGGGCTGGAGAACGTACTTCCTGGGGGCTTCTTCGCAGGCACGTCTGGCCCCTGAGGACAGGATCAATGAGGACTGGCTTTTGGCACCTGCACTGCACCTGGCTGTGACCCGGCTAGCCGAGGAGTGGTCAGACCTTGTCCACAGTGTCCTAGGGACCCCAGAGACAGTATGCCAGCCGACTCGAGGGAAGAGCATTCAGTTTATGACCAGCTCCCAAAGCTGTAAAGTGTCACTTCCAGCCATTTCTCCCCTAGAGGGGGAAATGGTCTCAAGTACACCAGATTCAAGGGGTGGATACACCGACCCCACCTCCTGCAGGGAGGCTGTCAGAGATTTTTGGACAGGTTTATAGTGCCACCTGGAAGGCCCTGTGTGTAAAACACAATGACACCACACAGCTCGGCAGTGAGCGCTTGGCACAAAGTGAGTCATAGCTGAGACAAGGCGTTCTGTTGTAGTTAACACACTCGGAAAACCTGGAGAGGAACAGTAAACAGAGTCACAGCAGAACGCGTGCGGCCGGGTGCATGTGTTTGAGCAATGCTGCAACTTCCTCCGCCAGTAATACTCATTTCAGATGAGCTCAGGGTGCCCAGTGTTTGTACAGGGTTGCTGATTTGCATGCTTCTCCAAATTAAAGTGTTTTTGACCTGAGTAAACGGATCGGAATTGCCGTTTGCTCTCTCTAGATACGGGCCTCGTCAGCATGCACAAAGGCTTTGCAGTCCCTGGAAGCATTTCATGACCTCAGGGATTAGCTCCGAGGGCAAGTTTTAGAAAAAAACAAACTCAAGATGACTTATCACTGGAGATGGTGACTCTGGGGCCTTGAATGAGGCCTCCCACTTGAAAGTGCTGGCAGAGTGTGAGTGGCGACCAGCCATGTGACCTTGAATAAGTCGCACAAGGCTCCTCTTGGTTCCGGTCTGTGGCTGTGAAGTGGAGGTGACAATATGACCTCGTGACTAGAAACAGGGAGTGGGAAAGGCCAGTGTGGGGTAACTGGCAGCAGTGACATTGGCCTCATTGTGCTTGCTGTTCTCATGCTTTGGCCTTGACGTGAGACTCCCCAGGGCTGTGGTCATCGCCTGGCTGGATGCACACTCAGGGCCACGTTCTGTTGAGCCTTTGACACGTTGTCCCCAAGCAGGTGCCTTACCTGTACCTCTAGTGGGTGCTGGCCTTCCTGGCTCCGGGCCTCTGTGTCTCCTTGCCTGGTAGACATCTTTAGCCTGGATCACTACAGGATGCTTCCAGCAGGAGCGTATGCTAATCCCAGGCTGGTATCCTCTCCCCCAGCCTCCATCCTCCACCACTGGTGTTCCTGCCTCCTGATTACAGCCATTCACCGCCCTCTTCTGTCCTTGGCATTCTCTACCCATCTGTCTCTCACACCCCTGCTTCCTGTTTGGTCAGAGCATGGCCGCACACTGTGAGTGATTGCTGGTCGCCCTCTCACCAGAGGCCTGCTGTCTTGGAATGCTGGGAAGGGGATCCAGAGGTGTGCATATTTGTTTCATCAACAGAAGGCCCATGGGGGGTTGGCCCATCTGAGCCTTCACCTTCATCTTTCCCTCCCAGGGTACTTCTGCTAGCACTGCCCTCCCCACCCTTCACCCCCGAGGACATCGTCTTCACAGGACAGTAGACGTCCCCACCGTGTGCTGCCTGTACCCCCATCTCCACAGGTCAGTGACCTGTTGCCTCCTTTCTGCTCCCCAGGAGTGGGCCAGTGGCAGCCTGTACTTCCCTGATGTGGTCACGTAGAGGTGTTCTCCCTGTAAGGAGAAGACCTCCTGCACTGGGGAAGTACTAGTCATTCCGGGATCCCTTAGAGTGGGGTTTGGTGAGCAGCTATGGCCCATGAGCCACAACCAGCCCACCACTGAGCTACGAAGGTCTTAGCAGTTTTTTCCTGGTTGAAACAAAGTCAAAAAAGGAGTGCTAATTCATAACACACGAAATACAGATTTCTGTGTCCTTGAATAAAGTTGTGCAGGAGGAGGATCATGCTTTTATGAATTGTCTTGGACTTTGTCACACTTCAATGGCGATGTTGAGTCGTGACCTCAGAGATCATAGAGCCCACAGAGCTTAAAATATTTACTCTCTGCCCCTTTACAGAAAAAGTTTTCTGACTCCTGCCTTAGAGCAGTGATTCCCAGTCATTTGGGAGAGCTTTTCACTCATGCATTCATTCTTTCAGCAAATGCTGAGTGAGCACTGAATGTTACATGGAAGTATCTCGGTGTCATAGGGAACAACAGTGAATGAAAGAGTCTTCGCGGTCTTGAGGCTTCCATTTTCTTGTCTGGAAACGTACAAACACAGAACTTTATAGATAGGTACATGGGTATATTACCTGGTAGTAAGTACTGTGAAGAAAAAGGAAGTGTGGGTAGGGAGGTGGAGTGTGGGTAGGGAGGAAAGAAGGGGTGTGGGGGTGTGAGCTGATACCTAGATGAACAGGGAGGCAGATAAAGAGGCATTTGGAAGGAGAGTTAGCTCAAAGACTCTGAGGCAAGTTGGAGAACTTATCAGGGTCCAGAGTGGCTTGAGCCTGGACTGTCTGAGCAGATTGGTAGGAAACAGGTGAGGTGTGGCTGTGGCAGGCCACCAGATCCCTTAGCGTGCAGGCTTTCCACCTCCTGTCTCCACTGCCTCTCTCTCCAGGTGACTCTGCCCACCTGGGGCATTTGAAAAAAATGCAACTCCCAGGCTCCTCTGCAGAGATCCTGATTCAGGAGGTCTGAAGTGTAGATCGTGTAGGGCTCCCAGGCTCTGGGAAGCCCAATGTTTATCTCTTGAGGCTGGAGAAGGTAGACCCTCACTCCACTCTCCCCCAGCCCCCTGCCAGTTCCTAGTCATTGTGAGGTCCTGGAGAAACTTTTCAGTCTGAAGGACACCATGGGTTAGGAGCTTTTTGCTGCAAGACCTCATGAAGTGCTTGGCTCCTAGCAGGGGCTCAATATCTAAAAGTTTGAGCTTTTAAAAAGAGGCTTACATTCATGTTGGTGACAGTCCTCTCCCACTGCCCTGTCTTTGAAGGACTGTTTATGAGCTGGGTCAGTTCCCCATTGTCTTGTGGGTGGCTGGCGCGCCCCACCTTTTCCTGCATGAGCAGGATCAAGCTGTTTCCCCTACCATGTCTTGTCAGCTGATCCTCATCTCCTCCCCTGGCGCACCTTGCTTGGGGTCCTCCCTGACCATCATGTGTATGTCGCCCACCATACAGTTGAAGTCATGCTCAGGGTCTTCGCTCTCTCCTCATCCTCAGGCCCCAGTCTTGTTGGACGGCTGGCTGGTGGCTGAGCGAAAAAAGGATTTTTTGTGAATACTGAAAACAAAGCAAATCCTGCATGGTTCTCCAAACGTGGTCACACTGTCTAATGTCACCAAGCTACGTTGGTGAGCCCCGGTGTGCTGGTTTCTAAGATGTCTGGTTGTCTGGGCTAGCCTGCAGGCATGCTGGGCATATAATGTCTACTAGAGGTGTGTGCCCGTTAGCCAGGCTGGCGAGTCATTTCCCTAACTCACACTCCTTCCTCTGACTTAGGATAAAAGTCCATGTGCTTTTCCAGGTGAGAATGGTCATCAGAATGCCCAACAAAAACACGCTAAAGCATATGGCAGCCACTTAAAAGGTACAGGTGTGAAGTGGAAATGGTTCTGTTTGATCCAGTGTTGTGACAGTACTTAAAATAGGGTCACAGGATTCCTGGTGAAGAACCCTCGCCTTCTGTGCGGCCTGACATTCAAGGACTCAGAATCTGTCCCCATTCGAAAGCATTCTAAAACCAATGTGCCTTTAAAATTTCAAGCTTTTGTGGGGGATTTTTGAGAGCTCTGTATGCGTGGTTTTGCCTGGACTTCCAAGGATTTTCCACCTGGGCTTCCTGAAATTCATTCAGGAATGTGGTGGAGACCCATAGGTTTCAGATTGAGAAATTGTGTTCTAAAAGGATTTGTCTTGAGTGCTATCTGGTTAATATTTAAGAAACCATGTTAGGCAAATAGGGACTATGAAAGCATTGAATGAGCATTTTAATTTTTTCTTTGTTGGAAAAGGATACTCCTTTTTTTTTTTTTTGGCCCTAAATGAAAATTTCTGTGTGAAGGATTTTCATGAACTGGGTTTCCCTGCATAGCATGAAGTCTGGATGCAGACAGAGATTTGGGAAACCAGTGTGCCTCAGATTGCGGGCAAAGTATATTTTTAAAATAAAAATCAGAATAAATTAAAATAGCTTGAAAGCTGTGTAAGGTAATTTGGTTTTAAGCCCTTTGTCGATGATGGTGAATGACTATCTTTTTTCAAATACCTTTCTTAATCCTGAGTCCTTGTATGTTATGTAATTGACTTAATTTAGTTCCATTTAGTACAGGTATCTTTAGGGTATAGCTCTTAGTAATTCCCAGCGATCCCTTTGCGACACTGTAAGGGGTCAGATTCACTTAAGGGATTGCATAATTCTAAAAGCTACATTAATTTTTAATACTGTGTATCTTTTAAACTCCGTGCCCTGCAAGATTCCAGGCCAGTCTCCGCAGAACACAGGGAGCAAGGCTCGGTAATTGTTGGGAATTGCTTGTGTTTTCCTCCTTGGAATGAGTCTGCGGCAATTTGGCCACTTGGCCATTTGGGAACTTTTCCTGCCTGCTGTTTGTCTTTGGTCTGTTCTGGGTGCTGAGTTCTTTTTGTTCTCTAAAACAAAGCAGGCAGAGCTTTTGAGAGTTTAGAAGGAGGCCAGCAACACTTGCCATAAAAACATCATAAAGATTAATTGTTAATAACAGTTCCGAAGAGAAAAAGTACTAAGCAGGGGATTAATGTAATAAAGTGAAGACATTTTTTCACCTCCTCCTTTCAACTAATTTTGGTGGTTGGCCTGCTTGTGTTTGCTCTTGCAAATGTGAATCAGAAACCCCTCAACTTGCAGGGACAACCATCTGTAAACTGCCAGTTAAGAAGAGTGTTGTGGGTGCTGTGATACCTTCGAGGGCTCCTGATGTCCCCTGGAGCAGGCAGGGAGGTTGGGGAGGTTTTCCCAAGAACATCACGCTCAGGTGAGGTGTGTGCACTTCTGGCCAAGGAGAGCCCTGAAGATGAAGCTGCTTTAGGGAGGGTGGAGGCTACGAGTGGACAGGGGTCCTGGGGGAGAAGCCTTACATGGAGGTCTGATTAGTGAGGAGGGGAGAATGAGGTTCATGAAGCTCTTGGTGGCAGGGGGAGGTGAACTGGAAAGAACAGGGTGAGTTTCTGAGTGCAGGGAGCCAATCCAAAAAGTCTGAGCAACATGAATAGGGTTGGTCGTTAGCCACGTATGGCCATTATTACCTCTTTCATAAAGGGCAGCAAAGATGTGGCCATGAGCAGCGCTCCCTGGGGTGTATCCCAAGGCTCTTACCTGCTTCCCAGGGGAGGGATGCTTGCGCAAAACCAGGAAGAAAGGGAAGAGCGCTCAGAGCCCTGGGGTCTCTACGTCAAGGAGGGAGAAGACCGGAAGGAGGACAGCCTTACTTGGTCTTAGGTGCTGTAAGGGATGACAGAAGGATCGAGAAACATCTTTGAGATAGCCCTTTTAAAATGACTCACGAAAAGGCTAAAAAGAAAATGAGAAACTAGTAACCATGGAATGATTGGAAAAGGTTGTCAGAAGGCATAATCCACTGTAAGGCATCTTGAGGCGTGGTTAATTCCCCTCCTGAGGGTCCACAGCCCGAGAGGGATCGCTTCCTGGTGTATTTTGACAAACGACAGAATCCTAAAGCCAAAATGTGGCGATGTTTGTTTGAGGAACACAGTGAAGATCAGGGCCCGTGAGGTTGGGCAGCTGTGGGTTTGTCCACAGTAGCAGCTGTCTGAGCTGACTGCTGACCCGCGGGTTCCCAGGTCTTCTGTGGGGAGGGGCATGGCACTCACAAGGGTTTGGAAATCTTTTCCCTCCTTTTTAAAAGGCAAGATAAGAGCACGTACAGGTACAAGGAAAGATAAACAATTACATCACCATTTAAACAGTATTTTGGCATCTTCAGACTGTCTTATTCTAAGCGATTTTTAGTAATGGAAATCATACTGCATATATATTTTCTCATCTGGAATTATCATAACTATATTACCATTTACAGTGTATTTTCATAGCCATATTTTTTAACCAAGATATAATTGACATGGAACATTTATATAGTATTATATTAGTAACATATGTAATATTATATATTAGTTTATGTTATATAATACTTATTAACTACTTATATTTTATTATATCTACTTATACATTATTATACATATTCATATACACAGTGTATATTATGTAAGTAGTTACCATCATCACCACACATAGTTACACGTGTGTGTGTGTGTGTGTGTGTGTGATGAGACCTTTTAAGATTTACTCTTAGCAACTTTCCAGTAAGCAATACTATGTTAATAACTAGTCACTGTGCTGTACATTACATCCCAGGACTTAACTTGTTTTGACCACTTTCACCTGTTTCACCTACACACCCCCTGCTCACTTCTGGCAATCACTAATCTGTTCTCTGTATCTATGAACTTGGGTTATTGTTTCTTTCTGTTTTTGACATTCCACATTTAAGTGAAATCATATAGTATTTGTCTTTTCTCTGTCTGGCTTATCTCATGTAGTGTAATGCCCTTGAGGTCCATCCATCTTACCTCAAGTGGCAGGATTTCCTTCTTTTTACGGCTGAATAATCCATTCATCCATGGATGGAAACTTGGGTTGTTTCTGTGTCTTGGCTGTTGTCAATAAGGCTGCAGTGAACATGGGGGTGCAGATATCTTTTCAAGTTAGTGTTTTTATTTCCTTCAGGTAAATACTCAGAAATGGAACTGCTGGATCATATGGTGTTTCTATTTTTAATTTTTGAGTAGCTTCCTACTGTTTTACATAGCGGCTGCCCCAGTGTACATTTCTGCCAGTGGTGCATGACTTTTTTCTCTTCTCTGCATCCTTGCCAACACTTGTTATTTCTTGCCTGTTTGATAATAGTCATAGTGGTATTTAATGGCTTTCCAATTTCATTGAATGGCTGTATCATAATTTATATAGCAGTTCCCCAGTTGTAGGATTTTAGGTTTATTCCCTCACTCTCTTTTTTTTTTTTGAAATTTTTTATTTTTTATAAACATGTATTTTTATCCCCAGGGGTACAGGTCTGTGAATCACCAGGTTTACACACTTCACAGCACTCACCAAAGCACATACCCTCCCCAATGTCCATAATCACACCCCCTTCTCCCAAACCCCCTCCCCCCAGCAACCCTCAGTTTGTTTTGTGAGATTAAGAGTCACCTATGGTTTGTCTCCCTCCCAATCCCATCTTGTTTCATTTATTCTTCTCCTACCCACTTAAGCCCCCATGTTGCATCACCACTTCCTCATATCAGGGAGATCATATGATAGTTGTCTTTCTCTGCTTGACTTATTTCACTAAGCATGATACGCTCTAGTTCCATCCATGTTGTCGCAAATGGCAAGATTTCATTTCTTTTGATGGCTGCATAGTATTCCATTGTGTATATATACCACCTCTTCTTGATCCATTCATCTGTTGATGGACATCTAGGTTCTTTCCATAGTTTGGCTATTGTGGACATTGCTGCTATAAACATTCGGGTGCACGTGCCCTTTGGATCGCTACGTTTGTATATTTAGGGTAAATACTCAGTAGTGCAATTGCTGGGTCATAGGGCAGTTCTATTTTCAACATTTTGAGAAACCTCCATGCTGTTTTCCAGAGTGGCTGCACCAGCTTGCATTCCCACCAACAGTGTAGGAGGGTTCCCCTTTCTCCGCATCCTCGCCAGCATCTGTCATTTCCTGACTTGTTGATTTTGGCCATTCTGACTAGTGTGAGGTGATATCTCATTGTGGTTTTGATTTGTATTTCCCTGATGCCGAGTGATATGGAGCACTTTTTCATGTGTCTGTTGGCCATCTGGATGTCTTCTTTGCAGAAATGTCTGTTCATGTCCTCTGCCCATTTCTTGATTGGATTATTTGTTCTTTGGGTGTTGAGTTTGCTAAGTTCTTTATAGATTTTGGACACTAGTTCTTTTTTTTTTTTTTTTTTTTTTTAAGGTAAGTAAATCCATGATTTGTGAAGGTGACTTTCCTGTGTATATGTATATCCTGAGGTTAATACTCAAAAGTAAGCTCACATGGTCCAAAGGTATAAACATTATTTTTTTAATGAATAAGGAATATGGTATGGGTCTATTTTAATTTTCCCATTTCTTGCTTATTTGCCACTTTTATTTAGTTTTTTATTGCTCTCTTTTGTATCTGTTCCTTACTACTCTGTTTGGAGAGGAATGTGATTGTATAGAATCAGCAACATGTGATTTTGGAAACTGAATCCTAGTTGGTAAACATTTATTAAACCCCTACTGTATACCAAGCAATGACAATAAGAAGATGGCTGGGAATAGATCCGAACCTGAAGGCATTCCTGAGCTCACAGAATCACTGTCTTCAGGGCTGGGGGGGTTGGGTGGGGATGTTTGCATTTGATCACTGTCTTTCTCTAATACCTAAGAGCATCTTGCCTTTAAGAGTTATTCAGTATTTGGGGAATGACTATGGGGGGGCTAAAGAGGAATGAGTACAAATATTAGAGACACTCATTCGTGGGAAAGGTTTCTTTATTAAATAATTCTCTGTTCAGTAATTTCACGTGGTGGCTCATAGTCTATGTTTTTAAAGTCATCCATGGCAAAACTTCACTGGGGCAGCTGGGCTGGTTTTTTTACATTTATTGAGCACCAGCTGTGTACACATGAAACCCACCCTCCAGGTATCTGTAATCAAGGAAGCAGGCCAGCAGATGAGAAACTAGACTCCAAGAGAGATGTGGGAAGTGTGAGAGAAGGGATGGGCTTCCAGGTGACGTTAAGCCACAGAGTCAGGCCAGGCAATTATCTAACCTGTCTTGGTTTTGGTTTCATGGACATTTAAAGGAAAAGGCTAGACTGAGTGCTAGGATCTTGTTTTCAGGCATGCAGTTCTTTGATGCTTGTGACTGGCTCTTCCTCAGACAAAGGTTGGGGACATACTGTTTATCAAAACACAAATATCGTTGAACTCCAGACCCCAAAAGAGATATTCCAAAATTAAAGAGATGTATTAGGTCCTTTTTTCACTTATTTAGTAGGACTTAATACTTCAAAAGTGTTCATTTTGTTGTCTTCCTGAGCTATAATTTAGATTCCTTAGTGTATTTGAAAATATTGGTTAAACATTAAAATTGTTCTAGTTGGAATCCTTGAATATCACGAAGTTAAATATTGACCTATTTTATTCTTCTTTCCCTTCCAGCTGTGTGGGGCAACTTCGTTAATATGAGGTAACTTTTTAAAATAATTTGGATGTTGTGGTTTGGGTTTATAGACACATTTCAGTTATTCAAGATAGACTGTAGGTGGCATGGGCTAATTGAAGAGTTTAAAAATGAAACTTCTTTTTTGCTATTCACACCTGAGCTTTGTCTTTTTTTCTTATGGATATTCTCCAGGAATACATCGGATTTTACTATTTACTCAGGGAAAGCCCCTTTTTACTGGCTGGCTCCTCTGCATTGCCCACCTCAGGGTCCCTTCCCTCCTTTTATACACCGGAAAGGGTTGACCCTAGCTTCTGCCCTGCTAAAATGTGATTGTGTTCCTGGGTGGCTTGAATAAAGCATATGGTGGGGGTGTGCCTTTTCAAAGCCTTTTGAGGAGGGGGCATCTTTAGGAAACCACGGATGCCCCCAGTCTCTGGAAGCAGACCAGTAGATTCTGAGGCCACCTGTTTATCTCAGGACTCAGCCCTAAGGAGCCTTCCGGCCCCAGGGCGAGTTATTTGTGCTTTGTGATAAACAAAGGAGGGATACTTGGAAGAGTAAAATCCTGTGTTGAGATTCTTAAAAAAAAAAAAAAAATTTAATAAGCACTCATTGTAAAAGCAAGTCTGCTGCTGTTAGTACAGATTTACATTTAAAGAAAAATTTGTTCCACTTTGTATTCCTTGGTAGTAAAAATAAAAGAGCAGCGATCACAATTGCGGTGCTGGTGGTGGGCTTGGCAGTCAGATGCCCCTGCACTGGGCTACTAAGGTAGAGCGGAGCTGTGCCCCCACCAGGCCTTTCGTATTGAGTAGATTTTGCAAAGGTCAGTGAGGTGGTGTGGATCTGATTCCTACCACCCGGGCATGAGTATCTCCTGACAAAGACTTTCTGTGTGCGGCAAGGAGGGGTGCTTAGATCTCATTTAAAGGAACTCTTGTTTTTTGACTTGGCAAAGCTCCATTTTGCCTCAAATCCCCAGGAAAGCCCAGCAGAGAGACTTGGACTCCTATAGACACACTTCCTGCCTCCAGTTTAAAAATCCCGTGTTGAGCATAACGTGAAAGTGAGATGATGTTAGTGGATTAGAAATAACCCTTACAAGGTAGAAGTGAGCGGGTGAGATGTATTTGAGATTTCCTCTCCTCCATTGTCTTCCATTCCTCGGGTGCACCCTCTTCTGGAAGGAATCTGGAACCGGAGACTGATGTTTTTGGGAAGGGGAGTGGCAAGATGGTCTGCAGCCTTTGGTTTGTGTTGTCATTGTTCAGAATTAAGTGTTGAGGTCATGAAGCCTCTCAGTGGATCTCAGTTTCGCAGCTTTCTACTCAACAGGTCTATCCAGGAAAATGGCGAACTCAAAATCGAGAGCAAGATCGAAGAGGTTGGTTCCCTTTCCTGTATTTTGCTCCTGTTTTTTTGTTATGTTTGTCAATTTCAGTTCCTTCTCTTGTGCTTGTACCTTTCTTGGGGAAGCCTGATGCTAACTTGTGATTTTGAAAACATCTCCTCAAGAATTACTCCCTTATTTAGAGGAGCCTTTCCTCTGGGTCAGCATTTGTCCATTTGATCAAGGCGTGACATACTGTAAATTCTACCTCAGAGGCAAAATGGATTTACGAGTTTGTCTGACTTTTCAAGTGACCTTCCCAGAATTTCTTAGAGAAAGAGAAGTGAGTACCCTCACCAGGAATGGAGGCCAGTGCCAGCATCCACTCACCCCAGCAGGTGCTGTAAGGAGAACCGGCCCAACTCAGATGCTGGGACTCGGGGAGCATAGGGAGTATCCATGTACACAGATGGGGAAGCCCACACCTGCTCACGGAAAGCTAGCTCCTCTGGTTGATTATCTACCTTCTACTTAAAAATAATTGCTTGTGTTTTTGGTCAGTTAATTGTAGACATAGGTACACAGCTGTAACGTGGGCTGCAGGAGGAGAAGGGGAGTCTGTCATTTTGATCTGAAGCCAAATGTCACAGTGGCGGGGACGCTCTTGGATTGCTCTTGTCCTTCTGCCCCAGCTCACAGTGCTAACACACAGGGATGTGGGTCTGCTCACAGCCTGCCCTCCAGGCACATGCTGAGCAGATGACGGGGAGATAATGTACAGATACAAGAGTTTAAGCTTTGAGGGCAGCATTGAGGGGATTCTTTCTCCTGAAAAGAAGAGGGCGGTGTTGAACTGCCTGAGGTGAGCCTCAACCACGTTGCTTGTTGTAAGGAGATTGAAAAGTTTATTTTCCCAGAGACTTAACTGTCGGTAGAGTAAGAGTTCCAGCGTGCAGTGTATCACCTTGCTTCTTGACTTGTGATTCAAGTGATATAACGTCATTTCAAAGTGGAAGTGGATAGAAGAGGAAGTTAAAATCTGTTTTGCCTGATGTCGTTCCCATGTGGAACATCAGAAACGGGGGAAGTGGTGGAGAACTGTCTTTGCTTCAAAACTGATCTTGGTTATTTTTGTTTTAGATCGTTGAACCACTGAGAGAGAAAATCAGAGATTTGGAAAAAAGGTATGTGCACTTTTGGAGGTTTTTTTGAAAATATTTCTTTCTTAGTGACTTTAAGTCAGTATCTGATACAAATTCATCTCAATTGTATAATTAATTCTTTTTTTTAATCTGTGTTATTCCATAATATGAAAGATACCAAGCACTTTCAACACAGGAACTTTTCTGTGAGAAGGTAGATGTTTACTGTAAAATTTGGATGCAATGTTTTTAAATCTTTTTTTTTTTTTTTTTTTTTTTTTGCTTTTGTCATTATGAACTATTTCTTATGAAAGCTGTGGAAGCTTTTTTGTCTCTAGAAAAAATTATTTATTTTAATAAAGTTATTTTTTCAGGAGTCTTCCTGAAGCCCAGCTACACAGATCCTGCATTAAAAGTCCTTCCTCTGTTACCCTCTGTCAATTTGATTTCTACCTACGATGATGTTAAACTAAAGGCCACAAAATAAATTTTTTTTTTTTAATTTATTTGACATACAGGGATTACAAGTGGGCAGAGGGGCAGGCAGAGAGAGAAGGAGAAGCAGGCACCCCGCTGAGCAGAGAGCCTAATGCAGGGCTTGATCCCAGGACCCTGAGACTATGACCTGAGCTGAAGGCAGGCACTTAACCCTCTGAGCCACCCAGTTGCCCCTTGTTGGGTTTTTTAACCCTGATTTGAATGATACTCAGATAGTCCAAACATTAGAAGAAGAGAGGCTCTAAGGTGTTGTAATCTTCCTTTTCCAAATTCTGTGACTTTGTCAGTTCCTGCAAATTCTTGGCATACAAGTTGAAGCTAAGCCTTACCTTCTTTTAAGTTACACAGGGCATTCGTGTGGTTTCTCTCATATATTGATTAATTTGGGAGAATTCCAGAATAAGAAAATAAAGCTGGAGAACCTAAAACCTAGTACTGTGTGTAAGTACTATAAGAAATTAGGGTCAGTTATTTGCTTGTCACCATACATTAGGAAGGTCCAGAACTGAGTCCAGATAAAGTGGATGGAAGGGAAGAATCATATAATACAGTGGGAACATATTTGAATCAGATGCCAGAGGAAGTTATGCCTCCCTTTTTGTTGTGGTCTTCCACACCCCCCAACTCCCAACGCTCTGCCTGCCATGTGTGTCTCTGCTGCACCCACATTCTGTCTCTAAAACAATTGAGCTCCAGGTGCTAGAACTTTTCCCCTTGAGTTTATTGGGGAAACTGTGTGTCCAGAGTTGGTCTTCAGAAGTTTAAAAAAGAAAAGTAAAAACACTCACCCAGCATTTATGTAATGTTTTGTTTCTTTTCTTGGGATGAGTTGGGATGATCTGCATTGTAGGAACCTTTTGTCAAGGCCAGATTAAAAAGGAGGAAATGGAAAGCTAGTTTTTCTTTGGGTTCAGTATTTTCAATAAATGATCAAAGAGAACTAAGGATGGAGAAGAGTCATCAAACAAAATGTGTTCATTTGTTTTCTTCTTGTCTTCAACTGATAGTTTATATGTGGTCAGGAAACTTAATTTCAGCTCTTACAGGACAAAAAGTTATAACAGATCATATTAAGTAATACAAATTTGTTATTTGTCCTTTAAATTTTCTTGCCATCATTTGGGCTGAAATTAAATTGTTTTATAACATTGCATTGGGTGGGAGCCAGAAATCCTGCCTTCAGTAAGACTGGAATAATTTGAGAGATTTTAATTAGGAACTAAAAATTGTGTATGGTAAGAATAACCCACTAGGTTTTATGTTGCCCCCCCCCAAAAAAATTGCTCACCACTGATATCGTTTTTAGAGAGTAATATTTGTGAAAAGTGAATTAATTGGATAACTTCCCTAGGGCAATGGTTTACACACATGATCTTTTGAGAATTTTATGATTCCTTTTGATACTTATGTGATGTTCTTTGCTTTTGTCGAATTCGGGGAAGTAAAGCACAAGTATAAATACAATCTTGAAGAATATACCAGTAACTCATTCTTATCAAACTGAGAGTTACCTTTAAGATAGGTACAGAGGTTAAGTGTTTTCTACTTATTTCTGCTTTACTAGTTACTCATCCTAAAATGGTTCTGGTCTCTGGGTTGGTGAGCAAGTCAGGTGTTAGCTAGAAAGTCAAGTCATGGACATGCCTTTATGGTAGAAATCAATGGAGCTCTGTCTGGTTTTATTTTTCCTGGGTGATTTGTATGATAAGAATGATCAAACACCCACCTTGACACGAGCAATATAAGAATGTAGCTGGACTATGTTGTCTTGATGTGCTTATCATTTGGGGGCAAAGTGACCCCCAGGAAATAAGAATATTTTTGAAAGGTAGGGATTATATGTATGCAGGAAGAGAAATGGGAACAATGCCATTCTAGAAGCCTGAATAAGTGGGTTATGTGAGTTTTTTCTCTTCTGTACTCTATCCCCCATTTCTTAACAGTTTGATTGCTTGCCATTTAATTTCATCTCAATATCTTTAAGTGTTCTGTGAATAAATAGCAAGTAATGATGAGAAGTTACTTCTAAGTAAAAATGCTTCTTGTTGGCTACCTTCATAAACAGGAAGGTTAGAGTCTGGAATGGCATTAAATAATTGCTAAAAGATTAATTTCGGGTGGAAAGAAGAGATCCATTATTCAATTCCTGCTTCATTTACCTCCCTTGCTTATCTCTCTCACACTCAGAAATGCAGAATGCAGGCTTCACGTGGGTAGGGCCTTGCCTCTCTGTGTTGTTTGCTTCTGTGTCCTCAGTGTATGGCACAGAATAGGAGCCTGTAAAGAAAATTCCTGAATAAATGAGCCAGTACACCACTGCATAGGGTTTTAACCTACTTCAAGTCTTTAAAGAAGCATGTGCCTTTCCCTTGGCCATTTTGCCCAGTGCTGGTAAAGTGCAGGAGGGGAAGTCTCAGTAGTGTTCTAAAGGTGTGGCCCAGCTAGCACCACAGCAGAGTCACCTCATACAGTCCCCTCACGCAGTCTCCTCAGGGTCACCTCATACAGTCCCCTCACGCAGTCTCCTCAGGGTCACCTCATACAGTCCCCTCATGCTGTCACCTCAGAGTTACCTCATGCAGTCACCTCACACAGTCCCTTCACACAATCACCTCAGAGTTATCATACAGTCCCCTCACACATTCCCCCCATGCAGTCCCCTCATACAGTCACTTCACACAGTCCCCTTACCCAGTCCCCACATGCAGTCACCTGGGAGTCACTTCACACAGTCCCCTCGAGTCACCTCACCCAGTCCCCTCACGTGAGAGTCACCTCTCACAGTCCCTTCACGCAGTCCCCTTATGCTGTCCCCTCAGAGTCACCTCACACAGTCCCCTTACGGAGTCACCTCACGCAGTCCCCTTAATGCAGTCACCTCAGAGTCACCTCACACAGTTCCCTCACACACTCTCCCAGCTCTGTCATCCGTGACTGCAGAAAGGCAAACAGTATAAGTGCAGACTGAGGAGGACCCTGGTGGAGCTTACCCCTGCTTTTATTTCTGGCTTTGTGTGCCTGACTTCTCTAAGGAAGAAATGACGGTTTTAAGAGAGTTCTTCCAACAGTTTAATAACTTGATCATACGTATGAAATCTGAAACTTGGTTGCTACATGTTGAAGAAGAACAAAGCAAGAAGCCCAGCCAGTGTTTTTGTTTATTTTAAAGGTTTTTAGCACACAGTGTTTGAAGTAGGTTTATCAGTCTGTACTCCACATGTCACTGTGTGTCAGGCACTTACATATTTCCTTCAGTTTTGCTGAGCTGTATGTCCTATAAGAAAACTGTTGGCTATTTTCTCTCCGGAATAAATGGGCGACAGTGTGCAGGTGGGGAGAGGGTCGGCCTGGAAGGAGAGAGACACCATAGGTGCACCACATGGCTGGCTGTGGAATTTGGGATTGAGGCCGGATGGTGGATGTGAAGTGCTCAGAGAAGAGAATGGATGTCGGGGCCATGTGATGGGGGCACACAGCCAGTGCTGTGGTTTTCTTGGCCACCCTCCAGCTGACTGATGGAGAAAGTATTTGGAGTGACAAGGAGTGTCACCTCACAAACAAGGCATCTGTCAGGCTCCCAGAAGGCTTCCACTGTTTGAGCAAGAAGAATGTGCCCTGCCCCACAGCCGCTGTGAGAACATTCACTTGGCCATTACCCTGCTGCCCGTGGTGAGGACAGCTCCTGCAGGGCAGCCCTCTGGGGAAGGTGCTGTGATTACCCTTGGACAGCAGGAAGCCCTGAGGTGCACAGAGCTCTTGGGGGTCTGGGTCACAGAACTAGTAAGGGGGGTGGCCAAGGTTCTCACTCACTCCTTCAGATTCGCCCACCCGCCTGCCTGGTTTTGTCCTCTGCAAGGGGAACTTGACCTTTGGAGAATCTGGAAGCTCTTAATAAGGGAATTCATCTGCATCGTAAAAGAAAGCCCTCCTGCCCCAAGCTCCAATTTAACCATGTTTCCACTCGTCCAAGAGATGAGAAACACTTGCTTCAAGGTCTTCTGTCTAATGACCTGTCATAGTCTGTTCAGTTCAGCGACCATTAAGCAAATGCCTTCTGTATCCCAGCTGGGATGTAGAGGGGATGAGACAGTGCCCCCGGCACCTCTCCAATTAAAATAATGACTGTAAAGTTGGTTTCTCTGAATTTACTAAAAGCACTTTTGTGCCTAACTGAACCACTTAACCACTTTAAGAATGGATATTTCAAATCTGCATTTATCAACTCCCATTTGATCTTTAATCTGCCGCTTGTACTGCCCTGCTCCCAAAACATCAGTAGGGGTTGGGGACCCATGGGACCTTTCCTGGGGGGAAGAGGCATTATAAGGTGAGATTTAAGGTGAGTTCAGAGCAGACCATGGGAGATGGAAAGTGCCGCTTGCCCCGCCATCTTGTCCGGGGGCACCGGTGCAGAAGGAGATCCTGCAGTTGTGAGGTTGCCCAGAATGAGGAAACAGGCTTAGTTAGTTTTTTCTTTTCTTCCCCGTGCCAGGCACGGTGTCCTGCTTTGGGTCTGTAACTTCATGCAGCTGCTTTCTTCCTTCCAGACCTCTGCATACAGCATTGTAAGGAGGCCACCACCTCCCTTATTTTGTGTTAGCTCTGGCTGTTCATAGCCTGTACCTTGGTAAATTTTTCCTTCTCAGAGATGGAATCTCTATCCTCAGCTTAATTCCACACAAGAAGCAGTTGCATATTTCTTGAATTCAAATGAGCCAATAACCGCTTATTCCTACAGCCCT
The DNA here is from genome assembly GCF_009829155.1 of Mustela erminea. Lineage (NCBI taxonomy): Eukaryota > Metazoa > Chordata > Mammalia > Carnivora > Mustelidae > Mustela > Mustela erminea. The sequence goes on from NC_045620.1 coordinate 55,553,086, forward strand.
CACTTGGAGTGGATAGAAGTAGCGGACAATAATAATGCCACAATCTGCCTTTGTTTTGATGGTCGTAGAGAAAATCCTCACAGGAGAGGTTTGACTTTTCTTTTTCTCATCTCTTCTTTTTCTACAGCTTCACCCAGAAATACCCGCCAGTAAAATTTTTATCAGAAAAGGACCGTAAAAGAATTTTGGTAAGTTTGTACACCTGATTAATATTTATAATATCAAAAAACTGGCTTTTTAAATAGAGGTATAATTCACATACCATAATTCACCCATACAGAATATACAGTTTACTGGTTTATAGTGTATTCACAAAGTCCTCCGACAGCACTCCATTCTGATTCCAGAATATTTTCATCACTCCAGGGAGAACCCCCATCCCTGTTGTCATCCGTCCTCCTCCCAGCTCCTGGCAATCACTGAAACTACTTTCTGTCTCCATGTATTTGCCCATTTTGGACATTTCCGATGAATGGATGAATGAAAGGATACAATATGTGGTCTTTAGGATCTGATTTCTTAAACTTGTAGTAATGTTTCTAAAGTTTATCCATTCTGTAGCATAAATCAGTACTTTATTCCTGTCTGTGGCTGGATAATATTCCATATTATGGAGGTACCACATTTTGTTTATCCATTTCATCAATTGATGGACACTTGGGGTTGTTTCTACTTGGAGACCATCGTGCATAATGGGGCTATGAAACATAGGCGTACAAGTGTTTTGCAGACATAGTTTTTCAGTTCTCTTGGGTATGTATCTAGTGCCACCGGCTGTCGAGATGAATCATGACCCATTGAATTGTCTTGGCACACTTGTCAAAAATCAGCTGATCATACATGAAAGTATTTTTTTTCTAGACATGTAGTTCTGTTCCATTGACCCTGTCTGTCCTTAGGCCAGTACCACTGTCTTGGTTTCTGTAACTTTATAGTAAGTTTTGAAATTGGGAAGTGTGAATCCTCCCACTTTGTCTTCCTTTTCAAGATAGTTTTGACTATTCTGGATCCCTTAGAGTTCCTGGTAAATTTTAGGGTTAGCTCATCTGTTTGTTCAAAGAAGCCACTTGAGTTTTTGATACAGACCACATTGAATCTGTGGATGAATTTGGGCGGTATTTTCGTCTTAATATTGTCTTCTGATCCTTGAACACAGGGTGTCTTTCTATTTATTTAGGTTTTCATTAATTTTAACATTCCTTTTGTAGTTTTCAAAGTATAAGTTTTACACTTTTGTTAGATTTATTCTGAAGTGTTTATCCTTTCCGATGTTAGCATAACTGGAATTGTTTTTTAGTTTCATTCTTATGTTTTGTATTGCAAGGAAATAGAAATACAATAGATTTTTGTATTTTCTTATACCCTGCAACTTTGCTGAAATCATTGGGTTCTAATAGTTTTGAGTAGAATCCTGAGGATTTTTTATGTACTGTTCAAGATTATGTCATCTGAGGTTATGGGAAGTTTAACTTTTGGCTTATCAGGAAGGATGCTTTCTAGTTCACTTCCTTGCCTAATTGTCCTGGCTAGAACCCTAGTGCAGTGTTGGATAAAAGTGGGAAGAGCAGACATCCTTATCCTGTTCCTTGTCTTAGGATCCAGGGTCTCATGCTCCATCACCTGAGCCAGCCAGACTCCCCTCATGTACTCTTAAAAGGATTGTGTATTGTGCTGTCGTTGAGTGTTCTGTAGACATCTCTTAGGTCTAGCTGGATTGGATGTTTTTCAAGTCCTCCTTTTTCTTGCTAATCTTATAGTTCTGTCCATTATTAGGAGTGAGGTGTTGATGCCTCCAACTATTGTCAAAATCTCTAGTTCTCCCTTCAATTCTCAACTTTTGCTTTGTGTATATCTTGGGTCTCTTATTAGGTGCCTAAATGTTTAAAACCCTTATATCTGCTTGATGGATTGACTCTTTTATCATTATAAAATGCCCCTCTTTATCTCTTAACATTTTTTTTGTTTTAAAATTTATTTTGTCTGATATCATCATAGCTACTCCAGCTTTCTCACTGTTTCCAAAAAAGTGTGTGTTCTACTTTTTTACATTCAGCACATTGTACCTTCCAGTCTTGTGTGTTCCTTTAAGATTTAGTATAGCTGAACCTTGTTTTGTTTTGTTATTTTCCAATTTGGGTGCCTTTTGGGTGGTTGGCTTAATCCATTCACATTTAATGTTATTACCCACATAGTTGGATTTATAACTGCCATTTTATTTTGTGTTTCCCGTATGCCTCATATCTTCTTTGTTCCTCCGGCCTTCCATTTTTCTTTTCTTATGCATTAAGTAAATCTTTTCTTATGTGACATTTGAATTCCTCTAATTGTTTTTTATGTATTTTGAAAATTCATTTTGTTGCTATTTATTCTAGTGCTTACCATCTATATTTTATCTCAGGACACTCTACTTTAGCTTTATACTGAGTTCTAGTGAGATAGAGAAATGCCACTCCCACATAGTTCTGTTACCCAACCCTTCTTGTGATATCATTTCTCTGCATTCTATGTATCACTTTAGTCCAAGTTACAGACGCCACAGTGCATTATTATAATTATTTTATATTTTATTATTTTTAAATTTTATATCTTGTAAATAATCTGAGAGAATAAAGGAGAGGAAAGATGTATTTACAGAACTTGTTACATCATCCTTTTCATTTCCCTGTCTAGTTTCCTTCATTGTTCCTGTGGGTTTGAGTAAACTTTTGATGTCATTGCCTTACGGCAATATAACTTTGCTCCTACCTACCCTCTTCATGCTGTTGTTGGCAAATGTATTTTTTTTTTAATTTTACAGGGCAAATAGTATAGTAATATGCACATTTTTTTATACAGTTGTTTTTGCTGTTGTGGCAATGGTGGAATATATATAACGCGGTTTATCATTGTGTCATTTAAGTATATGGATCTGTGGGCTTTAAGTATGTTCACATTGTGCTATACAATTTGGTCTTCAAATCGATCAAGAGCGGAAAGGAGAGTGTGCCATTATATATTGTCTTTTATAATTACCTATTTCCTTTATTTGTTCTTGCCCCTTTTGTTTCCTCTGTGGGAAATGCTGCCTGGGATCATTTGGCTTCAGCCTGAAGAACATTGTTTAGTTTTTCTTACTTGCCGGCTGTTGGCAATACATCCTCTCATTTTTTGTGTATCTGTTTTTGTTTTGCAGTTTTAGAAGTTTGAGTTCTATATAAAATTCTTGGCTGACAGTTTTCTTTCTTTTCTTTGAATGTGTTACCCCACTGCTTCCTCCGCTAGTTGAGATAGACAGTAGGCTTTTGGTCATGCTGAGGGTCCCTTGTGCGTGAGGAGTCCTTTTCCTTGTCTCCTGTCTACTTTCCGTGGGCCACTGCCACAGTCATGAGTTCATAGCTTAAAACAACAGAAACTGAAATTCTCCCACTACTGGAAGCTAAAATTCTGATGTCAGGGTGTTGGCAGGACCGTGCTCTCCCTGAAGTTTCTATAAGGAAGTCTGTTTCACGCCTTTCTCTTAGCTTCTGGTTGTTGCCACTGGTTCCTGGATTCCTTGTCTTGTAGCGACACATCCATCCAGTCTTTGTGCCATCATCACATGGTGTTCTCCCCTGTGTCTCATCCTGGATCCACGGTTTACCCTACTCCGGCATGACCGGATCTCAACTGATTACATCTGCGGCCACCCTATTTCCAGATAAGGTCATGTTCTGAGATTCTAAGAAGGATATAACTCTTGTAGGGCAGTATTTAACCCAGTCCGAATGCTTACAGAATTTCCTCTTTGTCTCTGATTTTCAGCATTTTTAGGATGACCTGACTCCATGCATCTGTGTTTGCATTTATCCTGCTTACACAGAGTTTGTACAGCTTCTCGAATGTGTACATTCATGTGTCCCGTGAGTCTAGGGAACTCTTCAGCCATTATTTCTTTGTTTTTTCTGTTCCTCCCTTTCTTCCTTTCTGGTGCTCCCATTACATGCGTCTTGGTGTGTTTGTTGGTGTCTCGTACTGGTCTGAGGCAATCCACTTCCCTTTCTTTTCTCCCTCTGCTCTTCAGGTTGCACAAACACTCTATTTATCCTCAGCTTTGCTTTCTTCCTTCTGCCACATCCAATCAGTTGTTGACTCTCTGTCATGAGTTTTTCTATACTTACCAACCCCCAAATTCCCATTTGTTTCTATTTTGTATTTTGTTCTCTTTTTAGTCTCTGTGTACTTCTGGTTTCCTCCCATTCTCCCGAACTTGTTTATGCTGGCTGACTGGAGGACTGGTGAACGTGAGAGCTGGGCCCTGGCATAGGCAGTTTTTGTCGCTTGGTGGTTTTCCTGGGTCCAGATCCCTGGGTACTCTTCTCCCCTTTCACCAAGCCTTGTTATATTTTTTCTTGTTTATGTACTTGTTTAGTGACTGGGCTGTTCTCCTTCAGTGATGTCTGCTCCCCTGGAGTATGGGACTCTGATGGTCGCTGCCCAGAGGCCACAGCCTTGGTGAAGGACACTGTCACCCTGGGATCCAGTGGTTCTAATAGGCTCTTGTTGACCATCTCGTAGCCTGATTGTTCTGTTAAGCTGTCTGCCTGTGTGGTATCACACACTAACCAGTAGGCCCCAGTAATTGCTAGTTGAGCAAGCTGTGCTGTAACCAGTGCTTTGCATAAATTGCTTCTCAGTTTGATCCCGTTAAATTCTGGCCCCTTTGCAGCGGTAGATTTTTAGGCCAGTCTTTGAGGTTTGCCCTGACCCCAAGAGGACTCTTGGGCCTGTGTTTCCCTGGCTCTCACTACTAAACTGGCTGGCCTGGGGCTAAGCTTGTCCTCCTAGAACTTCCAGGCTCCTTTCTGTTGCTTACCACTTAAATCTCCAGGGTTTTTGAGATAACCTTTAGGCTTGAACTTCTCCACTTTCTCTTTCAAATTAAGTCTCTTTCTCTGGGGAGAACTTTGGAGCTCCTGTGTTTTTATTCACTGCCTCATCCCCCAAGGGGAAACCTCTGAGCCAAGACTTTGGAGAGGAGGGAGTGACTTTCCTGCTTACTAGCAGGGGACTGGCAGGAGCAGTACCCCTGGTCTTCTTGCCTTGCCTTTCTGGGCATGGAATCCACTCTGTGAGTGAGCCCGGGCAAGGGTGACCACAAGCCCATTACTTCAGTCACATTGTGCCATGCCTGGAATAGAGCTTCTGCCATGGAAGCAGGAGCTGGAGGAGGAAGGTCTCTCTTAATCACTTGGCTCAGGCCTCACTAATTGAGCCTGTGTGGCTCAGGGGGGTGGGGGTGGGGGATGAGAAGTGTGGGTGGCCTGCCCCCATCTGGTGAGATACCATTATCTTTTGACCAGGAGCACCATTGTTTTGGCCCTAGCTAACAGCACCAACTCTGAACTATGAGGGTGAAGGGTAGAAGGTGGGAGTGGGCCATGGCTCCAGAGTCACTGATTCTATTCTTAATGAATTTCAGTAGATTTTCTTGCATAAATGTTTCTTCATTTGCTGGGTACCCTTAGGACAATATCAAAAACGTGTAGGCACTTAAGCGTAAATTGAGAAATACACCTGTGTCTTCAGCAGCAGAGAAAAATTAATTTTTCCAGTCTTTCTGCTGCCACATGTCAGAATGATCAGAATATTTGATGTCCCCCATTAACATACGAACCCTGCACAGCCTTGCAAGGGTTATTATTATATTCCTGTCTGATATCTTCCCATCAATGCCGAGTATTACTGAATTTATTTCACTTTTCACACCAGCACGATAAATGGGCTGAGCATCCTTCACTCCCTGGCCATCTCCTAGGTTAAGCCACATTTCAGAGTCATCTGGTGCCAGGCTGTTGCTAAAACCCAAAGCCTTTTCAGTGGTTGTGGGTGCCTTGGCACAAAGAAGAGGTTTGTTACAAAGGCATTCTTCTTGCTGACTTTATGGAGCAGCCTGAGTTTGATTGTCGCCCTTGAACTGGATCAGGTTCTCGGCCTGTGAGCTCCCACAAGAGCGGGAAGTACAGGCAGTTGAGATGAGCTCATAACTGCAGAGCCATGCGAAGCTGCCTAGAGCCCATTCAGTTCCTCTGGAAGAGGTGTCTCCCGTCCTTTCTTCCTATTATCTTTTTGGGGGGTTAGCTCCTTGTTATTCAAAGGGTATTGCCTGGTTTTGGCAATTCGTTTTTCCAGGGGGTGCTCCTAAGTGATGAGATTCTGTCAATTTCGTTTCTGTTTGAACTGCTTGCCTATTGGGCTGAAATTGATTAGTGAGAGACATTGTATAGCCACCCAGCTATGTTCCATAAATCTTTAAGTGTTTTCGATAGAAAGCACTTGCTCAAGAAAAACAGTTCAAATGCATTTCAAGCAAGGCTGAGGTGCTTCCAGCACGTTTATGTTACCACTAAAGCTAGCAAAATGTTGGAAGCAATCGTGTATAATTTAGTGTACTGCATTTCTGCTGGCTGTGAGTAGTTGCTCGGTTATTTTAGGTGTGGAGATAAAGTTAGCATGCAACAGAACATCCCAGTTTAAGAAATATTTGCATATAGATATAGAGTTACTTAAAGAAGGTCAAATTTCTTTGAAAAGAGATGTAATTTTTCTGATTTATGAACTGTGGAAGGTTTGGGAAAATGCAAGGAAATGAAGGCCAAATAAAATGAATGTTCACCCCTCCAGTTAAGCAGTCATAGAGCTAGATTTGGAATTCCTGTGTTTTTCCTGAAAGTTCTTTCGTCAGGTCATCATTCAGGTATACAGGTGAGATGTAGGCAGGCTGAGGGTAAAGCATGAACCAGACAAATCTACAGGTAGTGGAGAGAATATGAGATTAGGAAGTCTGTGAGCTTATTTTGTCCTCACTAATGATCTGGGGGTCGTGGTCAGAAACTCTCATCCCCTGGTGTCTCGTTTCCTATTTGCGAAGCAGAGGATCTGGGAGATGGGGCTCTCCGTAAACAATAAAAACAGCTGATGGAACTCTGTGGAGCATCAGGACCTTCCAGCCATCCGCATTCTCAACCGTGATACGGCTGACCCTTGAACAACTTGGGGGCTAGAGGCACTGGCCCTCCGTCCCCCACTCTCATGTGCTGTCGAGAATCTGCCTGTACCTTGAGTCTTCGCCGGCTCTTGACTGGCCTGCTTACCATAACACGGATAGGCAGTTCACACGTGTTCTGTGTGTTACGTGCATTACATAGTTTGTTCTCACATGAAAATAAACTGGGGAAAGGAAAATGTTACAAAGAACATCGTGAGGAAGAGGAACTGCAGTCACAGTCTTGTCCTCTGTGTTTCAGCACACAAATCGGCCTAAGAGTGGAGCCATGCAGTCCACACCCACGATGTTCATGGCCCAGCTGTGTTTGTATTGTTGTCAGAGCAAATGCAAATGTCCGATTGGTGTGGATGGGTTTTTTCGTGGCTGGCGTGACCCCTCCCTGTCCCCCAGATGGTCCTCCTTTGCCCCGGGCTGTTTTGCTCTCACCTGTGGTAAACATTTGACTTACTCAGATTTTATCTGCGCTTCATGGCAAACTAAATGTTTTAAAACCATACACCTAGGGTTTTATGTGTTTTGTTTGTTTTTTGGTTTTTCTTTTTGGTAAGAGCATTGGAAGAATTGGCTTTTTTTTTTTTCCTGGCATTAATTCTTTCAGTTTGGAACAGGAGGGTGAGGTGAACGCAAGTTTTGATGGCAGAGAAGGTGGCACAGAGGCACAGAGTGCCACAGAGGTGGCACAGAGAACAGAACAAGACAGAGAGGTGGTTTCCCATGGCTGCTCCGCTTTCTGGGTTCGTTCTTCTCACTGCTTCCTCCCTAAAACGCAGTCTGCTTTTTCTGTCTCCCTCCAATTATACCCTGTAATTTGAATAAAACCTTTCTATTAGTTTAAACAGTATCTTTCCGTCGTGATTGCCTCTTCATGTTGGTTGTGGCTCAGGTTTGGGAAGCGCAGATTGCCGGCCCCATGCCCCCTGAAGCGGCATCCTGTCCCCGTGGGGCCCGCCAGCGGATCCCAGGCCGTGGTCGTGTTTCCACTCAGGCAGTGACCGAATGGTAGAACGTAATCACTTAGAGCTCCGGCTTGCAAACCGTATTTCTTATTCATTTGTTCCCACAAACAGTTGGAAGGATAATCATTTTTTTATGACGTTTTGTGTCCAGTTTTTAAAAAAACCACATGTATGATTTGGTACTGCACCGAATCTCTGCATGTTGCTAGTCACTTTTTAAAAGAAAGTCATTCTGCAACTTTGCAGGAGTGGTGCTAGAATTAGACAAGTGATGTTCAGTGTCTCTCCATTGTAAAATAAGAACTTTTTGATGTAAAATTCTCTGTCAGAGGAGACATTTGGAAACTTGAAACTATTTTTCTGCACTGTTGACTGGGTGGTAGCTTCAGTGTTTAGGTTGCCTAGAAGTTGGTGGTAGTATGACGACTTGTTCTGGAGGAAGAGCAAAGACGCTGTCTGTAAACTCTTGGTGTCTTCCTTCCTTGCTGTCCTCCCATGTTTTAAATTGTGGCTGCTCCAAAGTCACCCTGTCCTCTTGTGCTTTCTCTGGGGACGTGGGGCATGTGCAGATAACCGGAGGAGCGGGCTTCGTGGGCTCCCACCTCACCGACAAGCTCATGATGGACGGCCACGAGGTGACTGTTGTAGACAACTTCTTCACAGGCAGGAAGAGGAACGTGGAACACTGGATCGGCCATGAGAACTTCGAGCTCATTAACCACGACGTGGTGGAGCCGCTCTACATTGAAGGTGAGAGAAAGCAGCCACTGACTGCGCGTTGAGCAGGGTATGTGGGCTGCCTAGAGCTGCTGGCCCCCAGCCGGAGCCTTTTGCCCTGACCATGGTGAGTGTGAGCTGTGGCTCATTTCTGAAATGGTCTTACTGGGTACAAGGCACTATTGTAGTTTCCGTGATAAAGAGCAGGGACGGCAGTGTGGGCGTTTGACTGTACTGTCCCCAGCACTCCTGGCTCTGGGCATCATGGGCTATTCCAGAAGGGCTTGTGCAGTGCATGACCCTCCCCACTGCATAACACATCTGGTGCCTGCCCCACTTTTGTGAAAATACTTACTTCGAGCTTCCTACAGGGTGCTGGCTGGCGTGGAATCCTACTTACCAGTGAAATTCCACATCAGGAGTTTAAAGCCTCAATAACTTTACAACTCTCAAGGAGTCAGGGGTTGGGGGCTGTAGTGGGTTGGACAGTGGTCCCCAAAAACATATTTCCGTGTCTTAATCCCCGGAATCTGCGAATGTGAGCTTATGTGGGGGGAAACGTCTTTGTGGATGTTTCGAAATTAAGGATCTTAAGACGAGATCAGCCTGGATGCCCCAGGTGAGCCATATTTCCAGTTGCAAGTGTCTCTATAAGGGACAGAATGGAGAAGCCACAGATGCCTGGGGAGAAGTGCAGGTCTCACGAACACCAGGGCCGAGATTGAGGCCACGCAGTCCCAGGTCAAGGACTGCCTACAAGGCAAGGAGGGATTCTCATTCTCCCCTAGAGCCTTTGAGGGAAGCGTGGCCTTGCCAACACCTTGTTTTCTAGAACTGTGAGAAAAGAAGTTTCTGGTGTTGTAGTTCACCTAGTGTGTGGCCCTCAGCTACAACAGCCTCAGGAGGCTGGGGGGGGGGGTTGTCTGAGGTGTGCTGATGAGGACCTCTACCAGGTGCTTGGCTCAGCAGGCCTCTTGGGGTCACCAGCCTTCTTGTTCATTCTCGCTGAAATCTGACTGGAGTCCCAAGAGGTACATGGTATCATCCTCCCTTGCGTATTTACAGAAAACTGGTATTGGGTTGTGGTCTTCCCAAAGCCGTAGGGCTCTTAAGTGGTCAGGCCAGAACTCAACCTCAGGTTTCAGGCTCCAGAATGATCACCTGGCCCTCCCGCTCCTGCATGGATGGTGTGGTGTTCTGCTCCTCTGCGTGGCCCGGTCATGGACATTTTCCCATGTCAGTACAAGGAGGTTGTACTTGGAGGTTCCACTTTCCCACCACCTACATCAATGCGGAAAACTTTTTTTACCCATAGATTCAGACTGATACCTTAGAGTTGCTGAGCAGTGTTTATCGTATGGGTATGCTGTGCTTTATTTACTCCTATCCTTAAATGTTCTCCAGTGTTTTATTATAGCTTGTCTTCTTCTGAATTTTATTTCCTTAATAAAAGACTTTGAATGTGAATTTTGCCAAATGCCATGTCCTCATTGTTCCGTGTTGTCTGTTTCACAAACACAGGAGTAGCACTGAGCATTATCTCCAAAAACTAACAAAATAGTTTGCTAATTTGATAGAAAACACATGGTTCTTTGACTAAAAAAGTTAGATTTTTTTTCCCTAACATTAAAATTCGCAAAAGAAATCTAGTTCTTTTACCTTTTTAAAAAAATTTGCTTTTCGTGGGAGTTCTTAGTAAGAGGGATATTAATCACTTGGTATATATTTAACAAATGTTAAAGGCTTTAGCCTTCTAATTCTATTGAAATTTTATTATTATAGTCTCACCTGTATATTTTCCCCATTTGTTCAATTTCTTTTATGCTCTCAGTGTCCCAAGAATAGAGAAATATTGAGCCACGGTGTTTTTGTTTATATGATTTTTTTAAAAACGTGATTATTTAATCTATCAGGGATTTATTTCAGGGTTAGGCTGTTGTTTGTGAGGTGACCCAGATGATCTTGGTAGTAGATATATTGGTTCACGTTCCCCCAGACTTGATCCTTGATTGTGGGTTTGCTGTGAGGGTAAATTGAGGTAACACACATGATAGGGCACTCACAGGCAGAATTGCATAGTGTGGGAGTCTACGTGCTGCAGTGAAAGTCCTCGCTAGTGGAATTAAGGTCATGAATCAGCCGGCAGCCGTAGGACACCGAGATTACCTGGGATTATGTGGGTGGGCCCACATAATCACGAGTATTGAAAAGTGGCAGGGGCAGCGGGTGGAGGAGCTACTGGGAGAGATCTGGTAGCAGGGATGCCTTCAAGGCCACAGGCGCTAGGGAGGACAGGGGGATTCAAAGTGTGAGGAGGACTTGACCCATGGCCTTTGGCTCTGAACGTGACCTTGAGCCAGAGCCTCTAGGCGGCCTCTGGGAGCTCCCAGCCCACAGCCAGCAGCAGGGAGATGGGGACCTCCGTGCTGCAGCCTCATGGACCTCAATTTTGCCAACAGCTTGACTCACCCACCAATGGCAGGAATGCAGCCCTACTGACACCTGATTTCAGCGTGTGAGGGCAGAGAGAGAACCAGCTGGGCCACACCGCGCTGGCTTCTGATCTGCAGACCTGCTAGATTGTAAATGGGCACTTTTTTTTTTTTAGACTCTAAGTTTGTTAGGGCATCAGTAGATGAATTAGCATACAGTAAAATCCTAGCCTAGAGATATTCCTATTTACACACGTTCTTTCCCCACAGTCCAGACCAGAGCCCTGGCATAAACACTGGACAAGATGTCCCTCTGTGCCATGTGGAATGTGCAGCCCGAGCCCTTGTCAAGGACTTAACACAGGGGCTGGGACCTCCCAAGTGCTCCCCAAATGATAGATGCTATTATTATTCCTCTTTCCCCTTTCTTTGCACAAGGCAGTAAACGTTTGTGAAATAAAACTATTGGTCACATAATTTTAGTAATCCCGAGAAATCAAAACTGGGGAAAAATGGTATGTTGGTAAATAAGTTATCTACTTTGCCGCCAAGCTTTGACACCAGCACTACTGGAGACCGTTTCTCCCGCTTCTGGCAGTAGACTCCTTGTGGAGACACACGTGAACCCAGCGAATGGGCTCACACAAGAAAGGGTTCACACTTCTGCCCTTTGCTGGTGGGGGGAGTGGCCCCCGTGTGGGGGAGCAGTAGACATAGACTATGGAGTCTAAAGCCTGTTTTTCACTTTGTCCGACCTTAGCAGAAGATTCTTACACATGCCCGGGACCGTCTCCCTACCTCCTCCCGGTCTCGTCGCTCTTCTTCCCCCCACAGTGCCCACCTGACTCAGCCCCGGACGGGGAGAAGAGCACCCATCACTGGATCCCACTCGTGGGTGCAGCTGTGCATCTCAGGTCGTGGTCCTCCTCTCCTCACCAAAGCCAGGCACAGCATGAGTTTAACCGGATGAACTCAGTTTGGTTTTCCCCCTGCCCTTGGTGTTGGCACACAAAGGATGACATGATTTAGGGCACCCTTGAATTGACCTGTCCTCGCCTTGTGCTGACAGCACCTGCCGTAGCTCACCTCCCCATCAGTTTCTCCTCTGATCAAGTGTCACAGCCTGTGCTCATCCCAAGGGGCATTACCATTTGGTGTAGTGTGCACACCAGGCTTTCAGCCGCGGCAAACGAGATGTCCTGCTGATGTGACAGAATCACTCTCCTCTGTGAGGGACAGTGTATCACAAGTATGTACACTGCATGTTCGGTACATACCTCTCCTTTTGAGTCCCTTCTTCCTAGTGAAGGAACCCCCACTTGATGTGGTATTGACACCATAGCAGGAACGTTCTTCAGCTCTCAGAAGCATTTTATGGGATTTGGTTTGGTTTCGTTGTTTTTCCGGGGCTGGCAAGTTGTCTGGGTTGTAATGGGGTAACAGTGATGTCCCTTAATTTGGCATGTCCGTAGCAGAGCTTCATTCATTTTCCTTCCAGAGTTCCTCCTCTTGTTATTTTCCAAGTGTAACCATTAAGTTTCAGAAGCAGAGGCATTGGTGATGTAACTGCTGGGGGAAATTAACTGTTGTCTGCCCTCGGGACGTGGTGGTAGCATTGGGAAGGGAGAAAGTGATTGCCACACACCCGGGGTCAGGGCTGAGAGTGGGGTACCGGGGAGTTCAGGGATGGCCACGTGGTCACGAATTGTAAGACTGATGAAGACCAGCGGTGCTGGTGGCATTGGGGTTCTGTTAGAGGCTTCTGTGTCCCCCTGCTGCACTGTGTGGAAGGACTGTCATTGTTTCGGAGGGAATTATAATACTAAAATAACAGAATCTGGTTTTATATTGCTTTAAAAGAACTCTGGATTTTACCAAATGAGACATTGAATTCAGATGGTGAATCTCTGGAAGGAGCCAAGTTAATCCTTCCTCCCCATCTATTAAGGGTGCAGGGAAGTTTCAGACCAGCCAGGGTTGGGGATAGCGGCGTGTGTTTGGGTTTTGTGGGGGAGATGCCAGGCCACAGAGATGGTGGAAAGGAGGCTCAGCGTTGGGGCAGCCCCTCGTTCCAGCCTGGAGGGCTGACCAGCGGATGTCGGCGGCAAGCCGGCTCCCTGAGAAGGAAGCGTGTCTAGAGAAAGTGCCGTATGTTCCTGGAGGCAAGGATTAGGGATGCAGGACACTAAGCACTGACCCTGGAAGCTTTTTCAGAACAGAGCTGACTCTGCTGGGGGAGGATGGAGGTCTAGCCAATCCTTGACTTACAATGGTCAACTTAAACCATTTTCTGACTTTATAGTGGTGTGATAATAGTACACATTCAGTGGAAACCATACTTTGAATTTTTTTTTTTTTTTTTTTTACAGATTTTATTTTTTTGAGAGGGGCGTGAGAGAGAGAGAGAGCACGTGTGTTTGCATGAGTGGGGGAGGGGGAAGGAGCACAGGACAAGGGAGAAGCAGACTCCCTGATAAGCAGGGAGCTGATATGCGACTCCCTCCCAGGACCTGGAGATCGTGACCCTCAGAGCGGAAGGCAGACACCCAGCCTACTGAGCTACCTGGGGTCCCATACTTCAGATTTTTAATCTGGATCTTATTCTGGGCTAGGGACATGCAGTCCTGTCCTCTTTTGATGCTGGGCAGTGGCAGGGGCCGCAGCTCCCGATCGGCCAGCGATCACAGGGGTTAGCACCCTCTACATTTACAACCATTCCATATCCAGACCACCCTTCTGCTTTCAGTTTCAGTACAGTACTCGAAGAGTACATGGGATATTCAGCACCTTATCACAAAGTAAGCTTTGTATTAGAGAATTTTTGCACATACTGGAGGCTAATGGAATGCATTAGCCTTGTTCTAAGCACATGTAACACATGTGCACATGTAACACATGTAATACATGTTCTGAGCACATGTAACACAGGCTAGGCTAAGCTATATGTTCAGGAGGTTATTTTATTAGCACTTGACCCTATGAATATAGTATAGTTTTATACTGGGGAGTTTGCACGTATGGGCCATAATGACCCGTCCTTGAGAAAGCTGCCCCATATACATATCAAAGTCATTTTTGTTGTTGCCTTTGACTCATGTCCAGGCTCCTGGTGTAGACAGCCTGGGCCCCTCCCAAGAGCTGTCCCAATTTACTTGTCCACCATCTGCCTTAGCAGGAATCTTGAAACCACCATTTCTATAGAGGACAGAAAAAGACAGAGACACTCCTCACATCATGGGGAGTCCATTCCTGGAACATGCAGTACCCGTGAGTACGAGGTGTCCAGGGCAATGAAAGCAGAAAATGACAATCGTAAACACTTCATGAATACTCACTGTGTTCCAGGCACAGTTCTAATCACTGCGTATAATTAAGAGTTTGAATTCTTTCAGCGTCCGTAAGGTAGGCAGTTATTATCTTCGCATCACAGGTGAGGGAACTCGTGCGTGGAGTCCTGTAACCCACCTTTTCTCAGGCACAGGGATCCTGTGCAAGGCCAGGAGGGGTAGGCACCAAGTCAGGGAAGACAGGAGAGGCTGGACTATCACACCCAGATGCCCCGGAGTTGACCGTGAATGGTGGCTAGTAACTGTGTTTGCCAAGAGCATTGGGTCTGTGTTGATGTAGGTATTTGAGGAGTGCTATTCTGATTCAGAGATTTTTGTTGGATTATAATTTAGAATTCTTTTCCTCCTGTTCAGTTGTTTTTTTTTTTTTTGCAAATGTAAACATAAAATGCAGAGGCTGCAGATCTGATGTTCCCACCCACCTCCCCATTGAACTTGGAGCCATGGGGAACCCCTGCAGTGAGGCTCTGGCCCATAGGTACTTTCTCACCACGGTGTTATCATGGTGACCCCTGAGCACTTGGGGGGGATTCGAGGCAGATGAGGGTGGCTGCCAGCTGCAGGAAATTGACTGGCAGCTGTGCTGACCAGAACTTTTGATCCTGGGGCTGAGCCAGACCTCTGGCATGTAGTCTTCCCTTTGCATTAAGTCAATATTATTTGATATGAAATCAAGGCAAAAATGCCACTCTTTTAGTTCTTCATACTAAGAGAAATTGGGTCTTTACACTGAGAAGTCCTCTATCTTCTTAGATACTGTTTTGCATCATAAATACCAGTGTTGGGGGACAAGGGCTCGGGCTGCACATTCCATGTGGCACAGAGGGACATCTTGTCCAGTGTTTATTCCAGGGCTCTGGTCTGGACTGTGGGGAAAGAACGTGTATAAATAGGAGTATCATTAGGCTAGGATTTTACTGTATGCTAAATAATCACACATACTCACAGCAAGAACCAGCCTTTTATTTTATGTATTTTCAAAGCTTCAGGGTGCACTCCTTGATGGGTATCTTATCAGTTTAGCAAGGTGTGGCTCTGGCACAGGGAAGCAATCGGACCAGGCTATACTAGGAACTTATATTTAAAAAGAAGAAAGAAAGAAAAATCACAGGAGATGCGAAGATTCAGTTGGCTTTTATGTGGATTTCCCCTTTGATAGAGATTGCACTTGATTTCTTAAAATTTTTTATTTATATCTTTTTTAAGATGTCCTTTATGGGGTGGGGTGGAGCATGAGCAGGGGGAGCGGCAGGCAAAGGGAGAAGCAGACTGCCCTCGATCCCAGGACCCCGAGATCATGACCCAAGCCAAAGGCAGACGTTTAACCCTCTGACCCATCTAGGCACCCCTACACTTGATTTTTTTGATGGAGTCTGAACAAGAATTTTGAGTGATCTCAAGTTGTTCAATTTTGACACCTTTGTTCTTGTGTATTTAAGTATCATCGGTATGTTTTCCAGGCACAGTGAAATTCCTCCTGAACACCTGTGGGAATTCGGTGTGTGGTTAGTGTGGCTGCAGGATCGATGTTTTCAAGATTCACGGTGGGGCTGAGCACGCCTCAGTTTTACCCCACCCCTTGTCCGTCCTCTTCCCAGCATAAAAATAACGTCCTGTGTTCTGGCAGGAAGGCTGTTTTGGACCTACTTAAGGAAATTCTGTGAAAAAGGAAAACACTAGTTTGCTTTACTGTTTCCCTTCCTTGATCATTAATTTGAGCTCTTTTAGGGCTCATTGCTTAGGTCCTGTTTTTCTGGCGATGATTATGGCATATGGGCCTTGTAAATGTTTCGGGGCATATGAGGGTCACCTGGTGGACACAGCTCCAGCAAATGAACAGCTCTGCCTTTCTTTCTCCTGTTTTCAACCTCTCCCTCCCTTCAATTTAGATTTTTGGATGTCATGCTCATTTTTGGTGTATGTTTCTTATGATGAAATTGACATCTTTTGAGGGCTTTATTCCCCCTCCACTGTGAGGGTTAGCTTTGCTGCTATATTATTATTAATATCGTTCAGTATTTTTGTAGCACTTGTCATTCTGGTTATTTACACTCCTCCTAAATCCCTCTACCACCCCCTCCTCCTCTTCACAATTACTAACCCAGATAATTACTCAACAGCCTCTGTTGTTTGGTCCTTTTTAGGACAGGAACTGGAGTTAGAGGCATTAATTCTCCTGGCAGAACACATTCTTGTGGGAAAGAGGAGCTGTTCGAAATACTAATTTTCATAAGACTTCAGGTTCTTCCTTTTTTTTTTTTTTAAGATTTTATTTGTCGGAGCGAGAGAGAGAGAGAGAGAGGGCACAACAGGGAGAGCAGCAGGCAGAGGGAGAAGCAGGCTCCCTGCTGATCACGCACTCGATCCCAGGACCCTGGGGTCATGACCTGAGCCGAAGGTGGACACTTAACAGACTGAGCCACCCAGGCGTCCCAGACTTCAGGTTCTTCTTAAACACAATGCATCAGTGTTGCTACTTAGACCGTGTGACATAGTTTTTACGGTACACCTTAGCCTTTCTGGGTGGGATGACCAGGAAGCTGCAGTCAGGCTGAACCACAGATGTGAAAACAACAAACCAGATGCAATAGCCTTTTGGATGAACAAGCCCCAGTCTCTGGGTCGCCTCTTCATCCAGCTCACTTTTAGTGAGCACAGTTCCAAAACCGGCCGTGGCCGCAGCGGGGTATTGGTTTTCCATCACAGACCCCCAACCCTGTCTAGCCCTTCTGATGCATGAGATCTGCCCAGGAGTCTGCATTTATGTGTGTGCATGGGTGACAAGGTGGGGGCACCCTCCTGCAGAGAGCAAAGCTATGTGGAGAGCCTAAGGAAGAAGGATCGCTTGTTCTCAGTGACTATCATCTGGTGAGGAGGGCATGCCGGCAGCTCTAGCGGGACAAGGCAGAATGTGGGAATTAGCCAGCAGTGGGGCAGCGAATGGGGAGGGTGATTATCCAGATCAGGGTGTACAAGAGCCCTCCCCCCCCACAGGCCGACTTCTGAATTGAGCCTTGAGGTAGAAAGTGTGGACTCCGGTATAGGCAAAGGAGACAGTGAGGAGGTTGGAAATGTTCGTGCCTTTTGCTTGGTGTTGGACTTGTGAGGGACGAGCTCTTTGGTCCCCTTTTTCTCTAGTCTCTGAGGCACTGACTTTCTTCGCTGCAGGTCTTATCACCTCCAGAGTAAAAACAGTGCTAAGTGATTTGTGCTGTGAGATCACAACCCATACCCTGATTTAAATGGTCTTTGGGAAGGAGGGAGCCAGCTCCAGGGGCCAGGCACACCGGCCATGTGCTCTCCGGGGTGGCACTCAGCTCTGAAGGCCTGGCCAGGTTTAGTCCATGGTGGGTCTGGCCCCCTCCTGCTTCAGAGCAGCACTGGGGTGCAATGAGGGGTTTTCCAGAGAGAAGTTGCAACATGTGCGCATGGAGTTGGTGGGCTGCTGCATACATACACCTGTTGTCCTTGAACTCAGAAGTAGGTGAGCAGGGACAGACCCATGCTCTTACCGGTCCTGTCTGTAAGCTGCACAGAGGGTAACACAGCCTAAGAAGGGTGGCTTTCTGTGACACCTGGCTTGTTAACTCACAGCTCACACAATAAATTTTTTGTTTGCTTTTTATTTTTAGCAGTGGTTCAATTCAGAATGACTTGGGCGGAGGGCGGTCAGAAAGCATTCACAGGATTTTCCTCTCATTAAGGTAGAGACTCTTAATGAATTTCCATGCTAAAGACTATAAATGATGTCAAAAGGTTTGAGGTTTTCTTAGTTTTCTTGAAGAAAGATTAGCCTTTCAAAAGTATGGGTTCTGTTTTTAGATTAGTAGTTTTCAAATGTGGCTTTAAAATGTGTGTGTGTGTGTGTGTGTGTGTACATACACACAAATCTATATGGAGTCTCCCCACCGGGAGTGTCTGCATCTGGATGCCAGGGGTCCAGGTAACCCCCCTTCAGAAGCCTCGTGGTGTAACTGCTATATAACAGAGTCTGACTGAGGACCTTGAATGACTGGCTCAGGAGCCTGATGTTAGCTCTTAGATTCCCGGGGTAGAGAAAGGGAGGAGAACAGATACATGAACCCAGACCATTCATTTTGACTTCAGCCTTAGTAAAAGTCACACCCTTTTTCCACTAATACTCTTTTCATCTGCTTTTACTGCTCATGAGTATCTTATTTTGTGTTTTGCTGTCCTAACCATTTTCAGTTGTACTAGCCAGTCCTGTTAAACATGCTGTGTTAGAACCGATATCCAGAACTTTCTCACCTACAAAACTGAAACTCTGTACCCATTGAACAATAATGCTCCTCCCCCAGACCCTGGGACCAGTGATCTATCGTCTGTCTCTGAGTTTGATGACTCTAGGTAGCTCATACAAGTGGAATCCTACAGGATTTGTCTTTTTGTAACTGGCTTATTTCACTTAGTGTCATGTAATCAAAGTACATCCCTGTTGTAGTATGTGACAGAATTTTTTTCATTTTAAGGTTGAATAACATTTCACTGTGTGTGTGTGTGTGTGTGTGTGTGTGTGTGTATACACACGCACACATTGTATTTTGTTTATCTGTTAATCTCTCTGTCCATGGACACCTGGGTTGCTTCCACCAGGTGGCTATTGTGGATAGTGCTGCTATGAACATGGCTATGCCAATATCTCTTAGAGACCCTGCTTTCAGTTCTTGGGGATTATGTATCCACAAGTGGGATTCCTGCTCTTATGTTAATTCTATTTTTAGTATTTTGGGGAATCATTATACTGTTTTCCATAGTGACTGCACCATTTTATGTCACCACCAAAGTGCACCAAAGTTCCACTTTCTCCATTTCCTCAACAGCATCTGCTATTTTGGGTTTTCTTTTCTTTTCTTTCTTTTTTTTTTTTTTCCTTGGTAGTAGCCATCCCAGTGGGTGTGAAGTGATACCTCGTTATAGTTTTGGTTTGCCTTTCTCTGATGATTAGTGATGTTGAGCTTCTTTTCATGTGCTTGTTGGCTATTTGTATTTCATCTTTGGAGAAATTACTCCTTCGAGTGCTGTGCCATTTTTTGAGTTCTTTGATTATGTTGTTGACTTGTAGGAGCTCTTTATATATTCTGGATATTAACACCTTCTCGTATATATGACTTGTAAATATTTTCTCCCATTGTGTACTTTGCCTTCTTACTGTTGATTATATCCTTTGATACTGTCAGAAAAGTTTTTAAACTTGACAGAGTTCCATTTTTCTATTTTTACTTTTGTTGTCTTTGCTCTCGGTGTCACATCCAAGAAAACTTTGCCAAATCCAATGTCCTGCAGCTTTTTCCCTGTTTCCTTCTTAGAGTTTTATTGTTTTGGGTGTTACATTTAGGTCTTTTGTCTATTTTAAGTTAATTTTTGTATGTAGTGTAAGATAAGGATGTAACTTTTTTTCTTTTGCATATAGTCAGTTTTCCCAGCACTGTTTGTTAGACTGTTACTTTTCTGCACTGAGTGGCTTGGTATCCTTGTAGAAGATCATTGACCCATGTACACAGGATCTATTTCTAGACTCCGTATCCTTTCCATTGGTCTTTGTGTCTGTCTTTATGCCAGTAACACTGCTTTGATTACTGTAGCTTTTTATTGTTTTGAAATCAGGAAATGTAAGTCTTCCTACTTTGTTCTTTTTCAAAATTGTTTTGACTAGTCAGGGTCCCTTGAAATTCCATATAGATTTCAGGATGATTTCTTTTTTTTTCTGTTTCTGCAAAAATCACTGTTGAAGATTTGGTAGAAGAAGACTTTTTAAAACAATCACTTCAGGAGTTGGCCTGAATAGTCTTAGCCAAAAAAACCTCATAAATATCTAGAAGATGAGACCTACAGTCTTTTACAGATTGTTCTTGCCTCCCTTGAGGAATGGTCACCGTATAGGAAAAACCATTACTGGGTTGTTCCATGAGCCTGTTGCACTACCTAGAATCTCTTCCCAAAGATGCTATCTGCTAGATAGAACCATCTGGCTTGCCCCTTGTCCTCATCTTTGTGACTCGTGTGTACTTAGCCTCCCAGTTGTGTTGGGCTTGAAAGACTGAAATAATTAGGATGAATTAAGTGCAGACCAAGCTCACAGCCCAGAATATCGTGCGCCTGTGTTGAGTGACCACTTCTATCCCTCATCTGAGAATAAGAACCTGCCATCCAGCCCTCACCCCTGGGTGTGAGAGTGTGTCCAGAAGCCACTCCACCACCCCAGAAGGTAATGCGGTGATTACCATGCCATCCTGGGCATGACAGGAGATTTTCAGTGGGGGAGATGTGGTGAGTGGATGTGGTTGGGGAGGTTGGGCATTTTTGGAAGGGAGGGGATGTTCTGAGAAAGTTCTGTTGGAGAATTCACCATGCGGACTGTTTTTCCCCGTTGGCCTATTTTGCCTGTTGTTTCTGAAACCCAACCCCTAACATTCCATTACCTAAAAGCAGTGGTGCCTGGCTGGGAAGATGGTGGGAGGCCAGGGAGATCCCTGCGGGCCCTCTTGCATGGGGGCTGAGGCCGAGTACAGGAGGGTTCATTTTGGCAGCAGCGTCTCTCTCGGATCCCCCGTCCTTTGGCTCGCTGTGATGGTGATGATGTTTTTGCTCACCCAGAGCTGAAGTGGAATGTTGTGTACAGCACAGAATCATTTGTCTGCAGGGATGGCCTTCTGATATGTGCTTCTTCATCCCTGCTATTTCAGAGGGAGACGTTGTTTCCCAGGAGCCTCTCTCCTCTGTGGCCAGTGCTGTCTGACCCTGGAGAACAAGGGTTAGGGATGGCTCACAGTGAACTCCTGTGCAGGAGGAGAGACTCGAGAACCCAGTCCTTTTGCCATCCTCACCCTTAAAAACCACTCTCCTGATCTAGCTCTACTGATGGCAGCACCGTATAGTGCTCAAAAAGCTCTGGGTTCGGATGCCTGTTGAACTGGGTTCAAATCCAGGCATTGTCATTATACAGCTGCTGTACCTGCAAGCTTCTTAATCTCTTGTGTGGAACAGGAATAATGGCACTTTACCCTCAAAGTCATGATAATAATTATGATCTGCTGCTTGGTGTTGGTTGTCAAAACCTGTGTCTTCGAAATGTCTTCTGCTTGGAACTCCGCAGTCTCATTATCGGCCCAAGTCCGTACTCTACCCTGGTACTTAAAGTCTCATATGCAATTGCCATACCAAACTTGTCACTTAGACCTTTCAGAGCCTCTGCAGAAATTCTTGTCCTTTCCCATCCCTGGTGCACAGCACCCTCATTCCCAAGTAGCTTGAGCGTGAATGAGCTCCTTGCTCATCTCTCCCCACAGCTGGGTCCACCTAGAGGCCAGACCCCTCGCCCAGGCACCTTCATCAGACCAGGATCCTCCAGAGCTGGCAGTTTGTCATTGTATCTCCGCCTGTGTCCTTCCTGAGATAGGCGTTTGGTGCCGGAAGTCTTGTTCTCAGCCTTGGTCTTCAGGGTGTCTCTTTGCTCATGAGCCACTGAGCAGATCCTCGATAAATAATGTCAGTGAAAACAAACAAAAACAACCCTCCAACTGTCATCTCAGGGTCCGGTTTTATGGACACAAAATATGTGAGAACCAAGCAACTAAAGCATATTTATGTCAGATTGGCTTCACAAATTAAAAACCTTGTTTCCTTTAGATAGTCATGCTTCATTCAGTGTCTAGAAAATCGGTCTTCCTTCCTATTTTCATGCTGTGCCTGGGTCAGATCTCAGAAACAGTCAACTCTGTAATCAGATCGCCTCTGATCAGAAGAGAATAGGCCCAGACAGACTTTCTGTCTTTGTTTAAAATTCTTCTAATTACAAACGCAGATTCGTTTTTATGAAGAATGAAAGAGTAACAATGACAACTTAAGTGAAAAATATAGAAATGCCTCTGTTGTATAGCCCGATTCTTCAGAGTCAGAATGTTTTTAGTGTTTTCCTTGGAAATCACAGACTTCCGGTCTTGTCTCCTTTAGTTGACCAGATATACCACCTGGCCTCTCCAGCTTCCCCTCCAAACTACATGTATAACCCCATCAAGACCCTGAAGACCAATACCATCGGGACACTAAACATGCTAGGTAAGTTGTCCTTTCCTCATTTTGCAGCGCTGGCTAGGGATGTTGTAGACAATTCCACGCATAGGACATTGACATTCTGTCAGTTTGATCTTGGTCTGTAGACCCCTTCCTCATCCCCTGTCCATGCTCTTTCAGAGTGCCTTATGAGCCAGGGGACAGTCATCCTAGTACCTGGTCAGCATGGCCTCAGTTAAATCCCCTGGGAGTGACCACTGGTCACTGACCACACATCCTTCTTCTCTTTCCCCTGTGACATGGTATGTGGGCCTCTGGGCTGGAAGAGGCACTGGCGACTCTGACCCAGGGTTGGGCCACTGTGGACTGCACACACCGGGGTGTCAGGAGCACTCCTGGAGGAGCAGAAGACGAGCCGACGTGATGGGGCTGGCCAAGCTGAGTCCCCGCGTCTAGACTGAACTGTGGGGTTCACTTTGAAGGCGAAAGGTGACCGCATGAACACCGTAACTGTGGCCGCCCGTGCGCGTTCACAAACAACACACCTCAGATTTATAGCTGTGGTGACCCATACCTATTAATGCTTAAATCAAAGACATCTGAAGTTTGACACGGGTCTCAAAAGCTAGGGGTCTGATGAGTTGCAAAGGAGAAAAAAGGAACCACTTTTTAAAATGTCAAGTGGAGATGGATTTAATTATGGGAACATTTAAAAGAGCTTCTATAAATGGATTTTGGAAAATACAGCACTAAATTTTAAGCCTGGAGACAAGGGATTGTAAGGGCAGTCGGAGATTGGTTTTTTGATCTCTCAGACTAAACGTTCTGGGGGGTCAAGCTCTGCATGAAGTAAAATGATTCATTCCCCTAGTCTAGAAAGGGCATTTGTTCTCCTCTTTGTTGCGACCTGCCCTGGCCACCAGAGGAAACAGAGTCCCACTTCTGCTCAGAGCTAAGATGTTGGGAAAGCTGCTTGCTGCCCATTCTTGCCTCCGCCGGCTCCTGCCCCTGCCCACATTCTCTGGCTCCCCCAACTGCCGCCTCCTTACCTGAACTAGATGCCACGGGGGAGAGGCCACGAAGCCCTGGCTGTTTAAGAAGATGGTATTCATGGCACAATCCCTGTGCCTGAGGCACTGTCCTGTCTTCAGATAAGGATCATCCTCAGGCTCTTCTGCCAGGAAACTTGGCCTTGGCGTTTCCTGGAGGAGGTGGTATAGGGTCCAGGCACCAGTGGCATGGAGGAGGAAGGGACTTTCCAGGGAACGCTGTTAGAGTTCCAGGCAGAAGAGACCCTTGAGCCATGGCTGAGATTGGACTCGGAAGTCTGGAAGGAAGGGTAAACTCCTTTCAGGAACAACAGGGACAAAAGCCGAGGTCGGGGAGGCGGTTGCTAGGCCGCAGAGACCCAAGCAGAACTTCATATCCTGAATGGGGAGAGACGCTGTCATTAATCATTTCGCACTTGAGACAAGATGTAGTGAACCCCACTCGGCCCCTTCCTGGTGAGCCCCTTCCCCTTCTGCAGCTCCCTAGGCCTTCCCTGGGCCTGCGCTCAGCTTCTTCAGGGTGAGACTTCTTTGGTCTCCGCATAAACATCTGGGCACTCCAGCAGCGCACATGGGCTCCCCTGGCTCCCCCACCAAGGCGTCCTCGTGGTGATGGAGATGTCTCTGTCCTGAGTGTATCTGCATCACTGTCAATGCTTGTGATACCATACGCTAGTTCTGCAGGTTTTTACTCTTGGGGGAGCGGTTCACAGTAAAGGGTATGCGGTAAAGGGTCCTCTGTATTGCTTTGTATGACTGCATATGAATCTGTAGTTATCTAAGAAGTTTATTACCGAAAAAAAGGAAAAAAAAAAACCAGCTCGGGCCCCTTCCTTTTGAAATTCCTGTCATCATGGTATAAATTATAAAGCCTATAAATTGCATATTGTTCTCCATTCCTCTAACATTTTTTATTCCACTGCACTGTGGCATTTGCACAGATGATCTCCAGATCCTTACTGCTCGGCAGCCCAGTTCTCTTGTTCCTGTTGCTGGTCTTCTGTCTTCACAGCTCCTTACTTCCCTCACCTGGTGCTCCCACACCCGCCACCCTGGGCCCTGCACGGTGGGGCCTTTCTAGGTCGCCGGCCACCCCTCGCAGTGTCTGCAGGGGGCGCGTGCATGCCCAGCTTTACACGAACAGCTCCGTGTGCAGCGCAGCTGGCCCCTCGGTCTGGTGATGTCTGTGCACACAGGCTCCCTGGGGGAGTACATTCGAGAGGCCCCAGGTTAAGCAAAGGGCAGTGAGTGGGTTTCTTTGACTCAGGGCGGCTGTGAGCCTCTGAGGAACTGCTTAACATTGGGAGTTTGTGTCTGGAGGACTTTCCATACTTCCAAGACCACCATAGAGCACGAGGTTCTAGCCTATTCTCCTGCAGGGGTCTCATACAGGACACAGTTCAAAGCTGGACCCGGGAATGTGGAGACTTGCTTTGGAGAAGGAGCCACTGACGCTGAGCCTCGAAGGAGGCAGGAGGACAGGCTAGAGGGGCCAGGGAGTGAGGAGACTGGCTCGGGCACCCTCGGGTGCCCGGTGACCTGTGGAGGAAGTGGCAGGTAGACCAACTTGCAGGGGGGCAGTAGAAGTGAGGGTGCAAAAGGCCTTGCCTTCTGCCTATCAGTGGTAACCCTGAATCCACACCTTCCCAAACTAACAGACTGATTTTTGGCCCTGCCTCCACTTAACGCTGTCCGACTAAATACTGTGCTTCTCAGGGTTTATTTGTGTTTTTCTTACTGTTTTTGTTTTTATTTTGGTGCCAACGTAGGTGCAATACGAGGGGATGGCTCACAGTGCCCAAATGATTAGATACGATTCCTACTGAAAAATTGCATAAATTGGCTACAAAAATGAGCAGGCCCGTGTCATCCCCTCGTTTCCACGAAGCTGACAGCCTCTCTGACTGTATCTTTGCTTTCTGTAGGACTGGCCAAACGAGTCGGTGCTCGTCTGCTACTGGCCTCTACCTCGGAGGTGTATGGAGGTGAGTCGGGGGGCCTTACAGGGGCACTGGCTCTGGGTGAAGGAGGAAGCAAAAATGAGTCCAGGCTTCCACTGTAAGAAGGCCCTGTCTGCTCTCCCTGTATGTGCACAAGGCAGTGGAGAGACTTCCGAGCTCAGCCATCCATGTCTGCTCTCAGTGGACTGAACCCCTTTTCCTCCTGCGGAAGAACACTCTCAGAGGACCCAATCCTGTCCCCCGGCCATTAAGGCCCCACCATGGATGAACCCACCAAAGTATTTTTCCCAGTCTGCTCTGAAAGGACCCCAGAGATCATTGGTCAGGGATTTCTTTTGCCAGTTGGTGTAGCTGATCCCTGTTCTTCGGTGTGAGGAGTGGGTGTGGTGAGCCTGACACACCGAGATCTCCGAGGTTGGCCTTCGCTCACTTGGCACACAGAGAGGTGCTGATTGCCTGACCTGTTGTATAGTGATTTCTGGAACAGTCTTAAGTAGGTAGTGCCAGAAAACGCCTGAGTGTGTTTTGCCAACCTGTAGCCCCTCCCCAGCCGTGAGGCCTGTGAAGGTGGCCAGCGTTCGGACCGGGCGAGGGCTGCGGTGCAGTTCACGTTGATTTCTGTTTGGCCCCAGACCAGCTGCTGCAGCATCGTGGTGATCTGCTCAGTTGACGCAGGGAAAGCTGGACTCTGATGTGGTGTAATTCGTCTGCTACGCATCATTATTCTGGGTGGAGAAGTGAGGAAGTCGGGACAAAATAGCAAGAGATGTGTGTTGTTGTTTTTTTAAATAAGGAAACCAAGTGAAAAAAAATTATAGAAACAGAAATTCTGCTAAGTGCAGGTCTAGTCTTTGTAATCCCGGTGAAAAGCGGCAGCATCATCCACTTTGAAATCTGGGCAGTTAAAAGCAGCCGCCGCCAACCTGTTCGCCCCGTTGCTTTTGGAACAGGCATTGAGTGGACTTGCATTCCCCCTTCCTGTCCTTCCCAGAGCCAGCCTTCCCAAGGGATTGGTGTGTTTCCCTTTATAGAGCATGGGAGGGTTCCCCTTTGCTTCCTGTGTCACAAGAGGAGTGGTGTTGATAGAGTTCAAAGGACTGAAGCTTTTTAAATGTCTGAAATATGAAGGTACTCCTCTTATTGGTCCAAGAGGACACAGTCACGTGTTTTTCCATGTCCAGCTTTCTTCCTCATTTATTATCTGCGTATTTGATGACACTTTGTGTTCCTTAAGGTTCTTAAATGACCCCAGGGTGTAACTGGCCAGCTCTGGGGTTTGATCAGTGCAGTAAACGGACGCATCGTGGAATGGGGGCTTGGTGGGTTAGCCTCACAACATGCTGAGAAATTGGAAGTCAATTTTGACTCCAGATCTTTTATAATGAAAATGTGGGGACTTTACAAAACCATCTTTTGAACTTGAGCAACTGGACACCTCAGCCTGGGGGTGCCCATTAAGGGGCAGAGGCAGGGGTGTGTCTGATCTTCTGTTTCTTGCCATTTGCTAAATTTAGGATGGTCTCTTTGGAGTCTAGGAGGCCCAGTTCTTGTCAGAAATCCCCAGAAAAGGTCTGCTCTCCATCATCTGTTACATCTGTGTGAAATTAAGTCACTGGTTTTCTTCTCTTGGGAAATATTCCCCATGGATCCTCCCCCTGATCCTGCAGGAAAACTATGCCCCCTTCTTAAGAGAATTTTAAACCATAGCAGCCGCTCGAGAGGTCAGAATCTGTGCCTTGATGCTGTCACACTGCAGGGGGCTGCCAGCCTCCTGAAGGGGGCCGGCCGGCTGGCTCAGGCACCTGTGCGTTCACGTCTCTGTCCTGCGTGGGTCCTGTTGTCCCCATGAGCTGTAGTCAGATTTTGGCTTTAAGATAAGTAAGAACTGAATGTATTACATAGAGTCCCTGTACATTGTCCAGATTTCTTGGCAAAGATTTATACATTTTAAGTGTGGCCGTATGTACCATATACGTTAGGTTTTAATTCACATTCCAAAAATATACTTGCGTTACAAAAGAATTTGTTACTCGGTTTCTTTAAATAGTCTGTTCCCTTGGCACATTGTAAAATGGGATTGATTTACGCACCCGAAAGACAGGAATTGGGAAATATAAAATGTATGCTAAAGAAACAAGCAGCCCTTACGGCACTCTGTCCTTCTACCTACATTGACCAAGATACTAATCGTCTCACTGAGGTTCTTAGTGAGCCTCTCAAGTTTGTTCTTGGGTTGTTGGCACATGGGAAAGTCCTTGTGTTCTGCAGAGATGCTCGTAAAATCATTTCAGTAAGTACAATGCTTTACTATAATTATGTATTTTATAAATATAAAGTGGAACCATATATCCCTTCACATATATTACATTTAATTATAGTCTTGTTAAGTGTTAAGAACGATTTATGGGAGAGGAGAAGCTTGAATTTGAGAGACCTTGGTCTTTAAAAATTTTTTTTTTTAATTTTATTTATTTATTTGACCAGAGAGAGAGAGAGAGATCACAAGCAGAGAGAGAGGCAGGCAGAGAGAGAGGAGGAAGCAGGCTCCCCGCTGAGCAGAGAGCCCAATGCGGGGCTCGATTCCAGGACCCTGGGACCATGACCCGAGCCGAAGGCAGAGGCTTAACCCACTGAGCCACCCAGGCGCCCTAAGACCTTGGTCTTTTTTTTTTTAATTTTTTATTTTTTATAAACATATATTTTTATCCCCAGGGGTACAGGTCTGTGAATCACCAGGTTTACACACTTCACAGCACTCACCAAAGCACATACCCTCCCCAATGTCCATAATCCCACCCCCTTCTCCCAAACCCCCTCCCCCCAGCAACCCTCAGTTTGTTTTGTGAGATTAAGAGTCACCTATGGTTTGTCTCCCTCCCAATCCCATCTTGTTTCATTTATTCTTCTCCTACCCACTTAAGCCCCCATGTTGCATCACCACTTCCTCATATCAGGGAGATCATATGATAGTTGTCTTTCTCTGCTTGACTTATTTCGCTAAGCATGATACGCTCTAGTTCCATCCATGTTGTCGCAAATGGCAAGATTTCATTTCTTTTGATGGCTGCATAGTATTCCATTGTGTATATATACCACCTCTTCTTGATCCATTCATCTGTTGATGGACATCTAGGTTCTTTCCATAGTTTGGCTATTGTGGACATTGCTGCTATAAACATTCGGGTGCACGTGCCCCTTTGGATCACTACGTTTGTATCTTTAGGGTAAATACCCAATAGTGCAATTGCTGGGTCATAGGGCAGTTCTATTTTCAACATTTTGAGGAACCTCCATGCTGTTTTCCAGAGTGGCTGCACCAGCTTGCATTCCCACCAGCAGTGTAGGAGGGTTCCCCTTTCTCCGCATCCTCGCCAGCATCTGTCATTTCCTGACTTGTTGATTTTAGCCATTCTGACTGGTGTGAGGTGATATCTCATTGTGGTATTGATTTGTATTTCCCTGATGCCGAGTGATATGGAGCACTTTTTCATGTGTCTGTTGGCCATCTGGATGTCTTCTTTGCAGAAATGTCTGTTCATGTCCTCTGCCCATTTCTTGATTGGATTCTTTGTTCTTTGGGTGTTGAGTTTGCTAAGTTCTTTATAGATTCTGGACACTAGTCCTTTATCTGATATGTCGTTTGCAAATATCTTCTCCCATTCTGTCAGTTGTCCTTTGATTTTGTTAACTGTTTCCTTTGCTGTGCAAAAGCTTTTGATCTTGATGAAATCCCAATAGTTCATTTTTGCCCTTGCTTCCCTTGCCTTTGGCGTTGTTCCTAGGAAGATGTTGCTGCGGCTGAGGTCGAAGAGGTTGCTGCCTGTGTTCTCCTCAAGGATTTTGATGGATTCCTTTCGCACATTGAGGTCCTTCATCCATTTTGAGTCTATTTTTGTGTGTGGTGTAAGGAAATGGTCCAATTTCATTTTTCTGCATGTGGCTGTCCAATTTTCCCAGCACCATTTATTGAAGACGCTGTCTTTTTTCCATTGGACATTCTTTCCTGCTTTGTCGAAGATTAGTTGACTGTAGAGTTGAGGGTCTATTTCTGGCTCTCTATTCTGTTCCATTGATCTATGTGTCTGTTTTTGTGCCAGTACCATGCTGTCTTGATGATGACAGCTTTGTAATAGAGCTTGAAGTCTGGAATTGTGATGCCACCAACGTTGGCTTTCTTTTTCAATATCCCTTTGGCTATTCGAGGTCTTTTCTGGTTCCATATAAATTTTAGAATTATTTGTTCCATTTCTTTGAAAAAGATGGATGGTACTTTGATAGGAATTGCATTAAATGTGTAGATTGCTTTAGGTAGCATAGACATTTTCACAATATTTATTCTTCCAATCCAGGAGCATGGAACATTTTTCCATTTCTTTGTGTCTTCCTCAATTTCTTTCATGAGTACTTTATAGTTTTCTGAGTATAGATTCTGTGCCTCTTTGGTTAGGTTTATTCCTAGGTATCTTATGGTTTTGGGTGCAATTGTAAATGGGATTGACTCCTTAATTTCTCTTTCTTCTGTCTTGCTGTTGGTGTAGAGAAATGCAACTGATTTCTGTGCATTGACTTTATATCCTGACACTTTACTGAATTCCTGTATAAGTTCTAGCAGTTTTGGAGTGGAGTCTTTTGGGTTTTCCACATATAGTATCATATCATCTGCGAAGAGTGATAATTTGACTTCTTCTTTGCCGATTTGGATGCCTTTAATTTCCTTTTGTTGTGTGATTGCTGAGGCTAGGACCTCTAGTACTATGTTGAATAGCAGTGGTGATAATGGACATCCCTGCCGTGTTCCTGACCTTAGCGGAAAAGCTTTCAGTTTTTCTCCATTGAGAATGATATTTGCGGTGGGTTTTTCATAGATGGCTTTGATGATATTGAGGTATGTGCCCTCTATCCCTACACTTTGAAGAGTTTTGATCAGGAAGGGATGCTGTACTTTGTCAAATGCTTTTTCAGCATCTATTGAGAGTATCATAATGTTCTTGTTCTTTCTTTTATTGATGTGTTGTATCACATTGACTGATTTGCGGATGTTGAACCAACCTTGCAGCCCTGGAATAAATCCCACTTTGTCGTGGTGAATAATCCTTTTAATGTACTGTTGAATCCTATTGGCTAGTATTTTGTTGAGTATTTTCGCATCTGTGTTCATCAAGGATATTGGTCTATAGCTCTCTTTTTTGATGAGATCATTGTCTGGTTTGGGGATCAAGGTGATGCTGGCCTCATAAAATGAGTTTGGAAGTTTTCCTTCCATTTCTATTTTTTGGAACAGTTTCAGGAGAATAGGAATTCGTTCTTCTTTAAATGTTTGGTAGAATTCCCCCGGGAAGCTGTCTGGCCCTGGGCTTTTGTTTGTTTGGAGATTTTTAATGACTGTTTCAATCTCCTTACTGGTTATGGGTCTGTTCAGGCTTTCTACTTCTTCCTGGTTCAGTTGTGGTAGTTTATATGTTTCTAGGAATGCATCCATTTCTTCCAGATTGTCAAATTTATTGGCGTAGAGTTGCTCATAGTATGTTCTTATAATAGTTTGTATTTCTTTGGTGTTAGTTGTGATCTCTCCTCTTTCAATCATGATTTTATTTATTTGGGTCCTTTCTCTTTTCTTTTTGATAAGTCTGGCCAGGGGTTTATCAATTTTATTAATTCTTTCAAAGAACCAGCTCCTAGTTTCGTTGATTTGTTCTATTGTTTTTTTGGTTTCTATTTCATTGATTTCTGCTCTGATCTTTATGATTTCTCTTCTCCTACAGGGCTTAGGGTTTCTTTCTTGTTCTTTCTCCAGCTCCTTTAGGTGTAGGGTTAGGTTGTGTACCTGAGACCTTTCTTGTTTCTTGAGAAAGGCTTGTACCGCTATATATTTTCCTCTCAGGACTGCCTTTGTTGTGTCCCACAGATTTTGAACTGTTGTATTTTCATTATCATTTGTTTCCATGATTTTTTTCAATTCTTCTTTAATTTTCCGGTTGACCCATTCATTCTTTAGAAGGATGCTGTTTAGTCTCCATGTATTTGGGTTCTTTTCAAACTTCCTTTTGTGGTTGAGTTCTAGCTTTAGAGCATTGTGGTCTGAAAATATGCAGGGAATGATCCCAATCTTTTCATACCGGTTGAGTCCTGATTTAGGACCGAGGATGTGATCTATTCTGGAGAATGTTCCATGTGCACTAGAGAAGAATGTGTATTCTGTTGCTTTGGGATGAAATGTTCTGAATATATCTGTGATGTCCATCTGGTCCAGTGTGTCGTTTAAGGCCTTTATTTCCTTGCTGATCTTTTGCTTGGATGATCTGTCCATTTCAGTGAGGGGAGTGTTAAAGTCCCCTACTATTATTGTATTATTGTTGATGTGTTTCTTTGATTTTGTTATTAATTGGTTTATATAGTTGGCTGCTCCCACGTTGGGGGCATAGATATTTAAAATTGTTAAATCTTCTTGTTGGACAGACCCTTTGAGTATGATATAGTGTCCTTCCTCATCTCTTATTATAGTCTTTGGCTTAAAATCTAATTGATCTGATATAAGGATTGCCACTCCTGCTTTCTTCTGATGTCCATTAGCATGGTAAATTCTTTTCCACCCCCTCACTTTAAATCTGGAGGTGTCTTCGGGCTTAAAATGAGTTTCTTGGAGGCAACATATAGATAGGTTTTGTTTTTTTATCCATTCTGATACCCTGTGTCTTTTGACAGGGGCATTTAGCCCATTAACATTCAGGGTAACTCTTGAGAGATATGAATTTAGTGCCATTGTATTGCCCGTAAGGTGACTGTTACTGTATATGGTCTCTGTTCCTTTCTGATCTACCACTTGTAGGCTCTTTCTTTGCTTAGAGGACCCCTTTCAAGATTTCCTGTAGAGCTGGTTTGGTGTTTGCAAATTCTTTCAGTTTTTGTTTGTCCTGGAAGCTTTTAATCTCTCCTTCTATTTTCAATGATAGCCTAGCTGGATATAGTATTCTTGGCTGCATGTTTTTCTCGTTTAGTGCTCTGAAAATATCATGCCAGCTCTTTCTGGCCTGCCAGGTCTCTGTGGATAAGTAAGCTGCCAATCTAATATTTTTACCATTGTATGTTACAGACTTCTTTTCCCGGGCTGCTTTCAGGATTTTCTCTTTGTCACTGAGACTTGTAAATTTTACTATTAGGTGACGGGGTGTGGGCCTATTCTTATTGATTTTGAGGGGCATTCTCTGAACCTCCTGAATTTTGATGCTCGTTCCCTTTGCCATATTGGGGAAATTCTCCCCAATAATTCTCTCCAGTATACCTTCTGCTCCCCTCTCTCTTTCTTCTTCTTCTGGAATCCCAATTATTCTAATGTTGTTTCGTCTTATGGTGTCACTTATCTCTCGAATTCTCCCCTCGTGGTCCAGTAGCTGTTTGTCCCTCTTTTGCTCAGCTTCTTTATTCTCTGTCATTTGGTCTTCTATATCACTAATTCTTTCTTCTGCCTCATTTATCCTAGCAGTGAGAGCTTCCATTTTTTATTGCACCTCATTAATAGCTTTTTTGATTTCAACTTGGTTAGATTTTAGTTCTTTTATTTCTCCAGAAAGGGCTTTTATATCTCTTGAGAGGGTTTCTCTAATATCTTCCATGCCTTTTTCGAGCCCGGCTAGAACCTTGAGAATTGTCATTCTGAACTCTAGATCTGACATATTACCAATGTCTGTATTGATTAGGTCCCTAGCCTTCGGTACTGCCTCTTGTTCTTTTTTTTGTGTTGAATTTTTCCGTCTTGTCGTTTTGTCCAGATAAGAGTATATGAAGGAACAAGTAAAATAGTAAAAGGGTGGCAACAACCCCAGGAAAATATGCTTTAACCAAATCAGAAGAGATCCCAAATCGTGAGGGGGCAGAAGGGGATAAAAAGAGGTTCAAAAAGGAAGAAAGAAAAAAAAAAGAAAAAAGAAAAAAGAAAAGAAAAGAAAAGAATTTAAAAAAAAGGAAACAAATAAGAAAAATATAAAAAAGAAAAAATATATATATTAGATAAACTAGTTAAAAAACGTTAAAGAAAAAGGTAAAAGTTAAAAAAAAATTTAACCAGAAGGCGAGAAAAAAAACAAAAAATGAAAAAGAAAAAAATTAAATTAACTGCAAGACTAAAAAAAATCACAGGGAAAAATCCATGAGTTCCGTGCTTTGCTTTCTCCTCCTCTGGAATTCTGCTGCTCTCCTTGGTATTGAAACCGCACTCCTTAGGTGAACTTGGTCTAGGCTAGATTTCTTGTTGATCTTCTGGGGGAGAGGCCTGTTGTAGTGATTCTCAAGTGTCTTTGCCCCAGGCGGAATTGCACAGCCCTTAGCAGGGGCCGGGGTGAGTAATCCGCTCGGGTTTGCTTTCAGGAGCTTTTGTTCCCTGAGCGCTTTCCGTAGAGTTCCGGAGGACGGGAATACAAATGGCGGCCTCCTGGTCTCTGGCCCGGAGGAGCCGAGAGCCCAGGGCCCCACTCCTCAGTGCGCCCTCAGAGAACAGCGCCCAGTTACTCCCGTCTGCCTGACCTCCGGCCGCGCTCCGAGCTCACCGAGCCTGCGACCGGTTCAAGGTAACACCGAGCTGTGAGCTTTCTGTCTGCTCTGTCTCTGTAGCCGGCTTTCCCGTTCCAATACCCGCAAGCTCTGCGACACTCAGACACCCCCGATCCTTCTGTGACCCTGCGGGACCTGAGGCCACCCTGACCCCGCGTGGGCTTCGCCCCGGTTTAGCCTCTGGAGCGATGTCCCTCAGCGGAACAGATTTTTTTGTTTTTTTAATAAAGATTTTATTTATTTATCAGAGAGAGAGAGCACAGGCAGACAGAATGGCAGGCAGAGGCAGAGGGAGAAGCAGGCTCCCCGCTGAGCAAGGAGCCCGATGTGGGACCCGATCCCAGGACGCTGGGATCATGACCTGAGCCGAAGGCAGCTGCCCAACCAACTGAGCCACCCAGGCGTCCCAGCGGAACAGACTTTTAAAAGTGCGCCGTTGCTCCGCTGCTTGCCGGGAGCCGGCCCCTCCCCCCGGGGTCTGTCTTCCCTTCGCTTTGGATTCACTTCTCTGCCGATCCTACCTTTCAGAAAGTGGTTGTTTCTGTTTCCAGAATTGCTGTTCTTCTTCTCTTCGATCTGCCGATGGATTTTCAGGTGTTTGCAATCTTAGCTGATCTCCGGCTAGCTGAAGTAGTCTCAGCCTGCTACTTCTTCGCCATCTTGACTCCTCCCCCGAGACCTTGGTCTTTTAATTTATTTTTCTTTTTCCATGTAAAACACCATCCTTAGTTAATATGAGAGGTAAGAGCAGCGTGTCACTCTGGAACTTGGGAGAATGGACTGTCCCACACTGATAGGTATCTCCCCATGTGTAAATGTTTACCTTGGTCTTTCTGGAACAATCTTGAGCATCATAAGTATTTATCGTTGAGAATGCATATGAACCTGATGAACACAGTCTGACATTTCCATACTCCTAGATCCTGAAGTCCACCCTCAGAGTGAGGATTACTGGGGCCACGTGAATCCAATAGGACCCCGAGCCTGCTACGATGAAGGGAAGCGCGTTGCTGAGACCATGTGCTATGCCTACATGAAGCAGGTATTGAACTGGGTTCTGGGGGTTTGGGGTGTAGACGCGCGGAACGCCTGTTCCATCAAACTCAGAGCGGCCATATGGCAATGAAATGCCGTGATTAAGTCCACCTGACAGTGGTGACTGGCAAAGCTTAGTTTCCCACTTTTGTAGATGAGTAGTGTTGTCAACAGCTTTTCCTGTGTATGTCCTTTTTAAAAAACAATCTCCCGTGGAGATAAATGTTTCAGTTAGGAGTGCTGTTGCATGGCTCTGAAGGTACATTTCTCTATTGCCTGCTTGCCCACCAGCAGTTAATGCTTCTGTTTTCCTGAAGCCTCCAAATCAGTGAACTTTATTATTGTTATTATTATTTTTTACTTTTTTTGGACTTATTTAATAGATATAAAAATGAATTTGTGATTTCTTTAATTTGAATCTTTCTAGGGATTATTTATAGTTATTTACTACTGTTTCCTGATTTCTTAATTGTATATTGCCACACGGGGGGGGCTTCTCCCATGGATGATGTCATGTTGTGGATCTGCTCACCCACATGCTGTAGCAGAAGGAGCCCACAAGACTGAGAGGTGGAGTATCAGGCACCCTGGCTCTGCCTCCGTGTGCCTTGGACCTGTGACCCCTCTGTCACAGCACTGTGACTGCAGGCGAGGGCCCAGACTAGCCTGTCTTTTTTTTTCGGTCACCGTCCCTGAGCTTGGACCAGCTTTTGGATACCCTCATGGACGTGCCCTCTGCTTGGGGGAGGGAGGGGCATGGGGTCAAATCATTGCAGACTGGAGTCAGCTGGTGTGGCCTGTGCTCCTAGAACCTGGAGATTTGGATGTCTGTCCCTGGGAGCAGCATCCTGAGGCCGAGGGTCCCGCCTGCAGGCAAGCTCAGATTCAGACAGCCCTGTGTTTTGCATGACAGAAGAGGTGTGTCAATGTGCCTGCCACTGAGAGTCCCTGAGCGTCTTTTTTTTTTTTCTCAGAAGAGAGTTGTCGGGAGCTTTTTTCCTCATATTTTTAATGAAATACCAACATTAGAGACACAGGATACTGTGCCAGTGGAGGTGTTTATTTATTCTGTCTTCTCTCTTAGCCAGAGGAAACACTAATTGCTTTCTAAGCTACTTTGGGCCACTGGCTTGTTATTATCTATTTATTTTAAGAGGCATAAATGAGCTCTGGAAAGGACATTGCTTTATCGGTCTTGAGCCCAGAATACTTGATGCCACAGTTTGGGAAGGTCTCTGAGATGTGGAGATCAGCCTTTGGATATGTTGGTGCTTGAGAAAACTAACCTGAAGGCTTGAAGGGGGCACGTGTTGCATTTTACTAAAGAATAGGTTTGAAGACTGTTGTGCTTCTCAACTGTGTACTTGTGCTTTCAGTCTTGTGGTATTTCTTAGTTTTTATATAGGGTCAAGCTGGTGGGCAAATAGGACATTTTAATTGATCTCTTAGGGGTTTTGTTTTTTGTTTTTTGTTTTTTTAAGATTTTATTTATTTATTTGACAGAGCGAGATCACAAGTAGAGAGGCAGGCAGAGAGAGAGAGAGGGAAGCAGGCTCCCTGCTGAGCATAGAGCCCGATGCGGGACTCAATCCCAGGACACTGAGATCATGACCTGAGCCGAAGGCAGCGGCTTAACCCACTGAGCCACCCAGGTGCCCGATCTCTTAGTTTTTATTTAAAGAGTCTAGTGAGTCTCTGGAGAACACTCCTTCCTCAGGGTAGGTGCTCACGGTAATCGTAGTATTTAGTAATAGTAGAGCCAACATTTATTGAGCACTGACTGTATGCCAGGAACTGTGCTACACACCCGGGCACTAGCCAGGGTGCTTTTTTCAAACACAAACCAGCGCTGCATCTGCACACGTCAGCTGGCTCATGAGCTCAGGAATATAGCATCTCGAAAAATCTGGATCTGTCGGCATTTACCTTTCTGCCCACAGAGGTCTTGGGAGGTTAATGGCAGAGGCAGCATTGGCCGGAAAACTATAAAGTCATGTTCCCATTAGAAGCTCCTGCGTATACAGTTGGTGTGTGCCTGTGTGTCCCTGATAAGAGTGCCGACACAAGGGTGTCCCTGCATAGCAGGGGCTGTCCTTGGGAAGGATAGTCACTCCCCGGACTACTGCCTCTGCTGTGGAATGTCTGGCATGTGCTTCACATACAGGAGGCCGGAACAGACCACTGTTGCGTGGATGGGAGAGTCAGAGGGTGGTCAAGTCAGTATTGGGTTCTTCCTGGGACACTGAGGGCTCTGAATGTGGGAGAAGTGCATGGATGGTCCTAGGTCTGAGAAAGCCTTGGGAAAGCAAGGCTCTGTGCTTTTTGAGGAGCTTGGGGTCTAGGCTGATAGCACCTGGTATCTGTAGATCCTTCCAGTCTCATCACACTGCTCAGCACACCTGCCCAGGGACTCGTGTCTGCCTGGGGGAGTGTTCTGGTCACTGCTGTCTGGAAATGCCACCTGCCCCTCATGGTGAGTTGGTACTTCTGACCTGATGTGATGCAGTAGCACTGCTCTTGCTCCTTCGACATGGCCATTAGGTCAGGGAGGGACCAGATCATTTCTAGTTCTGGTGGTGGCCCAGCAGACAAGTGGAGGTTATGTCTCTATGGGGACAACATGGTCAAGGGTGGTGGGCTGGGACAGAGGTCACTGGGACCTTGCCTGAATCACAGCTCTAAAGAGGTCTGTGAGGAAGGCGCAGCACGGGCTTCCCACCGTCCCTCCCCTAGTATTTGTGTTACAAATACTATGCTCCCTTATAGGGAAAGCCCTGGGTCCAAGACCAGGCCCCTTTGGGATCCTCTCTCTGTCTTTAGGCTGGATCCTTGGTGAGGAGGTGGAAAGAAACATGGCTGCATTTCCTGTGGTTGAGAGGTGTTTGCGTTCCTGCTCTGTGGCAGGAACAGACAGTAAGAAAACACACATGCATAGGAAGGAAGAGAAGTTGTTACCCATAATCCTATCTGGAGATGAAAATTAGGACAAAACAAAGGAAAATAAACACCACCCTGTGAAGATTGTGAGAATGTAAACATTTACATCATTAAAACAAATCTTTTACTCAGGATTTTGTTTTAGCTGTCAGAAAGAGTGGGTCAAGCACCTCCTGCCCACAGGGGGTTGGCCCTCTGGGAGTGACCTAGCCTTAGGGTGATAAGGGTTGGCCTTCTGGGTGTGGCCTGGTCTTGGGGGGTCAGGGTTGGCCCTTTGGGTGTGGCTTGGTCTTGGGGAGTCCCTGTCGGCCCTTTGGGTGTGGCTTGGTGTTGGGGAGTCAATGTCGGTCCTTTGGGTGTGGCCTGGTTGGGGGGTGGTCAGGGTTGGCCTCTTTGGGAATGGCCTGGTCTGTGGCAAATCAGACCCTCTTTGGGGTTCCCACCGGAAAGTGCCTGATTTTCAGAACTCTAACCTTGCTTCTCTCATTCTTAGTGGATGTAGCTCTTCTGGACTCTGAGCGCTCAGCAGGATGCCGTGTGGGGCTGCAGTGGGTGCTGCAGAGGACCCGGACCCTGTGGGCGAAGAGTGCCCATGGGGTACTGGCCTCTGTTAGAGCTCAGCCTATAGGGCAAATCTGTTGAACCTCACCTCATTCTCATGACCCCTTTAAGGTGGTGGGTGGGTCGCCCATTTTATAGATGGGAAAGTAGCTGCAAAACTTGTGTTGAGCTCCTCGGCTAGTAAGTGCAGTTTGAACCCCC
Organism: Mustela erminea; assembly: GCF_009829155.1. Classification (NCBI taxonomy): domain Eukaryota; kingdom Metazoa; phylum Chordata; class Mammalia; order Carnivora; family Mustelidae; genus Mustela; species Mustela erminea. Next base: position 55,591,881 of record NC_045620.1, read on the forward strand.
ACCTGGCTACCTAGCTGCCAATGGCCCTGGTGGGGCATTGCAGGTGAGGAAGCTTGGTTCAGCTAGAGAAGATGCAGCTGCAAGTCCAAGGTCATTGGTGCTCCTCTGAAGGACCGTGGGCAGTGAGGACACCCAGAGCCAGTAGTCCACACAGGTTTACTCGGAAATTGCCAGCTGCTTCTTAGAACAGTGTGGGTAGCTAGCGGGGAGCGGTGTTTAGAGCGGAATATTCAGCCTTTAGGGATAGCAGGATAGATTCAAGGCTTTGGGTGTACAATTTAGGCTGTGTGTCTGGAAACAAATGAAAAAAAAAAAAAAAAGAATGACCAGCGAGAATGGGAAACCATCAACCTTTGCATATTTTTAATTAGTTATTTTAATAACTTTAGCTCTTTTTTATACACGACACATCTTTCGTAAGTGTAAGTTGTCACTTCATTGTGAAGACTGCATATGGTATGCGGTTTTTATCTTACTCTGAATAAATGCAGTGTATAAGGTTTGAGAGTGTAGTCAAGAAAAGAGGTATGAACGATCTTTTTCTAAAGATTTTAAAGATCTGTTTCTAAAGAACTTTTCTGAAGATCTAAAGGAAGATTTTCCCTTTTCCAAAGGATTCTCGGAATTCTGAGTTCATTTTCATGTATGGAAATACCCTAACGTATTTGAAATAGAACTGGATTTCCCAGAAAAATCTGTCCCACATACACGTTTCCAAACACGTCCTTCACAGAAAGAGAAGGTCCCGTGAGTCTTCCAGGGAATGGAATGAGACATAACCAAAGAGGATTGTCACCTTTACAAAAATATGTGAAAAGCGAAGCTAGTGTTCAAAGTTTGTTTTGCAGTGAGCCGTTACCAAGGTGGTGACACCCTGTGCCGCATCCCCGGGAGCCCCACTCAGCATCGTGCCCGGTGTCAGAGCTCTGACCTGCGTGTCTGTGAGCATCTGAGCATAATCTCGACTGATGCTATTCATGTTAGCAAGATGTGTCTGTAGTATCAGAAAAGCCCTAAGAGAGGCTATTCTGGGGGTCTGGGAAAGCTCAAAATTTTTTCCATAGAAGCTGATGGTGATTGCTTCTTTATATATCATTCTTGCTTCTGAAGGGTTTCACAGGAACGTGTGACTTTTGGATACCAGGAGAAACCTGTCTTTTGAACTTGCCAGGGAGCAATTAAAGTGCACTTTCTCTGTGCCCTTGGGTGCAGCACTTGTATAAATGTGGGGACTTGTCTGCATGCTCTGTTCGGTGGTTGGTGTGCATGTGAGCTCCTGGCCCTGCATGAGTAGGACTGTCTGGGGTCTGTGGCCCACCCACGGGGATGGGTCTGCAAAACAAGCCACCCTTCATAAAACCATAGACTAGCAGAGCAGAAAGCCAGAAAACTCAGAAATCATCTACTTTGGGGATCTCAAGGGTTTTGTTTTATCTTCCAGCATCAGAATACTTTTTTAAAAAAAATTTTATTTATTTGACAGAGTGAGATCACAAGTGGGCAGAGAGGCAGGCAGAGAGAGAGAGGGGGAAGCAGGCTCCCTACTGAGCAGAGAGCCCAATGCGGGGCTCGATCCCAGGACCTTGAGATCATGACCTGAGCTGAAGGCAGTGACTTAACCTACTGAGATACCCAGGTGCTCCCGGCATCACAATACTTTGAAAAAATTAAATAGTTGGTATGTTTATTTTAGTTCAAAAAATAGATATTCAGCAAGCAGCTCTCCAGTCAAATGTTTGAAGGTGGTAGTCACCTGTTGGGGTGACGTCCCAGAGTCGCCTTGTTTGCCAGTTCTGCCGCTTGCTCACTGAGCACCTGCCCTCCACGCCTAGAAACTGGTAGAGTAGTACTTGACCTCTCTTGGCCCCGGTGTGAGTGTTGGCCTAGCCTGCTGTGTGGCGAACACTCTGGACTGATTGTTAAGACCAAACCAGGGTTGTTGAGGGAGATTGCCAGATGGACACATAACTGCTGTCCCCTGACCTGGTATGGCCTTGTCCCTGTGTCACCACCGAGAGTGGATTACAGCTTTTTAGCACCTTGGAGAATCATGCTCAGCAAGGTTGCTCTGTGTTCTGTAGTGGCCTCTGTCCTTTCCCCAGGGAGGGAGCAGATCCCATTAGGATGCATTTAGGAGAGGCCTTGTGGGAATTACATGGTTCGGTGTTCACGGTCTCATTTGCGATGTGGGCCCTTGTCCCAGTGCGTGGGGAAGATTATGGAAGCATCACCAAGTTAGTCCTGTTGGACCTGGGAGCGCTTTTGGTTATTTCTCTGACCCCATCCCTGCCTTAGGTATCCCCTTCAGGGCAGGCTGCCCACACCCCAGAGGGGGTGACAGGCAGTCAGCACTTGCTCCCTCCCGACGCGAGGCCCCTGTGTTCCATTTTCCTGCCCCTGCCATAGTGAAGACAGGGACTGGGATCGTTCTGTGTGGTCCAATGGCTTGAGACAGTGCTGGCCAAGGACTGATTGCACTTGAAAGCGAGCTTTTGAGGGTAGCCCATTGGATCCTTGCTGGCGACATTTCTGTCCTCTGGAGATGTCTGCGGAGGGAGGAGTCTTTGTTCCAAACATCACTGTGTCTCTTGGGTTACTGTCGGCTGATCAGTCAGGCCTGCCTACCGAACCCCTCCCCGTTTCTGGGCACTAGAAATAGGGAAGGAGACCTTCCGATGGCAGCTCACCCAGCTTCAGTTGTATAATATTGTAGCCTGGCCACCGTTTCTGAAGCCCAGTTATCAGGCAAGCCATGTGCTCTTTACCCATGTGTGCTGACATAAACTCACTGGAGTGGCACCCTGAGCATCGCCTTCTCTGAAGTTGCTTCTGGTTGTATGTTCTATGTTGCTGTGCCTCAAACTTGGAGGAGTCATCCTGATGCTTCATAAAAACTTCTTGGTGCTTGGAATCATAAGTGAATGACTCCTGATCCCCACCCAGGACAGAACCATGGACACAGTCAAACCCAGCCATTCTTAATGACCAGCAGTTCCTCTCCTGAATCAGTGTTGTGTGTGCAAGTGTGCAGAGACCTGGTCTTGTGCCATGTGGAAACTCAGATGCACCAGCCCAGTAGTTGGCAGGACCCTTCCCCCAGCAGATGGAATGTTGGCTGTGAGATAAAGAGTTGGCGCATGTGTTTGCTCATTGGTCCTGCAGAGGAGGGTCTCCCTGAGGAGACATCACCGCCTGTTGGGCACCTACTGGGTTTTCGTTCAGGGAAGCAGGCTTTGGTCAGACATTGACCCTTTCTTCAGGCCTGAGATGGGGAGTCATTATACTTTCCTCCAAAGTGTGGATGTGAACACCCACTGGCTGCCACCATAAGCGTCCGTGCCAGTATCTGCTGATGGGTCTGTCCTCCTACTTGGGAATGAGGGCTGCTGAACTGTGCATGCTGAATGGGGGTGGCCTTTGTGTCCTGATGAAGCAGTACACAAACTCTAGGAGATGCCAGAGTGTGAAAAGAGAGCAGGTCTTAAGTTGAGGGAGCCTTGGGTTTATGTTTATCTCATTTGAGTTTGAGAGCTGGAGTGGTTAGAAAAGCGTGGCGGCTATCCCAGCAGCTGTGCTGGTCCTGAGACGTCCTGTAACACCTCAGTTCACAGTTCAAATCGGAAAACCAAAACAAACAAGTCCATGTATGCTGGCCAGTTTATGTCTGCAGAATGCAGCTTCTATGAGGCCATGTTCTGGAAGGCGGTTCTGGAGGACAGACAAGTCCAGAGGAGGAAAGCATTTGATTGGTTGCAAACCTTGCATAGCTCATTGAGCTTCTTCCTGCTGGGCATGTTGGTTTGACTGTTGTAACTTTGTTGAGGCTTTTCCAGTCTTTTTCTGGAGTAACACCCTATTCATCTACTTCTAATTCTTTCTTCATCTTAACAATGAAATGCAAGTGGATACTTTTTTAGTTCTTTTCTGTTGGGATCAGTATCTCTGCTTTCGCCTCCACCCCCCATTTTGGAAATACTCTCAGAGTAGTCCGGCAGAGAAACAAGTTGACTTAATCTTGGACCTAGGATTATAGTTCATTCCTTAATCCTAAAACTCTGAATAGCTCACAGGAGCATTATAATGCAGTGCTGGGAGGCATCAGCAAAAATATAGTAGTCTGGCTTCTTGAAGTGAGCTAACTGTATGCTAGATCCATGCTTCCCGACCGTTTCAGATCTCGGTGCCCATAAAAACTGCTCGTGTTTGTCTAGTAACTGGGGCAGAGATGAGGCTTCTGGGGGCAGAGGTGGCCAGCGGGTGCCTCCAACCACACGGAGGCCGCATGGGTCCTTGAGACACGTACCTCGTCACCTCTCACTCATTACACCGGTGGAAGAGTCTGTACTAAGTCAGCCCTGTTCATTGAGGGTCCTTCAGACCCCAGCCTGTGCCAGACCTGAAGCAGTAGAATTAGAAAAGAAAACTTTCTGGATGAGTAGAGACAACAGTAGCAACCACCGCTTCTCACTACAAGGCCTGTGCCAAGGGTTATGCAGGGACTGGCTTTTTGTGAGCCCCTGTGATGGGAGTACCACTCCTTTCCCAAGTGCAGTATGGCGGAGCTAGGGGAAGTGGGGCTGGAGAGCACACGAGCCCCTGGGCCTCACCCTGCCATCCTGCCTGCCCTCGACACCTGGAAAATGCACATCCGTAGTCTGATGGGTGAAACAGATCAGACACATGGACGCTGTGAAAGTCCACCAGTTTGGAGTGTGATAAAAACTTGAGTGTGTAAACTTTTGGTTCATAAAGAAGCAGCCTGTGAAATTAACAATTGCATGAGAGAGTTTCAAGAAGGCTTTGGGGGTTTAAAAAGCCTACTTTTTTTATTACATATTTTGAAATATTCTTTTCCTGATACGAAAGTAATGCATATTTATTGTAACAAAAAAAGATTTAAAAAACACGTAGAAGAAAATAAACACTTAAAATCCAACCACGTAGAGACAGCTGCTCTCAATGTTGGCACCCATCTCTCCGGGGCTCGTAGCCAGTAGCCTGTAGGGGGCGCTGCATTGTCTTTAGTTTTCACTAAAACAAGTCTGTTTCCCGTTGGAATAGATTGGGGGTGTAGGGCAGTGTTCCTCTTTAAGAATGCGTGTATGTCCCTCCTTTTCCAGGATGAAGACCTTGCTTGTTTTTCTTTGCATCAGCTACTAAACATTCATTGCCATTTAAAATCTGTTGACTGGTAAACTTGGGCAAAATACCATGTGAAGAAGATTATAAAAGAGTATGCAAGGCATGGTCCTATTTGGGAAATAGATATTTATTTACTGGGGAAAAAGTGTTCAGCAAACATTTCTTTCCTTTGTACTGTTTGCTGCCTCTCAGGTTCTCTGCGGGTGGCTGGATGGGTTTGGAATCGGGGACACATTCGAGTTTGGTATAACTCTGTGCCATACTCAGATTTGTTAGTGAACGTGTTGTATAGACACAGCCAGAAAGCCTCTCTCATCTGGGAGTGAAAAGCAGGGCGTTTTCAGACTTATTTACGGTCCAGGTGCTGGAAACACGAGGTGAAATGAATGCATCCCACACCCTCCTCTCCTGTTCCAGGAAGGCGTTGAAGTGCGTGTGGCCAGGATCTTCAACACCTTTGGGCCACGCATGCACATGAATGATGGCCGGGTCGTCAGCAACTTCATCCTGCAGGCGCTGCAGGGAGAGCCGCTTACGGTAGGTGCCAGCCTCAGAGTACGGGTAGAGGGGTGTGGGGTCGGTGGGGTAGAAAAAGAGTTGGCCGTCTGCCAGCAAGCGACAAAGGAGCAGTGCCTCTTGGTTTGGGCAGTTACTTTCTTGAGGTTGCCCGTTTGCCTTGGGTCCATCCCACTTCCCTTAGTGACAAGGAGGAAGGCACAGGGCTGGAATCCAGAAGAGGAGCAACGGAGCCCTGGTGGCCTTGCTAGTGCGTGGGCTGCAGCCTGGCGCATGCAGACCAGGCCTCAGCGTGCGTCTGCTCACACCAGCCTGCTGGCAAAGACCTTTCCAGATGTTCCCCTGGCCCGTGAGCTGCAGCCAGGGCCATGTGTATCCTCGGTAACCCCTCAGGTTGCTGAGAAGTGAGGTGTCAGGGGCAGGGTTTGGTGGTTTTCTTGGCGATGCCCAGAAGCATGCCCTCTGCTGGTCACAGTCAACCTCGGAGCCTTCTGGAGCCCAGGTTCTGGACCTTGATAGTCTAGGGTCAGTGGTTCAGGTACATTGGGGTGGGCAGCCCATTCCACACACGTCCCCACCATCCCCTGTCCCCTCCTCGGGGAGGAGTGGCCCTCTCCTGCTCTACGAAGGATTTGCTGATTCAGTTTGGTTGGTTTTCTGTGGTTTTGCTGCATTCTGGGTGCTCTCTTCCTCTCCTCCTCCAGCTCTTCTCTTCTCTTGCTTTTCTCGTTCCTCCTCCTCCCGTCTGCCTCCGCGTCCTCTTGCGTCCTCTTGGGCTTAGTGCTGGGCTGGCATCCATATACTTGTTCCCATCTTGTTACTCTAAAAACCGCGGGAGGGTTTGCTCATCAGCTGAGGGGATTCCAAAGGCGAAAGTTAGAGCTCTGCGTCCGTATGTGTCCACCTGTCTGTCTCTCTGTAGAGTAAGTTTACTCTTTTCTGTTCAGTGATGTTCACGTCCATTAATTCACTTCGCTTAGTGCTCACAGCAGATGTGTGGGGCCCGGGTTCTGTTATTAGCCCATTGTCTAGATGGGGAGACTGAAGCGCAGAGGCTGGAGGAGTCACCCAAGCTCACGTGGCCAGACGGTGGCCGCCGGTGGCCGCTTTTGATCACAGTTCTCCGTGGTGCCCCTTTCTTCTTGGGTGGGTTAGCTACCCCGAGGCCAATTCAGAACAAAAAGCTTAGCCTGTTACAAAATGGTCTGCCCCCTGCCACACCCCAGGGTAAGACACACGCTCTAGGCGACCTTTGCCAAACACATTGCAGGGGAGAGGTGAATCCGAACCCCACCTCACTGTGCCAGTGCTGTGCCCCTCTCTCCCCTCCCCCTACCAGCTGCTAGCCTCAGGGCCTGCAGATGGCCATGCCATGGTCACCCTGACTTCTCTCCTTCTCACACCACATACTGCTGCAGTGGTATATAGCCTGGTGGTCTTGCCCTAAGATCCAGGATCCGGCCCTGTCCACCTCTTCTCCCGTTTCCTCCAGGCCTCACTGCCACGAGCCCCCAGTTTATTGCCCCAGCCTCCTAGCCACTCATTCCCCCTGTCGGGGGCTCTCCACCCAGCAGCCAGGGGAGCCTCTGAAGAAAAGTACCAGCTCTGGGGGGCTTTCCCCTTTGCTGGGAGCATGATTCACGGGCCTCCCTGTGCACTCCAGACTCGCCCCTGCTGCTCTGTAAGCTCAGCACCCTGCTCCCACTGTCCCAGGAGCATGCGTTTTCCAGGCATCCCCCTGTTCAGTCATCCTCTCATTAGGGGAGCACTGGCCATTCTGTACGTGATCATGTCCAGTCGCCACGCTACCCCTCCTAACCATGCCTTCTGTTGTTTTCCACTTCTCAGCGCCTGAAATACTATTTTCCCAGCTCCCAATCCCTCTCTTTGAAATCACGAACTGGTTTCATTCATGGCTGTGTCCCCAGCTGCCAGGAGGGTCCCTGGCACCCAGGCAGCATGTGATAAATGCTGGTCAAGCTGAGGATTGGGTCTATAGTGGCCTCTGGCCTTTTTGAGGAGCACAAGTGCCCTGGGGCTTCTTCTGGAAGCAGTGGTCATAGTGTGGCTGCAAGGCGAAGCTGCCCCCCTCATCCATGTCCCCTTCTGCCTGCTGTTTGGGTCCCAAGCGTTTCTGCAGCCCAGCTGCTTGGTGGAGAATTCCTCACCCTCAGGGACGCTCCCGGAGCTTTCTTAGCCACTGCCCTCACTAACTCTCCTCGATCAGAGCTGCTTTGTTTGCAGAGCAGACTGGTAAAAGCCTTCTGAGGCTTCTTGACTGACTGCCTCCTGGGCAGCAGCCAGGGCCCCGGGGTCAGGTGGGCCCGCCCAAGAAAGCACCCATTGTGGGCAGCAGGTGATAACTCATGTGTTGTCGCCTCGTTGCCGGGGACCAAGGAGCCGGGTGGCTGGTACTGTGCAGGGCCGCAGCTAGTCCAAAACATGCCGCATTTCATCTTCTCTAGGCGCCTCTGGTGGCAGGAGTCCTCAGGGAGGCCTTTCAGAAATGTGTGGTCCCTCTTGTCACACAGAATTCCGTGTCCCCTCAGTGTTTTGATGAAGCCGCTCACCCTTCATCCTTTGCTGTCCCATTGAGATGGCATCACTTTCTGTCAGACGGCTCTGTGGAGAAGTTCTGAAGGAGGGGCCGTGTGTCGTGACTCTCCGTCCAGCCCCACTTCGGGAACACTTGGTTTAACTTAGCAAGGAAGGAGAATAGGGAGGTCCATCCATCCTTTCCTGCTCTGTTTCCAGCATGTTCTTTCCAAGCCTAAAGACCTCTGTCATGGCCCCTCAGTGTCCCGCCTTCCCTTTTCCAAGGGGGGTTACTGTCATCACTCGCCTTCCAGCTGCTTTTTCCTGAAGCCCTTTGTTATCTTACCTCAGGGCAGATTTCATTCTTTGGGCCTGTCCCCGCATCTTGAGTCACAGAGGTCTGTCAGGGTCACTCCGGAAGGATTTTGCTGAGTTCTGCAAGTCACGCACAGAAGCTATATACTTGAGCTTGAGCACACAGAAGCTCAGAAAATACTGTGTTCTCGTTTACAAGGTCTAGAAAATAGATGGTACGGTTCAGGGAGAACTAGCTCATTAAGTATATTTTGAAGAGACGGGAGTTCACCATTCAGTCAAAGCCCTCGTGCATGCGTACCCGTGTGAGCATTATGGTTTAATTCTGTCTCATCACCTTATCGTGACTTATTCCAGTTTGCAGATGAGAGAGAACAACTTGATTGAGGTGAATTTTTCCAGATGTGATAGAATTGGGGTTTGAGTCATGGTCTGTATCTTTTAAAAAAGCCTTGCTGTATTTTCTAGAGGGAGATTTTGGAGAAACCATACTTCTTAGACCAAAGTCTACATCTTATTTACCCTTTGTATCTGCATTGTGGTATTGGAAGTGATCCCTAACTTTGGGCCGTCATTCATGGAGGCACTTGAGGCCCAGCTGTGGGGATGGGGTTGGCATAGTGCTCCCCATGCTGACCTACAGTACTCCCCATGCCACCCCGCCCCTTCCTCCCTCCATGTTCCCTATGCTCCCGGGGAAGCTCCCTGTGCTCTGTGCTCCCCTGTGGTGCTCCCCTGCAGTTCTCCTTGTGCTGCCTCCTGTGCAGGGTATCTGCAAAAGGTGCTCCTAAGGGCCTTTAGTCCCTGGACCTGAAGGGAGCAGCCTGAGCTTCCCCTGTCGACGGCTGCCTGCAGTTCAGCTCTAGGTCCCTCAAGCCTTGTGACGATGTTGTCAGGTAGTGAGGGGTGCCTGAACACAGCCTGGCCCTCTGGGCATCACTCCCCACCCGCCCCGCCGCCTCCCACCCAGAAGGACGCTTGGAACAAGGCAGCTGTGTGAAACCCTCCACAAATGCCAATTAATTCAGTCTTCAGGAGTTTTTTGGGGCTTCCCAGTATAAGACTCTAACCCTCTGGGTCTCTGACAGTTTGTGACATTCAAGCCACTGAATGTCACCAGCATGATTCTCTTGTTCCTTTCATTGAGAAGGTGATTCTTCAGAGTCCTAACCCTGGCAGCCCTCTCACTTCCCCCTGGCTGTGGGCTCAGCCAGCACACAGCACTGAGTCATGTTCCTTCTGACACATCCGATGGGACGGAGCGCTGCCCCCGCATGTTTGTGGGCTCAGCTCCCGGGCATCATAGCTTGGAGGCCTGATGGGAGCTAACACCAAGCCTTCATTGTTGCTCTGCAAGGGCAGTGGGCTCTCTGTGAATGCTGGCAGCCCACAGCCGCAGACCCCCTGGCCAGGCATGGTGGGAAGGTGCAAAGAAAGGAGACAGAGGAGTCTGTCTTAGGAGTCCTCAGGGACCCTAAGCACACCCAGGAACGGCAGGTCCATGCAGGGAGCCAGAAGCATAGCTCCACACCCACACACCTGTGGGTTAAGGATGATGTACACCAGGCTGCTGATGGGTATCGTCCAAATCTGATGCTTTATAATGAGACGGGAGAATGGCTCAGTGCCAGCTTGCCATGGGCCACAGTTGACAGCTGGAGCTACAGGCGGTTCTGAAATTATTGATGCAGGGGGTGAGGAAGAGATTCCTGAACTTGGAGTCACGGTAGGTTTTCTCTCCTGGACGCTGGGTGCTGCAGTGCTCAGAGCTCTCGTGACCTTATCTGTAACAAAGTTGTACAGAAAATAACACAGGTATCCCACCTGCAGGGCTCCTCAGGTGCAGGTGGATTTCCAGGATGATGCAGTGGTGGGCAGACCTCCCCCACCCCAATCCTCCTTCCTACATACTGGGTCTGTGGTTTCCTTTCTGACTTGCCCAAAGGTATCAGAAGGGTTAGCAAGACCAGGCAGTGGGCTTCTGGCAGAACTGCCAAGGAAGGATGAGTGTGCTTCTGAGAGGCTTGTTCACCTTTCTTCAGTGTTCCTGTGCGGAGTTTGGCTGTTGCACTTGTGTCTTGCAGACAGAAGCCTCTGTAAGTCAGTTCCCCAGCCTCTTCTTGCGGGGGGGGCCTCTGCCTAAGTAGGTAAAGCCGATGCCCCTATGACATTGGTGTATATGTGAATGCTTATTAAGATAACAAAAGCAGCCTGGACTCCTGGGTGGCTCAGTCGGTTGGGCATCTCTCTTTGGTTCAGGTCATGATCCCAGGGTCCTGGGATCAAGTCCTGCATTGGGCTCCTGCTCAGTGGGGAGTCTGCTTCTCCCTCTGCCTGCCATCCCCCTGCTTGTGCTTGCTCTCAACCCCCAACCCCTGTGTCAAATAAATAAAATCTTTAAAAAAAAAAAAAAAAAAGATAACAAAAGTAGCCTTCCAAACCTGCTTTTAAAAAAATGAAAAAGGCAGCGGGTACCTATGAGGCATTTTTTTCTTCCCTTTCTTGTTCCTTTCCATTTGCTTCTCCAGTCTGGTGACCTGAGCTCCTAGGGAGCCTTCTTGGAGAGCAAGGCCACTGGGGGCTGGTATGTGCTGTAGAGCTGTTGGCGTCTGGCTCCTCTTTGGCATCAGGTGGCCAATGACAGGAGGCACCAGTGTTGTTCTGTTCTAGGCGTGGATTTCAGGATGTTCTAGAAGGCAGTCCCTCCTCCCTGCTGCTCCCTTTCCACCAGTGCAAGCAAGCAAACAAAAATCCCCTGGCTCCTTCCTTCTGTGTAAGGATGAAGGAGAGCCTCAAAGACCCTCTGCCTCAGTCTCTCCATTCTAAGCAAGTGGCATACACTGCAGACCCCACAAAACTGTTGTTCAGTACGTGTTTGTGGAGCGTTGGTGGTATGCGGGGTGCCTGGGGCGCAGGTGAATCGGACACCGTGCCTGTCCCCGGAGTTCACCGTGGGAAGCGAGTATGAGTGACAGGGTCTGGAGGAGGGGAGGATGGCTGAGCACAGAGGACAGAGCCCTTCATTCTGGCTGGCGGAATGAGCCAGAGAAGTGCCACCAGGAGAGAACATTTAGACAAGAGGTCTGTGGAGGAAAGGACCTGAGTACAGGCGTGGAGATGTGGCAACATACAGGGGACACAAGTGGAGCACGAGGGCCTCCCCCTTCCTTCTTTCCATCACCTCGTCTCCTGTCCAGAGTTTCCTGGTCATCTCAGACTCGGCTGCATGTTAGACTCATACAGGGCTGTCCAAGTAGCGAGATGCCCACCGCCTCCTCCCTAGAGATTCTGGGCTAGTCTGAGCGCCCAGCTGTTCTGATGGGCAGTCAGGGTATAGGACTCAGGTTCTAGGTACTGCCTCCTGCTTGCATGTGCGTCTGTCACCCTTCTGGGCTAACGTGATCCCCGCCACGTCCTAAGACCGTAACAGATGCCAACTCCTTCCACTACTGACTTGGAAGACAGACCGGAATGTGGATGCACGCACTGTCCCACTCTCAGGGCATAACTCGGAAGTATTGAGTGAGTTGTGGCATCACTGGCCCTTCGGCCTCAGTTCTGAGGTCAGTCTGTGCCCCTGGAGTTTTAAGGAACCTCGTTTTCCCATGACAGTGTGGCTTTCTCTGGAGGCTTAACTGTTGCTCTCCTCCTAGGTGTACGGGTCTGGGTCGCAGACGAGGGCGTTCCAGTACGTCAGGTAAGGCAGCTGGCGTCCGCACTGCTTCCGGCAGGTGGTGCAGACCAGACGGCCCACATCTGTTGGATATGTGCATTATTTTCGCATCTCTACCATGGCATGGTTAAAAGTCCATTTTAATTTTCAGGTGGGAAAGCCCTTGGGGTTCTCTGTTTAAAAGGTAAAATTTTAGGGGCTCCTGCCTGGCTTAGCTGCTGGAGCATGAAATTCTGGGTTGTGAGTCCAAGCCCCAGGTTGGGTGTAGAGATTACCTAAAATCTTTAAAAAAAAAAAAAAAGAAGAAGAAGGTGTACATGTAAGTCTGTGCCATTTATGACTCATGTGCTGATCTTTTACTGCCCCCTAGTGTTTCTTAGGGAAACTTGCCCAGTTTCTGAGGGCGACTTGATTCCAGATCACACCAGTTGGACAGCTGTCCTTAATCTAAACCCAGCAAACCTACAGGTGCTGAAGTCAGACCCACTTTAAAAATGGCTTTCTGGGGCGGGGGAGATTGTCCTCATTAAGGGAAAGATAATGTAGACCGTCCTCATGTCAGATTTTATGTGGATGAGATTTTATGCGGATAAAAATAGAGTTGAAAACCTCTTCTCATAGTCACGGTGATAATTATTATCCTTTTCTCATTAACCCTCCTAAATCTCGTGTGCTTGTTGGTCAGTTCAGTTGGTGACATTTTAAAATGCAGTTTGAGTTCTGGGAAAAGAGTTTATATAAACTATATCACTATAATCACTTGCATAGAACAAAATATTTCCCCCCATGACACTGTTACTATGGATTCTGTACAGGTTTCTGATAACCTGAATCATTGTAAAATCCAGTTCTGTGTTTTCACCTTGTAACATAAATACCCAGGAATGCCTGTCAGTTGGAAAATGCTGCTCCTGCTATGTCCTGAGGCCACCCCAGGGTCCTGTAACCGTGAAGTGGTGCAGTGGCGGTGCACATCTGGGCCACCTCAGCCACAGCGACCACGTAGACTTCTGTCGGATTATGTGAGAATCCAGGGGAGAAGTCTCTTTGAGAAAAAGAACTGCTAGCAAATAATAATAATAATTAATTAATTAATTAAAATTTAAAGCAGCCACTGTGGATTTTTCCCCCCAAAGTGTCATTCGTCACATTTAGTCTGAAAGAAAGCTATGAATAAACATATATCACAGTCAGTGTTTTTTCCTCCCCAGCCATGAGTGTCTTGCCAAGCAGGACACAAAACCCCAGGGGTAAAATAAAACTGGCATACTTTGGTGTCTGAATATCTCAAGAAGAGACTTAACCAGAAAATACCAGGATCCCTCTAGGGCTGTTTTCATTTCAAGGCACTTACCCCGGGAACCATGTGCTCCAAGACAAGGCATCAAGTCACGTTTCTGTATCTGGACCATCTTAACAGGACTTTTTGTATTGAGTACTATCTTCTCATAATAACACACTTTCACCCACATAACTCCCCCTCCCCCGGTCTGCACATCATGAGGGAGTTGTGCAGTCGTCTGTCAGTTCCACCTTACTGGTGGTCCCCAAACTTCTCTGGCTAGGACAGCTTGTGAGGCGTCAGAGAGAAGGCAGTAAGCGGCAAAGCAGTTAGAGCTCCCTCTCCTTAACTGTGCTCATTGACTTCAAAGGCAGCACATGCAAAATTTATTTAAAAGCAGACTTTCTCTGCTGGTATTTAAAACGTGTTAAGAATTCAGTGATGCAGAGGCTGCACCCCAGCCCCACTCAGGGGCGAACATGCCTGCAGTGCGCGCCCTGCCGTCGGGTGCTTCTAGGATGGACCAGGCTCGCACAGCTTTCCCGACTTCCTGGTTTTGTTATTCAGGACTCCACTGAGATAATGTACAGTTTTGCTAGTTTTAAGAAGCTGGGGTTTTTTAAGAAACAATTAATTTTGTAGTTAAAAGTGCACAATGTCTGAGTCTCCAATTCCCTCACTAAGTTAACTGCTTCCAGAATCCACAGTTGCCTTGAAGCGGCATTTCCCGGCTCCTGAGGTCCGGGTGACCATACCATACGCATTCACATCTTGGCATGACTGTGTCTGATGTTTTCCCGGGCAGGTTACAGCCTCATCCCCATAACAAAGGCATGCTGTCCTCTTTTTTTTTTTTTAAAAAGTCACTTTGTCAAAATGACACTTTTAAAGAGCTTCAGGTTAAATGGGTGTGATCTATGCAATTTTGACCTTAAAAGTTGCCATTTCGATTATATAAAAGCTATGCCCCCCCACCCCCATTTCCATATTAAAATGGATTGTGGATGCTGGTGAATGGCAGCTTTTAATGTCTTCTGACGAATATGCAGAGACTTGTGCTATATGAGACATGTTGTACTAATTACTAATTACTAATACTAATTACTGCCATCGTGATGAAGTGACTTTTTTTGCCGGTTTCTAGAAAAGTCCTCTGGAGTCAGCAGTTACTCGAATCTGTGCTTGACCTATGAGACTGGAACGGACTTTAGGGATGTTCACTTAAAACACCCAATCATCAGAAACAAAAATTCAGAAAATAATTTGTTTGCCAAATATCCCATCCCACCCCACCCCCAAATTTTTTTTCTCGGACAAAAAGGAAAGCAAAAACAGGTTGTTTTGAAGTTGACCATAGCAACCTGCTCCTTGCTGGTAATGGAGGAGGAGGGGAAGGTTTCAGCACAGACTGCGTTTGGATCAGCAGAACAGAGCTTTCAGAGCCTTCTGAGAAGTACGGCTGACGGAAAGCAGACGTAGAGAACAAGCTCGTGAGCAGCAGTGAGGTGTCATTTTTACGAAGTAACTTTTTTTTGACAGAGCCACACTTTAAAAGCCTCTGAAAATAAGAACCAAACCTTGGTAAGCGAACGTTTGCTTACTTCTCTTCACCTCCATGGCCCCGTCGGTCACGATTCATCTGAAACACCCAGATCGCCGTCCGTCCCGTGCGAGGAGTCTCGGGGGGCGGCAGGGGGCTCAGGGGGGAATCGAAGGTGAGGGCGTAGGGAGCAGCGGTCCGGTTGATTTCAACACTGTGTTGTTTGGCTTTATCTGTGATTTACCAGTATGAGAATTACATACTGGAGCGCACTCATTTCAGTGGGTTGGAACTGTTGTTTTTTTTTTTTAATCATTGCTTTTTCATATGGACCAGCTACGTGGGCTCACGTTTAAACATCAGAAGCTGTATTAACACCATCTTTTGGGGGCGTTTGTCTCTTTTATTTCTATTCTTCGGTCGTTAAAGGGTTTCAGAAATAGACGGAAGTAAAGAACTTGCCCATTTCGCTTCCATTCCCGTTTCCCGTTTAGCCATCTACACCCCACACGCTGCGAGCGAATCCCAGACCTCATATCATCACCCATGAATACCTGAGCATTCCCAACCCCGCTTATTTGCAGGATTTTGTTTTGGCATCGGCTTTCCATGTGGGGTTTGGTTCTCTTCTGGGAGGTGGCGCGGGTCTGCGGCGGGCGGTGCCTGACCCAGCCTTCCGTTCTCTTCCAGCGATCTGGTGAACGGCCTCGTGGCTCTCATGAACAGCAACGTCAGCAGCCCGGTCAACCTGGTGAGTATGGCCGCGCCTCCCACCACGACCCCCCCGCCGGAACAGGCCGGAGTTTCGTGCTTTTATGAAACCATGAAGAGCCACAGCCTTTGCTTTATTTGCATGCGTGTGTTTGCTTGCTGAATGGTAGAGGGGGAGAAACCCCAGATCCGTGTGTGCCAAGGAGTAGCACGTCTGCTCAGCATGCGTGAGTGTTTATCACCATCATCCTGAAGGGCCTGGGTCTAAGCATTTGTGAAAGCCTTTGATGACAGTCCATAGACGGTTTTTGTGTGCGTTCCTTTCTCTGTTGTTTGGTGTCATCTGATCTCCCTGAGAATTAAGTGAGCTTTAGATCGAGGAGGTTAAGAACGTTTCCCAGGTTCTGATCATGTCTGCAGTTCAGCCGCCTGTTCGGGGCTCCTTTGTTGCTTCTTCCTTCATGGCTTCCTAGGGCCCCAGAGTCTCCCTGTTGGAGGGATCATAATGTTCTTTTGCTCCGTGTTTCTATGCGCTTGTATTGCTTGGTGAATGTGTGTCTCTTCAAAGGACTTTATTCTGTCTCTGGCCAGTTCTCACCGGCAGGAAGCATTTCCTTACATTTAGAACTAAAATCTCGTTTTCTGTGAGCTACCCACTGGCCTTACTTCTCAGGGTGGGGGCCATTCAAGCTAGTCCAGTGCAGCCACAGTTGGGTAACTTCCCAAGGATTGGGAAGGCAGGGTCATGCCCTCTGAGTCTCCTCCTCCCCAGCTCTCAGCCAGAGTTCGTGTTCTTGTCTGGAGTCCTCTTACCCTCTCACTCCCTGTCCTCTGAAGAGCTTCACTCCATCTGATTGAGAACGTGAAGTGTCCAGTGCAGACTGCCCATCATTCTAGATGTTCTGCTCCTGCCAGTGGCCCTGACATTAGCGTATCAGGAGCCATCCCCTCCCCTTGGCAAACCTGGGAGTCAGCTTCAGGTTCTTCTCCCAAAAACCACATCTCCAGCTTCCTACAAGGTTTTAAGGTCCACAGGGGTGGCCATGCCTGCTGATTCCTCAAAACCACTTTACTCAAAAACCTCTCTCTGTAACCAGCAATTGGAAACATGTTCTGTTGCATCCGTTTTCACTGAGTTGGGAGGGAGTTCTTAAGAAATAGGAAAGTGGAGGTGTAACTCCCTTGTTGGGCTGTTGACCGCTTCTTTGTGCACTTCTCCAGAAACATGAAATTAGAAATAGAATGAGACATGTCTTGGGCTCAGTTTCTTCCGAGCATTTACCTGCCTGTCACTGTCAAGGCCATGCCACCTTCACCTGGCTGTTGCTCCAGGCCCTTTAAAATGTGGGTGTTATCAGTGATGTCCCCCACTCCCCAAGGAGCCACAGTCTTTTCTTTAGATACTGGGTTCCTTCTTTCTTTCCAAGGGGGCCTTGACACAGGGCCCTTTGAGAACTCCCATGCCTGGTAGAAACCTGTTCTCCAAAGTCTGAAGAGTGTCTGCGGATAGCCCTGACAAGGATGGGCCCCTCCCTCCCACGTTTCCATCGCTGCGCTTTGCAAGTCAGTCCTTTCTTGGTGCTCATATGTAGGACCTGGTCCCTTCCAGCTTCAGGCCAGACCAGGAAGTTGGAAGTGCAGCGTATGTGGGACACCTGTTTGTCACACTTGATGGTGGTCTCTTACGAGGGGGGAGGGGGTGGCAAGTAAGAGTAGCAGCATTGGGAAGGGAAGAGGGCAAGTGGCCGCTGTCTTGTGTGATGCAAGGAAGGAGAAAAATGGCTTTTTTTGATGTCCCCTAAGGGCATGCTCACACTATAAACCACATGGAGGCTTTCTCTCTGGCTACCCGGAGCCCTCATCTGCCGAGTGCATTTCAATTCCTTTACTGCTCCCACGTGCAAGTTTGCAAGTCTGTTACTGCTTAAGTTGTTGACACAGTGCACCCCGAGGGAATTATATTGTCTTAGGAGGGCTCATGTTGCAGACCTAAACTTGTATGCAGAGTAACAATGCAGTTACAGTAACGTTAGATCCGGAAATTGACCTGCCTCTTGGTACACACATGTACTGTACATGTACCGTGTGTCCATATTAGAAGCTCCTGACCTAGCCGAGGGGCATTCTTGTCAACAGACACTTCGTCTAGAGGGCAAAAGCAGGACCAGACACAGTTTAGCCCTTCACTGGGTGGATCAGTCATCATCCCGATCAGGAAGTGCCCAAGGAAACACGAAGAGGCAGGAGCCTTCCGATTTTCCAAGATGCCGGAGTCAGCCTGTGGGTGCTTGGAAGACATGCATGTGGTTTGTGTGGCGGTCTCTGCTGTTGGGATTACACTTATAACCAGCAACCATTTCTTCCTTAGGGGAACCCGGAAGAACACACAATCCTAGAGTTTGCTCAGTTAATTAAAAGCCTTGTTGGTAAGTAAGACCAAATGAATGAAATTGGCTGCACTCACCCTATCAGCTAATAACAACCTGATTAGAAAATGTGTAATTAATACGAGCTAATTGAATTGGATAAAAAGCAGAACTTTATCAGGAACACTTAATTGTCTTCTGATTCTTTAATTAAGTAATGGAAAGATAACGATGCAGGGGTTGGGTTGTGTTCACAAGCACATCAGCAGGTGGGGGTGGAGTGGGAGTAGATTTGTTCTGGGTGTTTGAGGTGGGACTGTGTAGACCACACAGGTGACAAGTGTTTGATTTCCAAACATCGGCAATGATGACAATGAGATTTCGAAGAGCTAAGCGGGAGTGGTACCCAGTACCAGCTTGTGTGTTTCTGATGGAATCTGTTGGCAACTTTCAAGTTCTTGGCAGTGCCAGCCAACATGGCCGTGACACGTTGGCAGCAGTGTAGACACTGGAATAACCCCAGGGGCGGGCTCTGAAAGTCGTAAGAAGCTTGTGTGTTTCAGACAGCCCTCGTGTTGCACATACACGCGGGGTGAGCCCTTCGTCACGTCAGCAGGCTTACTAGAGCTCTGGGAAGTCTGGCTCTTGGGGAGGGTGCTTTGTTTTCCATGCTTGATCAAGACATTTGATACAGGACACAACCAGATTGGAGTGTGGCTCCCTAGACTAGACTGGGGTAAGCCTGATGGAGGACGTTCTGCTTGGCCCACACCCCTGCTTAGCTGAGTTGATTCTTCGGGGCTGTCCTTCCTGTCTCGGAGCTGTCATCTACCAGCATGTTCTTATCAGCTCTGGACACTTGGACAGGAAGGGGGCTGGTCTTCCTCAGTCATAAATCGTGTCACCCCAGCAGCCTCCCCAAGACTGCTTCCCCAGCTTTCCCACTCTGGGTCTAACCTGTCTCATCCCAGGTAAGGCAGGGATGTGCTCAGATAACAGTTTGTCCAGGAACTAGGCTATCCAAAACCTCTACCCCTAGTGGGGAGCCGGGGCTAGCATCTTTGGCGTCACCCAGACGCTTATTAGAAATGCAGAATCACACACCCCACCTGTGTCTTCCAGATCAGAATCTGCATCTTGATAAGATCCTCAGGCATTAATAATCACTGTGCTTCTATGAAAGGCTGAGTAGCATGCCACCCTGAACTGCAGAGGCTTACAATAGCAACTGCTGTGTTTTCTGTGGTTCTGTGCTCAGGGCTGGCCTCCGCTGGGGGGTTTCTCCTTCAGGTCTTTGCTGGTGGTCCCTCGCGTGGCTTCCTTCTGCTGGCCAGCAGGGTCTGGGCCCCGCTAGGATGCTGGACAAGCCAGGCTCTCTGTCCTGCTGCACGTGGTCTCTGCAGCAGGGTAGCTGGACATCTTACATGTTGGCTCAGAGCTCCCACCTGCAGGTGCAGAAAGGGTTAAGTCTTCCATAAGGTATAAGCCAGGAACTGGCCCACGGTCATTTCCTCCTGCTCTCTACTTGGTTAAACAAGATGACAGGCCACTTCCAGACCAGGGGCTCCTGCAGTGCATGACTGCCTCAGGTGTGGCTCCCTCGGGCCATCGTCATCACAGGTGACTGCACACGACATTTGCCACTTTTACTGACTTGGAGTCTGGCTCTGTGCGCGTGCCTGCTGTGTTAGCTGATGATGGGTGGTCTGCCCGGGGGCCGGCAGCTAGGGAGCCCTGCCCTTTTCCTCGGGAGTGACTGCCTCTCACCCAGTTCTCTTGTGGCCAGAGGTCCAGTCCCCCATGTGACTCAGTGGCTCCGTGGGAAATGCATTCTGTCCCCTCCAGGCAGTGAACAAGGCAGCCTTGTTCACTGCCTGGAGGGGGTTTCACTTTGAGGATTACAGTGAAAGTCCCCACCTGGAGTGGTTTGTGCTTCACTTACCTTTCTTTTCTCTTAACGCAGGTAGTGGAAGTGAGATTCAGTTTCTCTCAGAAGCCCAGGATGACCCACAGAAAAGAAAACCAGACATCAGAAAAGCGAAGATGATGCTGGCGTGGGAGCCGGTGGTGAGTGCAGGGCCCCGTGCTGCCCCATCGACAAAGGCCCACGACAGGTCCTTGCAGGCACTAGCGTGCTTGGGCGGACAGGATGCAGGGTTTTCTCCAGCCTGTTCTGTGGCTTCTTGTTTTGTGTGTGTCATTCTGTGATGGAGACACGGGAGCCCACTGTGGAGTCTGCTTTTGTAAACTTGCACATGCACACGGCTTACTCCGTGAAAGAAGTGTCCCGGGCAATGGCCGTGTGCTCTCTGGGTCACCTTGACTGACCTGCCGGTCTCCACTTGGCCCAGGATGTCCTTGGACATGCAGGGCTGGGCGAGGTTGCTGTGGGAACCGGGGCAAGCAGGGTCACCCCAGTTCCCAGGAAGGCGGAACTCCAGGTTGGAAGGGTGAGACACCATAGGCCAGGGAGCAGTGACCCTCCATACCTTTCTGTTGCTCCTAGACTAAGTTAGACTCCTTGTGGCCTGCGGGGAAATGCACCAAGAGTAGAGTGCATCCCGCAGGTAGATGGGAGATACCCAGGGAAGCATAAGTTACTCAAGAGGTGGCATAAGAATTAGGCTTAAATACCATCTTAATAGGGATGAGGGGTATGTAGTCCTTTTAGAGGAGAGTAGATGATTTTTAAGAATGGTGAATGGGCCCTTAGAAGAACAGATGGGAGATGAGAGAGCCAGTGACGGTGTACCTGGTGTCCGTGTCTAGTGCCCTCCCCTGCTATGAGAGTCAGTGCTCCCTGGTCGTTGACCCCTCTGGGAGGGGACTCAGGACAGCTGAGTTTCTGTTGGGATAGCCTGTCTCTGGACTTGACAGGTCAGAGGAGTGCAGAGAGAGCCTCACCCTGCACTTGTTCAAGACCCTGACCCCAGCGTGGTCCATATACCAAAAAGCTCCCACAGTCATGTTTTGAGGTGTTCTCTCCTGCTGCCCTCCAGAGAGCTAAGTGAATGGAATCCCACAGTGTTGCGTCTTAAAGAGACTCGAGAGTTCCAGTCCGATCTTTTTTTAACCTGGAACTACAGCTCTGAGGGATCTGAGGGCTACAGGGATTTGTCAAATGCACTAAAAATATGGTCACGCCCAGACCATACCCAAGAACTCCCGCCACACAAAGCAGCAGCAAGTGCACGTGTTCATTTTGAGAAGGCATTTGCCATGGGTCCTTTTATAAGTAGAGCCCCCGTGTTTCAAACAAAATATTTTTTGAAAAGCTAAATGCAAACTCGCTATGTAGTAACTATTGCTTTTGTCTTAGTGAAGTGTGTAGGTTTTTTATTGTTCTGGAGTTTCAATGTGGAACATTCTAACACATTTAGAAGATGAGGCCTCTACCACTAGTTCTCTTCCTGCTTGTTCCAGCTCATTAGTAATTTCTGAGGGATCTTGTCCAAAGAAGCACTTAGTCGTATATCCATCCTGATTCTTCTATTTGTGTCTTTTTGATGGTGCTGTTGAGGCCAATTCATATAGCAAACTGCCTGTATTTAAAATGTACAACTTGGGTAAATTTTGATAGATTTCTCTACCCATGAAACCATCATCACCACCATCAAGGTAACAGATAGAGCCTTCTCCCCCATCAGTTTCCGGGTGGCCCTTGGCAGTGCTCCGCTCCCGACTTCTCCCCTTGTTCTCATGGGCAGCTGTTGGGATTTCCTGTGGGCTTCCATGGTGTCGTCATAGCTTCTTCTCAGACTTGGTCTGTTAGGTCCCTGGGAGTGAATGTCCCGTGGGAGAGTGAGGTGTGTGGGTCACACAGGTGCTTCCCAAGGCACCCTCCCTCCATCATACACTTCCTTCCGAAAGAAAAGCACACACTCGCAGGCATTCTTTTCAGGCGTTCTTTGTGGTTGATTCAAACTGGATAGACCCAAAATCAGCAAGAGGTAGTTCATGGTCTTTGGGAATGAGAGCCTGTCTTCTGTCTGTCAGGGGTGTAATTTGTCAAATCGCCCAGTGCGTTCTGAAAGCAGCTTTGGCAGGACCTTCTCCTGGCGAGCCGCGATGCCGTGTGAGCCTCCCGCGTTGCTGTGAGTGCCTCTGCTGAGGGCAGAGCACTCGTCAGCACTTCTTCCTGCGAAGCCCCGGGGATGTCTGGCGTTTCCTGCATCAGTGACCTTGTCTCTCCTTCCCCCGCCTTCTCTTTAAACAGGTCCCGCTGGAAGAAGGTTTAAACAAAGCCATCCACTACTTCCGTAAAGAACTCGAGTACCAGGCAAATAATCAATACATCCCCAAACCAAAGCCCGCAAGGATAAAAAAAGGACGGACACGCCATAACTGAAAACCTCACTTATCGGGACGGGAGATCCCGTTTCACACTTGATGAGATGTATTTTTTTTTCTTTTTTCTTTTCCTTTTTTTTTTTTTTTTTGTTAAAGAAAGACTTAAACAGGTGTCATGAAGAACAAACTGGAATTTCATTCAGAAGCTTGCTTTAAAGAAATGGATGTGCCTAAAAACTCCCCTCAGAAAACTGCAAATTTTGCCTTGCACTTTTTAAAATCTGTCTTTTTATGTAAAATAGGGTAGATGCATCTTTGCGTATTTTCACGTTTTTTATCTTGCTATGAGAGCATATGTCGTGACTGTCATTGACAGTTTTATTTACTGGTTTCTTTGTGAAGCTGAAAAGGAACATTAAATGGGGTGAAAAATGCCAATTTTATTTATAAAAGTGGGTACTTATAAATGAGACATTATACTATGCATAAAGACAAAAACAAACAAACAAACAAAAAATTTAGCAGGATTGTCAGGTGGGTGACACACCGGCATTTATTCTTCAGGCAGATGAAAGAATTCTGTTTGAGAGCTTTATGTTTCTTTTAATTCAGAATTTTTCCAAGGTCTAGTTTTTAGTTGCAAACTTGACTTTGAAATACTTCCGTTGGTTATCACGATCAAGGATATTTGAAATCACTACTGTGTTGTGCTGCGTATTTGGGGCGGGGGTGGGGGGACAAAGTTAACGTATTCTTGGTTAAAAGTGGTTAAATATGCTATTTTAATAAAATATTGGAACACACTGGCAGTTTTAAAGGTTGGCTCTCTGCTTCGCACAGTGTATTGTTGGATTGCTGAAAAAAATACTGTAGAATTTAAAGGAAAACTCCGAAAACATCAAGGCTGGTATAGGTAACTTGATGAGTGGGTGTTAAAAGCACTGCTCTGCTCCTGAGGCTGAATCTGCATATCATATTCACTGCTGCGTGGAGAGACTTTTCCAGTCCCACCCAGGGTTTGAATCGCTGCATGTCCTTCCCTGGCAGCACAGAGCAGATGGAGAAAAAGAAGGGCCATTTGTTATAAAATCTGTAAACGAGGCACATTGAGAGAAAACTTTGAGAGCTTTTGCTTTCATTAAGAATTCTTTCAAGCTCTTGCGTTAGGATTTTCATACTCATTTTGGAATAAATGGGAGAACAATGCAGGGAGTTCAAGCCACTGCATTTTCCAAGCCAACTGGCTCTGCACAGCAGCAACAGAGCCTGACCTGGCACCAGGAGACCCTGAGCAGTTAAACAGAATGCCTGTTTCCATAACCAGCCAGGGTAAGCCAGACTCGCCTGCCCCTTGCAATCACTTGGGGATTCTTTTTTTTTTTTTTAATTGGACATGTTTTTCCTGTCAGAATTGCTGAGTCCAGGCCAAGGAAGCTGTGGTTTTGTTTTATTTGTCATGCTAAATTCCCCAGAAGATTCTGGAGCTTGGGATTGTTGCTCCATCAGACATTGTGTGAAAGAGGATTCACAGAGGGTTTCTTACTTTAATTGTCATTATTGTGTCCCCAACTGTGCGATACACCATTTACTGGGCAGAGGTGAACAGAGCTGAGAAGTTTGGGAGCGTCCAGACATCGCAGAATGAGTAGAGACCTGGAGGGAACTTTTCTAATCTTAACCTGGGCAGAGCAGTTTGGGGGTACCCAAAAGCCCTGGGGTTCAGAATTCTCCTATCTTGTTATTTGCTCATGTCTAGAATGCTGGAGTCCTTTTGACTTTCATCCCCATGATTTTCATAAAAGTTTTCAGGGAACAAGGAAGAAGGGGAAGGGGGGTGCGTAGGGTGTAATTCCCCCTAAGGAAAAGGGCAATACATCCAGGGAAATAACGTGAGCTTTGGATTGAGTGCCTGACTGTCCCAGGGAGAGAGAAGAGTGGTACTGAGGGAGCCTGGGGAGGGACCGGTGGCTGGTTAGATGACGGCGCCCCTGCATTTCAGGACTGGCTCCTGACCTGGGCGTCACCGCTGGGGTACATCACCTCTTCTTTCAGTGACAGTGAGTGAGCTCAAGCAAGGTGCACATCACAGAGTCAGAACCTGCTGGATTTCACCTGCCTGCTCTTCAGCAGTGAGCCTGGCTCTAAGGCTGCTCCATGAGCCATGGTGTGTCTTCGGTCCTGGCGCTGGCCCTGGGTGGGCTGTCCCTCTGATAATTCTGAGTCGGACTTGGGGCTTGACTTTGTTCTCAGTTTTGAAGTTGTATTAAGTGAAAGGCTGGTCTGGGCACCACAATGAGTTACAATTTGGCCTCATAAGAGACTGTGGGAAATCTGGGAAGTCTTCTGTGATTTCCTGGGACAGAGGAACTGGGAGTTTTAATGTTTCAATTTGCATATGAAAGTGATCTGTGTGTATTACCTAGACTTTCTCTGTGGTCGATTGTTATATTTGATAGGGAATTGAAGAGTTGCATTGCCTTGAGAACGATTTACTACATACGGTATCCGGAGGTGGGGATAAACACTGCTTCAAAGACTCCGGAAGGGCTTTGTCCTAATTACCAAGATGAACCCACCTGTTTTCTCTGTATTAAAAATTCTTGACTGTGTCTTATTTGTACCCTAGGCATATTGGGGAACAAGGGTCATTGTCACCTTACAGCTGTGCTGTGGGAAGGAAAAGTAGGGATTTTATGATCAAAAATCTCAAAATTTTTTTTCTTCTTTTAAGTGGGACAGCATCTAGCAGAGCTGGCATGATTTCCCTCCTTTCCTCAGGCCAGGCTAGACTGAGGAACTAGGGCCTCCCAAGGGCAGGTGTTGTTAGGGAGAAAAGAGTCCTCTGCTGTCCTTCAAAACAGTTCCTTTTCGTCTCCTGAGCACGAAATTCTACTCTTTACCTGTGAACACCAGGTTGAGATCCTAGAGATAATACTCACCAAATTGCAGGGTCCTCCTATGATAGGCTCCACCTGTTTTTTTGTTTTTTTTTTAACTCATACTTGTCCACATCTTGCCTCCAGCATTTTGTCAGTTACAGTTCAGATGGTTCTGCCCTCATTCACTCAGAATCTGCTCTTCCAGTAAGTTGCAATTCTGTACGTTTGCCAGTTAGTCTTCAGTTTGGGGGACAGCAAGTTGCCCTGGGACCTCACTACCCTATTGCCTCTAAGAAGGGATGTTGGGGTTTTTGCAGTTCTGGTTTTTAACCGTTAGGGCAGAAAGATGACTTGTAAGCTCCTTCCATGTTGGTAAAAAGGTTTGTTTAAGAAATTTAATGCTTGTCAAAAGTCTTGCTATTTGGGTACTTGAATTTTGTGTTTCTATATTGTTTACACATTTTATTTGAAGTGAAACTAATGTGACGTGGTATAAAGACCCAGGATGCAGCGTCAGAACAGCTGAGCCTACCACTTACCAACCGTGGAAGGCCAGTTCTTAAAGAAGCAAACATAAAGAAAAATGTAAGGAGGAGACTTCTGTTTCCAAGAAGATGGAGTAGGCAGACTTTGCCTTTTCTTCCTGCTAAAGTACAATTTAAAATTGTGGGCACGATGTATAAGACATATAGGAGGATATAGGAGACATATAGGAGACAACTAGGTCTCTCAGGACCTGAGGAGGGATACAGTAGTGTCAGAATGGGTGGGCTTGTGTCCCACCTAAAATCCACATGTTGAATTCCTAATCCCCCAGACTTCAAAATGCAGGCTATATTGGGAGATAAGGTCTTTAAAGAGGTTATTAAGTTAAAGGGGGGTCTTTAGGATGGACCCAAATCCTTCCTGACTGGCATCCTTATAAGGAGGAAATCCAGATAATGTACGTGCGCATGTGCACAGGAAAGACCGCGTGAGGGCACGGCAAGCAGGCGGTCCTCTGAAAGCCGAGAGAGACCTCATGAGAAACCAGATCTGCTGACACTTTGAACTTGGACTTTCAGCCTCTGAGACTGAGAAAATAAGTTTTTGTTGTTTAAGCCTCCCAGTCTCCAGTATTTTGTTAGGGTAGCCAAGGAAACTAATACAAGTGGTGAGTTCCCTAGATTTTCTTTTTGCATCCTATATCCCAGATTTGAGAAGCCAGCAATCTAGAATGCCAGTTCACACAGTCAAACCTCCTGAAACCTGTTCACTGTAGCAAACGTGCCAGAAAAAAGGAAGCCTGGTAAGGCAGAACTTTCAAACCATAATGGTTCTACTCCAGCCAAATACTATGTGAGAAAATTGCAGCCCATCCCCTGTTCCTGCCAGCAAAGGCCAAGTGGGACCTGAAGTTCCCCTTGCCTGGCTGGAACAAGATGCCTGGAACTCCTCCCCACCCCTCTTCCCGGTAGTTTCAGGGAAGGCCTCTTGGGAAGTAGGAACTAGATGGCCAGATCCAGGACTTGCCTCTCCAGTGAATGGTAATGACCCCATCTCCCTTTCGCTTCCTGAGGCAGGTGGTGTCCAAGGAGCCCTAGCAGAGAGTCAGAACTTTCAGCCTTTGGATCAGTTGTTACAAAGCAACGCCAGCGGGGGCCACTTGGGCAGCAGTAATGGGGTGCCTCTTTCCCTTAAAGCCTGATTGTCACCTGTGAAGAGCCTGGACTCCTACCCCCACCAGACAATAAAGAGCAGTGCTCCCTCTCACTCATAGGAGTGGGGTCAGAGAAGGCCTGCCACGGCCCAGAGTTTTTATCTTAGAACATTCAACCAGGTTCATGTCACTTCAAGTCATGAAAAATCACATCACACCAAGAACCAAGAAGATTTCAAACAATTAAGAGACAATAACGGGTGTTAGAATTAACGGACAAATAATTTATTTTTAATTTTTTGTATTGGATTGTAGTTGAAACACAGTGTTAACATTGTTTGAGGTATAGAGCACAATGGTCTGGCAATTCTGTACATTACACTGCTCACAAGTGTAACTACCATCTGTCACCATTCATTAGATGCTACTTCAATATCATTGACTATTACTGGTGCTGTACATTTCTCAATTTCTCATCCCCACCTGACAAATATTTTAAAGCATTTTATTAAAGTATTTTAAAGAAATATTTCAGTGAGCAATTATAAATGTGCTTGAAACATGAAAAATAGAAAATCTCAGAAAAGAAGTATAAAGACTTAAATGGAATTTTTAGAAGTGAAACATAATGAGAATAAGAAGCTCTGTGGGTGAATTCAACAGCGCAGTGGGGAGGCTAAAGGGAAGACTTGATGAACTAAAAGATGGAACAGTAGAAATTGCCCAGGCTGAACAAGTAGACTAAAAAAGAGATGTGTGGAACTATAATGAAAAAATCAGTCATGCCATTGGAATACCAGGAGAAGAGAGAGAGTGGGACTGAAAAATATATTCCAAGAAAAAGAATGGACTAATTCCTCAAGTTGCCAAAGTGACATAAACCAACAGATTCAAAATGCAAAGTGAACCCCAAATAAGATAAAGCCAAAGAAATCCATGCCAAGATCCATAATAATAAAACCAAAAACTAAAGCCAAAGGTAAGCAGTCTCAAAGGCAATGAAAGGGAAATGACACATTGCCTCCAGGGGCAAAACAATTAGAATGGCCATGAGTTTCTCATCACAAACCTTGGAGTCCACAAATAAGTGGCACATTTTCCAAGTGCTGGAAGAAAAGAACTGTTAACCTAGAATTCTATACCCAGTGAAAATATTCTTCAGAAATGGAGGGGAAAACCTTCCTTCCCCTAATATGAAGGAAAACTATAAGAAGTTTTCAAAGCAGACCCATCCTAAAAGCATGACTAAAGTAAAATTAAACAAAAAGGAAATGATAAAAGATGGAACCTGGAGATATCAGGAAGGAAGAAAGGACATGAAAAGAGCAAAAACATGGATAAATGTAATAGGTTATCTAGAACAATCACTGAAAGACTTATACAGAGAGACATATCCCAATGAGCCAACAGGATTGTAAAAATGAAAAGTGTGACCCATAGGAAGGTGGGGAAAGAAACACACAATAAACAGAAAACAAAAAGTAAAAAGGCAGATTCAAGTCCTAACATGATAATTACATTAAATATTAAGTAGCCAATGACCTCAATTTGGAGACATCAAGAGAATATAAGGGAATAGGAGGTACAACTTTGTACATAAATTTGACAACTTAGATGAAATAGACCAATTTCTGGAAAAACACTAACAACACAACTTTCCCAATATGAAATGCATAATTTGAATAGTCTTATAAGATAGAATTCCTGGTAGCCTCCTGAAAAGCCTCCAGGCCCAGAAGGATTCCCTGGAGAATTCTACCAAATATTTAAAGAGGATTGCACATCAGTTCTATAATCTCTTCCAGAAACTAGAAGAGGAAAGAACACTTCCTAATTTATTTTATGAAGCAGTATTACCCTAACATCAGAACTAGGCAAACACATACAAAAAAAGAAATATAGAATAATATACCTCACGAATAATATACCTCATGAATTTTTTATTTTATTTAATTGTTAGGTGCAAAATTTTTAAATAAAATATTAGAAAATTGAATTTAGCAATATATAAAAAGAACTCTGTACCATGACCAAGTGGAACTTATTCAGGGATACCAGTCTGATACAGTATTTGAAAACCCTGATCAATATATTCCACCATAAAAGGAAAAAAAAATCACATGATGCTAAAAATCCAATCATATAAGTATTATATCTATATCACGGTTGTGCTTGCTACCCTGTGCTATCTTTCTGACAAAACTTGAATTTAAAAGATTACTTTTAAATCAAGAAAAGTTTGGTAGGCATTGAAAAGGATCAAATAAGAATCAGGAGCTAAAAATGAAATTTCATTAATCAAGTATTAATGAAATAAGACTTGTTAAAGATACACAAAAAAGATACAGGTGCCTGTGATAACACCTGATTTTTCCTACTTTAAAGGTGCTAATGAGGTTGCAGTGATACAATACACAGATGTGAAGGAAAAAATGACGATAATTGTGTTTCAACGTCCGGCAACAGAACTGTGTCTGAGTCAGCTGGCCAGCTGGAAAGATCATGGGTGGACAATGAATCAAAATCACCATTCCCAGTTTCACAGATCAAATGGCAGGAGGTGAAATTCATCTGTTGTCAGTGCAATAAGGACCCTCTGTCAGCGTTCCTATCAGTATTGGGCTTCTTTGATATTGGATGCTTATTTACCATGTTCTCATTCCCATTTCCTGGTTTATTTTCACAAAATTTGTTTCTCAGCAAAAAGAGAAAAGGAACTGGAAATCAGAAAAGAATAGGATTACAGAGCTCAATTAAAAACAACAAACAACCAGACGTGAATTACATCCAATGCACATACCTCCTTTGTTAATGGAGTCTAGTCCACACATTTTGCTCAGAACTACTACATCTGCCTTTTCTGCTGCTTCTCAGAGTCTGTTTAGGCTGATGGTCGCAGCTGTAGCACCTCTTGGTGTTTTTCTCTGCTCTATTCCCAAGCTGTTTTATGTCAGGTAGACTAGGTAATTACTTACAAGCAAAGAAGTGAACTTTCAAGGAAAAGACACAGCTCTTATAAATCCAGATTTTGGGGATATATTTACCTTTTCCCCCTGATTGCTCCAATATGATGTAGAAACAGGATAGATCACAAACTACTAGGAAAGTAGTAACAAGACTGCTTGAACATTTATTCAGTGGTCTGTAGCCTGAATAGGGTGTATTTCTTTTGGCTCTAACATTTCCACTTATTATCTAGTCTTGCCTATGCTCCTTATGTATATATACTATTCGTTTTATGAGAGAAAAAAGTTTAACCAGAGTTTCCAGGGAATAAGGTGCTACATTTCTTCACAAGGGCTCAGCAGGAATGGAGAAATGACTCGCTGTTGTACAAGAATCACCACTGGGTATCTCATGATCTCAAACTTTAAGAAACTTTAATCTTCAAATGCAGAATTTTCAATAAACAGCCTTCACAAAATGTTCACTCACCCTGCTGGAAATACTTTATGAAGGAAACCATTCCATATTTGGAAGTTTGAGCTAAAATTGGGCTCTGGTTGTGCCCTTGGGGCTCTCCAAGAACAAGACAAAGACTTTTTTTCTCTAACAGCCCTTCAGATGTTTGAAAATGAGCAGTCTGGTCCCTCCAGGCATCCCACGCCAGCATAGATTCCTAGCACCCCCAGATGCTGTCCACTCAGTCTTTAAGAAGATGGGGCAGAGGAAGATGCCGAGAGCAATGTCTAGGCATGTCCCCTCTTTCCATTTCCATTCTTTTCATCTTTTTACAATGGCATTTTTTGCACTTTGTTGAAGCTTTATAGGAAAATAGTTGGTCTATCAAGTCCTGGAGAGAAATTCTGATCCATTTTAAAACAAAACAAAACAAAACAAAAAAACAGTACTTCTTTATTTAAAAGGGACACTCAGAGAATTAGGTGGGATGATGTGAAAAGCACTTGGCCAAGGACCTCTGACCAAGCTTGGGAAAGCTTCCCATCCAGGTTGGCCTTAAGTCCTCACCCTTGTTCATAGGAGCTCCTACTCAGAAGGCTGTCAGTGCAGTAGTTAGGTGAGGAAAAATTCAATATTTCCAGTCTGAGTGCAGGTTCAGGAAACTATAGGCCCATGAGGCACACTTTGTTGGGGGGTGGGGGTGGACACTGTCATGGGGGAAATAGGGATGGGGACATGAATAAGCTAAGGTAGTTGGTGCTTGTCCTAGGAAGGAGAGAGGTCATCTGGTATAAGAAGGACCACCAGTTCTGGGTTATAGTTCTTGTTCTGTTCCTAACTCCCTTTGTATCTTAGGAGGTATCTGTCATCCCATGCTTCCAGTCATTTTCCTCAAAAATGAGACTAGATCTTTTGCCTTCCTGCATGCAGTCAGGCTCCAACCAACCGACACCAAAGAGTATTTACTCCGATGGGCTCTGTACTAGGTTCTGGGTGAACTAGGTTCACTAGGTGTACTAGGTTCAGTGGTGAACAAGAGATGGTCATGCTCTCTGTCCTGGACTTTACAGTGCAGGAGAGAGAAAGAGGTTTGTCAGATAATGGTCCAGGTGATAATTTTCTCTAGGGAAGTGCTGCATCCCAGAACTGTAGCAAAGCCTGTGGGAGGAAGCTGACCTGGAAGAACCAGGGAGGGGGAATGACCACACTGAACACTAGAGGAAGTCTGGGAGTTACCCAGGCAAAGAGGGAAACAGAACCTTCCAGGAGGAGGGAGTAGATAAACCCATCACACTGAAGAGGGCAACGAGAATGCTTTCTTTCAAACAGCTGGGTAGGGGTGGATGGGTGGGTGTGGAGTGAGCACCCATGAGAATCTTAACTGCAAGATGTCTGTATGTGGCCTATAAACCCACAAGTGGAGAATGTAATCTACAGTGGTCCCAGTTTTGTAAGACTCCCATTCCCCCTGCCCCTGCACCCAAGGGCACTGATAAAGGGAGATACAAGTGACATCCAGAAGACTTCAGCTTAAATCAGGCATCAAATATTTCTCAACCAAATAAAGCTCTAAAGAAAATGAACAGGAGGGGTGCCTGGGTGGCTCAGTGGATTAAGCCTCTGCCTTCAGCTTGGGTCATGATCTCAGGGTCCTGGGATCGAGCCCCACATCGGGCTCTCTGCTTGGCGGGGAGCCTGCTTTCCCCTCCCTCTCTGCCTGCCTCTCTGCCTACTTGTGATCTCTGTCTGTCAAATAAATAAGTAAAATCTTTAAAAAAAGAAAATGAACAGGAATTAGACATTACATGGAATCAAGGAGATGACATCAAGAGTGAAAAACAATGAATGGAAGGCAGGTGGTAAAAGATCCACACAGACTTCTTCAGATACTGGAGAGGAAAAAACAAACAAACAAAAAACCAACAACCAATAAAAAAAAAGAAGTGCCATGCATTTAATGAAATAAAAGAGGAAATCAAAAATCTGAGCAGATAACAGGAGATGTAACATATATTTGGAAAAGGGAAAATATAACTGAAGTTTATATACTTGAATAACATTTTGGGAAGAGCTAATAGAATGGGGAGGAAGAAACATTCAAAGAAGCAATGAGGAAAATTTTCCAGATTTGTTGAAAGAAACTGACTCTCAGATTAAAAAGCCCAACAAACCCCAAACAACACATATACCTAGCTGTAGGAGACAGCAAGCATGTAGGTTATAAAATACAGTTGGAGGGACAGTGTCATGCACAGAGAAGTAATAGAAAAGTGATAGAAAATTCTTAACGTCAACAGTGGAAACCATAAGCTAGAATCATATCGTCAAAGTGCTGAATAAATAACTAAAATTCTGTACCAAGTGAAACAAGGGAAAGTGCCAAACTTGAGAGTTTGCCACCAAATGACCCTCACAAAATGGATTCTGAGGGAAATAATTCCAGTTGAAGGAAAATGAATGCAGGTGTATGATCTGAGCTGCAAGGAGAAACAGTGAACCAAGATAACTATGTGACAATCTAGACAAACTAGTGCCTATACATGAAACAAAGATAATCTGTGGGGAAAATAAAGCAGGCTAGATTTAAAATGCCAAGTTACAATCACTAAGAAGTTGGGTGAGGAGACTGGAGAATGAAGTTTTGCAAGGTCTTTGTATTGTCCAGAAAACCATGGCTACCGAGTGCCTGTCATGTTGTCAAATAGGCATTAAAAAGAGCAAACACTAATAGAATAGACCCAGTGTATACCTTCAAAAGAAATATAGGGGGAAAAATAAACAAAGGAAAGCAAAGCAGTCCAAAGGAAGGCAAGAAAAGAGGAAGAGATGGACAGGAACAGGTGAAATGGAACGAATGAGTCAAAAGTTCAAAATATGGGGCAGCTGGGTGGCTCAGTCAGTTAAGACTCCATCTCTTGATTTTGGCTTAGGTCAGGATCTCAGAGACATGAGATGGAGCCTCCCATCAGGCTCTGCACTCAGCAAGGAGTCTGCTTGAGATTTTCTCCCTCTCTCTCTCTCTCTCTCTTCACTCTGCTTCTCCCCCTGCTTGTGCTAGAAATAAATAAACAAATCCTTTTTTTTTTAAGTTCTAAGATATGATGTTAGAACTAAAATAAATTCCTAATCACAATAAGTGTAAGTGGACTAAATTCTCCCATTAAGGCCTTAATAGTAACACCATGTTTAAAAAACAAAATAAATTTCAGCTATATACTCTTTACAAAAGACACATAAAGCACCCAGAAAAAAAAAGGCCAAACTATGGAAAAGATATACCAGGCAGTTAGTAACCAAAGGGAGAGGGCAAATACAGTTATATTAATATCAAAGGGGAATTCAGGCAAAACACATTATTAGATATTAGAAATTTGCTGCATAATGATCAATGATTCCCTTCACCAGGAAGATGCATTGATTCTAAATTTGTGTATACCATGTAAACTTGTGTGTAGCCTCATGTGAAGCCAGACTGAAAGAATCAAAGGAAAAATTCGTCAAATCCATCATCATCATAGATTTTAACATATTCGAGTGTACTTTATAGATCAAACAGACAAAGAAAACAGTAAGAAATTAGAAAAGTCAAGCTTGAACTAACTAATGGACTTGACAGCATCTGATGTCTAGAAAAGATACAGTCCTTTCAAGCACGCTTGGAATATTCGGTGGACCTGATGCACTGGCACATAGAGCTGACCTCAGTGTAGTTCGAAGGACCGGGGTCTGACTGTAGTTTTTTGGGTTTTTTAAATTATTTACTTAAAAAAAATGTTTTTACCACAATGCAATTAAGTTAGAAAACAAAGCCAATACGATAATTAGAAAAATCCATTCACTTGGAAATTTAATAACACTTGTAATCAACTTAAGGGTCAGAGGAGAAAATATAATTGAGATGATTTCATTTCATCTTAACTTTTCACATCAAACTCATGGGATACAGTTCTTGGAAGGAAACAATACTAAATGCCTACCAAAAAAAATATTAAGACTCAAAATAGAGCTAAGATCTAATATAAATCAAAGACCCACAGACATAGAAGGAAGGAAATCAAGAGAGAAGAAACTCAGAAAATAGAGAAACATACAAAAGAACAGATCAACAAAACAAAATCTTTATGTTCGAAAAGATGATTCATTTTTTTTAAAAAAAGGGCAAGTGGAATGGAAAGAAAAAGTAAATAAAACCTCAGATGCTACAGAGAAAAGCAGTAAGAGGATATTAAGAACAACTCTTAATACTTTAAGACTTTGATATCATGGATGACTACCTAGAAAGATTGAATTTAGCAAAACAGCTCTAAGGAGAAACACAAAGTCAGAGCAATCCTTTATCTGTAAAAGAAATGCAACCGATAGGAAACAAGTTTACCACAAAGAAAACACCGCATTCAAATGGCCTTATCTGAATGCTAGGAAACATTCAGGAAGCAGATCATTCCATTCCTACAAAGAATGGAAAAAAAAAAAAACAGCTTATTTTAAGAAGGCAAAATAACCTTGATACCAAAACTGACAAAACAACCAGAAAAAAAACACTAAAGTCAACTTTCTCAGGAACATGTATACAAGAATTGAGAACACACATCCAACCAGATTCAGCAATAAATAAGAAGAAATCACGATCAGGTTAGGTTTCATTCCAGGGATTCAATTCATTAACATTAGAATTTTATTAATAGAACTCATGTTAATTAACAGATTAAAGAGGAAAAGTTGTATCATCTCAACAGATAAGGAAAATAGAATTTGACATCCAGACATGACACTCAAAAATTATCTTAGCATATTTTTAAAGCCAGCACGATGAATAGAAAAATCCATTTCTTAACTTGATAAATTTCCCTAATTTGATAAAAGACGTCTACAAAAATCATCCAGCAAACATATATGGCAAGATTGGGAAAGAAGCTATGATGTCCTCTCTGTCACCCCTCCCTCCCACCTCTTTGATTATGCTGGGGTTTAAGCCAGCCTTAGAGTAGACAAGAAAAAGAAACACATTTAAAGGGTGAGAATGTAAAATAGGACAGCCGCTGTGAAAAACATGTATGGCAGTTCCTCAAAAAATTAAACAATCACCATATGATCCAATATTTCCACTTCTGGCCATATACCCAAGAATTGAAAGCAGGGACATGAAGAGCTATGTGCACACGCATGACCGTAGTGTTACACACAATAGAAAAAAGGGGGAAGCACCCTAAGTGTCCCTTGACAGATGAATGGATGAATAAAATGGGGGTAGAAACGTACATTGGAAAACCATTCATCCTTAAGTAGGAGGGAGATCCAGACACAGGCTACGACATGGGAGAATCTTGAGGACAATATGCTAAGTGAAACAAGCCAGACACGAAAAAACACTATGATTCCACTTAAATGAGGTACCAGAGTAATCCTGTTCATAGAGACTGAAAGAAGAAAGGGGGCCATCAGGAGCTGGGGGAGGGAGATGGGGAGGTCACGTTTCATGGGGACAGAATTTCAGTTAAGGAAGGTGAGAAAGGTCTGGAGAGATGAGTGATGGTGATTATTGCAAAATAACATGAAAGTACTCAATGCCACTGAACTATACACCTAAAAATGGCAAAAATGGTAGATTTTACGGTATGAATATTTTATGAGAATTTTCAAAATTGTAAAGATTCCAAAGGAAGTAACAGAATTACTCTCAAATGCAAATGGTATGAGTGTCCATAAACACCACTCTCCCAAAGTCAGTAGTTCCTACTAAGCTGGCATTTTTTTTTTAATTACTCATGATTTGTGAATGGAGATGTGTTTCAGGGACTATATACAAAATTATCATCTTTTTGAGAAGGAAGAAAAAGCTTCCATTAGACTCTCAGAGGGGTTTGTGACCCACAAAAGTGTAAGAATCATTTTGAGTGCCCCCCGCCTTCCCCACAAGCTCTGTGGGCTTCACACAGGCTGAGACCAGACTCCCTCCATCAGTAATGACTTAGGAGCCCACTTCACCTCCCTTCCCCCAACCCCTCCCTCCCTCTCCCCACCCCCCACACCACTTTTCTATTTCATCCACCTGGGTTGTTTAAATACTACATGAAGTATATTCTTTTTTATTATGTTATGTTAGTCACCATATAGTACATCGTAGTTTTTGATGTAGTGTTCTTGTTTGGGTATGACACCCGGTGCTCCATGCAATCCGTGCCCTCCTTAGTACCCATCACCAGGCTCACCCATTTCCCCTACCCTCTCCCTTCTAAAACCCTCCGTTTGTTTCCCTGGAGTCCATAGTGTCTCATGGTTCATTTCCCAATCCTGATTTCTCCCCCTTCATTTTTCCCTGCCTTCTCCTAATGTCTTCCATGCTATTCCTTATGTTCCACAAATAAGAGAAACCATATGATAATTGTATTTCTTTGCTTGACTTCTTTCACTCAGCATAATCTCCAGTTCCAACCATGTCGATGCAAATGGTGGGTATTTATCCTTTCGGATGGCTGAATAAGATCCCTTTGTATATAAGGACCACATCTTCTTTATCCATTCATCTGTTGAAGGGCATCTCAGCTCCTTTTACAGTCTGCCTATTGTGGCCATTGCTTCTATGAACATTGGGGTACAGATGTCCCTTCTTTTCACTACATCTGTATCTTTGGGGTAAATTCCCAATAGTGCAATTGCTGGGTCTTAGGGCAGCTCTATTTTTAACGTTTTGAGGAACATCTGTACTGTTTTCCAAAGTAGCTGCACCAACTTGCATTCCCACATGAAGTATATTCTTAAATATTCCTTGAATTCATTTGCGAAGCTTTACTTTTTTTAAGGGACGTGAGGCCTTGAATTCACCCAAACTTTAGCTTTTTTCCTATTACCTTTCTTTCCCTGCATGATCATATTGAACAGGCTCCGCTCTAGCTCAGGACCTGGGGCCCAGAAGGTGTCAAATACCTATGCAGTGATTAGAATACTCCAAAACGTGTTCTGTAACCTTACATAATTTTTGGCCAGATTACCTTGCTGGTTTCCTATCTTGCATTTCGTGTGGGCAAAATTTTCACAAGCCAAAGACCCCCGCTCAATCCCTTGGTCTTTCCCTGGTGGTGGGGAGGATTCCTGGCAGGGTAAGCACGACAGAGAGCTGCCTCTCAAAGGAGGCTTCAACTTTGAGAAAATCCAGGGAATGAAAACTGGGACCAACTTACTTTCCATCCAAGTAAATTCTGAGACTTTTGTCTTTAACAAAATGCTTTTATTTCTATTTTTTAATGGAATGCATTGTTAGGTTCTTGCGTGAACTATCAAAAGACACTGATAGTGTTTGCTTTATCTCTTCCTTCCTGGTGGCAGAAAGGGGGTACAAAAGATCTGCTGAAGTCAAGCCCAGCAGAAGCCACATGGCGCAAGGCAATGAAGGGGTCACCTGTGGCGCTGGTGCACGGAGTGTGGAGTGATGGTCAATAGTCATCGTAGTTGACGTCGGCTCCGTGCCTGAAGCTGTCAAGGCTCTGGGGACCAATCGCTGCATCCTCGTCATAGTGACGTTGGTAGTAATCATAATAGTCGTGCCCATTCCGACCTCTGTTAAGCCAATAAGTGACATCATCTTCAAATTTCTGGGGAAAAAGAGGAAAGAGAGAGAATGGATTTTAGTACACATACTCCGCCTAGAACACATCTTATGTCTGGCTTTTCTCTGTGATGGCTTTTCTTCGGTGATTAACAGCTCTAACCAAGAATCACTGGTCATGATGGTATTCTGAGCTCAAAGGCCAACAAAGCCAGCTAAAGAGTATGGATAAAAGCCATGATCGGGAGGGAGACAAACCATAAGACTCTCACAAAACAAGCTGAGGGTTGCTGTGGGTAGGGAGGTAGGGAGAGGGTAGTTGGGTTATGGGCACTGGGGACGGTATGTGCTGTGGTGAGTGCAATGAGTGTGTAAGACTGATGATTCACAGACCTGTGGGGTTAATAATACATTATAATAATGGGGCTAATAATACATTATACGCTAATAAAAAAAATTTTTTTTTTAAACCACTGTCTCCAAAGGAGTGCACACCCAAACCCTTGAAAACTTCTACCCTGTGAGTTCTAAATATCCTCAACAAACATTTTTCTCTTTTTTGGGACATAAAATGGACAACTCCCAAGGAGAGTGATAGCTTGGCCTGACCTCCAGGTGCTGCACACATCTTAGAGACATTGCCTTGCCTTCTCTCCCTGTCCTGTCCTGGGCTTGGCCCACTCCAGCGCACGGAGTAGATGCTTGATAAATTAAATCAGCCACCACCCTGGCATGGTAGAGCCATGCGTCCGTGCAGTGGTTAGAACCTGCACGGCTGCACTTACTCATTCCACAATTGTTGATTACATGGACCCAGCATGTCAGCGCTGTGCTGGGCACTGAAGGGCCACCCAGAGCAAGCAAGACAGATTCCCTTGCCTTCACGAAGCCTACAGCAGCTGAGAGACACACGAAAAGAGAAGGTTGCAGTTAGCAGGAATAGAAGGGAAGGGGAAGAACTGAAGAGAGTGAGAAGCACAGAAGGACTGGCAGGTTTCCAGCTGGGGAAGCTTTGCTATCGATGCCTCTCCTAAAGGGAAGACTAATTCTCTGTCGGTAGTGAAAGTGCAAGACGAATGCAGATGGCTGCTCGCATGGGTTGATGCTCACGACTTGGCAAGAGGTTTGGTGTGAAACCACAAAGGTGGGGACAAGAGAAGGATGACCTAGGGAGGTTGCAGGGTACCTAAAAGTTTGGGTCCAATTTTTCTCGAAATGTAGTCAGTGCATCCCTGCGTCCCAAATCTAAGGATGCTATAAAGTGTGAATTCACAGGCACCCTTCCACGCTGTCCAGATGGAATTTTCCGGTGGTTGGGTCACAGGCATCTGAAGCTGGAAGGCCTGGCCTCGCCCGTGATGGTGTTCTCTGTCGCCAGCCACTTTGGGTGAGGAGTAGGTCAGCCTGTGCCATGCTAGTGAGCACCGCCCTGCCCCTCCTCTGTTTGCTGAGCCCCAGGGGCTTTGGCTTCTGCTCAGTTCTTCCCCGCACCACCACCTCTGCCATGAAAGCCAGAATGTTTGCTTTCCTCACAATGCCGCAGCTTTTCCCATAGTGAAATCATCTTTCCCCTTGGTTTCTTGCATTTTATAATCGTGTTTGAAATTTTGGCAAACCTCAAACCTTGAAACATCAAGGTTTTCAACAAATTAAAGAAATGTTTTGCGGGTACAGAAATAGCACAGACTCATACTTTACAGATCGATACGTGGGAGTGGCACAGAGGAAAAGGGGGTCATAACTCCACTGCCAAAGACAACTGTAACTGACATTCTGATATAGTTCCTTCCAGTCTCTTCTGTGAATATTTTTTTGAAAGATTTATTTATTTATTTGACAGAGAGAGCACAAGCAGGGGGAGTGGCAGGCAAAGGGAGAAGCAGACTCGCTGCTGAGCAGGGAGCCTGATGTGGGGCTTGATCCCAGGACCCCGGGATCATGACCGTAAGCCAAAGGCAGCCACTTCATTGACTGAGCCACTCAGGTGCCCTGGTTGTGAGTTATTTTAAAGACTCCCAGGCAGAATGGTGCAGCAAAGTTACATGGGATTCTGGGATGAATTTAAGCCCCAGCCGTTTTGGACGATGACTTCTCTGGAATCCCACTTCCCACTCATGGTGGGAGAGATTCCCATTTGCATGTTGGCTGATGAAAAATTCCAGCTAATATCGCTGTATCCTGACGGAAATGTTACCCAACGCCTGGGTGGCAATTGGCCTATCATGGGGACTCATCCTTTTTGAAGTGAATTCTGAAGGTTAATTTTCTGTGCCCTGTTTCCCGGAGCCATGCCTCTGCCCCCAACACACTGCCCTGGGGGGAGCCAGGTCTCCAGCAGGCGGAAGTACCCACCGCTTCATCGAAGCCCCTGTAGAGGAACTGCTGGTACCACTGCTGGACCTCCGGTCGGGTCCGGTCCCACAGCTGCCGCTTCTGGCGCCTCAGGCTGTTCAAGAATTCCTTGGCCTTGCTCTCATCCATTGCCACTTTAGTCTTAGCCGGAGC
Source organism: Mustela erminea (assembly GCF_009829155.1). NCBI lineage: Eukaryota > Metazoa > Chordata > Mammalia > Carnivora > Mustelidae > Mustela > Mustela erminea. The sequence goes on from NC_045620.1 coordinate 55,632,219, forward strand.
AGGTGCTGAAAAGATCAATTCCCCACCCCCCAAAGTACAAAGAATGAGTTCTGTTCTGATTGGGGCAAATCACTAGTATACATATTCCGTACCCCCAGCCCATCCTGCCTAAGATGGCTTTGACTTTCACTCTTACACCATAAGTGATGAAACACAGCCGCCTGTCATCAGTCTCCATGCCCCCGGGTCGTAAGCTCTCCATTTGGATGCAGCCATACCCAGGGGCACAAACTAGCCCCCAACTTCTAGGGCACGGGGGAGAGACAAGATATCTTGTCCTCTGCAGTGACTCACCAGGCCTAGACCCCAGGCCTCAGGCAGGGGCTGATGGCGTACCCCTTAAGCGTTTAGGAAACAGCTGGATGCCTAAGACCATACAAGTGTATGTTCCTTGCACAGGCAAACCGGTGAGCACTGTGCTTGCTTAGGAGATCTTGGGGGAAAATGAAACAATGAGCCCAGGCGCGGCCCGGCAGCACAGCAAGCTCTCACCCTGGAGAGACCGGGCCACCTTGGAACACGCTCTGCAGACCTCACAGCTCACCAAGGATTCAACCGAGTCTTGACAGGTACTGGCCCTTGCTTTAACACCTGGCTTCTCCCAACGTCTTCCCACTGTGGTCTCAGCTGTTTGAAAGGCACCAATTGTGTGGGCTGGGCTCAGGGGAATCAGCTGTGTCCCCACGTCTGCCCCTGCTCTTGGCGCCCTCATCTATACAGCTGGACTGGCAGTCCCCATCTTGGTGTTGTTGTGAAGGCCGCATAGGATGATGGGAGTGAAGTGCCCAGTGTGTTCCTTGAGTCATATGGATAAGAGGCCACGGATGTGTTCCTTCACTTCCTGTTCATCTGTGTCCCTCTCTCGGGGCCTGTACATAGTAGGTGCTCAATCTGTATTTCTAGGCTTGACTTGAATAAGGGCTGAGGGTGTACACCAGGACTTGTGATTATCTTGGTGATCTGCTCTCTCCCACCTCTGACAGGCTGGCCGTTCGAGAACGTCCATCACCCCAGGTGCCTGGGAGGAGCAGGCTGCCCAGCACAGACATCAGGGACAGGCCAGAGCCTGGTGGGCGGCTGGAAATGCTGAGAAAGATTCTGGGAGCTTCCTCAGGAGCGCCCCACCCCTGCGAGGGGCCACAAGTACTCAGCCCCTGGAGGTTCTGGGGGGCTGACTGGGAAGCGTGTGAATAGCACTAAGGAGCCCCACATGGTCAGGGAGCAGACTTGAACCTGTCAGAACTCCCTTCCAGGTGGATGGGGTCCGGGGAGGGAAGAATAAAGGATCAAAGGTTCACATTAGAAATGTTGCCACACGCCTAACTTCCAAAAGATAGAAAACTTCTTCATTTTATGGCAAAGATGACAGTTTCAAGGGAAGATGTCCTTCATAAGACCACACGATTGGTCCAACTGATCTACCAGATCATGGTGGGCCCAGAATATGCGTGGCTCCCAGCCTGTTCCATTTCTACAGTGTTTTGCCACTGGCTACCACGTTCATCAGAGGAGTATTTTCTCACAACAGGTGTTAGTCACAAAACAGTTGTTTCTGTTCCACCTTGCCCCCAAGGGCTAACTGGATAGAGTACCAGGATAGTACTCTTCCAAGTCTACTTCACTAACCGAAGTCTTATGTGCTCTAAAGGATATGCTCTAAATTTAGATATGTGCTCCAAAGTGTTTCATGTTTCCAAAATACACAACATGCAATGAACACAGTAACGCTGTTTCTTTTACTTTGGGGTCTGCACTGACGGTTTTCACAAAAGCATATGCAAACTTTGACCGGCAGTATTATTTATCTAATAAAATGCCTCACATACACACAGAGTAAGCCCTTCAGATCTGCCAGCCTTTCAAGAAGTAAACACTTTGGTGTTCGAAGCACAGGACCCCAGTGAGCACATGCAACATTGCCTTTCGTCGCGACCCGCTAAGAATGCCGCCCTTCTCCATGCGGGGTGTCCTTACCTTCCCGCTTTTGAAGCAGCAGCTTGAGTTTATTCCCACTTACGCCACCTAATGGAATGGACATAGAATTCATGTCAGAGTCGCACTGTACCCTTTAATTTCTCAAGTGCAAGAATCAGAGTTGGAAAAAGTCCCTGTGTGCCCTGGTCTCCATCCAGTAACCTGGCGGTTTCACAGTTTTGCTGTTTGTCTCATTCCCCATCATACAGGAAGAGCAATTCAGGCTGTTCCTGGCTCAGACCAATGACAATGACCGTGGCTGACCAGGGGCATGATGATTTGAGCTATTCCCAGGAGAAATGACATTGTTCTTTGAGCACCTTATGTCTTATATTATAAGGCCCGGGCACCCGGCATGTGTAAGAAACCTTCAGACTTTCCCTTTTTGTGGTATAGCGAATGGAATAGTGTCCCCCCCACACCCCCAAATTCATATCCATCCAGAACCTCTGAATGTGAACTTGTTTGGCAAGAGGACATTTGCAGATGTAATCACCGATCTCGGTTAACTGTGAAGGAGTGGTACCCCGCTGGATGCGAGACGGACTCTGAATCCGATGGCTGGGATCGCTGGAGGAGAGGGAGCGGGTACAGAGAAGGTCGCCACGGGAGACAAAGATGGGCAGACCCTGAGAAGTAACGCTGCCACAAACCCAGGAACGCACCTTAGCTCTTCGTAAATCCAGCTCAGTTTTGTAACTCGTCTGGCTCGTCTTCCAACGGGGCAATATTGGTACCATTTGCTCCGATTTTGACTTGGTTATGACAGTATTCCTAAGCAGCCTAAACATCTGAATAGGAAATAACGTGGATACACTTCTCTTGCTGGTGAGTAGAAGTGAGGAGCTGCAGACACCTCTAATCTAAGTTCTGCCTGAAGGTACAAGGCTTGTCCCGTGAAGGGAGAAAAGCCTCAGATTCAGGGGCAGAGCGTGTTCAGGTGTAAGGAGCTGGTCTGGCCCCAAGAGGGAAGGGGTGGTGTCCACCTTTTCAGGCAGGTCCTTAACCTCCCCACCCTTGGACAGACCCTAAAGCCTGTGCTCGCATCTGCAAAGAGGTACAGTTTTCTGGGAACGGGAGCCATAGTTCTGGCCAGACTTTCACCAAAAGTGTCTGGGACCAAGATAAGATTAAGAACCGTTGCTTAAAGAATTTACTTAATTCTTAAAGAATTTAAGAATTCTTAAAAGAATTCTGCTTAAAGAATTTACTATGTAACGGGGGGAGGGGAGCACGCTTGTGGCCATAGGTCACAAATTGGCTGCCCACAGCTGAGCTTTACCTGTGTTTGATGAGCGCACCAGTGTTTACAAAGTTTGAATTTGAATGGCTCTGGACCCAAGTTCCTCAGCACACCACGGGGTCCATAAAGCACCACTTCACCTACTGGCTCTCTGTAGGCATCTGAATTTGAGCGCTACCCAACCCCCTTCAGTGTAGGTATGCCAGCCACGAAGCATGGTTGGGAAAAATCTCTAGGAACCAGGAATTTTTTGCGGGGGAGGTAACAGCAGACATTTATTACCAATAACACTCTCAACTCCAAAACTGGGCACAGAGATTAAAAATAAAACTACATCACACTTCTCAGTAAAGCATTACTAGTAACTTTCACTAAAAATGTATAAACTTTGTCAAAATTTACCAAGCCTTCAAATGATTTGATTACAGATATTTATAATACATACATTTTAAACTACATTAACTGATACAATTGGAAAAGATGAGTCAGCAAATAGTTTCCAGAAACACCCCTGGCCCATAGATTAGGGCAAAAACTAAGGTTTCCAATACCTGGACAACCACTCCAAAGATGGGATGAGTCACCCCAAGAGGTTCCCCATCATGAGTAAATAAGTAGAAATAGGCATTTGATGGGGCTCCTATAGAGGGGATTATTTAATTAGAGTGGAGTGCGACTGTACTTAAAGACTGTACTTCCCATCAAATGTTAAGAGTTAATAAAGAAATTTATGAACACATTTGCCAAAGCAGACAGATACGTTCCTTGGCACAAATATTAGCATTCGTTAATATCTTAACCCTGGTCCATCTCTAATAGCAGCGCGGCACACACAGAATTAAGTGTCATCCCTCCACCTGTTTGCCTTCCGTAAAAGCACTGGAAAATGAATGAAATGTGGGCTAATGTTGAAATAGACATCGGAGTTATGCATTTGCGATCTCGTTGTAATTTCTAGCAGCAAATGTGTCACCACTGTTCTAGAAATGAAAGCCTCACCAACTCAACAGAAAGGCACAGAAAAATTAGGAATTTTTGATATTGCCACTGTGCCAATTGCTACACACTGAAGTATAAGTAAATATTAATACTTGTGATCAGACACCAAACTAAATTTGTTTGAAGAAAAAAATGAAAAAATGAATAGCTGTGACTTTTTCCCTACAGTACGAATTTGTTTTTTATGCTGATATCATCAGTCACTACTTCTAGGCTGATTATAGACACTCCTGGATTTATTAAGCCTGACATTATATCTCTCAGCAAATACAGAATTTCAGGATGCCCCCTTTGAATGTGCTAACTATTAATAAACCACTCAAGAAGGAGCGATGATCATTTTCTCCATTAAATATATTTGGGTGTTGTAGGGAGCCACCTGTGGGACTTGATACATCAAGATTTTCATTTTATGTCCTAAGAACTTTCACACTCCAGCTTCAACGACGATAATATTTTAATCAATTCCTTCGCTGCATTCTTGGTACAAATAAAATAAAATACAAATCTGAAAGGCAATGGTTTACAGCAGGTGCTCCCTGCTTTTATTCAGATGTGTTTCTGAAAATGGGAGGGACAAAGTAGGAGAGGCAGATCAATCATGTAATTGACTAGCCTCCCCTGTGTTTGTAACTTAGAAGGAGAGCAAGTCTCCCCACTTGAACAGGTCCCCCACTGCTCTGGAGACCTGGAGCTTTGGCCTCAGGGCTCCTAGGGCAGATTAACTCCCTCCCTTCCACCTGGAATTTGCTTTTCCATACCTGTTTTGAATAATCAAAGTACAGAAGTAAAGCAATCGAGTGTCTTTCATTGTCATTAGCCAGCTACTCTGTAGGGTGAAGAGCAGCCGTCTCACGGGCAAGCCTTTCATGCCTTCTGGTCCATGGACCCCTAGCAGGAGACCTGGGGGTCACCATATGCCTCCCAGAGTTGTAAGGCTCAAAGGCGCTTATGCAGGCATGAGGCCACTAGTGAACCGTAAAGGAGCCTACAAGTGGACGGTAGCATGGTCAGGACTCCCAGGGTTCAGATGCCTGCACCCCCACCAAACTACTCCATTTGGAGGATGTGCATGAATATGCTCATTTTATGTGGAATGAACCTGGAATTTTCAACCGATTCACGGAAGGTTCCGTGAAGCACAGAAGGTTAAGCATTTATCGTTTAAGAGCATTTCCCATCTGGGATGTGAGGCCTGTGCACAGTCTGACACACCTTGAAATGGACTTATTGGGAAGTGCCTGGTAAGGAACTGCCTGGAAGGGTATCTCCTAATGCTGCTTTGGGACGGCCCTCCATCCTAGAGGCTCCCCGTTAAGCCCCTTACATTAGGTCCCAAACACTTCCTGCCCCTCCTCTGGACCTTGGCCCTCATTCTTTCCCAAGGTGTCCAAGCCATGTCTGAGACCCTGCGCTTGACCCTGGTACTCCGTCTGCTGGCCCAAGCGTGCCACTCCCACTTGTGCAAGTGCAAAACCCAAGACCCTTGCCACCCTTTTGGTATTTGCCCGGGCTCAGGTTGGGTCTCTCCGCCCTCACGCCATCACCGATCACCCTCGCCAGCGCCCTGTCGTCGCCCCACTTACCTGGGCCCAGGCAGAGCAGCAGGAGCAGTGCCAGTGCCATCAGAGCTAGGACGGTGGGCCGCGGGGATGCGGCGGCCATGGCTGCAACGGGAGGGCTGGAGGGGAGACGCGCGCACTTCGAGCCGCTGCACGAGAGGACTGAGCTAGGTGGGACAGGGGTGCAGGCAAGAGGGCGCTCCCTACATTCCAGCCGGGGCGGGACCTGCTGGCCGGGCGCTGAGCCAACCGGCCGCGGGCCAAGCTGCCGCTCGGAACCCCACCGAGTCCCGCACCGCCCGCACCCGGGTCACGCTGGCTGCCCCTCCACGGGGGCGCCACCGCTCGGCTCCAAGGCCACGGACGCGCGCCATGCCGGGGCCACTGAGGGCGGCCGGGGTCAGGGGAAAGGATGGGGAGACGGACCACCAGGTCCCAGCTCAGGTTTCTCTCCCTCTTCCCCCTCGGCCGGCTGCCTATTGGATGGCCCGCTCTCCCGCTTTCCCCTCTGCGCTGGTGCTTCCCTTCCTCCCCATCTCGCTCCCTCCCGGGCTTCGGGCCCTGCTTGGCCTTGGCTTCTAAAGTGGCCTTTGGAATTTCCTTCATTCCGGGAGTGGCGCTTAAAGATGCTTTTGGCTGTGCTGTGTTTTGTGAGACTTTGAAAGACTCCACAGTCTGGGTTCAGAGCTGCAGTTCAGGAAGACGTCCCCGCCCAAACTACTCTAATAGAAAAGCCTTTCAGAAACCAGGAACCTGGTGAACTCCCAGGTATCGCAGGACAAATGGGTCCTTCTGTGGGCCCCATAATCTGTGCACACTTAGAAGACATTAAAGGGAGGCCCAGGGACACCATAGAAGTGCCCCCCCACCCCAAACCAAACACAGAGACACTAACAGGCAGTTGTCCCAGCTGACCTTGAGCTGGTCACCTGCATTTACAAAAATGGCCATGTGGCTACATTCCCTTTATGGACCCTTCCCACTTAAAATCTGCTTTGGACTTAGCTAGATTGCTTTTCTGAAGCTGGTTTATCACTTTTTATATCTTCCCATAGTCCGTGATGACCATCCTGCCGTAGGGTTCACTCTCCATGCCATACATCTGGCTGTCCCGAGCAGGCAGGGAGAAAGGAGCACCATCATCCTGAGCTCCAGGAGGCAGACGGCAGCCCCGGGAAAGAAAGTGTGAAGTGTGTCACAGAATCACGAAGACCTGAGCCAGAGAGAGCCTGAAAGGGAGGGTCACACACCTAACGGTAATAGGGAAATATTCACTAACCCCTGGGGGACCTGAGGAGTCAGGGAGAAGGAGAAAACCTATAGTAACAAAACGTGGTGGCTTTCCTTTAGTTCAGGGATGAGACATTTGTTAGCAGGAAGGAAACCAAAGCAAATATAAAGCCACTGTCCTGTTTGGATTGATTTAGGACATACATTAAAGATGTTAATTGTAATGTCTCATCTTGTGGTCATCATCCTGTCCACGCTCCAAATCTCCGGCAGGATATGCTTCGAATATAACATTTAGCTTCTCTTGTAATTAGGGTCTGGTGAGAACTGAGTTCATGAAACCATAGTAAGGACAGTAGCCACCTCCCTGGACAGTGTCCTTTTTCTGTCTTTTGGATGAAGACCTACATTTTCTCCCCTCACCTATCCCTTCCCATTTTCAGCTGAAAATGCAGAGCAGTGATATTTTTTTTTCTCTTAATTCAAAGATTCCAAGGGGAAAAAAAGGTCTGCTTTAATCAGCTTATACAGTTGTAGCTTTTGAAGACAAAGTGAATATTGAATCCTAATATTTTATGAGCTCGTATTTTTTTTTAAATAACTTGAATTTAAAAACAAATAAGCACTGATGTCACATTCGTAAGATCAATCAAGTATCCTACAGAAAATATTTTAAAATAATTGCCATAGGCAGGAAGAACACTTCCTGAGATGAGGTTCAGATTCCTTTCCCCAGGGAGCTCATTCAGGTGCCACCTCCAGACCAATCCAGCCAACACCCTGGGGCACTGGGGAACAAGCAGCATCTTTCACAGGGAGGATGGTGGTGAGAAAACATTGCCAGAATGGTAGACGGAAGCTCAGCTGACACTTTCTAACCGAGCAGATACACAAGATCATGTTTACTTGCAAAACTTGAAAAAAAAAAGTGGTTACCAGAAAATTTTATGATTCCCGGATAGGTGGGACATTATACAGCCCAAATTATGACTGAGTCTCCATCTCTGCCAATCAAGGAGACAGCCTCTTTGGGTAAAATGTCTATTGAAATATAACATAATCCAGGAAAGTGTGCAGATACATGACATCGTGATCAGGAAACAACTTTAACAACCCTCCAGGGCCCATCTCCATCACCCTCACCCCAGAGGCAATATACCTTGATGGTCTGATGCAGTCATCCTTTAAAGAAAACTTTAGGGGTGCCCGGTGGCTTAGTAGGCTAGGTGCCTGACTCTCCATTTCCGGTGGGGTCATAGTCTCCGGATCCAGCCCCTCATCGGGCGACATGCTCAGTGAGGAGTCCGCTTGAGGATTCTCTCCTTCCCTCTCCTCTCCACGCCTCCCAACTCATGCTCTCCCGTTTAAAAAAAAAAAAAAAAAATCATTGATGTTTCATTTTCATTTCCTTAAAAAGAAAAAAAACCTCAAAATAAAGACTTATGGTTACCAACAGGAAGATATTAATTACTAGAAAGAGCCATTAAAAGCATCAGATTTGTGGGGCACCTACGTGGCTCAGTGGGTTAAAGCCTCTGCCTTCAGCTCAGGTCATGATCCCAGGATCCTGGGATTGAGCCCCGCATCGGGCTCTCTGATCAGTGGAGAGCCTGCTTCCCTTCCTCTCTCTGTGCCCACTTGTGATCTCTGTCTGTCAAAAAAATAAATAAAGCATCAGATTTGTGACTGTGTCAATTGAATCCAGTTCAATTCTGTCTCAATGTGTATTTCTCAAAATGCTCACCGGGCATCCTTTGCCTCGACCATATTGCAGAGGGATGTGTCTTTGTCCCACTCGTCTTGTCTGCCTTCCGCTCACTGCTAGTAACATCTTAGCACCACTGATAAAACAGCCCACAGCTCTCGCCACTATGCATCCCACCGAGTCCTTTGTTCACATTCATTCCTGCCTTGTCCAGGAGTACTTGGGTTCTGCTCGGTGGGATTTCTGCGTCTCTCTCACACAATCATGGGATAATCCAGCTGCCATGGGGGGTGGCGGCTGGGCAGGATTGCGCCCCAGTGGCGGTTGCTGCAGCTTCCCATGTGTGATGGAAGCCTCCGTGTTCCCCATGAGGTCAAAAGCCCCTTTCATACACCGTGTTTGGTGGCCAACTCTCCTTTCCTCTGGGACTGATGAACTCGGATGCTTCCGCTGGAGACTCTATGTCAGTTCGTGATACCAAAGTTCCTTTTCACTTGCTTATTTGACAGTATATATGAATACTAATTAGGTATGAGCCACTGGGAAAAGTCCTTTTCTTCCTGTGTACTTAAATTTCTCCGCCCACTCAAGTGCATGCCTCTCCTTTCTCCCTCTGCTCGAGCTGATCACATTCTTTATTTCAGTGTTTTTCAAACTAGGTCAAAAAATCCTGGGGTGCCAGTTACTGCACGGTCAGACTCTAGGGAATTCTAATCCAGTCCATCTTGGGTGGTCCCAGGGGTCTGCATGTGTTGTAAGCAGAGGCTCTTCGAGAGTGCTGATGGCCACAGTGCTCTCGAGTACCATCTGAGACTCTCAAGCCCCGGGAGTCTCCACAAAACTTGCCTGCTCCCCTCAGTCTGTGCCTGGCCTCCCTGCCCCTACACTTTCTGCCCCCCATTTACCAGACCAGTCCCAGGGGCTTAATTTCTGCCATTTGGCACAGCAGCGAAGAACACAAGCTTTGGGTTTCAGTTCTTTCCCTGTTGTGTACTAACTATGTCCATAAATCGCATGTCCTCTGTGGTTCTGCGGAATTTGAGAAATACCATCTAGCATGCTGATACCAGAAGTCACATGTAGAGAGCCTGGTATTCAGTAGGCACCCAAGAAATGTTTAGAAATGTTATCTTTGCCAGAACTTCCCTGTGACCTCTCTGCTCAGGGTCTCTGTGGGTCCTCTGCTCACCCTGCAGCCTGGGCCAGGGGCTGAGGAGACATTGTTAGGGCTGGGTCCCCATCTCCCCTACACCTCATTGTTGTATGTTATCAGAGCCCTGCTGTGGCAACCTCCATCTCAAAATGCAACACTAACCAACTTCCTCCCTCTCTTTCTCCTAGTTCACAAGAAACAAGGTTCTACTAGAGCATGTTGAATGATATCACAGGGTGGGGAATTCTACAGGATTCTGCAGAACATGGGAAAGAGGGCTGTTTATTACAAGAGACCTCAGAGACAAATCAACCAAATACAGTGTGGGACCTAACTTGACTCTGAGTCCAAACAAACCAGGACACAATAGGGGAAATTTCATACAAGAGACTTGATACTGGAATGGGTGTCTTTTTATTCTTGTTACTTTTTTAGGCATGAAAATGGTTTTATAGTTATTTTTGAAAGCACTTATGTGTTAGAACTGCCTACTGGAATATTTATGGGTAAAGTGATCTGATGTATGGGATTTGCCTAAGTATTTCAGGAAAAAAGACTGGCAAACGTTGATAATACTTTTGCTAGGAAACCACTTAGACATGGCTTAAACCCCACTGGTGATGTCTACAGAGGATCAGGATAGTATTTTCTGTGTGTATACGTATATATACATTTCATAATCACACGTTTTTAAAAAAAGAGAATCTTAGTGGCATCCCATTGACTATAGAATATATAACACAACACATGTCCTTCAGTCTCTCTATTTAGCCTTAAAACATGGCTAATAGTTATTTTTATCCCTTATACATCCTGTAAGTTTTCTGAGTTCCCCAAAACTCAAATTATTGAGTATATTCTTTTCATCTTCAGATCTTCATGGCTCCACCCACAACATTCCCATTCTCTGGGATGCCATGAGGCCTACCGCACTGGTCACCTGTCCCTGCAGGGCTCAGCTGGGTGGTTCTTCTGTTCCACACGGTCTTGATGGAGCTCACTCAACAGTGCTCAGTTGGCAGATGGGTTTCCCTGGACAGTCTGTAAAGCTCTGCTCCCATGTCTGGTGCCTTAGTGGGCTTATCTGCTTAGTGGGGTAGATTCAGCTGAGATTGTCACTTGAAGGGCTTCCATGTGGCTTCCGTGCTGATCATTCCAGCGTGAGGATCTCAGGATGGTTCCTAAAGGGAGATCCAGAGCGCCAGAGACACTATTCCAAGATCAATTGTTCCAAATGACAAGAAGACAGAACTGCCAGTATCTCAATGTCTTGGCCTAGAAAGTGACGTGAATCTGTGCCACCATCTTCCATGGATCAAAATAGTCATAGGACCCATCAGTTTTCAGGGCTAAGAGGGACAAAGATGTCATTTCTCAATGGGAGAATGTCAAAGAATTTGTGACCATCTCTAACCCACCATAACCACCCATCCTTCAAGGCCAAGAGGTCTCTCCTACTTCTTCCTTTTGGGCCAGTAGTATGCTTTCTTTTGAAATTTCTGTAACCTTTAGGTCCCTCTGAATGTTTCCCCATTCCACCTTGGATTTATGTGTGTACTTTTTCTTTTCTTCAATGGATTTTCAGACTTGAGTCCTCAATCTGTTTGCCCTCATTTTTTATGACCCCATAAAACAGAACACTCAAAAATATTTGAAGAATGAATAAATGTTGCCTTCTAAAAGTGAATCTGTGGTCACACAGGTAGTGTATAAACAAGATCACCTTGTATGGTTCTGTTTTTTATTTTAAGTGTGATATCAGAAAAATAGATGTTCCACATAACAAAAGCTCACAGCAGCCCCTCGCTGATAGTGATAAGGAAGGTCCATCGCATAGAGACCCCTGCCAAATGCCAGCCATAGACACTGTCTACACCTAGAGGGTGGCAACCTGGGGGTTAATTTTCCTGCTCAGTGGTAGGTCTTCAAAACTCCTTTCCTGTTTATTAAGCATATTTCCATGATGGAATTTTAATAACTTCTGCCATTTCAAATAACTGAAGCCAAAGGCAAGGAAAATGGGAAAGTTTCCTCTCAATCTAAAAAAATATTGAGAAACACAAAGTCCTTATTATGTACAGTTCTGGCTCCCTGAAAGGCTCTGTAGAAGCAGGGCTCCTTAATTTGTAAGCAGGCCTCCTGATGAAATGCCCGTACACCCCATAGGCAGATGTGGTCCTTAGCGTAGGTGAGCATAAATCCTCTGCTCAGGAGCCTGGAGACAGCCAAAGAGTTTTTTTGGGGGGAAAAAAAAAAGGTTATTTGTATCCCCAAGTGACCTCCATGAGATAGGTGATGTGATCATAATAGACCAAGGTGTGGAATGAGGCCAGTTTTCCAATCTCTTCATGTCTTTAATATGCAGAATCTTGACCCAAAAGATCCTGGAAGCTGGAGGAGACCATGGAGCCCCAGAGCAGACTGGCACAGTAAAAGGGCAGCCACAGATGCCCACATTAGGACAACTCCCTGCACACATTCTGCAAATTCCTTTTACTTGTGGGGCAAAGGACCCCTGTGGGTTATTTATACAAAGCCCAGGCAGACACTCAACAGCTGCACGCAGAGTATGGGTTTTATAGGAGGAGGTCGTGGTCCCGGAGGTGATGGACAGCAGCACTGGGGACCAGGACCAAAGCCAGAGGTCTGCTGTCCCAGCTGGGTCCTACAGCAGCTGGGAATCAGCAAGGCCAAGTCACCACTGGGCGCTGGTGGGACAGGCAGAAGCCAAAGGAACCAACAGGAATCTCCAGGACCTAAGTGATCTCTGGCTTTAAAAATGACTCAAAGCAGTACCCTTGGCTTTTAACAAACATCTGGAATCCCAAAGATCAGGGACAGGGATCGTGTTGTGGTGCTTATCCTGTGGATCTTGGGGCACCGCTGATAGAACCCTACTGAATTCTATTTGCGGCCAAATAATTAGAGCTCCAAAGTGAAGTACAAGCAACACCTGCACGATTCAATCTGCAGAAATGCTCTGATCACTGTTGCTCTTAACGTTTGTGTCCTTTTCTTTTTGGTGGTGTTTCATTTTGTTACCTAGGCATGTTGTTAATGACCGAGCACAGAATTTTAAGATAGCCTTGAACGTGCACAGCCAGAGAGAAGATGTCATCCAAATTAGCATCAGAGATTCGTATCTTCTGCGAAAGCACTCTATCTCCAAGAGCTCTGTGAAATAAAAAATGTGATAAGGCAGTAAGAGTAAAAGAGACTCCATTCATTGAGGGGAGAAAGCAGCAATGCCAACCTCCCCTCCAAGCCTGTTACCCATCCTTCACGCCATCGGCATCTAGGGGGACAAGGAGCTGCCCAGGGAATGCAAAGTCTCTGGTTTAAAGGCCACTTGATGAGTCCCAAGTGGGTCCTGTCCAGCTCCCGCAGGGTGGGCAGGAGCGAACCTCCCTTTTCCAGGTAAGAAAGCCACGGGCCAGTGGTTGTGACTTGCCCAGAGGTGGTTGAAAGTTTCCTGACTCAGTCCATGCTCTTCTGTTGCTTGGGTCTATTTGCATTCTGGGCTCCTCGGCAGTGCTGGGTGCTGGGCGCCGGAAGGAGTGAGGCCAATCCTGGTCCTCAGGGGCTGGCGGTCTGGTCAAGGAAGCAGCAGGTGGACACTGACATCACCAGAGCTGGCACTTGGAATTTGCCAGCTGTTTGAAAAATAATCGAGATTCATCTTATTAGAAACAAGAGTGATAAAGGCTTCTAGAAGTGACCGATAGTCCCTAGAGCACCTTCACATGGAGTTCATTATTTTGAACCCATGGTTCAAGGATGACTTTCTTCCTCTCTGCCAAGTATGCCGCTGCTTCTTCTTCTTCTTCTTCTTCTTCTTCTTTAAAGATTTTATTTATTTATTTGACAGGGAGATCACAAGTAGGCAGAGAGGCAGGCGGAGAGAGAGGGGGAAGCAGGCTCCCCGCTGAGTAGAGAGCCCGATGCAGGACTCGATCCCAGGACCCTGAGGACATGACCTGAGCTGAAGGCAGAGGCTTAACCCACTTAACCCACTGAGCCACCCAGGCACCCCCAAATATGACTCTTTATCTTAAGATTCTGCTCAAGAGCCTTGTCTCACCCAAGATATTCACACAGGAAATTTCCTTTTCCCTTTGATGTTTATATCCTTTTAGCTTATTAGTTTGAAATAGTTTAAGCATTTGCTTTGTGATCTTTAGTCTTTGCTCTGTTTTCTCCACTAAGTTTGTGTGTTTCAGGGAGGGTGGGGGAGTTGCTATGTATTTTTGAGTCATTTTTCACACTGCATTTGTCAGACCCCTCCAGGCTTTGGATATCCAGTCCTGACTCACTGTTTACTCCCTCACCAGTGAACCTCGTCCTTGGAGAGCCGCCAGGTGCTACAGGAAGGGGTGGGGGAGCCCAGGCTGCTGGAGCAGCTCCAGGGGGAGGGGTGGGGGGGCTGCCATGGAGGTGGTTCCCGGCGGCCCTTTCCATTCGTCCTGTCTCTACTTTGGGGGTTCTGGTGGTAGGGGAGTTCCTGCACCTAAGCAGGAGTGACAGCAGTCATAGGCCACAGCCCCGGAGGGCCACTGGGACCACTGGGTGAGCCCTGTTATCTTTCTATCTGCTCTGATGGGCCTCGGGCACCAGTCTCCAGAAATGCAGCCCCAGGGCCCAAACAGTAACGAATGTCTCAGAGCCCCACTTCCTCTCGTGCGATCAGCTGAGTTACTCAAATAGAACTTTCCAACTCTTCCCAGCTGCCTCCAACCCTGAAAACCAAGTCCAAGAACATCTACATTCTCTAACGACTTTATTGAGCTATCACTGAGCTATAGGAAACTGAACTGCACATGTTTAAAGTGTGTAATTCAAAGAGTTTCAACAAATGTACACAGTTGCGTAACCACCACCTAATCACGACAGAGTATTCCAACACTCCAGAAACGTTCTCTCACGCCCCTTTGCAGGCATTCCCTTCTCCTGCTCTCCGGCCTCTGGCAACCACCGACCCATTTTGTACCACGGTGGACTTGCCTCTTCTAGAATTCCATATGAAGGGAACCATACGGTGCTCACTCTCAAGTCTGGTTTCTCTCGCTTAGCATGCTGTTCTTTAATTCATCCAGGTCACTGCGTGCATTGGTATAGTGTGTTCCTTTTTACTGATGAGCTTTACGAAGAGTCCACTGTATGGCTATGACACAATTTATTTATTTATCCATTCACCAGCAGATAAATACTTGTGTTGTTCCCATTTTTTGGCCGTTAAAACAAAACTGTTAGGAATATTCCTGTACACTTCTTTGTGTGGACACATTTTCATTTCTTTTGGGTAAATCCCTGGCTGGCAATGGCTGGGCCATATGGGAGTGTGTGCTTAGCTCCATGTTTTAACCTCCATAGTGATCCTGAGGGTGTGTGAGACCGTCTGTTCGTCCATCACATGGGCATAGGGAATAGTGAAAAGCCAGTAAGTCCCTGTCTTTAGGGGGCTTGCGATTTAGAGGGAGGACGTTCCTCAGAAAAGCCTGTCAAGTTCTGGCAGGAAGTTGACTAGGCTTCATGGGCTCTGGTAGGCCATGTCATGAAGACTGTTCATGAGAGCAGGCCACCCTACATTCCTCTTCGTGAATGCTTCAGATGGTCGGGATTCCCCACTCCATGGAGAAGCCATTCCCATTCTACAGAAAGCTTTCATCGTTGGGAAGTTCATCCTTACTTGGGCTGCTGTCCATTCTCTCTTATGGACCACCCCCCCCCCCAACCCACGAACCCACCAGACTCTTCTTAGCTCTGTCTTTTACATCAGACACTCACTTCCTCTGCTGTGTTCTTGCCTTGCTGACCCTCACAAGGCCATTTATAGGCTGTCATTCAGGATGACTTCCTTGTGTCCCATTCTCTGTGACATTCCCAGCTTACCTCCTGGGATTTCCTCTGAAGATTACTGGGGACTGCCTCCAGGAGGTCACTGCTTTCCCTTTGGGGTTGTTGTCAGACTGAGCTGAAAGCCCTGTTCACAGAGTCCCTGTGTCTCTAGGGCAGGGCCTGTCCCCACCCTCTATGGAAGTTCCATTCCAAACCACTAACCCTTGCTTGCTCGTTCTTTGGTAACTACGGTTCATAGAGCCAAACCTTGTTGCTTCACTGCTGTCTACTTGACTGTAAGCCTTGGACAGAAAGATAAGCATAACATACTCTATTTCAAGGACTCCCCATCTTCCACGCCCCCTTCACTAGAAGCTTCCCCACATACCCTTGCTCCTGCCCTGGGTGGCCATGGCAGGTCACTTTCTCCTCCCTCATTTTCTTCTCCCTTCCCACCATCTTCTCCTTCAACTGGATTAGTCCGGATATTAACAATATTGACATAAATTCATAAAAGGAATACATGAGTTTCGGTCTTCTTGGCTTTGATTGCTTTAGAAGGAAAGGGATACCACTGTGGCCAGTAGAACACTGTGGGCAGGTGAAATCATTTTCTGTGGGTTTTCTGAGTGTGACCTGCTGGGGAGGGCCACAGACCCTGCCCCACTGGTGGGAGCTGCCTCTGTAGATGCTGGCTTTGCAGTGGTGCCCTTTCCTTCCATCAGAGCTAAGTTACTGAGGAGGCCAGAAAGCTAGCTATCTGTCCTTTCCGACACTGACTTCATGAGCACATGTGCATAAATGCTTCAGGGTCCTGGCAGGCTCCGCCCGCATCCCTGCCCTTCACCAAGTGGCTGGTGAGACCCCGGGCCTCACACTGTGCTTGCTCATCTCTGGGATGAACTGCTGCTTCCTGTAGGCAAGCACCGTTCCTCCCCTTTAACCAGGCTGGCCTCCACACTGTTGTGACAGACAGCAGGGACCAGCCCATGGGTCAAATCCAGGCTGCTACTCTTTTCGGTAAATAAAGTTTTATTGGAACACGGCGGCATTCCTTCATGTCTGTGTTGTCTCTGGCTGATTTCACACCACAAGGGCAGGGCTGAGTCGTTGGGAGAGAGACCATCTGGCCTTCCAGGCTAGGATCCTCCCTCACTGGTCCATTACAGAGAAAGCTTTCCACCCCCTGTCCAGTGCAAAGGGACTGTGGGAGGCCTCCTAGCCCAGACCTCCCCAAAATGAGCAACTTCCCTTTCTTCTCTCTGGGAAGCCAGCTGCTGTGGAAGGATCCTGGGGCCCTGCCTGAAGAAGTCCACGTGGATAGAGGCATTGAGGGTGTTTCTGCCCCTGCCAAGCACCCTGCTGCATGGAGCCCTGTACTGTGTCCAGGGAAGACCAGCAACAGAGCCTCCCAGCTCAGGCCCATCATGAGAAGTGACCGCAAGTCGTCATTGGTACCACCACTGAGTTTGGGTGGTTCATTACGCAGTAATACTATAATCTGAGGGCTGCCACAGAGCTCAGTAATGCCTCAGCTCCAGGTCCCTGAGTGACATCTGTGGGAAGGATGCACAACCAGAAGGAAGGAGAGGCCAGGGGAGGCTTGAGAAGACCGTGCACAAAGGGAGTGTAATTCTGGGCGCTTGGGTGGCTCAGTGGGTTAAAGCCTCTGCCTTCAGCTCAGGTCATGATCCCAGGGTCCTGAGATCGAGTCCCAAATCGGGCTCTCTGCTCAGCAGGGAGCCTGCTTCCTCCTCTCTCTCTACCTGCCTCTCTGCCTACTTGTAATCTCTCTGTGTCAAATGAATAAATTTAAAAAATCTTAAAAAAAAAAAAAAGGGAGTGTAATTCAGCCAGAGGACAGGGCAGCTGCAGGAGGCAACATGCCACCACACAAAGGAAGGACAGATTTCGTGGAGGGGCTCAGAGTGGGGTGGGAGGGGGTGCATCGGGGGAGGCCTCATGTGACCACTTCTGGCCAAAGGCAGAAGTCCACGTCTCAGTACACATTAGAGGTACTGCTTAAGTGTGTAGAACTATACAACACACACCACAGGCACGTGTAGGTTTCAGGACGTAATCAGTTTTGTCCT
Source organism: Mustela erminea (assembly GCF_009829155.1). Lineage (NCBI taxonomy): Eukaryota > Metazoa > Chordata > Mammalia > Carnivora > Mustelidae > Mustela > Mustela erminea. The sequence continues at coordinate 55,650,013 of NC_045620.1, forward strand.
AAGAGCCACATGTTACATTAGTAGTCATCTTACTATATTTTAAAATTATATTTTTTGACAACGTATAGTCTAGAGCAAAGCCATGAGACCTCCGGACCAAAGAAATGCAAGAAAATATAAGAGTCCCACAGCGAGTTGAACCGCCAGCATGGCGCAGTCTCCTGGTGCTGCCCAGGGCATGGGGTGCTCAAGGCTTCCAGACTCCCCCAGAAAGTCTTCAGTAGTTAGTCCCCCAAGAGATGCTCCTAGGCCGTTGCCTGTCTGAGTGTGCTGGTCCCCAGCCTTCACTAAAGACTGCCATTATTTTACAGTGGCCCTTTGTTAAGTCTGTCTTCATTCCCGAGTGGGGCCTCCTGTTTACATTTCCGCCATGGACACTGGGTATGTAGCAGTTGCCTGTGATTTCCCGTGCTTGATGTTGGTAGAACATCTTTTCCAAAAATTGACTTTAGTAAGCATCTAGAGAGTTCCCATGGGTGCAAGTCACTGCTCTAACGAAAGGTAGGGAATCCGCCATGAACGGAGCATGTCAAGGTACTGTCTAGTTTCATTATGTGTTTTACTAGGTCTTTGCTTTGGAGGATGGTGGGAAACCACCCAAGCAAGGCCACAAAATACTGTTTCTCTTTCCATGACTGGAGAAAGTCGTAGGTGGGTTAAAACATTGCCTGCTGTTTTTTGTTTTAAACCCAGCAAATTATGACCATTTCAGAGTGATAATGGGTCTGCAACCAACCAGAATTGGGTTAATGGCCCAGAATAAGACAAATGCCCAACTTGCCCTATGTACTGAAGGGTGGTCTCTTGTGCTCTGTGCTCACTCACTAGTCTCCCCCCTTCTATACCCTTCTACCAAACACTCCCTGTCTCTATTCTAGATACATGCATCCCCCTCTTGCGTTCCGGAACCCAGGAGTGGATGGCTGATCCAAGTCCCTTCCCTGGGATACATGGATCTGTGGGGTGGACAGCATCACTCAATGTGGCCGAAGCTGTGCCTGGGAAAGTTCAGGAACTGTCGGTGGCTGAGTCAGCTGTCACGGGGAGGAAGCAGTCGGCAGGGAGGATGCAGGATGAAGTTGTGGAGGAAGGACCCATGAGAGATGGACACCTGGGACCTTGTTGGGCAGACTCTGCCTTGAGCCTGCGAGATAACCCACCTTCTATCTAGCAAATCCCTGTCCTTGCTCTAGGACTTTGCCACTTAAGACCCACAGTGGTCTGATACACCAAATTCCCACAGAGACAGGCTCCTCATGATTCAACACCTGGTCTGAAACAGTATAAAAATAATGGAGACCATCCCACAGAGCGTGCTCTGTTCCGGTTCACATTTTTGTACTTGAGCCAAGACCATTTTGCATTTCCTGTCTTACACCCACTGAGGCTGGCATCTGGGAGGGTACAGATGCTTTGAATAGCAGGCAGCCTGCAATCTGGAATCTGACAAGGAAAAATAAGAGAATCCATTTCCTTTAATAAGAAGTGACAATGTTCCTTGTTGAATGGCTGGGACCTCTGTATAATTTTAGCATTAATGCACTCTGTACACCTCGGGGCGGGGGTGTCTTTCCACCACTGCCCTCCCGCCCTTCACATCCATGCAGACCTGCGTTGCTCAGCTCAAGATCAAACTTGAATCCAATTAGCAGTTCTGCCTCTAAGATCCTGCGTATAAAAAGCTTGTATGGATTATACAAGAATTTTGGCCTCTTACATTAGAAGCAGATCATATTTTGCACAGTGTAAAAAAGCCACAAGCATCCATATATGCTATAAGAATTTTTAAAAAAATAAAAGAAAAATTCCTGATGATAGATGCTTCTTTATAACCTCAAGCAGCTCGGTTAGTCACTCCTGCCTGTGGTATTAGGAGAGACTTGAAATAAATATCTTTAGCAGACTTTCAGAGAAAAACACATTGGCCAAAATGTACTGCATTTAAGGAAGAATCTGCTTCATTGCCATGGAAGTCTGGTATCTAAATCAGCCGAATGTTTAGTTGGCCCAAGATTAATTGTCAAATATTGTGATGAAAAGGACTTTGATTAAGTACCACTGACTGTAGATTTGAATGAAACCAGTCATTTATACAAAGCTTAGATGCAAATATTTTTTTCTGGATCAGCTTTTGCTTTTTCATCACAATTCCTGATGATGGCAAAGATGTGAAGAGCCCGCTAACGGAGACTTTAGTCATTCATCCTCTCTTGCCGCGCACCCAATTATTCCTGCCAAGGAGACAAAGCCTTTCAGTGTCTCCAAAAGCATTAGACATTCAAACAGTTGGAGAATTATTTAAACAGCAGTTATTAAAGCTTTCCAGTCCAGGCTTATAGATAAGCCCCTTCTCCGTCTTCCTGCCTCTAGAAATGGGGAATTTAAAGCTTATTAATTGATACAATCAAGTCCATATCAAACAGGGATGGCGCAATCTTTAGAACCGTAAGACAGTTGCTTCCAGAACTATCCTTGGAGCTTTCAAGTGTGGTATTGGCATTACTACTCTCATTCACAGAAGTCATTTGTCTTTTGGTAAACTCTGTGGCTTTGATTGTTTTCCTAATTCCGTAACAGGACGAAAGGGGCATGGATGAAGAGGGGCACAGAGAAACTCCAGCCAAGAGCAGTCTCCAAAATGACTCCTCTACTCCTCTACTGGCGCGACCCCCTCCCCCGCAACCCCCATGCCTGAAATGCTGACTGGGGCCCATTTCCTTGGTTTTCTCTAGCACTGACCTTCCCCGTCCTAAGTAGTTAGGAGGGCCACATGTTAACAGCTACTCTCAGTCATTACTGTTTAAGATCAGTGTGGCTTTCTACAGGGAGAGCATGTCTTGGAATAACTGGCACAGAGAATATAGATCAGTGTCGCTGGAGAGATGGGAAAGGATGGATAGAAAGGGATAAGCCCAGGGGTAGGTAGAAGCTAGCTGTTTGAACTGGTATCCGAATGCCATGGGAGGGGGGCTTGAGCACATGGGTGGGAGGGCGCCCCATGCTCTTCTCTTTTCTCTGGTGACATGATGCTGGAACCACTGGACGCCTGGTAAAGGCCCATGAATACAGCCTGCCGGAACCTTGTTGGCTTGAAACTACAGGAAGCACAATGGGAGGCAGTATCAGGGGCCAAAACACAAAACCAGAAAACTAACCGACCAAAAAAGCAAAATAACAACCAGTTATTTTGCAGAAACTCAAAAGAAAGAAAATGTGTTACAGGATTATAATCAGTTAACAGGCAGGCACTGGGTGGCGGGATGCATGTCATCAAACCCTCAGTTATGGAGTGAACCAAAGCGGTATTGCCAATGTTTTAAGCTTTGCTGCTGTGGGCAAGAGCCCAATTGTGGTGAGTGTGGAAAGGCAGGCCATGGCCAAATACTTGTTAATATATATATTATATATTATATTTCAATATAATTTATTATGTAAATATATATTTATATATTATATAATTTAATTATAACATAATATATATTATATTCTACACTAATGTAGAAACTACAATGCCCTGACACACAATTAAAATTCCATTATAAATAGACATGTACATATACACACACACACAAATGCCCTAAACAAAAAAAGAAACTTAGTAAATGAACTTTTATGATGTGGAAATTAAAACTATAGACAGTGTTGGGAAGTGGGCTCTACTTTTTACGTAAAGATGTTTATTCCCTTAGTGTTCTAAGGAGCTTAAAGCAATGACAATGCTTAAAGAAATTATTTTGCACATTTATGTGTTTATACATCACAACAAAACCACAAGGACTTAATGTCCCATGGGACTGTCACAGGGCTTTGCAGAGGGTAGGACTTTAAATGTTTCTCTTTCTTTGGAATGAGACTTTCAAGAAACTGTTCAAGCCATGGGCCTTACATTAGAAAATGCTATAGGGAGCTCCATCCCCAAGCATATATAGTAAAGTAACTGGTACCAGATTTACTCTTTTGCTGTAAGTAACTGGAGGACTGAAGACCATAGGGGAGACAATTGCTTCCAGACACTGAGCAACAACCAACACTGGACTGTGATTCCTCACAGAAAGTAAATAAATGAGAGAGCTCTACAATCACCCTGTTAGGTTTTTCTTCTTTCTTTTCTTTTTTTTTTTCTTATAGATTTTATTTATTTATTTGACAGACAGAGATCACAAGTAGGCAGAGAAGCAGGTAGAGAGAGAGGAGGAAGCAGGCTCCCTGCTGAGCAGAGAGCCTGATGCGGGGCTCGATCCCAGGACACCGGGATCATGACCTGAGCTGAAGGCAGAGGCTTTAACCCACTGAGCCACCCAGGCGTCCCTCTTTGCTTTTTTTATGGAGACATTTTTTCAGACTATAGAACAAAAAAGGGGGACCCAGATAGAGGATAGCAATCTCAATGATATGTGGACACAGTTTGGGGTTTTGGTGAGAATGAAGTGGTTAGAATTTCCAGAGCAGAGTGCTAGAGAAAAAGGAGCTACAAAATGAAAGAGTTCAAGACTCTGTATAGGGGTCCCCTTGAGTCTTCTGCTGAATGTCGAGTAAACACACAGAAGGTGAACCTCCAGGGGGTGTTACAGGGACCTATCAGGAAATGATAAGCTGAAAACCACCCAAATTTTGCACAGAGCTTAAAGGCATTTGTGTTTTCAACAACCAAAATGGAGAGAGTTCATTGAGTACTGGGGCTCTCAGTAGTGAACACAGCTGGGCCATGCCAAGCAGTAGGACTAAATTAAGCCCCTATATAAAGTTCACTAATTGTTGCTGTTAGCCCACAGTCACAACCCTAAAACAAGCCTGTATCTGAAGTTGCCTTTATTTAAATGATTCACAAGTAACTTAACTGTTTGCCACAATAGAACTCAATACTCTTTAGAGGAAGACAACAAAATCCCAGACATGCTATGACACAACATGAAATCAAAATCACTGAGAAAGGGAAGATACAGGAAAAATGTGACCTATAACCATGGGAAATAAAATCATCCAATAGAAATAGGCCCAGGAGTGTCAGAAAAGATGATGGTACTAGCAAATGAGGAACCTTAAAAAGCTGTAATTGAAAGGAAAATATGGCCACAAAGAAGAGAGAGATGAAGTATATATAAAAAAAGATTCAAGTGAAACTTTAAGAGCCAAAAAATACAATAATTAAAATTTTAAAATTGCTGGATATACTTAACAGTAAAATAGACACTGGAAAAGAAAAGATCAATGATGCAGAGATCAGAGCAATAAATACTACTCAAACTAAGGTGCATAGAGAGAAGAAAAAAAAAAAACCTGAAGAAAAATAAACATCAGTGAAGAAAGGCACAATACCAAGTAGCCATATATATTTTCCAAATCTGAGGAAAACAGTATCAACCCACAAATCCAATAAACTCAAAATCCCTAAATAGGTGGGACAGACACAAAGAAATCCACACAAAGACACATTATAATTAAATTTTTGAAAAACAATAATAAAGCAGAAATCTTAAAAGCAGCCAGAGGTAAAAATATCAGCTATAGAGTAATGATGATAAGAATTATCACTGACTTCTTGTAAGAAACAATGCAAGTCAGAAAGCAATAGGATATTTTTTAAATTCAGAAAGAAAAACACTGTCAGTCTAGAAACAAAATTCAGAGAGTCTTTCAAAAATGAAGGTCCCGCATCCACTCCCTGCTCAGCGGAGATCCTGCTTCTCCCTCTCCCTCTCCCTCTGCCTGCCATTCGGCCTACTGTGCACTCTATCTCTCTGCCAAATAAACAAATAAAATCTTAAAAAAAAAAAAAAAAGAGGTTCTTGAGACTTACACCAAAATGATGCCAGATGGAAATTCAGATCATTAAAAAGCAACGGAAGGCAACAGAAATGGTAAGATATGAAAATAAATGTGAGATTATTTTTCCCTCTCTTAAAATTTTTCCTCAAAAGAAAATGGAGAGTTTAATATGAAAGTAACAATACTGTGGAGTTGATCGCATACTGGGGTAAAATGTTTGAGAGCCACAGTAGAACAAGGGGAGGGGAAAATGGAAATGCCTTGTGGAAAATTTCACACTCTACGAAGTGGTGACCTATGGAGTCAATGGCATTCTGGCCAAAGCCTCAGAAGACTTTTACATAAAAATTGACAAAGCTGATTCCAAAATTTATAAAGTAACACAGATTATCCAGAATAACCAAATCGATTTTGAAAAAAGAAGAAAGAAGTTGGATGACTATTGTATCTGAGTTTGGGGGGTATTACAAATCTGCATAAACAAGACAGTGTGGTATTGGTGTTAAGAATAAACATATAGATCAATGGAATAGGTTGCATGAATAAAAGTAAAGCAACATGTATATGTTATGCATTGATTTTCAATGGAGGTGCCAAGATAATTCAATGGGGGAAAATTTTTTTTTTGGACAAATTGTTCAAAGCAGCCAGATAAAATAAAAAATAAATAAAATAAAATTTTTAAAAAACAACATAAAATAAATTAAATTAAATAAAAAAATAATAAACAAAAAAATTTTTAAAAATTCTGTTCTTCAAAAGATATTAAGATAGTGAAAAAATTCTAACGTTAAGAGCAAAAGGGATTGGATTAAAGAGAGAACTGGTTGCCTAGGACAGGGAAACACAAGAAAATAAAAGTGCAATATGTGGGAACACTAGTGGTTCTCCAGGATGACAGTGAAAGTCAGGAGGAGGCTAGGAAGGTTGGGTTGGGGTACTGCCATCCCAAAAGCCAGGCTGGTCCACTCCCTTTTGTCAGCTCGAGATGTGGTAGATTACATTAATTGGTTTCCAAATGTCCAACCAATCTTGCCTGCCTTGGATAAATTCCATATGGTTGTGGTGCATCATTTTTTTCACATACTGTTGGATTTCATAGGCTAATGTTCTGTTGGGGATTTTTGTATCTATGCTTATGAGCGATACTGGTCTGTAGTTCTCCTTTCTCGTGTTGGCTTTGCCTGATTTTGGTAGTAGCATCATGCTGGTCTCATTGGATGAGTTAGGGAATATTCTTTGGCTTCCATCCTCTGAAAGGTGAAAGGGTTTTCCTAATACAGCTTCTTTCTAGGTAACTGAGTTCCCAGGATGGGGCTTGACATGTGATGGCACTAAGATAGAGCTTGTTTCATTTTGGCAAAATTTCTAATATGAGGTCATGTATTTGAAGTCAAGCATCCGTTAGACTCCGTTAAAGGTCATCTTAGTCTGGCTCTCGAATTCATTTGATCACGAGCAAGAAAGAGAGGATGAGGGGTTAGAAAAGAAGAATCAAGGAAACGCGGGAGGGCAGGAGACAGAACAAAAGAGAGAACTGAAAATCTTGTATGTGCCTAAACAAGGCATTTATTTGTTCGTTTGTTTATGAAAGAGTGTGTGCAATCAGAAAGAGGGGAGGGCACAGGGAGAAGGAGAATCCTAAGCAGGCTCAACACACAGTCAGACTCGGGACTTGATCCCAGGACCCTGAGGTCAGGACCTGAGCTGAAATCAAGAGTCAAATGCTGAACCAACTTAGCCACCCAGGTGTTCCTGTACATGGCATTTAAAATATATGCTGTAATTTCGTTTCTACAGTAACCACAGAAGCAGCGTAATTCTCCAGGCTGACGGAGCCGCACACGTAGTGCGCGCCTATAGATTTCCATCCCATCTTCCAACACCCAGCCTGGCTTCCCACTGTTGCGTAAATCACTGAGCTTTCAAATAGTTCAGTGCAAACTTTAAAATATTTTTGAACTTAGTCTGAATTACAGTAAGCCTTTCTGAGACCTTCCTGAGGCCTGGAAAGAAACGGTATGAAGGAAGGAGAATGCGGACGGAGAGACATTAACAAATGAGGTTATTAAATCATATTCCAATCTCTGAAGACCCAGGAGTCTTCCCTCCCTCAGGCAAACTGCTGTCTTCCGAAAGGTCGAGATTGTCATGGCTCTCTGCCCTTCTGGTGTCAGGGAAATGTCAAGATGCCCTTCTTACAGCAGTAAATCCTCACCGGGGTTGTTGTAGGGAGAACACCTAGGAAGGTTGGGGGCCACTTTGTGCCTCTCCGACAGTCACAAAACTTTTGCTGGTCGTTTGCATGAATCTCGGTGAGAGCTCTTCCTGCTCTTTCACATCAGGCGGCAAATGACAGAAAAGCTCATCAAGGGGATTGCCTGCGTGATTGGGTCTTTTAAGCCTCTGACTCTTGATCTCAGCTCAGGTCTTGATCTCAGGGTCGTGAGTTTGAACCCCTGCCTTGGGTTCTGTGCTGGAAATGGAGCCTGCAGAAAGAAGGGAGGGAGGAAGGGAGGCAGGTGGGTGGGTGAGGGAGGGGAGGAAGGAAGGAAGGAAGAAAGGCTTAGTGAGGGTTTCTGGGCAATCGGTGAGAATCAAGACAGAGCGTAAACTGCAGAAAGTAACTAACAGAGTCTCCCCCACACCCGCACTCAGAGGCTCCCAAATGATAAAGGCGAATAACAGAATTCACAGGATAGAGTCAGACTCCTGTTTATTATCTTCTTTAATACTTAATTGTGATTACTGGTGCCAGAACTACCTCTCATCATCTCACTTGATTTTTATACACCATGGCTTGTCCTGATCACTCTCTGTTTAGTCTTTCCTTTTTAACCTCGAGCAAAAACCTCCCGAGTTCACTGCTCCTGCTTCTTCAAGTGCGTGCTCTTTGTGAATCTGCGCTCTTTCTCTGTGTCAGAGGAACGAGCTATTTCAAGGTCAGCATCTTGCATCAAGCTTAGATTCGATTACAAGATTCCACAGCAGCCACAATCTCAAGAATCACAAGGGTTAAAAATGGAAAAAAGAGCGAGTAAGGTTATTCCTTACACTGTGTCAGGATTGGAAATTTTTGAGTCAAGTATTTTAAAAAGAAAGATGGTCTTTCAGAGTAAAAAAGGTAGAACTGACTGTCATACGAAAGAGAACTTGTGTGTCAACTGCCTCCTGATGGCTACTTCTGTGCATACACGTGACCCATGGCCTGCTTCGACGGACAGGGGTAGCCCTTGTCCCCTGCCCCTGCTCCTCTACTCCCATGGCAATGCTTATGGTCTATGCCCACCAGATCCATCTTGTCCTCCAACTGCTGTCACTCCTATGAAACTAGTTCCCTAACTGCTGTCCAAAGTTGTTTATCAGTGGTCAATACGGGTCTATACCAGAGGATATGTTTCTCAAGTGTATCATTTAGAGTGTGCTAATTCAGAGATCTGGCTTAATTTTTAAAGCTTTTTCAAGCTTTTGATTTAATTTTTTAAAAAGTATTGGAATTTTGGAAAAATTTTTAAAAAGATTTATTTATTGGGGCACCTGGGTGGCTCAGTCGTTTAAGCGTCTGCCTTCAGCTTGGGTCATGATCCCAGGGTCCTGGGATCAAGCCCCACATTAGGCTCCCTGCTCAACAGGAAGCCTACTTCTCCATCTCCCACTCCCCCTGCTTGTGTTCCCTCTTTCACTGTTTCTCTGTCTCTGTCAAATAAATAATAAATAATAAATCTTTTTTTTTAAAGATTTATTATTGATTTATCTATCTTTCTATTTATTTATTTATTTATTTATTTATTGGGGGTCCTGGGGTAGGAGCAGATGGAGAGGGAGAGAGAATCTTAAGTAGACTCCCTGCTGAGCCCAGAGCCCCATGTGGGGCTCGATTTCACAACCCTGAGATCATGACCTGAGCCTAAATCTAAGAGTCAGACACTTAATGGACTAAGCCACCCAAGTGCCCCCAAAATTATTATTGGAGTTGGAGGGAAACCAGTAAACAATAATACCCCTTCCCCTCTCTAGTTATGAGACCAAATGAAAGAGAGGCACAGAAATCAGACATATGGAGATTAAAATATCACCCCCATTACAGATAAAGGCTAGGTTGGAAAAAGAAGGTTGATGTGGCAGCCAAAGGGCTTGCCAATACTGAACCCCTGAGTTGAACCTGCCCACCCCATGTGGGCAGCACTGAATGTCACAAGCCTGCATCACTTGGCTCTGGTTAAGTCTTCTTCCCTACAGAGAAGGGCGGATGGACAAGAGACCAGGGGTATTGCTTTACTAGAATTATCTCCACATGGAAACCAAGCTAGAAGTTCATAATTGTATCATTTCAGTAAAGAAATGGGAGTGGGGCTTACAGATACTCGTAGATGTGTACAGATAAGATGTAGATGTGTACAATAAGTTTGTTACTCAGTCTGGTAAACATAACTGTAGAAACTCTCAAATCTTCTAGGGTCAGGTTTATAAAAACATCAATCATCTAAGAAATACCCCTAATCTTGGAAGTAATAAAAGGAAAGAACTTTGGGACAGTGGAAAACTGGAACAGTACAAATAAAGGAAAAGGTGATAATGAAGTATCCACTAGCCAAGTCAGAAGGCAAAGGCTGGGGCTTTAGGCCTTCTTGCCCTGGAAAAGGGGATAGGGGAGCAGATGGTCACCCTGAGATGAATGGAGGTATCTGAAAGACATCATTTTGCATGACTGCTGAGGTCAGAAGTGGGACCAGTAGGTGCAGGTTATAAAGACACAGATTTCAGGTCATTGGAGGGAATGGGACCACTGGACAATTAGTAAGCTTCCTATTCCAGGAAAAGACAGAGCTGAGATTAGATGACCATTTTCAGGAATGCTCAGAAAGTATGCTTGAGCCACATGGTTGGTGAGTGAGATTAGTTATTCTCAGACATCTTGGTCTTGAGATCTCTTTACATTCTTAAAAACTACTGAAAGGCCCAAAGAGCCTTTGTATAGGTAGGTTATATCTATTAACATTTACTGAATTTGACATTAATTAAAAGAGGTAACATTAAAATATCTAATTCATGTAAAACAATAAACCCATTACACGTTAGCATAAATAATATTCATGAAATGTATTTATGGCATTATTTTACATTTTTACAAACCTTTCTGATATTTGATTTAATGGGAGATGGCTGGATTCTCATGTCTTCTGCACTCCCTCGGTTGCAATATGTTGGTTTGGTTGAAAGGCATGAAAAAAAATCCAGCCTCAACAGATACATACTTAAAATAAGGAGGAGTACTTTACATATGCTTTTTTGGATCATCATGGACGTTCTTCTTTGTTATTACTCCAAAACTCAGAAGGAGTAGTTTCTCAAAGGTAAGCTGCAATGAAAAATCTGGAATTGTATCAATAAGCTTTTCTTACTGTAACATTAAAAATGCACTGATCTGTCCTTCCATCTTTCACTCTTTTAGGATTAACATGCTGAATATTGTTATGAGAAAAGAGTTAACATTGCAGATCCTCTGGAAGAGCATAAGGGATCCCCAGGGGTCCGCAGACTCCTCTTTGAGGACTGCTGCGCTAGAAAACCCTCCCTGACAGTCAGTGCTATGATTTTATGAAAGAACTATCACAGCTCAAAGAACTTTCTCTGTAGTGGAGCATACCTAACATCAAGTGTGTTGCAAGGAAGAGAAACCCACTTAAAGGAGCTCAAGTGAAAACAAAAATTACCTAAAGTTTCCTCTGGGCAATCTTCTCAGAAATGCAGGGACAGGAAATACAGTCATGCTGCTCTTGGGCTGGACTTGAACTTTGAGGATTGACGCTACTGCCTCCTTGCCTGGAGTCACAAGGTTTCTCTTCTCCACCCATGTCTCCTGCATCTTCCAAGGACCTGCCTTCTAGATGGAATGGTGGCTTCCCTGTTCCTCCATACCACTGGGGTCACCATGCCTTCGATTTACCCAGGAGCTGATGTCAGCTCTAAGTCCACAAGACTTTTCAGTTCAAGAACCATCTTCTCTCACAGTCTTGAGTTCCCGATTCCAAACTCCCACGAGAGACAGAGAGAAACTGATTGGCTCAGCCTGGTTTTTGGACTGGGTCAAGTGGCCAGCTCTGGGCCCAACCGCCCAGGCCAGGGCACGCTGGGTGACCAGGGACAAACATGGTCCCAAACAGGCAACACAAAACATGTCTCTTCTATTAGAACTGGGAGTTGTGAGCAATTAGAAAGTTTAAAATGTAGGAACTCAATCAGAGACAGCAATAAGGGACATATTAGAGCAATCAGTGAAAGAGGACAGTGTGGCATGGCACAGCAGTTTGGTGTTATTTGGTATTTAGTGGTAGTAATAGTACTAGTTGGTATTTACTGAGGTCATATCGTGGCACTCCTTAAGCAAAGCACTCGGAATGTTTTCCTTGTTAAAATAAAATGAACGAACAAACAAACAGGAAAAAAACCTAAATATTAGGCTCTGTTTTGATCCCTGATTTAGCATAACGATTAGGAGTATGGGCCTCTGAGCCAAACTGTCAGAATTTGCATGGCTGTGTGACTTTGGCAAGTTCTCTCATCTCTTCACACCTCGGCTCTTTTCTCTGAGGCAGCTGGCTTCCTACAGGAAGAGCACGGGGACCTGAGAAGGTGGGCTGAGGGCAGGGATTCGAGATTTCCTAACTCAGCTCTCAGGGAGAGACAGCCAAACGATGGGATGAGGAACAAGAGGTAAAGGCTGTTTGTCATGAGAAAGGAGCTTGTTGGGGTAGACCAGAACGTCACTCAGACGTGTGGCGATCAAATCCCAGCACTGCCAAGTTTCTTAAGGACTCTGCCTCCGTTTCCTTGTCTGCAAAACGAGATCCTCACATGAAGAGATAGATGTGACGTCTAGGACACAAAGCTCTGTGTGGTTAGTGAGAATTATCCTGTGGGCAGAGCCTGCGGTGATCTGCTAGGACACCCACCTCCAGGAAGCAGGTCTGTGTTCATCCTGCCCCCAGACCCGGAATATCACACACACCCCCTCTACTCTCACACTGTCCCCCAGCTCCACAGATGGTCTTTGCCATCCATGATGCAACCTATTTCAAACGGCTGATCCTGCCCAAGTGCCTGGCCTCTGGAAATGACCTTGCTTGCTCCATAACAAGCTGTCCCTACTCAAGGGGGCCCTTGAATTTGGGAGAGTGGAACACACAGTAACCAGCTGGTGGGAGAAAGGGCTTGAAACCCCTGAGTTTGACCAACAGACTTGAATGGTGATATCTCCTGAAAGGCCATTTTTGTCCAGCATTCTGCTTCCATCCCAACGGCGATTCCTAAAGGTCTTCAAATCATGATATGGGCCCTGGCTGCCCCAGTGTCTGACCGCCCGGTTCCCTGGGGACAGAGATTGCAAGCAGATGACCGGACACTTTCTAAGTAGCAATGATTGAATGAGTAGCCACGATGGAGTGGTGACAACTAGGGAGAGGTGACAGCCTAGGGAGAGGGGGCCCCAGGAGCCATTCCTTGCAGGTGATAAATGTTATTCTCCATGAAGGAGATTAACTGTTGGGATGGTCTAAGCCAGAAGAGGGGAGAGCTTGAGAAAACAGGAGACAGAACCCTGGGCTTGGCATCTGAATGTCCAGGTGTGAGTCCCGGGTCTGCTACCTACTAATAATGGGGCAGTGGCCACAGCTGCTTCCTCATCTATAAAGTGGGGTCCCTAGTACTATCCTCCTCGCTTACTTACTCACATGGCTGTGGAGAGAGAAAGAATTCTAGGAAAACTCCATATGTGATTTCTGATTCTTCTGTGGCTTCTTGGCACTGTATGTAGTGGGGTGTGTGTGTGTGTGTGTGTGTGTGTGTGTGTGTGTGTGTGTGTGTGAAAGAGAGAGAGAGAAAGGCCCAGGGATTATTTTCTATGGCTGCTCTAACAAATTACCACAAACTCGGTGACTTAATTCAACCCACATTTATTTTCTCACTGTTCTGGAGGCCAGGAGTTGAAATTAGTTTCACTGGTTCAAAATCAAAGTGTTAGTTGGGCCAGGCTCCCCAGACAGGCTCTAGGGGAGAAGCCATCTCCTTGCATTTTATAGCTTCTAGAGGTGCATTCCATGAATTCCTTGGCTCATGGTTTGAATCTCTGTCTTCCAACCCAGCAAACAACACAGCATCTTGCCTCTGCTGTCAGATCCCCTGATCTTCTGGGTCTAATGTCCCCAATTTCCTTTCCCGAAGACCATTGCAATGACACCGAGCTCACCCAGAGAATCCAGGACAAGCTCCCATCTCCAGATCTCTCACTGAATCACACCTGCAAGATTTATTTGTTTATTTATTTATTTAACCAAATAAGAGAGTATTAACAAGATCCAGAGATCAGGACACGAACATCTTTGGGGACCGTGGTTCAGCAACAGTGCCACGTACACCCCAAGAGATGCAGGGAGTGAGGGATGAGCCCATGCAGAGACGGGGAGGGGATGGGCTGTTTCCAAAGCAAATCCCACCTGCTGGCCCTCAGTAGTCACTCTGTGGGTTGGTGGAGGGAAGGCAGGATGGCAGTGGGGTGACCGTCATACACTTGGGTCTGGACCTCAGACCAGTGATTCTCCAAGTGTGGGCCCAGGACCAGCAAAATCAGCATCCCTTGGGAACTTGATAGAAATGCAAATTGGGAGTTTAAAAAATTTTCTTATTTTATTTCCTTTTAATTCTAATGTAGTTAACATACAGCGTAGTAGTAGTTTCAGGTGGACAATATAGTGATTCCACACTTACATACATCACCCAGTGCTCATCACAAGTGCCCTGCTTCATCCCCATTACCCATTTCACCCATTCCCCTCACCCCTTCCCTCTGATAACTACCACTGTGTTCTGGATAGCTATGAGTATTTCTCTCTGTTTTTCTTTCTCTCTCTCTCTTTTTTTCATTTGCCCCTCTGTTTTGTTTCTTAAATTCCACCTATGAGGGAAATCATAGGGTATTTGTCTTCCTCTGGCTTATTTCACTTAACATAATATTCTCTAGCTCCATCCATGTCATTGTAAATGGCAAGATTTCATTCTTTTTTATGGCTGAGTAATATTCCTGTGTGTGTGTGTGTGTGTGTGTGTGTGTGTGTGTGTGTCTGTGTGTCTGTGTATCACATCTCCCTTATCCATTCATGGGTCAATGGACACTTGGGTTGCTTTTGTAATGTGGCCATTATAAATAATAATGTAAACATAGGGGTGTGTATATCTTTTCACTCAGTTTTTTTGTGTTCTTTGAGTAAATACCCAGTAGTGTGATTGCTGGGTCATAGGGTGGTTCTATTTTTAACTCTTTTGAGGACCCTCCGTACTGTTTTCCACAGTGGCTGCACCAGTTTGAGAAATGCAACATTTTGGACCCATCCCAGACCTCCTAAATCAGAAACTCCTGGGTGGTTTAGCAAGTCCTGCAGAGGATTCTGATACTTGCTTTTGTTAGCTCAAGTCCAAGCCAAAGTCCTCCGAAAGAAGGGTAGGACAAGGCCTGGGTTCGGGTCCTGGGGCAGAGGTTCTCACCAGAGCTGTACAATTAAAATCATTTGGGGGAGCTTTTTAAAAAATAACAGGTGGATCAGAACCTCTAGGGTAGTCTCTTAAAGTTTCCAGGTGATTCTAACATGTGTGAAAATTAATTTTAAAAACCTCTGCTGGAGTCTGGAAGGCCTGTGGTGGGAGCTCTCATGTCCCACTGCTTGTCATCAGTTATCGGGAATAGGAAGAGATGACCAGGCACCTCCAACAGGAAGGCAATCCCATTACCACCCCAGCAGGAGGAAAGAAGGTTTTCTCCTGGATCAGGGCAAGCCCAGCTTGTATAAAGTGTCATAGCTCAGCCAATAACAGGCCTTGTCCCCCAAGACACCTACTTTCCTCCAATGAGCTTTTTTTTTTCCTCAGCTCATCACTTCCTTACCCCACCCTTATGGCAATAAAAGCTTTCCATTTCATATAACTTCTTGGAATATCCTTGCTAGATGAGATGTTGCCTTATTCATGAATCATTTGATAAAGCCGATTAGATCTTCAAATTTTCTCAGTTGAATTTGCTTTTTAATACGTACAATCAAATTTTGGAGCCACTCCTGGCATATGATTGCCATCCCACAATTTGGCCTTGTGGGGAAGAATTGGGTGTCCCTGAATCACTGGTTCTCAAACTTGAGCCAGCGTCGAAATCACTGGGAGGTCTTATTAAAACACAGATGGCAGGACCCACACTGAGGGGCTGACACAGCACGTCTGGGGTGGGACCTGAGAATGGACATTTCTAATAAGTTCCCTGACTGTGGTGATGCTTCTGGTCCAGAAGCATCAGAGAAGCATCAGAGAATCATTGCACTAATGTATAATTTTAATGCCAAAAACTTACCCAAAATACGCTTTCTGATCCAAGTTAAGAACCAAAGGGTCTAAAAGCATTAGAAATTAATTAGATTCTTTTTCCTATTTTGTTGTTGTTGTTGTTTTTAGGGAAAATGTCATTGGAATTTAGCTATGGACACTGTGATGGCTTTTCAAGAAGATCAAAGAAATATTATAGAAATGGAGTTTAAGGGAGCAGTAAAGGGAGAAGGGAATTAAAAACAGGTAGGATGGGGAAAAGGAATAAAAAATGACACCACCTTGCTCATAAATTTCCCGACACCTGACCATAATGTGTGTGTGAGAGAGAGAAAGAGAAAGAGAGAAACAATAGTACTGATTCAGAGTGATGCTCTTAAATTAGTGAATAATCCAGTATTCAGAGACAACTATGAGGTTCTACATAAAGGGATCGTTTTTGGGTTGAGTCAACAATTTAAAGCAGTATCTACCCAGACCTCATCTGGGGGTCCCATCTACCCCCTGCTGTCTAGTTTTCCTCCTCTTAAAACCATCCATCTCAGGCCTATTTAATTAATCCAATGCTTTCCTGAAGGTTCTTCTTCATCTCCAGGGAGCTTAAGTCACAGCAGACCCTTAACATGACTTAAAAGCTTGGACTTCCCTTGTTCCTCCTCATCCCGACATGAAAATCAGTACTTCCACCAAGTTTCTATTAAAAATTTAGAGATTTGCCCCCCACCCAGAGTTTCATGACTAAGGAGAATTTGCTGAAGGCTTGGGGGCCAAGGAACTTTCCTTGAGAGTCCGTCTGACTCTCTAGTCTCATTTCTGACACTTCTTGCTTCAATCCCTCTCACAGACAGAGTATGTCCTTGTGCAAAGCACAGCCTTGCCTTGCCTCCCACCTGGGGTAGGGGATTCACCTGTGCTCCTTTGCAGCATGGAGCTCACCCTTGGTTCCAAAACATCAAAAGCATCATTGAAGCATCACTTTCAAACAGGTTGTCAGATTTCTGATGTAATTTTAGAGAAACTCTGAACAAAAACTTGTATAAATTTATAAATATAACTATAGTGTATTTTATAATATATTATAAATATTAGTATTAGCCAAATTCATCTGTTCTATTTTTTTTTTAAAGATTTTATTTATTTGACAGAGAGAGAGACAGCCAAAGAAGGAACACAAGCAGGGGGAGTGGGAGAGGGAGAAGCAGGCTTCCCGCAGAGCAGGGAGTCAATGCGGGGCTCAATCCCAGGACCCTAGGATCACGACCAGAGCCAAAGGCAGCTCATGACTGAGCTACCCAGGCACCCCATTCTATTTTTAATAGACTTTGTATTTTAGGATAGTGTTAGAGTTTCTAGTCACTTGGAAAGCTACTACAGAGAGTTGCCATATACTTCACACCCAGTTTCTCTATCATTAGCCTCTTACACTACTGTGGTACATTGGTCATGATTAATGAAATCAACAGTGATGCATTATTATTATTATTAAGTCCATGGTTTATTCAGGTAGGCTTAGTTTTTACCTAATGTCCTTTTTTTTTTTTTTTTTCCTTTTTAAGACTTGTTTATCTTAGAAAGAGAGAGAGAGCACAGGCAGGAGGGGCAGAGGGAGAGAGAGGCAGAATCTCAAGCAGACTCCTCAGTGAGTGGGGAGCCTGACTCAGGGCTCAATCTCATGACCCTGAGATGACCTAAGCCAAAAGTCAGAGTCAAGCCAAAAGCCAAGAGTCAGACATTTAACTGACTGCCTCACCCAGGAGCCCAGTGAATGTCCTTTATCTGTCCCACTATTCCCTCCAGAACACTGTATTACATTGAGTCCTCATGTTTCCTTAGGCTTCTCTAGAATGTGACAGATTCTCAGATTCTCCTTGTATTTAATGACTTCTTCAGTTTTGAGTACTGGCCAGGTAGTTTGTAGGTTTCTCAATTTAGATATTCTTCTCATGATTAGACAGGGTTTATGGGATGTGGGGAGGAAGACCACAGAGGTGAAGTGTCTTACTTGTCATATTATGTCAGGGGTACATGCTACCAACATGACTCATCACTGATGAATTTGACCTTGACCACCTTGCTGAGGTAGTGTTTGTCAGGCTTCTCCATTGGAATGCTGCTCTCCCTTGCTTCACCCCACATTTTCCATCCTGTCCTCTTCAGAAGAAGTCACTAAGCACAGCCCACACTTAAGGGTGGGAGTTATGCTCTACCTCCTTTGAGGGGGGAGAGGAGTATCTACATAAATTATTTGGAATTCTGGGTAGGAGACTGGTCTATCCTTCTCTCACTCATTTATTTATTCAATAATTTATTTCATACATATGGACAAATTTTATAGTTTGGATTGTAATGTGACATAATTTTGTAGCTTAAATTATCCTAGCCTTGGTCATTCTTTCAGTTGGTTCCTGTGTCTATTTGACATAGCTCCATCCTTTTGGTTTTTTGGAGCTCTTCTTTATTTTCTGCCACTACAAGATGCTCCACATTCATCTCCAGGAAATATACACCCTGGCTCATCCCTAGACTCAGCCATTTCTCCAAGGAGCCTGGTTACTCTTATTAAAGAATGGTATTAGAAACCAAGGTCTGAGCATGAGGTGTGCTCAATGCTGCTGGATTATCATTGGTTCTAGGCCCCCTCAACAGGCAGGGTATGGAGATCCATGAGTGTGCATGTACCCCTGTGTGCACATAGCCAAGATCCTTTCTACATTTATCCATCTGTATCTAGAGTAAACTCAGCATGAGTCCACACTGACATCTTCTACTGACTCACTCATGAATTTAAGCCAAATCAATCCTGCATTGTTCATGCTAGGCCTCCTCTTGCTTAACAACCTCTCACTGCAATAGAGAGAAGCCTGGCTCCCATCTTCCACCACTTTTACTAATTCTTATATTCCAAATATATATGTATAGCAGTATCAGAATTGTTAAGCCCTACAATGGCAAGCAACAATGCAGACAAACAGGTTCTTCCATCTTTGAGTTTACAGACTCTACTGTACTCATTCCCAGATTTACTCAGGACAGCACTTTCTCCCCTACCTTTTTTAGCAAGGTTATGTCATACATCTGTAACACAGTTAGGTTCTTCTCTCAATCTGTGTTGTATCCTGCAATCCTCTAATCTCCTGATTGATTCTTTATAATCTGAATACATTTAGGTTTACTCTCTGTGCTATTAGATCCTATGGGTTTTGATAAAGGCATTGTGGCTTGTCTCTACCAGCACAGTTTCATGCGAAATAGTTTCACAGCCCTAAAATGGGCTATTCTTGGGTGCTTTCCCTATGCAGCCCTCCTCCTTCCTAAGCCCTTGGCAATCACTGATCTGTTTTCTCACCTCTGTAGTTTTTCCTTTACTGGAAATTCCCATGAATGGGCCCACAGAGTATAGAGTTTTTTCAGACTGATCTTTCACTTAGCATAATGCAATTAAGATTCATCCTGTTAAGTGGATTAATAGCCTATCCCCTTTTAATCTCTGAATAATATTCTCTTGTCTGGATGTGCTACCATTTTTTTTATCCATTCACCCATTGAAGGACATCTCGCTTGCTTCCAGGTTTCAACAATTATGAATAAATGTGCTATAAAACATATATGTACAGAGTTTTGAGTACCTGTGGTTTTCAAATCAGCAGGGTAATTACTCAGGGAGCAATTGCCGGATCATATAGTAAGAGTATGTTTAGATTTGTTGAAACTGTCAGACGGTCTTCCAAAGTTACTGTACCATTTTGCATTTCCACCAGCTATAAATGAGAGTTCCTGTTGCTCCACATCCTTACCAGAAATTACTATCATCAGTTTTTTGGATTTTGGCCATGCTAAAAGTGTGGTCTGGCGTCTTATTGTTTATTGTGTAGTCCTTTTCTTTTCTTCTTTTTTTTTTTTTTCCCCCAATTCATGTTGGAGTGTGGCCAGTTTGGAGCGTGGAACAATTTTTAACTGGCCCTGGATTTTACATCACTCTTAAAGACAAGATTTCAGCAAGGCCAAAGGGATTAATGGATAGCAGAATTCCCCAGTTCTTCAGCCGTCTCTGTTAGTTCAGATAATTTGGTTAAGGGAATTCAAGTTCAAGGGAATTTGTTAGTGTGTAAACAGAAGTCCTGACTTATTTAAGGAGGGGCTGGGGGTGTCTGCATGTAAATCAGGGGAAAACAAAGTGACCAGAGAATGGAGTGGAACACAGGAACCCCTTGGTCAGGGCAAAAAAAAAAAAAAGTTTTAGATCACTCCTTAAGATATTTAAAGTCAAGAAAAATATACCTAGAACGACAAAACTCTGTTCCATGAGAAGATAATGCTGAAGAGTGGAATTTTCACCATGTACAGGACCATTCGCTCATGAACAAAGAACCAAGAAGTAAAAAGTCCATCCTCCTTCTCTCATGAAATATTTCACCATTATAATACTCTCTGCAGTTGGCAGAAAGTTAAAAATGCCTTTCTGCTGAGAGCCGCTGGTCAGGTGGAGACTGGGAGATCCAGCCCATGCCGATGCCAGCTACTCTCCCCTCGCTGGCTAACGATCCCATGACCCGTGAGGTCCTCAGCCTGTCCAGCTCTTCCAGCAGCCCACCGCTGCCCTGTTGTTGAGCACGTGGGACCAAGACTGGGGACAGTGGCATCACAGGTGTGCAAATGGCATGACGCCAGTCATGCTTTGTGTGCACTGGGTCTGATTTTCGCTTTCGCCTGATGAGTTCTCAAGAAGCATCGTGAAGGCATGAGCTATTCTATTTCAAGCAAGTTCTTCCTGTTTTCCAGAAATCTCTGCCTTACTTGGCTTTCCTCCCTCCTTCCTCACATTCCAGGCACAGATCTGTTTACACAACTGTGCTTCATCTCGGAGGGAACATTCTATGTCAGAAAATGAAGAGGAAGAGCAAACTTGTGTGGCAAGCCAGCCGCCCCTGCCTTTTCTCTTGCTGGCCCCTCTCCTCCCCATTCCCTTTCCTTTCCTTGCTCCCCTCTTTCCTTGCCACTTCTGTTAATAGAATCTTTAGAAATCTGGAATCAGCACTGGAATTACAGCCTGCAGCTTCCACCAAGATCACAGATCTCTGAGGAGACATCTTTGTCCCCTCTGCCGACCTAGGAAAATCTCTCCATTCTCTGGTGTATACCACATATCTTTTTTAGAAACCAATGATTTTTTTCTGTTCCAAAATGATCAATGCCAGTTTTTAAAATTTGTTGAAAATGACATAGATGATTCTCAATATAACATGTTGTATAGAAGACGCCAGACACAAGAAACTACACAGTATGATTCTATTTTATATGTTGTGGGGGGCACGTTAACTGGAAAATGCACAAAGGAGTATTCTGGATGTAGGAAATTGTTCATATCTCTCAATCAAAGTAGTGTGTGTGTGTGTGTGTGTGTGTGCGCGTGTGCTCACGCACGCACGCATGTGTGTTTATATGTAAAAGTCATTGTAAGAACTGAAGGTTTGCGTCCCTCCAAAATTCATAAGGTGAAATCCTAATTCCCAATATAATGGGATGAGGGAGTATGGACATGATTAGGTTTATGAGAGTGGGGGGCCTTCCTAAAAGGAATTAGTGCCCTAATAAGAGACATGAGACCTTGCTTCTTGCTCTCTACTCACTGACATAGGAAGACACAGCAAAAAGAAGACCATCTATGAACCAGGAACTGGCTCTCACCAGACATTAAATCTGCTAAGACCTTGATCTTAGACTTCCCGGTCTCCAAAAGTGTGAGAAAGCAGTGTGTACTATTTAAGCCACCCAGTCTGTGGCATTTTTGTTAGAGCAGCCTGAACTCAGACAATCATTAAGGTATCTGCTTTATATTTTTGTACTTTCTGTAAACTATAGCTTAATAAAATATGGAGGGAAGTTTCCTTAAAACAAATGGACTAAACTGTGAATGAGGAGTATAAAATATTATATCAACCCTTCAAGAACCCAGAATAGAATAGAATAGAATAGAGGCCCAGAGAGGTTAAGTGAGTTGCCTATAGACACACAGCCAGTAGGCTAGACTCTGATACAGAGGCCCTAAAGTGTGCCATCTATCTAACTATGGCTTGGAGTAATTTCCTCTTAATAAGCAGTTTTCTTTTAGAAAGGGAAGATTTAAGGCATTTTGGTAGTACAAGAGCCTAATCATATAATTATACCTGGGACCCATGTACTCTGTGAGATCTAGGTTAGAGAATGTTGAACCCCTAACTCTACAATCCCTGGATGTCCACCCTCCCCACAATTTTTGCAAGAAAAATGGATGGTGAGGCAAACTGGGGATTGACTTCACCTTCCTTGGTTCATATACTGTAAGGTCCCACATTTCTGTTCTCCACTGATTCGGTCAAAAAAGACAGCCTCTATCTCACTTTCCTTCTTTCTTCTTTCTTTTTAAAGATTTTATTTATTTATTGACAGGCAGAGATCACAAGAAGGCAGAGAGACAGGCAGAGAGAGAGGAGGAAGCAGGCTCCATGCTGAGTGGAGAGCCCCATGTGGGGCTCGATCCCAGGACCCTGGGATCATGACCTGAGCCAAAGACAGAGGCTTTAACCCATTGAGCCTCCCAGGCACCCCTCTATCTCCCTTTCTAAACAGAGCGTAGAATGGACATCTGTCATTCATTTTGGTCCAGACTTCCTAGATTTGAGACTTCCCACACCTTTGGAAGGCCATTTGCTTTGCCAGACTCTGTAGCTGGGCCCAGACAAGTGTCCCAGATGAACTCACATGAGACCCTGAGTCTGAAGCTAGAGATGCTAGTTAAGGTGGTGACAGCTACCTACAGATTTCAGGGAGGGCAGTAGCAGGGTCCCATGGCAGTGTCCTGTGGCCCATCTCAGAAGGGTTTGTGTCTATGCCCAGAGATGACTACAGCGTGATTCCAATGGAGAGCATTCTGGGGGGTGGGAGTGATATGGGGCATGATCCTTTACTATATGGCCTCCATCCAGTTCACTGGCTCTTGAGGATTCTCTGAGAAATTTAGTATTCTTTCCTAAATTCATTTGTTTCTCACCTAGCCAAAAGGTATTTCTGTCGCTTACACCTTAGAACCCTACTGGATGCTGGTAATTTTGTGTATATAAACCCTGCTGCAGATTTGGAAGAGATGGAAGGTTGCTTATATCATGTCAGTGTAGACAAGAAAATTTCAACTGAACATGAGACATTCATGTTCTCAACTTCCTTGGGAAGCTGCACTGGTCACTTCTCACTAGTTAGTCACCCTCACGCAGCACTGAAGAAGCCCCCAGGCTCACCAGATCTGACTGGCTCCTTTCATCAGGTCTTCCCTGGTGTAGCAAATGTAGCAAAGCTACATTTCTATCACTGCCTCAATCAGGGCACCTGAGCTACCAGTCTCCTGCCCACACCTATGTCCTCCATGTCTTACCTTCTCCTAGTGGCTAATCAAGATAGCTGCTTCTTCTAAGAAGTCTGGAACCACCCGGTGAGATAATAATTCCTTTATGATAGGAAATGGTTGACAGAGGTGTGAACAGAGGTGAGGCCACACAATCTTCAATGTCCTCTTTCCTCTCGTGTAGCAAACTTGGAGGCCAAAGGAAGATGGCAGCTCAAGGAGATGGGAGGCACCTATGTTCACGTCACTCCTATAAGGAGAGCTGTGTCTGCTTATTTGTCCGGGACATGAGCAAAAATATATGTATTAAGTTACATAGATTTGGAAGTTGTTTATGACTGGATTAGCCTCCCCAGAGAGTACATGAACCAGAGAAATGTCAATAACATCTAGTGATCCATGGAGGTTTTACCTTGATGTCTCAAAACACTGAACACATATTTTCTCATGTCAACACATAAAAACTCTCCCAATGATATGGGAATTCAGAGTAGAGCAGTCCTGAAAGTTACTCTTTCCACTGCTTTTTCCATTTTCTATGGCTTCTGCTCTTTGGAAAAGCTCTGTGTGATTTACAGCTTGATGCGATTTTTCAAGGTGTGTTACAAAACCCCAGGTCTTCTGTCTTTAACCTTCTCTTTCATTAGAGAACTAGTTCTTGGATTTGGGGCTGCAGACATGGGGAAGGAATTGGGGAGGCACTTTGAGGACTGCAATAATCTTTCTTGTTTCAGAGACCACTCAGGTAACCTACAAGTGACAAACTTGGCCTTGGCTATGAACGCATCACAAAGTATGGAGCAGTGAGATCAATTCCTAAACAAACCATTTTTGTGGAAATTTAGTTAATTGAATCCAGCTCCTCTTCCCTTCCAGTGTGGGGTTCCCTTCCACAATGTGGGTAAGAGTGAGGAATCAAGGCCTAGTTCCATCATCTTCCACCAATGGGGAACTCAGCACACCCAAGGTGACCCATCCCATCAAGGGACAATCAATTGGAAATATCTGTGTGTTTTATTTGCAAGTTTAGCTCTCTTTAATTCATTGGCTTAGTTTTACTGCTTTAAAATGTTGCAGCCCAATTAATGTGTACTTCAAAACACACTTTGTGTACTAACCACACTCTTATTTTATATATTTTTCAAAGGTTATTCCCTCTATATCCTAATTTTACTACCCAGATTTTCTTGTTTTGTCCTATAAATCTTTGTAAGTTGCCTAAAATCTTTTTTGAAATAAAAGGGGTTAAATGGAAGGAAGGAAGAAAAAAAGAGAAAGAGAAAAGAAAGGAAGAAAGAAAGAAAGAAAGAAAGAAAGAAAGAAAGAAAGAAAGAAAGAAAGGCCTCCCTGTGAAGATCATAGAATAAATCAAAATGTTTTTTACATGCTTAGACTATCCAGTAGGTGAAGGCAGATGTCATATATCCCAGTGTCTTCCTCTTCAGACTACACAGAATGTGGATTTCTTCAGTTTTTCCACAGATTAAATGGTTTCCAGCATCCTATCCCCTGCAGATAAAACTTCTCTAGGAGCTGTTGTGTTGGCTAATGAACCCCATTAAAATTCTCTGTAGAACTAAGCCTTTTGCTTCAGTGCGCCCTGACCAGTCCTGAGTGTGACAAGTTGCGGAGCAGCTCTGGCATTTACTGTGTGCCTGCGCTTGTACTTCTGAGGTGGGCCTTCAAAGTAGGGCCAATTACACTGTTAAGCTACTGCTGCCATGACCTTGAGATGTTGAGGGAACTCATGCTTACAGCTCATTTCCTAGATACACTAGAACATTTCCTCTATTATTTAAGAGTGATTTCTTAAAAATTTATAACCTTACTCCCCGTTGCACAAACCTAAAAGATCTCATGTCTTTCTTTACTATTATTTAAGGTTTCAAATATGTGGTTTTCCATTTTTCAAATATAAAATTATAGCATCGTATGTAAATGTATATGCATCCTTCTCCCCGTGATTCAGATCTGCTCCCACAGGTTATGGCCTCCTTTGAAAGTCACTGGAGTACTATCTTAATTTTTAATTAAATATGGCTCTATGATACTTGATCACTGCTTGTCTTATGGGGCTCTGAAAAACCTGTCATTGGTTCCAAAACATACAATACTCCTCAAGGATGAACATTTCTTAATACTGGGAATTACCCCACACCAAAATGTAAGGCAGGGTCTAAAGTTAATTTTCTAAAAGGAGACAACTACAATAAATGCTTAGCCCTCTAGAATGACCATTCTGAAGGAGACAATATCCACCAGTTTAAAAAAAAAATAATAAAGTCTACCACATTATTATTTTCTAGTCACATTTCTATTCAGGCCCAGAGATGAGGTCTGCTCCAGGGCAGGATTTTGCAGAGAAAAAGAGATGACATCTCTGTGAACAAGAAAATACTTCTCCCTTGGTTCCTGGGGGAACATATGCTCAGTATTTCCAATTTCAGAAAATTCAAAGCAGTGACTGGTGGTTTATCACAAAGTTAAAGGCCAGATTAAAAATGATTTAGATCTAGTTTATAGCCAGAGGTGGTAAAGAAAGAGAAAGAGAGAGAGAGAACACAACGGAACAAGTTAGAAAGATCTTCCCCACCTGGAGTATCTTCCTCCCCCAGCCCCACCCCACACCCCAAGAAGAAAGACAATAAGGAAAGGAAATCAGACATCTGGAAACATAGCTCCAGGTAAGAAGAGCTTAATGGAACACTATTAAGAATACCATTTGGGCTCCATGAATCAACCTTCACCAGGGGCTCCCTTTCTAGTCCACATGTTCAGTGAAGCCATATGCTGTGTGCTCCCGGGGACCCTGAGCTTCACAGGCCCCAGGGCACTGCCAGAGCATCTGGGGCCTCAGGCGTGCACCTGCCATGTACTGACAGAACAGCCGAGCATGGAGAATGAGACAAATGGCACCAGAGGGGACTCCTCCATGCTGTTTATATTGACAAAGGGCAGGAGGGAGCCTACAACTCTCCATATATTTTTACAATCTGCTTTTTATCTTGTAGAAGAATGGAGGAAGGGATCCAGCCAGGTTTCAATTGTAGAAAGTAAAGAGCAATCCCATTGTCATTTATAACTATAATTATTCTGTCTCCCACCCACCCTCTAATTTTTGACTCCCTTCCCTGGTTGTAAGGTGTTCAGTCCCATGTGTGCACTCACAGATTTATAACTTGGATGATTTGAGTTTGTGAAAAGAATAACCTAACTTTCAGGTGAGGGAGCATGAGTTCTCTGCCTTGGGATCATTCCTCCCAGGGATGGACATAAAACCTGCTTACTGCTGCTAGATACTGATTCAGGCAGAGTCTCGGAGCCCTGATGATGGTGCCATTTTTCTTCCAAGGCCAGTTATAAAGTACTGTAGACTCTCAGGCCTTATTAGCAATGATGAAGAGCGTAAAACCTTCTTGGACCCATAGAGAACATCCAAGCTCTTCTGTGGTCAAGTGTCCTGGATCCTCTGAGGTGGTCATGAGAAAGAAAGCAAAAGTAGTTAGCTGATACGATAGGAAACTATGGTAAGTAGGCAGAATAATGGCTTCCAAAGACATCCACATCCTAACCTCAGAACCTGTGAAAATACAAGGTTACATGGCAAAGTGGCATTAAATTTGCGGAAGAAATTCAGGTTGCTAATCAGCTCATTGTGAGCTGGAGACATTAGCCTGGATATGTGCCCCACGTAATCACAAGGATCTTTATAAATGAAAGGGGGAAGCAGAAGAGAGAACCAGACAGAGGCATCATGAAAAGGACTCTGTCTGACCCTGTTGCCCTGAAGATGGAAGAAGGCCCCACAAAACAAGGAATTCAGGCTTCTAGAAGCTTCTAAAGCAAAGAAACATATCCTCCTCTGGAAGGAACGTGGCATTGGCAGCACCTGGATTTTAGCTCATAGAGATCCATTTGAGACATCTGACCTCCTGAACCCTAGAATAATCAATTTATGTGTTTTAAGCTATAAAGTTGGTGGTAATTTGTTACAGCAGCAGCAGTAAACTCATATGGGAAATTTGCCTGTTCTCTTTTCTGCATCCACTCCATTCCCACCTCTCTTATTGTCCCTCCAACCCGCAACCCTGAATTTCCTCCTCTTCCTACAAAACCAATTGTTTTAGAAAACAACATAGAGTGATATCTTCTTGAACTGAGGGAAGGGAACAATCTTTTAAGTAAAATGTAGGAAGCATAAAAGAGCAAACTGGTATGTCCGGTTACTCCAATTATATTACATCACAAAATTGTAATTATTTTTTTAAAAGATACCTATATTAGTTTGCTCAGGCTGCCTTAACAAAGTACCACAGACAGGACATCTCACACAACAGAAGTGTATTTTCTCACAATTCTGCAGGCTAGAAGTCCAAAGTCAAGTTGTCAGTGGAGTCGGTTTCTTCTGAAATCTCTCTCCTTGGCTTATCGATGGCTCTCTCCTCCCTGCGGTTTCAACCAGCCTTTTCTCTAGGCATGCCTATATCCTAATCTCTTTTTCAGTTTTTTTTCTTACTGAAGTGTAGCTGACACACAGCATTGTATTAGTTTCAAGTGTACAACCCAGTGATTTGACACTTACACACATTACAAAGTGATCCTCACAGTAAAGCTAGCCATGATCAAAATTGTTGTATATTATTAACTATATCCCCTATCCTGTACATTGTGTCCCTGGGTCTTATTTATATTACAACTGGAAGTTTGTACTTTTTAATCCCCTCCCCCCAACTCTGGCCACTACCAAATTGTTTTCCATATCTGTAAGTCTGTTTCTTGTATTGTTTATCATTTGTTTTGTTTTGTTTTGTTTTAGATTCCACTTATAAGTGAAATTAAGCAGCTGTCTTTTCCTGACTTATTTCATTAACATGATACTACATCTTCTTTATCCGTTCACTCATAAGTGAACACTCAGGTTGTTCAGTCTCCTCTTCTTAATCATAAAGAAGTGATTAAGTGCTTTAGTTTATGACCTGATTTTAACTTAATCACTTCTTTAACTTAACCACTATCTCCAAACACAGTCACATTCTAAGGGACTGAGCGTTAGGAATTCAAAATATAAATTTGGGGAGGTTATGATTCATCCCCTAGCACAATACCGATGCAAGAAAACATTTAACAATTTTAATAGCAATTGAATGACAACAGATGTTCATGTTCAGCCCAAGAACAGAAGGAGCCAGTAGGAAGGATAACGTCATTGTTACAGGCATCAGCTCAGGTGACAAAGGTACCTGGATCCAAGGACTGGCTCTTCTACTGCTTGCCACAGGCAGATGAATAGTTTTTCAAAGAGAAAAACATAGACACAATTCGGCCCATAGTAGTGCCATTAGAGCATGATAAGGAAAGATACAGAACAGGAAAAGAATATTTCAACATATATAACTGATGAAGGGCTCTATCCTGGTCTAATGCTGTGGTATAGCACGTGATTCCCCAGCCCCATCTCAGTCTCAGGACAGGCGAATTCATTGTCCTGGGTGCTGGGAATATCTATAGCTGACAGCTCCCTGCTAAGACCCTCCTCCCAGCTGAGAGACTCCTCCTCAATTGAAGAACACCACCTTACTGAAGATCATGCACTTTCCCAGTGGTGGCTTTATCCCATGACTGGTCCATGCATGGGTGTAAAGACTCAGCCACCACCTTGCCCCAACTCCTATCAACTCTGCAAGGCCATCCCGACCTCAGCGCTTCCATGGGGTGGCTGAAACTTTTGTTGTGACTACATCACAGCCCAACTTCTCCCTTTGTCTGCTCCTGCTTCCTCCATCTCCTACTGGTGTTAATACCACGGGCACCGACCAATAAATGTCAGACAGGCATACTTCTCTCTCAGACTCTATTTCCTAGGAAACATACCTCCAACAAAATCATACTCAGCACCTAGGAAGAACCCCCACAAATAAATAAGGAAAATGCAAATGACCCAATTAAAATGGGTAATTAAGCATTTCACTAAAGAGAATATTCGAATATTCAACAAACATGAAAAAATGTTCAAACTCATTAGTGATCAGGGAAATGCACGCTTAAGCCACTATGGAGATACCCCCAGATGCTTGCTAGATTGGCAAAAATTTTAGAGTGTAATAATACCAATGACTGATGGAGATGTGGACCAAAGTGGGGATAAAGGGAAACTATCACTCTGGAAAAAAGTTTGACCTATAACTAATTGTGAACATGGTTCACAGTCATTGAACATGAGCAAACACAGAAACTCTACTTTTGGGGATATGCCTTAGGGAAGCTCAAGGCCATGAACGCCAAGGTACTTGTGTAAGGATGTACTTGCCCCAGTGTGAAAGCAATCCAAACGTCCAGCAAAAGTAGACTGGACCATGAATTACGGCTTATCCACACAGCAGTGTTTTTGCCACCACGACCATGGCCACACACGCCAACATGACAAATGGCACAAACTCAGTAGGAAAGAAAAGAAAACAAGAAGTACGTGCTGTGTGTTCCTTTATAAATTCAATAACAGGTGAAAACAAAATTATATTGCTTGGAAGTGAACATGTGGTGATGAAACTCGACGTGATAGTGGAGAACAACTAACCCCCAAGTCAGGAGAGGCCAAGGGTGGTTGCAAGGAAGAGACAGGCCCGCATGGAGGGTTTGGGGGCTGCCAATGTTCTATGTTATGGTTTTCATTATGGCCGCATATATTCATGTCACAATTTTTATTAAACTGTACATTTATGGTTCATCAGCCTATTTTCTTTTTTTTTGGTAAGATTTTATTTATTTATTTGAGAGAGAATGAGTGAGGGGAGGGGCAGAGGGAGAAGGAGAAGCAGGCTCCCCAATGAGCAAGGAGCCTAATGCTGGGCTTGATCCCAGGACCCCAGGATCATGACCTGAGTCAAAGGCAGATGCCTAACCCATTGAGCCACCCAGGCGCCCCGCATTTTTCTTCTTCTTCTTTTTTTAAAATTTATTTTAGAGAGACAGAGTGTATGCAAGCGTGGGTAGAGACAGAGGCAGAGAGAGAGAGAAACTCAAGCAGACTCCTCACTGAGCAGAGAGCCCCACCCAGAGCTCCATCTCACAACCTTGAGATCATGACCTGAGCCGTCATCAAGAAGCGGGCGGTCAACTGACTGAGCCACCTGGGCGCTCCCCTTCCACTTCTCTAGATATGTATGTTTTAGAATTTTAAAAAGCAGAACAAATCAAAAACCAAAACCATTTTGACCATTTGAGTTTCCTGTGGCTGCTATAAAAATTATATGAGGTGACTTAAACTAATAGAAAACTCTTCTCCTACAGTTCTGGAGCCCAGATACTTGAAATCGGGGGGTCAGCAGGGCTGTATTTGCTGTGGAGGCTCTAATAGGGAGTCTTTCCTTGCCTTTCCCAGCTTTGGGAGGCTGCGGGCAGTTCTTGGTTAGTTCCTTGTCTAACGGCTGCCTCTTCATTCAACCTTAGTCTCTGTGTGTGTCTTCTGTTTCTTATATGGGCTTTTGTCATTGGACTTAGGGCCCATCCAGATAATCCAGAATGATCTCTTTACCTTAAGGTCCTGAATTTAAGGGGCACCTGGGTGGCTCAGTGGGTTAAAGCCTCTGTCTTCATCTCAGGTCAAGATCTCAGGGTCCTGGGATTAAGCCCTGTATCTGGCTCTCTGCTCAGCAGGGAGCCTGCTTCCCCCCTCTCTCTCTGCCTACCTTTCTGCCTACTTCTGATCTTTGTCTGTCTATCTCTCTGCCTACTTGTGATCTCTGCCTGTCAAATAAATAAATAAAATCTTAAAAAAAAAAAGATTCTGAACTTCATTACATCTTTAAGACTTCTTTTCTGGGGTCTCTGGGTGGCTCAGTTGGTTGAACCTCTGACTCTTGATCTCAGCTCAGGTCTTGATCTCAGGGTCATGAGTTCAAACACTACATTGAAATCACATTGAAGAAAAGCAAAAATGCTCACTTTGGGGGTGGGGGGGAAGATGCCTTTTCTAAATAGGGTCACACCCACAGGTTCCAGGAATTAGACGTTGTCTTTTAACATTGGTTGAATGCTATCCCTCCACAGCTGAGCTGTCTCCCTCCTAATCTCTCCCTCCTACTCCTCTTTGCATTTGGCATCTCAGTATTTTCTGATCCATCGCTTGCTGCCTGATATTGATGTTTTACCCCACTTATAAGTTCCTTGAGGGCAGGGGCCATGCTTTGCTCATATTTTTGGTATCTAGTTTTTAGGTAAAGATGCTCAATGAATATCATTTGAGCCATATTCTAGGCAGCATTTTCTCTGCAAACATACGCTAACCCCATAACACAAACATTTGCCAAGTCATGGAAAATATTAAAAGACTAAAAAGTGTAAGAGAAGAGCCACTGAACTAAAAACAGTGTTTAACTTGGGACAGAAATGGAATTAGGTTATGATTTTTGTCCTTATCTCTTATGTCTTTTACTACAGTCTGGAAAAATACATTGTCCCTGTTATGAAAAAGGACACCATTGTGTCAACATCATATGAGAATGGGTCTAACCTTCGTCCAGTGCCACTGGTGGGTTTGCAAACATCCCCCCACCCTTCCCCAAAGGCCCTGCAGTAATCATGGTACACACGGGCAAACAGCTAAACACGGATTCAGGTCTAGCCTTGATTCCCAACCCTATAACACTGCAAACCCTCTTTACAAATAATTTACGAAGTATTCTGAAATGAAATTTATAGTGTATGTGCTATTTATAAATGTAGTTATTTAAAAAATCAACGTAATTCAAAAAATTCATGAAAAGAAATAAAGGGGAAATAGTTTATGATTTAAAGATTTTAATTATTTATTTGACAGAGAGAGAGAGCATGCACGCGCACACAAGCAGGGAGAGTGACAGGCAGAGGCAGAGAGAGAACTGGGCTACCTGCCGAGCAAGGACCCCAATGCAGGACTTGATCCCAGGACCCTAGGATCATGACCTGAGCTGAAGGCAGCAGCCTAACCAACTGAGCCACCTAGACATCCCAATAGTTTATGATTTAAAAAAATGTATTTTCATAGTAAAAGTTTGTTCATACACAGTAAAATACATAATGAACTAATCAGATAACTGCACCCAATGGAGACACCCCCAAAGACGGCAGCTCCTACAAGGGGATTCAGGTGTGTCGTGTTGGTGGTTCAAACATGTCACAGCATTGTCAGCCATGACAGAATTTTTGTGAAATCCTGATGTTGCTTGATAAAATAAAATTATAAAATCTGGAATGTACAGTGTACATTAAAACCATCGAAAAAAAAACCCCTTGCGTGTGTATGTGAATAAAAGCTAGTTTCCAAGCTTAGGTCATTGGAAATAGATTTTCAGCTGCATGGTATCCAGTGACTGTCTGAAGGTCGTGCAAGATGCCAAGGGCTTCATCGCTGTGCAAGACAGTCAATGCTTCACAAAGTAGTTAACATCACAGACTGCTACCTGCTAAATGCCAGTGGAATTCCCCAGTCAGTCACCACAGAAATGAAAACTTCCCTAAAGGGACCAGCCATATCAGCTATCAAACTATTACATAAAGCTTCTATTATTAAACCAGAATGCTGCACATGAATAGATAGATCAAGAGAACGAAAAGAAAGTCCAGAAATGGACCAGAGTACACTTGGAAGCTCACTGGGTGATACATGTGGCATCTACAATTACTGAAGAAAAGATAGACTTCTTTGTTTGTTTGTTTTAGAGATTTATTAGTTTGAGAGAGAGAGAGTGTGTGTGCATGTGCAAGTGGGAGAAGGGGCAGAGGGAGAGAACCTCAAGCAGACTCCCCACTGAGTGTGGAGCCTGATGTGGGGCTTGATCCCATGACCCATGAGATCACTGCCTGAGCCAAAACCAAAAGTTGGACACCCAGGGGTGCCTGGATGGCTCAGCTGGTTAAGCAACTGCCTTCAGCTCTGGTCATTATCTCAGGGTCCTGGGATGGAGTCCTGCATTGGGCTCTCTGCTCAGCTGGAAGCCTGCTTCTCCCTCTCTCTCAGCCTCTCCCCATTCCTCATGCTCTCTCTCTCTCTCTGTCTCAAATAAATAAAATCTTATTAAAAAAAAAAAAAAAGATTTGGATACCCAACTGACTGAACCACCCAGGCACCTGCTTGACAGAAGGTATTTTTTTTAAAAATTCTCCCAGTTTTATTGAGATAAATTGACATATATTGTATTGACTTAAAGTGTACAACATAATGATTTAAGTATATATTGAGAAATGACTACCACAATAAGTTTAGTTAACATCTACTATCTTACATTGTTAATAATTTTTTTTCCTTGTGATGAGAGCTTTTAGGATCTATTCTCTTAGTAACTTTTAAATATGCAATAGACTATTGTTAACAAGGGCTCCCATGCTGCATATTACATCCTTAGGACTTACTGATCTTATAACTGAAAATTTAGAATCTATAATATTTTAATAACTTTGATGATACACTTAACGTGGTGAGCATTCATAATGTACAGAATTTTCACATCACTACACTGTACACATGAAACTAATATAGTAAAGAAAAGTGTACCTTTTAACACCCTTCACCTATTTCCTCCAACCCCAACCCTTGCCACTGGCCACCACCAATGTGTTCTCTGTTTCTGCAAGTTTAGGTTTTTTAAAATTCCGCATGTAAGTAAGATAATACAGTATTTGTCTTTCTCTGACTGACTTATTTCACTTAACATTATGCTCTCCAGGTCCATCTGTGTTATCACCAATGGCAAGATTTCCTTCTTTAAGGCTGAATAATATTCTTCTCTGTGTGTGTGTGTGTATGTGTGTGTGTGTATCATTTTTTCTTTATCTATTTCCTTTTGGTGAATATTTAGGTTGTTTCCATGTCTTGGCTATTGTAAATAATGCAGCAGTGAATAAGCATGCTGATGTCTCTTCGAGACAGTGATTTTATTTCCTTTGTATATACACAGAAAAGCGAAATTGCTGGATCATAGAGTAGTTCTACACAAGCTAGGCCTTCTTAATACATTCTGTTAGGATGACTGGATAACAATTTGGAAAAAATTTTGATCCTTATTTCATACCTGAAAACAGGATAAACACCAAATAAATCAAAGTTCTAAATATCTAAAAAATGAAATATAGAGAAACTCCTTTATAACCAGGTGATAAATTTGACTACATACAAAATACTGCAAGTAAATTCAAAAGACAAATAAGAAATGGGAGGGGGAGAATATTTGCCATGTCCATTGCAAATAAAAGGCTAATCTCCATAATAAATATAGAGCTCTCAGAAACAGAGAAGGAAAAAAGAACAAACATCCAACAGAAATATTAGCAAAACCCATGAACAATCAGTTCATAGAAAAAGCATAGAGTTTGCTTCAGCAGCACATGTACTAAAATTAGAATGAAAAAGGCATATAAATGGCCTCTAAGCATATAAAAGAGGATCAACTTCAATCATAAGAGATATGCAAATTAATCCATCCTGCGTTACCATTTTTCATCTGTCGATCAACAAACATGCCAAAGTATGACACTCTGTTAGCGAGACAGTGAAGCCACAACTCTGATATTCTGGACAGAGGACGAAATGTGACAATCACTAGGGAGAGGAATTTGGCAATGTCTAACAGAGCGCCACATGGATTTACTTTTTGGCTGAGCAATCCGGCGTCTAGAAACTTATGCTGAGAATACACTTCTACCAACACAAAACAACATATTTACATGATTGTTCATGATGCAACTATTTATAAGAGCAAAATTGGTAATGCCTTAATGTCCTCCTTTAAAGAACTGATTGAATAAGCTAGGGTCAGATGCATAAAGGAATGCTACCTAGCTACAAAAATTGAAGGCCAAAGACTCTCGTTTCATGTTTGAAATAATGTGAAATATTTTTAAAAATATATTAAGAAAAAAAAGCAAAATAGAACATGTAAATAACATGCTGTATTAAGTGTATATTTTAAGATTTTTATTTATTTGAGACAGAGAGAGAGAGAGAGAGCACAAGGGATTGAGAAGGGCAGTGGGAGAGGGAGAAGCAGACTCCCTGCTTGAGCAAGGAAACCAATGTGGGGCTCCATTCCAGGACCCTGAGATCATGACCTGGGCCACAGGCAGATGCTTAACTGACTAAGAGGAAAGATGTTAACTGAAGGGGAAATAAGCAAATAGTTATTTATTTGCTTGTTTTTTTTTGTTTTTTAATGATCACAGGAAGATTAAGTCAGAGTGAATAAAACTTGGAATTAAATAAGATCAGGGTATAATGGATAACAATGGAAAGGAGTATTACTTTCTACACAGTTCTGACTTTTGAATTGTGTAAACATTTTATGTATTCAAAAACAATATTAAGTCAAAAACTTTTTCGGAAGGACTCTAAAGCTGGATAAACACAGATAAATGATGATACTATATATCAAATTGGTAATATAAGTACACAGAAGAAAAGAAATAACTTACATAATTTGAATGTAGTACTCTGAGCAAACACACTTAGTGAGATATCCTGTGGGCAAAAACTCTGCAGAGAAATCTTGACTTAGCAGTTTTGTTGGTGGTGGTGGTTTTAATGCAACAATTCTGAAATATTTTGAGTATGTCATAGAATAGAACAAATATAAGGGAAATACAGTTATGTTTCAGGATCTTCACATGGAATAAGGGAGGCACAGACATAGAATTGAAGATAATGAGGAAGAACTCTGTGGTGTTGAACTGATTTGAATTGAAGATATTAATACACATTCATGATTTTTTAAAACGTATTACTTATCTTTTTCTACTGAGAGGGCTTAGAGGTAATGATGTCCCAGTAGCAATGAGCACCTTTAGTGCCCATATTGTAGTTTCTAAGTATCATTCTGCACTGAAACAAGGACTCCCTAGCAAAATGGCTGCTTAGGTCTACAGTAGGAAAACTGAAAGGCGAGTCTGAAGTGCTGGCAGACCCATGGTGACTTGCAAAATTTTCTTGACTAATAAGTGGTCCAGCTAGAAACTGAACTCAGCACTCCAAAAGCCAAATCTAGCCGTTCTTTGTACTTTACTACACTGCATTTTGCACCATGACATTTGGACTCGACTTTACATAATCTATATTTTGGTGTCACTTTTTAATTACGACCTTGTCACGCTGACCATAGTACTGCTTTTCTTGTCTTATTTTCTTCTCTTTTAATATAAGTAAGGCTTCTTAAAAGTCGATCACAAGACTTCCAGAACATCCAGGCTGAGGGTCGGAGCTGTTTTCATGTTGTTTCATGTCTATCTTCAATATATTGCTCCGGGAGCTCCTGGGTGGCTCAGTCATTTAAGCATCTGTCTTCAGCTCAGGTCATGATCCCTGGATTCTGGGATTGAGCCCAGCATGGGGCTCCTTGCTCAGCCCTCCCACACTCCCCCTGCTTGTGCTCTTACTCTGTCAAATAAATAAAAATAAAATCTTAAAAACAAACAAACAAACAAATAAAAACATTGCTCTGAATTCCAGACCCAGGTGAAGGGTCAGGAGCTGACTTTGGGAAACACAGCCTTCCACCACATGTCCTCTGGGTTGAATGCAATCATTCTTCCTCCACTTAAGTTTACCCTGGTTCTTTTCCTGAGGAAAGACCACATGAGGGAAGAGCCCAGATAGAAAAAGAAGCAAAAGCAGAAGGAAGAGAAGAAAATACATTCTTTTTTCCCCAAAGAATATTGAACCTTTTATAGAAAAGCTGTTGGCAGCACAAATTAAAGCGTATTCCTGAATCAAACTGGAGTTGCTCCTTCCTATGCATCACGTACACTGAATCCAGAAGTCTTTACTCCCCTTTTCCCAACCCCCCCGCAGTCCCCCCGCCCCTGCTCCCCTCATCTGTAAAAGAAACAGCCATTGTGGGAGGGGGCCCTTTCCTCAGACCGGTTGCTGAGCGGGACATCAAGATTTGTTATCACCACACCATTAATTTCCACACACATCTGCTTGAGGATTTCTTCCTGCCTCTGTGGCACATTCATCTCCATCTAATTCACATTTTATTGCCCTTGTCTGGATGGGAGCAAGCATTATCAAGTACTGTAAACATTTGGGAGCTGTGCTCAGAGGCCAGGAGGCCCCCCGCCCCGCTCCCCATGGTCTGAGGCAGCGCTTACAGCTCTAATTTCCAGTCAGTTGTAATTCAGGGTCCTAAATGGCCCCATTGAAATGGCTCACTCACTTCCAGAACACATCTCACCAGTAGCTCCTAATTCACGGACAGGGGCGCAAACAACACAGCCTTACTTGGAAGTGAAGTGAGGCCGCCAACTTTCTCTGCTTCTTTTGGGTCCCCTGGCTCCCCAAACGGACCAGACCTGCCCTTAAGGAGGACTGTTCCATTTCCCAGAGGGCGTGGCAGGGGTCCAGAGAGGCAATTTCCCATCCATGGGGAAGCCCAGAGCAACCTCTACTGAAGTTGTGCCCTGCCCTGGAAGGTTCTTCTTCCAGCCAGAGCTTCTCGAAGGAGACAAGCACACAGACCACCCTAAAGGGGAGAAAATGATCTATAGTTGCAGATACAACTCCAGGGATCCTGTTAGAACGGCACCGCATTAAAAACTAGAATTTCATTCCAGGCCAATGTCCTTTAATTGCAAAATAGCACCGCAAAGAGGTTTGTCTGCACTACTCATCTAATTTAGAACACGCCTTCAGCCCTGGCGGGGTTGGGGAATGGAGCTCAGCCTTATTTTTGGAATTGTTCTGCAGGGAACTATAAAAGGATCCACACTCACACCTTGTCATGCCCACCAACAATAGCCCTTACCCCCACCCTCAAAGCTCCAACAATAGCCCACCAAACTCTGGTGGCCAGGCCTGTCTTTGATCTTACCACGATCCCGGCAGGACTCCCCCAGGTTTTTTGGGAGAGGTGACAGAGGTCAGAGCTCGGCCAGGGTTATAGGAGCAATAACTCTGAGGTTGGGCCATATCCACAGCTATGTTGGCAGATCAAAGACTCCAGCGTCAGCAGTAGCACATGGGTCCACCTACTGGAAGCTGGAAGCTGGCCCAGAACCTAGAATTTCCGACTCCATGTTGAGTGTTTTTCCGCATGTGAGATACTTCTGAAACAAAGTTTGGCTTGTTAAATAAATGGTGGTTATCTCTGTAATAAAGTACTATGTCCTCCTTAAAGTCAGCTCTTAGAAGGATGTGGGGAATAAAATTTTTCCTCTTTTTAAAAAAAATACAAAATTAGTATTGCCATTTTTACTTCTTCATCTTTTAAATTTGTATCTCTTTTTTTAAAAAAGAGATTTTGTTTATTTGAGAGAGAGAGAAAGAAAGAGCACAAGCAGGAGCAGACGGGCAGAGGGAGAAGCAGACTCCCCGCTGAGCAGGGAGCCCACGGGGCTTGATCCCAGGACCCCAGGATCATGACTTGAGCCAAAGGCAGACGCTTAATCGACTAAGACCCCCGGGTGCCCCTAATTTGTATCTCTTTTATCCAATATAAATATTTTGAGACAAGTCAAACTTCTTTGTTTTCTCCACCTTTTCTCTCTCTCCTGTTAAAGGCAAGTCAGTTTATTCATTACATGATCTATCCTTCCATGTTATCAGAATAAATATTTACATCCCCCTTTCTTAGGTAAATGGCAGCGTATCATATTTTCTTTCCTCTACTTGCTTTGTTCATTTAATAACACATCCTGGAAATCACAGCCTTGGCCCTATCTCGAGGGGTTCCTCACTCTTCTTGAAAACTGTATGGTACCCCGCCAGTCCCCAGATGGGTCCTCTGCAAAGAAAGCTGCTGTGAGACTACGGCGCATATTTCTTCTTGCCTTTCGTTGCCAGTGTATTTCCAGAATAGCTTCCCGGAAGTAACATTTCTGGCTCAAAAGGCAAACGCATAGGGAATTTAATTAGACAGTCCTAAAGTTAGATTCTCCTTCTATAAGCCATACTGGAGAGTGCGCTTCCCCTCAGCCCTGCCCTCAGAGTATAGCACTCACCTTTGGGTGAGTACTGTATGAGTACTATAGAGTACTCGCCTTTGGGATCTGGCTAATATGATTAAGCGAGGCTTGACAACACTGTAGGTTTTATTGATTTTCCTTTTCCAGCCCCCTCGGCACTTAGAAGCCCCTTATATACTAGAGATGACCCTTTGTCCGTCATTGTGGGTGTTGTCTCCATCTGTCATTTCTCTGCTTGATTTGCCTGGAGTGGTCCTGATCAGGGAAAGATGTTTCTTTAAAAAATAAAAATGTATAGCATCAAATATATCCCACTCTTACTATATAAACTTCTGGATTTTAAGTCATAGGTAGAAAGATTTGTCCTCTCCCTGGTTTTACAGGACAGATTATCTTCAAAGGGAGGGAGATGCAAGACACAAGGGGCACCAGGGCCAGAGAGTCCAAAGGAGGAAGTGCTGACTGGGAGGAAATGAAGTGAGCTCACAGGTGTGGTCAAGGCACGGGACGTCCAGTTGGAAGTAGGAGTTGGGAGTGAGCCAGGGCAGGTGGCCAAGAGAGTCCCATGGGAGTCCTGGGGGCTCCAGATGAAGCTAAAGACCGCCTCCCAGGAAAGCACACACATCCTCCATATGGAGCAGCAAATGGCGCCAGACCATGTGAGAGCTGTGCCAGGCCTGCCCCTCTCCTCCCCTGTCCAGGAAGTGAAAGAACAAAGCCCAACCCCCACCCTGGAGACACACAGGTCAGATTTGTGCTAGAGGAAGCGTTTTCAATCAGATGTACGTCTGAAGTGTTATCCTGAAACTGAACTAAATTTTTATAATGGGAAGTGATCCCTAAATTACAGAATCTTCTCAAGGCATCATTAATAGAGGTATGACCCAGCTGGAGAAGGGGATTCAATATCACACCGATTAGGGGTAGGGATTGGAAAATTCAGGACCATTTTATATGTGTGTTCTGGTTACACATACTTTACCCTATTTAACTCAGAAAATAAGGTAGATACTCCCACCGAAATTGTATACAGAAGGAAACTGAGGCTCAGTTAGCTTAGGTTGCTTTCTCAGGCTCCCCCTGTTAGTAAAGGTGTAATGAAAATTAATAAGGAACTATTGTGGATTACAATGTTGATTTCACTCCACCATGTCTCTGCCCAAGGGAGACATGGCCTGGGCTGACACACTAGAATCGGTATGCAGGAAAATTTCACCTCCAGTGGTCCTTTTCTGGATAATTATCATCGAATTCAAAACTCCTACAACCCCAGATGGATTATAGAAAAAGGGCTAACGTATATTCATCAGAAACTCCTCCAAAATACAGAACAGGCTTTCACTGGAGATTTGAAAATCAAAGTGAAATATTTTTTTCTCCTTTTAAAGAATAAAAGGAATGTAAAAACCCTTCCCTTGTGGCTCCACAATACCAAATGTGAGGTTAGAAATGTCTTCCTGAGTTAATTCCTTTGGAAAAATCGATTGCTGATACCTAAGGCAAACATGATACAGGCAGGTACATATCGTCACATCTGGAAACATAATTGGATTAGTCTCTTAATGCCTGGCCACCAGCCATAATTCCCTGTGCTAAAACGATTGCAGTCAGAGCTATAGAACGAATGCCCTAAAACCAAAGAGCTTGTCTTCACTGATCCAAAAAGTCGTCACCTGAGAAGGGAGAAAAAGCACACTCACATAAAGTTATGTATGTAATTCAACTCAGTTTCCTTACAACGCTTCACACTCTGACAGAGGTTCTGTGAATATCCTCAATATCTGAGTGGACAAGTGTCTCTGGAGTGCCTTTTGGTGCCAAGGGCTGTGCGAAGTACGGGAGAGCAGCCAAAAGAGACAATCATGCAATAAATTACATTAAGAGCCTTTGAAGCAAATTGTGGTTAGTTGACAAGACAGAGGTTAGGGGATGAAACCCTTATATGTGAAATAGGGAAGAGTTACCCAGACTGAGGGATCATAGGCAAGGGCGAGGGGAATGGGATGGACAAGAACTCTGGACAGTTGGGGAGGGCATTGCAGAGGAGTGGGACTTGGAACAGATTCTCAAAGATGCATAGTCTTCTACTCTGATATCTTCTTGCTCTTCATGGTATTCAAGTCTAGCTGGCTAGTTGGTCTCACAGCTAAGGGGGATATTTCCCAGCCTGCCTTGCAGCTGAGTGTAGCCATGTAACTAAGTTCTGGGAAACAGGAGGGAAACGGAAGAGATGCACCTTTAAAAAAAAGGAATGGGGCACCTGGTTAAGTGTCAGACTCTTGATCTCAGCACAGGTCTTGATCTCAGGATCATGAGGTCAAGCCCCATGTTGGGCTCCACAATTGATTTGGAGCCTACTTAAACACACACACACACACAAACACACACACACACAGAGAGAGAGAGAGAGAGAGAGAAAGTAAGAGGAGTATTTCCCTCCTCCTTTCTCCTTACTGCTGGCTCAGATACGCATCTGAGGGCAAGAGCTGAAGAAACCACCTTGGACCCAGAAGTAAGAGCTGTATTTTGAAGATGACAGAGCCACCCAAAGAACTCTGGACCAGCTCCCTCCTGACAATGACAAATATGTGCAAGAGAAATAAACTTTAAACTTGTCTAAGACACCATATCCCCATGTTTTGGGACATCACTTTATTTTGGGATACGGCCAGGTAGACTATCCTAATTAATACACATGCTTAGGGAGGAGATTCATTAATAACAAAAGGACCTTACTTTAGGTAGAGTCTAGTAGAGGTGGTAGAACTGTGAGCAAATAATCACAAGAAATGAAGAAATAGGCTACAACAGAGGTTTTATGTGTCTGCACGGACCCACAGCATCTGCACAGACCCACTGCAGGCCTGGGTTACATTCTCTTCTCAAGGAACCTAGATAGACACCAAGGCTCCACATAGCCCAGTCTCATTTCAGCATTATATTCAAAGAATGCTTTGAGTACAGTATGTTATATTGTACTATATTAAAATTAATTTCGTTTTCCTTGCTTCCTTCACGAAATACCAAAAAAGTTTGATCTATTTTGTCCAGCACCAACTTTATTCATTTTCTTCCTTCTATAGTTCTTCCGCCTCTTGTAACCCTTCCACCGTGTCTTACTCCCTAAGTTGTTAGCTCTACTTTTCTGACCCTAGCTTTCTTGGAAACCATGGCGGAGTGGCCTCTTTTCTCTCGTTCTTCTTCCATTCTGGGTCATTCTGTCTGTGGGAGGTACTGACCGTTCCTTGATTCCTATTGGATCGGGCAGCTTCAGGATGGTAAAAAGATCTGAATAGTTTCTTGTAGACAACATTCTCTCCTTTTTAGCACTCACTCTTACAATGGTTTTGTATTTGCAATCTAAAGGGAAGTCACCATGTATGGAAGCCTTTCAAGGCTGACAATTACAATCTTGTCATTGTGTACTGGAAAGAGAACACTTACAGAGGACAGGGGCTCAGAGCAATTTGGTGACTAGGGTTTACTGTTAGGAATTCAGTTGTCTAAGCCACAAGGACTTTGCTGATGGTCTTGGCCAAAATGGCCCTTGGTACTTCAGTCTGTCCCACTTGATGTGTCATCACTGTTGGACATGCCTGTCAACCAATTGCCCAATCGTTAAAATGACTGTCAAGGAAATTTAATACTCTGGTTGGCCAAAATCAAACATTATCTCTTTAGTCACATTGAAACATAGCCTGTCTCGATTACTTCTTATGCTATACTGCCTTACAAAGGCATTCATAATAATATAGCACCATGAAAGAGCCGATTGCCACT
The DNA here is from genome assembly GCF_009829155.1 of Mustela erminea. Lineage (NCBI taxonomy): Eukaryota > Metazoa > Chordata > Mammalia > Carnivora > Mustelidae > Mustela > Mustela erminea. The sequence continues at coordinate 55,693,223 of NC_045620.1, forward strand.
TAGTGACTTAATTCTTGTAAAACGAATCAGACACACACACCAATACACTGAAGAAGAAAAAAAAGACTGGAACCAAAATAATGTTTTTTCTTGATGATAGCTGATTTTTTATTGCCTTCTCCTTGCTTATATACATTGTCTCATTTTTGTACAGTGAATTTTTTCCCTAACTGATGAGGGAGCAGGAGGCTGGCTGAGGACAGAGCAAAAGCTGGCGCCTTGCACCCCCTCTTCACCCGCTCCCCTCCATATGTGTAGCATTCCTCAGGCACCCCTGACTGCCATAAAATGATAAATAGTTAACTTGCAGGGATCGCAATTCTGCAGAACAGGAATCTCCCTTGCTCTACAGATGTCCTAGAGACCTAAACAGGGAGGTTACCTTATCAATAGCACAAATTTCCAGAGGCAAATAACTCTCAGTTCCTGAAGCCCTAATGTCTCCCTCCCCACCATAAACTGGAGGAGGCTGAGGTAGAAGGGAATGTAAATGATAGCAGGATCATAACACCCAACCAAGAATCTCCCAACTATCTTGATGTTAATGCCTGACCTAAAGATGACATTGATCAGGCCATAAGGGCAAGGCCTCCCCCCGGCACCTTGTAGGCCCTCCCTAACATGTGAAGACTCTGTTGAAACCTCCCATCCCTTCTCACCTTCCCCCAACCTCAAGGTATATAACCTGCCCACCCTCACAACCCGGGGCAGCAGCTCTTCCTGCCCACGGGTCCTGACCCTGTGCTTTAATAAACCACCATTTTGCACCAAAGATGTCTCAAGAATTCTTTCTTGGTCATCGGCTCCGGACCTCAGCCCACCGAACCTCACCTAGGTTCTAGAACTTCATCATAACTAATGATACTATCCCGTGACATTATCCCAACTTTCGTTCAATTTTGCTTTGAAAGAGTAGGAGAATTTAGGTCCACAGATGGATCTCTGTGAGGGTTCACTAAACGTTGTAGTGGACATCAGAGGGAGAAGATGCTCTGAGAACTGGTAAGGAAGGATTTAGGGGACTTGTACTAATATTGGCTCAGGGCCTAGAATGCAAACATTTACCATTGCTTTGTGGATTCTTTTTCTGGGTCATTTTTCTCATATGAAGTTAAGTTTTTACAAGGAAAAACTGCATTAAGATAATCATGAAGATTTCAAGTGATCATCTGTGTGGGCTGTTTATTTTCTCACCTAAAGTGATAATTGCCTCTTTGTGACATCATAATTGCTTGCTGGAGACCTGATTATCATGTCACTAACAGAGGATTAAGCCTTCAGGTAAGGAAGAAGCTGCAGGAGCAGATGAGCCCCCAGGAAACCAGGATTCAATTTTCATGCAAATGTCAAAGTTAATAAAGGCAAAGCAGGAAAGGTTGACAATTCCACTTTCCTAGTGTATCTGCTATCCTCACCAAATGGGTTCACGATATTTTTTATGAGCTGCAAGCTGGCTTTTAATTTCCGCCAACCTAAAACCAACATGCTTTCCAATTAGTAATTCAGTGATAGGACATACATGCACCATATTTTCTTTTCCAATGCAGGGGAGTAGAGGTGAGGGTAGGTGAAGGATAGTCTAGTGCTGAATCAGGGTGGGGAGGGGGGAGGCAGATGGTGGGAGGCACATTTGAGAAAGCCATGAATCCTTAAGGCTAATATTCAGTGTTTAAAGTTAAACTATAAGCAGCTACACTTAATTCAGCTGCTGCATTTTCTAGATATGAAGAGAACTTTAAACATTTTCCTACTGAAAGCAATTTTACTAATTTTGTTCATTCTTTTTCTCTTATGAAGTGCACCATCCATTCCCTTCCTCCTTAGTGTTTGTATATTGTTAAAATCATTGCATATAAAACCTCAGATAATGAGAAGGTTCAGGGTTTAGGCTGTGGATGCTAGTTAACCAAATATGCTGTTTAACTGAAGATTAAAATAGGAAAACTCTTGTTTTCACCCTGAGTGGTGAAAATGGTTTTACTAGTGAAGTTTCTGGATACGTCAGTTCCAGTTAATTGACATTTTATTATATCTGTCCTTTAGATTAGCTCTAAGACATTGTTTTCCACTTAAAAGGTCAGACCTTAACAACTGCAGGAAAGGCATGTGGATTTTAAGTATCACCTCATGTGGAAGGAGCGGCTCAAATGACACTAGGGTTTCCCATTCAATTGTGAGAGTGTAGGTTTCCTGTTAATAGCAATTTTTTCCCCCTCAATCCTTTGAGCTGTTTCAGAAGTTAATTTCCCTTTTGCCCTTTCTATGACCCTAAGTCAGACCAGGCTGGGCTCACAATGTAGTAAGAAACAACTAACTCTCTGCGGCTTAGCACTTAAAAGCTATTTCTTGCCTACTCGAATCCTTTGCTGTCCAAAGGCAGCTGTTGTCTATGAGAGATTTAGGGATCAAGACTGTTGAACCTAGAGCTCTGCCATCTTCACCAAGCCCCACCCTCACCTCCGAAGGGGAGGTAGGATGTGCAACAATAACACGCAGGCTTCTTGCTGCTGTGGCTGGGAATCCATCTACTCAAACTTTTGTGAGTAAACCTTTGGCCAGATCTAGACACACGGTCCCTCCCAACTACAAGGGGCTGGGGATGGTTTTATGTGTTCCCATCAAGGAAGGATATAAAAACAGATGTTCTTTCCCAGTCTCTTTAAACCCCGTGAGAAACCAAGTAAATGCCTTTTGTGGAGAGGATCTGGGATCTTGAGACCTGGAACAATCTACAGAACCAAGGTGCAGGTATGGTCTTCAGACAATCTGTGTGGAGTCCTATATGCACATCCCAGATCTGTGAAACCAGAATCCCTGAAACAGGAGCCCAGGAATCTGTATTTTTAACAGCCTCTGCAGGAGGTTCCTGGGTGGCTCAGTCAGTTAAGTGTCTGCTTCGGTTCAGGTCATGCTCTCAGGGTCCTGGGATCGAGCCCACTGGCTCCCTGCTCAGTCTGCTTCTCCCACTGTCCCTCTCCCCACTTGTGTTTTTTCTCTCCCTCTCTCTCTTAAATAAATAAATAAAATCTTTGAAAAAATTTTAAAAAACAGCATCTGCAAGTAAGTCTTCTGCACATTACACTTTTAAAAACACTACACACATATATATTCAGAGTCCCCCAGAAAACAAAGTTCCACTGCCAAAAAGTTTAAAAAGTTTAGAAACACTGATTTCTATATCATCTACTTGTTTATTCACAAAACACTGTGACATGTAAAAGACCCTGACCAAGAGTCTTTGGAGGGATTTCCAGCTATGGTGGCATGAAGATATTGGCAATTCCCCTCTGGAAAAAACACATATAAAACTAAAAGAATTGTCTGAGACAACAATCTCAGGGGAGTGAAACTCAAACAAAAGCAGACAACAAATTTAGAAACATTCTAGAAATCAGAGAGGGAGACAAACCATGAAAGACTCTTGATTCTGGGAAACAAACCGAGGGTTGCGGAAAGGGAGATGGGTGGGGGCATGGGTGGGGGGATGGGGTAAGTCGGGATGAGCATTAAGGAGGACACGTGATGTGATGAGCACCATGTGTTAGAGGCAACTGATGAATCACTGAACATTACATCAAAAACTAATGATGTATTATTACATTTTGCTGATCGAATTTAAATTAAAAAAAAAATAAAAGAAGAAACATTCTTGAAAAAAGTGCTGGAGATTTGAGTGAGAGTCTGTGGTTTGGTTGACTGGGGCAGCTTCTATACTCCATCACCTGTGGTTCGGTTAGCAAGGATGATGGATAGACCAGTGGAGGACTGGCTGAAAAACAACAGCTTTGTTGATTGTTCACTCTTGGGGTGGGGGACTGGAGTGGAAATCCCCTATGATTTTATTGGCCAAAAAAGTAGTGAACTCAACTGGGAGTGCAGAAAGTGACAAAGATTGTCCTTGACCAACATTAGTCAGCTTCCTCTAAGCTCTTTTCTCAATGAGGCTTCACACTTGGGTGTTGTCCTCAAGCCTGCATAGCCCAATTTTAGCAAAAGTCCTACTAAGTCAGTATAGTGAGACTTCCTCACTCTCAATATCTGATCAAAATTCTTCATCCCCTACCATCCTTCCTAGAGTTATCTGATCACTCTGGCCTGCCTTCAGAAAGAATTCTGTTAGGTCTGTTTAGTAAAAATGCCCACTACTCCTGGTATCTCCTCAGTAATTTTCCATTCACTGATCCACATCACCTGCTCCTTGGCTATAAGTCTCCACTCCTCCTTGCTGTGTGTGAAATTGGACATTTCATTTCCCCTATTATAATAGTTCCTGAATAAAATCTATTTGTACCACTTTAACTACTGTCCAGGTCTGGTTTCTTCAACAAAGAAAAACCTGCAGCTTCAAAAGCCTGAGACTGAGGACCCTGTTAAGTCAAGCAATGGGCCAACTAAAAGTTCAACAAGATAATTCTAGAAAGGAGAGAGCCTTAAAAGGACTCAGATAAGCCCTTTCCATATCCCATATCTCACCCATATCTCTGGGTGACTAGAAAACTATTCAGCTTGAGGAAGACCCATGGACCTGACATGAAATGAAAGTCCAGAAAGACCTGAGATACAGTGTGTTCTCCAACCCACACACTGGTCACTTGACAGAGGATGTAAGCCTGACAGACTCGAGGTGTCCGAGCACTGCCTAAAACATTGGTTAACCAGAGAGCTTACACAGACACGGGGACGCCCTTAGGAAAGGCAGGAGAAAAAATAGAAGAACAAAAGCTTTAAAGACATCTACCATGTACCACAGGGGAAACAGATTCCAGGATTTAAGTCTAGGCAACAATGGACGATAACCCCAAGAAAAAATAAAACGGGATCTAGAATTGCTACACTATATTATCCAAAATGTTCAGTTTCAGTTTACAAATTTACTAGACTAAAAAGAAAACAGGAAAGTATGACTCATATTCAGGAAAAAAGGGCAATATAAAGTGACTCTGAATGGGCCCAGAATTTGGGTTTAGCAGACAAAGATTTCAAAGCACCTATTATAAATACATTTAAAGAATTTAAAGGAAAACAGACCAATTATTCCACAGAAATTATTTTTTAAAATGAATTAAAACTTAATTCAAGGGGTGCCAGGGTGGCTCAGCGGGTTAAAGCCTCTGCATTCGGGGTCCTGGAATCGAGCCCCGCATTGGGCACTCTGTTTCCCCCTCTCTCTCTCTGCCTGCCTCTCTGCCTACTTGTGATCTCTGTCTGTCAAATAAATAAATAAAATCTTTAAAAAAAACTTAATTCAAAAGCTGGAAAAAATAAAATGAAAAAATCACTAGATGGGCTCAATAGCAGATTTCAGATTGCAGAAATGTGAGTGAAAGCAGAGAACGACCAATGGAACACAGACAAAACAAGATTGAAGGCAAATGAACCTCAGCAATCTGTAAGTCAAAATCAAGAGAAGAGAGAGAAAAAAAATTTTGAAAAAAACAATTGCTGCAATCTTCTCATATTAAATTTAAAACATTAATCTGAAGATTCAAGATGCTAAACAACCCTCAGGTAAGAAAAACACAAAGAAATTCCTACCGAGACTCAGTCATTCCGTTGTAAGCAAGAGAAAAAGAAATTTTGAAAGCAGTATAAGAAAACAACTCCTCACAAATAGTGCACCATCAAAAAGATTAATTTCTGCTCAACAGCAACAATGCAGGTCAGAAGTCTTGGAATTGTATATCCAGAGTGCTAAAGGTCACCTGCCAACCAAGAATTCTATATGCAGTGCAATTCTTCTTCAAAAATGAAGGCGAGGGACACCTGGGTAGCCCAGTCGGTTAAAGGTCTGCCTTTGGCTGAGGTCATGATCTCCAGGTCCTGGCAATCTAGCATCATACTCAGTAGTTAAAGGCACACTTTTTCCCTAAGATTGAGAATAAGGCAAAGGGATGTTCACCCTCACCAATTCTAGTCAACATTGTACTAGAATTTCAGGACACAGCAATTAGGCAAGAAAAAGAAACAAACGTATCCAGATTGGAAATGAAGAAGTAAAACTATCTTTATTTTCAGAAGACATATTCTTGTACATATAAATTTTAAAAGACATGACTAATAAACTAATAGAACTAATAAATGAGTTCAGCAACATGGAGAATACAAGATCAACACACAGAAACTAATTGCAGTTTGATGTTTTAGGAATTAAGAGTCCAAAAATAAAATTAACAATTCAAGCTATAATAACATCAAAAGAATAAAATAGTTCGGAATAAATTTAAATTAAAAAGAGAAAACTTTGTTCATTGCAAATTACAAAACATTGCAGAAAAAGATTAAGTTTTGAATAAACAGAAGGACATCCCATGTTCATCAATTGGAAGACTTAATATTGGTTGAGATAGCAGTATTACATGTATTGATCTACAGATTAATGCACTATCAAAATCCTAACTGTCTTATTTGCAGAAACTGGCAAACCATCTTAAAATTCTTTATAGTAATTCAAAAGAACCTTTACAACCAAAACAATCTTAAAAAAGAAGAAAAGAATTAGATTATGATTATGAAACCTACTACAAAACTATGATAGTCAATATTGAATTATACTGGCAGATGTATAGAGCCATGGAAGAGAGTTAGGAGTGCAGAAAGGAACCAGGTATTGACTTTCAACAAGTGTGCCAAGACAATCCGATAAGAACAACATAGTATATTCAACGAATGGTACAGGGACAACTGCATATCTACTTACAAACAAATGGAATTGGACCTCTTCCTCATGTCAAACACAAAAATGGATCTTAACCTAAAGGTAAAAGCTAAAACAATAAATCTCTCAGAAGAAAATACAGGAGCATATCTCCTTGATCACGTGTTAAGCAGAACCTTCTTAGATATGACAGCAAGAGGATGAGTGACAAAAGAAAAAAATAGATAAATTTTTAAATTTATTTTGAGTTTCTCAAAATTTAAAACTTCTGTGCTTCAATGAGTACCATCCAAAAAAAAAAAAAAAAAAAGTGCAAAGACAAAACACAGAAAAGGAGAAAAATAGAAACTACAATAGAAACAATAGAAAAAAAGAAAAAAGAACCCAACTTTAAAAAATGAACAAAAGTTCTGAATGGATGTTTCTTCAAAGAAGATACCAAAGAGTGAAAACAACAAAACAGATGTATCATCAAGTAAAATGTGGTACATCCACACAGTGAAATATTATTCAGCAATGAAAAGAGGAAAAGGATTGACACATTTTACAACATGAATGAAATTTTCAAATTTCATGTTTTCAACATTATACTAAGTGAAAGAAGCCAGTCACAAGAGAGCATATATGGTCTCATTGAATTTATATGAAATATCCAGAATAGGCAAGTCCATGGAAACAGAAAGCAGGTTAGTCATTGCCTAGGGCTGGGTGGGGGAAAAACTGGGGTGAAATGGGGATTGACTTCTAATGGGCACACAGTTTCTTTTGGCGATGATGAAAATATTCTCCTTACACAACTGTATGAATATACTCAAACTACTGAATTGTCAAAAAAGGAAAGCCAAAGTGGAGGTATAGACTAGTATATATTTTACATTGTAGTTGGTGTTGTAGGGTCCAACTACAGAGCTTCTAGTGTGTCTGCATACTGGACTAAGCAATGGAGATAAAAAGACAAGCTTAGGGTTGCCTGGGTGGCTCAGTGGGTTAAGCCTCTGCCTTCAGCTCAGGTCATGATCTCAGGGTCCTGGAATCAAGTGTCGCATCAGGCTCTCTGCTTAGTGGGGGGCCTGCTTCCTCCTCTCTCTCTGCCTGACTCTCTGCCCACTTGTGATCTCTCTCTGTCAAATAAATAAATAAAATATAAAAAGAAAAAAAAAGAGAGAGAGATGAATTACCCCTTGCAGAGCTCAGGACAGTGCTTAGCATACATCAGACAGTCAAATGTTCACTCAACATTGACAAGGCTCAAAGTCAAGAATTTAAAACCCGGAACAGATTCCATGTTTTCCTGGTGCTTTGTTCCGTCTCTCTCTGTCCACTGATTTGGAAGACATTTCAGATCTTTCTGACCTTTATAGTTTGCTGCATGAGCTATATGAAGGTTTCCAGGGGCTAGAATGCCACATACCAGAGGTAACCTGTAATAAGCTAGACCTTTGGGTCCAGGTGTAGAGGATTAGTTCCATGCCCTCAGGGAGGATTTTGGCTTCATGATGTTGGGTCGATTTATATATTTTCCAGATTGCATTGACCATAAATTTCCATCCTCTTGTAGCAGATTCCCATTATTCTCTGCAAGTGGCTGATATATTACTAAAGCTGGTGCCATCCTTTACATGTCTCATAAATGTGCCTTCCTGCTTGACAGCTCACCAGGCCATACTGAAAGCACAGGGGCTTGCAGACATACCATAGCACCTTGTGTCCCAGTGGGCTGGTGACTGCAGCTGCGTCCAAACCATCAGTCTTGTCTCCATCAGTTGCTCTTTCCCATGTTAATCTGGGAGATAATTCCCTCTGATCTGCTCCTTCTTTCCCTGACTGCTCTCCCTTCTCCTTTCCAGGAACCTCAGCTAAGTCTACAACAAAAACTCCTGTATCCTTCTTTAGGAAAGGGGGTCTCTCTTTAACCTTCTTTCCATGTTCTCAGACAAAGACTCACACAGTACTTTCTATAGAATGGATACTGACAAAATAACTTTCGATACATCTACCACTATCAGCCAGAGACTAGCTGGGACTCTCAAACAAACAGAACAACCAACCAACCAACCAACCAACCAACCAACCAACAAACAAACAAAAATTTTTTCCTGTGACCTCCTTCTGGTGGAAGAGAGCAGGTTTAATAATCAAAAGGATTGCACCAGGAATTTAAAAAAAAAAAAAAAAAAAAGGATGTAAGAACCTCCAGAATGTGTCCAGGACAGTGTTATAGACAGAGATGACGATCTTCACTTTTATGATTTAATTTGGACCGGAGTGGATGCTTGCCATATTCTCTTGAAATTGAACCTTTGGAGATCCACTTCCTAGTTCAACGTTTACCCTACTGTGAAAATGAAAATTCGTGGGAGATATGTAATACATTAAAGTCACATATGTTTTTAGTATTGTACTGTGAATGAACTGACTGCTTCTCTCATGTGATGGCTCATGACCTATGAGGACTTATTCTTGAAGGTGACACCAAGGGACGGGCTTGCAAGTTGATTAGGAGGACGCTGGCAGGTGGGGCCAGGCAGCACAGTGAGTGTGTTATGCATGTCGGTGTGACAGGAAGAACCAGCCACGGGTCTGAGGACACGAGATGCCTCTCAGAAGAGAAGGCAAAAGTAATAGATCGAAGGGATGAAAAGACGCTGTGAGGAAAGAAGAGGTGCACGCACGCCAGGACACACGTAGGGATAACCAAGCCCACTGGAGCACAAGTTCTCCACCAGAATATTCCATTTCAAACCTAATATGGCTGCCAGGCTCCTGCTGAGGTGTCTCATCCTAGCTCACCACAGGCCCCAGTCACTCTGGGCAGTTGCTACCCCAAACCACTAGAACTTCCTTGAACTCTGTCTGAAGAGTGTCCTCCACACCTCCAGCTCTCTCTCTGGGCTGGTGCCCTCTTGTATTTCAGAAATTCATTCCTGACTCCCCCCTCTGACTGACAGAGCACCCTTGTGCCCATAGCACCCTGGCGTCTGGCTCTTTGAACCTCGGCTGGCTGCCCCGTGCTTCCCCTGTGACTTCCCTTGGTCTTCCACATTAGACCACAAAGGCGTGGAGAAGAGGGTGAAGTTAATCATCTTTACATTCTGGTGCCAAGCATGGAAAAGACCCTCAAAAAACAAATAATAATAACAAAAACAAATTTTGAGCAAATGAATTGAATAGCTTACTCTATTTTTTTTTTTTTTTTTTTTTTTTACAAAAGTGCAGCAGTGAATGAGTCTTTATTTCTCTGAGAAAATAAACCATGGAATTTGGGGAAAGAAATATTTTCTCCTCAAATATTTTGAGTGGTGACTTTTAGTTTTGTTTAGATAAAATAAACAGAGATGAAGCTGAGAAAAAAATATTATTTTCCAAGGGTTTTGTCACGACTGGACTCCTTTGGTGGAGAGAGAGCTGTTTCTGAACATCAGGGGTGTCTCACACTGGTGTAAAATACCACACTATCCTTAGGAGTACTTGATCAGATCAAGAAGAAGAATGGAAATGTGTTTCAGAGTGAGTGGGAATAAACGGCTAGCTTCAATCTAGGAACATACAAAGCAACTGGGGGGGAGCAAGACAATGAAATGCATTCAAGGGCGCCTGGGTGGCTTAGATGGTTAAGCCTCTGCTTTCGGCTCAGGTCATGATCCCAGGGTCCTGGGATGGAGTCCCGCATCGGGCTCCCTACTCAACGGGGAGCCTGCTTCTGCCTCTCCCTCTTCTACTCCCCCTGCTTGTGCTCTCTCTCTCTCTGTCAAATAAGTAAAATCTTTAAAGAAAAAAAAAAAAAAAAAGATGCATTCAACACGTGTGAAGTGACCAAACTGAGTGGCCTGAGAGAAAGGTGAAGGGAGATCTCAAGGAAAGCCCGAGCCTAGGGCTGGACCCCATCGCTCACGGAGGACCGGGCCACAGCGAGGAAACTTATGTGCTCACTTACGAATGCCATCCTCTGGTGATGGGGAGGGAGCAGGGTGGGCACAGAGGGTGAGAGCAAGGATGTGAGAATGCTGAGCCAAGGGCAGCAGGAAGGCAGGAGAGGGAGGGGTGAAAACCAGCCTACCTGACAGATGGAGGGCCCGGGAGGGATTGTATTTTCTGCTCTAATGGGCCTTGGAAATGAGACATTCCCACTCTCCCACACTCTCCTGGAGAGTTCAAAGCCTCTGTACACAGGAGTTCTCAATTTCCAAGGCACTCAAGTGAGGCAAAATATATCTTTCCCACCTGTAGTTTCACTGACAAATTATTTACGAACCTAAAAAGGCATTTTGCTGGCCCTTTGAAGAGGTTCCTTTTGTTCTTTGCCATGTGACTAAAAAGCAAAAGCCAACCCAAATTGCAGAAATAACTGCAACATACCACGTGGGTCAGATAATTCTCATGAATTCTATCATGTGGGCCCTTTCCATGTGAAAGTGTTCTTGAGTAACAGGTACGGATGAGTTATGGTGTTGGGACTTCATCTGGCAACACCAGACATTACAAAGGACAGAAGCTGAGTTCCTCTGAGGCCTTTCCTGTGAGGGAGGGCAAGGGTCACCCAACTTGGATCCATGAACCCTTGAGAAGGTGAGGCCATCTGCTGGGCCCAGGTTCTCCTTGGCAACAGAGTAAGTCCCTGCCTTTTAGACCAGTCTTCTCTATAGGGATCCTCTGCCCAGTCACATCTGAGAAAATCAAACCAAACTCTAAAAGACAAGGGCTCTAATAGAGTACAGGATTTCCAAATCTCCAAGGCTAACATCCTACCAAGCATCATGACTAATTTGCACTTTTTTGTGTGTGATTTTAAACCTTTTTAAATTTTTATAAGCTAGTGAATATTTTTTTCAATAAATGGGTTGAAATAATATAAAAGCAAATATAAACAATAAGCACATAAACTGGAAAAAATTTTGGCTCAGGGATTCTAATAACATAAAATTTTAATTAAGCATAAATTGACTTCTTAGAACTCTAAATTGGCTAGCATATTTAACATCCCAATATGTACTTATAATCATGTGTTATTGATATTTGTCCTCATCTTTATCTACAATATATACTGACTGAATTTCTATAACCCTTCGTTTTGGAAACCCTTGATTTACTGATAAATTTACTTCCAGGGTCTTTTTCCTTTCAAATATTGCAGCTTATACATGTATTTAAAAATTGCTTATACATGCCTATCGACACTAATTTATTTACTTATTTTTTTTTAAAGATTTTATCTATTTATTTGACAGCGAGACAGCAAGAGAGGGAGCACAGGCAGGGGAAGTGGGAGAAGGAGAAGCAGGCTCCCTGCTGAGCAGAGAACCCGATGCGGGCTCGATCCCAGGACCCTGGGATTATGACCTAAGCTGAAGGTAGATGCTTAAGGACTGAGCCACCCAGGCACCCCCATCCCATTATACAAGCTTATTTTTGAAAAATAGCTCATCTATACATCCCAAGGAGAAATCTGATGGAGACAGCCAAGTTTGGTGAGCGTGCAATACTGCAATGCAGTTGTGACACTAACTGACCCAAGTTAGCACAGACCACACAGATTTAACACAGTCCCCAGGAATACCTCCATTACTTCAGGCACCAGCCACGAGTTCCAGAGTTCTCAGGCCACCCACGCTTCTGCCCAACTGGGCACAAATTCAGAGGGTTCTCATGATCCTCTCAGGTTTGATAATTCACTAGAACAACTCACAGAACTCAGGATAACACTCTAGGTAGAGTTCAGTTTATTTCAAAGGATATAAATCAGGGCAGCCAAAAGAAGAGACCCATAGGTGAGGTCTGGAAGGATGCCAGATGTAGAGCTACCCTGTCCTCGCCTCGTGGAGTCAAGGTACACTAGTCTCCTGGCGTGTCCACGTGTAGCTACCCACCAGCAAGTTTAATGGAGTTTCAGTGTCCAGAGTTTTTATTCTGGTTTCACTATGTAGACCCGATTGTTTAAATCATTGATTACGTGACTGAACTCAATCTCCAGCCCTTCTCCCCTTCCAGGAGGTGGGGCTGATATTACCTGGTTCAAAGCCCTAAATTTGTCACAATAGCTGAGGCACACGGCTTATCATTTGTTTATACAATTCATACATTTATCCACTTAGTCAGCACATACATATACCCTTATTAAGTCCCAGGCCTATTTAAACTGTCACTGAGTGTGGCCTACAATTGAGTTTGGTGGGTTGGTGTTCCCCAGGAATGAATACTTCTGAACCTGAAAAAAAAAAGAAAAGTATTCCTGTAATATTAGAAGTAAGTTAGGGGCAGGGGAGGGGTAAGGTAGGGTGGCTAATGTTATCAAATGCCCTCAATCTGAGCAGGGACCAGGGAAGGAGTGACTGCCGTTGGGTGCCTATCTTCAGGTCAGTCCACAGGACAGACTTTCTAACAGATGAGTGTGGCAAAGAGGTTGAGCACCTTCGTGACTGGGGTGTGACAGAGCCAGTGAGTGAGGGGCTGGGACTGAACCAGGCTTCCTGACCCCAAAGCCCACCTCTTTTCCTTCCAATAGGGCATACCTACCATTGCTCTCACTTAGGATTGTTCCCAGGCAGTCTCTTTCCTGAAGCTTGGCTTCAGGATGTTGGGAGAATTGAAGGACACCACCTCTTTTAAGGGAAAAGATTTCTGTTGAAATGTGAGCAACAGTTGGTTCACCTTAGTGGAAAAATGATACCCAGTGACCCCTAACAACTGTGTTCTCTCTCAGTCAGAACTGTGAGTGTTCCTTGGACTGTCTTTTTTCTTTTTCCATTTGGGAAAAAAGACCTGAGTGCCTTTTCTCTATGTGTCCACTTCACCCTCTATGCCTCCACTTTGAGAAGCAGCCCACAGTATTAGTTATCACTGCTATATATCAGATTAACCCTCAGAACTGAGCAGCTAAAGACAACAAACACATCACCTCACACAGCTCAAGACATCAGTAATTTGGGAATGCCATTCTTGGGAACTTGTGTATGACAACCTCTCGTGGAGTCACAGCCAAGTTCTGGACTGGGGCTGCAGTCATCTGAAGGCTTGAGTGGGGCTGGATGATTTACTTATAAACTCTCTTAGGTAACTGCTGGTGAAATGTCTCAGATGTTCGCCATATAAACCTCCCCAGATGGCTGCTCACAACAGCAAAGGCAGCTGGCTTCCCCCAGAGAGAATGAATGATGAGACAGAGGATGGGTACAATGAAGTCAGAAGCTTCTATATGTTTTATAGCAGGGTCTTAGAAGTAACATACCAGAATCTCTGCTTGTATTTTCCTGGTGACACAAACTGACCCTGGTACAGTGTGAGAGGGAATTGCCAGGAGGCAGAAATCATTGGGGGTATCTTAGGAATTGGATACCCGAGTCCCCTTCTGACCACCAATGATTCCTGTCCCTCTCACATGTTAAATGCACTCACCTCCTCCAAAGAGTCCCCTTCCCCACCTCACCTCTGCCAATCTTACTTTTGTTTTTCATGACAGGTAATGCATGACACTTAATATGAACAGTTTTCTCAACTTCCCCTGCTTCTAGAAGTTGGGGGGTTCAGAGGCTTCTTTTTATTTTGAATCTTCTTTCATTTTGAACTGCCTGTGTCAGTCCAAGCTGGAGGCATTTCCAGGTATATAATTCCCCTTATAACATTGTGGGTCTTGTGTGAATCTTATTGGGGTTTATATGAAAACCATATCTATAACTCCCTTCAATATAAGTCCTTTTCCACCTGGGATTTCTGCTGAGAAGTAGTCCTTGTAAATTTCTTAAAAAACCCTATTGTATGATTGAGAGTCCATGAAGCACACCCTTAAAATTTTGGAGCGCCTTTTTTTCTGATTGAATGGTACCCTAAGGTAAAATCTTTGATATTTCTGAGGTCTTTACAAAGGATTTTTTAGTCACACACTGTTTTCACTTCTGGAATATGCTTTTTTGAGAGTGTCCTGTATTTGATCTTTGCTCAGAAGACATTTCTTAATTTCAGCATCAATTGCCATCCAGAGAGGCTAAAAATCTTCAAAAACAGCAAACCTGGGCTCCTTTTACTTCAATGCATCACTCTCTTCTTTCATATGTTACCATAAGCAGCAAGAAGAAAGCAGGTGGCGCCTTCAATCCTCCTCCGTTACACCACCTGGTTCACTAAATACATTTCCTACTGCCTACCTAGTACAGGAAGCAGTGTTTCGAAATACTATCACTGAGTAACAAAGATCCCCTTTCCTCCAGCATTCAGAAAGGTTCTCCTCCCTTCCCTTTAAGCCTCACCAGCAGCCTCCTCAAATTCAGATTCTCCTAACATTTTGGTCAAGGCAGCTTAGGCTTTCCTCATTGTTCTCTGTAAAATCCCACTGCCACTAATGCTCATATTTTAGGTTATTTGTTATGGAAACATTCTCCTTCCAGTTACCAAAATCTGATTAGGTATCTACTTTTGTGTAGGAACAAAATAACTATCAAAACATGGTAGCTGGGGGGCACCTGGTTGGCTCAGATCATGATCCCAAGGTCCTGGGGTCAAGGCCCGCATCAGGCTCCCTGGTCAGCAAGGAGCCTGCTTCTCCCTCTCCTTCTGCTATTCCCCCTGCTTGTGCTCTTTCACTCTGTCTGCCAAATAAATAAATTTTAAAAATCTAAAACAAAAACAAAACAAAACATGGTAGCTGAAGATAGCAAATATATATTATGTGACAAGGTTCCTGAGAGTCGGGAATCTGGAAGCAGCCCAACAGAGTGGTCGTGAGTGAGGATCTCTGATCAGGTTGCAGGCAAGACATCAACTGGGGCTGCAGTCATCTGAATGCTTGAGTAGGGCTGGGGAATCATGTGCCCATTGGCAGGAGACTTTGGTTCCTCACCCCGGGGGCTGCCCATGACCTGGTAGTTGACTTCCTATGGAGAGACACTATTTTGAGAGGGAGGGAGTGACCAAGACAGAAGCTGAAGTGTTTTCTTTAAACCCATCTTAGTAGTGACCTGCCATCACTTCTGCCATATTCTAGTGGTCACAGGGATCAATCTTGGTACAATACGGGAGGCAATCCTGCAGGGACACTACAGGAGGCAGAGGTCATAGGGGGTTGGGTGACAATACTACTGATTCTTGACATCTGCTTTCCCTGGCCATCCACTGCAGCAGACCCTGAGCGTTTTTCAGTCTGCTCAAAGTTCTTACCATCAAGGAACTGGGCCACTTCCTCTCAGGAACACTGTATACATAAACTTAATGCAACAATTCAGTGGTTAAACATAGCCATAAACTCTTTCCTCCAGCTTAGTGGATGTGAGTAATTCTCTCTGAGGCATTTACAGAAGAAGAGAATTTAGATCAATAGCCATGTTTTCCCATAACAGAAGTACACTCCAACCCTACAGTCTGACTTGTGCTTTTGAATTTCATTTGGTGTTGGCTTGCTATTGGGAGGAAACACAGTGACAGCTGTACCATGGTATAAACTTTTCATTTTTGAATGTAAAAGTCCTAGATGCAAGTTACATGGGAATATGTGCCACATGACTCCTACCAAAACACAAGGAGTGAAGACGTTCTGCTCTTGGTTCAACCCTCCATGGAACAAAGGGTTTTTTCCTCAGGGTTAGCCATGCAGAGAGAAACTGTCCTGACTGCAACTGCCACCTCCCTTTCTAGGTGAAACATTTCAGGCAAAGAGCCCAAGGCTCCTCTCTAGACTCAGGACAGGGAGGAGGCCCAACCCTGTATTTGGAGCCAGTCCTCCATTAAGAGAGACTACAATGGTGTAGACTCTTGGTATGAAACCCCCAAAATGCTATAGGGAATGAGAGCTAGTGTAGACTTTGAAAATATTTGTTGGTTTTTATTTTGACTCCTTAAACCATAGAAGTATTGCATGTTTGTAAAAGAGTTTTAATTTTACACACACACACACGTATATATATAACTTATTGTAAGTATGTATGTGTATGTATATATACATGCACATATATTTATAAAGTGTGAGTTTATATATAACGTATACACTCTAGGGGAAGTAGATTATAATTTTCTAGCCTTTTCCCCATATATCCCATATATCCCCATATATCCCATATTTCCCCATTTATCATATATCATAAATTTAAAATAGTTCATCATTCAGCAGGTATTGATTTACCCTGCATACTGGGGCATAGTAGTGGGGCGGGAAAAAGAACATTATAGATCATACATTCTCTATGATGTGGGGAGAAAACAACAAGCCAGATAAATGGCTAATTATATAGTATATTAGAAGGAGTTAAATGTCATGGAAAAATTCAAACAGGGGGGAGGATAAGGGGAGTCATGGTGGGAGAGGATTGTGGTTTGAAATAGAATGATTAGGAAGTGCTTCACTAAGAAGGTGACATTTGAACAGATTTGGAGGAAGTGAAGGGGCAAAGCATGGGAACCCCCAGGGCCAAAAGCATCCCAGGCAGCAGGAACAGCAAATGCAAAGTTCCTGCGACAGAAACATGTCTGAGGGGAAAACAATAGAGAGGGGATCGGATTGGTGGTGAGTGGTGGAAGTGGAAGGGAAGTTTGGGTCTTACTCAAGGAGAGACAGAGAGCCATCAGGGGAATCTTGAGCAGAGGAACCCCATGATCTGAGGTTTTAAAAGAGTCACTGTTCCTGCTGTGTGAGGCCACAGCCTGTGGTGGGCAAGGCAGAAACAGGGCCTGGTGAACCTAACCATGTGGGTCAGGTACAGGGGAGATGGAGGGCCAGGCTTACCCAGGGTTGGGATTTAGTTGGCCGAGTGTGACAAATTCAGAGAGGGACAAAGGGACGGAAGTATGTGCAAAAAAGGGATGATGATTGACACTAGGCTCACTCAGTTCTGGAGAAGAAGGACATTAAGAACAGAAGAAAGAGGCAAGATTGGGGTGGGTGGGCGGCTCAGTGGATTAAGTGGGGGTTTCAGATCAGGTCATGATCTCAGGGTCATGAGACGGACTCTGAACTCTGCAGTCCGCCTGTTCCTCTCCCTCCCCCTCCACCCCTCTCTCCCCTCTGTCCCTCTCCTCATTGTTTCTTTCTCTCTAGTCCTATCTAAAATAAGTAAATAAAGCCTTAAAAAAAAAAAAAAGATGCAAGATGGAGGAGCAATGGAGGAGTATGGGATGGATGGTGTCCATGGGTTGTCGTCCCAGTGGTACTGAGGAGTTGTTTGAATCAGGGGAAGAGAGGACTGAGTGGGAAGATAGGCTAGGGCCAGAGGAGAATAGAATACCTGAAATTGAGACTATGGCCAGCATTGCAGGTTTGGGTGACATCATTGTCAAGGGCATGACCATGGGCTATGGTGCAGAAGAGAGCACAATTGCTGGAGGAAGGGAGGACAAGAACTGCAGTCAGGGTGTGGAAGGATTCCAGGTGTGGCTAGCTAGTGAGCCAGGAGCCCAAACTTCCAGAAATGAGGGTGGGAAGCTCCTGACCCGAGGGTGGGAAGATGACTGCTTCAAGGAGAGCTAATACTAAATTCTAGTGGTGCCGGCCTCAAAGATGGGGGTTTGTAGGGAGAAAGGAGGGAGAAGCGTCTGTAAGTAGCATCGAGAAGGACAGAGGATGCCACCTCACCTACAGATCTGGTGAGCTAATAGTGGGCACACTGCCCCATGTCACTCTTCCTTGGTTTCCTATTGAGTCGGTAACTCGTGATTTATTTAACCAGTCTACTTCGGAAGGTCACTTAGGATTGTTTCAGGTGTTCTGTGGGGGGTTTTTTGGTTATTACAAACAATCCTGCAATTACCATCTTTATTAATAATAACAATAATGCCCATTGAGGCCAAGTGTGTGGGAAGCAAGGAAGTGGCAGGCACCTTGGGGTCCAGTCTGGGCCTTGGAATCACCAGCTGCCCACGTGACACCAGGGTGAGGAAGAACAGCCTGTCCACAGGCTTTTGCACAGCTTTAGGCACTGTATTCTAGGTACTCACTTTCTTTGGTGTGGTATTCAACTCGCACTGTTCTGATTTCTTCCTTGTGTGCTATAGAGAGACCGATGTTCATCTGATCAGGGTATGATGGTCTGCGGAATGGCAGCTGGGTAACAACCCAAGGGACTGAAATTATGGGTCGTCTTGCAACTTTACCTGGTGGACATCTGGGAGGGAATGGGAGACTCAGGAACCCAAGTGTTTAGTGAAGAGAGGACAAATTCATGTGCCAACGTCTTGGGGGAAATCCTCTAACATGAGGAAAAATGCACCTGCGTAATAGGAACAGGGGCTGCAAATCAGGACTCAGGTTCCAGGCTGCTTCTGCTGCCAACCCCATGGGCAAACTCTCTGCTCTTCCTAGAGCCCAAACTTCTAAAATACAAAGCTGGGGTCAAGAGGAGGCAGCACCATGTAGAGAGAGGGAAATGGACTTTAGAGTCGACTAGTGCTCACTTCACATCCAGGTGCCTCAATTTCCCTCAATGACTAGCTCCGGGAACTTTTTTTCTCATGAGTGCAAGGAGGATTTGAGTTACCTGAGGATAGCGACCATGGGGAGTTTGCCCCTCATAGGTCCTGTGCATATCAAGTTCTGATGAACGGTCACTTCCCATCCTAACCCAGTTTTGCAGTTCCTAGCCAAAGTCTTGATACTTATGGAATCTAGACTAGTATGGCTTTAGGAAGAGTGGTTGTTACTTACACAGTACTGTAAAACATCCCCAGCTGGGGTTGCAGCTAGGGCTGGGGCAGCTTCTGTCTTCAAATCCATGAATAGTGCTGCGGGGAAATGTATGCGTATTCATTGACAATGGGCCCAGTGGAAACCAGAAACAACCTTACATCATTTCAGCTCAGGTTTTGCTGCCAAATAAACAATGGCAAGATTTCTGCTTTCAAGCCTGGTTCTTCCCTCTGGCATGGAGAAAGTCACCAGATGTGATGCCGGAGAGAAGACATTTATTAGAACATGGAGTACTAGTATCAGGCTTAATGAAAGCCATGTTAATATCTCCTATGGTCTAACTTGCCTTAGTTTCCTTTTCCTCCCCCCAAAATACAAAAAACAAAAACAAAACAAAGAAAAACCCCAACCACTCTGTCCCCAGAATGAATCCACACACACCTCAGTGTCCCTCTTGCCCACCCATAGCCCCCCTCCAGGGCCATGTAGGGGAAGGGAGGGTGGGTGGCCTCAGGTCTCTTCCAAGAAACTACTCCATGGATGATGGGGCCAAGAGGATGGACAATCTAGTTTACTGCCTCCTGCACATCCTGATGACAACCTAGGCTCTCCCCTGAGCTAGGTTGTGGCAAGGTGAGTGTATTAGTGCTTATCGGCTACTATGACAAAAAATACCAAAGACTCGGTGGCTTAAAAAACAAATTTTTATTTCTTAGAGTTCTGGAGGTGGGAAGTCCAAGACCAAGCTGCCAGCAGACCCGGTGCCTGGTGAGAACCCATTTCCTCATTCATAGATGGTGCTATGATCTGAATGTTTTGTCCTCCCCCAAAAAATCATGTGTGAGATTTCTGATGTCCAGTGTGATACAAAAAGAAGTCTGAACCCTGGAAAAAGGTCCTCATGTAATCATGCTGTCACCCCAGTCTCAGACTTCCAGACTTCAGAACTGTGAGAGAGACATTCTTATGATTTGTAAGATATCCCGGCTGCAGTACTTTGTTATTGCAAAGCACAAATGGACCCAGACAGATGGCCATCTTGCCGGTTTACTCCCATGACGGGAAGGGCAAGGGGGCTCTATGTGATCTCTTTTATGAGGCCATAATCCCATTCATGAGGGCTCTACTCTCGTGATCTAATCACCCCTCAAAGGCCCTACCTCCAGATGCCATCATATGGGGGTGTAGTTTAGAGCAGAGGACACAAACATTCAGGAAGGATTTTTATTTCCCAGGTGCTCCGAGGGGGTTATTTTGCTCTTTCTGCTCTTGGTCTAAGATGCAAAGGAATCAGGACTCCACCTGGCATGACACCTCTTGACGTTTTCCTGTGGGAAAGGCTGCTGCAAATTGCTTTTTGGTAGAATAAATATCTGCCTCTGGGTTCAAATCCTGACTCTACCACCTGCTAAGATGCCTCCATTTCCCTGTTCCATTTCAATCAGCTAAGGCACGTATGATGAATGGCATAATTCTTGGCCTCAGATGTTAACCAAAAAAATCAATGTCAGTTTCCTCTCCTCTTTAATTCTGGGTGTGACAAAAAGGAAGCCCATCCATTTAGTTCACGTCCACTTTTGTGTAGGCCCTTCTTTTCATGCTACTAAAAAAAAAATGGTTTTGAAAAGCTATAACCAGTTAGGGCAATATAAACCTTGAAACAGGAAGTTGGAACTGCTTCAGAACTAATATTCCATCCCTCAGATACCTGAGTAAAGAGGTCTTACTCCTAAGAAGTTCTTTTGGCAACAACTTCCCTCAATTTTTGTTTGAAAATGTCTTTATTTCTCTTTCATTTTTGAAGGGCAGTTTCATAGGGTAAAGAATTCTAAGTTGGTGGGGTTTTTCTCTCAAAACTTAAAATATTTCACTCCATTCTCTTCATGCATGCATGATTTCTGAAAAGTCATTTGTAAGTCTTATCTTTGGTTCTCTAGGTAATCTGCTTTTTCTTCTGGCTTCCTTCAAGACTTTTCCTTTACTTTTGATTTTCTGCAGTTTGACCAAGATTTGCCCAATTGTGTGGATTTGTTTTGTTTTGTTTTTGGAATTTATCCTGCTGGTGTTTTCTGAGTGCTAGTTGTTCCCTGACACTAATTTGGAGAAATTTTCAATCATAGTTCTTTCAAATATTTCTTCCGTTCCTTTCTCTCTTTCTTGTCCTTCTGGCATTTCCATTGTGTGTGTGTACCTTTTGTGTTGTCCCACAGTCCTTGGGTAGCCTCTCCTCTTTTCTCTTTGCTTTGCAATCTGGAAAGTTTCTGTTGTCATGTCCCCAAGCTTGAGTCTTTCCTCAGCTGATTCCACTCTACTAATTAGCCCATCAAAAGCATTCATTTCTGTTACAATATTTTTGATCTCTGGCATTTCCTTTTGATCATTTCTTAGAGTTTTCATCTTTCTGCTCATATTATCCATCTGCTCTTGCACATTGTTTACTTTTCCCCTTAAAGCCTTTAGCATATTAACTATAGTTTTAAAAAAAATTCCTGGTCTGATAATTCCAACATCCCTGTGGTATCTGACTCTGGTTCTGATGCTCATTCGGGCTCTTCAGACGGTTTTTTGTGGCCTGTAAGTGTGCCTTGTAATTTTCTGTTGTTAGGCAGGCATGGTGTATTGGTGGAGGGACCTACTGTAAAAAGCCCTTTAGTGACACGTTGGGTATGGGAATGTGGAAGCGCTCTACAGTCCTAAGATGGGGTCTTGGACTTTTGGTGAGCTTGTATCCTTCCATTGTGAATTTTATTAGGTCTTTTCAGTCACCTGCATCTTCTTAGGTGAAGTAGCATGGCTGGAGGGAGTTGGAGTTGGATAGGTTCCTTTCCCCATGGTGGTTAGGCTCTGATTAAACCCCAGCAGGTTAGACTCTGGTTAACTAGTTTCTCCTGAGGGCAGGACTTTGAGGAAGAACAGAATGCTCTGTATTTCAAAATGGTTCCTTTCCACTTCCCCTGCTGGAAGCAAGAGGGGGTTTTTCTTTGATCTTCTCTTTGAAAATCTGGTAGAGCTCCAGTAGGTAAAACTCACAGAAGTGGGGTACTCCCTTATTCTGGGTCCCCCTGGGCTTTTTATCTCTTAGTTCTGCTACCCCAGCACTGGTTCCCACGGAGGTTTCTGCTTGTGACTGTCTGTTCTGATAAGTTGTGATTCTCTGTAGCCAACTGTTTGTCTCTCCAACTTTGGGTACAGTGATTTACTGGGTGATCTCACTTTTGTGACGAATCTAAGAAGAGACGTTGATTTTTCAGTTCATCCAGCATTTTACTTGTTGTTAGAATGAAGACATCTAAGCACCTTACATGCTGGACCAGAAAC
This sequence comes from Mustela erminea, assembly GCF_009829155.1. Taxonomy (NCBI): domain Eukaryota; kingdom Metazoa; phylum Chordata; class Mammalia; order Carnivora; family Mustelidae; genus Mustela; species Mustela erminea. The sequence goes on from NC_045620.1 coordinate 55,715,794, forward strand.
CAGAAGTGGCCTGTCTTTTCCTAGCAACATCTTCCTGCTAAATGTGTATCCATATGTCCCACATTACTAGCAAAGATGTGACAGAGCTGTTGCAGCTCCCCAGTAGACCCATCAGGTTCGTTCCATGTCTCCATGTCTGGAGTTGTGGTTTCCAAGCAAGGGGGCACTCCCTGGGGAAAGAATCTTCACTGGGGCCTGGGAAAGAACACCAGAACTCAATTTATATTTATTTTTTATCTCAGTTTTCTATTTCTCTTTTTGTAGGTTTTACAGCGTGCATGAGAGATTTGTGTGGAAATACTTATGTATACTTTCTAAATAAATCATGGGGCTACTTGCTCAGACATTTTGAATGATAACAATTGTGTTCAAAATAAAATGGAGACCACTGTTTTAGAGCTTGACAAGGTAATTTCTCTACTGGTGAAAATAGTACATTTGGTTCCTTCTAAAATAACATGATCATTTTCCCCGTCTCTTGACAGAGATTTACCCAAGTACATATGTTTTGTCTTGTTTTGTTTCAATGAAGCCCTCAGATCTTTGGAATAATATTGTACTTTTGCACTGATATGTTAATGTTTCGTGTCCATTCCTTAAATTTAAAAAAGAAGTATTTTTTTTTTTTCGTCTTCACTTTCTCTCTGCTGTAAAAGTTTCCATGCTGGCAAATGGAGTCAAGCCAATTTAGTCTTGCCAAGAGGGAGGACCAAGACTGCTGATTTCCAGGTTAGAAAATAGCCTTCTTTTTTCTTATTTTTCTTTTTTGTTGGGGCGTGGGAAGGAGGGGCCAGTGGTCAGTGTTTACACTCTCTGGGCCCCTGAGAAGCCAACAGGTGGTTCTGTGGTTCTGTACTCTGGAGCAGTTCCTGAGACACAGCCAGAGAACTTGTTCCCAAGAGGAGGACAAAAAGTTACCTATTGCCTCTTGTACCCAAGCATTTCAGATATAGATACTCTAGCTTCACTGTATAATCATGGAAGTAATGGCAATTTTCAATGACAGGCCTTGAAAACTGGCAAAGATTAAGAAAAGGCTCCCATTTTCCTCCCAAACACAAGTTGACACTAGCACCTGGTTTGTCTAGGATTCGGGGTTGGAAGTCAGCAAAATTACAGAGGTTATAAGACAATACTTGCCATGGTAGGCAGTCCCAGCCCTGGTGGGAGTTTGGAACAGGGGTCTTTTGTGATGTCTGGCCTCCGCCAACCTTGTAAATGGGTTAGTGAGGACAACTCTGCCTGCCTCAGTATTGCTGTGAAGTCAGATGAGATCAACTACCAATGAGGAAGAGCTTGGAAATCCCTGGGCCCCACACATGAAAGAAGGCCCCCCTGCTGTCCAGGTGGCCACTTGGGCTCATCTATGTCAGCACCACCACCCCCACCCCATCCAGGCACCCCCAGGTGCCCAGAGACACTTTGTGTCTATGATTCCACCAGCAGAATCTCTCCTTCTTCTATCCATGCACCAAAATGTCCCTGTCCATGGCGTACTCATTGCTGGTCACTACCACATATAAAAAGCATTTGAATGAGGAATTCTAGAAACAGAGTTTCAATGTAATTGATAACCTATAAATTTAAATTAATTTCAATTTTTATAAAACAGATTTTTGGCAAGGTGTTGGGAGGCCAGGTGGAGATACTAAAGCGTAGAAAGCCCCTGGGGTACCCTTTAAACCATTGTTTTCAATCCTGGCTGCACATTAGAATCACCTGAGAAGACTTTAAAATTCCTGATGCCACAGGGGCACCCCTGCCCAGGGCCATATTATAATTTTTGTGAGCCTCTTCCTCTAAAAACATATTTAATATCACATTTTACTACTGCAGTGGTATAAAGACAGGTATGTTAATATTACGTATTAAAACCTTTTCTTTGACCTGAAAACTCATTTTCTTCTTTTGATTTTAAACAAAGTAAGAACACTTTTTTAGTGTGCCTGGTGGGCGTGTCATTCCCGCCAAGAAGAGCTAAATCAGAACTTCTTGGGTGGAATGGAGGCCTCAGTGTTTTCTAAAGGTCCCCAGGCCATTCCTGCAAATAGCAGAACTTGAGACCTGCTTTTAACCAACCAAGAAGGAATGCCTACTTGACCGGATTGGTGAAAAATAGACTAAAGAGGTCACCTCTTCTCGTCCTAATGGACCAAAGTTAGCCAAGGTCGACCTGAAGAAACCTTGCCTCCCTCCACACCCAGAAATTCTGGCAGAACAAAGCATCCCTTACTCCTTTATCATCATACCTCAGGCATTCAAACCCCTGCCTGCCTGATAAGAAACCCCTGAATGTCAGAACTAAAGAAACAGAAAGATCTGTACACCCATCTCCTTTCTAGATGTAGAAACAGCTGTTGCTGAAGTATCTGGTCCAAGGTCATGGAAATGTCTGAAGCCAGAACATGCCCTGAGACCCGTCTGCACATCTCACTATATGTTGCAACCCCTCAAGAAGGAACTCACAGGCCCCAAAGGGCAGAACCAGGAAAGTCTCTTGAGCGCAAAATTTGCTAGGTCCTTCCACCTGCTCATGAGCAACCATGATCCCAGGAGGGGCAGTCCCTCTCCGGGATGGCATTACATACAGATCACCTGAGAATAGAATGAATACATCAGACATTACAAGACATTCCACCAGAAACCTTATTATGGGCACAAGCCCTACCATGCTGACATAGGGTTCAGAGAGAGAAGGAAGAAAAGGTTATAACAAGAAGTTGCAGGTGTTCTGGGAGATGGGAAAGTGATTTCAGCTTCTTTCACATCCAGCGACATCTTTGGAGCCATTTGCCTTTCCTTCCTCCCATCCTTTCTCCCTCCCCTCTTCCTCCCGTTCTTCGTTCTTTCCTTCCATCAACAAACGCTTGTTGGGAACCTACTCCTAAATGTGTGGGCTACTGTAGAACGTGTCTAACAAAGAAGAATGTGTTCCTACCCAACATCTCAGATTCGCAGCCCTGGGGGGAGAAAGGCAGGCATGTAGGTAAGTTATAGAACAAAACCAGCAGTTCAGATATATGGGAGCATGAGTAAAGGGCACATTCCTGGGCCCCAGGGGCTTACTGGAGCTGGTATCTTACAACAGACGTATTTTGAGCTGAGTTTTAAAGAAGGTTCCTTAGTTGTCATGGAGATGGGATTGGTCTATGAGAACGCACAGAGCGAGGAACTGGAGGGGAGCTCAAGGGTTCTCCGGTGTTATTTACTTTAAGTGTTTCCCATTAGGAATCAGGGCATTAATTAACTGCAACCACCTCAGTCATTTGGCGGGGGGGGGGGGGGGGGCCTTTTCTGCAAATGCAGCTAGAGCTAGAGAATTTCTCTAGCCAAGTTCTAGAGAAATTCTTTTTCCCTTCTTTGTGTACCTCCTGAAACCAAATTACAGCTATGGCCCCCTACACCTGCATTTTCACAGGGTTTCCCATAGCAATCAAATTATGAAATGGGAGTAGGTGCATAGATAAGACAGAGATGGAAATAGTGCCCAGTACAATGAAGGAAAGTGTTGTGAGGGATGAAGCTTCCAAGTTCATGAACAATTTATGTTTTCCTGAAGGTGGTCCTTTGTAAGTGCCAAGGCCATAGCTTACCTGGAACTCTCAGAACCTGTTCTTGTTTGCTGGTTATTACAGATCACACCAAAGCTATGCCTAACCAAGCTCAGCATAGATCAAGGGCTTTTAAAGGGTTTTTATTTTGCATCACTATTTTTAGCTATTGCATAGAAGAAGATTGAAAAGAAACCTATCAAAACATTAACGGTTTGTGCGTGAGTGGTGATGGGATTTTTGACTTCTTTTTCTTCTCTCTCTCACATATTATTTTAATTTTTTTATCTTGAATTAATTACAGACTCACAGCAAGTTGGAAATATTGTGCAGAAAGATCCTATGTGTCCTTCACCCAGCTTCCCCCAGTGATTACATCTGACATAACTATAATACAATCACCGAAACCAGAAAGTTGACCTCAGTACAGTATGATAAACTTGACTACAGATCTAACTCAGATTTCACCAGTTTTTACATACACTCGTGTGTGTGTGTGTGGGGGGGGGGTGTCTGTGCAGATTCACCAGATATATAGATTTGTGTTTTCGTATTTTAAAAATCTTTTTATAATAAGAATGTATATGTCTTACTATAAAGAGAAAAGCTTTACTCAAATTCTTTTCTGGAAGTCTTTCACGGCAGGGGAACCCTAAATATATAAATTTTTAAGTACAAAATTATTAATTGTGGAATTACTTATAATAAGCAACCTTAAGGCCCACAAGGGTCCAACTAGAAATAATTAAGCTGAATTAGCTAGAGTACATTCACTGATGAACTATGTGTAGATCTATGAACTGCTGGTGATAAAAGTTTGTGATAACACAGGAAAATGCTTGTGATGAATTTAAATGAGAACTCAGTACCAAACAGTGCAAGTGTGGGATGTGACTATGGACAGAGATCAGGGCACGGGGTGGGGGAACATACCCAAACTCTTCTTTTTATTTTTCCTTGTTTCCCCCAATTTCCTTATTGAACATGTCTCATTTTAAAATTCATTGCCTTGTGATCATATTAAAATACAGATTCTGATTCAGTCAGCTGGGACCCGAGTAGCAAGTAAGAGGCCAAGATTTTTATTTCTAGCAAGTTCCCAGGTGACCTAGATGCTCCTGTTCAACAGTTCACACTCTTTAAACAACAGATTATTAGCAAATGGACCTTTAGAAATAATAAGGAGCTTCTTACATTGAAAACTGACCTCAAGTGCCAAAGCATAACTCCCCCCACCAAAATCCAATAAATTTCCCTTTCTTTACAGATTCCCCTTGGAATTTCCAAGTAACAGATGGAGAGTTGGCCTTGTCAAGCCCAAGACAGTGGGATTATTCCTTTGTTCTAAGTGATTTTGTTTACCGAAGGTGGGAGCACAGTTTTCCATTTGTGGGGTGGCCTTGTCTTTCAGCCAAAGCTTGAGTCTTGTTGATTCCTTGCTTTCCCTGGGAGGACTTATTTTGCCCCCTTATCATCATGGCACCCAAAACCAGGTATCTACCTGGAACCCCAAAGATGGAAAAGCACAGTGGGGTGAGGTCCTCCTCAGACACGTAACCCTTGTGCTCAATAGCTACCTGCTTAAGAAAAGTAATGCGAGGAACAGAGAGACTCCCTTTATCTTTTGGCAGCCTCAACTGTGAAGCACTTTATTTTTCTTTTAATCTTTCAGCAGGGGCTGTTTCTGCTCTAAGCGTTGCCAAATTAGATTACAGCCCAGAAATTTCTATTTTTAAAATACCACAAAGTGTTTTGTGTGAGTCAATGAAGCAGTATAAGAAGACTTTTATTTGGTTTGTCATTTATAGATTCCAGTGCTCTTCTGTAAATATGACTTGACCTCTGTAATGTTATTTCTTATTAAAACTCATGCGTGTTCTATGTAGAATATATGGACTTTTTAAAAAAAATGTTTTATTTATGTATTTGACGGACAGAGGTTACAAGTAGACTGAGAGGCAGGCAGAGAGAGAGGAAAGGAAGCAGGCTCCCTGCTGGGCAGAGAGCCCGATGTGGGGCTCAAACCCAGGACCCTGGGATCATGACCTGAGCCAAAGGCAGAGGCTTTAATCCACTGAGCCACCCAGGTGCGAATATATGGACTTTTTATCATGTAAAATTAAGAAACTTAATTCTTCCATAAGCTTACTACCTATAATGGTGTTTTCTGTTTTGTTTTCACCTAAATGTAATATACATGTCTCTTTTTTGTTAAGCTGTTATCATACCATGTTAGCAGTTTTGTAATATCTGTTTTATTTTACTTGACCTTCAGAATGGCCTTGGGAGGAGGCAGGGAAGATATCATTAACTGCAGGTCACTGGAGTTGGCTCAGCCGTGATAACATTCCTGTCACTCGTAGAAACTCCTCCTTCTAGAGCTCAGTCCAGCCGCTCTATGGGGACACTCCCTGGTGAAGGCTAATCATTGCCTAGACTGCTCTATGAATACAAATGGATAAAATAGATTAATGGAGGAGAAGGGAGAAATTATTCCTAAATATTAATTGGATAAAATGGAATTTATGGAGAGCTCTCATCTTTGCTTTTTTTTTTTTTTTAAAGATTTTATTTATTTATTTGACAGAGAGAGATCACAAGTAGGCAGAGAGGCAGGCAGAGAGAGAGAAGGAAGCAAGCTCCCTGCTGAGCAGAGAGCCCGATGCAGGCTCGATCCCAGGACCCTGAGATCATGACCCAAGCCGAACGCAGCGGCTTAACCCACTGAGCCACCCAGGCGCCCAAGCTCTCATCTTTGAAGAGGTGGCTGATGTCCCCTAAATTTCATTTTCTTCCGGTCTAGAAAATGACACTACTCAGAAGTGTATTAAAACCACATCCCCAGTAAACATGTGGCAGTATGTGCACGCGGAGTGCCACAGTTAAGGAGAACCTGATGCTCTAGAACCACATGCAACGAAATGAACTAGGGCATTCATAAACACAATATTGAGGGAAAAAAAGCTAAGTACAACAGGAGACACACTGCATGGTTGCATTTATGCAAAGTGCAAAAAACAGGCGAAACAAAGCTGTGATATTAGAGGCCAGGAGAGGGGTTCCCCCTGGGGCCCTGGTGACCAGAAGAAACATACACAGGATTCTGGAAGCACTGGTAACATTTTACTGCTCTTCCTCACTCCCCCTCCCCTCCCTTTCTCCCCCTTCCCTCTTCTCCTTCCTCTTCTCCCTCTTCTTCCTTTGACTGTGGGAAACAGACTTTGTTTCTTAAGCACATTGTTACAGTACGATTGATATACGAAAAGCTGTAAGTATCTAATATATACCACCTCATGATCTTGGAAAGAAGTATACACCTGTGAGACCATCACCACTGCAATCCATGCTGTAACATTTCCATCACCTCGAAAACATTTTTTTCCAGTCCCCTTTGTGAGTATGCATGTGTGTGATAAGAATACGTAATGTAAGATCTGCCCACACAGTAAATGCTTAACTATTCAAAACAGTATTATTGACTCTAGGTAGTTGCTGTACAGTAGGTGTCTACAACTTACACATCTTGTAGACCTGAAACTTTTTTGCTGGATTAACCCCTGCCCACACCCCACACCACCAGCCCCTGGCAACCACCATTCTACATTTGACTTTTTTAGATGTCATGATCATGTAGTGATCTTTTTTCTGTGTCTGATTTATTTCACTTAGAATAATGTCCTTCAGTTTCATCTGTGTTGAGGCAAAAGGCTGGATTTCCTTCTTTTTATTTTTAAAGCTAAATAGTATTCGGTGTAATATATTATTACATTTCCATGCATCATCGATAGACACTTCGGTCGCTTCCCTGTCCTGACTGTTATGAAAAATGCTGCAGTGAACAGTCGGCTACAGATATTTCTTTGAGATCCTGATTTCGATTTCTTTGAATAAACACTCAGAATTGGGATTGCTGATATATGGTATCCCCATACTTAATGTTTTAAGGAATCTTCGTACTGTTTTCTGCAGTATCTGTATCCGTGTGCATCCCCACTAACAACATACCAGGGCTCCTTTTCTCCACATCCTCGAGGACACTTTTTTTTTTTTTTTTTTAAATAATTGCCATCTTAACTGGTGTGAAGAGCTCCTCATTGTGGTTTAGATTTGTATCTCCTTGAGTATGAGTGATGTTGGGTACCTTTTCATGTACCTGTTGGCCATCTGTATGTCTTCTTGGAGAAATATCTGTTAAGTTCCCCTGCTCATTTTTACAATTTGTTTTTTTGGGTTTGTTGTTGTTGTTGTATTTATGGAGTTGTGGGAGTTCCCTCTATATTTTGGGTATATGGCTTGTAAATATTTCTCCCATTCTGTGGTTTGTGCTTTGTTTTGTTAATTTTTTTTTCCTGCACAGAACCTTTTTAGTTTGATGGAGTTCCCACAATAAGCACCCCCTTACCCCCTTACACAAACCACACACTTCTAGGGTGTGGTGAGGGGCTGTGAAGGAAATACATCCAGTGAAGAGATAGAGAAAGTGCTGCCGCTTAGTCCTCGTAAGTAGGGTGGGTCGGGGTGGGGGTGGGGGGCTCTCTGAGCCATGGGCAGGACTCTAAGACTAAGGGTAAATTCATCCCAAGGAGAGTTGAAAGGTGCAGAGGAAATACACAGGTAACATCTGGGAATAGAAGGGTGCTCGGCGTTTTGGGGAGGGACGGAAAGGAGGTCAGAGGGCAGGAGAGTAGGGGGAGGGCCAGACAGAGGAAGGGTCCTAGGGTAAGGCAGGAGCCAAGTCAGGGGAGAACTGGGGCCTTCGGAGGCTATTGTAAGGAGTTTAATTTTATGCTAAGAGCAAAAAGAAACTACCCACGGCTTTCAGCAGGGCACGTGGATTTGACTTACCTTTTAGAAAGACCACGTTGGAGACTATTTGGATAGACTGAGTGCGGAGGGACAGTAATGAGGTCATTGTCATAGGCTGCGTAGAAATGATGGCGACTCAGGAGGACGGCAGTGCAGGAGAGGAAGGAAGGGACGTGAGCAGGCAGGAGAGATCTGGACAGCAGCACTGACAGGACAGACGGCTCCTGGGTCGTGCGGACCAGACGGAGGATGGGAGAGTCAGGGTGGGAAATAGAGAAGGGCAGCAGCGGTGAGACGCTGCTGGAGGGGACAAGTCCGAAGTTAGAGATCCAGGCTTGGAGCTCGGGGAGAGGGTCTGGCTTGGAGATAGAAATCTGGGGATGGGGACGCCTGGGTGGCTTTGTTGACTAAACATCAGACTCTTGGTTTCAGCTCAGATTGTGATCTCCTGGTTGGGAGATAGAGCCCCATGCTGGGCTCCCTGCTGAGCTGGGAGTCTGCTTCCCTTCTGCCCCTCCCCTACCACTCGTGCACTCTCTCTCTCTCTCATAAATAAATAAATAAATTAAAAAAAAAAAGAAATTTGGGAATGGCTAACATCTGTGCCCTGTAAAGCCTGCTATACTGGATGAACTTCCTTCAGGGAGAACTGATAGAGGAAAATGATAGGCCTGCTTCCAGCTCTGAGGCTCTCCCCATCTGGAATTAAGCCAAAGGAGGAGCCAGTAAGGAAGACCAGAATGGGGTGCCCAGACTGTGTGCTGTCACAGGACCCCAAGGGGTCATGGTCAGTGCACAGGATAAAGCCCATGGTCAGCAGAGAAGCCAGCAGGAGCTCAGTGATGAACTTGGCACGAACCCAGCAGTGGATGGTGTTGGTGACCGTGGTTGTATCTGCTGAGGCTGATGACTCGCTGGGGGGTGTGGCAGCCAGATGCCAATGTTCCAGGGCTGAACTGAAGTTATTTGAATTCTTAAGGTCAAAGGGTAAAGCTGTAATGTGGGCGGCTTGAAACTGGGTTTGCAGCCACTATGGGAGTCTGGTACCCTCAGTTCGGCTCGCTGAACACTACCGCCTCGGTGGGGACCCATGTGGGTTCCTGACCCCTCCAGGAAGCTGGAGCCCCTTTACCCACCCTCACACACCGCCACCCCACTGTTTCTGTCCTCTTCCCACACAGTCCACCCACCACCCTGCTAACAGCTCAAGGGCGGCCCCATCACGCACCCCCCCCCCCCACTGGGCTCTAGCAGGCGATGCTGTGAGCTACCAAGGCCTTGCGGCCAACGGTTCTGGTTCAGAAAGCGTCCCCATGCCAGGACACGGTGGCAGCAGGCGCTGTAAATACAGGATGTGGGATACATACTGAATGCTGGCCTTCCTCTGTTTTATTGCCAAAGGAAAATTTTTCTGGAAGCCACCAGCCCTTCAGGTGGAACTGAAAGAAGGGAGGGACGCGGCTTAAGTTGTTTGCAGCAAATTTTTCCAGGCGATATGAAAGAGGTATTTATCAGGGCTGGGAGTGAAGGCAGGGCAGGAAGAAAGGGCAGAACTGTGCCGTGACAGGAATGTGCCGTGAATCTGATGGTGTCTTCCCATCTAGAGGACAGTGTCTGTAGATTCCATGTTTCTAAACAAAGGGAAGTGTGATTGCAAGAGCCGAAGGACAGGTGCTTGCTCGCTCATTTGATTGGTCTTTACGGAGGACCTTCAATGGAGAGGGAAAATTAAAAGGGAATTAAGGAAGCCAAAAACATTTAAAGTTGCTGAGAAATCTCAAGCCTAATGAATTGTTTTAGATGAGTTTAAATAAAAGAGATGCGAGGCGAAGAGTCTGTATCAACATGATTTCCTTGGGTCTCAGCTCATGAAGGGTCCTGAGCAAGAATGGCCTACGGGGCTGACAGTGACTTCTCTCCCATATAAAGGAGGTCAGAGTGGAGCAGGCACCTGGGTCAGCTCCACATGGGGCTGTTTGGTGGCTCTATGGATTTGTCAGGGATCCTCTCTGTCATGCTCAGGACTGTCCCTGTCCTCTTGGTCCTTAAGCTCAAGCCACTTGGGTCAAAGTCGAGGGAGAAAGAATGACATGTGTGCTCTGCTCTAAGGAAATTTCCTGGAGGTCCCAGGAAATAGGCATTGCTGATCGCCTCTGATTAGCTAGGATATCCAAATGTGGCCTCGTGTAGCAGCAAGCGAGGCTGGGAATGTCTTTTGTTTGGCCAAAATGTGGATTTTGTTATTTTGGGCAAAGGAAAGAAGGGCTATTTTTGTCCGCCACAGAGGCTGACGTATAGAAATGGGATATACAAAACAGTTAAGAGAGGTGATGATTCACTTTAGAGATGATGTTTGATTTTACCCCCATAGCTAAAGGAACATGGCTCGACATGGAAGGCTCTCCACGGTAGTGCCCCAGCCGACCAGTCCAACCTTTGTCCACGACACATCTGATCCTTGCGCTGAACCGGTAATCCCTTAGTTCTGAGCCTTGGCTTACGTCGTCCCAGCGTGGATTTCAATTCACATGCTAGGGATTTGTGAAGCCACTGGGTTAAGCAAGTGGGCAAAGAACAAGCAATCCCCAGGAAGAATCCTTGTGCACACACACATACATACACACACAGGAACACACACACGTACATACATGTGTGAAGCCACTGGGTTAAGCAAGTGGGCAAAGAACAAGCAATCCCCAGGAAGGATCCTTGTGCACACACACATACATACACACACAGGAACACACACACGTACATACATGTGCCCCCAGAAGGGCTTTCCACTGGGCACAGATTAGAGATGGGACGAAGAGCCAGTGGACTGGAAACACAGCAGGTGGACGATCATGGCTCATTAGCAGGGCAATAGCTCCCCCAGCGAGCGGGGTTCTCAAGGGCTTGCCCCATCCTGGGGAAGAGTGGCTCCCAGAGACGGCCTCACACACCAGCTGGGTAACTGGTCTTCTAATGACCCCAGCCTCACTTCTTTACGTTCAACCGAAATTCTTTGCAAATGCATTTCTTTGCCCATGGAAGTCTGATGTGTTTGTAAACACACAAAAGGAGCTGTTGCTCTTAGTGCGGGGGCTTTTGCTGAATTCCACATGTCTCTCACAGGATTTCATGATGTCACTTCTCTAAATTATATTGACACAGGTAGGCGGGTGTATAAATGTCTGTACTTCAAGGAGGGAACCCAGACTTAACTCTCAAGAGATTTTCACAGAGGCCTATGCTCCTGTCATTTTGTGATTTATAATAAGAAATCTATATTTGGACTTGGTCCCCATTCCTGAGCTCCTAAATCCCTTGGGATTTCAAGTGGAGAGTCATAACAGTGTGACTTGTGGAAAACCCCTGGGTCACCTAAGGTTGGGGACTCCTTACCAGGGAAGCTATGTGACCAGAGGGTTAGAACTTCTGCTCTCCAACCCCATCCTTTCCCCTCCCACTCCCCCAGCTGCCTGATATCCAAGGAGCAGAGAGGGGCTGGAGATTAAATTTCCATCACCAGTGGCCAATGATTTAATTAATCATGCCTTCTGAAAGAAAACCCAAAAGGACTGAGTTAGGAGAGCTCCCAGGTTGGTATATGTGGAGATTCAGAGAGAGTGGTGGGCTCAGAGAGCAAGGGAGTGCCATGCCTCTCCCCACATTCTTTGTTCCATTCTTCTCTCCATTCAGCAGTAAGTAAGATGTTTCTCTGAGTTCTGTGAGCCGCTCTACCAAATTAATTGAACGTGAGAAGGGGGCCATTAGAACCTCTGATCAGAACCACGACTGACACCTGGACTTGCAATCCATTGGCATCTAAAGAAGGTGGGGAGCCATCTTGTGGAACTGAGCCCTTATGGCCTGTGGGATCTGATGCTGTCTCCAGGTAGATAGTGTCAGAATCAAGTTAAATTGCTGGTAGCCCAGTACACAAAGATAAACTCGAAAGGAATAAAAGACCTCAATGTGAGACAGGAATCCATCAGAATCATAGAGGAGGACATAGGCAGTAAACTCTTCGATATCAGCCACAGAAACTTCTTTCAAGATATGTCTCCAAAGGCAAAGGAAACAAAAGCAAAAATGAACTTTTGGGACTTCATCAAGATCAAAAGCTTCTGCACAGCAAAGGAAACAGTCAACAAAACAAAGAGGCAACCCACGGAATGGGAGAAGGTATTTGCAAATGACAAAAGGCTGATATCCAGGATCTATAAAGAACTTCTCAAACTAAACACACATAAAACAGATAATCATGTCAAAAAATGGGCAGAAGACATGAAAGACACTTCTCCAATGAAGACATACAAATGGCTATCAGACACATGAAAAAAATGTTCACCATCACTAGCCATCAGGGAGATTCAAATTAAAACCGCATTGAGATACCACCTCACACCAGTTAGAATGGCCAAAATTAGCAAGACAGGAAACAACGTGTGTTGGAGGGGATGTGGAGAAAGGGGAACCCTCTTACACTGTTGGTGGGAATGCAAGTTGGTGCAGCCACTTTGGAGAACAGTGTGGAGATTCCTCAAGAAATTAAAAATAGAGCTTCCCTATGACCCTGCTATTGCACTACTGGGTATTTATCCCAAAGATACAGATGTAGTGAAAAGAAGGGCCTTCTGGACTCCAATGTTCATAGCAGCAATGGCCATGGTCGCCAAACTTTGGAAAGAACCAAGATGCCTTTCAGCGGACAAGTGGGTAAGGAAGATGTGATCCATGTACACTATGGAGTATTATGCCTCCATCAGAAAGGACGAATACCCAACTTTTGTAGCAACATGGACAGGACTGGACGAGATTATGCTGAGTGAAATAAGTCAAGCAGAGAGTCAATTATCCTATGGTTTCACTTATTTGTGGAGCATAACAAATATCATGGAGGACATGGGGAGTTAGAGAGGAGAAGGGAGTTGAGGGAAATTGGAAGGGGAGGTGAACCATGAGAGACTATGGACTCTGAAAAACAATCTGAGGGGTTTGAAGGGGAGAGGGGGTGGGAGGTTGGGGGAGCCTGGTCGTGGGTATTATGGAGGGCACGTATCCCATGGAGCACTGGGTGTGGTGCATAAACAATGAATTCTGTTACATTGAAAAAAAATTAAATTAAAAAAAAAAATTGCGGGTAGCCCAGCTGCCATTGTAGAGAATGGCTGGGGGATGAGAAAGGAAACCACACATTGGTGTTGGGGGCAGAGACCAGGCAGCCGCAGGCCCCAACTGCCGTGCTTGTTGTCTCTCACAGAAGAGCCACTGGGGGGCTAGACTGTGGATACTGTGCTGAGCAGCCACACGCCAAGCCAGGCTGCCACTGCCCGCACACTGTGTCACCAAGGAGGGATGCCCAGAATTCCACGTGGGTGAATGAGGGTGGTCTCAGAGGTCTTCATTCTGCTCTTAGTGGAGCTAAGCTCGAACCTCTTAGCACAGAGCTGGGAGCGGAGGCATGAAAAAGAACGTAGCCAAATGTTGTAAACAATGGTTATGTAAAACTCTCCTAACTGGTTTTCATGGAGCTGGCCCTTACGGCTTAGGGGAGACCTGGATTTAAGTGTGTGGCTTTTGTAAGCCATCAGCCATGTGAAATGGCTCCAGGTCAACTTAAAGTTAATAAAAGCTAATATTTCAAGCACTGTTTAGTATTTTGGTTATATGGAAAGTTTTCAATAGCCAGGAGGCCTGGAGCCAAGGAAAGCCTGGGCCTGCATGAGATTAAATTAAATATGCTTTGACTTTATTGACATGGTATCCACATAGCACAGATAACAGCAGTGAAGGCCGCATGTTTTCAGACAGCACATGTGACCCAGGACTCTGTTAAAATATGCTAACTATACAACACAGCTACTCTCCTGTCCATGGACTTGCTTCCTCAAATTTCCACAGTCCAGGAAAGGATCTAAGGGTAGATTTAGATTAGTAGATCCCGAATAGATTGTGAGGATTAGAAATAGAAAAAAAAAAATGGGTTTACTTCTGAGACATGTTATTAGGTTTATGTGTCATTCATGAGGGCATTTATAAATATTTTGTGAATACCTATCTTGAGAAAAATTATCTAAAACTTGGAAATAAGGATTGGAGGCAGTATATACTTTTTTTTTTTTAAAGACTTTATTTATTTATTTGACAGAGAGAGAGGGAACCCAAGTGGAGGGGTGTGGGGAGAGAAAGAAGCAGGCTCTCCACTGAGCAGGGAGCCCGATGTGGGGCTTGATCCCAGGACCCCGGGATCATGACCTGAGCAGAAGGCAGATGCTTAGCAACTGCAGTATATACTTTCAATGTCACTCTACCCAAGGAGTTTCTCAGCCTCCAGGAGCATAAACCCCTGATTGCCATGACTACTTAACTGATTAGCGCTCAGACACTGTGAAGTTACTTGTCAATTTCTGTCCACTACAGAAGCCACAGTTTGATTGTCTTACAGAACCCTAACGAGTGACCTGTCTAAACTAGCATTCCGAGTCTGGCATTCTGTGTTCCAAAGTTCCTACAAGGACCCAACTCCTTAAGTTGCTTTTGGAACCAACATTGTTATTTTATGTGTTCCCTTATTAATGATCAGCAGATCTTTCCCTTATTAATGATTTAATATTTGGGGAAGGTCTCATAGTTTCGACTTCTGGAAAGTTGCATTCCATACTCTGAAAAGTATACAGGAATATAAATGACAGCTCCTGCCCTCTAAGCCCGTCCCCCGGGAAAGGGTAGAGGAAGTACTGTACGAAATCAAAAGAGAAGAATGAATTAGAGCCAGAAACTTGGGGAAAACTTTACGAAAGCCCGGGGATGCTTTGGTAGCGCTGTGCTGGGAGGGAAGGTGTGGGCTGTCCTTTGGGGAAATTTCATTTTCTCTCTCTTACCTTTATCTCTCCACTTTTCTTTTTCTTCGCGGTCTTAAACCCCAGAGGCTCTCCTCCTTACTCACCCTCACACTTCCTCCTCTGCTCCCATTTATCTTCCTGAATGAAACGTCCTTCTGGTCCTATAGAAGGAAGGCGGTTCGGGGAATTTGGGGAAGGGGCACTCTTCACGCAAAGAGGCTGGGCAGGGAGCAAATGCTGGTTTTCAGGGCAAATTCCCTGTTGTGCTGTGCGCTGGGGATCGGTTTTAAAGGAAAAGCTCTGGATATCAGCGAGTCAGCAAAGAGGCCAGGGTGCCCCGCGAGCTGTTTCCTTAACGTGGTTTGGCTATTCCGGCTAATAAGTGATTTAAAACAGAATTTGCATTGATGTGGTCCTTGCACAGCGGGTCTAACACAGCCCAACATCTCTATCTGTGGGCGGCCAAGGGTTCTAAAGACGCTGGTCTGATCCTTCGTTCAAAGGGAGTGGAAATCACTCTTGGGGTGTGGGGGCCATGGGAACCCCCTCCAAGAGGCTGTGCTCAGCGGTCCCTGCCAGCCCTGCCAAGTTAATGCAGCCCGTCGAAGTGGGGGACACCATTCCCCCACCAAACAATCGCATCAAGCTCATTACCTGTCTGATCAAGCCGGATCTCTGAGTGCAGTCCAGAGGCCAGAGATCGCTCTCCTCAGCCCACGGATGACCAAACTGAAGCCTGGTTGTGAGGGGCAGGAATCAAGTCCCTGACCCTCACTCTAAGCTGAACGCCGTTGTGGGGGCCCAGTAAGCACTCAGTAACAGGAAGCGACAGGCTTGCTCTGCGCCATCCGGTGGCACCTGGAATGCACCCTTTCAGTTCCCGGCCTCAAAGGGGTGTTTCAGAATGAGTCCTGCTCAGGAAGTTAAGTGGTATCTGGTCAGAAGCCCCAAACAAATTTTCTCTTGATTTCCATCCCTAGAAACAAACCGGAAGAGCTTTCTGCAGAAGAGTGACCATCCCCGGGGAGAAGCTCTTCATGGGCCGAAGCTCCGATGACCCTTATCTGGATCTAGGGGGTCTCTGCTTTGCTCGCCCCTCTTCTCTCTGTTCTCAGGATCTGTAAATAAGACTTCCCGGGCAGTTTCAGGAAACCCAGAGGGAGCAAATCGCACTGAGCTCTGTCCTCGTGGCCCAGTCCAGCCGTGGAGACTTCCAGGCCCAGGCAGTACGAAGCACCTACTGACGCAGTGCTCAGACCAGCACAGCGGACATGTCTCCTGTGTGGCAAGGACACGAGGGGTAATAGCCTCACAAAGCAGTCACCCATGTGGTCCACGCTGCAAGCGCATCAGGCTGAGGACACACTCTAGCCACCAAAAGGCAATTTTGGAAGTGGGATCCTTCCATAATACCCCAGCAGACCCCAGTCAGTACCCTGGTGTCCTTCCCCGCAACGCAGGATATTCTTCTGGAATTCCCAGAGGTCTCAGGCTCCAGGTTCCCAGGGCAGTAACTGTCTGCAATATCCTTTCCTGGAGGCCTTCCTTTCTTTCTCCGTTCCATTCCCTCTGCCTTAGAATGGGAAGTGCACCTGGGCTCTGGTTCTCTCTCAGGTCCACCTGGCACAGTACAAGGCCAAGACATCTGGGGATGTCCTGAGGAAAACTTCTCCCCCAGATCCAGGCAAAGCCAGCTCCCTGCTACAAGCAGGCAGGAGGAAAAAGAAGGCTGAGAATATTCATATTTCTATGGTTTTGGTCTTTTTACATAATCTGTTAATGAATCAAAGCCGGGGATCAAGTAGGGCCACCTACTAGATGTGAGTTGCAAGTTGAATTTTGAGAAACAGTAATAATAGCTAATATGCAGAAGGGATCTATTGCCATGCCTGGCTGGGGCTCATCCTGGCCGCAACAGGAGGCCCAGCTGCCAGAATCCAAAACTTCTGCTCTTTTTCTCTGCTGTCCCAAGTGAGGGAACAAGGGTGGCGGAAGCAAGCCAGGCATGGGTGCCCTGGTGGTCCGTAGGGACTGACCGGCTGCCACCCTTCCCAACCAGGAAGAACCTCATGCTTTGCTCAAGCAGGAATAGGGATTTTCTAGCCTCTGTCCCCTCAGACGAAGTGGTATTTCGTGGGCGCTTGTACAAAAGAAGCTCTAGCATCCTCCTGTATCCTTGAAAATGAAAGCAAAGCCTCAGAGGTCTGTCTGGATTCCCCATCGGGGCCTCCTCTCCCTGGAACCAGAAGAGCTTCACTGCGGGGATTCAGAAAAGTGAGTTCAGTCCCGCTGTCTCAGCTTCTGAGCCTCTGCCTTGTCCATCCGCCGTTTGTCTGAAGCCCTCCGTCGCTTTCACCTTCTCTCCATCCCTGCCTTTTCCTTCTGTCCTTTCGTAATTCCCTCTCTCTTCTGTTGTTCTCCCTAATTCTTTCTTCGTTTCTTTGAAGATATATTTATTTATTTGAGAGGGAGAGAGCACTGGTGGGAGGGGCAGAGGGAGAGAGAGAGAGAATCCGAAGGAGACTCTTTGCTGAGCCTGGAGCCTGACTCCAGGCTGATCTCATGACCCTGAGATCGAGACCTGAAACCAAGAGTCAGATACTTAACCGACTGCGCCACCCAGGTGCCCTTCTTCTCTTACTTTGCACAAATGCTTCTTAGCTGCCTGCTCTTTTTTGGGTACCCACGCTCAAACAAATCGCCAGGGCATCTGGAGAATGGCCGTTGAGCTGTTTTGGAGGGAATCATGAAGCTTCATGGGCCAAGGCCCATTGCTGAACCTGTCACATTGAGTACTGTCCCAGGTGATGAGGTCCAGGGGAAGCCATCTGCAACAGATGGAGCTGCGGATGAACTCAACTGTCAAGCAAGAATTCCACTTTAATTAATAGTTTCCATGGGTGATGTGCCTGTCAGGACAATGGGTATCCCATCACTGGATCGAGGGGTCCCCAGGGGTGGGAGGAGGTCAGAGGCAAAAGGCTTCTGGGCACACAACCAGGGTAAAAGAATTTGGATATATGTTATATATATTTTATATATATATATATATATATATTTTTTTTTTTTAAAGATTTGTTTGAGAGAGAGTACGTGCACATGTGCACATGCGGGGAGGGGGGAGGGGCAGAGGGAAAGAAGCCTCAAGCCAGACTCCCTGCTGAGCATGGGCGCAGGGTCCCATGACCCATGAGATCACGGTCTGAGCCGAAACCAAGAGTCAAACACTTAACTGACTGAGCCACCCAGGCACCCCCCCACCCCTGGAATTCAGATATTTTTAAAAAGCTGTCAACTCTTAAAGAAACCAGGTAGGCCTAAAGTGACATTCCGTTTTAACCAGGTTGCTATTCATTCTAAGGCTTGTTCTGTTGGGAGGACACATGTTTAGAACTGGGGCCTCCCCCAGGCAGACCCTTTGAGTTCCCAGGCACTTCCCAACAGAGGTGGGCGGGGCCGAGACACCCCCCCCCCACCCCCGCCCCGTGACCTCTATATCGTTCTCAAGGCTCCGTCATCCTGACAGTTACTACACACAGGCACTTTCTGAAACACACAGACGGCCCCCACGGTGCAGTGGCCCAGCACCAAGTTTTCTTTCTTGCATGAGTCACAGTCCAGTGCAGGCTGGTGGCAGTGGGGACCGGGGTAGAGGGCCCTCTGCTCCGTGCTGCCCTACAGAAACCCAGGCTCCTACCAGCTGTGCTCCCCTCCTTCTAGAGCCATGGACTCTTTCCCTGGGTTCCCCACACGTGCTCTGCAGACAGGAAAGAAGCCTGCTTGTGCTGTCCCTCGTTTCACCGGTCTTTCCTGACCGGGGTCCAGGCGCAAGGCCACATGCAACTGCCAGGGAGCAGGGAGCACCAAGGAGGAGAATGACATGGCGCTGGGTAAGCATTTTGCTTGGTGACAGAGACACCTTGGGCTGCCTTACACGCGAGCTCTAAGGGCCATTAGAAGTTCATCTGCACGCACATTGTCTGAGCTCGGAGGAAGGAGGAAAGAGGATTAGATGGACAGATAGACACAGTCATCTTGCCTAACCAGGTACACCCAGAAGTCATGGATGGATCCCCAGTCTCCACCCCCGGCTCAGTGTTACACACACACGTGGACTCCTGGCTTGGTGCCGCCTCCATCCCACCAAGAACTGAGATGTGGGCTGTCAGACTCCCTTAATTAACTCACTTATTGTTTGGGCCAAAAGACTTTCGCTAAACAAACTCGATTCTCACAGGGAACAAATGGCTGCACTTTCCCACTTGGAAATGCGTTTTTTGTTACACTTCCTTTTTATAGAAAGACTGAAAGCACTACGATATCTCAAAATGGCTCAGTGGAGTGTGCCGCGATGTAAACGTTGTCTTCTTCTAAAATTGACAGAGACTCATTATCTTTAAATTGCTTTAAGCGCCACCAAGATTAACAGTCTTCCGGAGTGTCTGTTGATTCAGAAAGATGTCGCCTCTGAAGTTACAAGACGCCCCATTGCCTCGAGATCTGTAGGGTCCCTGGGAGCCTCCAATCAGCTGACATCAGCTTCCTGACCTACTTGGAATGGAGACCAGTGAAAACTGTATAGTCTTGTAGAAATTGGCCTTGGATTATAGGATTAACAGGAGCCGCTGCAGGCCAGGGACTTTCACTGTAATTGACACCAGGACAGGTGTTTCAAGCTTTTGTCAAAGAACAATGTAGCCAAAGAGCCACAGGTTGGGTCAAAGAGGCATTGTGACGTTTAAAGACTCAAAATGAGGTTAATTGTAGAGGAAAAGGGAGGTGATAAAGAAAGAGGGATTGACTTCAGGAGAGAAGGTCAGAGAGGAAAGTTGGTTTGAAAGCAAGATCAGACATCAGAAGAGGGACCGGCAGAGGCCAAGGCTGAGCTTCTCTGACGCTTTTAGTCCCTGGGGCTGGAAGCTGGCAACATAGCGCGCCTGAGATCATTTCTTCATTGACGATAGTGAGAATGCCATAACATTCAGAGTCAGTCGAGGTTCTGTGCCACGCCTTTGGATGGGAGCTGTCCTGGCTCTCCTGTCCTTCTGACGACAATCCTCGTGTTTCTAATGACAGCTGCTCACGTCCTTCTATACTGTCGAAAATGTAAACAGCAGCAAATACATTCCCAGTGCTTCATTCAGCCGGCTTTCTGGTTTACCCAGGGGGAGTGCCGTATTGAGATATATCCGAATGGATATTAGTCAAGGCTTTCCAGAAGGACAGAACCAAAAGGATGTGTTGGAGATATTTCTATTTCTATCTCTATATTTCTTCAGATGTAATATATATTATATTATTACTATATTATATTATATTATATATATATATATTGAATATAGAGATAGAAATAGAAATTATCTCCAATAGTACATATCTAAACATAGATATGATATATAATATCTGTATAAATATAGAGATATAAATAGAAATATTAGTATATATACTAATATCACTAATATTGTATAAGTATATAATATATTAATAATATTCATATATAGTATACTATGAGTGTATATTAATATATTAGTTATACTATATATACTAATTTAGTAATATACTAATATATACTATGTAGAATATACTAATATTTATATATATACTAATAAATTATCCATCTGTCTACAAATGTACATTCTCAGGCTCCACTCCAGACCTGGTGTATCAGACTCAGGAGGTAGTCTGGAAATTTGTGTTTTAATCATCCCTCAAGTGACTGTGATGCCCAAGACAGTTTGACAACAACCACTGGCATGGGGACTAAAAGGCTGGCTATTTTCAGTGCAGCTTCCTGCCTCTTGGAGGATTACGTAATAGCATCACATACTTATGGGTAAGGTTTTGTGCAATTTATTAAGGACTTCTATATATATTCAATTATCACAATGGTTATGTAAAAAAAGATAATTTTTGCAAATGAAGAAGTAAAATTAAAATGCCATAGCTACTCCTGTCATTGTAATGCACCCTAACGCAGTCACCCCTCCCTCCCTCCCCCTCCCTCTCTCCCGGCCACTTTCCCTTCCTCCCTCTTTCTAGTCAATCACTGTGGCAGATGAAATGTTGCGTTTGAAGCTCAGATTCCCTTTTACAAAGGAAGGCCCTGTTCTCTCAGGTTCCAGAAGACCGCCCTTGGCTGCCAGCCCTCTTTGGGGCCTGCTTTGCACGAAGGCAGCCTCTCAGCCCAATGTCACACTTCCTTCTCAGAGGCAGCCCATATCCAGTGACTGACGCATGTGAGGGAGTGATAGTCTGGCCCAGTCCCGTCCTCCCACTGAAGGGCCATCTTGCTCACCCTGTGGCACTTCGGTTTTTGTCCCCTCCCTTCAACAGATGTTCATCCTTGTACACGCCTTCCTCAGCGTCCTGCACGCTATCCACTCCTTCACAGTGGGCATCCCAGGGACATTTCCTGGCATGTTCTTGGGCACTGACTTGACACCAATCCTCCTAATGACAGATGATTGTGTTGTCACTGCTGTTGTGACCCCCCCCCAACCCCGTTCATAGTCACATGCACACTAAAAATTTCCTGGATATTTGAGCACCGCTCAGTGGACACCAAGGCAGCATAGACTGAGGAACATCTCTGAAAGCTGACTCCAAAACAAAAGTGGATTATACAAAGTCTCTCTTCAGCAGAGACACCTGAGATATATATGTATATCTTGAATCTGTTTCCAGGTTGCCCTTTGCAAATCCTTTAGGCTGGCAAAGCTTTTGTTTCCCCTTGGAAGTCTTCCTCTGACCTAAGTGGCCAGTTTCCAAAGGGCCATGACTCTCATCATTTCAGCGTTTCACACAATAGGCCTGCGGCATGACACAGCACAGACCTTCCAGCTGCCTATTTATTACGAGTCTGTCCATCTGACAACTGAGGGCTCCCTCCATGCCATCGATTGCCTCCCCACAGAGCAGGCATCATCCTCCCAGAGCCGCTCGGAGCTTGATGCCTCCAGCCCAGAGAAGCCCACTGTGTCCTGTTCTGTAGCAAACATTCTTATCTTCTTTCTCCCCCTTGACAAAAAATAAAAAGAAAGATTTAAGACATGATGCCTTCAGCACCATCTCTGACAGAGTTTTTCCTTTTTTTCTGGAAAATAGATGATCTATTGTTTCCATGAAGCAAGTAGTAATTAGCACGGCTTTCATGTTGCCCTTCCTTTTCCTGAAATTCATCATTTATTGATAGAGGGGCGGACCTGTTAGAGTCAAGGGGAAAACATTGGCCAGCAGGTTAATTTATTAAGGACTTCTATATATATTCATGAGATGGTGATGGCGTGAGAGGAAAGGAGGTGAGTCCCGACGTTCGCCATCTACAAATTCGACTTCACACTGCCGGAAGGGGAGACCTGTTCCCTACAGGAGTCAGGACTGGACTTTGACCTTGGTAGTAAAGCTTGGTTTTACAAGTGTCAGCAAAGGAAGGACCACATCTCACCTAACTCAGTTTGCCGAAGAGAAGTAGAGTCCTTATTCTTGGGGGTGACTCCTCCCTTTATAGATGATGGTACTGAGGACCACAGAGGTCAAGTGCCCCACCCAACATCACAGAATCTTTGCAATCCAGGCTTCTGTTTTTGTTTTCCCCCTTTCCCACAATTATTCTTAGTCAGGTATGCCTATATTGCTTACTTGGCTATGTTTTTATGAATTTTAAATTTTTGGTTTTAGAGTTAACTGAATTATTTGGGAGAAAAAAATGGACAGAACGTCAAGGTTTTTCCCCATGGCCCAGGTAACTTTTCATCAGAGTGTTATTTTAAAATGTTTAAACTTCATTGTAAAACATTTTTAGAATTTTCTAGTTATTTACCTTAACATTTTTAAATATACCTTTTAAATTGTGATAATATAGACACAACATGAAATTAACCACTTTATTTTATGTGCACAGTTCAGGGGTATTAATTTCATGGTTCTTCAACCATCACTGCCACACAGGTGATGCTCTCCAGAACTTTCTCGTCTTCCCAAATTCAAACTCTGTGCCATTTAAAAACTCCCCATCCTCCTCCTCACACCCCTGGTGACCACCATTCAACTCTCGAACTCTATAAGCGTGACTACTCTGAGTCGCTCATTTATATGTAAGCCTGTGATGCTTTTCTTTCTGTATCTAGCTTACTTCACTTAGTGTAATGTTTTAAGGATCATTTATGTTGAAGCACATGTCTGAATTCCGCTCCTTTGTTATAAGCCTGAATAATGTTCTATTGTATGTCTTTATTCCATTTTGTTTATCCATTCGTCCATACCTATAGCCTTGGGTAACTTCCACCTTCTGGCTCCTGAGAAAAACGCTGCTGTGAACATGGGTGTACAAATATATCTATGAGTTTGAATGTGATTTTTAAGATTAAAATTTATTTTTATTTTGTTTAATATCTATTCATTTATTAGAGAGAGAGTGCACGCGAATGTCTGTGAGTGGGGGGAGGGGCAGAGGGAGAGACTCCTTGAGCAGACTCCCCACTGAGCACAGAGCCTACTGTGGGGCTCAATCACATGACCCATGAGATCATGACCTGAGCTGAAATCGAGAGTCTGATGCTCAACTGATTGAGCCACCCGGATGCCCCAAAATGTATTTTAGAAAAAATAAAGTTGCATTTTCTACTGGTGAAGTTTATGTCATTTGGGCCAGCCTCTCACTATTTTATGGTCTGTTCCTATTATATTTGGGCCGCTTGGGTACCTTTACAAACAAAAGTGATGGCTGTCTCTCTTCACCTGGTTAGCCAGTGTGCACAACGATAAAGTGGGCACCTCTGATCAAAAAGTCGTACAGCTCTTCTAGAATGTCCTTCTTCAGAATAGGGCTTGCTTGGTTCCCGCTAGAGTTCTGCTGCCTAAGAAATGAGGCCCTCAGTTCATTCTTCTTAGATCAATAAATTAAGGAACTATGCATTTTTCTACAATTGAGTTA
Organism: Mustela erminea; assembly: GCF_009829155.1. Lineage (NCBI taxonomy): Eukaryota > Metazoa > Chordata > Mammalia > Carnivora > Mustelidae > Mustela > Mustela erminea. The sequence goes on from NC_045620.1 coordinate 55,739,913, forward strand.
TTTTTAATCAAACTTTCCTTCAATGTACACCCAGATATAGAGATTATTTTCTGTCATAACCATCACTAGATGGGATCAAGAAGAAGTCCTTCCCGAGCTGTTAATTTGTCACTAGACATGTAAAGGCCCTCCTTGAAAATAGAGAAGTCTCCCACTTTGCAGGGGTATTTGGCTCTCAAAGGTGCTTTTTTTGCCCCAGTAACTTAGATACTCTGTTGCTGTACTGGAGTTGTTTAAAAATGTCAACTCTGATCTCTTAGCTACACCTCAAGTTGGCAGTCCTCCAAAAGATGGTCAATCATGGATGGATCAGATGATCACAATTATGGTACTGTTGTGTAACAAACAACCCCACATCTTGCAACATACAGCAGTAAGCATTTGCTTAGCTCATGAACTTCAAGGGTGGCTGGGGCTTGGCTGATCAAGGCTGGCTTTAGCTGGGCCAGTCTGCTTCCAGCCACAATTCCAACAAGGCATGGCCTCTCATTGAGGTCTGGGGTCAGATCTGCTTGATGCCTGTTCATTCGGAGACCCTGGGAAGGTCTAAGGGAAGCACTTCTCATAGTCAGGCAGAGGCAAAAGACAGCAAGTGGAAACAGCAAGGACCCCTAGAGCCTGGGTTCATAATTGGCACACCATCCCTTCTATTTCAGTTCATTGGCTAAAGCAAGTCACACCGTCAAAACTAAGGAAGTAGAGTATGTTCTGCCTTAGGGGGAAAACTGTAAAGTCACATGTTAAATATCTGGGTACAGAAAAGACTGAAGAATTGCAACCAGTAATGCAGCCTTCTTAACCCAGCTGTGGAAAAAGAGCCAGGAACAATTCAGCCTTTCCAAAAGAGACAATGACCTGCTGATAGCCTAGCATTCAGATAGACTCATACAGTGCAGACAGTGAAGGCTCAAGTAGGAGTCTGCTAAAATCTGGTGGCAGAATAGAAAAGTACAAACTACTGTGCCTGCTCCTTCAAGTATGCTCCTTTGAGTTATTAACATGCCAGGCCTCATGGCAGCAGCTGAAAGAATGGGGCTCCTACCCTCCCTCCCTAGGCAGAAATCATCACTCTGCCTCAGATTCTTTCCGAAACAGATCTCTGAGTCTTGCTAGAGTAAACCTTTCTCCTACGAGAAAGAAAGGAAGGTATGCCTTGCATGTGATACCCTCCACACAAGGATAATTAGTGTCAGGTGCCATTTTGATTCCATTGTTTACCCAGCAGCTAGCGGTGAGCACATGGGATTAGTCGAAAACAAACAGCAAGGTCCCTTCCAGTCACTGGCCCTGGAAATCAGGTATGATGCTAGGTAATTTAGAGCAACATTTCTCCAGGTGCCTGTAACTGTGGCAAGGCAGTTACCATCAAAACCTTGACACACTGAAACAAAGTCTCAGCGAGACTGTGCTCCTTTGAGATGCACCAAGTTCTTGTGAACATTTCCAACCACACTGTGCTCTACAACAGGCAGGCCTGCGAAGGGGGGACTGGGTCAGCCTTATTCTACCCACTGTCCGGTTCCAGTAACAACAGGAAGTATCAGCGACAGAGATGAGGGGAGAAACCAAGGGCTCCCTTGCATAGCTGGCCCGTTTCTGAATGACTCAGACGGGTATTTTTCTCATCATGAAAATCCTCCCTAGAGTTCCTTCTCTTTCATAAAGGTCTAAGTGATCTCTTTTGTGAGATGACTCGGGCAAGCTGGGCTCTCTGAGAGGAAGCAGAATTGATGTGAAAGAGATGACTGGGGTTGGTAAGGATGTGGTGAATGTGGACATCAGAAAAACAGGCAGAGAGACCAACTGTGGATTGGTCTAGAAATGGTTAGAGAGAAACTGGGACTTTTTAAATGTATTTACGTTGTTAATCTCATGTGCAGGCTATAGATTGATGAGTCCATTCTACAGAAATGTATCACTGAAGACTGATAAATACTGACAAATGAGTCAGGCCTATGGGGGGTATTCAATCAATCTTCTGCAATGAATGAAGCCTGTTGACACCACCAAGGAGAGAATATGGTGTGCAGGGATTAGAGTTCCCTCTGAGGGAGAGACTTAGACATTGCATCTCTCCCAAATTCAGGGATACAAGTGGCAGCCACAGCAGGTCACCTTGATGTACGTGTTCTTGGGTTCATAAAGAAGAACTTGCATGACTCGTCTTAGTTATGCAGAATTTCCTACACTCCGGATCTTTTGACTGCATCTTCCTGGTGTCTTTTCATGTGTTCCACTTTTCTCTACATTTCCCATACATGGTAGAGCCATAGGCTTGATTAGATTCTGATTCAATTCTTCTGGCAAAAAGTCTTCATGGATGGTGTTGTATATTTCATATTGCATCTCATGAAGTGGTCACTGCACTTCTGGTGATGTCAGTGTTGATCAACGGGCTGTCAGTCTGCCCCACCTCCTAAGAAGTTACCCGTTTATCCTTCATCCAACTGTCCTAGCACCTATTGGGGATTGTTGCTTAGATCCGTTGTTTGTCATGAAGGATAACATGTCTCTTCTGAACTGGCCTCAACCCAGGGCCATGATCCCTGATTCTCTCGAGTTCTCCCAAGTTTATGGCTATCTGTGGGTAGGGTTGGGTTTGGAGAGAGACAAAAAACAACAGAGGAAAACTGAACAGAAGGAGGCCTTTATGATTGATGATGTACTCCTTTTCAATTGTTAATCACTCTATGTTATACAATGGACCTTCTTCAAGTTCAGTGCTTTCATAAGTGGCAAGGACCAGTATCCTTAGTGCTTCTGCCAATGGAGGAAGACACTTCAGTGCCCTGGACTCAGACTCAGGTTACCCCACTCTATAAGCTGTGTTGCTGGGTAATTTTATTTAATGATATCATTCAACTCACTGCTCCATGCTCCCGAACTGAGTCTCAATAAAAAGGCAGTTCTGGATGTATCACCTTGCCCTATACTCCAGAGTTCATTGTCATCCTTGCCATAACAGGTGATTCCCAAAGAAAACTGTGAACTCTACCAGTTCCTCTTCTTTCCTCTGTCTTATCTGTATGGAATGAGTATGAGGCTGCTTTAGGGAATAATCTGGTAAAATCTGAGCCTCAGATCTGGGTGGTTTAGCATTTTAAAAGTTTTCTTTCCACTTGCAGAGCATATCTAAAGTGGGGTGGTGGGGAACAACCTGGGCCCATACAGTCACACAGCAGCCTAGGCTGACAGAGATCCCGCTATTTTAATCCTGCATCATCTGGAAGCTTGATCCTCATGGCAAAGAGAGCTCTGGAGGTTCTTGAATCAGAATCAAAATCTTTGGCTGGACGCAGCTTAGGTCATCTCTGCCCTCAGCCCACTGACCAAAACTCATCACTGGTCCCATCTAGTCATTTAATTGTTCTGGTGTCTGGAATGGGAGAAGAACCGGATGTGGGTGGGTATGAGAAATACCCACCCCTGAGTGTTAGAAATTTGTAGAATAAGGCCTGCTGTCATTCAAAAATTGTATACATTGAGGTTTGCCAGTTGTAATGGTTTCTGGGATTTCACACATTCTTTTATTTATTTGTTTGAAAAGGTTTCCTGGAAACTTACTACTTGCCAGACATGTGTTCCAGGCACTGGAAATAGAGCAGTACACAAATAAAACAAATCTCTCCCCTCAAGGTGCTTGTCTTCCCAAGTCAGAGGAAAACAATCATTGACAAAACCTAGTACATGTCGGACAGTGATTAAGTGCTGCGATTCCATGTAAAGCAAGGACACAACTACAGAGGTAAGACGTTGGGTACTACTTCAAGATAGGCTTCTCTCAGGAGGGGACCTTTCAACAGGGAACAGTATGGAGGCCAGTCATGGGCGAAGAGTATGGGTGTGGAAGAAAGCCGTTACAAATGCCAGGTGTGGAAGTGAGTGAGTGAGGTCAAGACCAGCAAGCTGGGATGGGCAAATAAGTGCAGGGAAGTGGGAGGAACACATTGCATTCCAGCTATGGAATCCATAAGTCATGGGGATGAAAGGCAAAGCTTAGGGAGTCCACTCGATGGCACTCTAATGGCATTGTATGGTGACAGTTGTGAGCTACACTTGTGGTGAGCATGGCATACAGTATAGGCTTGTGGAATCAGTATGTTGTACACCTGAAAGTAATATAACATTGTGTGTCAACTATGTTACAGAAGAAGAAGAAGAAGAAGAAGAAGAAGAAGAAGGAGGAGGAGGAGGAGGAGGAGGAGGAGGAGGAGGAGGAGGAGGAGGAGGAGGAGAAGGGGAAGGGGAAGGGGGAGAGGAGGAAGTGGAGGAGAAGAAGATGAAGAAGAAGGAAGAGGAGGAGGGGGAGGGGAAGGGGTAGAAGAAGAAAGAGAAAGAAGAAGAAAGGAAAGAAGAAGGGAGAGGGGGAGAAGGAGAAGTAAAAGAAGGAAGAAGAGGAAAATGAAGAAGAAGGAGGAGAAGAAGAAGGAGAAAGAGCAGCAAGTCAGATGCTATGGTACAAGAACAATGAAGTGGGCAGACCTGTAGGGATGAGGTTGGAGAAAGTGGCCAGGAACTGCCTCACAAGGACCATTTGAGCCCAGGGAGCATTTTGGATTATATTTTACGTGTAATGGGAAGCCATGAAAGGATTTTGAGCAGAGCAGTGACCTTAAATAATTTTTACTTCTAAAAGAGGTGGCAAACACATTGTAGGGGGACGGGAGATTAGGTAGAAGGCTCTAATGTGAGTCCCAGAGACAGATGGCTATAGTGCCCAAGACTATGAAGGGAATAGCTGGACTGAGGAGACGTTTCCAAGGTAGGGTTTGACAAGCTGTGTGTCCGCAGAGGTCAAGGAGTTTCCGTCTCTCCATGCCAGCACATTCGGGCACTGAGAGGCTGTGTGACGTGATAAAAAGTGGGAGTCCCCGAGTCAAGCGGAGCCATGTCTGCCCTTCTGCTCCATCACTTGCCAGCTCTCTTATCTTGGGGGAAGTCGCTTAAATTTGAGAGCCTCTATAACAGAGGTGATGATGCCCATCTCACGGGGCTGTTGTGAAGGTTACAAGGAGAATATGAAAGTGCTTCCATGTTGCTTACCACTTACTTTGGAATATTCCACTAGGGTAGTTTTAATTTACTCACGATTCATATTTTAAATGCATCTGAAAGACACTGATCAGGATTCCGCACCCCAGCAGAGGCTGGGACCAGTGCTTCCGTGCTTGCTATTCAAAGCGTGTTAATGAGAACTTGTTTAAAAATTAGCTTGAGAGATGTCCAAAATAATATTTCAATAGTGAAATTAGTGGTGGCAAGAAATAACACAAGAACAAGGTGAGCTCAGCAGCCTAGAACTTTCTGGAATGACGACTTCAACTCTGTTATTCTAGTCTCTGACATCTCCTGGAGGATTCCCCTGCTGGCTCTGATTCAAAGGTGAGAAGGTCCTGTGCCTCACATATCACAACATCTACCTTCAGGAAACCTTTTGTGCAAGAGACTGTCAGCGGTCCCAGAGGCCAGGGAGAACTGGACTTCCTCAAACTTGCACCAAGAGCTCATCTGACTCCTCTGGGCTTTCTAATGAGGGACATTTGGGAAGTCAACCTGATTATTGGCCTTCACTATAACCTTCCACCCAGTGGAAAGGCTGGGATAGGGCTGATCTACAGTGCCCCCATCCTATTCCCACCCACCTTTATTCCCCAGAGGGTACCTAGATCAACTGAAAACAGCAGCAACAATGAAAACATGGTTTGACCTTGTGGATGGGCAATTCGACGGCGTCAGTTCTTCCCAAGAGTTTAGCCCAGTGCCTGGCATACAGGAGAAATTCAATAATAGCAGCTCTTACTGTTTTCTTAGTGAGAAACCTAAGGCTCCAAGTTACCAGTCGGTGAGTGGCCGAGCCGGGAAGAAGGCTGAGCTCTGCTTGGTCCTGAAAATTCAGGCTTATTCACCCTATGACACAACCTCCAAAGAGACAGGGGCTGCTTGTAGCCAGACTAACCCATTGAGTTATTCTCATGCTGCAGGTCATCAGGAACCATGGATAGCTGGGTTGGAAGTAACAACAGGTGTGGCATTTATAAAACTCCCCTGACAACAGAGTATAAGATAGAGATCAGTGGATAGAAGCTAGGGATGGTATGGTGATTAATGTAATAATAACAATAAAAAAAAAAAACTAGGGACAATGAAACCAGCTAAGCTTCTCCTTAAATAGAAAGCAGGACTCAGATGAGAATGATAGCAAGGGACAAATCTAATGACTGTGTGTGTACCAGGTTGCAAAGGAAGGGGTAGCAGAACATGGTGGCTATCGTGTCATCATCTATCATACAAGACGTGTGAGATGATGCTGAGCTCCTGTGTGCTCACTGGAAGATGATGGCAATATTGGGGGAGAGCACGTTTGCTCCGAGGGTCTGAGACACACACGACTGGGAATCTACTCCTTCTGGGCTAAGCTGTTCATGAGCTGGGCACCCTAGCTTGAAGACATCTAGGAAGGTCTTCCTCCTAAGGGTAACCCACCAGGAAAAGAAGAGGACGAGATTGTGGGAAGATGAGGTCGGGGGCTGTTAGCTGGAGGTGTGGGTGTTGGAGGCAGGGCAGTGTGTGTTGGTAGAGGTTTGTGAGTACGAGTGTGTGTGTACGAGTGTGTGGGTGTACATGTGTCAGTCTGTATGTTGTGTGGGGTGTCTGGGCGGAGGACTTGCTTCAAGTAGCAGGTGCAGGATTATAGCCATCAGTGAATGCCACACACCATCCTTTCAGTTATTGGGTAGCTGAGCTTCCAAGAAAGGTATCTTGGAGCTGGGCCTCCTCTATTCCAAATAGGCAACCTTGCTATCTACAAGAAAAACAAAATCCCGCCTAGTGTGATGGCGATTTGCCTTGCCAGGAGCCACACATCTCTTACCCAGTCCATGAATGATTAGAGGTGGGCACGGATACCGGTGTTAGGCTTCTCGATCTTGACTTTCTGGTGTTCTCTTGGGTGTGCGGCAAGGGGAGGGGGCGGGGAGAGACATCAAAACTGGAGGTGACCTGATGTGGGCTCCTCCAGAAGACCAGAAACCGGCCATCGAACGATCACCAAGAGTCCTCAACACAGGCAAGGAAGGCCTTGGTTGAGAGGAGCAGACATGTTACTAAGAGTTACACTTCACCCATCTAACTGTCATTTCCTGAGAACTCGTGAAGCTTTCAGTTTTTAGGCTGGAGAGATGCAACACATTGATCTCAGGAGGAAAATCTGATTCAGGCTAGATTGCATCTAAGTTTATTCCAGTCAGAGAGTCAGAGGCATTTTAAAATATCACATTTGCATCACTAACTGCATAAACAACTTTGTAATTGCCCTGTGGTCTCTTTCCACATTTCTTTTCACGCTTCTAACCCGGCCTTCTTTCAAATAAAATATTACGCTTTTTAAGCTATTCTGTCTTTCATCAGCTTAAAAAGAACTTTATTCTATCAAATGGCCCTTGGAGTACAGCTTTTCTCCCCTCCCCGCTGCCCCCCGAACTGGCCAATTTCATTTCTCTAAGGTCATCAGAGAAAACCACCATTTCTTTTATTTATTTGTTTATTTATTTATTTAAATTCCATTAGCTGGCACATAGTAATCATTAGTTTCAGATGTAGCATTCCACAATTCGTCAATTGCGTATAACACCCCCATTTCAGAAAGTCGCCTTCAAAATCCCAACCCTGAGGGTGATAGTGGTGTCACAAGACCCAAGAAGCCCAGTCGCTCTGTCTGCAGCGACATTTTTGCCAGCACAGTCGGGAGAGCCAGACCTGGATCCCTGGGCTTCACCCTGGATGTCTCTGCGCTCCCATGCAAGTATAGGCAGGAGGCAGGTCAAGGGACGGGCCAGGTGCATTTCAGCAGTGAAACTTCCAAAATGCCCAGTTAGTGCCCAGTCTGGTTCTTAGACCTTGTGCTCCCAACATCCCACCCGAGCGCCTTTGGTTTTCTTAATGGAAGAGAGCGGCTTTCATTGATCACTTTGTATGCTAAGCTGAACAATTTTTTAAAAATTATCTTGGGATCCCTAATTTTCCTTTAACTCCCCATCATGGAGCAATCATTCCTGAATTTATCCAGAAGTATTAAACTGCAGGCGTATCCATACACTATTTTACCATATAGAGGAGGACCCAGTAGGTGTGACCCTGTAGAGGTGAAGGCACTGCTCTTTTGTTCTCTTTCTGCTCCTTTTTGGTCTCAGCTTCTGGGCCAAAAACCAGGCTTTCCAACCACGGTTTGTTCTTTCCACAGTGGAAGATGCTGTATAGTCTCTCTATGTCCTGTCTTCCACCTCTTGGAATAATGAAGTCTCATATTGTTCTAGCACCTTCAAAAAGTGCTGTTAACTACCAGACCCCAAGCCACCTCTCTCAAGGCTCCAGAGAATTCCCAGCCTGGCGGGACACATCTCCCATCTTGGAATGCAAGCTCCCAAGGACAGTGCGAGGGCTGGGTGCTCCCGACCCTGTATCTTGATAAATTAGCACTTTGCCTGGCCCACAGAATTCATTCAACGAATATTCTAGAATAATGAAGGGATGAGGTATACGAACACTCCCACCATTATGTGTCTTCCTCAGGCATCTTTCCTAATCTCCTTAGCACATCTCCAAGTCTAAGGAAAAAGTAATGGATGTGGTATTTACGTGGCCACCAAGTAAATCTGTCCTTCCTGCTCATTGTCTGGGCCATGTCCATCCTCAGAGCTAGGACAGGCCACTGTGAGTAGTTCTAGAATGCAAGCCCTTCAGGGTAAGCCCAGTCAAAGCTAGCACCTCCAGGTTTTCTCATTTCCCCTCGAGCAAACTGGCATGGGGAGAAATCCTTCCTTATCTTTCTTCAGTGTCTTAAGCCTTGCACACTGGACTGTAGCCCCAGTGGAGCTGGTCATCTGGAGATGTCCTATATTTGAATTATTAGTCTTCCCAAATCCTCAGCTTTATTCTTGCCGGTTTTTTTGATTGTTTGTTTGTTTGTTTGTTTTGTTTTGTTTTGTTTTTTTAGGAGTTCATGACCTTGACATTGCTTTTCAGTGACATTCCCATGGAACTTCAGACATTGGAGCTTTCCAAAATGCACACTCCCTTTGGTGACATCGGTGGATTGCCTCTTCTGTGTATGGACCAAGGGCAGAGGGACTCTGAAAAACAATCTGAAGGGTTTGAAGTGGCGGGGGTGTGGGAGGTTGGGGTACCAGGTGGTGGGTATTATAGAGGGCACGGATTGCATGGAGCACTGGGTGTGGTGAAAAAATAATGAATACTGTTTTTTTTCTGAAAATAAATAAATTAATTAATTAATTAATTAAAAAAAGAGAGAGAGAGAGAAAAAAAAAAAGAGCAGACTGCCCCAAGATAGGTCACTCTGCCATGAAGATGGTGTTGAGCTAAAAAGCAGCTGAAACCCAACAAATTCAGGAAAATCTCTGCCTCCTCCTCAACTGCTTAAGATGAACTGAGAAATAGGACCTGCGGCAGGAAGGGAGCTATCCACGTTGATAATGAACTAGGTGAGGCAGACAGGATGGAGGAACCTAGCAAGGCCCATTTGATCAAATCCTCTGTGTCCCGTTGTTTCTGAGGGGCCTAGCAAATGAGTATTTATCAAACATTTATGCTTCCTCATATTCCTGTGTAATTGCATTCCTTCTCTTTGACGTCCCAGACTCCAGCCCCTTCTCCTTGTTTCAGGATGACATCCACGCCTCATTTGGTCTGTCTCTGGAATTTCCACGTCTGTGTGGACACCCGGTGGGTACAAAATTAAAAACTGCTTTTCTCCCGTTAGTCTGTCTGGTGTCAATTTGACTCTTAGTCTGCCTAGAAGGACTTTGAATGGGACGGGACATTCTTTCTCTCCAACATCTGTGAGAACATTGGTCACCCCCAGCAGGCATGGCAGCAACCCAAAGGGCAGCAGAAAGGAGGGCAGTCGGACAGATGCTGGTCAGCCTAGCCATATGGGCTTTCTTCTTCTTCCTCTGCTGGAAGGGGAAAAGCCAAGATCCGCTCTTTTGGCCGCATGTTCCTCAAGAGTGTGAACAAAAAAGAGTGTGAACAAAATAAAGTGACTCTCAGACAAAACAATGGGTCTGGCCCTTCATTTCAGGAAGTCACTAGGTTGAGTTTGTTTGTTTGTTTGTTTCCTCTCCCTGCAGTTTGGCAGACTCTAGGTTCTTGGTCGCTGGCCTTCCCCTCACCTGGCAAGTCTTTCTCCCCAGACTCAAGAGATCTCTGGGATTCCTGGAAGTGAGACCACAGAACAGGCCCCTGGAAAACTCATGGCAGCCCCAAAGTTTTGTGTCCAGCTCACCGTAGATTTGGGCCCTGACTAGATGCTGCACAAAGCCGCTGCTTTTCAAGGGATGCCAACATTCCCAGACCCCATGTTTGCTGAAAAGAGGAGACCATGAAAAGCTGGATGGTGTGTTTTTAAAAATCGGGCTCCCCACAGAAAAACACTTTCATATTGAAGGTGTGAGTGTTTGATGAGGAGATAGGGCATAGCGGTTGAGGGTGTGGGTGCCTCAGGCCCCAGCCCCCCCTTGCAGGCCTCTCACAACCTCCCTTCCTCTCACCACCCAGACCTGGGGGCCCCTCGAGGGCCGGGGTGGTCATCCACAGCCATGGAGCCCACAGCTCCCCTTTCCAGAGTTCCAGTCATGATTTGCTTCCTCTGAGATCACTTCTGCTGATATAAAATGTTCTCAGACGTTAATTTTAGACTTTTTACGCCAATAAATGTTAAGCCTGTCAGACAGTAGGAGGGTCACTGAATTCCGCCCCCCGACCCCGACTCCGTCTTTCTTTTTCCATATCTTGTTTTCAAAAGATTCACATAAATACAGCAAACGTTAAAAAAAAGAAAAGAAAAGAAAAAAAAAAGGTAAAATGAGCCCAAGGCAGGGTGTGAGATCAGAAGAGGCTGGCAAGGCCAAGCAGGTCCTGGCAGCGGCGGGCTGGCCCCAGTTCCTTGAGGTGGTGTGGGAGCCGCTGTGTGAGCAGCGGACATTTTCCAGGCTTTAAAGCTCTGGACAGCGGGGAAACTGTCCCCTACCCCCCTGTTCCTCAGTAGGGAAACCCACTCAGTGGTGCATCAGGTCAGCCTTAGGCCTGAACAGGAACTCAGAGCCACTGGCCATGAGTGGGCCTCTTCTGGCGTCTTAATAAATCTTGCCTGGCCAAGGGAAAATCCTTAAGCCTGTCCTTTGCATTTTGATTCTGGAAAACAAACAGCAGGAAGGGCTTTCTTACGGCCTTTAGGCCAGGTCTCCCCCTTTCCAGGACACACCCAGACACCTTCCAGACCCCTGTTGCCACTAAGTAACTTCTTCCTGCTGGGTCAGCATGTTTCTCTCCAAACAACCCTGGAGGACTGGGGTGGGTGTTCTCCCATAAATCAGAAATTTGGTCTTGCAGGATTTCAGGGTGGTGAGAGTGCCTTGGTAAAAAAGGCAGAAAGTGGTGGGAGCCTTGGGGAGCATGGCTGAGTGACCTCTGTGCCCTCGAGGCCCTCAGGAGTTTCTGCTCTTTACCCCAAGAACCATTCAGACACCCCTAGCGTTCCGTGGGCTAGTGCTCCACATAACAAGGAAATAAGGCAGAAATCCAGAGAGGTGAGGAAGGTAAGGAAAGGGGCGAACAGCACTCCTTGGTGTTGGCTGTGAGCTCATCCCTGGACTTGCTTTGAGCTGAGCCCACAAATGACCTCCCGCTGTGTCCCCTGCCCCAGCAGCTCCCACTAGAGCAGATAACAGTGACTGGGCTGAATTACACCACCGGCTTTCCCTGTTCTCCAGCCCACAGAGACCAGATTATGGGTCTCCTTAGTCTCCGTAACTGTGTAAACCAATTCCTATAACAAATCTTGATCTACGCATCTCTGTAGGTCCTAATGGTTCTTCTTCTGTGGGGAACCCTGGCTATTACTGCCTCTAAAACAGGAAATCTCAAGGGTGAGATTCCTGGGTGGAATCCCAGGGGCTTTCCTGAAGGGAGTGCAGGAAAGGGTGGGTCCAGGGAGAATCAAGGTTCCCTTGACTAGGTGAGGAAGGGCAACAACAGGGGCCTCTCTCCTCAGCCCTGAGGCAGGGCTGGGAGGTGGAGGTCGCTGTTGAAAAACAAAATTCAACTGAGTGAATTTAAAGATCTAATCAGCTCTCTTCAGAATTCCTGAATCGGGCAGCATCCCATCTAGCAAGTAGAGGGGAGTTCCTGAGCTGAATGAAATAAAGGTTTTTTAAAAACAAAGAGAGGAAAGAAGAAGAAAGAAGCAGAGGAGAAGAGGAAGAAGAAAGAAGAAGAGGAAGGAGAAGAAGAAAGGAATTTACTAGCAAGGAGTTCCTTATTTAGGCAAGGTTGTCCTCTTCAGGGAGAGATGGGGCCTATCAGCAAATTTCCTAGCATTGACCAGGAAATTCCTTGTCGATTGGTGAAAGGTTATGTTCCCCAGGGGCTTGACAATGCTGTCAGGTTAGGTATCGAGTCTTGGTTTGCTGACTCCCCAGTCTACATGATGTCATTTAGGGCCTGTGGTTTTCTTTTCAACACCATTAAATCAGTATCTGAGGAGTGAGTGAGAGGATTTTGTTGTATTCAAACACACACCCTTAACAGTGCTCAAACCCAGTTCCGGTCAATTGTCAAGGCATGTTCTCTTTCTTCCGTGATGCTGAAAACAATTGACCCTTGCTTCACCGCAAAGTGATTGCCTGCTGCATGTGAGACAATCCTGCACAGCCACAGTTAAGGGGACACAGGGGGTGAGGAGTAGTGAAGACAGAGAGATGAATTCCGAGTCTCATCATGAGAGCATGTGGTAACTGCCTATGTCCTACTGAGCGGCAGGGCGTGTGAAGGTGTTATTGAGGAAATAGAGATCAAAAGACACTTTCTCAAAAGGAAAGAACAAAACAAATGTAGGTATTTGATGAACCACATGTTGATAAAATGCCAAGGCCTAGAGGATTGTGTGATGAGTAAGATTTCTCACCCTTGAGATTTCCTGTTTTAGAGGTAGTAATAGCCAGGGTTCCCCACAGAAGAAGAACCATTAGGACCTACAGAGATGCATAGATCAAGATTTTTTATAGGAATTGGTTTACACAGTTACGGAGACTAAGGAGACCCATAATCTGGTCTCTGTGGGCTGGAGAACAGGGAAAGCTGGTGGTGTAATTCAGCCCAGGTTTGAAGGCCAGTGGTGCAGGTCCTGGGCCAATCCGAAGGACCTGGAAGCTGGAATGCCAATGTCTGAGGACCTGAGGAGATGGACGTCCAGCTCAAGCAGAGAGCAAATTGGCCCTTTCTCTGCTTTTTTGTTCTATTCAAGTCCCCAAAGATTGGGTGATGTCTGTCCTCATGCCTTGGTGACAGCAATCTTTTTTTATTCATCTACAAATTCAAATGTTCATCTCTTGTAGAAACACTCTCACAGACATACCCAGAAATAATGTTTTGGCTGCTAAAGGAGCTTCCTTTAGCAAAGTCAAGGTGATACAATATTAACCATCATGGAGAGGAAATCAGAATTGAACCCACTCATTTCCAAACAGTGGAGTCAGCCTGGAAGCCAGCTTCCTTTCCTGCACAGACACTGCTGCTCCCTGATCTAGAGCTAGGCTGTCCCATATGGTAGCCACTGCCACATGTGGCTACTGAGTATTGGAAATGTGGCTGGTCTGGGCTGCTATATGTCATAACTGTCAAATACACATTGGATTTCAAAGATTTACTTTAAAAAAAAAAAGCGCTATCTCAGTATTTTTTAATATTGAATACATCTTGAAATAAAATATTTTGCTGAGTTAAATAAAATATATTATTAAAATTCATTATAATTATATGTGGCTACTATGCAACTTTAAATCACATCTGGGGCTTGCATTTTTTTTTTTTTTTTTTTTACTAAGCCAGCACTGACCTAGAAGGAAAGCTAAGAACTCCTTTCACAGTTTTCCTTAAACTAAGACCCCAGGAAAAGTCCCAAGGAGCTTCCAGAATTGTTTTTTTTTTTTTTGGACTCCCCACCCTGAATCTTTGGGCTGTCTTGTTCCTCCTGAGTCAGAGACACCCAAGCAGATGTCACTAAAGTCAAAAATATTCCTCCCGTAGGGACCCCTCCAAAAAGGACCTTGGGAAATTGACCCCTAAAATAGCCTGCAGAGATCCCGCACGGAGAGCTCCTCACCCCCAAACAGAGACCAGAAGTACACCTTCCAATTGGCTGTTTCTCTGTGTGCTCTGGGCTATAGCTTGCCAAACCGTGTTAGTAAACTTGGTACATGCTGGACTAACCCAAGTTACTTTTTCCAATTGCAAGAATGCTCAGAGCCTATGTATACTAATAGATATTGCGACTCCCTAAGAGTCAAACACTTTTTTAAAGTTTTATTTATTTATCTGAGAGAGGGAGAGAGGTGTGCAAGTGGGGGGATGGGCAGAGGGAGAGAATCTTCAAGCAGACTCCCTGCTGAGCACAGAGCCCAACTCCAGTCTTGATCTCATGACCCATGAGATCACCACTTGAGCAGAAACCAAGAGTTGGACACCTAACCAACTGACTGAGCCACTAAAGGCACCCTGAGAGTCAAACATCTTTTGTGACTCTTCCTGCATTTACTGAGGATGGAGTCCTCACACCTTGTTTGAGAACCCACCAAACATACCTCAAGAAAGGCTGTGCGGGCTCTGTGACTTCTGCCACCACCCAGGTCTTCTCCCTCCCTAGAGGTGGCCAAGGACACCAGGCACACCCCTCTGGGTCTGAGAGGAGATCACAGCTGCCTCTAGTTTCTAGACTACTTTTCTTGCTGGCATTTGGCAAAATGGCACTTGATTTAACAGCAAGAGGAACTTGCAGCTATTCAACCAGGTAAGACCATTTTTCTCTGCCTGGTTTTGATATTCTGTGCTCCAGACCTCGGGAGCCCTTAATTGCCCTCTGATTTATATCCTCATAAGAGATTTCCAAAAATATATATAAATTGTGTATTGGGAGTAAGTGAGAGAGCTTTACATCAATGCCTAATTCATTTACCTCTGCTGAAAAATATAATCAATTTCCAGCAGACAGCTTGAAGATTTACAAACTGTTGGACTAAGGACCTTACTCAATAATCATCTTTTCTATTATTTCATTTCCAGGCTCTAACCTGCCCAGGGTGTGGGGGTGGGGGTGGTAGAGGACAGAGCCTGCCCATGGGCTGCTTGTAGTAAGCCACCAGCAGGCTGGGACTGAGGGACGGCTGGAAGGGGGCCAAGAAGCTCGTTTACTTCCATCTATCTTGCTAGCATTGGCTGCTATTATGTTCTATCCCAGTCCCTCTTCCCGTCCTCACCCTTGAAACTCAGAAGTCCCTCCCAGATATTCCGTTCAGACCATAGCGTAGCTTCTAGCTTCTGTCACTGGTTTCCCACACCAGGCTCACTTGAAAAAAAAGAAAAAGAAAGAAAAGTCAGCTCTAGGTTGGTCTTGCTATCTCAGGTATTTTCTTACTCTTGACTCAGTCCTCCTGGCTTCATCATCACTTCACATTTTTCATTAAACAGAATAGCAGCCCTGTGCCGGGCATGGGGCTAAGTGTCCCTACAGGGTCTGCACATACAGAATTGGTTGATTTGGGTTTTTTTAAAATGGTATTTTATTTAAATTCAGTTCATTAACATCTAGTGTGTTACGAGTTTCAGGGGTAGCATTTAGTGATTCATCAGTTACATACAACACCCAGTGCTCATCACATCAGATGCACTCCTTAATGCCCATCACCCTGGTACCCCATCCCCCCACCTGCTTCCCCTCCAGCAACCCTCAATTTGTTCCCTATAGTTAAAGAGTTAGGTTAAAAAAAAAAAAAAAAGTCCTGGCCTCATTTGGTTGAATTCATTATTCCTTTGTGTTCTTTTATCTTCACGACAATGAAATTGGAGTTTGATCCTGATGCGTGGTGGACCACGTCTGCCAGCTGTCTTACTCCTGGAATGCTCCCTCATTATCTTAATGCCAGCAGTGCCCCCCGTTCTCCGGAGAACCTGATTTCTGTTCTCCTCTAGGTCCTGGAAACTGCTTGGTGGCTGGTCGCAGGGTAGGGCCATTGCCGGCCACGGAGCCTTCTCTGCCTCTGCTAACACAGCAGAAGCCCGGGTTCAGCTGACAATCTCATATTGCGAGACAGGAAACAAAAGAGGAATTTAGTCCTTGTGAAAACTTGCCAGATTTCCATGCAACGATTTTCCTTCTTGAAATCACTTTTTGTGTTTCCATCACAGAAACGAATTCAAAGGAAAATGAGTAATTGCTGGTCTACTCAGAATCATTGGGCCCCCATGAGTAAGCGCATTCCTGCGTGAATCTATTAATTTCCATTTCCACGGCTTTTGGATATAAAACAAATGTTTGATGTAATATGCACCACTAGTCTGCTATAATTAAACAACCTCTTACTGTCTAAATTGGTGAAGCACATCATCGATCAGTATAAATTTGGTCCTTAGGAGAGGGCTTTCACATTTTCTTGATACATGGAAAATGGCCACAAGTATTCTGTTAAGATTTCTTGGATGCCACTCTCCCCCAAGTTAGAATAATAGAAATAGCTCCTTCTTGGCGGCCTCACTGTAATGCTCGTGTCCAGTGATGGCTCAGTGCACATGTACGTAGAAGGGAGTGAATGGTGGGGAGACTCCGATTAGGAATCAAATACAATTGACCCTTGAATAGCACAGGGGGTTAGGAATGCTGACCCCCATGCAGTCAAAAATCCACATATATGGGCACCAGGGTAGATCAGTTTGCTACGCGTTGGACTCTGATTTTAACTCAGGTCATGATCTCAGGGTAGTGAAATGGAGCTCCACGTTGGGTTCCCAGCTCAGTGTGGAGCCTACTTAAGATTCTCTCTCTCCCTCACTCCCTGCCCCACCGCCTCCACTTGTGCCCACTCTCCCTCTCAAAAAAAAAAAAAAAAAAAAAAAAGAAATAAAAGAAAAAATCCATGGGGCAACTGCGTGGCTTGGTTGGTTAATCGTCTGCCTTCTGCTCAGGTAATGATCCCAAGGTCCTGGGATGGAGTCCTGCATCTGGCTCGCTATTCAGCAGGGAGTCTGCTTCTCCCTCTGCCCCTTCCCCTCCCCACTCATGTTCTCTCTTTTTCTGTCTCTCGCTCTGTTTCTGTCTGAAATAAATAATAAAATCTTTTTAAAAATCCATGTATAATTTTGGATTCCTCCAAAACTTAACTACCCATATAGCCTACTGTTGACCGTAAACCTTACTGCTCACTTAAATAGTTGATAAACACATATTTTGTTTGTTATATGTATTATAATACTGTATTCTTACAATCAAGTAAGCTAGACCTCTGCCTTCAGCTCAGGTCATGATCCTAGGGTCCTGGGATCGAGACCCGCATTGGGCTCTCTGCTCAGCAGGGAGCCTGCTTCCTCCTCTCTTTGCCTGCCTCTCTGCCTACTTGTGATCTCTCTCTCTGTTGAATAAATAAATAAAATCTTAAAAAAAATAAAGTAAGCTAGAGAAAAGAAACAATTATTGATAGTATTATAAGGAAGAGAAAATACTTTTACAGTATGCTACTGTAAAAAGATCTGCATGTAAGTCCATCGGTGTTGTTCAAGGGGCCACTGTATATTTATTCCATTCCAGGACCATTTCCTTAGCTCCTATGCAACCCCATTCTGAGCACCACTTACTAAGTGCCTCGAATGTACTAGGAGCCATCCTGACATCTTGATGATATTCAAGATGTGGGTTCAGTCCTCCTAACTACGCCCTGCATCTTCTGCTGCATTCTTCCACAAAGTGGGGAGGCTGGGTTCCTGCCAGGTCTGGTAGGATAGCCTGGAATTCACCGCTTTCCTGTAGCCAATAGGCGAGCAGAGTAATTCTCAGCCACTGCTCCCTTCCCTGCCCAGGTTGGGGGGCTACCTCACTGCCATATCCAGGTCAGTCCTGGCCCCGGACCCTGGGGCAAAGGCAGATCCAAGGTGGGGAGGCTGTCGGTACTCCATCACTGCACGGTTAGCCCTCACTGCACACCGCATTTCGGACACCACAGCTTCTGCCTTAGTTCTCTGGAGCCAGCAGCCACATCCCACCTGTATTCATTCTTGGGGCTCAGCTGCTGAAAAAGAATCACTTGAGCCACTTGAAGTGGAAAAGAATTTCTCACAGGCTCCTCAATGGCTTCCCCGATGCTTGGCAAAGCTGAGGAACAGACCCCAGGAGGGGATCCCCAGAGCTCCTCTCAAAGCCACCTAGCAGAGCCGGGAGACATGCATGTCCCTCAGGGAGGTCTGCAGGATGGGCAAACAGCCCCTGCATCTCCTGGCTTCAGAACCACTCCCTTCTTCTCTGGTCCTGCCAGCTGAAGTAGCTGTCTCGCCCTCTGCCTTCTTAGCCACTTGACCCTTGCCAAATTTAACCTCTCCCGTTTGCATCAGGAGGTGGATCCTAAGTAAGTCTAGAGTCCTAGTTGCCAGGATTCAGGTGCGGAATGAGGTTTTCGCCCGCCCACCTCTGCAGTCTGGGAGGGAAGACAGGTTGAGTGACCGAGCTGACATCAGGTTTGGTCAGTTTCCCAAGCCATAACCTAACACCCGCCCCCTCTGGACTCGATCCATTTTTATCTCGGTAGTTGGCTTAATCCCTCAGGGCTCTGGAAACCGATTTCAGTTGGCTGAGAACCAGCTGGGAACCAGCCACCTGCTGACAAATGCCAAACCCAGGACTGTTTTGTATCGAAAACTTCTCTTTGCTGAGGTCCTAATTTTCTGCAAAGGGCCTCTTCTCCCCACCGCCCCTCAACATAGTTACCATTTTACGAGGTGCATCTCTGCCACCTTACACCTTTGTCCCTCCAGGAATAATAAGCCGCTCCCTAATCTGAGCCAATCAGGGATCTCATCTTGAATCTAGGGGCTGGAACCCAAGAGGGTTGCATCAAACTTCGCCATTGAAGCTGTAAAAAAATATCTCGGGAACTCTCAGACGCTGTGATTTCTGCCACGTGGACAGCCCTGACCACAGTGAGAGCAAGGAAGGAAGCGGATAGAAATACAGAAGGAAATTCACAAGAAGGAGAGGGAGTGCTGAAGGCCTTGGCAGCCCTGATTCTGGTTTCTTCTAATCCCCTCCCCTCCCATGCCAGTCTGTTAGCTGCAGGGGTGGTTCTGTGCCCGAGCAGTATTGTCATTCTCCCATTTTTGCTTCATTTTGAGGTGGCCTCTGTCATCTGGAACAGGGGGTTCGAGTTAATACATATGTATTGAGTGATTTGAGAGGGACTTTTTGATTCTTGTTAGTGTACACACATACTGTTATTCTCCTAACACACACATGCATGCACACACACACACACACACACACACACACACACTTCCTGACTCTGCCAGTTCTTAAAGCTCCAGTGCTATTACTCTGTTCCCCTTCATAGCAAAGCCTCCTCAGAACTATCTGTACTTCCCCTGGTACCTCCTCTCTCCGTCCAATCTCTCCTCCGCCTCACTGCTGGCCTTCAGGGTCATCTCTCAGCCTCTCTCTGGACCTCTCTGCAGCCTTTGATGCCACTCAACATTTCCACCTCCCTGGAACTTTCTTCATTCGCCTGCAGGCCACAAGTTAGCTTCATCATTGCCCCTGCCCAGTGTCCCTCTTGGTTCCTCCTCCTATTCTTGACATCTTAATATTTGTACCCTCTGTTGGCCTCTTGGATTTCCTGGCCCTCCCTTGTCCTTTTCATCTGTTCTTCTCTATCGCAGGAGACCTGGCTCAGAAGTCTGTTTTCCCAGATGACCACGCTAGCTGGTTTCTGCTGCATATGACCAGCTGGAGGCTGGGCTGGGAGACCTGAGGAGGAGGGAGTCCTGAGTTTTGTCTCCAGCAGCAGCTTCATTTTGCCCCTGTCCACCTCCTGGGGGCTTGCCAGAGCTCAACGTCCATCAGGTGAGCCCAGCCTCTGGGTGCTGGTAACGCCATCACTGTTCTGTTCCCAGACCACATGACTGTAGAGAAAATCTGATGGAATCTGAAAGTCAGCTAGGAGAATGAGTGAGTTTAGCAAGGTTGCAGCATACAATATCAAGGTACAGAAATTAGTTATTTATCTATATACTAGCAACAATCAGAAATGAAAATAAATCAGTTACCACTTAATATCACATAAAAATATTGAAAACTTCAGGATAAATCTGACAAAAGATGTGAAAGACCCCCATTGAGAACCACAAACCTTTGCCAAGGAAAATTAAAGAGACTTAAATTAATGGAGATACATACCTTTTCAATAGGCTGGAATACTCAGTTCTCCACCAAATTGATCTATAGATTAAAAACACAGAGGGAAAGGTACGTGGGTGGTTCAGTTGGAGGAGCATGCAACTCTTGATTTTGGGGTAGTGGGTTTGAGCCCCAAGTTGGGTAGAGAGATTACTAAAAACATAACAAAACAAAAAAACCAAAACCTTTAAATAATAAATAAATACATAAAATTTTAAAACACATAAGGCACAGAGGCAATAGTATTGTAATAACATTGTGTGGTGACAGATGGTGACCATGTTTATGGTGGTGAGCATCACATAATGTATAGAATTATTGATTCACTGGGTTGCCCCAAAACCCATATAACATTGTATGCCAATTACACTTGGATTAAAAAAAAAAGAACAGTCCCTGTCAAAATCAAGCAGAGCATTTTTTTGTAGAAATTAACAAGCTGATTCTAAAATCTATATGGAAATGCAAAGGACCTGAAATAGGTAAGAAAATTTTGAACAAAGTTGGAGGATTAATGCTGCTCAATCTCTATAGCTATTATAGAGCTATAGGAATCAAGACCGTATATTACTGGCATAAACACTGACAAATTGAACAGAGTCTAGAAATAGACCCACATATACACATACATAGACCACTGAGTTTTGACAAAGGTGTCAAGAGAATTCAATGAAGAAAGGATAATCATTTAAATGAATGGTACTAACATAATTAAGTAAATAAATAGTACTAGAACCATTAGATAGTCATATACAAAAAAATTTTTGATTCATGACTTGTACCATATGTAAAAGTCAACTCAAAGTGGACCATGGTCTTAAATGTACGACTATAAAACTTCTAGAAGAAAGCATAGAGAAAAATCTTTGTGACCTTGGGTTAGGCTAAGATTTCTTAGTTATACCACCAAAAATAATGTCCATAAAAGAAAAAGTTAATCTTTGCTCTTTGAATGACATTGTTAACAGAATTAGAAGCCAGGCCACAGGCTGGGAGAAGATGATTGCCAATCCTATCAGAAAAAGACTATCGGAATAAAGGATTCAATAGCTCAATAATAAGAAAACAAACAATCTGGTTTGAGGGCAAAAGGTTTGAACAGATACTTCACCAAAGAAGATTTATATTTGGATGGCAAATAAACACATGGAAACATGTTCAACGTCATTAGTCATCAGAGAAATGCATATTAAAGTTACCATGGGCTAACACCACACACCTATCAGGACGTCTAAAATATAAGACACCAGCCTTAGCAGCTGTGAGGGTGTGGAATGACTGGAACTCTCTACCATGATGGTGGGACTGCAGAATGGTACAACTACTTTGGGTAACGGTTGATTCTTGCAAAGAGGAACCTCCACTTCCCATATGATCCAGCTTTGCTGGTCTAGGCATATATCCACACAGAGGCTTGTACGCAAACGTTGGCAGCAGCTGTCCTTGAAATAGTCAAAGATTGGAAGCAATTCCAATGTCCACCAACAGACAAATGGATACATTCTGGTACATCCACATGACAGAACTCTGCTCTGCACTAAAAGGGAATGAACTGTGGATACACGCAAAGATGGATGAGTCACTGAACAAACACTGACTGAAATTAGCCAGAGAAGAGAGCACAGGCAGCGAGATTCTTCAGAATGCAAATTCATCCTTAGGGCAGAAGGAGGTGTGTGTTTACTGGGAGGAAGGGTGGGAGGGGAAAAAAGACAAAGGGGCGTGGTGACCTATTCATGCTCTTGATTTGGTGATGGTCTCACAGGTGTGTTCACATGTCTACACATTACCCTTACAGTAATCTTTATGGTGTATCCATGATACGTCGATAAAAGTTTTGAAAAAACTAAGTCAGACCATATTTGCCCTCTGCCCCAAACCCTGCATTTCATGTGCTCCGAAAGCCAGGATCCATACCCCATCCTCGTCTGTGCTCCCAGCACCCTGAGTGCCTGCCTGTGCTTCCCACAATGGTTCAAAGACAGCAGGCAGGTTTCCACATGAGGGACTTTTTTGTTCGCTGTTCATATGTAACCCAAATTTGTTACCGAAATTTCCATGTGGCTAGGTCCTTCTTTTAAGCCTTTGCTAACACGTCACCTTCTCAATGAGACCCACTGTTATTTAACTCCCCACAATCCTGAGTCCTCTTTCCCTGCTCTGTTTTTTTTTTTTTTCCGAGCCCTGACCACATTCTAATAAAATAGGTATTTTATTCACTTATTATATTTATGACTTAGTTTTTCTCTGACCCACCTCTAGAATATAAACTCCATGAATACAGAGGGTTTTTGCTGTGCCCACCACACCCTGATGAGTCCCAAGACCTAGAACAGGGTGTGGCACATGGTGGCTTCTCATAAAGACTTATTCAATGAATGAGTGACTGAGTTATACATGGATAACACTTGCTAAAGACAGACGTAACCTACATCAACACAGTTCTAAAATCCAGCTCAGAATATATTGACAAAGTTTTGACTTTCATGTCCAGAAAATGCTCCATAATTTTACATGATTGTGTTTTGAGCAGTAGTATTTTCAATCAGTAATAATGCCCCCCGCCAAAATGCTCACTGAACGTGGATGATTTCAAATACAGTTTGCTAACGTCTCCCAAGTCAAATCTGTAAATAAGGACTCCCCGTGAATGGCTTTTCCCATAACATGCGGAGTTAGAAAAACAGCAATTACGGATATCCTAAGAATGAATAAGCTTTTTGCATGTGTTACCTTTTGAGACAATAGAGCCAGCTTGAGAAATTGAGTGCAATAGGCCATCTCGTTGCTTCAGTCAAATCTGGTTTAGCTCTACTGAAACTTCCTCTTCACACAGACAAGGGCACTGTGGTTCTCATGCCAGCAAGCTTTTAGGTAAAAAGTCTTTAAAGTAATTTCGTGACCCAAAAATGTGCATGCTGTTCTTTCTGATTTGACGTTTCAAGTTCAGAATGCCTATCAGTTTCTGTGCAAGAATTGGCTGCAGCAGAAGTTCTCAAAGTTTGATGGTTACTAGAGATGCAATTTTCCAGACCCTAACCAGACCGACAAATCAGACACCCCCCACCCTTGGGGTGGGGTCCAGATTTCTACAAGCCTTCTAGGGGATTCTAATGGCTGCTAAAGCAGAACCAGGACCACTGGGTCTACACAATAGTGAGGTTTGGAAATCAATTCACTATGATGTCTCTTCTACTGCCTGAACTGAAATTAGTGCCCTGAAATCAATCGGCAAAATGTTTCCTATTTTTTAATAGTTTTGCTCCTTCTTCTGTTTTCTTTATTTTATTTTTTAAACTGGACAACTTTTTCAGGAGGCACATGAAAATTTAGATAATAAAAAACACTATTCCTTCCTGGTGATCAGCAAAGCCTCATCAAGAACAGAGTAAATAAATGTATTTTTTAATATATTAACACAATAGATTTACTAGTCAGTGGTGAAAACAAAAAGTATACGTGTGCACACACAATGTTTTTATTGATATGTGGTGAAGGAAAAGAAGTCAGATGCAAAATAATACAGTCCAATTTCATTTATATAATGTTGAAAAACAGGTTAAACCAAACTGTACTCAGGCGGTAAAAACTACAGTTGAGAATGGTATTGAAGTCAGCACAGCGACTGCCTCTGGAGGCAAGGAGGGTGTTTTGATGGGGAAGAGAGTAATAGGCAAGGCTTCTGGGGTAAAACCAATGCTCTGAGGGTATTTGCCTTATAAATACATTAAACTATACGTGGAAGTTTTTATGTTTTTTTATCATATTTCACAATTCAAAACTGTCTTAAAAAGAAAGAAAAGTAAAAGAGTTGACACTGTTGTGCCCCCCTTTGGCTTCAGGAATTAATGTTACCAATACAAGTGGAGGGCCTGTGCATTTCTCCCTGATTCAGTCCTGTCTTTTCCCCTTCTCCCACGGGAATTGTTTGAAATTGGTTATTCATCTATTTCTGTTGTGTTTGTGTATAATAAGTTTCTGTGCAAGAATTGGCTGCAGCAGAAGTTGTCAAAGTTTGATGTATGTATATAGCCTTAACTGGCGTATATCACCGTGTTGCCGGTTTTTGAACTTTATATAAATAATCTTACACTGAATATGTTCTACTGCACTGCTTCACTCAGATTGCAAGTTCATGTGCATTCATATGACTATGGTCATTCATTATTCTTTGTTTAGCTAAGCACATTATCTGTAGATATTGGGTTGTTTAGAGATTTTGTCATGTATTGTAAATGGTATTGTTATGAAACACTCTTGCACATATGCCATAACATTCCGTCTAAATGTATGGAAGGTGATATTGTTTTAGAATTATATAAATTATATATATAATTATATATAATAAAATATATATTTATAAATAATTAATTAAAATGAAAATAAATCATATAATATATAATATATAATTTAGTGTATATTATATAATATAAATATAATACTATATAATGTATTTTAATGTATATAATTATATAATATAATAAATATAATAATATATAATGTAAATAAAATTGTATATAATTTATATATACACATATATTGGCATATAAAGACACCTGTGGACATATGTGGAATTTTCTGGTGTGTGTGTAATGGTGGATTTCTCAGGCATATGGTATGGTTACATTAAACTTGATTAGATACTGCTGACTGGTTTCCCCAAGGGGGTTGTTCCCATCGACATCCCTCCTGGCAGGACACTGTGACTCATAATACCAGCATACCGAGACTGTCTAATGGATCTGGAATAGAGTCCAAATTTGGTTCTAACCTGCATTTCCTGTTCCCTGACCATCCTTTTATATGGCCATTTAGGTTTCCTCTTCTGTATATAGCCTGTGTATATATGCACCCTTTTTTATATTGTCTCTCTTTTCTAAGTTCTTCTTGTTGAGAACGTGTTGAGCATATTTTCTTCCAGTTCGTGACTTGACTTTATTTATCTCTCTGGATTGTGTCTTCTGAGAAATGGAAATCCTGGTTTGTAATTGAGTAGGACTTATTTTCTATTTACTTCAAGATTTATGCTTTTTGTGTCTTATTTTTTTCCATGTCAAATTCACAAAAATATGGTTCTACAGCCTCCTTTAAAAGCTTTGCTTCTCACATTGATGTTTGTTCTGTCATATGAAATGAGGCTGAGGGTCCCCAGCTGTGGACTGGCTTAATATGCACCAACAGTCCCTTTCTCTACAGACTATCACTTAGTACTTACTTCTGGACTAAATAGCTAAACATAATGCAGTTATACTGCTCTTTCTCAGTTCTCCTGTTGTAGACATTGTCTACCAACTTCCCAGGATGAGTGATGAAATGTAGCTTTTTGGCCTGACCTTGGATCTCCTCGCCTCTACATCCCAGAACTTTTTCATACTGTTCTCCCCACCACTCTCTCCCCTTTCCTTCAGTGGGAATTCCTAAAAGTTGATTGTTAGCTCCTGTGTATCTTATAATTTTCTCATCTCTTCCCTCTATTTCTAGAAGATTTTCTCAACATTATTACACAGCCCTTCTGTGTAATTACTAAGGCCACCTCATTTGTCATTTCCAAGAGCTGGCTCTGTTCTGTCACTCTTCATGTTTCATAGCATCCTGTTCTTGCCAGGGACGCATTGTGTCCTGAGAGCAGGATCATGTAACAGTTGAGGGTGCAGGAGGGAATGCTCTAAGGGGATTGGGCTGGGGGAACCCAGGAATTCGGGTGAGGAAACAGCCCAGATAAACATTGTCCCATAGAAACATGCTGCCACCCAATTATGTCATTTTAAATGTTCTAATAGATATATTTTTAAAAATACAGAAGAGGAGGTTGGAATTCATTTTGATAAGGTATTTTATTTAACCCAATATATTATTGTTTCAACACGTTAGAGATTTTAAAACTTATTAATGAGATAGTTCACATTTGGGGGGGCATGTTTTCACAATTCGGCATGTGTTTCACACTTAAGCATATCGTCATTCAGACTTGCCACATTTTAAGTTCTCTGCAGCCTGTGACTGGTGGAGACTATGTTGGGTAGGTCAGGTCCACAGGGAGCTAAAACAAGCCAGTAGGCTCATTTCGAAGCTGCCTTGACTCCATCAAGAACTTCCTCTCCATCCCACTTCCTGTCTTTCTGGACCTTGCCCCCAGCACTCTGGCCCCCATGGATGGTGGGCCCTAGAGCACTGCTCCATCCCAGATCCCTGTCTCAGGCATGTCTCATGGGCCCCTGCCCACCTCTGCATTATCGCCTCTCATGGACATGATTTGTGTTGCTTCATTTGCTCCCACTTTCATCCCTTTAGAAAGTGCGGTGCACCCAGGGCTCTCTCCCTGTCCTTCTCCCTCTACCAAGGCCTGTCATCCTCCAGATCCACTTAGCTTTGCCATAGCGGCCTTGATATCCAGAGCGGTTGCCCAGCTGACTGGCTTCTTAATCCGGTTAGAAAAGCTGCAGCCTAAAGGTGTCATGGTGGGCCAGAAGGAACTCATCCCCAGCATGGTGAGTACTAGATCCAACTGGCAACTAGCTCTGGGTCGGGTGTGAACTCCCAGATGGGTGGCCAGCTCTGGTCATGATGGGCTCAAGAACTGGAATGGCCTTGGGGCCACAGTGTCTAGGGCCTGGACTCTGGCCTTTGTCCCAGTAGAGAAAAGACAAGGCTAGGAAAAATGAAGTAGGGGCCAACAGGAGGCAAAAGAGATGCCCCTAGTGTTCATGGGCGAAGAGGCGTGGAATGAAACCCAGGGTATGCAGGAAGCTCTGCCTGCCCCAGGCCCCTGAGGAATGGAACGGGCAGGTGTGCTTGGTGAGTCAGCCCTGGGCCCCTGCTGCCCTCCCGATGACTTTCAGCTCATACAATAGCCCAATTGTGTCACTGCATCTAGCTATGGCTTGGGTTGCAACCCAGGGACTCAGCCCAGGGACCTCTAGGGACAGAGAGAAACAGCTATGAGAGAGGTCTTTGTGCAAATCCGTCCTGCAGAAAGGAGCCCAGGGGTCACAGAGAGCATGGCTGTGGCTGAGGAAGGACAATGGGGGACAAGAGGAGATGGTCTCAGCAATCCGTTTGGACTGATGGCCTGTGGGTGTCAGAAAGTGGCAAGAGGAAAGCTTATCCAATCAGTGTGGAATTGTTGTGCATTTTAAGTAGGTTTTCAGACAAAAGACTTTGTAAGTCTGAAGTCTAAGGGAGATTAGTGAGGTCTCAAGATACTGCAATGCTTTCTAACTGAGTGAATAATTAGAAAGCATTTGCCTTTTTTTTCTTCTGTTGTTGTCACATGCAAGGACCTATTTGAGATTGTTTGTAAACAAAAATGATGGGTAGCTTGGGTCTCTTGGGGCTGAGAGCTCAGTGTCCACTGTAAAAAAGTCTAACTTATTTTTGCAGAAGGTGAAATTTCTGAACAGTTATTCTAGACCATGTTTAGAGATGAGAAATATGGGGGCATTTCATAGCTTATTTCTGTGAAACAGGAAGTTAAAATATTCAGACAGAGATGTGGGTCTAAGACCAATGGAGGCAAGCCCAACAGTGGCGTCTTTTCATGGGTACCAGCTTGCAAGGGGTGCCTTCTAGGTGTTAGCCTTTGTCTCCTAGGGGAACTAAGGGTGAGAAAGATTTTTAAGCTCAACACTGTGTTCGAATACTAAAAGTAAAGCATAGCCTCTGTTGTCCCACTTTCACCGGCCTACAGGCTTGATGCTGGGATAGTCCCAAGGATATCACTGGTTTCTCTAGCTCCAACTGATTCATTAATGCTGGGTCTGTAGCCCCTCTTGGATTCCCACCTGATTCTTTATGGAAACACTGGGTGAATCTCACCTGGAGCCTGAGAGACTTCCTTGCTCCTGGATGGAGCCTCACATTCTTCCATTCTGGCCTTTCTTGTTGGTGTCCAATGCATTGGCCTCACTACATCTATAGGGACACCTTTTCCTCAGCTTGTGTTGGGCAGGGCCCCAGTGGGCTTGGATGGAAACCCAGTATGAGTAGGGACCATTCTCAGAGAGGACGGATGCTCTCCTTTTCCTTGTCTTCTCCTTCCCGCTGTCCACACGGCCGCATTCCATGGACATCATTTTGTCAGGAATCCTCATGCAAATCCACGTCTACCTCACCTCTTGTCATATATTCACAGAGAAGTCTGAATCGACATGCAATGGTAACTTATATATGGGACCTCCCCTATTAATGAGAACTGAAATCCTGGGACAAACTCTGTAAGGTGTGATAAGATGCCAAACTTAGATTCTTTCTACCTTGCAGTCTTGGCAAGAGTCCTGAAGGCTGTCCTTTTTGTTTCTCTGTAAGTTAACCTCATGACTTGAAGTGACTTACACTTTTAGCTACCGTCTATCAACTGCTGACAGGCTCTCCCGTGCTTTCCTTTATGCTCTCTTTCCCTCCTTCCCTATCTACTTTGTTATCTGGAATTTTCTTTGTACATCATCAAGGTGGACAACATTCCCATGATGTCAATAGCCACGTCATTTCCAGGTGTGTTCCGATTCACGACTGTGATGTTCTGTCAAATCTGAGAAGATTCATTTTGTTCACTTTAAAGTACCTGTTGAAGTATCTCTGTTTCTTCAGTTGTTTGTTCTATTTTTGGACTTTGGTGTTTCTTCTCATATTTCCTTCAGTGTTGAAAAGTACTGGGTTTTAGTCACCTGCCTATCAAATGCCAGTTTTGTTTACCAGAGCCTGCCTCAGGTGACAGGCAGGAAACTTATGTATATCACAGATAATGTTAGTCATCACCACATAACTTACCATTCCAGAGTCGGGGCGCATCCACTCCTCCGTTAATTCCATACCACTTCAATTCTGCAACCGTGCTTTGGATGGTTTGCTTCTCCCTCTCCCTCTGCCCCTCCCACTGTTTGTGTGCTCTCTCTCTCTCTTTCAAATAAATAAATAAAACCTTAAAAAAAAAAAAACCCCAAAACACAAAATACCACAGAATGGGTGGCTTATAAACAACAAATTTTTTTTTTCTCACAGTTATGGAGGCTGGGAAGTCCCATGATGTAGGTGCCAACAGACTCAGTGTCTGGAGAGAGCTCTTGTCCTTGTTTATGGAAGGCTGTTCTCTTACTATGTCCTGGTAGAAGAGCAAGGGAGCTTTCTGGGGTCTCTAATCCCATTCGTGAGGGCCCTCACTTCCAAAGGCTCCACCTTGAATATCATCCCCCAGGGGTTAAGATTTTAATATACGAATTTGGGGGGGGGATGCGAAACTTCAGTCTCTATCATTCTAATCTCTGGAACCACAAAGACAAATAGGATACATTCTTCACACAAGAAGTGCACCTTCTCAGGAGAAAACAAGAACGGTCCCATTAGAGTACAGTGCGGTAAGTGCTACCATGAAGATAAGCACAGATCCACGTGAGACCATAGTCCAAGCTGAGGAGGGGACAAGCCTCTTGAACGGGTGCTTTCTGAACTGAGTCTTGGAGACATCCTGAGGTAAGAGAGGGAGGCACCTGGGGATGGGAAGATGAATGGTCCAGGCTGAGGGAAGGGCAGAGACAAAGCCTTGGAGGCACAGGAGAGGACAGCAAGCCTAGGTGTGAAGACAGAATGTATGGCTGGAGGACTGGCTGCTGAGGAAGAGGGAGCAGAGCATGAAGGGATGAAAATCTGGGAAATGGAGCTGGGAGGTGTGTGTTCCCAGTGCTCTGATTATTCTTTGCTGCAAAACAAACCACCCGGAACGGTGGCTTAGAACAATAGCAATCATTTACTTTACTCACAAATCTGCAGTTTGTGCAGAGCTAATCACAGAGGGTTTGTCTCTGTTCCACATGGGGATCAACGAGTTGATGTGACTTGGGGGTGGGGGGGGGGTGCGCAGAATCTGCAACCGAGATCGCAGGACTCCTTATCCAGCTGCCAGCCCCGGCTGCTGGTTGGCTGGGACTCTGGCCAGTGCGGAGAGCCAGGAACCTTGGCATCTTTCCATCAGGTCCTCTTTGTGGACCTGCTCTCTCTTGTGGACCAGTGACTGTGTGCCCAGAGTGAGCATCTCAAGACAAAGAGGCAGGTGGAAGCTGAACTGGCTTTTGGGACCTTGCCTCTGAAACTTGTAGACTCATTTCTGGTTACACTATTGGTTGAGACAGCAGGAAAAGCACCCAGTTTCAAGGGGAGGAGACCTAGCCCCCATCTTTTGAGGGTTGAGCGGTAAACTTCCAAAAATGCATGTGGGATGAGCTATTTTTAGAAATGCACTCTCCCCCATGCAGCAACTGTGTGGAAGGCAGAGTGTACAGATTGATACTACAGGCAAGGAGATGCATTAAGAGATGTTTCCAGTGAGCAAAGAGCAGACTGGGGAGATGCAGATGTATTCCAGAGTCTGCTAGGTTCTGGGAGTCGGGAAGGGAGGCTCAGTCATCAGGGAGCAGCACTGGCCACAGTCTACTTTGCAACTGAACCCTTCGCCCTTTGGAGGTACAGTCTGTGTATACCAGCTCTCAGTTCCCTAGCATCAGTGCTAGGCCAGCTAGGAGTTGTTGGTGTGTGCTGTCCCCACATCAGTTGGGGCTGTGGTTTCTGTGGTCCCAAGGAAGCCTGGGGTGCTGCTCACAAAGGCCCACTGTTGTTACTGATTGATAATAACACCAGGACCTTGCTGTCCGCAGAGACAAGTCCTCCCCGGACACCACTGCAGAGAGAGAGAGATTTTCACCTGGGAGGGAATGAGAAAGTCTGGTCCACTTTCAGACCATGGAAATTCCTCACAGTGGCCTGCAGAGGAGGTGGAGGACATTGACTTCTAAATGCCTGGCCACCCATTCAGTGGATGAACAAGGACATTTAAGGTAACATTTAAGAGTGTTCAAGAACATTCAATTGTGCTTATTTTCCAGTCCACAGACCTTCAACGGTCAGAAACTGAAGGATGGAAAATAACCCTATTCAGCTAGTTTGTGAAGACAAGAACAGCTATTGGGATGTTTACTGTCTTCTTCCCACCAATGGTCATCTATCTCTTGTTCTCTGAGCAGCACATACTTTCCTCTCTACCAATCTTGGAATACACCTGTGTTCTCCCACCTGGAAGATGACACTTTCACCTCACTCCCACCAGCAATGAGCTGGAAGCCTATACTAGGCTCGGAAGAGTGATCTTGCCTTTGACCCCATTATCCTGGTGCTAAAACCCAGCTGGTTGGTCAGCAGAATCCCACCAACTCTGGGACCCTTGGAAGCACATGAGGACCCCTGAGAAAGGCTCACAAAAGGAAGTTCTACCAGGAATGAGCACTGAAGTTGTCAGGCAAGGCTGTCACATGCTCTTTCCTGATGCCAGCAAGACAGAGTCTTCAAAAAACCAAGAGCCCCTTGTCATGGCATGCCCCATGTGAAAGATGGCTCGCCTCGGCGATCTACCAGAAGAAGCCTATGGCTTTAGACACTGCTGGTCAAAGGCTCTTCCTGCTCTTCCCCTGTTGCTCCTATAGTTTCTCTGAGCCTCCCTGTCATTGTTTGCAAATGCGGTGGGGTTAACTACCCCTACCAGTGGAAACCTTTGAAGTCCACTTTTTTTTTTTTCTTTTTTTTTTAAGATCAAGAACTGACCAAGTTCATCCAGATGAATCCAGTTTCTTGACTTTCTTCTCTTCGGTGATGTTTCCCTCCTCTCCTTCTTGATCATTCACTGGGATAGACAAGTCCTATTTGGCAGCCACAACCAATTATCCTTCCACGTCAGTTACTAATTTAATCTTACAATATCACATAGACCTCTGAGTTCATGGATCCCTGGGGCTCTTCTCTTCCTTCATCGATTCCTCTTTACTCTCCCCTTTATCCAGTTTGGATCCCCGTGGTTTACCTTCATAACTAAAGGAGAGGGTGTTTTATCCTGTATCATTTGGTCTGGCAAGTAGTAATTAAAGTAAGAAAGCATTTAAAACGTAAAAATATTAAGTTAAAATTGGGAAGACCCAAAACTGGCATGTACATCTTTGAACTCATTACTGTGGTTTACAGCAGATAGAGATGGGCATTCATCCACCAGTCTTTGGAGTTAGGTCCATGCCTTTCCTTTGAGAATGGGTCTGCTGATAGGAATTCTGCACTGTCTCTCTCGCATAAGTCACTAGAAATCCTCTACTACAATTTGGTTTGGTTTTCTTTAGAATGGAATGACCACCAGTCCATGCCTGAGAAGTGATCCGAGTGCAAGTGTGCTCTTACAACAGCATGGAAGCCTGGAACAAACAGGTGCTAAAACACCTGTGAGCTCCGAATAAATAAAACCATTTCTTGTTCCATAAAGAACAGTGGACAGAGTGGGCACTCAGGGTGGCACCTGCTCGCCCCCCGGCCTCACCTTCTGCTAGGGGTCCAAGCCCATGAGGTCAATAAAGCTCTTGTGCTCTTTGAAAGCTACTCCCCAGTTCTTTTTCATTTCTCAAGCCCTCATCCCTAGGTCTTCTTAGACATCCTTATCCTTCCCTCCATCACTGGAGCGATCTTAGAGCCAGACAAGGCCATGAGAGATCGATCAGGCTAGATGTTTACTTAAGGGTTGTGACCGTAGAAGGAGGACAGATGGGACTGACAGAGTAGGGATGCTCGCTACAGGGATTGGGAGCATCTGATAGCATGAAAGTAATCGCCGGCCTCCCTGAGTAGTGAAACAGTGGGGGGTTAGTCTGGGGACCATCTACGAGAAAGGGATGACACAACCATAGGCAGGGCCCACACTCCCCTCCCTTAGGGATCACGGCAAGAACCCTGTCACTGTCTGGGCTGTGACCCCTTGGATTATAAAAAATCCCCTTCTTCATCTCTTGAAACTAAAACTCTGTCCTGAGTTTCAGGACTGAGAAGGCAAACCCAGAAAACTCCTAGGAAATTTCTGCCAACATCACTGGGATGGCTACAATTACTTTTGTAGATAAATATTTCTTAATTCCGAGAAGACTTTAAATTATAGAAATGTTTGCTGGGATGAAACTATAGCATTAACATTTTTAAGGTAAGACAATCTGTGTGTATCTGGTAGCTTATGTATTCATAAAATTTAAGAGAATCTGACCTGTTAATTTAAAACATCTAACTGAATTTAGACTTTTGAATTTAGGTTGGACTCTTAGTAAATGTACAAATAGCAACAGAACATGTAAGAGAACTTAAGACTCACTGTATTCATAAGTTTAATTTATTAGATTTCCCAAGGATTACTTAAATGCTTGGAAAGGTTTGTTTGTTAATTAGATCACTGAAGTACTTAAGACTGGAAATTGAGGGGCGCCTGGGTGGCTCAGTGGGTTAAAGCCTCTGCCTTCGGCTCAGGTCATGATCTCAGGGTCCTGGGATCGAGCCCCACATCGGGCTCTCTGCTCTGAAGGGAGCCTGTTTCCTCCTCTCTCTCTGCCTGCCTCTCTGCCTACTTGTGGTCTCTCTCTGTCAAATAAATAAAATAAAAAATCTTAAAAAAAAAAGACTGGAAATTGAATTAATAGACATATAAATGTAATTTAAAATACTTAAAGGAAAAAAAAATAATAAAATGCTTAAAGGAGCTTAATTCCATGTTAATCTGGAAATAGACATTAATCAAACTAATTAAAAAGGATTGCTTTATGTTGGGTTTATAAATAAAATAAGATTTGTAACCCGAATTAAGAAACTTAAGGTAAAACCAGGGTTCAGTAACTATATATATATTTTTAAACTCAAGTAACTTCCTTTAAGATAATCTTAGCTATAGATTCAAAAGCCATTTTTTGAGGACACAAAAATCTCACACTGATAGCCTCATAGTTCATGGGAAGACCGAAATCACCAGACAGGCACCCCATCACTGTCTGATTACCAAATCCACAAACCAACTGTATCCACTATTCCTTCTTTCTTCCAAGTAGCAACAGAGTCTTGTTCCTTCTGTCATTGCTCAGTTCTCTTTTGCTCCCTCCAACCCTTCCTCCTCTGGGTGTCCCCTTCCCCACACCATCAGCTTTGTACTAGTACGTAAAGAAGCTAGCACATGGACCAACATGCAAACATTGGCTGGACCCAGAGCTACATACATACGTAAGAGGATGGGTGTCTAACGGTGTAATTACAGATAGAGCTTTTGAGACGCCAACTATCGCAGATGGGTTGGGTTGCCTATCTCCATGCTAAGGGATTAAATTCATTCATTAAAGTCACAGGCAGAGGGGAGTGGTGACTTTTGGGACAAGGTTGCATTCTTTATTGCTTGACTTGGCTGATTTAAATGTTAATTATTTTCTAGAAACGATTTCAAGACTAATCTCCAGTCTCACCATCACTTGCTTTTAGATTTCATTTTTTTCTAAATTAGAGTAAGCTGTACTCTCTACATTACATCTATGAATTAAGATACATAAAAATGAAACTTTAATTTAAGTTGAATATAATAAACTTATAAGTTGAATGTACTTGTTAATGCCAATGTACTTGTTAATATGGGTTTGAGGATATGCATACACTGAAGTTTAAGTTCATACATGCCGTTATAAACATGAAACTGAGCTAGAATGATGTGACATTTTCCTTTAATCTTTACAAAAACTTCAAAGTAATCATACCCATTAGTATGGCTACCACTGAAAAAGCAGAAAATAACAATTGTTAGCAAGGATGTGGACAAATAGGAAGTCTTGTGCGCTGTTGGGGTTATAAAGTGGTGTGGCCATTGTGGTAATCAATATGGTGGTTTCCCTAAAAACTGAAAATAGAATTACCATATGATCCAGCAGTTCTACTTCTGAGTATATGTCAAAAAGAATTAAAAGTAAGGACTCAAAGAAATATGTGTACACCCATGCTCACAGCAGCATTATTCAAAATAGCCAAAAGGAAGGGAAGCAACCCAAGTGTCTACTGAGGGAGGAAAGGATAAAATAGAGCATATACATACAATAGAATATTATTCAGCATTAAAAAAGAAAGAAAATTCTGACAAAGGCTACCAGATGAATAAACCTTGAGGACATTATGCTAAATGAAATGAACCATTTGCAAAAAGACAATACTGTATGATTCTGCTTATATGCAATACCCAGATTAACCAAATTCATAGAGACAGAAGGTAGAATGACAGTTGCCAAGGCCTGAGGGGAGAGGGAATGGGGAGTTGCTGTTGTCAATGGGGACAGAGTTTCAGTTTCAGAAGATGAAAGAGTTCTGGAGATGGATGTGGTGAAAGTTGCCCAACAACATGAATGTACCCAGTGCCACTGACTAAAAATGACAGTAAATTTTTTATAGACTTATTTATTTTAGAGAGAGAGTGGGAGAGACAGTATGTGTGCACAAGCAAGAGGGGAGGGAGGGGCAGAGAGAGGAGGGAGAGAATCTCCACTGAATGCAGAGCCCAATGTGGGGCTCAATCTCATGACCCCTGAGATCAAAACCCGAGCCCAAATCAAGAGTCAGATATTTAACCAACTGAACCAACCAGGTGACTCAAGATAGTAAATTTTGTTATGTGCATTTTACCACAATTTTTTAAAAAGTCACAAGAGGTCACAGGGCACAAGTGGTTTCTGATTTAAGGCATTTTCCAGAAATTTTATGGTAGATTAGACAGATAAGAAAAAACAACCCTACTGAGCAAAACTCTGACTCAATTTCTCATGCCATATAACCTTTTGCAGACACACACAGACGAAAGAGCCTGAGAGACACAAGCCTTCTTGTGAGGCTTGTGTGTGCAAACTCAGAGTTAATCAAAGTGCCACTGGGTCTTAGAATGTACCTTTATAGCTAACGTTTGATTATGTCGAGGCTTCCTTCTAGTGTTTGTAAAATGGCTTGCTTTAACTCTTATTAAATCAGGGAGAAGGATGTTATTTCATTTTATAGGTTCTCTTTTGCTGTTGTCAACCAACCAACAAATATTTGCTAAGCATCTACTGCGTACAGGGAGCACAGAATCTAATACTCCGAGAAAAGTTTTTAGGTTGAACCATAGGAAATTGCCACCATTCAACCATTTCTGACCTGAAAAAAGGGGCCATTTCCTATGGCTCAACCTTAAACTCAGTTTTTGATAATCTGGGGAGAGAACCAGCAACCTAGGGAGAGAAAAGATACAGACACACCAGAGAGGTTGGCCGGCAACCACCAGTACAACTAGTACAACACATACGACCCGTACAGCCCCAGAGCCAGAGAAACGCTGTAGGTCTTCTGGAGAAGAGGCAGCAGGATAGAGGACATGGGGAAGGGGCTGGGACAGTGCGGCTGGGCGGGCAGAGGAAGTGACTCATTTACCAAGATGGCTGCTTGACGCGAGCGCAGACCAGGGAGACGGGGATGCCCGGGCTCCGTGCGGAGTTACCCGTAGCGATGAGGAGGCCCCGGGGAGCCTAGGCTCGAAGGGGAGTGGGAGTGTGTGATGGGCAGTCTCGTCTGGGTTTCGCCGACTCCGTTGGACCAGGCAGCTGCT
Organism: Mustela erminea; assembly: GCF_009829155.1. Taxonomy (NCBI): domain Eukaryota; kingdom Metazoa; phylum Chordata; class Mammalia; order Carnivora; family Mustelidae; genus Mustela; species Mustela erminea. Next base: position 55,776,626 of record NC_045620.1, read on the forward strand.
GAGCACCGCAGTGCTTAGACGGAAGCGGAAGTTCAGGAAGAGCAGTTGGTTGAGCGAAGACATTAGGTGAAGACCGTGGGCTGAATACCTACTGTGCGCAGAGCACTGGTCTATTTTGGTTACATTAGGCAGCAAAGCAAATACCCCTGCCTTTGTGGAACCGAATTCTAGCTGTGGGGTGTGGATGTGTGGGTGTCTATGTGCACGCACACACAGTAAATAACAACCATAGCAAAGAAGTGAGTTATCTAGTATGTTAGAAACTGTTAAGTACTGCAGGGAAGAAAAAGAGCAGAATAAGGGTGGTCGTCAGGGCAGGTTCATTGAGAAGGTTCTAGATGACCCAGATTACAAATTCTGTATTTCATAATATTCATTATTCAGTTAATTGGCTTCACTGCATTTTTAATTTGGCAATTAGGATTTTAACCATTATTTTTCGTGAAAAAGTTGGCTACCGATAAAATTATTTTCTAATAACCCCAGGAAGGCCAAGCAAAGTCCAGAGCAGAGCTCTTTCTTTTTTTTTTTCAATTGTTCATCTTAGAGGTTTTATTTTTTTTTTTTTCCAGTGTTCCAAGAGTCACTCTCTCCTAAATATTTTTCTACAACCAGTACAACAAATGGAGCATTGACTCTGTGTCCACCTCATTTTGGTCCATGCAATTTTAAATACAGAAGAATTTTTTTGATGTATATTTCCTTCAGATAATTTCTATCTGTTGTAGAAAATTTGGGAAACATTAAGACATGTAAAAAAAAAAACCACAATATTTTCAATTGCTCAAAATGATTTCCTGAAAACTTTGTAGCCAGTATCACTGTCCCCACCAAGAAAATCTACCACTGAGAAGTCAGAGGCTACACCTGCAGCATGGATTGGTCATTCCCAAAGAAGAGCTCTGAAAGCCTGTTGAACAAACGCTGCTCCCTTGAGCTTCCAACACCTACTGTGACCCCTGTGATTTACATGCTATTTGGATATCTATATTCTGGTTAGGCGGTGGTTTTAACTGGTTTCATTACTTCAAGTTCATTCCTTTCTTCTTATTTACTATTCACAGCGCTAGAAGGGAACTGCTTGTCTTTGTAGCAATGAACACCCCTAGCATCTGAATCCTATCCGTGACTAGATGGGAGCTGGAGGTCGAAATCATTTGAATACAGTGCCTCTGTGGGTCTACAAGCAGACATGGTCTGGAATTGTGGGTTACCTCGGGCTTCGTTTAGATAATAATCTAGCCTATTAATCTATTTTTCCTTTTTCATTAAGATACTTAACAAGCTGTACGAAGCTTCTAAGCATGTTACATTATTATGCAAAGTAGTTCACCTTATCTACATGTATAATAATGTCTGACAACTATAATATCATCCTGAAAGGGTTGGGAAGAAAGTGCTGCTCTGCGCCAGTGTTTCTGAGGCCATTGAAGTATAGAGGTCTCCAAACGTGGCAGTCAAGGTGCTGGAAAAGGGCAGAGCCCAAGCTTACCCACAGGGCGGAAGCCAAAAGGGTTTGACTACCATGAAGATAGGACCACTGCCTCTTTGGACTTGGACTTTACCCAGACCATGACCTATTCTTGGAAAGCCGCATCAGCAGGAGATGGAGCTCTGGTCCTCTGGTTCCTGACTTTGGCTCCAGAGCCTGATGCCCAAGCTGAGGAGTTGGTCAAACACCCATCCCCTGGGAAGGAGGCCATGCATTTTTTAAAAATCTAAGAGCTTTTAAACCAGCTGTCAGTCTCATTCATCTTTGGTAATAACTTCCTGTCAAGTGACAGGATCCTCCAAGGATGGAATGAGTCTTTCCAATTAGCTTGTACGGCTGGAAGCTGTGATATGGGAAATCCACATGGAGGTTAAGGCAAGTAAAGATTACTCTTTAAAAAAGACAGCTCTAGTTATTCAAGGTCTGACACTTCTCTCTATATGATCCAAAGAAAGGACATGCTACAGAAGGTGTGTGTTGTCAGTAATGTGAACACAAGGCTTTGGGACGAGGTGATTTTTCCGAAGGTTTCAAGCAGAGTAGAACAGTATCCAAAGCGTAGGCCTCAAACCACCACCATCAGAATCTCCAGGGAGCATTTTAAAAATGCAGGTGCCTGTCCCTTGCCCCCTTTAAAATGGAATCTGGCAGTTAAAAAACTGCATGAAAGAACATTCTCCAAGGGTTGGAACTATAAGCCATCTAGGTCTGAGTGAGCTGAATTTAGAATAGCAACTACCAGTGTCCTCGGAGTGCGAAGGCTTTTTGAGAAGACTGCATTAGGGACTGATTGTTTGCACTGCCTCCAAATTCATGTTAACATCTAATCCGCAATGTGATAGCATTTGGAGGCAGGACCTTTGGGAGGGAGGGAGTTCAGTGACGAGGAAGGTGCCCTTACACATGGAACTATTGCCCTTATGGGAAGAGGCCAGCAAGCTAGCCAACTCTCTTCCTGCCATTTGAGGAGACAACATGGCAGGTCGGAGGTCTGCATCCTGGGAGAGGGCTCTCATCAGAACCTGACCACACCGGCATCCTGATCTGAGACCTGCAGTCTCCAAAACTGTGAGAAACAAATCTCTTTCATTTATGAGCCATTTGGCTTATGGTATTTTGTTATAACAGCACGAGCTAAGATAGGGGGTAGAGGTCTTCTGAGCTTTGGTTGGCCAATTCAACTTTTGCCTAGTACTCAATGACTCTTGTGTTGTCAGCTCAGGCTAAGAAACATAAGGAACTTGGAGGATGTTCTATTCTGCCCTCCATGCCCCCTCCCCTTCCCAGCCATCAAGGAGAAAACAAAGATGTCTGCTCCTCAAGGGAGGATTTTTTTTTTAGGGGATGTAAATTTGTCGAATACCTGAGGTAAGAATGTGGTTTGAGTATGGTGCTCAGTGTGGCCAAGTATGGCTTTGGGGCCTGGGCTTCTAATGAAAGATGGGTCCCATATTTAGAATGAGGAGTTTCTTGGAATACATGTCCTTGCGTACTTTTAGAGTCTATGTTCTAGACTATGTGGGGGTGGACTGGTGCTGACACTGCTGGTAGGGACCACACCGAGGGTCTCATGGAGCCACACCTTTGCAGTGGGGCCCTCTGAGAAAGCCCGTGGCTGGTGGAGGCACCAGGGTCCCAACAAATGAGGAAAAATGTCAAGTAGATTATGTGACACACAATCGGCCTGACTGGCATTGCTTAGTGCTGTGGAGCTTGTCCTGCCAAGTTGATCAAGTGCTCTACCGCAGATAATCCTCACACAGCCCTGGGAATTGCCAAGATGGTGAGCAGCCCCGTTCACCCACAGCGAACACACTTAGAGAAGCTGGCTAATTTGCTTGAAGAGACAGGGTTAATAAGGATAACTGGACGCTCCTACCACACTTGGCTTTGGCAGCAGCTCCCAAGCCTGGAAAAGGGATTCTGCTTCGTGAGAGAGCAGACAGCAACCCCACAAGGTTTCAGACAGATCTGAAACCACGGTACTGATCACACGAGTGGTTATTACACGAATTATACACCTATGGCTGAGTTCTAGTGGGAAAGTGGCCAAGACCAGAGCTGTATTTACCGTGAGATTTTATTTTAAAAGAATACTTTCAAGCTTTTCTAGGCTCTCACAGTTCTAAGCTTTGGTCTTAAAATTAATTTGGCATTCTGGTATCGGGTGGTAGAAATTAGGAAAAGAAGTAGTTTATAAACTGCTTCACAGATAGAAGCCAAAGATAAAATTGTACTGGTACTGAAAATATTTAGCTTGGGAATGTCAGTTTCAGTAGACCTAAAGATTCTAATTATAATTTAAGACTATAATTTGTGATGCACTTTGGGAGAAAACATGGCCAGTTTTAGCTCCCTAGAAACATGATTTAATAGCATCTGGCACTCGTCACGTGTGAGGGCTTGGTGGTTCAGGGCCGTAACTCAGCAGGGCTGTTTCTGAAAAATGAAGGCACACTGAATGCAAACAAATGAGCGGAGTCACACAACTATAAAATGACTGCCCTTTATTGTCCTTTGCCGTCTGTGCAGAGACAAGGGAATGGCAAAGCAAGATCTGTCCAGGACATCTCGGACATGCAGCAAGGTGATGGCAGAAGGGCCACCTGGACAGGGCACTGACAGTCTGTTCACACTCCAAACCACACGGGGACCCTGCCTTGACTGCCTTCCCCACTGTCAACAGGCTCGGACTGGGACTATCAATCCACCCTCCACCGGTCCACCTGGCGCTGGGAAGTCTGGGGATGCTGGAACCTTCATAAATACAAATCCTGATCTGTTCCCGGCAGCTGGAGGACTTCCCATGGGGGTTTGGGGCAAGATTGAAAATGACGGTCAATTTTAACTACAAGCCTTAGAAAAGTTCCTGAGGCCAGAATGTCTATCTGTATTGCGTCCTTTAATTGCTTGTTTCTTCCTTACTTGCTTTGTGTAAACCCAAGTCTTTCAGCTATCCAGACACTTATCGTATGAACGGATTCTAACATCAGGTCAAAATGGAACACACAACACTGAGACCTGAAAAAGTCAGAAGCACTTGTAATTTCCAAGGATAAGGTATAGGACAGATGTGCTTTGTCTGAAGCAATGATCCACTTCGCTCATCTGGATATATATTCTTACAGAACTGGGTACCCCAGCTTCAGGTACCAGACCCCAAACTTCTGATTTATATCACAGGCAACAAAGAGAACAAAGAACTCACAGAGAACAGCAATGGCAGGTTAAGTGCAAGCTCTCACCAAACTGTTTATTTCTGCTGGAAACCTCTGGGGTTGGTGTTGGAAGGGGGTGGCACCAAAGCCAGCTTTCTGGCTTTGCAACTGGCATTACCAGCGCCGTGACCTTGTGCATTTACTTCCTGCCTCATTTTTTCCATCTGCGTAAGGGAGATGAGAACAGGACCACCTTAGGGGGTTGTGATGAAGACTAAGTGAGGACCCCCTTGTCTGGCATAGACAGGGCACTGAGGACACATGCGCTCTTCATTAGCCAGTAGTGGCACAACTCCCCTGTGATGTGACTTTGTTTCCTGTGCCTGGCATGTTGCAGCTGTTTGAGATTTGCTTACCAACTGAGCAACTGAAGTAAGACATGGGTGGGAGAGAAAAAAACTGGTGCTCAGCAGTACGGCTGACAAAAGTTCGGTGCAACATTTTTAACAAATAATTTCCAAAGAGTAAAGTTAGGACCAAGCTTGAGATTCTGCTTTCTCTTGGAGTTTCACTAATTAAAATTTATTATTTCAGCATATAAAATACGTGGTGGTAGAAAAAGAAAACACGCAGATAATAAATTTGTTAAAACTCCTCTCTAAAAATTGTTTCCCCGTAGACACTGAGGAACCAGTAAATGCTGAAGCAATTACTCTCCCGGGATGGACTCTGAGTTTTCCCAAGGATAAATACACACATAGTCTTGTCATAATACTTTTTTTTTATTACAATATCCAAAAAACTGAGTATGCAAGTTTAGAAGGTCTCAAGACCCCTTCTTCAGTTGTAGGAATGTGCCATCTCAAGACTGTATATTTAAACTATAAAGAAGTTCAAATATAATGAAAAAAGAAAATGCAATTTCTTCATAAACATTCTGTGTCTTACTACCAATCACATATTCTCTTGTAAACCCTGAAAAATTCCCTGTAAAGCAAATAATATATATATATAATATATATATATATATATATATATATATATATATATATATATATATGGGGTGTGTGTGTGTGTGTGTGTGTGTGTATGTGTAAAGTGTATGGCAGTTCCCCTTCCCCAAAGATCAGCTGTTTTCCTTAATCATCTGTATTAGTGTCAACAAATGGCTACGGATACATATTACTTTGAGAATTAAATACATAATTGGGAAATTTAAACAAGCCGCAGGGCGAGAGGAAAAAGCACTAGGCAGATGGCACATCTGGGGGTAAATGACCACAGCATCTGTCTGTCTGGGTCACAAGTCTGGCTTCTGCAGACTGACTTTCAAGGAAATTCTTTTATTGCAAGCATAGCCCCGAAGGCACTGGACTTTCCTCACTACTCTCTCATCTGGTGGTTCTGGTATTGCTACCAGCAAGGCGTGTCCACTCCCTGGACAGTCTGGGAGCCACGCGAGGGCAAAGGGCATGGAGGCACGGCTGCCAGGCCCAGGGCCAGGGCCCTCTGCAGGAGCCCCCGCCCTGCTTTCTGAGTTGTACTGTAGTTCACTTAACGGCAGCTTCAGTGCGTTCAAACCGTGCCTGATGTCTGCTTAAGGAGGGCTTCTGTTAGCGCGAACCATCTGAACAGACTAAGGCTGTTTTCAGTTGAGCAGGAGTGTTGTGATCGAACAGCCCCCTCTTGCACCTCCCGTTTGAAACCTGGCCGGAGGAGGGCAGGCCGGCAAGTGGGTACCACGGCCTGGCCTGGCAGAGGGGAGGCGAGCGGAAAAACAGACCGACCTGCACGCAAAGGTAAACGAGGCCAAGGAAGCCAAGGACCAATGAACCACCGGACAGAGCGGAGCCCGCTGCAGGAGGGCCCGTGAGCGCGGCCTCTTCCGGGGGCGACGCGCCCGGCTCCGGGGAGGTGAGTGTGGCACCAAGGGCCTGGAGGTGGCAGGGGCTGTGGGCGTCACTGCAGCGCTCGGACGAGGTAGAGCTTCTCCCCGTGCTCACTGGTGAAGATGGGCGCCTTTTTGTAGTGTTCCACCAACTCGTCCATGGTGTGAAACCGCCGCTGCCCGATGCAGTAGACATTGTCCACGAGCTGCACCTTGAAATGTTTGTTCTTCCCTGACGCTTTCAGAGACACGGAGAAGTCACTGGGCTGGGGAGGAAACGGAACAAGAGTCAGGACGGGCCAGCGGCAGGAGATGCGGGGGAGCGCCCCGCACGCACGCACGCACGCCAGGTGTGCGGCAGTACCTAGCGCGGCACCTGAGGCTCCCAGCGACCCAGGGGCCATGCGACCTCGCGTGCTTCGAGTCCAAGCAAAACTCCATTTTGCTTAGTACAGTGTCCATGCCAAATGTATTTCAGTTATTCGAAAATTGGGGACCCCATACATAGAGTGTGGGATACTGGTGTTACCCTGATGCTGAAGAAACCTGAATTTTTTTTTTCTCCAGCCTGTTTCTAATAAACTGGGAATTTCTAAAAAGTGGTCTGCATATAGGCAGCAGCTAGAAATTTCCCTCCATTAGAAATGAAGCCATCAAAATTTTTCTGATTCTGAGCTATTTAAAAATAAGTAAGAGCAGTTGAAAACTCCAGAGTTTTAAACATGGTTTGTAATATCTGGGGGTGGGGGTGAGGATGGGGGGCGCTGTACTATGGTTTAAGTGCAGATTTTAGTGAGAAGTGCCTGATTTTGCAATTATGTCAGTGCCTTATTTATATGTGAATCAATTTGAGAAAGGTATCGTTATTTTTTATTAAAAGTGGTCCTGCCTCTTCTGAGACACTGACTAGCCAGCTGATGGGGAAGTGGAAGGAGGCTGGTCCCCCTCAGTGGCTCCAGAATAAAACCCAATTGCCCACTGGCACTGTGTCCACATGGAGTGTGTCACGTGGCCCTGCCTACAGATCTAATCAATGAGATGTCACTGTCCCACTGTCCCATTCTCACCACAGTTCACATTGTTCTTTGAGCCATCCTGTTGCTACCTTGGACGATCATTCCTGCAAGGCTACAAGCTGAAAGGTTTTCCACCTGAAGAAACCTCTCTCAATTGAGGTAAGTTCTTCCCTTCCTTGGCTTGCCATACAGCAGAAAGCTGACAACTTCCAGGGACAGGAGTAGAGTGTACTCCAGTAACTGTTCTGTAATAAATAATTTACACATTCGTCCTATCCCTTCACTATGCATTAGGCCAGGTGGACCACATCTTCTCCACTCTATATTCCGGAGAGCCATACAGATGGTAGGAGCCTACTATAGCTCTTAAAGGAATTCCTACAGCAGGGTTCATTGGTTCTCAAGACCCAACTAATTTCCTGATGCGGAGGACCCACCCTGTTGTGTGATCCCACGGGGACAAAATTAACAAGCACCTTAGCCACTTTTACATGCAACTTACAAACCTTTGGTCCAAAGTGTGCAAAATCCTGCAAAACAAGTGAAAATCCCATAAACCAATGACATCCCAGGGAAATGGATATCCAAGGGCATTCAACTCTACGAAAGCACTGTGGGGCTTACCCACCAGTCACAGCTGCTACCGTGCAAGAATCAAGAGACAACTGTATTCACAGCCTGTATTTATGGATCCCTCCGCCCCAATCAAACCAAAGAGAAACAAATCTGTGAGGAAAAGGTCCCATCTTATCTCCATGCTAACCCTGGGACTTGATGCCCTGGAGGAGATGCGGGAAGTGCTAGTGGGCTGGACCTTCAGGAAGACACAGAAAGACTCATGTCCGAGTCAACCTTAAGCAACATACCATTTTCAGAGTCATGGGCGTGTGAGGGTTAGGGAGTGGGGAGGATGACACAGAACTCGGAAGTTATTTCCTCCACTAGACCTCTTAGAAACGAATCATCACAAACCCTGATGTCACAGATGATCCTTTCAACCCGCCCTGTCAACGTAATATTCTAAACTGCACAGAACGTCATTCTAAGCAATTCTAATCAATTCTCGAATTGTGACTGTTCTCGTGGGACTGAACAAGATGGGTTCAAGCTAACCCTTGGTATCCTCTGTGTTATTTTCCAAGTTGGTTGCTGTGTGTGGCTCTAAAAAAAGAACCAAGTGAAACAGGTTCTGCCTGACAGGTCCTCCACGTGTGAGCAAGGCTTGGAGCACCAGTGTCATTGTTGCTGTCACAACAGTTATTAGTCCTAATGCAATAGTCCATACAGCTTATGTACCACTCAACCCTCTCCTGAGGGCTTCTGGTTTCCCTTAAAGCAATGTCTAGTTTCAAGCTTCTATTACACACACACACACACACACACACACGCGCGCGCACAGAAAGCCATCTCCCTTTTATAGTTTAGCACAAGCCAGGCACTGTGCTAGTTTTATAGATCCCTGAATCAATTCACAGATTAAGCAGCATCGTGGTTAAGGTGAGTCAGGGTAAGTACACGATATACCCAATTTTAATTAAGCCAAATGATCAACAGATGACTTTCTGAACAGGAAAATGTGCTTTTAATTTAAGCTCCTTAATTTAACATCATGGCACGCCATGTGCATTTGGGTGTTAACGGCAGGAGCGCCGATGCAGCAGAGAAGGTAATTTTTAATTTCATGGGCTCTTGAGCAGAAACCTTAAAAGTTAAGGATGTAGAACAAACCAAGTTTATGTGAAACAGGAATGCTGAACACTTGGGGGATTCTTGGTTCATTCTGGGCAGATTTTTCCAATCACTAACTAGCACTAAATGAAGCCTGAAGATGAGCTCGACCGGTGGTTCTCAAGGTGGGCTCCCAAGACCAGTACCAGCAGTAGCATCACCCAGGAACTTGTCAGAAAAAAAGCAAATTCCCAGGCCTCGCCCCCAGACCGGCTGAATCAGAAACTGCAGGGTAGGGCCCAGCCATCTGTGTTTTAACCCTGGCCATCTGCATCTCAGTGAGCCATCCGCAGGATGCTGATACGGTCTTAGAACAGAAATGCCATCTGCGCCAACCACCAGCAGTGTTTTCAAATGTTCAGAGCCATGAGAAAAAGATATGAACGTGACTGATGGGCTGAGTAGCCCCTTGAAGTGGGGAACTCTTGGGCCAACCTCACCCCCAGGCTGTGGGTGCCTTTCTGATTCTGTCCTGAGGACTCCGGCCCCACCAGACATTCTAGTATAGAGCTGCCTCAGTGACACAGCTGCGACACAGGTGGGCAGAATCTCCTTTCCTTAAACTGGGCCAGTTCCCTGGGTCTGAGAGAGATGGAGTAGCTCCAGACCCAAAACAACTCTGCCTCCGGAGAAAGCGAAAGACCACGAAGCGGAGGAAGACCCCTGGGGAGGCGATGCCACCAGCCTTGTCCACATCTTGTCCATCTTCTAGAATGACTCAGGGGAGTCAGGTGAAAAAGAACGAGGCCACGCTCCCTTCGGCTAGCAGCGGTGTGCTGACACTGTGACTCTGAACTCTAATTTGAAGCCAGTCAAAGAACCCTGACAGGGTTTTGTGAGAATACCTACATTGAGAGAAAAATGCAGGCAAAACTAAAATGTTCTGTTTAGGGATACATACTTAGGTTTAAACAATCATGGAAATTATTTTCATAAAATTAAAGGTAGCAATTATCTCTACTTGGAGGTATGGAGCAATCAGGAGGCTAATCTGGGATGGGCAGTAGCTTCTAGAGTACCAGCAATGTCCGGTTTCCTGAACTTGACCTGGGTTACACATGTACTTAAATCAGGCTCCTTGCTCTGTGGGAAGTCTGCTTCTCCCTCTCCCACTCCCCCTGCTTGTGTTCCCTCTCTCACTGTATCTCTCTCTGTCAAATAAATAAATAAAATCTTAAGAAAAAAAGAAGACATTTTCTGTGTGTTACTTGACACGATAAAACATGTTTTAAAGGTGCTAAATCTGAAGCGAGGAGAGCTGGCTTGGTTCTCCACCAGTCATGTGGCACCAGCATTTACCACTTCAAATAGCCCTGCCACCCTCTTGCCGAACTCTCCCCTTCCCCATCCACTCTTTTGGGACACTGATTACATGTAGGTAAATCTCAGTTCAGCCTACTATAACTGAACACCACAGACTATGTGGTTCAAATTTACTTCTCACAGTTTTGGAGGTGGGGAAGTCCAAATCAAGATCAGGTTTGGTATCTGATGAGGGCCTGCTTCCTAGACAACCAACTTCTCATGGTGTCTCCGAACAACAGAAGCAGCAAGAGAGCTCTCCAGGGTCTCTTTTATAAATATGTGACTAATCTCATTCATGAGGGCCCCACCCACCTAATACAATCACATTGGGTAGTGGGCCTTAGCCTGTGAATTTGGCAGGGGTTGAGGTGAGACACACAAACATTCAGTCCAAAGCAAAATCTTTTTTATATTCTTTCTGTGTTTTCTGTCCTTTTTTGTGTGTATCCTAAAATCTCTAATTCCTCTGGGCTATCTTCCCATTTACTAATCCTTTCTTTGGCCGTGTTTAATCTATGGTAAACCCACCAAGTTCTTAATTTCAGTTATTATATTTTTTAGTCTTATAATTCTCACCTTTGTTCCTTTTTTATTACTTCTAATTATCTACTCAAATTCATCTTGCTGAATTTCTTGAACCTACTAATCCATAGATCTTGAGGACGATGTTTACACATTCAAAATCTGGGCTTCTATGGGTCTGTTTCTATTCTCTTTTCTTCCCCTCCTTGTTTTTGGTAATTCAGTCTTGCCTTTTGGTACTGTCATTTGAGTGCTACATATTGATACGAGATATGAAATGATGCTACTGTCCTTTGGAGAGAATCTGCTTTTGCTTCAGTACTCGGGGAGGGTGGCGCAGAACATCTCAATCCAATGAGGAAAAGAACTGATGACAGTCTAGTTAATTTCAGAATTGCCTTTGTGTCCAGTATGTAGACTTTGCGGAACCCATACTGAAGGCATGGATTTTTTTCTGGTGCCTTGCCTCCTGGGTGGCCCTGGCCTCCAATTTTTGCCCCCTAGCACTGTAGGCTCCCAAAAAACTACTACTTGGTTGCTTTCTGTTTGTTTCATGGTTTCATCCAGCTTCTCAAGGTGTTTTTGGCAGAAGCGTTAGTCTGTGAGAAATTAGTCTACCATGACCTGAAGTAGAAACTGGTCGTGTGACATTGGACAAGTGGGAATTTGTTCAGACTCCAGGTCTATTACATTTATGCTACTGAGAAGCAGGATAGTTGGTTGTACTAACACTCTGGAACCAAGCTGCTTGGGTTCATATTCTGGCTCCTTCACTGAATAGCGTTGTAATCCTGGCAAATTTCCCAATGGTTTTTTGTATTGGTTTTCTCAACTGCAAACAGAGACAATTCCTAAAATTGGGAAGCGACTAGAACAGTTTAATAAACTCTAGTAATGTCAGGAGTATAAAATCTTTGGGGAGATACTAAGCAAATACTGTCATTTAGGGGATCTTTCTTAAGTTCCTCTCATGAAACTTTATAAAGAGAGCAATTGGTGTCTTGTCAATACTTAAAAAGATTTCTTTTGACTAGAATTTCTAGAGAATACTTAACTTTCCAAACTAACTAGAAGAGGCCTACTTCCTTCTGCAGAAGCACCACATTTTACTTCACACGTGATCATGTTGTCATCCTGACTTGTTTAAATCTATCCTACTAGGCTCCAAGCTCCTTGAGGAAGAGGATCATTTCTATCTCATTTTTATGAACTATCTGCCTTTAAAAATCTTTGAGGTCTTCTGATTTCCAGCAGAGGGAAAATAAACATTACCAACATGGCAGCCACTCGTTCGCTTTTTCTTTAAACAACCAATGGAAAAGCTTTGTTTCTTGAACTGTCATTTTCTGTCGTCGCCTAACTTACGGTCTTGCCTTCTGCCTGGGATACCATATTACTTGTTTACTGCTGTGTCACACATCACCCCTAAATTCAGTGGCTTGAACAGTGAAAATTTTAATCGCAGTTTCTGTGGCTCAGGAACTGGGGAGTGCCTTCAACCGTGAGCTAAAACCACTCAGCTCCTATTGGGCTGTAGTCAAGACATCGTCTGAAGCCTCAACTGGGGATGCGGGAGCTGTTTCCAAGAACCAGGTTTGCTCACATGAATCATTCAGGAGGCCTCTGTTCCTGGTTTCATGGGCCCTTCCAAGGGGCTACTTGAGTGTTTTCAAGACCAGGCAGCTGACTCCCTCAAGATCAAGTGCTCAGAGAGGGAGTAAACCCAGAATGTCTTTCACAATCCAGTCTCGGAAATCACCCAACATAACTTCCACCACATTCTGTTCATTAGAAGGAAGTCAGTAAGGGCAGCCCCTCCTCAAGGTGAGACAATCAGTCTCCACCCCTTGAGGAGAAGGGGATCAAAGAATTTGTGGACACCTTTTAAAGCCATCACAGGTACCATATTTGTTAAACTTTCATTAAAATCTAACTAGACTCAGTCCTGTACCTTCTCTTCCATTTTTGAAACATCTGCCTTCAAGTCTTGTAGTTAAGCTTCCTCCCACTGCCCACATTTCCTCCCTTTCCTTCTCCAAATGCCATACTTACTTGATGTCATGTCTCTTCACCAAATGCTGTGCTAGCTTTTCAAATTTTCTAGTATCAGACCATGTCTTCTTATTCTCTCCTTCTCTCTGACTGTCCTTAAATGAGTGACATTTTTCTTTTCTATTCTCACACTTTTGAACCACAGATTATGAAGAATTATCAGTTAGGATAAGCCATTCATTCTCCCCATCCCCTTTTTTAGGAAGTCGTTTTCCAAGTGGAACAGGAAAACAATTACTAGATTAGGAGAAAATCAACCTCTCTCAGGGCTTTTATATATATATGTAAAATATATATATATATATTAGGAGAAAATCAACCTCTCTCAGGGCTTTTATATATATATGTAAAAGCCCTGAGAGAGGTTGATTTTCTCCTAATATATATATATATACACACACACACACACACACACACACACACTTTTGCTTAGGTTTTAGGTCCCTATTTCAATACAATCCCTCTAAGTACTAGAACTTGATTTAACCCCACACATCCACACTGGGGTCAGAGCAGGTGTTCAATAAATGAACTGACTTGTGAATTTCCCATTCTGACCATTCTTCCAATCTTCATTCCTTTAGGTAATTTTTACATCTCACCTTTTTATAATTTCTGCTCACAAGTGACCACTTTTAGAAAAGACAATGAAAGAACACCCTCTTTGACATTACTTCTACAGCTTCATCAACTTGATCCACTGTTTCAAATACTTGCTGTAAAGCACCTTTGCATTTTTATAAAACAGATACCCTGGTCAAATATTTCTCTCCTTTCCTCAAGATTTAATCACTATTTTCTCACTGATGGGGAGAAAATGGATGCTGAGAACAGTCCGTAATGTCCTTTATTTCTTCTTCCGTCCCTGATAGCTTAAGTAGTAATATGATTTTCTTTTAAGCACATGGCTGGGAAGAAATAACAGGGGAGGATGGGAACTTGCTCCCTGGCAGTAATTCTTAAAACTTTTTCATTTTGGAGAGTAGAAATGTCATCTGTGTGGTTTGTTAAGCCTCCTAGGTACGCTCTGGACCGAGTTCCGGTCATGCTGGTTTTTGAACATCAATAATTTATGCGTATATTCAACACTCCCTCTACTTCCAAATCCAGGTCACCCTGTTGGTTTCTTATCAATGGCCGCATCATTCTTTCCTTTTATTTGGTAAATGGATCTCTTTTATACTTCTTCAAGGAAGGTACTCTGTCCAGAGAAGCAGTTCCTTGATCAAAACCAATCTGAGAACCAATGGATTAGAGGCAAATTCTATTCCACTGATCTTCCACTGATCAATATTCTCTCTGTTCTTATCTCAAAAAAGCTGCCTTTTGGTTTTATCATTCTGCGAGAGCACCTGCCCAGGTTGTCCAATATGGCCTTTGTTTAAACAAAATTGACTCACTGTCTATACTTAGGCCACTAGCTGTCAACTGATACTACTCTCTTTGTTTCTCCATCGATTATCTCTTTGCTGGCGTTTTCTCTTCCTCTATAAATGTGTCTTTGAAATATTTACTTCACAGGCCTGAGGCCAACCCATACGTGACATGATCAAGCATTCTCATTCTCATTCTCTTTTGAAATAAACTCTTTTACAGAACTCAGTCATCAACCACAGAATGGTCTACTAATCTTTAAATAACAGTGTTTAGGGTCCACTTTCAAGTTAGTGTGTGCATGTGTGTTTATCCTTCCCTGCCTCCCAAAACATATTTCCTAGAATTAAATGTAACTATTTCAGAGGCTGAACTTTCAGAATATTGTCCTTGTCACTCCTCGTCTTTTTGCCACGTCATGCCGAGTGTAAATGGTCAACAATAAATGATATTCAGCAATTCATCTTACCATATAACACAATGCTGTTCAAAAGGGCTGGAACCAATTTCTGATGCCACAATCCAGTGGTTCCCAAATCACTGGGAGAGCCTATCCACACAGAAGGCGCATGGCTCCATCCCAGAGACTCAGATTTGGCAGGTCTGGGGTGAGGTCTGATCATCTGCATTTCTGGCAAGTTCCCTGGTGACACTAATGCTTGTGCAGCAACCACACTTGGGAGAATGACTGCTGCCAAGCTAAGGAAAATTTTACATGTGTCTTCTCCTGTTTGTTTGCCGACCTACGCATGCTTGATTCTGTCATACTTCCCATGACTGTAATCTAGTGGGAACTTTCAAAAAGGTGAAACAGAACACAGTAAGGAAGAAGGGGGTGAGCAGGCCAGTTTGTACGCAATTCCACCTGTAATGACTACCTGCGGACCTCATTCATAATGAACCGCTTTCAATGTCACAAACTTCACAGGGCTATCTATTTTGTTATTCTCCCTGGCTCTTGCCATCCCACGGAGGTAACGGGGAAGAGCTGCTTAGTACTAGTGCCATGAGAAACATCCCCAAAGAAGCAAACAGTGAAGCTGAGATTAAGAGGTTATGTGCTGATGCAAATAAAAACCACAGTGAGCTGTCACTTCACACCCATTGGGATGGTTATCGTGAAAAACAAAAACCAAAAAAACAGAAAGTAACAACTGCTGGCGTGAATGTGGAGAAACCCTGTGCACCACCTGTGGGAACGTGCTATGTGCCGCTGCTGTGACTGACAGAGGGCAGGTCCTCAAAAAATTAACCAGTGAATTACCATTTCATCCAGCCACTCCACTTCAGGGCATACATCTACAAACACTGAAGTCTGGGATCCGAAAAGGTATTTGCACACCCATGTTCAGAGCAGCATTACGCACAACAACCAAAAGGTGGAAACCCCAACCAACTGTCCATCAACAGATGAATGGATAAGCAAAATGTGGTCTGGGCATACGACAAAACCCCATTCAGCCTTAAAAAAGGAAGGACATCCTCTCACCGGCTACAACACGGATGAACACTGAGAACATGATGTTACATGAAATAAACCAGGCACAAAAGGGAAAATCCTGTATGATTCCACCCCAGTAAGGAGCTTAGAGTGGTTGGATTCATGGAGACAGAAAGCAGAAAGTCACCAGGGGCTGGGAGAAGAGGGAAACGGGTGGTATTTAATGGCGATAAAATCCCAAGCAGGGAAGCTGAAAAAGTTTTGGACATGGATGGTAATGATGACTGCACAATAATGCGAATACCCATGATGCCACTGAACTTGAAGATGGTTAAAACCGTAACTTCTGTATTATGTACAATTTGCCACTATAAAAAGTACCAACCAACCAAACAAACAACAAAAAAACTTCTCTTAAAGTTTCTGTGGGGCCTAAAAAACTCTGTGAAATTCCGGTGGAAATATGAGGCATGTGACAAAGGGAGCCAAGGCATCGGGATGGGCAAGGACATGTGCTCCTCCCGCCATGGAAGCTAACCTGCAGTAGTCTGGCTGAGCAGTCACCGGCTGCAGGAGCACTGGGGGCGGGCTGAGGAAGTGGCGGGGTCCAGTGCATCGCCTCCTAATGAGGGCACAGCAGTGGTATGCAACATTTCCCTCAGATCACCTGAAACACCTGGTGACCCTAGTTAGCTGGTTTTCTGAGAGAAGTGTGGGATATGGGGGGTGACCACATGTGGCAGTTGGGAGACAGGGCTCAGACTCACCTCCTGATCCAAAAATGCATGCTTTCCTTTGGCTTGGGGTCAGGCAACAATCATCCCTAAACTTTACTTTTTCCTATGAATCACTTTTTTCTCGATTTTCCGAAAATGCTACCATGATACTGCCTTGCTTTGGCTGGGACACCTGCTGGTCTACCTCAGAATATCTGAATGTTGGAAGTATTAGTGAGATACCCTAGAAACCATGTGCGCTGGGCATATACCTGCCTTGCACACATCTTGAGACCAATGTATACACTTCTTGCAGAATTCCTTCTATAGGAAGGAATTCCTTCCTTGCAAAGGAAGAGTCTTCTCAGGACACCTGGTGAAGACCCCTGGCAGGCAGGCCAGGGTCCTCAGTTTAAGGAGAGAAGACATGTGAGACTGCAGGTTGCTGTTTACCATGTGTCAACGGGAGCTGGATTTCGATGTTTCTTTGTCTGTCCTGGTTCCTCCAATCTTGAAAGCTGGAGATGGTACAGGTGATCTTCCTTCACCAGCAGAGAAAACACATCTGCGGCAAGAAGCACAGCTTTGGGCTGGCCAGTGGGCACCGGCCTGGGCCAGCAGCCTCACGTGCCCCTAGCTCTGTGTCTATGCACGTGTGTGTGTGTGTGTTGTGAGAAACAAAACAAAACTGCCCAGTTCACAGAGGTCCTAATACTTTCTATGGTTTTCTTTCACTGCTCATTCAGTGGCATGATCGTCAAGTTACTGGGAGGTCAGCCTAACTTCCACCTCCTACAGAAACCACATGGAAGCCTCAGTCCAGAAGATAAATATATTTAGCTATTTCTGTAGCCACAGCTAAAAATTCAATAAAAACAAAAACAAAAACAAAAACAGGGGCGCCTGGATGGCTCAGTGGGTTAAAGCCTCTGCCTTTGGCTCAGGTCATAATCCCAGGGTCCTGGGATCGAGCCCCGCACCGGGCTCTCTGCTTAGTAGGCTCTTTCTGCCTACTTGTGATCTCTGTCTGTCAAATAATAAAAAATCTTTAAAAAAATTATTAAAAAATAAAAATAAAACAAAAACAAAAACAAAAACCAACCCAGAGGCTTACACTGGTACTGCATGTGTTTGCCACATAAGCCTTTCTAACAGATTAAGGGCTAAGAACTTCCTTCACCCAGTTTTTAAAAATTTCCATTACATTGTGAAATGTTTTTGGAGAAAACCATTTCTTACAGGTACTGGTGATTTTCTATGAGAGCAATAGAAATATTTAGAAAAATGGTAGTTCATGGTCTAGGAAATTTTTATGAAAATCTTTCTGAATACTGTTATGGATCAATTGTTGACTTGGACCTATTTTTTTGTTTTACTTTGAAAGACTTGTTCTTCAATTGGCAGTGGTTACTGGATGACCAATTCTCTCTTCATTATGTCTGCAGGCCTCAACAGAGGGTGTCTGGACCACCCTCGTGGCAGCAAAAAATATGCCAGAGGCCACAGTTCGGAGTCCAGCAACGCATTTAAGCACAACCCCGGGAGAACACAGGCACAGACAGAGAACTTCGGAATCTCTAGCTCTCAGCACTTGTTGGCTGCTGATTCCCATACTGAATCTATTACGCACCTTCGGGATAATTAATTTGTTGGTTAATGCAAAGAGTGTTTCTTAGAATCCCACCAAAGCAGTGGGATTCAATGGCCAACAACATGACACAGTACAAACTCTCTGTGCTGACCTGGCCTTCACAGGGGCCAGCACAGCCATGTTCAGGGGCAAAGTCACCCAAGTGTAAGAATGCCCTGTGACCCAGGAGTATGTAAGGAGCACATGGCCCAGGCCTGCAGGTCAGGAAAGACTCTGCAGGAGCAAAGGTGGCTGGAATGAGACTTGAAGGACATGTATACATTCCACTGGTGAGGGGCACAGGGGAGGCGAACTGCATTCTAGATTTTTCTAGGCCTGTATAAAGGTCTGGAGGCAGAGACAGCCCACTCCAAGAACCCAACAGCAGGAACACAAGCGCAAGGAGGGAAACTTCCACAATAGGACCTGGAGAGACACCAGGCATAAACAGAAGAGGCCACTCAGCAACTCTCAGCTCACAAGGGGGAGGAGAGTGGCTCTGCGCAGCCTCACTGCCCTAGTCCACTGGCCTAACAGGGCCCCCTGGCGAACCTTCGCTTGTTTCCTTTACATTACACGTCACCAGTTAGCTGAGTTTGGGGTAACAGACTACTCTTCCTTTTCAACATTAATCTCCCTCCAAAAACAAATCAATGGATTCAGAACTATTTACTTTTATTTGCAACAAAGCAGAAATCAGACTCCATTTAAAGCCCTTCATCATAAATAATGGTATTCTAAGATTCTCAGGTGCTTTCTGTGTTACTGATGGGCTAATTTATTTTGCCTGCTGGTTACATGCAATTCTCTCGGTAGTCTGCAAAGACACAAGCAGAGCACTCAGAGAACCAGTCCATTCCCCTCCTCCCAGGAAGAACCCCCTCCTCCGGGGATGAACGGGGAGCCAGGCCTTGAACAAAGGCCAAGGGCTCAGTATAGAAGCCTTCATTGGGTTCTGAAAAAAATCACGAGGGATACCCTGGGACACTTGTGACTGATCAATATTTCAAGAACTAGCTTTAAATAAGACTCTAGCCTTTTTCACAGATGCATGAGTTTGATGATTTGTCTAAAGGTAAATACGGAAGGGCGCGCTGGAGCTGAAGAGGCTCAGGGCCATCTGGGAGGCGGGTCAGCGAGACAGGTGATGAGGAGTGAACTCTTGGAAAAGCAACCACCCTAAGTGATGCTTCGGGTCCTTGCAGTTTTAAAAATGTGATATATTTCAAGTGAGACATACTATAAAAAAAAAAAAAATACAGGCTTAAAGCTTCCATTCAGTACTGTTTTCTCAGTGGAAAGATACATGTAGGCACTGCTCTTCCTTAACATTAACCCAAACCTGAGAAGGCATCTAGAGATCATGGCCCCAGACCATGGATTTAAGAAAGCTCATGAGTATCACTGTTTTAAGGAACTCACTCCGTGGGTCCCCCCTCTCTGAGCTGCTAGGAAGCAGGGTTCACTCTGCTCTGACGACTGCCCTCTTTCCCACTCTGAGACACAGAGCAAAGGCAATCCTAAACAGCTGAAAAAAGAAAACCACAAAAAGCACTTTAGAAGCTGAATTCCACTCAACAGAAAGCCAACAGTTCTACCTAAGGAAAACTTTAGAAGAGATAAATGTTCAACTTTGAGCATGTTTATAGTTCTTGCAAATGTAGAATTAAGCAAATGTAGTATTTCAACAGCTAATGTAAATGTGTCTGAAACCATTCAGGTCACAATAATCATTCTCAAAGTGTGGTCCTCAGTTCAGTAGCATCAGCATCAGTATCACTGAGGAATGTGCTAAGAAATGCAATTTCTCGAGCTCCAGATCTGCCGGGAGTCACGGTAAGGGAGTCACAGTCAGGAACGTTAGGGGTGGGACCCCACGGTCTCTATCTTACCAGGCCTCAGAGAGATGTTGGCCTGTGGGACAGTGTAAGCATCAGTGATCTAGAGAGGCAAAGGGATGACATCACCCAAAAACAGAGTTTTGGCAATAAAATTATGATTTCTAGAAGAAATAAAATTTGAATACTGTAACAAGGAACTATACTAATTCCTTCCTTCTGTTCCTCTCTGGCCAGATAATCTTAATGGATGGATGGAGATAGATATATATAATTTTTTTTTCAAAAAGAGCAAGGAATGAACACATGACTGTTCATGTGGTCAACGCACACATTACGTGATCTTTAGCAAAAGGTTGTTTTTCTCCATCAGAAACAAACGCCGTGGATGATCAGCAATTAGTTTCCAAAACCCACTGTGAAACATACCATACACATGTGGAAGAAGGAGCTCTCGCCAGGATTTCTTAAGTCCGGCAGAGGAGAAGGGCTCCCTAAGCCACGGGTGGGTGCTGCACGGCTAGTCTCCTCGGCAGACCGCATCATAGGCGTAAGCTGTCTCTTTCCAAATAATGGCTTCAAGGAGAGAGGATGGAGCTCCTGTAAAGCTAAGTTACTGACAACTTCCAGAGCTTCCCAGAATGCCCGCTGCTGGTTTTTCCTAACTGTGAGTACGGCTTTCCAACCCTATCCGCAGAGTACAAATACATGCGGGCAAATGCATCAGGATGTCTGGTGAGCACACAGAGGACAGGCAGGAACTTGGAATTCTCTAGACTTCATGAGCTATGGAGGTGCATGCAGGGAATCGGAACATGGGGGTTAAGAAACAGTGCTGTTTTCACCCTGAGCTGCTAAGAGAAATGATAATTATGGGGCTGGGAGGAAGGGAGAGAAGACAGTAGAAACAGAGGGTAGGTATTGAGATTTGGGACAGGAAAGGGCGCCCAAATAGGATCCTTTAGTTGGTCTTGTTCATTCCTTGATAAAACATGCCTGACAGCTCTGATAACACCCAGGACATCACTCACACGGGCAAGTCCAGGATATGGTAAGGTTTGTATTTATTTTTCCAAAACAGGTGCTCCTCCTCCCTTAAATGCACGCATGTCCTAGGCAACTCTATTGGTAGTCTGCAAAGACGCAGTGTTAGGTGTATTTTTATTTTTTAAAACAGGGAAATACTGAGTATTTTTAAATGCACGATAACTTCAAGCAAGCGCCTCGATTATTTATAGCAGAATCCCTCAGGAGATCTTAAGGAGGCCTATCTGGAAGAAAAGCTCTGAGAATGCTGCTGAGCTCCCGCAGAAGCCAGTTGTCCTGTGGTGACCTCAATCAGAGGAAAGTCCCAGGCCCAAAGATGGTGAGAGAGAAGGGAAGTGAAACAAAGATGTCCCTGCATCCCATCAGAAGCCTTTCCGACCCCGGCAGGACACGATGTTCTGTTAGATTACAGCGGCTATGTCAAAGGCTCACATCGGTCTGGTGGTGGCTCTGAAAGCCAGGCTCATCTCAGAAGTGCCCAAGTGAATAGCAAAGGAGACAAAGGATAAGAGAGCGTTGGGAGACAAGAGAGGCAAAGAGGTAAGGCAGAGGCAGACAGGAGATGGTGGAAAATGAATAAGGAATGATCTGTCCACCTGTCCAACCATAAAGTTCCTCAACAGCCTCAGAGGAGCCAGGTGGGAATAGGAAAAGCAGACCTAGGTCTGCTGTTGGGAAAAATACAGCAGCATGCCTTGGAGACCCCCAGAACATCCCTTTGGCACAAGGCAGGCACCCCAACAGGGAAAATGCCATGTGTGAAGGCAAAAGCCACTAGGACGGGCAGCCCTGCACACCGTCACAGCCCTGCACATTGGGTCATGTGGTCCTCTTCAGCCCGAGCTGGTGCTAGAGAGGGTGCAGGGCTGATGGGGGGTCCTCTCCTGCCTCCATTCTCCTGGAATCACACCATTAGTGTGCCACAGCTCGCTTTTCTAAGACAAAATGCAAAAAATCAGGAGAGTGTCCTATAAAAAGGTTAAAATACAGTTTTAATAATTAACATTTCAGTTATTTAGAAAGTCAGCATATTCTCTCATAATCTGAGACAAACAAGCCACGGGAGCTTATTCAAGTGCTAAGACAGAACCCAGGTGAAGAAAGCTCAGGCATACCTTGGGAATACTCTATAGACCATCGCAAAGAAGAAAATTTCACAAGAAAACAAATCAGATGAATTCTGTGATTTCTGTATGTATGAAAGTTACGTTTACACTATCCTGTAGTCCATTTAGTGTGCGATAGCATTACGTTTAAAAAATAATGCACACGTCTCAACTAAAAAAAACTTCACGGATAATAAACACTAGCCATCACCCTAACTTTCAGTAAGTCAAAAATCTCTGATCACAGATCCCCATAACAAATATAAACATGAGGAAAAAGTATCAAATACTGTGAGAATTATCAAGACGGGACAGGGACACTATGTGAGCAAATGCTGGTGGAAATCGGTGCCAGTCAGACTTGCTCACCACGGGGCTGCTGCAAACCTCCAGTTTGCGAAAAACACACCCGAGCAAAGCGCAGTGAGAAGGGGGAGGCCTGTGTGCCCCCATCCACCAGGATCTGGTCTCTGAGTTCAGACAGTGACCCCCACCGAATATGTGTTTCCTACGGAAATGTAGTAGGAGGTCTGCCCCGAGGCCAGCAGTCAGGAGGGCGCTTTTCTCATCTACCTCGCCCCAAGCCCTAGATAGGAAGAACAGTGAATGAGGCTAAGGTCTCTGCACCGCAGGGCTGCTTTGACCCCTCTCCATTCTTAAAAGTATCTTCAAACTCAAAAATTATTTTTTTTTTGAGGACTTTTTTTTTTTAAAGTAATCTCTACATCCAATGTGGGGCTTGAACATACAACCCCAAGGTCAAGACTCACACGTTTCACCAACTGGACCAGTCAGGTGCCTCTCAAATTCCAAATCTCTAAATCAAGCTTATACTTTCTGACTCAGGATTATAGTTATCCCTTAGGCACTCTGGACCAACCACCTTCTACCATAACTGGTTTTCCAGTGATTCCTCTAAGTTTCTGCTCAAGAGTTAAACGTGCAACACACTTCATCCTCCTAAGCCTCCAGCATGATCTGAAGGCAGCTCTGCGCAGAGCTTACGTCACATGAGAACGATTCGATCTGATGGCTTGCCAGCAACGATAAGCTCTGGCGGCTGGATAAGAAAATCACAGAGTTCAGATTTCAGAGGGAGTTAATATCCAGGCCTGGGGTGCTTGCCTCAGCACATCTAAGGCGGCTGCCAACGCCGTGACCTGCTGACATGGCGAGGGGTCCAGTCGCCACCACCATGATGCTCCTCCTGCCTTGAAGAACACATCGCAGGTGCCTCTCTCTCAGAGAAGGAAAAACATTTCCATGGCCTCGAGTTCCTCGCAGATCCTTCTGCAAGAGTCTTAAATATGCACTGACTGATGGCGCTATCAGCCTTCCCAGAGGACCCCAATTACAGTACAGATTACATATTTCCTAGTGTTGTAGTTTGCATTTTAAAAATTAAACTGAAACCTGCCAGAACCGACACAAAATAATTGCAATGCACTCTATCTACAGCACTCTTGTTTCCGGGGAATCTTATTATATGGAAGGTGCATCTTTAAAGGGATCAACAAAAACGGTTGGGTTGAGTATTTCCACAATGTTTACACATGAAAAGGTTACCTTGCGTGACACTGGCCCTGTTCTTCCAGACAGGCTCAACCTCGTACCCAAAACACAAACCCCAGATCTGTCGACCCACCACTAGAAGAGGATCTGCTATGAGGCAAGCGGCCTCCTACCTCTGATTCAGTTCACACACGCAAACTCTGCTCTCTTAAGCCCTCTCTTCTTCTTTTCAAATCCATTCATAAGTGCTTTAAAAGCTTTCGGGAGATGAACTCCGCGATGCTGCCTGCAGCAGAGATGACCATAGGATTGTATGGTTTCAAAAGGAAAACCAACCAATGCACAAAGGCTGTGTCAGAACCCAGGTGCCCCACCCGCTGAGAGCAGCAGACATGCCTCGGACCCAGAGAGGAAACAAAGTCAACCACCAGGGCTGCGGTCAGCAGGGAGTGGGCTCAAGAACAGAATGGGAAGCCTAGAGAGAAAAACGATGTCTGAGTCTGTAGAACATTAAAGGGGTAATCTCTGTAGAGCAGCCAAACCACCTTCAGGAGCTACAAAGCCACCTTCCTTACCATCCCATCTGCAAGAGTATGTCTGCAGGACAATGACGACCACTGTCCCCAGCTGGGTTCCCATCCCCACGGAAGACATAGTTTATTACAGAGCAGCAACCTTACGTGGGTTTACAGGCAAATTGTATTTCCCGAGCTTAACTGGAGCCCCAGATATGGGGGGGCTCTAGGCTACCTGGAGCTATAGATGTGCTCTGGCTATGGGCCTTATATGGACAGGAAAGGGAGCTGACCAGCGCGGGGCACGATGTACCCATGGAGATGAGTACACTGTAGCCACCAGGCCTCTGCCACCCTGGGGCACTTACCGAAGACTCGCTGTCCCTAATGAGGAAGTCGCCCTCGACGCCCCGCTCGTTGAGGGCGCACTCGGCCTGGTGCCGTGTCACGTTCCCGTAGTACCACTCTCGGCCCGCGAAGCGCCCGCTGCACGCAGGGCCCGCGTAGCTTATCTGCGGCGCGTGCGAGGGATGTAGGGCAGGCCCGTCGCTTAGGACCACTACGTAGTTTTTGGGGACCAGGCCGACCTGCCCCCGGGCGTTTTTGCACTTCCACCACTCAGGGTCGTTCTCGGGCTTCTCAATCACCTCCATGGTCTCCCCCTTCTCAAAATTGAGCTCCTCCTCGGTGACCGAGCTGAAGGGGTACAGTGTCTGCACCACATGCAGGACCCGGGCGCCCTGGCCGTTGCTCATGGAGGCACCTTTCCGCAGGCTCAGGAAGCTGGGAGACTCGGCAGCCGCTTCATCCATCTCCTCTAGGACATAGTTAGAGGGAAACCAGCCAATCTGCCCATTGTAGCTGCCTCGCCACCAGCCATCGCTGCACTTCTCCATGACGGTGACGCGCGACCCCTTCACCAGGGACAGCTCGTCCTCCCGTTCCGCCACATAGGCGAACTTGACAAAGGCCGGGATGTTGAGGTCATAGATGCGGTCGGCGCCGCCCCCATTGGCAGGGTACTCGGCATCCGTGCTGGGCGTCGGGGATGCGTCCCGCGCGCTCGTCTTCCTCTTGGTCTTGCCGAGGCCTGCAGAGACACAGCAAGGGCTCAGTGGGCACGCACGGGGCATCCCTGGTGCTCAGACATGCCTTCCCCAACCCTCTGACACACTGGGGGGGGCAGGAGGTAGACAAAGCCACCGCGGGCACACCCTGCAGCCATAGCCAACAAAGGGAGGTGCAGCTGGAGTGCACCTTTGCAAAAGCTGGGGATTCCTAAGCCTCCCCTCTCTCACTCACTTGGGAAAGATTGTCAGAGTACTAGCAACGCAAAAAGATTACAAAAGAGCAGAGAGCTAGCTTCCTTTGGAAGTATGCTACTTTTTAGAAAATTCCTGTGACCCTCTTAGAGAAAAATAAGGTAGAGTTGCTTAGATAGGATGTCTTTGGCCTTCGTACACACTGGGAAGTTGGACTGATAAGCTCAGACCTGCTAAGTCTAGGACTGGTCAGAGCTGCTTGCCTAGCTCCCACCTCGCCAACCCAACGCCTGTGCCACTTCGGGGACACTTTGGGCCCTCTGAGAGCTGTCTGGCAGTGGACTGGCCCCACTGGGTGCAACCAATACCCTCCTCCTCCTTCTCTCGTCTTCCTGCAATTCTGTCCTTTCAAAACAAGAGACTCGTTTCCCATATGTTGGGATGAACCAATTAGGAAAAAATTAGTTCATCTGTTAAGCCTAAGGCAGAATTTCTCATGTGGTGATTCAAAATCCACTAGTGGATCATAAAACCAATTTAATGGGTTGTGACCGTCTTGTTCGTGTGTGTTGAGTTGTTTGGGTTTTCTTCAAGGAAATAAGAAAATCTCAAAGTGTATCAAGCAGGGTCTGAAGCTTCAGATACATAAGGGAGTGAGTACTGAGTTGCATTGGGAAACTTACTTCCTCCTGTGCAAGGGGAAAACAGTGTGAAAAGCTCTAAGGTAAAAGTGTTTCAGCCCCGGTAGAACATAGAGAATTCTGGAACCTTCTTGAGAAGTGAGCCTAGGGGAGGAAGTTACATCGGCACTCAGAGCCACGGGGCCACTAGCCTCGCAGGGCAGGCAGACTCCCCAGCTTTGCCTGATAGACAGCTGCCCGCCCATCAGCTCCACAACACCTCCTAACTTGTCAAGTGGGGATTTTGATGGTATGGAAACTAACCATTTGCAGATACCCACCCCCACAAATGACACCAAAGCACTTTTATGGGTGGAGCTTGTACCTCTCATTTTCTTCCTTTAAATGGAGTAAAGACAGAATGATCCCTTGTTGAGCAGGCAGGAGTTCAAGAGGAACAGAATGTTGCCTTATGACCACTGTCTACTGTGGGGTGTTGAGCACCGCCTCCTAGACCAGCACCCCCACACCTCAAGGCTCAGCTGCCCCACATTTAGTGCCAGCAGTGGGGTCTGGCCACTATAAGGCCCTTGGATAGCACGCACGAGGTGACAGCCCAGCAACATGAAGGGATCATTCACAAGGCTTTCAGGCAGACATACCAATTTTTTAGTGAATGGCTTCAGCAGACTTTTCTTTCTTTCTTTCTTTCTTTTTTTTTTAAATATACATTTTATTTAAACATGTAGGAAATACGAACGTAAACCAGGTATGAAACCAAGTTATGATTTTAGACTTCCACTTACAAGTTAACTCACTTTACATGAAAACATGAACCTCTAAATCTTCAAATGAATCTTTCATGTGATTTCAAACCTATGTGAGATTCACTAGCTCCAGAATCTAGAAGGCAGACCACTCAAGAAAGTACGCTTCTGTCTAGAAGGCTCAGGCATCAGGGTATTCTGAGCCTCATCAAGGAGTTGGCATGCTAAGGCAGCAATGGCCAGGCAGAGGAAAATTTCTACTGGTAACAAGACTTTAAGAAATAATATTTACAAATAACTTTTTAAAAAAAGATTTATTTGAGAGAGAGTGTGTGTGTGTGTGTGAGGGTAGGGACAGATGGAGAGAATCTTCAAGCAGACTCCCTGCTGAGCACAGAACCCAGTGCGGGGCTCGATCTCATGACCCTGAGATCATGACCTGAGCCGAAACCAAGATGCTTAATCAGATGCTTAATCGGCTGAGCCACCTACGTGCTCTTACAAATAACCTTTTTTTTTTTTTTTAAGATTTTATTTATTTATTTGACAGAGAGATGGCAAGTAGGCAGAGAGGCAGGCAGAGAAAGTGGGGGGGGGAGCAGGCTCCCTGCTGAGCAGAGAGCCCGATAGGGGCTCGATCCCAGGACCCTGAGATCATGACCTGAGCTGAAGGCAGAGGCTTAATCCACTGAGCACCCAGGTGCCCCCACAGATAACTTTCTAATAGACCTTTTCAAATTTGTGAGTAATGAAAGCTACTTGAGAAAACACCTACAGAAGAGCAGGATTTAGAATATTTATTGGCACAGAAAGGTGTCAAGATCAGGAGAAAAGCCAGCATTAGACCTTAGATCTCATGATACATTGTTGAAGCCACCTTATGACCAACTTATGAGCTTGTGACTTTGCTGACTCTTCAAGCAAAAAATAATTACTTTAGCCACTGAGTTTTTACCAGGCACCTTCCTAGACTTTGGGGAGACCAAGAAAAACGAGACAGGCATGTTTCTTACCTGCATGGAGCTTAAATTTATCAAGACTGGAACATTCCGCATAGCAAGCACACCATGGAAAGTTAGACCTGTTTTACAGCTCTAATGTGATCCAGTCTTTGAGGCAACTCTCGAAGGGGAAGGGGGGTATGGAATGCGGCAAAGAAACCGAAAGCCCGGCCCACAGGAGACTCCAAGCAGGCCACTTATTAGCCGTGTGGTCTTGGGTAAGTTACTCAGTGTGTGTCTTCATTCTCTTACCCATAAACTGTGGACAATAGTGGCACCGTATTAGTGGGCTGGGGCTGCCATGACAGGGTACCCCACAGATCGTGGGGCTTAAACAGAAATCTATATTCTCACAGTTCTGGGGGCTAGTGAGACCTCCCTTGTTAGCTGGCAGGTGGCTGCCTTCTTGCTGTGTCTTTCCATGGGCTTCTCTTTGCTGCACGTCTGAGCCCTGATTTCCTCTTCTTACAGGACACCAGTGACATCAGACTTGGATCCACCCTAAAGACCTCGTTTTAACTCAGTGACCTCTTTAAAGGCCCTTTACCAAGTCCGGTCACACACTGACATAACTGGTGGGTCAAGACGCAACATATCAATTCTAGGGGATATAATTCAGCCTCTAATAGGTAATAAATGCAGATTGTAATACAAGGCACATGAAGGACTCTGTGAATAACAATTACTACTCTGAGTGAGGGCCTTGCGTTTCTTTTTTCCCAAACAGGTATTTTACCGGGAGAGGGCCAAAGTCCTCTGAACAGTCTTGGCAACATGTTACCAACACCAGATGGCCACCAAAATAGAAAGCTCGCCTGGCGAGCTTTTGGCACCTGAGAAACATTATCGCTTGGGAGCAAGGTCACAGGCAGTTGCTGAGGCAGGGAAATTCAAGAGACAGATGTCTGGGAATAGGGAGGAAGCTGGCCTTCCCTACATCTACATGATCTGAACACTCAGATCAACAGCCCTGCGACAAAGTGAGCATCCCTCTATTTCTACAGATGGGGAAACTGAGGCTGAGGGGATCAGGGAAATGGCCCAACACGTGCAGCCAGCGAAGTGGTGGGGACTCGTGCACCAACAAAATCCTACTGAACCCGTAAGACCATGTGCTGTAAGACCCTGTACCGCGAGAGCTATGGGAAATGTGTGAGGACTGCCGGCTGTCAGAAGTCTATCCTCACTTTCCAGATCAAGCCTCCAAACCCCATGATAAGTGGTTCCTCTGGTCCTCGGGAAAGGAAATGGCCCGTTGTCTCCAGGTGGAAGCAGGGCTGAGGTTCAGGGAATGAAGATGTGGGGTTAGAAACATATCCCGAGTAAACATGAGGCCAACGGGCCACCGCCATGGGGCAGCTCGGAGATCTCAAAGGCTCAGAGGGAAATCTGTGAATGCAGAGCAGGCAGTGTGGTTCACAGACGTCTCATAGACGGCTGTGCTGCTGTGCCCGCCAGCCCCAACTCAACCCCCCCCACAACCACATGGTGTCCAGGCCCCAAGCAATCTCTCTAATTTAAAGGCAAATCTGTGGGACGCCTAGGTGGCTCAGTTGGTTGGACGACTGCCTTCGGCTCAGGTCATGATCCTGGAGTCCCGGGATCAAGTCCTGCATGGGGCTCCCGGCTCCACGGGGAGTCTGCTTCTCCCTCTGACCTTCTCCGCGCTCATGTTCTCTCTCACTGTCTCTCTCTCAAAAAAATAAATAAGATCTTTAAAAAAAATAAAAAAAAATAAAGGCAAATCTGTTAGGGATTTGGAGGCAGGGTGGGAATTCCACAGTCCCCCCCACCACTTTCTCTGTGGCTATTTTCCCCACACATCTTCTGCTCTGTTTCTTCTTTCACTGAAGTCATACCACCTACTTCTCCCAGTTCTAGCAAAAGCACCTTGAACCCATCAATGTGTGTTTTTGATTTTCTAACAAAGACAATGTGATTTTTTTCTTTCTCCTAGAATGTTACATATTTTCCTAGCAGGCGAGGCAAACCCTCACACTCTTTTGCAATGTCTCAGGCAATCTTTACCTACCGTTAAGTAAACAGTAACTAACCCCACAAGGCAGACCGGAAGTCCTCATTAACCAGTGTTTCTACTCATGCCCTCTCTGTGTGGTATTTTGCAAGAACACACTTTCCCACGGGGACTGCTCCTTTGGCCCAATCATGAATCCCTGGGATAGCCAGACTGCAGACAGGAAGAAGGACCCAAGAGCAGTACCCAGCCGCCCAAGGCCATACCCCTCCCCCTCCCTCACCCCCTTGGGTATGGGACCTGGTACAGGTGGGATACCAGGCAGTTCAGGACTGAAGACAGGGGACCTGAAGTGTGTGTGTGCGGGGGGCGGGGGCCGCGGATACTGGTGTACTTTGGCAAGATCTGACATGACTTCAAATGATGGGCTTTTCTTTCTGTTCTCCTGTTAATCATTAAATCCAACTGCATGGATTTTATTTGGTGCCTGAGTGTTTTGGAGGCTTTGCTGTGCTGTGTTCTGGTGAATCGTATTATGGGTGAGAATATCTAGAACGGGACCGTCAGATAACCGTGATGGCTGGCATGCTGTATTGGGTGATGTCAAGTAACATTTTTTCGCCAAGTAATGGCTTTCTCTACGGCTTGTTCAATAATGTATACACTGCAACACCTTTGCACAGAGGAAAGAACAAAGGAGGAATGGAAATCATTGTGGAAAAAAAAAAAAAGAAAGATGTTTCATGTGACCCGTGCTCAGGAGGGACTGGGATTTTAACTCCCCTATTAGAGATAAGGCTCTCAGAACAACTGGGGTCCCCTCCCCCCAGTCTCCTCCCCCCCACACCCCCGGCAGCTCCAATGTTCTCCCTGCTCCACCAGGGGTCCTGGGCAGGAGGGTGCTGGACAACAGGCTCCACATATGGAGATGGGTAAAAGTCTTGGAGAATCTGAACGCTGTCCCAGGACTGCAGGCTGGACAGAAGTTAGCAGTCAGGCTGGAGAGAAGGGTGTGGACCCAGAAGCACACGGCTGCCTGGGATGGGGGGTTACAGCCGGGAAGGATGTGAACAAGCTCCTCAGCAGAGCCCCTCCCCACAGCTGGTTCCATGAGTTTTCTCTGCATCTAGTAACAGTAATAAAACTACGATTTGAAGGGGCAAACAGGTGAGTTGGTTCCAAACATAAACCACTTTTCAGCTTTCGTGATGATTTTCTTACACCAAGCGCTGGGTCTCTAATCCTGAGTTACATTTTCATTGATGATAATGAGAACATTTTAACTTTTCTTGAATAAAATTACATACATTAAAGGTGGAGTTCTCATAAAAGCTTGAATATGTCATACATTATTAATGTTGCTGATTTTCAAGTCAAAATCGCTTAAATGCTCCTTTGAAGATAGATGTTCTAACAGATGACTTCAAAATATGCTCTAAGTGTCACCTGCCAGCTGGAGCTCTGGAGATTCAACAAAATGTCAAACAAATAGGATAGTTCAAAAGTATATTCAAGTCAATTCATTTAAACATTGGGCATCCAAGATTTAGGAGGTCTATGGTGAAGACATTTTACTTTCATTATTTATTGGATCTGCAACATACACCAGATTTAACTAGAAAGCCTCCTTGTACCTAAAATGCCATTTACAATAAAGTCACTATTTGTGGGCATTTCCCCCTTTAGGATTAGAGCCTATTACAAGAGTCGACTGAAAGTTACAAAGAGCTTTTATTATTAAATGCTAAGGAGATCTGCCAAGGTTTGATTAGGGTACAACATGGCCAAAGTAACTTTTCTTATAAGATCGGAATATATTTAATGTTTGGCTTCTTTTTTTTTTTTTTTTTTAAAGATTTTATTTATTTATTTGACAGAGAAATCACAAGTAGGCGGAGAGTCAGGCAGAGAGAGAGAGAGAAGCAGGCTCCCGCTGAGCAAAGAGCCCGATGCGGGGCTCGATCCCAGGACACTGAGATCATGACCTGAGCCGAAGGCAGCGGCTTAATCCACTGAGCCACCCAGGCGCCCCTAATGTTTGGCTTCTAATAGCTTTTGGTGCTTTTATATGTGCATTTAATTTGCATCTGGTGTTTATGGCTACGTCGAAAGATTAGCTTGTACCAGTGCTGAAATTTATAATCAAAATATTTGCTATAAAAAGGGGAAAAAACCTCTCAAATTTACTAAACTTCCGATGTTTCAAGGAGTGACCCATTAAAATCAATGCAGTGGTCTTCTGTTGCAGTTTTCAACTGTTGAGTATCCTTTATCCCTTCCCTTATTCCATAAGACTCCTCTTCTTGTGGCTTCAGCTGGGCCATCTGCACCCCACCAGGCCATCTGTGGGGGGACCCATGACCCAGATCTGCCACAGTTATGGGCGAGCACCAGCCCTAGCCACCTGGAGTTGCCCACGTTTATAGAAGTCTGAAAAATGAAAGGCTAAGCAGGGATGAGGCCCAGAATGAGAGAAAGAGCCCCTGGGTCCTACCATACTTCCCAATGATGTGAGCCACTGGATTCCCTTTTGAAATTTTCCTCTTCTTTTTGTTCTTTTTTTTTTTTTACCCTGTCTACTTTTGATTTGACTTTGTCACTTTAATAAAAAGTGCAGAAAAAACACAACCGCCCGTCCCTGCGCTTACTCCTCTCAGCCCACCTCCTTCAGTATGCCAAACTGTTGATTCCCACTTAGCAAAGTGCTATATTTCAGTGAGAATGTCAAAAAGAATACAGTCGTAGTTTGGGAGCACCCAGGTTTGGGTATGAGAGTGAGGGCAGGATGGCAGGGGTGTGGACCGCCGTTCCCACCATGTCACAGTTAACGGCTAGGCTGGTGTGCCTGCTTCTAAGGCCCAGAGTATCCTGGGTTGAAAATACTTACTGCAAGAGTCATCATGTGTGACATGGGGGTGGCCACAGACATCAGGCTTAACCAAACCACACCATCGAACCTCAATCTGATGGGGCCTAGGGTATTTGACTTAGGATGGTCCCAAGTGAATCACTGTGGCTGGTATCTTTAGGTATGGCTCGTCAGAGAAACCCCAAAGACAGCTCAAGACGGGGGGAGGCTGTTCAGCCCAGCTTACTTCAGACGAGGCCAAATCTAAGTCAAAGGAGACTCAAGCGTAAATTCCTCATTCAGCTGATTCAGTGAGCATCTGTTCCTTTTGTCACACAGGTCACACGGAGGCTCAAACATGTCGCCAACTGCTGACCACAAAGGAGTTCCAGAGAGGAGAGGCAGCATGGGGGCAGAGGAGACAGGCTGCAGAGGGCTGTGAGCCAGACGTGAAGGAGGCTGTGGGGCCACGCTACAGAGGCCCAGTGGGAGAGTGGGATGTAGGACGAGGCCAGAGGGCTGGGCCGTGCTGGGGCTAAGATGCGTACAGTGAAAGCTGGCAGAACTATGTCGGGCCAAGCAAAAATCTTGTCAACTTAAATCTCAGAATTCTGAGTGTCCCACTGGCAGAAAAAAATTCCACCTTCCCTTGAGACTCATTATTAAGAACCAGATAGACTGAAAGAAGTGGAAACAATAAGTTTCTAACCACTTGTGAGACAAAGGACTAAATGCATCCTTGGCACCTTTTGTATCTCTTTGGGCAATAGTTTTATTTACAAAAAACCCCAGCGTTATCGTCATTGCTGTTGGGTGCCACAGTTCCCATCCACGTGCCTAGTGCGGTTTGACAACAGGGGAGCACCCATCCTTCTGACAGCCAGGCTGGCCTAGAAACAAAGGAGGCTAGAGCAGAAAGCTGGCCAGGGAACTTTCCTCCTCTAGGGGTTTGAATCTAGCTTTCAAAAATGACAACAAAGGTTCTTCCCAAAAGTTTAGTCAGTCTGTATCTCCACGGCCAGACCGCAGACAATATGACCTTGGGAAAAACCATGGGCTTGTGGGCAGGACTCAAGGTCAGCGAGGAACAAGCTTCCTGTGGGCCTTTCCCCCACAGTAAGGCGACGGCTGATCCCAAACTCCTGGTCAGCACTAAGATCTGCAAACACTAAAATAAGGTCACATCACCCCCCACACGCCCCGTCATACTCACCCACCTCGATTTCAGTGCCCACCTCCCCGTGCTGTATTTATCTCCTTGAGAAAGACTGTGTTTCATCCCGTTGTGACCTCAGGGCGCGACAGCCAGTAAATGTTTGCTCAGTTAATAAGCTCTGCTTCCTATCTCACCACCAGGATTCCATAGGCACTGATCGGTCCTTCCGGACTGATCTCACCAATGACACACACCTATGTTGCCAGCAGTGTTAACACATTACTGAGAAGCAGACTTTATCACAATTAGCAAACCTCCAACCCACGAAGGGGTAGGAACATGGGTAGATGGAAGGGGATGGCCCTACCCGAGGCAAACCCCCACTCTGCGGGCAGGGGTTGTCAGCCGAGGGAGGGACAGAGTGACTATTGGCCACCCCTCTGCCCAGGTGGTCGCTCTTCCAATGGGCAGCCTTCCCAGGAGCTAGCTGAGAGACAGGTGCCGGAGCAGAGGGCCCACCATCACGTGGGGCTATGCATCTGGGACTCTGAGCTGGAATTCCCTTCTTTGGGCATCAGAAAGCCTGTTCATGTTTTAGCAGGCAGGCAAAGAACACAGTCGAACATTTAAGCCTGGGGAAAAAAATCTTTTATGGTACAGGATTTTTCTATCTAATGTGAAAGCCGAATGGTAACACAGATGCCAATGAAAAGAATTTTTTTTTACATTTTCATTATAATTTTTAATTAAAAATACATATTTAGTACCCCTCAACACCTACTCCCGACCCACGAGCACAAGCATTTCTGAATATGCAAAGGGGTGTACGAGACATGGCGCGGCTCAGCTAGACAGGCTGCCACGTTACCGAGCGTGTTAATCCACTGGCAGAAACTCAGCACGCACGCAAGTCTATAGGGCCGTACCTGCTAAGTGAAATGAAATATGGTAAATACATGCAAATGAGCAAAGGGACGGCACACTCGTGGGGGCAGACACAGGTGGCCAATGGCTGGCAGAGACAACAAAGCCGAACTGCAGCCTGCGTTCCAAGCCTGGCTCTGCCACCCATGAGCCATGGACCTCAGTGATTCTCTACAGCTCTATCCCTCGGTATCTTCATCGGTAGTACGAGGATATCGGAGGCTCCTGTGGGCTGTTACGAAGGCCCAGTGACAGGGGAGCACACAAAGCGCAGTGTCTAAGACACAGCAAGAGACCAAGTGACAGCCATCACTGTGTTTATTGCTGTTGTTAAAACACCTAAGGTTTTTCCTCTGGTTGAAGGCAAAGGCAGGGGCAAGTGGAGAAGAACACAGGTGGTGTTTTCCCCGGAGCGGTGTGCACATGCCTGTTTTCTTCTCAAAATGCTCCTGGGGGTCAGGCCCTCAACCTTACACCTGCTTTCCAGGTCATCACAAGAGGGAATGCACGATCGATGCAAAACGGGCCTTCGCGCAGGGCGACAAAGGAGCCCTGTTTTCCTAGCAGGGATGAGCAGAAAGGCTCATGAGTTCACCTGCTGCCCTGGACAGGGCAGACACCAGTTACTATGATGCTGGGCTGTCCCCACCCGTGCTCCAAGATGGGGCCTTTGATGTCCCTGGGCTCCTGGCCTCCAGGCCCTCCCTTATCTGTGTGTGGAGCTGCCTGGCTTTGCTGTGAATGAGCCTTGCGACCTTGAGCACATCACTCAGTTTGCCCGATTTTGTAGAAAAGCTTGGACCAGGTCATTTAGAGCCTCATTCTGGCATTTGAGGGTTCCACAGAGAGCCCAAATTCCACTTTTTAAACTTAACTATACACATTAGAATAAAAGAAAAAAAAAAAAAAACCATGGAAGAACTGCGAGGGGTTCAAATGGGTTCAAATGGCCACCAACAGCATTTTTCTTAGCACTTAGGTTAAACA
Organism: Mustela erminea; assembly: GCF_009829155.1. Classification (NCBI taxonomy): domain Eukaryota; kingdom Metazoa; phylum Chordata; class Mammalia; order Carnivora; family Mustelidae; genus Mustela; species Mustela erminea. Next base: position 55,812,506 of record NC_045620.1, read on the forward strand.
TTGTGGATTCAGCTGGGTTAAATTAGCAGCCTGAGAACCATAACCATTTTACTACTAATATTCATGCTCTACTTATAAACACTCCAGTGTTCCACATCAGACCATCCACGGGACTGATCCCCAAAAAACCAAAAATACAAAATCAGGCGAGACTCCCCTGCAAACAGCCGCCTCGGAACAGCCCGCTCTCGGGAAACACGATGGCTCCAGCCTTAAAAACGAAGAGCCGCCCTCCAGGTGGCTTCCCGGCTGCGAGAACCAATGGGCCAACTGGGGGTGTGCGGGGAGTCGGTGAGTTCGCAGCAGAGTGGAGGAGACATGAAGACACGGCAGCAGGCCGCCTGCAGCCCACCAGCTACACTCCAGCCTGGGGAGGGGATCAGGCAGGAGGCTGGCAGAACATTCCAGTGCAGGGGCGCAGCAGGAGGCGGCACCACAAGGAGGCACCCAGGTGGGCCCTGCAGGGATCCAGAGGCTCAGCATCAGGCAGCGCAGCACATGCGAGTAAACAAATACACTCTCCATACCCCATGCCTGCCCCAGGGGACAGACACAAAAATGTAACAGCGAGAAGGAGTGTTGGAGACATATGGAAAGGGTCTAAAAAAGAGAGGGTGCCATATGGGGAAATGCAGTTAGAAACATGGTAAGAGGATTTTACTTCAATTCCTAGGCATTTTTAGTTCACGTTTCTCTGTTCTAAAACTTGAAGCTCCCAACATGAGTAACTCTTTAGTCAAGAAAGGGTGTTCTCTATGTTCTTTAGAAAACCGAAGCAGAAAGTGCTAATTTTAGCAAGCGGCATACAAGACCTAGGTTTCTGGGAAATACTTAACCTGTGTTCTCATCCTTCCTCAGACAAGGGGTAGCGACCAGCCCAAGGGACAGAGCACAGTGCTTCTCGCACACCCACACGTGACTCCACGCCTGCTTCTCCTGGTCTCCTCAGGGTACGGACCCCTCCTCACTTCCCCTTACCTCTCCTGGCTTTTCTCTCATTAGCATTCTTTTTAACAATCTGTCACGTCTCTAATTATCCTCCCACTAATCTGTTGTGAGTTGTTTTACATTTTTGGTTCTAAATACTTGGACACTTAAGATATATAAAAACAAGTCCCAGTGTATTTTGGGTCGTTGGCACCACAATTGCCGTAGAAGCTTCCAGATTATGTGGGCAATACATTTGGCAGGTCAATTCTATTGGGAACGAGCTCCCAAGACAGAATCCTAAAGAATTCCAAAGTATGAGATGTGTAGGTATTCATGTTCATAACAACGGTAGATTATACAACAGACCAGAAAGTAAGCCCACATGCTAACTGGAACTCTGAGAACCTGCACTCCCTGTTTTGTTACTGCGAGAGAATGACAATTGGCTGGATGAGTCCAATGTTCAAAATAGGTGATGGGGACTGAGGCGTGCCCCTGTCATATGAGCACTGGGTGATGGAGGAAAGTGCTGAATCACTGTATTGTACACCTGAAACTAACAGAACACCGTATGCTACCTGAGATTTAAAAAAAAAAAAAAAAAAAAATTAAAAGAAGTTACCTTAGTCTTTCCACATGTTATGTACAAACTTTTCGTGGGAAATGGTTTGGCTTTGCACTTTCTTGAAACAAAGAACAGGTTCCTCAGAGAGTGACATAGCTCCTATAGGAATCAGGTTTAAGTGATCTTCTTACTCTTGAAGAACATTCCACCCAGGAAACAAACTTCTTCTGTGACAGGCGCACCAGAAAGAATCAGCTTCTCCTCTAGCACAGTTGATAAAATATTCAGAACTCGGGGAGTCCCCTGGCCACTGACAGCCAGCAAGTGTACATCAAAACTCATGTGGTCAATCTCCCTTCCGGCATGTGCTGATACCAGCATATGTGCCTTGCAGAAAGAGCGTGATATCTCCTGGACTAACGCTAGCACCATAGCTAGTATTAGTAACAGCAAGAAGTCACCTACAGTACGTGATTCTGATTACATACATGTATAAATACTGAGAAAACAGACGCAGATGATTACAGACCCAGGGATGAGCTCTGGGTGAGGAGATCACAGGTGATTTGTTTTTTCTCATATTTTCCAGGCTTTTAAAAATAAGAATGCCACATTAGATGGTGGTTTTAAAAAGTACCAGCATCTCAGAGATTACAAGACTGAGGAATACCTGTTAGCCGAGACCTGGGTCGTCCCAAGAAACTGTGAGTGGCCAAGATGACTGAAATGTATGTGCCCAGTACGGGCGGTTACAGGTTTGCCACTGGCGAAATGGCTCCCAAAATAAAATAATCAATGTATAGACAAGGAGACACGTTCCCGTGACATTCGGCCTCTAAATCATTGTAATGAACGGCTTTTGCTCACCTCCACAGAAGGAACGGGACAGAATTACTAAGTGACTCCCCTGGGCCAGGGAGAAAACGATGCTCACCGAAGGAGCTGGTACCCTAGCAGAGCAAGAGCGGCAAGAAACCACAAGGGCTGTACGGGCAGGGACCCAGGGAGGGATGGATTTCACTGGCAGCCATTGATTGTGTGTGTATCCCCAACCCTGCCCGATCTGAACCCCCAACTCGAGCAGCTGATCAACAACAGAGGTTGAAGTCGGGCAGACGTGATGTGAATTCCAACCCTGTCCCTTACTGCGTGTTCCCGGGCACATCCCTAACTTCCTGGTGTCCGTGTTTTCACACGGGGAACGAGGGTGTCAGCATACCCCTCTTCGAGTTACTGTGAAAATGAAAACAAAAATCCATGTGGGCACCGAGTATGCTATAAGGCACAACGAGGCACTCAGAGAGAGGGTTAGTACTCTCCGATCACTGGCAGCATGTACATGAAATCCGCTTTGGGGTCCTGGTCTGAATTTTTCAGCGGCATTCGCTTTTGGTTTGACTGTGGGGTGCGGGGGGGGGGGCCCTTCCTGCAGGGAATGTCAGGAGCATGGGGAATGAGGGCTCAGGGAACCCTAAGGCTCTTCTGCCAGGGCACGGCTGTGGTGACCAGGCTCCCAAGGTGACTGGAGGCCTGGGACCATTCCTCAAGACAACAGAAACACTGACAGCCTATGTAAGGTCCCTAACATGCTACTGAAGAAATTCCAGGTCTCCACTGCAGGCCCTGGATACAAATATTTATATAGAAGTCCAAAACTAAAATTCCCTTAAAAATAGGGAGTATGTTATCACAAGCATCTGAATGTTGCCTGAAGCATCCCACTGCACGTTTCCACAGGTGTCCTGCTGTCACTCAAACTCAAACAGGTATTGTCCTCATGGCCCTGTTTCTCTTCCTACTTCTTGAATTCTCTGCTGGACATTCATTCAGGCTTAGAACTCTGTGGAGTCGTCTGTGCTAGCACTTCTCCTAGCTGCTTCACACCCACTCAACTTGAGTCCTAGGGTCTTCCTGTGAAATCCCGTCTGCTGCTGAGCTCAGGACTTAGGACATCACCCCAGGGTGGCCCTGAGGCCTCATTCCCAGCCTCCCACAGACGGCCCCCGTCCAGACCCTTTCTGAGGACCAGGACCACACTGCCTCTCGTACACCCTGATGGACATCTCTGTCCACCACATGGCAACTCTTGGGGGTTCCCTTTCTAAATGGTGCCAGGCCTGGTGTTCAGGGCCGACTGTGTGGGGTACCCAGATCCCTGAGGACACCCCTATGCTCTCCCTCACCCCAGTCCAACTAGCTCCCTGAATGTCCTCCAACACAATTTGGCTTCCAGCCTCCAAATCTTGGCTTTTGTTCTCCCTTCCTCATCTGAAGCCCCATCTGCTCTCCCAAGGGTCCACTCAGCCTGGGTATCCTTCACTGAATGACTTCAATTGTCAAGGATCGCAGGAGACAGTCACCTATCCCATTTTACAGATGATCCTAACCACTATGCATATGGCTCCATGAAGGGTGGGGCAGAGGCCCACACCGCAGTTCCCAATGACACGGATGACACGGCGCCACAGCTTGACTGAGGGCTGCTTATTCGTGCCGGTGTCATTTTCCCAGTTCGCACAAACTTTAGAAAGCCAGGGAATGAACCTTATCCTTTCTTCATATCCCACCAAATGAAATGCCATCTGGCCAAGCTCCCACTTCTGATCCACACATACCCTATGACAGCACGCTGATCCCCACATAATGTTTGCATCTCTATTTCAAAGGCTTTGGTTGTTGTTTTCAAAGGTCGCTCAGCAGGGGATAAAGCAGCTCCAAAGGGATTTCCCAGGAACAGGGCAAGGGAGGGACAGTATAGACTCGGGCTCAGCTCCCACAACCATGGGCTGGGGCACTTGTTACTCACCACTCATTTTTAACTGACCAGCTGCCCTGGTTCAAGGCCACTGAGCACATTTATAAGCATGGCAAAGATCCACAATCCTGTGGTCTCGAAACGAGAATTCCCTCATAGTCCACATAGTCACAGAGGTGGTGAGCCCAGGAGATCACTTCTGACCATCACTCTCCCCATCACTACGTCAACAAAAAAAGCACACAATGAACTGACTCAAAACGGTCCGGGCTCATCCAGCCGGCAGCATGGAGCTAGTGGCAAGGAGAGAATTCTGGATAATTACAGAAAAGTTCTGAATTAAGTACTGTGGGCAACCATTCTGATGAGCGTCGGTTGGACACATCTACACCCGGTATTATTTTTATGTTTTAAGTCCAATGGCAACAGGTGCTCAGTGATAATGCAATCTCTGAAAGGCTGGTGCCAAATTTAGGGTAAGTAGATGTCTAGACAAATCGGAGGGGGGTGTGGGGAAAGCTCAAGTTTTATCTCCTCTGCTACAAGCCAACTTTTGAGCCTGGGGGGTGGTCCCTAAACCACTCACATCTATCTGTCCATTCATTTTAATGTAAAGTTACAATAATGGCACAGCAGAAATATCATCTTCCCTCAGCCCTCTGAGAGCCCCTCCTGTCTACACGATGTTCCAGCAAACCTAAATGCTCAGTGTATATTTCTACAAATAAGGACATTCTCCTCCACAACCACAATATAACCACCAAATGAGGAAGTTAATGTCAATACATTATTATTGCCCAATTCTCTGATCCCATTCAAGTTTTGCTAGTAAGTTTTTTGCCTCTAAAATAAAGGACTGGATATCAATAAAATTTCCTCTAATATTCTAACTGCCTGTCTTGGCAATGGAATTCTATCACAATGCCCACTCACTAAACCTGGGATTTCAACTTGGATTTGGATTCAATCTTGAGTTGAAATCCCATCTCTGCCCCAGGACCAGCAGTAGTATGCTCCTGGGGAAGTCACTTCGCTACCTCAAGTCAATCCCAGTCAATCTAAGAGCCTTGTGAATTTCACCCATGGGAACTACCCTCTCCCTGTCTGAAAGTATTAGCTCAAAAGGGTCCAAGGGCTATTTTATAGTTAGTTAGCATCAGAGAGCCTCCCTCTGCTCCCAGGTCTGGCCTGGAATCCCGCGCTTGAAATCGAGTTTGGCCTGAAATCAGAGGTGGGAGTCTGGGTGCTAATCACTGGTATGGTGCTAACTGACCCAGGTATGGTCACATTGGGACAAATGTTAAGGGAACAACTGTGGGGAGTGGGTCACTTCTAGCTCCACACTCCCAGGAAAGTGGTCAGCAATGAGCACGTGTGCCTTGGAACAAACCCTCCCGAGGAGGTTGCTGGTAGCTTCTAGATCATTTTGGGTAACCCAAGGCAGCATGGGGACTTAAGTGAACCACTGAGAACAGAGTTAACCTTTGGGGCTTTGCTGGGTCCCAGCTGCTGCCATGAAGTTTTAACAAAAACCGTTCTTCAGTAGTCTGAGGGAAAATGTTTGAAAAATACCTCCCTGGAAGCAGCTTCCCTATCTCAAAAGATGTAGCATGGTGCTTTAAAACACCTAACCCGCATGATTTAATAAGCGAGGCAGCAATGTCAAGGCCAGACTGTAGACCAGCAATGCTCCTCACCACGGAGCAAAGAGCTGCATGGTTTGAGCCCTTCAGAATATCAAGTGGGCTCGGCCAAGCAGAAAGGGTTCTTAACAATTGCTTCTTGTTATCTGCGGAAAAGTTCTCTTTGACTATTCATGGTCAAAAGTTGAATATGAGAGGGGATCCGGTATCTAAATGTTTTGCTCATGTGCAAATAAGAGCTCATAGTGTTTTAGTCAATTATAAATTATTAAAGGAAAAGAAAGAATGTTAATCCTTTCCTAACAGAGATCTTTTTGTCAAAGGTACTGCTTTTTAGAAAGTTAACCTAATGAACTATTGCATGTGATTAAATTGAATTTTCCACTGACCTCAACAGAGCAACTGAGTGTAAGAAAGCAGGAGGGAACTCCACAGAGTTCCAGTTCTCTGCAGCAGAGATGTAAACACATTTATAACACCATGACTTTGCTGAGGAGTCCAGTGCTATTTTGTTCCAAACCAGGCACCTGCCAGGGAAACCTTTACTCTGGGGCCTGAGGCATCAGGTGGATTTCCATAGCATAAAAAAATCACAAAGGTGGATGACACCACGAGGAACTACTAGAAGGTTGACACAATGCCAGGTAGTTTTCCACATAATTTTCACTCCTTCTAATACGCCCTGGAGAGAATTTTTGCCAGCTGCATCACCAACTAAAATCACACTGTAACTGTGACAGCATGCTGGTGACAATACTTTAAGCAGAGAGCCACAGACATTTGGCTCTAATCTTTTTAGCCATGGGGACGAGTGGGAAGCAGGATGGGCCTCGGGTTTTCTCACCTTCCTTGTTGACAATGATGCTGTGGCAGGCCCGGCTGTGGGGAATTAAGAAGTCCCTCCACTGTGGGGATTTCTTGTCGGGGAGCCTCCCTTCCCTTTGGTGCTGCTCAAGAGGGCAGTGGCAAACTCAGGCCGGAATACTAACGTCTCTCTTGGTGCAACGAAAGCAAGATTTCGGGCCAGCATGGTGAACACAAAATAAAGATACACAAAAATGGGTGGGGGGAGCATCCCTCCACAGATGCTGATGTTGGAAATATAATTTTGTGTTTTTACAACATGTAATGCTTAGCACAAATGTGTCCAAGCAGATGCGCGCCTGAACTGTGACTGAGGCCTGGTGGGGAGCTGTCACCTTCCAGGAGAGGAGCATGCGTTCCTCAGGCAGCTCTCGAGAGCCAAGGGGAAAAAGTTAAAGAAGAGCAAACTCCGATTCTATTTAAGGGAGAGCTTTCGAGCAATCTGTGTTCTCCAAAAATGGAACTGGCTGACTGTCGAGGTAGAAGTGTTCTGGCAGAGCTGGTGGCCATCTGTCAGGGGCGGGGCAGTGGCCCAGCACCCAGCACCCAGCACCCAGCTCCAGGAGGGGCTGGTGGAGTGAGGCTCCTCATGCTGAGAGACCAGAGTTCCCCCAGCACCTAGTACCCAACACCCTGCTCCAGGAGGGGCTGCTGGAGTGAGCTCCTCTATGCCAAGAGCCCACAGTTTCCCAGCACACCAACTGGATTACAGCTCGAGAAAAAGTAGACACAGAGTGAGACATCTAGTTAATGGTTTCAATTTGAGGCTTTTTCTTTTCTCCTTCTTCCAAGTGAAAGGAAAAAAAAAATTACAAGGTATTCCAAGGAATTTCTAGATAGGTCAGAATGCTTGCTTTCCCTCCAATTATCTCATTCAATTTCTCAGTATTTCATTCTTTACTATAATACCAAGAAAAATTTTTAAAAATGGATTAGAAAGAAAACAAAACAAGTCAAGGATGTTTAACAGCTCCCAAAGAAGGTACGTTGGTGGGCGAGAGGATGAAATTGGAAAAAATAAATAAAATTAAGCTCAGGTATTTATCTGTTCATGCTAACTACATTTCCACCAGTTAATGAAGAGTTATAGGTAAAGGACAACAATGTTTCTTTCAAGTGACCTGCCTGGGGAAAAAAAATTACAGGGGCATCAGGTTAATGGAAAAAGAATCAGACTGCTCATGCAAAATGAAATTTCTACATCAGCCTCAGACTCTGTGATAGCTGGCGTGATTCACACTCAGGCCTGTGTCTCATTTCTCTTTCTGCGTCACAAAAATAACCTAAGCCCTAACACAAAAACACTACCCAATAAATGAAGTCTTTCAGTGGATCCGAAGAGAGACTGAGCAGACTCCCCAAGACTGCATGAAATTTTAGACGAGTATTTCCCAACACCCACTACACTCGGTGTATCGTTTTCTTTCTAGTTTTCCCACCTGCTCCCTTCCCACCTCACAGGAAACAAATCCTCCTGTTACAAAGAAAAAGGGAAAAGTCAAGTAAATGTAACACAGGTAATAATACTGACTTATTTCATAGCAAACTCTTAAGTGATGACCAGCAGCCTCAGGTACGACCTGCATTAGACTCATACAAGGAGTAAATACTAACTTCTATAAATGGCGGTGGGGCTCATCATTCTTCGGTGAGGCCCTCAGTTACTGCCACACGTCATCTGAAGCAGTCACTACTGTAAATATATCAGGTATGTGCACTAAGACAAGAGGGGACACCATTAACCTGAGGTGATTCAAGGTGGTCTGGGTCACGTTGGGATACAAGGCACGTGGGAAGAAAACCGGGTGAAAAAACAAATGGGTTGAGGTACCATTGGTCCCCACCTGAGTGACGGCTGTCAGCCTCTGGCATCACGCTGGGGCGTGCCCACAGCCACCTGAGCTAACACTGGCCAGGGCTGTGGTATGGACATCATCTGTCCAGGACAGGGGAAAAACCCACCCAGTTCAAAGTGCTCTTCGCTCCTTCCCACTCTATGCATGAAGGCACGTGGACAGGGTTGTGTGAGACGCAGAAGACCTGATGCGGTGATGCAGGCAGAGTGGCTGACATTTTTGGAGGTGGTAATTCCCCATGAGGAACCTCCAGAAAATGGATGCCAGGAGACCGAGACACATGCGCAGGGGTCCCTACCACACAGAAGTGTCAACCTCCGTTAAGACTCCAGACTCTAAAATCTACAGGAAATGACAAGCATGGTATTTCTCCAAAGACAACTAGAAAGATGTCAACTTTAAAACATACCTTTTTAAACACACATCCATGAACTAGAAGGATGAACGCTCTCCCCTCCAAACACACCAGGCTTCTTCGCCTTGCCTAACAGGAAGTAGTTGAGCTCTAATCCGGGTCCTCCCGCGTGGGGCGCACTCACCTAGCGTGTCCTTCAGGTTCTTCACCAGGGAGCCCTTCTTCAGGCTGTTCTTCCTCTCCACGTAGTTGGACGGCACGTAGCCCGTCCGGTTGGCCGCGTTCCTCACCCGCCACCACGTCTTGGAGTCGTCCAGCAGCCATAGGCGCTCGTTCTTCTTGATGTCCAGCTCCTGGTCCTGTTGGGCTGTGTAGTCCCACTTCGCTATCACAATAACTTCTTCTGTCATCTTTCATGGAGTCCTTCTGCCAGCAAAACATTTGGAGACGTTCATTAGAGAACCAACCAAACACTTCACCCTGCGCATCAACTTGAAAAATTATGCACTGACAGCTTTTATTACAACTTGGCAACCAGTTTCCTCCTGGGTCTCGAAATGACCTTAAGATGACCTTCTTTCAGCATGCTTTAGTATTCTGTTTAGAGACAGCAACTTAAGAAAACAAATCCTCATTTTGTACACTGGGAAATCTGCCTGCTGGGCCAAAACCGAAAATGAACTTTCCAAAAATTCTAAGTAACGATGTCATAATTAAATGTGTTCACTTGATTAAGTAACAGCAGCTCCTTGTAGCTATGTTTATAGCCATGTCTCAAGATCGGCTGCATTTTATGAGTGCACTTAATGTACACACACACCCAAACTGCTCTTATAAATTAAAACTAAAATAAATGTGGTATCCTAGACAGGCTCCTGAAACAAAAAGGAAATCAGTGGAAACAACAGTGAAATCTGAACAAGATGTTGTTAATAGTAACACATACCAATGTTTGTCCGTTAGTTTTGACAAATGTACCATGGCTGTGGGAGATGTTAACACTAGATAGCAAACTAAGGAAAGGATATATGGGAATGCTCTGTACTATCTTTGCAACTTTTCCATACATATGAAATTACTCTTGAGGGGCACCTGGGGGGCTCAGTCAGTTAAGCATCTGCCTTCGGCTCAGGTCATGACCTCAGGGTCCTGGGATTGAGGCCTGAATCCAGCTCCCTGCTCAGTGGGGAGTCTGCTTCTCCCTTGGCCTTTGCCCCTTCCCCTACTCCTTCTCTCTTTCTCAAATAAAATATTTAACAAAATAAAATAATAAAATAAAATTACTCTTGAAACCTGGACACTCATAACTGGCAAAATTTGGAAGTGATCAAGATGTCCTTCAGGAGGTGAATGAATAACCTGTGGTATATCCAGGTAACGGAATGTTACTCACTGTTAAAAAGAAATCAGTTATCAAGCCATGGAAAGGCACTGCTAAGTAAAGAAGCCACTCTATAAAGGCGACCCCCGGTCTCATTCTCACAAAGACCCTTTCCTTGACAAAACTTTAGTCAGGCCCCTCTGAATCCTCTTTCCAGACTAGGCCTCAACCTCTACACTTCCACATTTGTCTCTGCGTGTCCCAGTTTTACCAAGAATCCTGCCAAGCTGGTTTAGCCAGAATCCTCCACTCTTACCCAGGTGATGCCCCATTGCCTGGCGTACCTTCAGGAAGACTCCTGTCAGGTCAGTTTACTCAGAATCTCTCCTGATATTTCCTCTCAGTAACTCCATTCATCTATGGCCTACCTTACTCCTTGGCTATGAACTCCCATTTTTCCTTCTTGTATTTAGAATTGAGCCCAAATGTAACTCCCTTGCAGTAATGCCTCAGTAAATTCTGCTTCACCCTTCTCCCCACCCCCATCTATCTATCTATCTATCTATCTATTTATTTATTTATTTGACTGACAGAGATCACAAGCAGGCAGAGAGGCAGGCAGAGAGAGAGAAGGAAGCAGACTCCCTGCTGAGCAGAGAGCCCGACGCGGGGCTTAATCCCAGGACCATGACCCGAGCCGAAGATAGAGGCTTTAACCCACTGAGCCACACAAGCGCCCCTGCTTCACCCTTCTTCAACAAGTGTCACGAATATTTTTTCTCTTTACCGATGCCAACTCTATGACATTCTGGAAAAAGCAAAGCAATGGTGATAGTAAAAATATCAGCGGTTGCCGGGGCAAGGGAGGCAGGTGGGATGAACAGGTGGAACATAAGATTTTTAAAGGAGTGAAACCGCTCTGTATGATACTTTAATAGTGGATACACGTCATTATACACTTGTCGAGACCCATAAAACAGGCTACACCAAGAGCGAACCATCCCAAAATATAAAGTTTATTAAAACCAGAAATAAATATAGTATATTATACATCTAGTTAAGACAGTTTTGGAAGTAATAAATAGCAGAGGCATAGCTGAGTGACTGAAATGAATATAGTTATCAACTGTGTCAGCAGCTCCGTACTTTTTGGGTACAAGATGGCCCAGTATTTCTTCCAGCAAAAAATTCGATATTCAGTCCTTCAACTGACTGCGTTTCCTTAAAACTTGGAAGGAAGGGATAACAGAAAGACTCTTGACTAAAACCCTCTTCCCCTCTGACAGAGACAATTCCTCATCCTTTTCTAGGGATGACTTTAGGATTATACAGGGAATCATGTGCATTGGCTCCACGGAGGCCCAAACACCATTTTTAAATAACATGACACTTTCTACTGGATGCTAAGGCAACTTATAAATAATACATGTTCTCCTGTTTCTTGAATTAACTTCCAAATTTAGAGATAACAAACCTTTTGGGAAGGAGGAAATATTTAATAAACCTTATGCATAATGTATGCAACATCCAAGAGGACAGAGTTTCACACAACGCTCATTTCCAAGCTGGAGACCATTTTGTTACATGCTTTTGGGAAATCTCCAGGCCCTACTATGTATTTCTCTCTCTCCTGACCTTTCTGTCAGGGTTAAACTTTTCACAGTCATAAAGGCGGTTTTTCTTTTCTTTCTTTTTTTCTTTCTTTCTTTCTTTTTTTAAATAATAATGAGAGCAGTAATAGGATTGGGGCTCAGAGAATATCCCATTTGAATACCAGGTTTGTTTCTTAATTACACAGTTTTCAAGAGAGTTCTTTTTTTTAAAGATTTTTTTTTATGTATTTATTTGACAGACAGAGATCACAAGTAGGCAGAGAGGCAGGCGGAGAGAGAGGAAGGGAAGCAGGCTCCCCGCCGAGCAGAGAGCCCGACATGGGGCTCGATCCCAGGACCCTAGGATCATGACCCGAGCTAAAGGCAGAGGCTTTAACCCACTGAGCCACCCAGGCACCCCTTCAAGAGAGTTCTTAACAAGACCAGCCCATCACATAAGACCAATCAGAGCAATTTATTTCTTTCCAGCATGATTTAACTGCATGAACAGCAGTCAAGTATGGAGCTAGCTTGGCAGAGTACCCTAACATCACTGAGAGCTTAAACACATGTGGTGCCTGGGCTCTAACACAGACCAGTGGTATCAGAATCTTGAGGAGTGAGGTCTGAGCATCAGGTTTTTACAGTTCAGCTTTCTGGCAGGCCTTAGAAGGGAAAAACCAAGTAAGAGGGAACTAAGTCACCACATGCCACCTCAGGATACTTTCCTTGGGTCATTAGACTATGGATGATCACTAGAACTTTGAGTGTGTGATGGGTACCTGACACAGGTCAATTCGTTTAATCTCCAGAACACCCACCTTTCAGGAAGTTGGTATGTTTTAGGAGACTGAAGATCACAGAGATTAAGTGATGGGTGGAACAACAGAATCAGGATCTGAGCCCCGGGTCTGTCGACTCCCAAATTAGTACTCATGTGCCCCCTTTCGGGGTGGGTGGCTGGGTGAGGGTCTAATGTGTGATGCGCATTTTGATGGGCTTATTTCAATCCGGGAAATCTAGGATTCTAGACCAGGTGAAAATAAAAAGTTCCCCCGCACCTAGAAAATGATAGCAATGGGTTTCAAATCTATTCTAAGTGACTTAGGACAGCTTCCCATCACTATAAAAACTTCACGAAGTCAGCCAATCAATAGGTGCTTTGTCCCAGTGCTTCAGACGGTAGCCAATCAACAAGCACCTCACCCCGATGGAGCCTACCAATCAATAATCACCTCACCCCAAAGGTAACAGAATCCACCAATCAATAAACGCCTTACTCCAGAGATTGAGTGTTAGCCAATCAACAGCAGTGCCAATGGAAAGAAGACGAGATGGGAGTAATAGCAGGGACGACGGAAGGAGGTGATGCTTACCCAGGTGCATGGCAGGAAACCGGGATGTGGGGAAAAGGGAAAGGAGGCTGATTTCAGTCTTAGAAGGTGGGTGGGTGGGGGAGCTGGTCAGTGGAGCCAGAGAGGGGCTCTCCAGGATTGAGAGGTCTAAACAAAAGAATTAAGGATACTAAGCAAGAGAATTAAGAATAATGACTCCAGAAAATCATTTAAAATAAAAAGTGAGCAGAATATGTTATCTCTGGATTTTTTTTTTTTTTTAACGTTTTTAATTCCAGTTAGTTAACAGACAGCCTAACAGTAGTTTCAGGTGTATGACACAGTGATTCAACAATTCCAAAGAACACCCAGTGCTCATGACAAGTGCCCTCCTTAGTCCCCATCTCCTATTTCATCCATCCCCCGACCTACCTCCCCTCTGGTAACCATCAGTGTGTTCTCTATAGTTAAGAGTCGGCTTCTTGGTTTGTCTTTCCTTTTTCCCTTTTGCCTGTCTCTTTTGTGAAATCACCTAGTATTTGTCTTCCTCTGACTTATTTCACTTAGCATTATACTCTCTAGATCCAGCCATGTTATTGCAAATGGCACGATTTCACTTTTTATGGCTGAGTAATATTCCATTGTATATGTATACCACATCGTCCTTATCCATTCATCAGCTGAAGGGACACTTGGGCTGCTGCCATAAGCTGGCTACTATAAATAAAGCTGCTCTAAACCTAGGGGTGCATGCATCCCTCTGAATTAGCGTTTCTGTATTCTTGGGTTAACACCCAGTTGTGTGAATGCTGAATCATATAGTACTTCTATTTTCAACTTTTTGAGGAACCTCCATACTGTTTTCCACAGTGGCTGGAGCAGCTTGCATTCCCACCAGCAGTGCAAGAGAGCTCCTTTGGGTGTCCTCTGGTTTGGTTTTGTGTTTTTTGTTTGTTTACTTGTTTGTTTTTAAGCCATTTCAATGTGAAGTTCTGTACCTTTCCCCTGCTCTGCACATCGCCCTGTAGCCCAGCAGAGGTTTCATTTTCCTTCTCTTTGCCAACACAGGTCAGAAAAGCCACCTGGAGGCCCATCTGGAGGCAACTCCAGGTTGGCCAAGAGTTCAAATCCCATCCCTTTTGCTCAGGGGCTCAACAGGAGGCCACGTTCTTTCAGTTGCTATAGTGTGTAGGATATATTGGAATAGAAAGAAATGCAGCTGAATCAAGATTATTCCATACCAAAATAGATTTAATTTTCTAATAGCAAGAAGCCTTAACAGAACAAAGTCTGAAAAAGTACACTCTAACTGCTGAATGTTAAGTGAGACAGTATTTTGATTTAGTCTAAGTATCAGAGAGGTCAGCACCCAAAAAGTAGGCACATTTATCACTCCAGCTTAGGCAGTTCAAGAAATCTCACTTTTGCCTTTGTTAACTGTAGCTAATTAAGTTATCATTAAGTTATTAAACCAACAGAAAGAAGAACCACATATTTGATATCATACAGCCAGATCCTATCTTAAATGGCACGTGGCCGCTGTAGAATAGAGCTTAGCAAGAACCTCATGTCATACTGGATAAAAGGCACACTCAAAGAACCTAGCAAATGAAGCCGCTTTTTTCAAGATTTAGGTGGGAGAAGATTAAAAAAAAAAAAAAAAAAAAAAGTCTAGAATAGCTATAAAAACTTTCTTAGCTCAAAGGTTTTCACTAATTCCTAAAATATCTAGGGCCCTATTTTCTTTCTAAAAAAACAACCCTGTCCCACCATGTGGCAGTGGTTGTTTGGGCTTTAGGCACCTGGTTTGATGCGAAGTTCAAGGATAAGGTGGACTGATGATTCAAGGTTAATATACGACTGCCTTGTGGGACATCTGGGTGGCTCAGCCGGTTCAGTATCCACCTCTTGGTTCTGGCTCAGGTCATAAGAGGGACCCGCGTTGGGCTCTGCCCTCAGCACAGAGGCTACCTAAGACTCTCTTTCTCTTTCCTCCTCTGCCCCTCCCCCCATATGCTCTTTCTCTCTGAATAAAAATAATTCTTAAAAAATTTTAAAAGAAATACATATATACATCTGCCTCATTTACACTTCTACCAACAAACTAATTTAGCTCACTAAAGAAAAGACTCACAGAGCTTTGAAAAACTGCCAATTTCACTTTGCAATATAAACCGTACATGGACAGAATAGGATTTCTTAAACTTAAGTCAAAATGAATAGATAGATAAGTAGACAGACCAAAAAGGTGTAACTCCTTACCCCCAGAATATTAACTTGGAATTTCATAAAAATATCTATGTGCACACGTGGATACAGACCTATCAAAATATACGTGTCTATGGGCAAATAGTGTAGAGAGCAATCATGTAGGAAACGAAAGTAAGACTATGTGAAAAAATTTACTGTCCTCCCTACTTTGATTTTCAACATACAGTCTGAATTACTCAAATAAAACAATTTACTTCACTACAGGTCTAAAGGACTTTTTTTCCTTTGCAATATTTCATGCCTTCAATGTAGTCAACCTATTATTATGGAAAGTCATTCAAATATAGGCTTTTAACAGATGAGGAACAAAAGAATGATAGCCCCCCCAAAGGTATCCCGAACCTCCTATCTACAAACCCGCGAATGTGCGAATGTGCTAGATTACATAGCAGAGTGTAATTAAGGGAGCTCATCAGCTCATTTTGAGAAGGGGAGATTATCCTGGATTATACAGGGGGGGCCAGTGCAATCACAAAAGTCCTTACCAGCAGGAGAGGGAGGCGGAACAGTCAGAAATTTGGAAACGCTGCACTGTTTCATTTGAAGACAGAGGAAGGCGCTGTGAGCCAAGGGAAGAGGGCAGCTCCATGAGCTGGAAAAAGTGAGGAACAGATTCTCCCCTAGAGCCTCCAGATGAAACACAGCCTGGCAGAAACCCTGATTTTAGCCCTGTGAGCCCAGGTATGGGATTTCTGACCTCCAGAAATGCGAAGAGGATAAGTGTGGGCTGCCTTAGGCCACAACAGCAAACCCATGCAGTGAGTAAATTCCGCTAAGGTCAGCCCCAAAAGGGAACACCTTCTGGGTTTTCCCTCCTGTATTACAATGCCTTTGTCTCTTGGTGTCTATTGGCAAATATCTAAAAACAGGACACTTGCATTAAGGAGATATACTCAAAGAAACCGTCCCAGAAGCAAATGAAATGCCTTCTAACTTCCTTATTAAAGTCTCAAGTTGTGCTGTAGATGAAAGACTTGCCAGATGCCAACTAATTTGACAGGAGTTGGCAGGAATGTGCGGTACCCTGTGGGGGAAGAGAAAGGCCAGTTGGTGGCTATTTACAAGCAGGATCAGTAATTACAGCTAATACACTTCAACTTTAAGTAGGACACAATATGGAATCCAGAGGCTGTTCCAACTCACAGTAAGTTAATTAAGCCATGACAAGAGTCAAGGTCTTACTACTTCGCCGAGGCACACAAATGCCACACACAAAAGAGAAAATGTTCAATGGCGCGAGGCTCGCTGCACCTTTTTACCGCAGAAGGAGAGAGGTGCCAATGCAAGCTGCCAGCTCAGTGGTTGAGGGGTGCATGCTTGTAGGTGAGCAAAGCCATCCCCCTCGTCCCTACACGACCCTGCTGTGTATGTGCGAGCTTATCAGATGTTTCCGGCAACCTTCTGAAACAGAGGTCATCTACAGGTATCGTCAGTGACTGATCATCCTCAGGCATAATTAAATAACCTATCCAAATCCACGGGGCTGTGAAGGGCCTGGACAGGGGTCTGAAGCCGAAGCTTTATATCCGTTATCCTCTCCGGCCTTGGAGTGTTTGCCGGGAGCAGAATTCTACAGCATGTCTAGAGAAAAATCCGGAGGGCAAGGCAGATACGGAAACCTAAGAACCAAATTTCAATTTTCTTTTTGATAAATGGGTAAGCAAAAATCCTAAGGGAGGAAGAGACCAGGTGCTCCTGGTCTTCCAGGTGCCGTCCAGGAAGGCCTTGTTGGCTTTTTAACAACCCACTGGAGGAGGGGCAAAGGCAGACCAGCTGCAAGGGATGTTTCCCCGATTGCCAAACACAAAGTTGAAGAGCTCAGTTCCTCCCTTGGTGCCAGTGCAGGCCCACTGGTGTTGCCTCCCTGCAGCCGCTCCTGCTAAGCAGGGCTGAAAGGGACAGGGCTCAGGCTTCCGACACACTGAGAGAGCCCAGCGGGTTATTTTGGACAAGGTATTTTTTATGATTTGCTGCTAATTCTGTTGGATGACAGAGCCTGTGGCCTGTAAAGTCTCTGAATTTGCAAAGGTTCATTTGTGATTGTTCCTCTCTAGCTGGAGAAGGCTAGGGTTTGAAATGCAGTCGTAACACCAACCAGGCAGGTGACGCGGGAGGAAGTTGCCTGACCTCTCTGACCTCCATTGCTGTGTTTGGCGGTGGGGTCAGGGCTTCTATGAGGATGAAATGAAACAATCCACAGGAAGTACCTGCTACCTGGTCCATGCTGGATACGTGGCAGACATTCTTGCTCCCCCTACGTCATGGGATGCCCATCACAGGACTCACTAGACTTCAATGCGGGGCTTCAAAAATACATCACCCTAGATTATGACAGTTTCAGCTAAAAACAGTGAAAGAATTTAAAATAACAGTTAATACCCAATGCTCTAAGGTAGTGTCACAAAACTGAGATGCCATAGTGCCATCAATCCTATTTTGGAAGTTTTACCAAGAGATCCCCATGGGTCGCAGGTACACCCTGGCTCCTGCTGGGGCTAATACAGATGATATCTGCTTGCATTCAGCCTAGAGAGAATTTTCATGTGTCCACAGTATTTATCACAATACATTTTATAGACAAATAGGTGTAGCCAAGTTATTTCCAAAACATAAATGTTTTAAAGATTTTATTTGTTTGAGAGAGAGAATGCATGGGGTGGCGAGGGGCAGAGGGAGAAGCAGACTCGCTCCTGAGCCAGACATCGGGCTCGATCCCAAGACTCTGGGATCACGACCTGAGCCAAAGGCAGACACCCAACTGACTAAGCACCCAGGTGCCCCTTAAAACATAAATTTACAGTGTGTGCTGAGGTTTATTCCAGAGAACCGGCCAGTGAAACACCACCAAAGAGGAGAGGTCACTGGGCTTTTTTTCTTCTTTTCCTTTGCTGCCTGCTCCTCCCTAGTGCTGCTGGCCCCTTCCCCACCCCTGTAGCTCTGCAAGCAAGCTCCCTGCTGGCTCCAGGGCTCTTGCTCTGGGCTTCTATTCCCAGTGCTGCTGGCTCTACATCCCACCAGCGTTCGTTCCCACCCACCCCACCCCTCACGGGGCTTGCCCTCATGACTCAGAGTAGCTCTGACCACTTTCTAAAGACTAATTACAGTATCAGCAGAAGCTCAAGCACACAATCTGCCACACGATTTCTTTTTTTAAATTGTGGTAAAATACACATAATGGAAGATCTACCATTTTAACTAATTTTAAGAGTACAGTTCAGTGGTAGTAAGTACATCACACTTAGACAACCTGCATCTCCAGAGCTTCTCCGTCTTCTAAAACTGAAACCAGATACCCATTACACACTAATTTCCCATCGCCCCTCGCCCCCCACCCCCCCACCCCCCCAGCAACCACCATTCTACTTTCTGTCTCTATGAATGTGACTACTCATATAAGTGTTGTCCTTCTGTGCCTGGCTTATTTCACTCAGCATAAAGTCCTCAAGGTTCATCTACATTGTACCAAGTGTCAGAATGCCCTTCCTTTTTAAGCCTGAAAAATATTCCATTGCATGGATAGACCACATTTTGTTCATCCATTCAACCAGCGATGGACATACGGGCTTACTTCCCTCTCTTGATTTTTATGAATAACATTGCTGTTGAACATGAATGGGCAAATATTTCTCCAAGACTCTGTTTTTAATTCTTTGGGGTACATACCCCAAAGTGGACTGGATCATATGGCAACTGTTTCAATTTTTTTGAGGGGCCTCTATCCTGTTTTCCATAACAGCTGGCACCATTTCCAATTCCCACCAGCAGTGTACAAGGTTCCCAGTTTCTCCACATCCTCATCAACATTTGCTATTTAGTTGTTTGATAGCAGCCATCCTAGTGGGTTTGTACACATACTTTCTTAAATGAACCTTCTTTTTAATGGATACTGAAGAGGATTTGTTAGTGGATGGCAATTCTCAAGAAAAAAAAATTTTTTTATTAACATATAATGTATTATTTGCCCCAGGGGTACAGGTCTGTAAATCATCAGGCTTATACATTTCACAACACTCACCATCCCCAATGTCCATAACCCCACCACCCTCTCTCTACCCCCCACCCCCCAGCAACCAACCCTCAGTTTGTTTCGTGAGATTAATAGTCTCTTATGGTTTGTCTCCCTCCTGATCCCATCTTGTTTCATTTTTCCCTTCCCTACCCCCACAACTCCCCACCCTACCTCTCAAATTCCTCATATCAGAGAGATTATGTAATTATCTTTCTCTGACTGACTTATTTCACTCAGCATAATACCCTCTAGTTCCATCCACGTTGCAAATGGCAAGATATCGTTTCTTTTGATGGCTACATAGTATTCCATTGTGTATATGTACTACATCTTCCTTATCCATTCATCTGTTGATGGACATCTAGGTTCTTCCCATAGTTTGGCTATTGTGGACATTGCTGCTATAAACATTCAGGTGCAGGTGCCCCTTCGGATCACTACATTTGTATCTTTGGGGTAGATACCCAGTAGCGCGATTTCTGGGTCATAGGGTAGGTCTATTTTCAACTTTTTGAGGAACCTCCATGCTGTTTTCCAGAGTGGCTGCGTCAGCCTGCATTCCCACCAACAGTGTAGGAGGGTTCCACTTTCTCCACATCCTCGCCAGCATCTGTCGTTTCCTGACTTGTTAATTTTAGCCATTCTGACTGGTGTCAGGTGGTAACTCACTGTGGTTTTGATTTGTACTTCCCTGATGCTGATTTGTACTTCCCTGATGCTGTACCCAAGGAGTACAGGTCTACAATTGACTTGGAGCGCTTAGAAAGAAAATTTTATACTTTATAATTCATCTCTGGTATTCTGCTCTATCCCATGCCCATTTTTTTTCTTTTTAAGTGAACACTATTAATTTATATACACTAGCAGGATCAGACACTCCCCCAAATTGAACCATATTAAGAAAAACACCTCAAAATGTGAGTTTGGATTACGGAAGAGTGGGAGGAGTCAAGATGGCGGAGAAGTAGCAGACTGAGACTGCTTCAGCTAGCCGGAGATCAGCTAGATAGCTTATCTAAAGATTGCAAACACCTGAAAATCCATCGGCAGATCGAAGAGAAGAAGAACAGCAATTCTGGAAACAGAAAAACAACCACTTTCTGAAAGGTAGGACCGGCGGAGAAGTGAATCCAAAGCGACGGGAAGATAGACCCCGGGGGGAGGGGCCGGCTCCCGGCAAGCAGCGGAGCAACGGCGCACAAAATCAGGACTTTTAAAAGTCTGTTCCGCTGAGGGACATCGCTCCAGAGGCTAAACCGGGGCGAAGCCCACGCGGGTTCAGCGTGGCCTCAGGTCCCGCAGGGTCACAGAAGGATCAGGGGTGTCTGAGTGTCGCAGACCTTGCGGGTATTGGAACGGGAAAGCCGGCTACAGAGACAGAGCCGACAGTAAGCTCACAGCTCGGTGTTACCTTGAACTGGTCGCAGGCTCGGAGAGCTCGGAGCGCGGCCGGAGGTCAGGCAGACGGGAGTAACTGGGCGCTGTTCTCTGAGGGCGCACTGAGGAGTGCGGCCCTGGGCTCTCGGCTCCTCCGGGCCGGAGACCAGGAGGCCGCCATTTGTATTCCCGTCCTCCGGAACTCTCCGGAAAGCGCTCAGGGAACAAAAGCTCCTGAAAGCAAACCCGAGCGGATTACTCACCCCGGCCCCGGGTAAGGGCGGTGTAATTCCGCCTGGGGCAAAGACACTTGAGAATCACTACACCAGGCCCCTCCCCCAGAAGATCAACAAGAAATCCAGCCAAGACCAAGTTCACCTACCAAGGAGTGCGGTTTCAATACCAAGGAGAGCAGCAGAATTCCAGAGGAGGAGAAAGCCAAGCACGGAACTCATGGCTTTTTCCCTGTGATTTTTTTTTTAGTCTTGCAGTTAATTCAATTTTTTCTTTTTCATTTTTTTGTTTTTTTCTTTTCTCGCCTTCGGGTAATTTTTTTTTTTTTTAACTGTTACCTTTTTCTTTTTTAACGATTTTTTACTAGTTTATCTAGTATATATATTTTTTCATTTTTACATTTTTCTCAGGTGTTTTCCTTTTTTTTTTTAATTCTTTTCTTTTCTTTTTTCTTTTTTTTTTCTTTCTTTTTTCTTTTTTTTTCTTTCTTCCTTTTTGAACCTCTTTTTATCCCCTTTCTCCCCCTTCACGATTTTGGATCTCTTCTAATTTGGTTAAAGCATTTTTTCCTGGGGTTGTTGCCACCCTTTTAGTATTTTACTTGCCCCTTCATATACTCTTATCTGGACAAAATGACAAGACGGAAAAATTCAACACAAAAAAAAGAACAAGAGGCAGTACCGAAGGCTAGGGACCTAATCAATACAGACATTGGTAATATGTCAGATCTAGAGTTCAGAATGACAATTCTCAAGGTTCTAGCCGGGCTTGAAAAAGGCATGGAAGATATTAGAGAAACCCTCTCGAGAGATATAAAAGCCCTTTCTGGAGAAATAAAAGAACTAAAATCTAACCAAGTTGAAATCAAAAAAGCTATTAATGAAGTGCAATCAAAAATGGAGGCTCTCACTGCTAGGATAAATGAGGCAGAAGAAAGAATTAGTGATATAGAAGACCAAATGACAGAGAATAAAGAAGCTGAGCAAAAGAGGGACAAACAGCTACTGGACCACGAGGGGAGAATTCGAGAGATAAGTGACACCATAAGACGAAACAATATTAGAATAATTGGGATTCCAGAAGAAGAAGAAAGAGAGAGGGGAGCAGAAGGTATACTGGAGAGAATTATTGGGGAGAATTTCCCCAATATGGCAAAGGGAACGAGCATCAAAATTCAGGAGGTTCAGAGAACGCCCCTCAAAATCAATAGGAATAGGCCCACACCCCGTCACCTAATAGTAAAATTTACAAGTCTCAGTGACAAAGAGAAAATCCTGAAAGCAGCCCGGGAAAAGAAGTCTGTAACATACAATGGTAAAAATATTAGATTGGCAGCTGACTTATCCACAGAGACCTGGCAGGCCAGAAAGAGCTGGCATGATATTTTCAGAGCACTAAACGAGAAAAACATGCAGCCAAGAATACTATATCCAGCTAGGCTATCATTGAAAATAGAAGGAGAGATTAAAAGCTTCCAGGACAAACAAAAACTAAAAGAATTTGCAAATACCAAACCAGCTCTACAGGAAATATTGAAAGGGGTCCTCTAAGCAAAGAGAGAGCCTACAAGTGGTAGATCAGAAAGGAACAGAGACCATATACAGTAACAGTCAACTTACAGGCAATACAATGGCACTAAATTCATATCTCTCAATAGTTACCCTGAATGTTAAGGGCTAAATGCCCCTGTCAAAAGACACAGGGTATCAGAATGGATAAAAAACAAAACCCATCTATATGTTGCCTCCAAGAAACTCATTTTAAGCCCGAAGACACCTCCAGATTTAAAGTGAGGGGGTGGAAAAGAATTTACCATGCTAATGGACATCAGAAGAAAGCAGGAGTGGCAATCCTTCTATCAGATCAATTAGATTTTAAGCCAAAGACTATAATAAGAGATGAGGAAGGACACTATATCATACTCAAAGGGTCTGTCCAACAAGAAGATTTAACAATTTTAAATATCTATGCCCCCAACGTGGGAGCAGCCAACTATATAAACCAATTAATAACAAAATCAAAGAAACACATCAACAATAATACAATAATAGTAGGGGACTTTAACACTCCCCTCACTGAAATGGACAGATCATCCAAGCAAAAGATCAGCAAGGAAATAAAGGCCTTAAAGGACACACTGGACCAGATGGACATCACAGATATATTCAGAATATTTCATCCCAAAGCAACAGAATACACATTCTTCTCTAGTGCACATGGAACATTCTCCAGAATAGATCACATCCTCGGTCCTAAATCAGGACTCAACCGGTATCAAAAGATTGGGATCATTCCCTGCATATTTTCAGACCACAATGCTCTAAAGCTAGAACTCAACCACAAAAGGAAGTTTGGAAAGAACCCAAATACATGGAGACTAAACAGCATCCTTCTAAAGAATGAATGGGTCAACCGGGAAATTAAAGAAGAATTGAAAAAAATCATGGAAACAAATGATAATGAAAATACAACGGTTCAAAATCTGTGGGACACAACAAAGGCAGTCCTGAGAGGAAAATATATAGCGGTACAAGCCTTTCTCAAGAAACAAGAAAGGTCTCAGGTACACAACCTAACCCTACACTTAAAGGAGCTGGAGAAAGAACAAGAAAGAAACCCTAAGCCCAGCAGGAGAAGAGAAATCATAAAGATCAGAGCAGAAATCAATGAAATAGAAACCAAAAAAACAATAGAACAAATCAACGAAACTAGGAGCTGGTTCTTTGAAAGAATTAATAAAATTGATAAACCCCTGGCCCGACTCATCAAAAAGAAAAGAGAAAGGACCCAAATAAATAAAATCATGAATGAAAGAGGAGAGATCACAACTAACACCAAAGAAATACAAACTATTATAAGAACATACTATGAGCAACTCTACGCCAATAAATTTGACAATCTGGAAGAAATGGATGCATTCCTAGAAACATATAAACTACCACAACTGAACCAGGAAGAAATAGAAAGCCTGAACAGACCCATAACCAGTAAGGAGATTGAAACAGTCATTAAAAATCTCCAAACAAACAAAAGCCCAGGGCCAGACGGCTTCCCGGGGGAATTCTACCAAACATATAAAGAAGAACTAATTCCTATTCTCCTGAAACTGTTCCAAAAAATAGAAATGGAAGGAAAACTTCCAAACTCATTTTATGAGGCCAGCATCACCTTGATCCTAAAACCAGACAAGGATCCCACCAAAAAAGAGAGCTATAGACCGATATCCTTGATGAACACAGATGCGAAAATACTCAACAAAATACTAGCCAATAGGATTCAACAGTACATTAAAAAGATTATTCACCACGACCAAGTGGGATTTATTCCAGGGCTGCAAGGTTGGTTCAACATCCGCAAATCAGTCAATGTGATACAACACATCAATAAAAGAAAGAACAAGAACCATATGATACTCTCAATAGATGCTGAAAAAGCATTTGACAAAGTACAGCATCCCTTCCTGATCAAAACTCTTCAAAGTGTAGGGATAGAGGGCACATACCTCAATATCATCAAAGCCATCTATGAAAAACCCACTGCAAATATCATTCTCAATGGAGAAAAACTGAAAGCTTTCCCGCTAAGGTCAGGAACACGGCAGGGATGTCCATTATCACCACTGCTATTCAACATAGTACTAGAGGTCCTAGCCTCAGCAATCAGACAACAAAAGGAAATTAAAGGCATCCAAATCGGCAAAGAAGAAGTCAAATTATCACTCTTCGCAGATGATATGATACTATATGTGGAAAACCCAAAAGACTCCACTCCAAAACTGCTAGAACTTATACAGGAATTCAGTAAAGTGTCAGGATATAAAATCAATGCACAGAAATCAGTTGCATTTCTCTACACCAACAGCAAGACAGAAGAAAGAGAAATTAAGGAGTCAATCCCGTTTACAATTGCACCCAAAACCATAAGATACCTAGGAATAAACCTAACCAAAGAGACACAGAATCTATACTCAGAAAACTATAAAGTACTCATGAAAGAAATTGAGGAAGACACAAAGAAATGGAAAAATGTTCCATGCTCCTGGATTGGAAGAATAAATATTGTGAAAATGTCTATGCTACCTAAAGCAATCTACACATTTAATGCAATTCCTATCAAAGTACCATCCATCTTTTTCAAAGAAATGGAACAAATAATGCTAAAATTTATATGGAACCAGAAAAGACCTCGAATAGCCAAAGGGATATTGAAAAAGAAAGCCAACGTTGGTGGCATCACAATTCCGGACTTCAAGCTCTATTACAAAGCTGTCGTCATCAAGACAGCATGGTACTGGCACAAAAACAGACACATAGATCAATGGAACAGAATAGAGAGCCCAGAAATAGACCCTCAACACTATGGTCAACTAATCTTCGACAAAGCAGGAAAGAATGTCCAATGGAAAAAAGACAGCCTCTTCAATAAATGGTGCTGGGAAAATTGGACAGCCACATGCAGAAAAATGAAATTGGACCATTTCCTTACACCACACACAAAAATAGACTCAAAATGGATGAAGGACCTCAATGTGCGAAAGGAATCCATCAAAATCCTTGAGGAGAACACGGGCAGCAACCTCTTTGACCTCAACCGCAGCAACATCTTCCTAGGAACAACGCAAAAGGCAAGGGAAGCAAGGGCAAAAATGAACTATTGGGATTTCATCAAGATTCAAAGCTTTTGCACAGCAAAGGAAACAGTTAACAAAATCAAAAGACAACTGACAGAATGGGAGAAGATATTTGCAAACGACATATCAGATAAAGGACTAGTGTCCAGAATCTATAAAGAACTTAGCAAACTCAACACCCAAAGAACAAATAATCCAATCAAGAAATGGGCAGAGGACATGAACAGACATTTCTGCAAAGAAGACATCCAGATGGCCAACAGACACATGAAAAAGTGCTCCATATCACTCGGCATCAGGGAAATACAAATCAAAACCACAATGAGATATCACCTCACACCAGTCAGAATGGCTAAAATAAACAAGTCAGGAAATGACAGATGCTGGCGAGGATGCGGAGAAAGGGGAACCCTCCTACACTGTTGGTGGGAATGCAAGCTGGTGCAGCCACTCTGGAAAACAGCATGGAGGTTCCTCAAAATGTTGAAAATAGAACTGCCCTATGACCCAGCAATTGCACTATTGGGTATTTACCCTAAGGATACAAACGTAGTGATCCAAAGGGGCACATGCACCCGAATGTTTATAGCAGCAATGTCCACAATAGCCAAACTATGGAAAGAACCTAGATGTCCATCAACAGATGAATGGATCAAGAAGATGTGGTATATATACACAATGGAATACTATGCAGCCATCAAAAGAAATGAAATCTTGCCATTTGCGACAACATGGATGGAACTAGAGCGTATCATGCTTAGCGAAATAAGTCAAGCAGAGAAAGACAACTATCATATGATCTCCCTGATATGAGGAAGTGGTGATGCAACATGGGGGCTTAAGTGGGTAGGAGAAGAATCAATGAAACAAGATGGGATTGGGAGGGAGACAAACCATAAGTGACTTTTAATCTCACAAAACAAACTGAGGGTTGCTGGGGGGAGGGGGTTGGGGAGAAGGGGGTGGGATTATGGACATTGGGGAGGGTATGTGCTTTGGTGAGTGCTGTGAAGTGTGTAAACCTGGTGATTCACAGACCTGTACCCCTGGGGATAGAGTATTACGCCTCCATCAGAAAGGATGAATACCCAACTTTTGTAGCATCATGGACGGGACTGGAAGAGATTATGCTGAGTGAAATAAGTCAAGCAGAGAGAGTCAATTATCATATGGTTTCACTTATTTGTGGAGCATAACAAATAGCATGGAGGACATGGGGACTTAGAGTGGAGAAGGGAGTTGGGGGAAATTGGAAGGGGAGGTGAACCATGAGAGACTATGGACTCTGAAAAACAATCTGAGGGTTTTGAAGGGACGGGGGGTGGGAGGTTGGGGTACCAGGTGGTGGGTATTATAGAGGGCACGGATTGCATGGAGCACGGGGTGTGGTGCAAAAATAATGAATACTGTTATGCTGGAAATAAAAATAAATAAATAAATAAATAAATAAATAAAAAAGAAACAAAAAAAAAAAAAATGTGAGTTTGTAGGTGTTCATCACCAAGCAACTAATTTTACTACATGAAATGCCTGGACACAACCAGAATTCCAAAGACTAGACTAGTAAGTCAATACGACTCAGTAGTGCCTCAGAAATATTCCAGAAGAGAGAGAATTGGAGTTCTGTTGCTTCAGTAGAATCTAGTAAGTGTTATTCTTTATACTACTTTTAGACATAATTTACCACTCAGGCCCTGAGAGTATCCATTTTACTAACCTTTGCTATCTGGTCTCCATTTCTGCATGAGCCTCTTAGACATTAGTCACACTAAGAAGCAGATTATGAATGTTAAGGCCTGAGTACCATCATTTGGAGACTCGCTCTCAACATAATAAGCCAATTTTATCATACAGTATTAATTGTAAAACACATGGAATTCCAAATACCTGCACTGGACCTGGAACCAACAGACACCACCTTACACTGACCTGGAAGACATCACAGTAACGGGGTCATGAGACAAAGGAGAACAGTGGAAACCACTCCCTCCGCCCCTCCTCCCCCAAAAGCAAACTCCTACAGGCAGAGCAGGGAAATGGCTAGGCAGACAGGAGAAATGAGGAGATACTGGTAAAAAGGATGTAAGCTTTTTAACTATAAGATGAATTAGGTCTGACATCTCCTGGAAAACAGTGACTACGGTTGATAATAGTGTATTGGATAATTGAAATTTGCAGAGAGAACTTCAATGCTCTCACCAAAATAAATAAATATGTGCTGTGATGGGTGTTTTCATTAACATCTAGGTGGGGAGAATCCTTTCATGATGTATATGGTAAATCACCACAATGCACACTTTATATATATATAACACAATTTAATTTGCCAATTACACATCAATAAAGCTGATATTAAAAAAGGAAAATATTCATCTATGAAAACGGACATTGTTCTCTTTGGTGAAATTTGGCCCTCTGTTAACCCAACCAAGGGAGTGTGAAGTATTTTTAGACAATGCATGCCCACTGCTCCCAAAGCAGACACACAACCATGGATGGCCATTTTTAGGGGTTTATTAGGCTTTGCTATTTTTCCCCATGAAAGTAACTGTAATTGCTATAACTTCAGTATCTATTTCTTAAACATATCAAAATGTAAATGTCATGAGTTTTCTTGGTTTCCTAATGAATTCAGCCTCGCTAATCAATACCTGACCTTCTTCCTGACCATCTTGTTATTCACAGTCCTCTGCCTAATGTGGAAACACACACAAGTGAAACAAGCAGCACAGTGACTTTAAAAACACTCCATGTTATCAAGGTCTCAGTGTTCAAATATAATTAAGGTGCCAAAATCATTTTCATTCTTCAGATATGCAAGGTTTGTGCCCACATTCCCAAGTCCTCTAGGTTTTCAATTCTCCTATATAATGGGGGAAGAAAAATTACTGAACAGCCGTCCTTACCTAGCCCCGCAAATGGGGAGCTTTCCCCGTCATGCTGAGGACGGAGCCTGGCCCAGGTCAGGGATCTGGAATATGGAAGGGATCCTGGCTACTCCCATTTTTTACTCACTACACATACATACCTACAAATGCTTTTGTTAAGATAAATACTGACGGTTATTCCAAACATGCAACTCTTTTAAGGATGTCTTCGGGGAGCTAGGTGGCTCAGTTGATTAAGCATCTGCCTTCGGCTCATGATCTTGGGGTCCTGGGATCTAGCCCTGAGGCAGGGAGCCTGCTTCTTCCTCTCCCTCTCCCACTGCTCCTGCTCCTTCTCAATCTCTCCCTCTCATTTGCACATGCTCTCTAACAAATACATAAAATCATAAAAAAAAAAAAGGATGACTTTCCTATCATTTCACAAAACAGAAGGAGGAAATAAGAATTTCCAACATCTATGCCTGACTTTTTGAAATAAATTTTATTTTTTAGAATGGTTTCATTTTGGGGTGCCTGGGAGGCTCAGATGGTTGGGGGTCTACCTTTGGCCCGGGTCACAATCTCCAGGTCCTGGGATCAAGGCCAACTCAGCAGAGAGTCTGTTTCTCCCTCTCCCTCTCCCCCTGCTCGTGCTCTTTCTACCTCTCTAAGTTAATCTTAAAAAAAAAAAAAAAAAAAAAAGGTTTCAATTTCCTCTACTGTTAACACACTACATCAGAATCAGAATGGCACATTGGGACAATCAATAAACCAACACAGATACATTATTAACCAGAGTCCATATTTTATTTGGATGTCCTTGGCTTTTACCTAATACCCTTTTTTAAAATCCGCAAACATGCCCAGAAGACCACATGTCTGCTCAGGCCCTTCTTTGCTGTGACAGTTTCTCAGACTCGGCTCGTCTTGACAACTGTCCAGTTCTGAGGGATACTTGTCAGGTCTTCTGTACAACGTCCCTTGCCTGGGATGCATCTGGTGCATTTCTCCCTGTGCAAGTGCTGTTAGTGGTTTGGGGAGCAACAGCCCAGAGGCAAAATGCCGTATCCATCGCAGAGGATCAAGGAGAGATCCTGTCCACGTGACTCACCACTGGTGATGCTGACCTGGCTGAGGTGTGTCTGTCAGGTCTTCCCTCTTCCAAGTCTGTCTGTCTCTTCTCCACACTGGGCTGTTGGGAAGGATGCCTCTTAGAAGCATCTGCCCTTGGGTGGGGCTTCCACTCCACCTCCCTCGAAGATGTGGTATCTACCGAAGTTAGATTCCATTCCACACAGGAGACTTGTCTCTCTTCCTGGTTTAAAACTCATTCATTCATTTGCATCGGGGTAGATGCACAGAAACTTATTTGAGCCACACTCTGGCCACAATCCAGGATTGCTTATTGATTCTGTGGCTCAAACTGTTCTAACTTTGGCTTCTGGGAACTCTTTCAGTTGGCTCCTGTGTTCCTTTGCTATTCCACCATCACCGTGTGTGTGTGTGTGTGTGTGTGTGTGTGTGTGTCTGAGTGTGTGTGTGTCTGTGTGTGCTAGGAGTCCATCCTTGTGCTCTGGCATCACGAGACAACTCCAGGCTCCTCCTGGACATCTGCTCCAGTCCCAGAATCAGTACAGCTGGTGTTAAGGTAACCAGTGGTACCTACATCCCACTTTGTGTGCATTTTATAGACTCTAGCCCAACTCCTGGGTCACAGCATTGTTGAAGAAAGTAAAGAGGCCATCCCGTGGGCCTGCTGCGGTCTGGCTTTGATTAGCCTTCGCTCTCTCTAAGCAGTGCTGTTAACAAACACCTCTCCCTGGTCCCTAACGTACCTGTCGCTATGTCTGACTGACTGTCCTCAACCCCTTCTCCCACTGCCTACTCCTCCTACAACCCCAGCTGGGTCCCATCCCCATCCTCACCAAGCAGGCCTCCCTGACCCCACCTTCGGTCTGCTGTACATACTTCACACTACCGCAGGCGTAATTATTTTTACCCTTGATTTAGGTGAGCCGAAACTTGGTAACATATGTCAAGAGCACCTCAGGAGATCCCAGGTGCTATGAATCAGGGCTCTGACATGGTCACCCAAAGTCCCAAGGAGGCACGGAGAAAACTCTGGTCGCATCTACCCTCCCCCCTGCCCCAGGGCAGCAGAAGGTGCTACAGAGGCGCTCCGAAGCTGCTGATGGGTCCCACTTGATACTTCTGATCACCGGCCCAAGCAAGTCCTGGGTGCTACCAGCAGCTCGCTCCATGTCCAAGCGAACTCCCTCCGTCCATCTGTACGGGGTTTGTTTCAGATCTTCCTTCTCCCTCCACTAACGTGCCCCACCCCTTCTGTAGTGTCAGGTGATGAACAACCTTGCCTCGTACGGAAGCAGTCCAAAGGAAATGTCTACCTGTCTATGCCTGTGAGCACGCCACCTGTCCCTTTGTTCCCAGGGCGGGCAGCTGAGCGCCCTATGGAGGCCCGCCCTCCTCTGTGCTCTGAACCCCACCCCTCTACTTCTGGAGGAACCTGTTGGTCCCCACCCCACCATGTCCCTAGGACGCTCCTTTCTGGATCATCTTAACTGTACGGTGATAGCTGACACTGTCCATTAGTGCTTTCTTGAGCGCGCCCCCCACTCGGCTTCTGGGCAATCATGCGGCCCTGCTTTTCTTCCTCCCAGAGCGCCCCCTCAGCTCCCTGCTGCTCCTACTCTGTTTCAGATCCAGATGCAGCGGCAGCCAGGCTGTCTGGGAGCCGCTACTCTGTCTGCTTGCTGCCTGGGTGATTCTGCCCGTCCTCCTAGCGCAGGGCGCCACTTTGATGTGGGTAGCTTCCAGAAGTCAGTCTTCACCCCTGCTCCTCCCCTCAACGCCAGACTGTTCCACCCAAGTGCCTAGGGAATGCATCCACTCAAATGCCCAACGTGGTCCCAAATGGCTCACACCCAGAGACAATTCCTCATTTTCCCCACCAGAAACAAAAGGAAATGAGTCAAGTCAACAACAACAAAACCTGCCTGCATCTCCTTCTCAGTGTTCCCTTCTGAGTAAATGGCATAAAAGACAACCATCCATCCAGCTGCCTGTCCAGCCAAAACTCTTGGAGCCATCCTGCAGCCTCTCCTTCCGCACCACCAGCCCCGCACAGCACACCCTGCAGCCTCACCTGAAAAATGTCTCCAATCCAACCACTTCTCCTCCCCTCTACTGCCCTGCTCCAAGCCAGCAGCCCCTCTTGCCTGTGACTTTCTCCTAACAGGTCTCTCTGGGTCCAGCCCTCCACCTCCCCCGCTCTGCTACCCTAACAGCAGCCTTGTGAGACCTGTACAACGGATGGTGATTTGTGTCACTCCTCTGTCCAAACCTTACTACGTCCCATCACATCATAACAGAATCTGGAGCCTTTACAAAGGTCTCAGATAACTTGACCTTGGGCCGTACCCTCCTGCTCCTCACCCCTGGCTGTCTCTCAGAACCACCAGGCGAGCTCTTGCCTGAAACACCGTGCCCCCGACATCCACAGACTTTCCGTCCCCTCGTGCTGCCTTCTTATTTCCCTGGTACTTCCCAGGAGTACTTCATGCATGTCTTTATTGATTAATTGTCTATTTTCTCCCACTGAATACTATTTGTTGCAGACAAGGACTGTGTGTCCTTGTAAACAAAGTGCTCAGGCAGGCCTGAGCCCATGCATGTCCCCTGCGAGCATCTGAAAGAGGGAGTGGGTGAATGTCCCATGGATGCTCTTTATCGGGAGGGGCGGACAGCCTCCCCCAGAGGAATCTGCTCGTGGGTCCGAGCTACTGAAAGGCTGCTGTGTCCTACACTGAAGTCCCAGTTTGCTGTTGGGAGTCACATTGAAGATGCTTCATCTAAAACAATCTCACTCCTTGAGATAGCCATTGTTGTTCTACATAATAGGGGCTCTTGACTCATGATGGCAGCCGTAGAAGAATTCCAATTAAAATCTTAAATGTTATACTATTGAGCTACTTTGGGTAAAAGGATAAAAGTACATGGAATAGACATAAATATTCATGAAATGCGGATCAATAACGAAGAGGGACTCTTCCAGCTCTTTCTAGCAACTAATGAGCACGGAGACAGATACAAGAGACGCCAGTTTAGGCGAACCCACAACACGTCTGAGAGCACGCCGGCCAAGAGCAGAGCACACACCTGGTGAGTAGGCTCTAAGCACCGTTAATAAGATTCCAGCACTGGAAAACTCTGTATTTATCCTTTTCAACCCACAATTTTGAAATAGGCAATTGAGCACTGAAACAATGCCAGATGGATATGGTCCTTTCAGCAGAGCTAGAAGAATACAAGACTCCCTTTTACGTAAAAGCATTAAAGTTTCTAACTAGTGGAATCCATTGCTGGCACGGTAGAAGACTGTTAAGAGGACATCTGGATTCTCAAGTAGGAATTCCCGAATGCCACAGATTGAAATCTGATGAAATATACTTGAAAAGAAACCGCTGTAGGCACTGCACACAATGACAAAGGGCTGGCATGTAGAAGACATAAAAACCCTTGAAGTCCAGAAGAAAAAGACCAACAGCTTGACTGAAAAGTGGGCCAAGGACACGCTCCTTGCACAGAAGGGCGGCACAAATGGTGACTACATACCCGAAAAGATCTGCCGCATCCATAGCTCGAGAGCAGAGTACGGAAGATGCCTTTTGACTCCAGAAGGATAAAAATGAAACAGGTTGATGACACAGGTGTGAGGAAGGCTGGGGAGATGGAAATGGAATGACCAGCATTGAAGACGATTTGCTAGGCTTTTCATGGAAGCTCAACACAGCATGAAGTGCCCGGTGACAACTTCACTCCAAGTCACAGGTGGGACTGCTGTGACAGAGAAGAGAAACGAAGCCAAGCAAGGGGAAAAGGGAGTAGGGTGTCACACAGCAGTGACACAGAAGCAGGCCTCCCCAAACCACTTAGATGACTCCCGGAAACCAGGCTAAGTAGAGGGAAAAAAAAACCAAAGGACATCCTACATGGTATCATTTTTGGAAAGCCTGAGACCGACCAACTAGACAATATTGTTCAGGCTCACCCATGCATGTAGTGAAATGAGCTTTAAAAAGCAAGGGAACGGGGACACCTGGCAGGTGCAATCAGCAGGACATGCAACTCTTGATCTCAGGGTCATGAGTTCGAGCCACACATTCAGCGTAGAAATTACATATTTAAAAAAAAAAAAGATAAAAAACTAAGAGAGTAAGAGAATGGGCTGGTGAGTAAATAAATGAGGGAGAAAAGACAAAGGTCCCCAGAACAATTCCAAATAAATTATGTAGCTCCTCCTCATCAAGGAGGGGGAGCCTAACTCCACTCATTTAAGAGTGGTGGCACTCAGACCTCCTTCCAAGGAGGACAGCACGAGAGGGGCATGAGGAGGAACTATGGAGCCAGCTGGTCAAGGCCAAGGTCATGTTGCTTAGGCAGATGGACAGTACATACCTTGGATATTATGTGATGAACAATGGCACTTTACTACTTTGGTCTCCAAAGAATCCCACGACCCTAACAATGAAGATCAGGTAAATCCCCACTGGGGGACACCTGACAAGTGCTCAAAACCATCCAGGTCACCAAAACCAGGAAAGTCTGAGGAACTGTCACAGCCTGAGGACACATGACAACAACGTGTAATGTGCTCTCCTGGGTAGGACCCTTAGTACCGGGGAATTTTCCACCCTCTGAAGCGTACTTTGATATTAATATAGCCATTCCTGCTTCTCTTTTGATAATGATTAGTGTTTGCATGGTGTGTAATTTTTCATCCTTTTGTAATCAACATATATGCAGACATATATACATATGCATGCCTCTAAAGTGTCCCAGGATATGACAGAAGAAGAGACAGAAGCTCCTCAGAGGATAAGGCCCTTATGTGGCCAGTATTTTGTGCTTAAAAAGGAGGGGTCCTATAGGCAGAAGTCAGGAACGGGCTAAACCCAGGGGTCCTGAGACTGACTGTACAGTAGAGTTCAGAACCCTATACTAGGTAATCCATGCGGAATCCAGATCTCATTTGGGAAGAAGACATTTCTGGTTTATTTATATTTTTTTCAGGGAAAAAAAAAAAACCAAAAACAAAAAACAAGCGATAAGGTATTCTCTACAACAGTCTGAGTTTTCCATTCCCGAGATCGTCAAGATGACAAGCTTCCCCACAAACGCCACCCACACTGTAAGCAGAACACCTGAGTGCACAGAACTGGGCCTCACAGGGTCAGCCCCCAAGGGACACAAAACATCTTCCCACCCAGCTCTAGAGTCACAAAGGGCTCAGTGCAATCATCTGATTCACCCGCTGATCCGTCGGGATCCTGCAGCACTAGGAGGTCTGATCCTGGTCACCAGGACACTTGGACCTAAGAGACTCGGATCCTGTGGCTAGAGGGTGTCGGTCTGGAGCCAAAAACATTGGGTGACATCATTGACAATAGAACCAATTCTGGCTCTGTGGCCTTTTATAAAGTTGTAACTATTTCACACCTCTCCCGTGTTCTGCAGGTAACCCAGATATTGGTTCCACTGAGCAAAAGTCGGGGCTCTGTAAAAAGTGCCGGGAAGAAATAATATGGATTCTGCTGTGTGATCTCTCCACTGACCCTGAGCCCTGTTTTGTAGGAACCCATCATCCCTCATGCTGAAATCTCCAAAATAGAAAACGTAAAGGCATGGAGAGAAAATATTAGCAGCACTCCAATTTCTGGTATGCTCTAACACATCGAGATGCCCTGTGCTTCCTGTTTCTGTATTCTATTCTGCCAGATTTCTGTGTAGAAGACCAGTCTCCCTTGGGGGTAGCTCATTATAAGGATCAAAAATCAGAACTACCAATAAACACTGTAATCAGTCATGGGCTGGAGTTTTGTTTGTTTTGTCTTTTTTAAGTTTTGCAAATTATCTACAGTGTGAATAAATGAACATTCTCGGATGGAGGACTTCAAAGCAGAAGGCCTCTTGCAGGAAGACGGATGCAAAAACATACAGACACACAGGCACAGCTCACTCAAGGACGTTCTAGAGTCAAGTCTGAGCACCCTAGTGGCTCTTGGAGGAAAATGCACATTCCAAGGTGGCCCAGAGCACAGAGGAGGTGACCTGGGCACAAAAGCAAGTGAGGCTCATCTAGGATACAGGAATACTGTCCTGTGACATCCTCTTTACCCCTCTTTTCTTGCCTTACCTCGGCTCTCAACCCCAAAACAGCCCTTTATCTCCCCAGGGTTAGCAGTTTCCAGACTGGCTGATCAGAAAGACTTGAGAAGCTTTAAAATAAAGCCAAAAAAGTCCAGGCTTCCCCAAATCGAATCCCCAGAGCTGGAACCGGAGACTGGGGTCTGTGTTTTTGTTTTTTTGTTTGTTTTTTTAAACCCACCTCCAGGAGGGGGAAGCACAAGTGGGAAGAGTGTTGATGAAAACATGTCAGCACCTGTGTCAGCACCTTTGACTCCCCGGGGAGCTTGCCCCGGGAGATGGCAGGGCCCATCGGCCCCTCCAGGTTGGTGGCTCCCCTGTGCAGCCAACAGGCCATGACTCAGAGCTCCCCGAGGCCCATGTGTTTGCTTCTGGAAATAAAACTGTGAGGCAGAGGCAGAGGCCAGGTCTTCTCTGGTCCCAAGCACCTTTTGAGTGACCAGCTCCTTCCATTCCCAGCCCACCTGGCCAACAAGAGCACAGGCAGCAGCACAGGCAGCTCATAGCTCAGGGGAACTCCTGATCCTCTCTCTTGGAGATGAGAGGCCAATGGGAGACGAGCTCCTGTGTTTTCCTGCCATTCGAGGCCAGAGGGGGACTTCCGGTGTCACCCACACCATGAATGCTTCTTCCCACAGAATTTTGTGGGGTGTGGTGGCTGGGACTGTGGTGCAAAACTGTCTGCGAGGGACTGTCCCTGAACTCCGAGAATCACAACCCAGGTACTCCTCAGGTCCCTCCCCATGACTGGCACGGAAACCAAGGCCTAGATGTTGACACACAGTCATGAAAAGCACAAATGAACAAATGGCAGATCCTCAACCCCATGTCCCCCCCGACACACCACTTTCTCCAGAGGCCTTTGCTCCAAGCACAAGTCAATGAGACTTGGAATCCAACCACTGAGAAAATAGAGCCAAAATTTAACAAAACTGTGCTCACTACGGAGTTTTGGGATGATAAGACAGAGCCATTTGAAGACGGCCATGCAGTTTTTCCCACAAAGAGGAGGCTATCAGATGCAGGCTGCTGACAGGAAACACTTCTTATCTCGGGCTCCTGGGATGAACGGCTCCCCCCAGCTCCTCTGATCTTGGTGTGGAAAGTCTTTCCTAGTCTTTGTAAGCACTACAGAATCGAGAACAAAACCTCTGGGTAAGATCATAAGCTGCAGGTCCCCAAACTGCTAATTAAAACAAGTCTGGAGAAGGGGGTCTCAGCTTTGTTGTCCTCCCCACTCCTTCCCCATGAGCACTGAGATGGGGAGGGGGGATCCAAGCAGAATGCAGCCTTCTGTGGAAATACCCTACCTGAGCACGAAGCATTCTGCTTCCCCCACTGGGTTTGGGTCTGGCCTGGGGTCCACGATGGGCCTGGGCTGCTCCTGACTGCGGCCTACATGGCATTCCACACAGGAAGGTCAGAAGGCCAAGGGCTCTGGGCAGGGAACCACCATGAGGGATTCCAAAATTAGGATCTCCTTTACTTCTTTCAGAAAGCAGTCAAGTTCAAACCTAACCAAGGCTGAGAAGACACAGGTGGTTTCACAGTGAGACACAGGATGGGTTCCCACTGTCACAGACCTGGCAGGTGGACACGGTTACCCTCTCCTCAATAAGCACCAGGGGAACCCGTTTCCATTCAAAACCTACTTCTGCTATGACCTTGATCATTAACACGGTACCAGTGATCTTCTATGGTCTGACTGAGTCATACGAAGTTTTTATTTCACTTCTTGGAGCCAGTACTCTTTCCAGAGAAAAATTCTCCAATGTTCTAACAAAAGTGAACAGGGACCACCATTCTGATGGGCAGAAATCTAACTCAGGTTGCATCTTTGCTCTCTGCACTGAAGAACACCAGTGACAGGAGAAGGTGGAAGTGAAGAGGTCCCAGGACCACCCCCCCCCATCCCCCAAGTGTCCCAGGACCACCAGCCATTCTGCCTGTGCAGGACAGCTCTGTGGTCTCCTGCGTTCCCCTTTAGATGGGCACATGCTAGTGGGAGGTCCATAAAAGGAATTCTCACAAGGACACAGCAACTTATTTTTCAACTTCACTGAGGGAGACTTAATATAAAAAAAAGTCATGCAGATTTGATATGTACAATTTGAGTTTGGACATAGGCACACACACCTTGGCATTATCACCCCAAACAAGGTAATAAACAAGTCCACCACCTCCAACAGATTTACTTGTTCTGGGTCTACAGATGGCTCCCAACTTCTAGTAGATTTTTTTGACTTTATGACGGCGTGAAAGCGACACCCATTCTGTAGAAACTGTTCCTCTAATTTTGAATCTGGATCTGTTCCCGAGCTAGCGAATGTGCTCCATCCTCTCTCATGATTCTGGGCAGTGGCCACGCAATGCCCCCGTCAGCCACACAATCATGAAATCAATGAGCAGCACAATGAAGACCACTCTGGTTTTCACTTTCAGTTCAGTATCCAATCAGTCACAGGATATTCAACCCTATTAGGAAATAGGCTTCCTGTTAGATGATCCTGCCCAACTGTGGGCTGATGTAAGGGTTGTAAGCACATCTACCATGGATGAGGCCAAAGATGACGTTCACAGGTGTATTCAATACCTTTTTGACTTAATGATATTTTCAACCTACAATAGGTTTATTGTTATGTAAATGAATTCTGAGCCATGGATGATCTGTGATTTGCTAAAAACCTCCACCTCCCCAACCCCCCACTGGGACACACACGGCAGGAATGTACTTTTTGTTTTTCTGCAGGAAGGTTAAAAAAAAATAATAAAAAATTAAAACTTTCTAATTTGGGAACCTTGACTGCAGCAATGCTCTCATTCAAAGATCCACGTGATCTACTTACTCTACTATTCTGTCCCACCTACATGCCTAGTCCAGTGGCTCTTAAAGGAACAGTGCTGCTAGGTCACTCTGCAATCGAGCATGCACAAGTAATTATAACCCATGACCTCCTGGCTCATTTCCTG
This sequence comes from Mustela erminea, assembly GCF_009829155.1. NCBI lineage: Eukaryota > Metazoa > Chordata > Mammalia > Carnivora > Mustelidae > Mustela > Mustela erminea. The sequence continues at coordinate 55,851,303 of NC_045620.1, forward strand.
CGTTTATAAAACAGTGGTGGTGTGGGGAGAGAGAGAAGAGCCACATCATCTGGTTTTAAAAAGAAATTATGCAAGTTTATATGAAAATTCCTTTGTGAACTGTTGGGTATAATTCAGAGAATAGTGGAGAAAGGATAGAAATGCCCAGAACTCAGCTTCTACAATCTGTCAGAGAGAAAAGAAGGGGGGGGAGTGGGGAGTAAGGACTTGCTTTTTTGTGTTTTTAATTGGTTTTTTCAGCTTTCTAAGAAGCCACACTGCTAGAGCATGTTGGGTAGGGGAGAAAAGGAAAATGCTTGATTAAACTTCATCACTTCTACCATTAGAAAATGGATGATTTCATTACATTAAAAAAAAAATCGCAATTTTCTGAAGCTTCACTCTGCACAAAGGTGCTGTGGACATCTAAAGGGACATGGGGAGGACACAGCACATGGAAGTATACAGGTCCTCTTGCTCCCACAGATGATTTTTTCCAAAGGTCTGCTCCCAAGTGTGGAGTCACCAGTACAAGGCGGCACTGAAGGCTGTCTGGGAACAGCACAAGGCCAAGTCCGCGGCCAGCTTCTGGTCTCTGCTTGGTCCTGAGCTGCTGAGCTCGGGACTTCAGGAGGTGCAAGGCCCTCCTCCATGGGGCTGAGGTTCCTGTCTCCCACCCCTCAGCTCCTTCCCAAAGCTTTTCTTCCTGCTCCCTTCCTTAAGTTTCCAAAAGAGACTTGCTTCCAAACCGTACTTAGTTTTTCTATGGGAAAAAATAAGCAAATAAATAAAATTCATGGTCTGGTAAGAATGAAAGGCTTCGGATCAGAAGATATAGACACACAGCCTACTCTTCCCTCACAAGCCCTGAGCTTTGGCCAAGCCGCTTAATCTTGGTCAAAATGCCAGCATGTGAGTTTGACTCTATGAACATAGGCAATCACCTTTATCTCTCCCGAGGGTCAGTGCCTCTGCCTGTAAAATCAAGGTAATGAGATCTGTGTTTCAGATTAGAGGTTACAGTTGAGGTGGAAAGCCCTATGCCAGGCACCCAGCAAGTATGACTACCCCACCAGGTTATCTGTGGTAGAATCAACACTGCAGTATTTTTAGCAATTGCCAATACTTACTGAGTATTTATTTAATAAATTTATTTGATTAGCACAGATCTAGCTGCTACAAAAACTGGAAAACATCAAAGGCTATGGCTATCCCCAGACACTCGGTATCAACTTAAGACTGCAGTACTCCAGGTGCAGAGTCCCTACCCCAGATTCCTCAGGAGTCCCAATGAAGGGGAGAGTGGCAGTGAGGGGGCCAGGATGGTCCCTTCTATTTTTGCATAAATCAACAAGTTACTTCCAGATATCTCCATCTCTCAAGATCAGTTTTAGCCCTAAAAACTTAATGACTGAGAGATGGGTTTTGTATGTAAAAGTTCTTTCTAAATAAACCTGTGGGCCAAGAGATACTAGCAGTCTCGTCATTTCTAAAAAAAAAAAAAAAAGAAAGAAAAGAAAAGACAAAAGAAAAAAGCCTGAGATATGGTAAAAGTGAGGAGAAAAAAAATAAAATTTTCCTTTACTAAAATTAGTATTAATGGATAGGATTTTTATGAATGTAAGAGTGACAAATATGGTTGGCTTTCATTTTCTCCTGCCCTATGCAGGCTTAAAACAAATCACTGCTGCTTCTGGAGTAGACAGAAAATAATGCATACAGACTTGGTATCAGACACTTAAAGTAAGCTGTTGTCAGATGTTTTATATAAGCCTTATGGTAACCACAAAGCACAAACCTTTAATACACAAAAAAGAAAGACAAAGCAATCTAGAGGCACCTGGGTGGCTCAGATGTTAAGTGACTGACTCCAGCTCAGGTCATGATTCCAGGGTTCTGGGATAGAGCCCCACATCAGGTTTCCTGCTCAGCAGGAAGCCTGCTTCTCCCTCCCGCACTCCCCCTGCTTGTATTCTCTCTCTTGCTCTCTCTGTCAAATAAGTAAATAAAATCTTTAAAAATAAAAAAGAAAAGCAATCTAAGCATACCACTGGAGGAAATCATCAAATAACAAAGGAATTGACAAAGAGAAGAAAGGAGCAAAAGAATTACAAAAAGCAAGAAAACAATTAACAAAATGACAACAATAAGTCGATAACTATCAATAATTACATTAAATGTTAATGGACTAAAATTCTCCAATCAAAAGATGGGCTAAAGGCACCTGGGTGGCTCAGTGGGTTAAAGCCTCTGCCTTTGGCTCAGGTCATGATCCCAGGGTCCTGGGATCAAGCCCCGCATCATCAGCCTGCTTCCCCACCACCACCCCGCCTTCTCTGCCTGCCTGTCTTCTTGTGATCTCTGTCAAATAAATAAATAAAATCTTAAAAACAAAACAAAACAAAACAAAACAAAAAACAAAAACAAAAAACCACTTACATCAGTTCAATAGATCATCCAGACAGAAAATCAATACAGAAATTTATATGTAAAATAAATGCTAGAGTAGGCAGACTTAATATTTACAAAAGATTCTACCTAACATCAACAATATTTTTCTCAAACACATACAGAACATTCTCAAGAACATATCATAGGTTAGGCCACAGACAAGTCTTAATACATTTAAGAGGACTAAAGTCCTATCAAGCATCTTCTATGGCTTGTAATGGTATGAAACTAGAAGTCAATTGCAAGACAAAACAGGAAAAATCCACAAGTATGTGAAGACTAAACAACATGCTACTGAATGGATGAAAGAAGAAATCAAAAGGTAAGTCAAAAAATATCTTGAGACAAATGAAAATGGAAACATCAAAAGTTATGGGACAGAGCAAAAACAGTTCTAAAATGTAAGTTTACAGTGATAAAAACCTACATTAAGAAAAAAACAGGGGTACCCAGGTGGCTCAGTTGGTTAAGCAGCTGCCTTCGGCTCAGGTCATGATTCCAGGGTCCTGGGATTGAGCCCCACATCGGGCTCCCTGCTCAGCAGAGAGCCTGCTTCTCTCTCTCCCCTCTCCCGAGGCTCTGCTTACTTATGCTCTCTCTCTAACTCTCTGTCAAATAAATAAAATATTTAAAAAAAAAAAAGAAAGAAAAAAACAAAGACTTGCAAATGAAGTAACTTTACACCTTAAGGAACTAGAAAAAGAAGAACAAATGAAACACAAAGTTAGTGCAAGGAAGGAAATAACAAAGACCATGGTAGAAAGAAACAAAATAGAGACTAAAAAGATAATAGAAAAGACCAGTAGCACTAAGAGCTGGTATTCTGAAAAAGATAAAATACATAAACCTTTTCCAGACTCACCTAGAAAAAAGAGAACTCAAGTAGATAAAACCAGAAAAGAAAGAGGGGACATTATAACTATACCATAGAAATACAAGGATCATAAGACACTACCATGAAAAACTGTATGCCAACAAACTGAATTGCCTAAAAAGGGGGACAAATTCCTAGAAATATAAAACCTGTCAAGACTGAATTACAAAGAACTAGGAAAATCTAAACAGACTGATTATTAGTAAGAAGACTGAATCAATAGTCAAAAGCCTCCCAACAAACAAAAAGTCCAGGACCAGATGGCTTCCTTGGTGAGCTCTACAAAACATTGAAAGAATTAATACCAATCCTTATCAATCGCTTCTAAAAAAACAGAAGAGGAGAGAACACTTCTAAACTCATTTTACGAAGCCAGCATCACTCTAAAACCAAAATCAGACAAAAACATTACAAGAAAATTAGAGCCCAATATCACTGGCAAGTATGGAAAAATCCTCTACAAAATACTAGCAAATTAAACAGCATATCAGAAGAGTATATGCCATGATCAAGTGGAATTTATTCCAGGGATGCAGGGATAATTCAACATATGTAAATCAATGTGATGCACTATTTAAGAAAACAAAGAATAAAAATAATATGATAATCTCAATGGTTGTGGAAAAAGCACTTGAAAAAATTCAATATCTGCTAATAAAAACTCTCAGCAAACTGGGTATAGAAGAAATGTACCTCAGCATAATAAAGCCCACAGCTAATATCATACCTAACAGCAAAAAGCTGATGGCTTTCCTCAAAGACTAGGAACATGACAAGAATGCCATTCTTGCCGCTTTTATTTAACATAATAATGGAAGTCCAGGCCAGAGCAATTAGACAAGAAAAAGAAACAAAAGGCACCCAAATCAGAAAAGAAGAAGTAAAACTGTCACTATTTGCAGATGACATGATGTTATATATAGAAAACCATAAAGACTCCTCCAAAAAACTGTCAGAATAAACGAATTCAATGAAGTTGCAAGATACAGTATCAATATACAAGTATCAGTTGTGTTTCTCTACATTAACAAAGAACTATCAGGAAGAGAAATTAAGGAAGAGAAAACAATCACATTTGCAAGTGCATCAAAAAGAAAAAAATACCCAGCAATAAATTTAACCAAAGAGGCAAAACATCTGTATATTGAAACTGTTAAGACATAGATGAAAGAAACTGAAGAAAATATACAAAAATAAATAAATAAATAAATAAATAAATAAATAAAAAACACAAATAAAAGATACTCCATGCTCATGGATTCTAAGAATTCATATTGTTAAAATGTCCATACAACCCAAAGCCATTTTCATTTTTTCTTAAAGATGTATTTATTTATTTATTTGACAGCAAGATCGCAAGTAGGCAGAGAGGCAGGCAGAGGCGGGAAGCAGGCTCCCTGCTGAGCAGAGCGCCTGATGCGGGCTCGATCCCAGGACCCTGAGATCATGACCTGAGCTGAAGGCAGAGGCTTAACCCACCGAGCCACCCAGGCGCCCCTCAAAGCTATTTTCGGATTCAATGCAATCCCTATCAGAATTCCAATGGCATTTTCATCAGAAATAGAACAATCTTAAAATGTGTATGGAACCGCGGTGCCTAGGTGGCCCAGTCGTTTAAGTGTCTGCCTTTGGCTCAGGTCATCCCAGGGTTCTGGGATGGAGCCCCAAGTCAAGTTCCCTGCTCAGTGGGGAGTCTGCTTCTCCCTCTCTCTCTGCCCCTCCCTGCCGCCAGTGCATTCACTCTTCCTCTCTCTCTCTCAAATAAATAAAATCTAAAATTTTTTAAAAAATTGTATAAAAGATCCCAAATACCCAAAGCAAATTTGAAGAAAAAGAAAATAAAACAAAGGTAGAAGCATCGCACTTTTGATCTCAAGGTATCCTACAAAGCTATGATAAAGAAAACAGTAAAATGTTGGCATAAAAAGAGACACACAGATCAGTGGAGCAGAACAAAGAGCCCAGAAATAAACCCATACATATATGGTCCATTAATTTTCAACAAAGGAGCTAAGAATACACAATATGGAAAGAACAGTCTCTTTAGTAAATGGTGCTGGGAAAACTGGACAGCCCCGTGCAAAAGAATGAAACAGACCACTAGCTTACACCGTAAATAATTAACTCAAAATGGATTAAAGGCTTAAAACCAGAAAACACCTAAAAGAAAATGCGGGCAGTAAGTCCCTTGACATCAGTCTTGGCAATGAGTTTTTGGATTTGACACCAGAAGCAAAGGCAACAAAAGCAAAATAAACAAGGAGGATAACATCAAACTCAAAAGCTTCTGTACAGCAAAGGAAACCATCAACAGAATGAAAAGTAACCTAGAGAACGGAAGAAAATGTTCACAAATCAGATATCTGATGAAGAGTTATTATCCAAAATATACAAAGAACTCCTACGACTCAACAGCAGAAACACCAACAAAAAGTGGGCAGCGGATCTGAACAGCACTCTTCCAAAGAAGACATCCAAATACTCAACAGGTACATGGAAAGGCACTCACCATCACTCATCATCAGGGAAATTCAAATCCAACTCACAATGCGGTATCACCTTACACCTGTTAGAATGGCTATTAGCAAAAATACAAGTGATAACACGGTATTGGCAAGTACTGGAGAAAAGGGAGCACTTTCTCCCTCTTTTTTTAATAAGCATATAATGTATTATTTGTTTCAGGTGTACAGGTCTGTGAATTATCAGTCTTACACAATTCACAGCACTCACCATAGCACACGCCCTCCCCAGTGTCCATCACCCAGCCGCCCCATCCCCCCCACTCTCCCCTCCAGCAGCTCTCAGTTTGTATCCTGAGGTGAATCTCATATGGTTTGTCTCCCTCTCTGGTTTCATCTTGTTTTCTCACTCTTGATGGAAACATAGGTTGGTGAAGCCACTATTGAAAACAGTATGGAGGGGCCCCCCAAAAATTAAAAACAGAACTACCAGATGATCCGACAATTCCACTTCTAAGTATATTTCCAAAGGAAATGAAAATGGGCTCTCACAGAGCTATCTGCACCCCCATGTTCACCGCATTATTCACAACAGCTGAGATATGGGAACAGCCTAAGTGTCCAGAGATGACCAGATTCAGATGCGGTATATAAATACAACAGAATGTTATTCAGCCATAAGAAAAAAAAGGAAACCCTGACATTCTTGACAACACAGATGGACCTCGAAGCATTATGTTAAGCAAAATAAGCCAGAGAGCCAGACAGAGACAAATACTGCGTGGTATCACTCATTTGTGGAATCTTTAAAAAAATAAATAAATAAAAGTCAAACTCTTGAAACAGAGAGTAGCAAAGTGGTGGCCAGGGGCTTAGGGTAGAGGAAACAGGCAGAGATTGGTCAAGGGTACGACTTTTACCTGTAAGATGAATAAGGCCCAAGGATCTAATGTATAACACAGTGACTACTGTTGATAGATAACACGGTATTATTTAATTGAAATTTGCTAAGAGGAGGAAATGTAAATGTTCCCACATACACACACATGAAGATAAACATGTGAAGTGACAAGTGTGTTCATTAACTAGATGGTCAGGACTCTTTCACGGTGTATGTGGTGTATCAAAGCACCACAATGTACACTTTTAGTAACTTACAATTTTGTCCATCACAAACCTCCACGAAGCTAAAAAAAAGAAGGAAACAACACCTAGAGGATCACAGGTAACATCTGCTCTCCAGTACTCGTATCAGCAACTGACAGTTCATGGAATCTGTGCCTCCTCTTCTTCCCTTCGCTCATGAGTCTTACCACCTAAGCCACGATCTTTCCTCCCCTCAGACACCAACATCTTCTACCCCCTTGGGCTTCTTTCATGAAAATGTCTCTGCTAGTTTTTCAAAAGATAAGGAATTTTCAGCATAGTGTACAAGGCCCTTCACATCTAGCAAACCACCCAGCCCCCAATGCCAGTGAACTAGAGTCAGTCTTCAACACTCATGGGAAGAATTAAGTGCAGGCTCTAATCCACAAACAGCGCCAGCGTAAACGGAAGGGCTTTGCCACTGTGTTTCTTCCATGATTCCCCCTACCCACAGCAGCCAGGGTCAGGGCTAAGGAGTTCCCAAGACTGCTCTTCAACTTCCAAATGGGGGAGGCTCCAGGGAAGACAAGAATACAAGGCAGGGAAGTGTACCACCTGGAAACGGGGGCTCAGAACCCCACTTGGGCCCCACTGAGAAGCAGCTGGGACATTCCTCCTTCCCCCTGCTCCCCCCAGCCAGCCCTAGGTGCAGGTCTCAACTGGGACAGGGCACACTTTGAGTCCCGTTACCTGGGAAATGCATCTGAGGCTGTCATCCCACTTAACCACTTTACCAGGCTAGTGAGGCTTTCATTTCTTTCCAAAATATGCCCCTCGATAAAGGCACTTTTCCCGTTGCGGCTTAAAGGACCACAGACCAAAGAGCATGCTGGGCCCCCACTCATTATTGCTTAAATGATCTGGAGATTCTAAGAGCCATTACCCATAGAATCCACCTAGCCTGTCCTTGCCAAGGGGACCCACTATGCCTGTGCACATGCATGCCCTCATTCTCTAAAACTCACTCCAAACACAGCTTCCTGTGACTTCCAGACACCTCTCTGAGGGACAGTTCCCTCTGCCTTGGGCACCAGGGACCCCAGCCAGAGCTGTCAGGGTCCTGCCCCTATCCCACAAGGGCTAGAGAAAAATGCTGTCTGGAGCTTATTTTATCTATTTTTGTAGCTGCTAAAACACTAAGAAAAATAATCTAGAATCCAGTTGGTGCTCACAATATTTATTACATGAATGGATGCATCTAAAGATTTTCCCATTGGACATTTAATCCAAACCACAGAAGTAATTTTTAAGAAGTTTTGGCCATGGATGTCATGAGCTTATAAAAATTAATTCTTTAAAGTAATATGGGTATGGATATTTTTGTAAGTATCTTTCCACGGTTATGAATGGTCCTCTACCTAATTGTACCCAGGAATCAACCACTTGCCCAAGAGTCACTGACACCTGCGGAACACACTGCTGGGAGTGTGTGTAACCCCTCCCTGCCCACCACTCTCTGCGGAAGACAAACTTTCAGAGTCACGGAGTGATTAAGGGTGTTAATATCATGAAGTGTCAGATGCTGATACTGACAAATTACTGATGAATTCTGATGATCAGCTTTGAGGATTTGTGCTCATTTTTTGCTTGTTGCCATGAAATATGTGACTGCATTTATAAAAGACTAAGTCTTAAAAGGTTCCACTCCAATGGCAATTAAAACAAAACAAAACAAAACAAAACTGAAGTGCTCCGAGTAAGAGCTTTCCTGTGTAACAGAAATCTCCTAGGACTGGACGTCTCACACCCCCAACGATACTTATCTTTTATCAGGTCTGCAAGAGAAACTTGGGTTTCTTTCCATTAACGCATGAGGGGGTGGAGAGCTAGGAAAAGACATGTCCAGGAAGCAGGGTCAGAATAAGTCTGAGCATAGCGGGAGGAAGGAAGGAGGGTGTAGAATCAGGCTGCACAACATTAACTCCGAGCTCTAGATTCCAAACCAGGACCTAGATTTGGAAATCACAACACTCTAAGTAAGTGAGACATGTCATTTCCTCCAAATGAAACCAGAAAGGATAATAAGGTGCAGACACCTAGACACTTAATCCTACCCTTATGAAATACTACATATTATTTCTGCGCTATTCTTGTTACCACACATCAGAAGGGAACATAAGTAAAATCAAGAAGCCTTCAAAAAAGAAAAAGAAAAAAAAGAAGTGGTCAAGGGGGCGGGAGGAACCCCACTCATAAGAAGTTTAATAGTAGTTTTAGACCAAATGAAAGACAATTCTAATTTATATTAAACTAATAAACTTAATGAATATCACACCAAGAGAGTTTACAGTCCAAAGCTATAGATCCAAGAATAGTTTAAAACAAGTTGTGGCTAACACAGGCAAAATAAGGCTCTGAAGGAAAGCCCAGGATCTGGGTGCTCTCCCTACTGCGGATGAAACCGTACCTTCTCAAAAAGCACTCGGCACCGCCCGGCCAGAGAGAGACCACCAGATTAATCAGACGACCAAACCACAACTCTTTTTTTTTTTTTTTTTAAAGATTTTATTTATTTATTTGACAGAGAGAGATCACAAGTAGGCAGAGAGGCAGGCAGAGAGAGAGAGAGAGGAGGAAGCAGGCTCCCTGCTGAGCAAAGAGCCCGATGAGGGACTCGATCCCAGGACCCTGAGATCATGACCTGAGCTGAAGGCAGCGGCTTAACCCACTGAGCCACTCAGGTGCCCCCAAACCACAACTCTTATATTTAAATCAAATGTCCCAAACAACATTTTAGGGCTGAGAAATCACTCTGTTATGCGGACACCTGTTTTTGTCCAGTACCTGTTACTACAGGACCCCTAGACCTCCGAGCCCACAGGCTATCTTCTGGGTATAGTTTTAACACGCATGAGCCCATTTCCCATACAAGCAAGCAAAACATTCCCCAGAATCCTTTACCTGTTTGCGTGTTTTCACAGAGACTTATCTTCCCAAGACCAAGGTCAGAAGGAACATTTACTCAACTAAAAGTAGCCTGAAGGCAGTTCTTGTTTATCTCCTGCTCCCAAAGCAGCACAGAGAAGGCCTTGCTCAAGGCCCCACTCAAGACCACTGTTGGGCCGCAGAGATGGGCGCCAGGGCACTTACAGTGGGGCACACCCACCATTCTGCTTCCTAGCTACCCCATGCTGTCACGTGCTGACGCAGGAACAGCGATCTCATTTTTGAACCAGAGCCCTTGGAAACTTAAACATGACGTGGCTCAGTTCATCGGGGCCACACTTAACTGCCATTTAACTCAGGTAAAACCTACACACTGCAGATCAAGCACTGGACTGAGACAAAAGCACCAACTTCTTGCATCTGTTTTAAGCAGGGCACTGCACACTTACCTTTGGCACTCAGTTGTAAGAGATGACTGGCAAATGCAGAATGCCTTGAAAAGTGAAATTGCCAGCTGGTGACACACTTGAAGTTACAAAGCTGCAGGGATTCTCCAAATTCTTTAAAAAAAACCCAAATCTCAGCAGAGAATTATGATCTGGGCAATCACTCGTATAAAAGGAACATAGGGAATCTGAAAGGAAACAAGAAAAAAAAACATTTATTAGGAATGCCTGCTTGCAAGAAACTGCATGATTATTTGCCTGAAACCAGTACTTTTTTTAAACTTTTTTTTTAGATTTTATTTATTTGACAGACAGAGATCACAAATAGGTGGAGACAGGCAGAGAGAGAGAGGGGGAAGCAGGCTCCCCGCTGAGCAGGGAGCACGACTCGGAACTTGATCCCAGAACCCTGAGATCATGACCTGAGCCCTTGTAAGGCAGAGGCTTTAACCCACTGAGCCACCCAGGTGCCTCATGAAACCGGTATTTTTCATACACCCCAGAAACAGGATGCTTTGTACCTACTGACCTCTACCCAAACAAAAGTATGCTCCTCCTCTCCCTTCGGCTCCCTGCTATCAGCTCTGAGGCTCTGTGGAGGGAAGAGATGGGGAAGGCCGGGACAGGTGGCTGCCAACAAGGTACCTATGTTCCCAAGATTCTTCCAGCCCTCCTCCCCGAGACAGCTCCTCCCCACACCCTTTAACCTGCCAAAAACAAAAGAAAGGTGTGCCAAGTGGAAAGGAAGCAAGTCTGAGAGCTTAATTAAGGCAGAAGGGTTGCAGAGAGCATGGATATTTAAATTTAGAGACTCGTTCCTCTTTTGGAGGTTTCCTGCCCCGGCCATTTACTGAGAGGTGGGAGGCCCCCCTACTGGACCCATAGCCTTGTGCTAAAAACATCTGTGTAGGAAATCTGAGAATAGTATCCTGAAACTACAAGGAAGCTGAGACAAGAGAAGCCTGACAGAGGTGACCGGTAGCCTCTCCCTCCTGCTCCTGGACAGTCCACTGCTGCCTTATGTTCTCTGAACTTGGGTGGCTATTTTCAGTCCTTGCCGGCATTGTTGAGAGGTCCCTGAAGCTCTGCGGACCTCCAAGAGAGTTCAGTGACATTTTTAATTACATTTCAAACCTAGAGGGGCTCTGTCCTGACAGTTCACTCAGAGAAGATCTATTAATTCATCCCTGGCATAATTGTGACCCAAAACGTTAAATACCCCATAGAAAAATCAAATTCTATTTTAGTCAAATAGAAAAAGATAAGTCAAGTAGGACTTTCATAAAAATGTTATACAGCAAGTTCATAAATTTTGATTAAAAAATTAATTCCTCTTTGTGCACTCTAGCATTATTTTAAAGGCTGCATGATTTTTTTCAAGATTTATTTACTTGAGAGAGAGAGAGAGAAAGAGAGCAGGGGAAGGAGGAGGGGCAGAGGGAGAGACAGTCTCAAGCAGACTCCACACTGAGTGTGGAACCCAACGTAGGGCTTGATCTCTCAACCCTGAGATGCAGATTCACGCAGAATCAGGAGTAGGACACTTAACCAACAGAACCACCCGGGAGCCCCCGAGGCTGCAGGACTTGGAACAAAAAAAAAAAACAAACACACAATTTGACAGGGAAAAGGTGATGCTGGAACACAAGAGGAATACTAGATTGGGGCAAGACAGTAAATGTGGACCTGGACAATTACACCCTTCCCGCTGCTGAATGTTGACGATAAAATGACAGGGCTTCCAGAAATAGATTTGGAATCTGGACTCAGGTCCTGGCCAAGCGTTGTATTTCCTTTTACTGCGCTTACCGAAGAAAGCCGCCGACTAAACAGTCATGCCCACAAATGCCACCTCCGTATTAGTATTTTCAGAGGTATAAGCTGGATTTTTTAAATTTTAACTGAAAAGCGAATTTAGCTGGGTTGGATCCCCTAGGCCATGGTGAGGGGGCGGCTAGAAGAGCTGTGTGGGCATACAGCCCTCGCTCTGGACGCACCGTGCTCTCACCAGTGAGATTTTTAAACTCTCATAATAACCTTCCACAATAGCTATCAACACCTACTTTTTCACAAATTAACTTTCTCCGGGAAGTGAAGGGTTTTCCGTAACAGTCTTCAGGGAGGAATGCAGGCCTCCGAAATTCTAGACCCACCACAGCAATGGCCAGCCCTGTGCCCCAGCTGACGTCTTCACCAGTCCACAGCTGAGGAACTACGGGCGGGATCTGGAAGCCCAGTCCTCTGATACTCAGTGTCATAGGTAAGGTGGAAAAGCCAGGTGGAACAGAGCAGAATTTGAACACATGGAGGAGCTCCGATCAAAGCGACACCATTTCAAGTTCCTTCCAAGGTGCCCGTGGCTATCTGGGATTCAAGCTGCAGCATTTCCTTGGAGAAAAGCATTTCATGGACAAGCCATCCATGAAATGGACGTACACCTCAAATGGAAATAAACGGAGGGGTCAAACCTCTGTCATCCTGGGTTTCAGGGTAGCCTGCCCATGGCCCATGTCTAATGGGTCGGGTTATTAGCATGTTCAAACCTCTGTTAAGGAAAAACACTTCAAATCAGATCTTAAGTACAAAGATCCAACCCCATCAGGAAAGCAGACACTCTTGTGTGAAAACCACCTCCGACTCCAAACACTACCAGGCACAGGGTCAGCTGGGGCGCAGAAGGCTCTCACCTGAGAACCCACTCAAGGACCGTCTACACAGCACACTTCAGGCAGATGGGACTGTATGCAATGGGTCTATGTTTTCCTTTGAAAATATTTCTCCCCTAGCTCCCTGTACATCTCACTTTAGAAACACAAGAGGAAGAGGCATGACCAGAAAGGAATTAACCCTAATACCAAATATATCTCCCTCTCTGCATTATTTTGGACCCCTAATAACAAAAAATTTCATCTCTGTGAAATCCACAAGATTATCCGAATTCTCTGTAACACTGACGTTTTCTTTTTTTTCCAACTGTGTTTTGAAAAACCCAAGCCACAACGTGGGGTTTTTCCCTGGTCTTTAGTGTGTATGGGGCGGGGGGGAGCAGGGGGGACGGGCAGCACTTGCTTCCACTGTGAGGGCTTGCGTGTCTCAGGGCCTCGATGTGCGAGATGCCCCTATTGACTAGCCTAGCCTCACTTAAACTTCCAGTGCCTGGGGCAGCAGGAGACTCGTCTTGGTCCCAGGCAGTTTCCTTCACACCTGTAAGGAGGTCCAGCGTGATGTCCGTCATGAACGCACTTCACGCCGGAGAGTCACTAAGGGTTAGTAGGAGGGCATGTGCGTGCCCCCTTCTGCTGATGGCCGTGTGCTGGACTCGACGGCTTGGTGGCCAACATTCCCGGCTCTTCCAGAGCCTCAGCCTGAGCGCCCAGGGGATAGATACCACTTTACCTCCTTGAGTCAAAGAAACAGAGCCACATCACGGGCAGGGAGGAGCAGGGTTTGTCCTGGTCCCAGTGAGACCTGGCACTGGTATTCTGCCCTCCTAAGGACCCTGCGAGACAAACCCTATCACTGAGCTCAGGAGCTAAAGCAGCAGATATGGCCCAGCCAGAACCTGAACCTCCCCTGGTGTGATTTCAAAGCCCAGCCTCGCTCTTTCTTCTCAAAAAAGATCACCATTGACATATCAAGCCTGGACACTCAGGCGAGGTCTGCCGGTGGCCTCCGTCGGGAGTTGTCTGCTACCCTGGGAGGCCGACTTCAGCCTCTCCAGTGCTACGGCAAAGGGGCCAGCCCACGAAGGGACACACCGCTTTGTTTTCAAAGGAAGGGTCCCTCTTAGATGTTAACGCAGCAAACCCAGAATTGCTGAAAACCACGATCTGACTGGGTCGAGTACAACACAAAACCTACACACTTGCAGGGCGTCTCAGGTGGGCATCACAATTCAATCTTACATATGCCACACACACCCAGAGAACCCCCAGACCCCTAATCTATAGATTGCACAGAAGGTAATTATCTTTCTTCTTTCCTGTGGGTGGGAATCACGTGACTATCCTAGGCCTCTGGGCTCATGAATGCCACAGCCTCCTCTCATCCTTACTGTCCCTCCTCACTCTCCCCAAGTGAGACCCCTCTTCAGAGCACGTGGGCCCCACGGTGGTCTAAGGGACATTCAGCTCAGAACAAATATGGAAGGTCACCGCCTCGGGTCAGGCTGCCTTGCTGACTTCTGGCAGTACAAACTATATTTCATTCCTACGAAACTACTTGGTGGAAAACTTTATTCCGGGGCAAAAGTGCTCATTTCAGACACGAACAAAGCTACACAAAAGTCTCCTTGAATGGCTTGGGCTAAAACTCAAGCCCGGTTTCCTCCCCCATGCCTGGTGGTTCCCGGTCAGGGTCCAGAGGGTACCGAAGGCCATAAGCTAGTTACCAAAATTTCAAACAGTCCCACGAAATTAGGATTTTTTACTCAACATAAAGCAGTCCTAAGCAGGATTAAGCAGTTTTCTGCACTGGGCTAGATTTGTATCGGCTCTAAATGATAAAGCTGGTTCTCAGTTGATTCTATCTGTTGATTAGAAGTTGGTTAATGAAAGTGTTTAAAAAAAAAAGTATTAATTTCTAACTCTCTGAACAGCCTCCAAGAGGCATCACATGTGGCTAAGCCCCACGTCTGGGGAGGAGCGTAAATGGTCAGATTTTCAACTCTGAGGTTTCTATGTTCTAAAATAACAGAGATTTCTGCCTTCTGGGACTGAGAAAAAGAGCAGAACTGCAGGCAGTGGGGTCAACCACATATAAAGAGGCCAGAGAAAGTGGCAAGTGACCACAGGACAGGAGAATGGGGGTTCCAGGCCCAGCTCAGCAAGCCCAAAGCCCTGTATGACTCTGCCTGTTTCCTCCACCATGCCCAGGGTGCCTCAGCCCTGATTCTGTGGCTTTGACATGCAAGTCTAAGAATGATCAAAAATTGATGATGCGGTACCCCCCCCCAAAAAAAAAATCATCAAAGCTTATCTAAAATACCACTACCAAAAAAGTCATAATGTAAATCTTAATATGAATTTAAATGTTACAGTCCGCTGCCGAAAAATTCTAACAGATAGGAATCTGTCGAGTAACGCCATTTCCAATGGTTTATAAAGACTTTTTGTTTATACATTTGATGGCAGCCTCTTCAATACAACAATATTCCATCCTGCAAAAGGTCTGATAAGATGTCACTCTTAAGAGCCTCCCTGCTAGTCCAAATAAGTTTTCAGAATCCGCATAAAAATCCTTACTACACCTCTCAGTGTGGTAACTAGACGATCTAAAGACATAAACAGGCATACCTTGGACATGCTGTGGCTACAGGTCCAGACCACTGCAACAAAGTGACTATTGCAAAAAACAAGTCATGAGTTTTTTTTAGCTTTCCGGTACATTTAAAGTTACGTTTATATTAGAATGCAGCCAATTATGTGTGCACTAACATTAGGTCTAAAAAAACCAAAACAGCGCACTTGTCTTAATCAAAAAATACTTTATTGCTAAAAAATGCTACCAGCTGTCATCTGAGCTCTTGGGGAGTCATCACTAATCACAGATCACCATAACAAATTAATAATAATGCAAAGGTTGGAAATACGCAACCCTTACCCAAACGTGACATAAAGAAATGAAGCAAGCAAATGCCCTTGGAAAAATGGCACCAACAGGCTTGCACAGCCCAGGGAGGCCACAAACCTTCAATCTGTGAAAGACGTGGCATGAGCAGAGATCTACAGCATCGGTACAGCTGTAACATTTTTAGAAGACTCGCAAGTGTTCTTTATGACACAGGGTTTAGTTGCTGCAGGTAGTTACAAAACCAATAAAAAGCACACTCACAAAAATAAACTTTAAGCACTAAAATGCACTACTGAATAAAACTTGTGCGAACCCCCTCTTCGTTTTAAAAAGACAGCAGGACAGGAAGGCAGGCAGGCATACAGGCTCTGAAATCTTATCTGAGATAATTCAGGGGCACCAGGTGGTCCAAAAGATTTAACTTTAATGTGTGTAAGAATTATTTTGATTATTTTGCTGAAGTTCATGTCCCTTACCTTTTGGGGGATAAAGGACTGGAAGCATGGGGAAATGCCGAGAAAGGCCAAAGCCAATAAATGGGTTGGGGGGAGCAGATCCTCCTTTGCTCCCTCCCCTTCTCTCTCTCCCTCTCACAACTGCACACACTCACACACACTTCCTCACATTTAAAAAAAAATAGAATCTTCAAAAGCAGGCAAGGCCAAGCACAGGCTGTTGGTAGGGTGGAAACTGGGGTGAGGAGTTATGACTTTACTTTTTAACTTTATTCTTTTCCGTAACATTTTTACAACTCTGTGTTACTCTGGTGATTAGGATGTTAAGCTATTAGATAAAACCCCATCATCTTCCCCATTTCTTTTCAATGCCGGTCTTCTGGAGAGAAGACCCACCTGGTTGCCCTGGGGCACCTGGGGCACGTGCTCTCTCCCTGCCTTCTCATCCACCCCCAACCCAGCCCCGTACAAGCCCTTACCATCAGGGCCTCCTCTCCGTTCCTGGTCTGCCATTTCAGATCTCCTCTGCTAAAATGGCTGCTCACCATCTTGGGCTGCAAAGCTCTCTCCCTCGCCTTCAGCTCATCTTTGGGAACTCCCTGCCTACTCTCTCGGCTCCCTCCCCGGTCCTGCCCCCAGTGCGCAGAGGAGGAGGAGTGAAATCCTACCCTATGCAAGAGGCTGTTCAAGGCCCCTCCTCTGGGAAGAATTCCCAGATGTCTCCAGAGGCAGTTAAACACTCTCCCTCTGGGTTTAAATTTTGTCCCCCAATATTCATATACTGAAGTCCAAACCCCCAGTACCTCAGAACGTAACAGTATTTGGAAACGGGATCTTTAATGAGGTCACTAGGTTAAATGGAGACTGAGGCTCATCCAATATAACTGGTGTCCTTCTGGAGCCACTAGGAATGTGCAAGCACAGAGGGACGGCTGTGCAAGGAGGCAGCAAGATGGCGGCCATCCACAAGACAAGAAAAGAACCTCAGGAGAAACCAAACCTGCCAACGCCTTGATCTTGGACTTCTAGCCTCCAGAATTATGAGAAAATAAAGTTTTGTTATTTAAGCCACCCAGTCCTTGGTATTTTTGTCATGGAAGCCTTGGCAAACCAATATATCATCTCCTTCACCAGACTGTTAGCCCACAAATTCTCACTACATACAACACATACAACAAGAACCTGAAAAATACGCCCTAAATGAATGCAGGAATGAATGAATAGAAGGAACCAGTCAGTACCAAATCCACCAGAAAAATCACAGAGCATCTCCCTGCCTCCTTCCTCCTGAGCACAAAAGGAACGGATTCTCTAGTTTTCCTACTTTCTTTAAAACCCAGTTTAAATACTGCCACCTCTGGGAACACACTTCCAAGTCTTGCCTTCCCTCCTATTGTGGCATTCACCATACTGTACCACAGCCACTGTTCTTTGCATCTTAATGTAGGTATTTAACCATCTATAAAAATAACCAGGATATATGTCCCCACCTACCTTAACACTTAAACCTCAACATTTATGGATCTAGGCCAATCCATGAGGCCCTAACCCCAACTAGGGGACTTGAAAGCAAATCCCACAGAAAATTACTTTATTTGTACAGACTTCAGTATATACCACCAACAGATAAGTACAACTCCATTGTAACACCGAAAATAATCATGTATTCCTTAATATAAACCTCATAGTGTTCCCACTCCCCAAATTTTCTCGTAAATGTCTTCTTATAGCCGATTTATTTGAATCAGGATCCAAATAATGTCTATAAATTACAATGTCTTGCATGTCTTTTAAGTCACTTTAAATCTATTTTATTGGAAGGATGATTTGTTGAAGAAACGGAGTCATTTGTCCTGCAGAATCCCCAGCATTCTGGATGCTGTAAATTTCATCTCCCTGATGCTGTTTTACATCGTCCTCCACCCCGGCACTTCCAGAGAATGGGCAGTGAGCAAGGGGCTCATCCGATAGAAGACTTTCTCAAGGGCAGGGTCCCAGCGCTGACCCCATACTTGGTACCCAGAGAGCAACCCAATTAATCAATGAGTCAACAAATGACAAAACAGACC
The DNA here is from genome assembly GCF_009829155.1 of Mustela erminea. Taxonomy (NCBI): domain Eukaryota; kingdom Metazoa; phylum Chordata; class Mammalia; order Carnivora; family Mustelidae; genus Mustela; species Mustela erminea. The sequence continues at coordinate 55,869,642 of NC_045620.1, forward strand.
GGAGGTGGTGATGTTATCGGTGCACTTCTCTGCTTCCGTCCTTTCCGCTGGGCCCATGCTCAAGCGTGATCCTCCTTGGGATCACGGGCATGCTGTCACTTCTGGGCCCTTCAGAGAGAAAAGGTCCCGCTCTCCTTCTTCAACTGGGAATAGGTATATAATACCTAAGACTCAAAGTTTTAAAATAGGCCAAGCACTGAATGATGTTCTTCTGGTTTTTAAGAAGATGGTTTAAAAAAAAAAATAACCACTGGTGGGGCAGATGAGCCTAAGGCGGCATGGTTTCACTGATGGGACATTCTTACACAACCCCAGAAAGGCAGCATTCACACCCCCAAACTACCCCACTGAGAATGCTTTCTCCTCTATTCCTCTAAAACAAGAGTCCTTTTTTCTTCCTACAAGGAACATTTTAATTGTTTTATATAAATCTAAGCCCAGAATTAACCAAATCAGAAACCTCAAATCCTTTCTTTCCCCTGCCCTTCAAGTTCAACACCTTGGTGTTGTTTTAGCGCCACACATTAATTTTAGAGAGAACACAAGATCTGCCGAGTCTGCAGCGGACACGCACGGGCATCCCAGGATGGAAACATCCGGAGAGAGCTGCTCACGTCAGGGCCTGGGTTCTAATTAACTCAGGACTAAATCACTGTAACCTCAAGTGAGTGAACCACACATACTGATGCAGGTTTTAGCTCTAGGGATCTGGGGCTTACTTAGACCCCATCTTTGTTCTGGATCACTTCAGTGGCCTTCTAAGACACCAAAACAGGACTCTCAATGTGAGGGTCGGGGACATGAGTTTTACAGCTATTAGATGAAGGTAATAAGTTAAAAAAAGACTGGGAACAGTCCATGACCTTTGGCACCAGAGAAGACCATGGAAGCATACAGAACCATTAAGTTCTAGAAAAAGATTTTGTGGGAAGGTGGTTGGTTTGAATTCTGTATCACTGGTAACCGAGAAGCCTCCCACAGAATGAATTTGCTTCTAAGAGACTGCTGGGGGCGGGGGGGAAATCTCACTGCACATTATCCTATGTTACTTATGATGGGTACTGAATAAACTTGATTTGTTTTCCCCACTTTTAAGTAGGGGTGATGCTCATATAGATACTATAGTATCCCCTAAATTACTCTCTGAAATTCCATAAAATATGTAATGAAAAGAAGTTGAGTAAGTTAAATGTTGCCATCCAAAAAAGGGGTTAATGGGCGCCTGGGGGGCTCAGTGGGTTAAAGCCTCTGCCATGGGCTCAGGTCATGGTCCCAGGGTCCTGGGACCAAGCCCCTCATCGAGCCCCAGACTGAGCTCTGCTCAGCAGGGAGCCTGCTTCCTCATCTCTCTCTGCCTGCCTCTCTGCCTACTTGTGATCTCTGTCTGTCAAATAAATAAATAGAATCGTTTTTTTTAAGGGGGGGGGGGTTAAAAGTTATCAAGTTTAACTAAGAGAGAACAAATTTATGATTATTCCAAATGAACAGGAATTTTAATAATACTGTGTTCCAAAAGTACCCTTAAGCTACTTTTAAAAATTCCTAAAATGGTCAAAGTGTGTTTCAACCACATTTTCCCCAAATGCCAGATGCTTTCACAATTCTGTGACTTTATGTCTACTCTTTATTCCCCCATACTGGGATAGATTTATCACTCCAGGTTCCCAAAGCCACTATCTGGCTAAATCCAACTCATTGTTCAGAAATGAACTCAAACAGTTCCCTGTCTGGGGACATTCTATAGGAATGGAAGATGTTCTTGTGGAAATTATTCTCGTATAATCATAAACTCCCCTACTAAAAGGCTATCTAGACAGGAAGAGCCTCCAGGAAAGGACCTCCACATGCTGAGGTCCATATGGCTTGGCCACATGGCAGGTGCTCAATAAAACGGTAATAACAGACATTTATCATCCAATAAACTTTCACTTCTTTAATTATATTTGTAAGATCTGTTGCAATTGTCCAATACCCTACAGCGTTCAGTGCCATCTGGTCCAGAATCCTTTCCTCCCACATTTCAATCCAAGAGACCCTGCATCCCTTATACAACTGTCCTAAAGCCAGCCCGTGAGTGTCAACAAGGAGACTTAAGTATAGATAATAACGTAACTATGCCAAAACCAAATGAAGGTTCTACTTATGAACCGTATTTCTGAATTCTACTATTATCAATTCATTTTTCTTGAGATTTTTATTTGTTAAATAAATTAGCAATGAACCAATGAGAGGGAATGAATCAAAGAATACTTTGAAATTCTAGAGCTCAAAAAAAAATTTTTATATATATATATATATGACTTCCTATGGCAGCTGCCCAATTAATGCCATCCATAAAGCCATTCGACTACTGTGTGTGCGCTGAAATCCAATTAAGTCATTTCTGTCTGAATCTCCCCAAAGAGCCTCCTGGTGAGCTCGAAGTGGAAATAATCACAAATGCCAGATTAGCTGTGTAAGCATTTCCAAAGCTGAAACCAGACAAGAGCATGAAAATCTACATGCCCAGCCTTTTAACTGGACACAAAGGAAAAAAACATTTCAATGACCACCTGGCAGAAAGTCAAACCCATTTCCTTGTTCTGCCAGGTTTTCTCAGATAATCCTCACCAAGTGTAAGGGGCAAAAAAAAAGCAGCTTTGATCCCTTCATTTATACACATTACGAAATGATAAACTTCCACCCCACAGTGCAGTCTTACGCACAGAAGAAACGAATCAGGAAGAGATTTCAAACTTTCTCTGAATTCACCATTTTACTCAACCAACCCTTTATGTAGTTTGTCTTGAAATCAGTAAACTCTAAAATTCACAACTGCCTTTCAGCATGGAATTCGTCCCATAAAAACATGCAAGCATAGCCAAAACCTTTGAGAGGCTGCAGGAAAAAAACAGACCCAGCTCACGAGTTCAATTTCTCTTTCACCTTACAACCTGTCAGATTTCCAACTCGGCAAAATAGAGAGTATCTTCAGCTATGCACAACAGCCCAACTCTTGAGTGTTCTAACCATGCATTCAAGAAATGGAAAGGACTCCGGCTTGCCTCTTCATTCCAAACAGACCCTCCCACCCCCTACCCCGCCCCAGACCTACTGATTTAGGGTATCTGCAGTCTATGAAAAGCTCCTAGGTGCTTAAAATACCAGCCTCAGTTAAGAACCAGTACAATAGAGAAAAGACTAGAAGGTGAAAAGGGCCGATTCAAGAAGCCCTATTCTCTCAACCCTAAATATTCAAATACAAGGGTTGTCTGAAAGAAGATGAATCCAGGTAATGAAACTGACCATGCCACTGCATATAACGTAGAGGACACGAGGACATTATTTTCAACTGGATGCAAATCCCTGTTCTGTGTCTTACTTACAGGATATTGGGGTTGCTACTTCGCCTCAAAGTCTAGGTTTCCTTGAAGGCAGTTTCAGTCACCTCACCAGTGGAACAAAAGTCACACTTATTCAGTGAAAATGTGTTGCACATCTGCTGTGTTCAAACACTGTACAGATAGAAGGCACACCACAGCTGTCGTCCTTCCTAAGGAACTCGGGCTGGTCAGGGACCCAAGTCAAATAGGAGATGACACAGCAGGGCTTCTTTATTTCATTTGCTACAAGAAAACTCACCTATTAGAAAAAAAAAAAAAATGAGCTGAACTGTGCAAGATAACTTCTAAAACAGATGTGTGCTCTCCAAAATACCTAATATCTGCTTTAAAAAATAAAAAAGTCTAAGGAGACAAACTGTGTGTGTGTTGTGTGTTTATCTATCTATCTATCTATCTATCTATCTATATATATATATATATATAGTGTGTGTGTGTGTGTAAACATAACAGCTTTAGTTAAAAAATAATTTATGATGCAACACAAAGTGGGACTAATCTTGCTTTCCTGAGACCAATCTTCCAATAGTTGGAGAAACGGTGATGTCGGGATCTCTTCTCCAAGCAAAACCTTCCTTGCTGGAACACTGCCAAAATTCCCTGAAACGCACCATCCCAACGCTGTTCCAGCTTCTAGAGAGACTTCAAGTTAATTCATCCAACAAGTATGTTCTGAACCAGTACCGTGCCGGGCGCTGAACACACAGCATACATGACAGACATGCTTCGCCCCCACAAGGCAGACACAAGAGACAACTTTTTGTTGTCTCTTGGAACTCTTCCAACTCTTTGGAAGAGCCAAAACGGGGACCCAGGATGCTACGGGTCGTTATCAATCACCCCTGTAAGTGGTGCAGGTACTCAGATGAGGACGGCACCACAGGAAACGAACTTCTGGAGCTAGCTCACAGTGAGGATGCCTGACCCCGCCCTGCTCCTCAGGCAGCATCACACCTGTATGGTGGGGGCTGGCCTCTCACTACACCTGCGGAAGGTGTTTTCGGAGTGGCACCTCACCACGCCAGTGTCAGTCCCCTGTCCCAGCTCCATGAGAGTTCTGGACTCTGCTACAGTGAGGGACGACCCCGGTCTCTCCATCTATTTACCACGGACACACAGGTTAACATCCACGCTGAGGCACAGGTTACAGCGAAGAACAGTACGTGGCTGAGACCTGGACTCGGGGAAGATCAAGCGAGCAGTCCCTGTCCTGTGGCTGTGGCCGTGCGTCCTAATCCACATAATAGTTCAATACGCAGAGATGGGCCTGTGGCCCAATTTGGTGAAGGAGCTTTGGCTTTGAGATGAAATGCCAGCCCCGCCCCTGCTTGGCTCTGTCTTCCGGCCAGATGGTTTACTCTGTCCAAAGCTTAAGTTTTCGCCTATAAAACAGAGGATGAAGAGAAAAGGATTGCCTTACAAATGTGCTGTATACAGCAAGAAGCACAAGAAGCACCCAGCAAATTCTAGGTACAGAGAAAACACTGCTTTGCTCCCCCTGTGACACACTGAAACGCCACTCCTCTCCTGGCAGCCAGCCCCCACACCCCCAACCTTTGAATGGGGCCAGCCAGAGAACACCAAGAATGATGCCCCCCTCCCCTAGCTGTTATCAGAAGAGATAAGCTTAGCCACCTGGGAGATCAGAGGACAATGAGTGGAGGTGAGAAATGTCCTTTCTCCTCTGGCCCTGGCACTCCCTATCACTCCTTTGTGCCGTGAGCCACTCCCCTCACTCCCCAGAGCTCTGACTCACTCACCTACTCTGTCCCTCTGTCCCTCAGATTTTCTCCTTTTCTGTCTGTCGATACTATACACCCTTTTTTGTGTGTGGAAAGTGACTATGAATGTGAAAAAACACTGGCTGTTCCCCAACCTCATACGGACCGCACAAGATAATCTGGGGGTAAGCTCAGGAAGTCAAGGGCACTTGGTCAGTGGACAGGATTGGGGAAGCAGAGCACAGGGAGGGCAGATGACCACAGACAAATCGCCAAGAAGCAACAGCCCAGAAGGCTCCTAAAGAGTGACCGTGGTCAAGAGGGGAGGGCCCAAGGTGAGCAGGTGCGTCTGCGCTAGAGATCTAAGTGGGTCCAACTTCATCCAGACTCCCTGCTGACATCCAGTCACAAGGCATCAAGGAGGGGAGGTGCCGACAGGCTTTCATCTCCATTCTGTAATCTGTTTAAAGACCACTTTCCTGATTCTGCTCTTCTCGCCATTTAGAAAATCAGAACATTCGCCATCTCCAGCCTTCTGGTACGTCTTCCCTTCAAGGCCACAGAGAGTATCAACAGGGGTTCCACGGACTTCATCTGAACCTCAGTGTGTGAGTGCAAAGCAGTCAGGGGCTCTTCTCCTTCCTTTTCTCCTTTTCAGCTTTCATTCCTTCTCAAGACCTGTTCTGTCCACTCCATTTTGAGGATTATTCTTCTAGACAAAGAACAGCAACAAAAATGTACATGGATGAGCTTATGCTCACTGCCGCTCATGCTGGAGACCAAGGACAGCCAGTGCACCTGAATGGAACAATTGCACTGAACTCTTCCAAAGGACCACGTGATAAGGGGGAAACCAGTTATGATCTCCACCAAACACGGATGGAGAGAAAGGCTTAATGATGTCCCAGGAACACTGTGGTTCTTAATGACAGATTTCTCAAGGACCAGAAGCTACACTTATCAAAGAAAACTCTTCAAGGAACTCTTACACACCCTCCCTTTCTTTAAAAGAAAAGAAAAGAAAAAAAAGATATGTTGTCATTAACTATTTTCGATCACATTTCCTACCATTCATACTTAACCTGCCTCCCACATCCAAGAACATCCAAGAAGCTGGCGAGACTGCAGAGGGCTGGGCCAGGTAAGGACCACCAAAATGCCTTCCAGCAATGGATATTATTTTACCCACTTCTGGACACAAGAGAGGGAACCATCTGCCTTCTACCCCAGGCCAAAACAACTCTGTGATCTTTGGGCCTCTCCTGTCTCATTTATTTCTATGTAAGCACAGTCCTTAGCTTTTTATAGACTTTCACAGAATGCTATTTCATTTTGTTTATTTAAGATAACAGAAAGTTTTCAGAGAACTCATCTGTTCCAGTTTGGCATGGCATATAATGGAACTAGGAAATAGGAACACAGAAACAGACTCAAGTGCTTCTGGGAATTTAGTATATGACAAAGGGTGCTTGTTCCAGTCACTGGGGAAAAGATGAGAATTCTCAATAAATAGTGATGGGAGACTTTGGTAGCCATCTGGAAGGAAGATGGAGCCACACTTCACATCCTACAACAGGATGAATTCCAAATGCAGCTAAGGTTTACCGTGAAAAAAAAAATAAAAGTATAGAAGGACATATGGAAGAAATTCTTTAGAGCCTTGAAGGAAAAACTTTTTTTTTTAATCTCTGACTAAAAATCCAGAAACCACGAGAGATGTTTGAATTCATCTACATAAAAATAAAAACTTTTTTTTTACAAGGCAAAATATACCCCAGGCAAATCCAAAAGACAAATGAGAAGACAAGGGATATTTGCAATTTGTGACACAGACCAAGGTCTACTCTTCCTGATCTGGGAGAGCTCCTTAAGATTGATAAGACCAGCAAATCAAGAAAAAAGAGGCAAAGGAAACAGGCAGGAAAATGTCTGCCTTTCAGATAAATGCTGGACTTGAATTAAAAAAACACATACTAGAGTCACACAAAGATACCGCCTCTCTCACCTATCAGTCTGTCAGAGATCCACAAATGTGGTGACAGAGAGTCCTGTGTCAGTGTGAACTTCCCATTGTGATCACTGTCCTGTGGTTATTGAAAATGTTACCATTTGGGGCACCTGAGTGCCTCAATCAGTGACTCGGGTCATGATCCCATGATCCTGGGATCAAGTTCTGTGTGGGCTCCCTGCTCAGCAAGAAGCCTGTTTCTCCCTCTCCCTGCCTGCTGCTCCCCCTGCTTGTGCTCGCACTCTCCCTCTCTCAAATAAATAAAATCTTTAAAAATAAATAAAGAAAATAAAATGCCGCCATTTGAGGAAGCTGGATGCAGGGTTTACAGAAGTTTTTTTGTAACCTTTTTGCAATTTTTGGTAAGCTAAAATGGATTTCAAAATAAAAATAAAAACTTTTTTTTTTTTAAATTTCAGTGTGACAAAACGGCCTACTGGTGAGGCTATGAGGAAGCAGGTAGGCTCGTGCACTGGTGACGAAAATGCAAAATTGCACAATTCTATGAAAAGCCATTGGGTAAGACGTATGAAAATAGAACAGCCTAAATGGCCAACAGTAGGAAAAGAGTAAAATATATTACATCTACAGACAAAGTGCTTTTCCCTTATAAAACAGGAGGAATGGCTCTAGGTTCTAAATAGGCAAGAGTTCGAAAATAGTTACGTCAGAAAAATAAGGTTTAAGGACACGTCAGGTTATTTTCCCCACATGCATTTATCTATGGAGAAACTTACCTACCACTTGGGCTGCCGGGCTAAGCTGCCTCAAGTACATCCTGGCAGTTTATCCTCATTACGTTGCGATTCATGACCCATTTGAACTTAATTATCAGTAACCTTGGTGAGCTCACTACAGGCTTCTCCATCTAAATAACCCATAAAAATGTGTTTTTAATCCAAGCTACAGGGATCTCTGAGGAACCTCACCATTTGTCTCTGACGATCTGAAGATGAAAGCATTTCACCCTTCATTTCGTTTCTCTACAATCAGTCCCTAGGCTCTAAGGTTACTTTTCACGAAATCGAGAGATCATTTGCCCACCATAAAAATTCACCAATTAAAAATGTACAATTTGATGGTTTTACTTACTTTTAAAAGCAACTAACAGAGAAATCTCTTTATAAGAAGAAAAAGGGAGGAGACAAGAGGGAAACTGATGAGTTGGGTAACCTATTACTTGGGTATTTTCCAGAACATCCTGGACTTACAAGAAACCATGAACTTTACCTCTGGTGAGGCCATCTGGGCGCCTTAGTTAGGAAGAAGGCTTCCCTCCACACTAGATTTCAGCTGCCTTTTGCTTGTTTGTTTGTTTTTCTACTTACTACTCTTTCAAATAAAAATTTCTTTCAACAATAATACCAGATAGAAAATAAATCTCACAATAAGCTAACCTTAACGCCTACTCCTTTCACAGAACACTAAATCCTACAGATACTTCTGTTCAAAATCGTATCTTCTGGAGCTGGGAGTTAATTTAATATTCGCCCTGAAATAGATGGATCACACCCGTAAATTAACGAAAATGTAGTTATAATTTTGTTCTCTTCGGAAATGAACCGAATCAGATTAATGCAGCTAGTCATCCTGTAGCCAGACCTTCCTGACGATGATTAAACTCTTTAAAAATCTGCAGTTAGTGCCAGTAGCTTTGAGAAAAAAAAAAAAAAGTTATGAAACCATAAACTAATGAGTCCACATCAAACCTCTCAAAGAGTTCTCAGTGTCAAATTTACGAACTGGTTTTGTTTTCTAGAAGCATCCTGCTTCCACAGAGAGGCAAAAGCTGACAGCACCCACGATCTAAGGTGCTTTGTTCTACCTGTGCTTACAAAACACCTGGCTTCTGCTCCCTCATTCCAACTATGGGAGAATCATACTGAATCTCGTCTCAGTTGGGAGTTGCTGCAAACCCAGGGACTTACTGACTGGGATTACACCCATCTCGCACGGGTCTGGCAGGAGCCCCCACAAGATGAGGACCATGTTATACTCCTCACCAACCCTCAAGTCCCTAAGCCCCTGTCCTCTGTGTGGTTTCCTGAAGCATGCATGGGATACTGGAACACCTTCCACTTGCTCCCACAGCCCGGTGGCTTGCTGCATGGGCACACCGACTTTTGTTCCTTCAAAGGACATGCAAACCGTCTTTTGCCCTTACACAAAACAACGTGGAATTGTGGTGCTGGTGGTCCTTTCATTCATGCTCTAGAACCCTGAGTACAACTCATCACTCAGAATAGCACAAATTCTTGTTTGATTTCTGTGCAGAGGGGGGAAAAAAAAAATCAACCCAAGCTTCAGAACATTATCAATTATTTAAGGGCTTCCCCCAAAAACTAGCAGAAAGGCTGAAAAGGGGGTATTTTGCAAGGTTCTGAATTTAGCAAAGGAAGGCTTATAAATCAATGTCAACTTTTCTCTTGTGTGGGGGCAGAGGAAGATGCAGAAAGAAAAGGGTTGGTGGCACAGGATATGAGTCAAAGGCCTAGAAAGGGTAATAAATGTTTATCTCTTCAGGCCACAACGTTTCAACAAGGAGTTTTGATGACTCAATCTATTTCTGAAAGACCACCCTCCTAACAATCCGAGACTCTTCCACGCCCCGTGGCAGCATCAAAACCAACCACAAAGAAGCGTTAAAGTCCAAGACTTAAATGTTAATAAAATTTATCTTAGACAACCAATTCCTAAGAGGGCTGCCAAACCTGTAAACCGTCATCGCTAATGTCTTAACTGTTCTATTGATACATATTTCCTTTCCAGGAATCAAACTGCTATTGCATTTACTTGTGTCAAGAAGAAATGCCAAGGGACGCCTGGGTGGCTCAGTTGGTTCAGCATCGGCCTTGGGTTCAGGTCATGATCTCGGGGTCCTGGGATAGAGTCCCACTTTGGGTTCCCTGCTCAGGAGGAGCCTGCTTCTCCCTCTCCTCCCCACTCATGCTCTCTCGCTCTCAAATAAAATCTTTAAAAAAGAAGAAGTAGTAGTAGTAGTAGAAGAAGAAGAAATGCCGATCAGGATCCCCCCCACAATCATTTAATTTACCTGATGCAAGACTGGGAAGTACAAGGCGAGGGGGAGGAAGGAAAAAGAACAGTCATGTTAGGAACGTCTGGAATAATCCTAAACTACTGGATCTCTTCACCAAAGGCAAAAGGTGGACACGGCTCTGAAACCATCAAGCACTGAAAAATGTCCACCTTCCACATCCTACGCCCATCTCACACTCCCAGGCCCCCTCTGGGAACCACCATATGCAACTGACACCACTGTCGATAGCTCCCAGGTGCCCCCCACCTGAGAGAGGGAGCGTGCCCCCTTTTATGTGTATTGCATTAAAACCACCAAGCAGTTAATTATTCAGTCCCCTTTTTAGTTGAAATGGGGTAATTCATAGATAATAGAGAAAATGCAGATAGAGAGATAAGAAAAATGTGTCTTGTTATCATGCGTGTCATCAATGACAAAATAATTTCATAAGAGAAGCAACACTTCCAAACTCCCCATGGGTCACCTACACTTACGTGCACCTCTGAAGGACAATCTTCCTTTTTTTAAAAGATTTTATTTTCATTTTATTTTAGAGATATAGAGGGAAAGCATGAGCAGGGAGGAGGGGCAGAGGGAGTGAGAAAAGCAGACTCCACACTGAGCCAGAAGCCCGATGTGGGACTCAATCCCAGGACCCTGAGATCATGACTCGAGCAGAAGCCAAGAGTCGGGCACCTCCTCAACAGAGCCACCCGGGAGCCCCTCGGGTCTTTTCATTTTAAATGACTTCTGTTTTCCTAAAGCGCTAGACGTAAATATCTATTGAAGAAGGAGAGCGAGCGGGAGGACAAGCGAGGTGACCCGAGCTCTCGAAAGCGTGGCTGAGACAGAGGACTTCTCACCAGTGGTGCATATGTGGGGACCAATCAACATCTGTCCCAAAGCTCTCTGGAGCACGGGAGGACGGGTAGCAGCAACTCCTATCCCCCCTGGAATGGTGACAGTCAAAAACTCCAGACACTGCAGACATTGCCAAATGTCCCCAGAGGGACAAAATTACCCCACTGAGAACCAGTGAACTAGAATACATGTAAATTAAATAGAACAAGTTGTGTTGTTTTCTTTTTAAACAGCAAAAATAAGACAGGAATATTCATGTATTTTCTAACTATTTCCGAATGTGATTAAAATATTTAGATGGCAGTTGCTATAATTACCCCTTCCAAAATCACTGAATAAGTAGGCACATTCAGTTAGACTCAGTGTCATGATTAACTAAGTCATTGTACACCATATAATCAGAAGACAACCTCTCAACTCTAGCTTGGGAAAAGTGGGTAATGTATGCTACTGTTTATTTAAGAAAATGAAAAATATTAAAAACAAATATACAACTGTATGAATGTTATGTCTGTGCTTGCATTAAAAAGCAATAAATAAAAGGGGGAAGGAAAAAATCATCCTTTTACAAATAGTGATGGAAAGGGCTTGAGCAAGAGGCACCTGAAGATACAGAATGAGACTCTGGGCACACTTCTGGCTCTGGAACCATCTAAATGGCTTATGTAACTATAAACCAATATTAACTTCTTTAAGTCCTAAAAATCAAAAGCAGGATGCAAACCAATTAACCAAATTATATATTGAGTTGGTGGCATAAACAAGAGAGACATTATTCCAAAAGGCTTAGAAACAGTAATTTGACTGTATTTCCCCAGTGGGAGAAACCCTGAGGACAAAGATATCTTCTGCCATTTCCACTACTCATATGATTGGTAAAAATGTTGGTAGTTATTCTAAACATGTATGTGTCATCTACAAATAAGATTATCAAGCAAATAAGTTCTTATGTCGACATTCCTGCGGAGAAAAACTTTCATCCTCAGAGAAAAGCGATACAAATAAAAAAGCAAAGAAGTAAAATATCCTGAAATTCGAATCCTGAATTAGAAATGTCGGTGTGAATTTAAGAGGATGATGTCAGAAAACAAACCAAGAAAAACAAATGAAAAAACCCACCTCTGTCCACAGCAAAGACCCAGATCCAACAACCAGCCTGGAAGCAATGATTCCTGACTTCCAAATCGAGGTCCCTAAATTCCACTCCTCCTAACGGGGCCACAGTCCTTGAAATGTGGGCCTCCGCCTGGGGTGGGCACAGCCAGTCGGACCCGAAGCACAGCTGCCCCAGCCTTCGGTGGCAATGACGACACAGACTCTGGGCCTGAGCCCCGGGACACAGAAGCAACCTCAGGCAGCCCAGCTAGGCGGCAGCCAGGCACTCAGCATAACAAGGATGCCAGCCGCAATGAATGAAGATGCTCCAGAAATACTTTACATCATGAGCTCATAAGAACACACATGCAAGCCACACAAGCCACCTCACTGACGGCTTGTGAAGGAGCTGGGGAACCAGAACTATTTGTTCTGAGAACTGCCAAAGAGAAGCAAGACTTTCCTGCGCAAGCGGACCTCAGGCTAACCGCCACGTGTCCTCCTCGTCTGGCTGGGAGACAGAGAAGGAAGGACATGATCAGAATGGCATCATTTTGCAACCCTGATGAAATCGGGGATGAAGGCAGTGATCACCAGGGCTGTCTGTTCTCATGCCCTCCTCCTGAAGTGCACACACCGCCCACGAGGAGTCGTGCCTGAAAATCAGAGCAGAACGGGCCCCAGATCTGACCAGCGGCTTACAGGAAGCACAGGGCCTGGGGGCCAAGGCGAGTGAGGGTCTGGCAGAAAGCCGCAGCTGTGGGAAACCCAAAGGATGAAAGACTTGCTTTCCCCAACAAATCAATCGCCGGGGGGCGGGGGGGAGTTGGCAAACACACCATTCAATAGCAGTAAGGTTCTGAGATAACTGGGGAAATTTGAACACTGGTTACAGGTTTGGTAATAGTAAGGAATTCATTACCGGAGTATCCACTATTATATTTACAGATGAAATGAACTGGTATCTCGGCTTTGCTACAAAAGTAAGCCACTGGAGTGTGCAGGAGTTCAGATGGAATAAGACTAGCCGTTCACAACGATGTACTGAAGTTCTGAGAATGGGTCCTCTTGAGGATCCCTGCTAGGATTCTACCTCTGAAGAGGATCATCCTATAAACTAAGAAATCACAGTTCAGGGGTGACTGGGTGACTCAGTTGGTAAAGTGTCTGCCTTCGGCTCAGGTCACATTCCTGGAGTCCCAGAATCGAGCTCCGTGGAGAGCTCCCTGCTCAGCAGGGAGTCTGCTTCTCTTCTGCCCCTCCCCAGCTCGCGTTCCTGTGTAAGTGCTCTCTCTCTCTCTCTCTCTCTCTCTCTCCAATAGTATTAAAAAAAAAAAAGAAAAGAAAAGAAAAAAGAAAAAGAAAAAGAAAAAGAAATCACAGCTTACCAATGAGAGACAGTCCAGAACATCACAAAATCGGGCACCCTGAAGGGCCTTCGGAAACCCCCAGGCTCCAAACCACCTTCTCCACAGTAAGGCAAGTCAAGTCACCCCAGGGCACAAAGCAAGACCTGGCCAGGCCACCACGCAGCCCGGCTCCTGAAATCTCCACTGTAGCACGACAGTAGCACGACAGGGCTAGGTAGAGGATATTCTGACACACTCTTAAGCCTTCCTCTCTTTTCTTCTTTTGAGTATGAGAGAAAGTGAGGGGAGAAGAGAGCACGCAGGAGGAGCAGGGGGAGGGCAGGGAGAGAGAAGCAGATTCCCCTCTGAGCAGGGAGCCACATGCGGGGCACAGGACCCCTGAGATCATGCCCTGAGCCGAAGGCAGACCCTTAACCACTTGCCTAGCTGAGCCACCCAGGCACCCCAGAAGCCTACTGTTTACAATCAACTGCTAAGACGTTAAGGCTCTTCTTTTTGCTGGTGAATATAGTTCCAAAAACATTAAGTTTCTGGTAATTTGAACTCTTGTCCACCCCCCAAGAAAAAGAATGATCAGCTCATTCATTTTGTAACATTTTGAGAACTTACTGGGATGTGGAATGTACAACAGACAGTAAAACCTTCCATGCCTCAGGAGAGTGCAAGGAAGCAACAGCAGCTGGGTCGTCCTCACGCAGATCAAACCATGTGCACCTTCCAGCTCCGAGGCTGCAATGACAGTGAACAGCCGCAGTTTGTCTGAATTGTGAAATTATAAAAATTAACACATTTATCGGGGCACCTGGGTGGCTCAGTGGGTTAAAGCCTCTGCCTTCAGCTCAGGTCATGATCTCAGAGTCCTGGAATCGAGCCCCACATTGGGGGCTCTCTGCTCAGCAGGGAGCCTGCTTCCCCCCCACTCTCTCTCTGCCTGCCTCTCTGCCTACTTGTGATCTCTCTCTGTCAAATTAATTAATTAATTAATTAATTAACACATTTATCAAGCACTCGTTTAGGTAGGTCACCGTGATCTAGCCAGGTCACGGTAATCCATGGTTTTAAAGTGAGTCAATGAGAAATATCCCCTGTCAGAAGAAGCTGAGCCCATCTTCACTCTATAAACATATTCTACAAACATACAACAAACCATGCTGGTATGCAAGTAAAGAATAAGGACATCTCAAGGACGTGAAGCCAAGATAAAACTGCCGGAAAATGACAGCTGGTGAGGACTGAGGGAGGAGAGGAGGTGCATTCACTAAATGGACATTTTAAGCCCCCACATCCCATACAATCCCCAGCCCTGTCAGCCCTGAGCAAAAGCCACCCAGAAACTGACAGAGCCTACATCCACACCTGTTCCATTTTCTGGGGCAACGACAGAGAAATAAAGGCACTAGAGTAAATGAGGGAGATGAGAAATGACCAATATCTTATCATTGTGGCTGTAATTGACATTACTTCCCCAGGCTCCTCCAGATGAAATCAACGTTCTCTTACAGACCACTAGAATTTAAATCCTGTGGGGGAAGGATTACAGATGTGCTCTAAGCCCTTCACTTCACAAATGAGAAAAGAAAGGCACAAAAAGGCCACATAGGTTTCAGGGTAGCTCAAGCATCCTCCCGGTTATGTTACTCAAGGGTATTTCCAAAACCCCAAAGTTTCCTGCCTGGAGGTCAGAGCACCCAAGCTGTGTCATCCATCCAGTTCTTGTCAAGTTCTAGTGACGAGGGGTGCCTGGGTGGCTCCGTGGGTTAAGCCTCTGCCTTAACCTCTGCCTTAATGCCTTAACCTAATGCCTCTGCTGGCATCAGGCTCTCTGCTCAGCAGGGAGCCTGCTTCCCCGGCCCTCCCTGCCTGCCTCTCTGCCTACTTGTGATCTCTCTCTCTGTCAAATATATAAAAAATAAAATCTTTTAAAAAAAAATTCTAGTGGCAAGACAGCTCTCCTAGTGGTGTGTATCTGTGTGTTGACATGAAAGGGAGGTCCGTTTCCTTCTGGCTGTTTCCTTATGAAGCCCTGTGGGCAAGAGCCCTCCTTGTCAGCACGGGCTGACCAGCCAGACTCCTGCTCTGGCACAGGTCAGAGGTCAGAGGACAGTGACGAAAGTGCCTCCCATAACTTGCCTGTGGACATCAGTGGGTGGCAAGAGGCCCAACTGGACAGAAGCTCACCAAAGACAAGCTCTACCTGTTCACACTTACTTCCAGGTGTGCTGAGAAGGGAGCCAAAGGCCAGGGGTTCCAGCAGCCCATCCTGGTGCTGAGTCCCTCCACCTGAGAATGAAGATGGGCCAGAGGCTGAGGGGCAGGAAGATAGCCCATCAGCTGGTGAGAGGCTTTAGGCTGCACCACCAGACCCGGGACTCCATCAACGGCTCCTCTCGGGTGTGTGAAGTAGCAAGAAGGGGCTGGGGGAGGCGGCTGGGCCCCCAGGCTGTCTGCCTGGGGACCCACTCCCCAGCACCCCACCTGACACAGTGCCCAGGCATAGAACCTTACCTGTCTTAGGAGCCTGGCCACCTGCCAGCTTATGGCACCCAGCAGCCGAGAGCTCAGCACCGGTTACCACTCTGAGTCAGCAGTGCAAGACCTACTAAAAATAGGTGCTAAGCAGTTACACAAGCTGCAGGAAGTGAAGAAATGAGAGAGTCTGTAATTGTAATCCGATCAACAAATTCTAAGGACACCAGCACTGTTTCTTAATGGTTTGCTTTTATGTCTGAATGCGCAGGCCTATTTATGGGCTTTGACGACGAAGGAGCTTACTGTATTTTTAGCTCACAAATCAACTTTTAATTCTTCCCATTCTACAAATGGGAAATAACACTGCACATAGCACAAGCAATAAAAATTAAGATGTTTTGAAGATAAGCCACTTCTGCTCATTTGCATTTAACACATGCCTGACTACACCATGCACAAGGCTCTGATGCTAGGCTCCTCCTCCAAGCCAGGAGTGAGGACAGAAGTCAACATCCATTTGTGAAAATTTAGTTAACTGCTGCTTATGGCCCATGTTTCCTGGTGGCCAGGGGCAGTGGTTCTCACCGGGTGCGCTGACCAGCAGCAGAGGCACTCAGAAGCTTCCCAGAAATGTAAATTACTGGGGCCCCCTGTAGACCCCTGAGGCAGAAACTAGGCGGCTGGGGGCAGCTGTCTGTCTCAAAAAGCCCTCTGTCTCAAATAGCCCAAGCTAACTTGGCACAAACTCAAGTTTCAGAACCACGAACCACAGGGCAAGGTGCTCACAGGAGATCATAATACGCAATAAATGCTTTACAATGCATTTCAGACACATTTTATTGCCCATATTAGGATGTTATCTAGCAAGAGAATCGTTTTAATCAAAAAAACTCCAAGAAACAGTTCTTCAATTGGAAAGAACTCTCTTATTTGGACCAAAAGAAACAGGGTAATTTTTTCTCATTGAAAAAAGTTATGAAACATTTTTTGTGCACCAAGGTCAAGTCCACGTACGAATGCAACCTTGGCCTGGTCATCACCCCGGCAGAAGGTCCCGGTTGATCCACCCAGGAAGGTGAAGAGGACAGCTCCACCCCTAGAGCAGCCGGAGCACCAGCAAAGCCTGGCGGAGACTTGTGCTTTAGATACGTCACAGTTGTCGTCAATTTTTTAAATTGGAGCTTGTCCACATCTGCTTAACATTCGGAAAAGATTAATGCAACTAGAATACATTTTTAAGAACTCAAGGCAATAGGACCGCCTGGGTGGCTCAGTCTGTTAAGCATCTGTCTTCAGCTCAGGTCATGATCCCAAGGTCCTGGGATCGAGCCCTGCGTTGGGCTCCCTGTTCAGCAAAAAGCCTGCTTCTTCCTCCCCGTTTGCCTGCTCATGCGCACTCTCTCTCTCTCTTTCTGTGTCAAATAAATAAATAAAATCTCAAAAAAAAAAAAAAAAAAAAAGAACAACAACTACTACTACTACTCCTCCTCAAGGCAATAAATAAGAGAACCACTGCCTTGACTATGGTCTCCCCCCTGTAAAAATACACAGAATTAATACAAATGGCTTCTGTCTTGAAGCAGAGTCATGAATTACAAGCGCTTATAGCTGATATAAAGCGACTTAAAAATGAAGAGAAAGAATGGAGGGAAACCAGGAAAAAGCATGCATTCTACAGATAAAGAATTTTTAAAGAAAAGAAACGAGGAGTACCTGGGTGGCTCAGGTGGTTAAGTAACTGCCTTCGGCTCAGTTCACGATCCCTGGATTTCGGGATGAAGTCCCTCATCAGGCTCCCAGCTCCATGGGGAGTCTGCTTCTCCCTCTGACCTTCCCCCATCTCATGCTCTCTCTCACTGTCCCTCTCTCAAACAAAATAAATAAAAACCTTAAAAAAAAAAAAGAAACAAACAAACAAACAAAAACCAGAAGACATGGGAAGAGAGAGCATCTTGGGGAAGGTTAGTGAGATGTGCCCTAGCCGGCATATCGAGCTCCCTAATACACCCCAGGCAACACGCTCCTCTAAAGTATGAAATATATGCATGTGTACATACCACTTACAGGACTTGTGAACACATGAAGACAAGCAATAGTAGTTTCCAAACATTCATCCCCACTAATAAGAAAAATTAATTAGGACAGAATACCGGTCCACATGTACAAACCAGAGAAGAAAGCTAAGCACCAGGCCTAACGGTCATCATCTAAACCGTGCTAACGGCAATGGCAGCAAAGAGAAGCACCTGCCCCTTCTGTGCACCTACTTTTTGGCAACAGCTTACTCCACCGGAGGGTATTATTCGTGCAGGAGTTTCCAGGGCACCAAACTCTTTAAACCCATGACAGCGACAGTGTCTCACTTTGACCTCTAATTCACGTAGCTGATTTGAGAGACTCACTGTATTCAGTACTGGTCTCCTTCCTCCCACTTCCAAAACCCCAAAATTCAAATAAACCAAAGGGAAGAGAAAGGCAGCACTTAGCTTTTACACCCCTGGTCCTCATCTCTGCATCCTGGTATAGCAGGTGCCACCTAGGAAGGGCGGAATCCCAAGCAGAATCCGCCCCTGGGGGCCGTGGGGGCAGGAGCCACTTGGTACACCTGGCCCTGCAAATGGCCAGCAAGCGACCTTGTGACCCAGGGGTCTGCACACCGGGCTCGTCACAGAGGAGCCGGGCTCACATGGGAGGATGAGTCTCTCCTACAGAACAGCCAGGGGTCCAAAGTAAAGCCAAAAAGCACTGGTCTCGAGCTTCATATCCCACCCTTCACTGTTGTCAAGACAAGACAGCAGGGCCTTGTTTGTCACACGAGGGAAGCTTGCTGCAGGGATGCCCGAGGAGGGGCTGGGGGAGCTGGTCTCCCCTGCAGTGAGGGGCCCAGGGAGGCTCACTGTATTCGTTTGCTTGGACTGACATAAGAAAAACCACAGAGTGGGTGGTTGAAACAACAGAAATTTATGTTCTCACAGTTCTGGAGGCTGGAAGTCCCAGATCAAGATGTGGGCTGAGCTAGTTCCTGAGAGCTCTGTTCCTGGCTTGCCGACAGCCGCCTTCTCGCTGTGTCCTCACATGGCGGAGAGACAGCCCGTTCCCGGTGCTTTCCTCAGGACACCAGTCCTATCAGATCAGGGCCCCACCCCTACGAACTTACTTCATCTTGATTCCTTCCTTAGAAGCCCTGGTTGGGTGGAGGGGGAGGCATGGGGAGGACCTCAACAATGGTCATGGGGTGAGGGTGCCCAAATTGGTCCCGTTGGGGGAGCTGGCCCGAGGCAACAGCAGCAGCGGGATCAGACCTGGGGTTGGGGTTTCTACGCTTTCCACAGCCCTGAGCTGACCCTCCTTCCCTAGGAAGAAAAGGATCCAGGAAAGAGAAAGGCAGCCAAGTGGTGCAGGGCCACAGATTAGGAGGACAGAAGGGACAGGCAGCTGCACGGCTGTCACCACTCCTCGGTGGGGCCAGACCCAGAACCCAGGCGTCGTCAAAGCAGAGTGCAGACAAGAGGCAAAACGCAAACCACCACACTCGTGAACATGCCTCAAGTCCTGCGAGCTCCGGGGGGCACCAGGCCCAGCTGAGGCCTGCTGGGGTCATCGCCTCCTCGGAGTCTGAGGACAGTCCCCTGCGGCAGGCACGGAGAGCGTCCCTCCTGAGAAATGCAGGGCTCAGGAGCAGAGGCCAATTAGCTGCGAGGAGCTAGGCAGGGGCTGGCAGCAAGGCGGCGGCCCTGAGGCCAGCCACCTGGCCTCCAGGACAAGTGGGAAGGGAAGAGACCCAGGGGGGGTGTTGCTGGAGCCCAGGGAGCGCAGGAAGGGAAACGACCAGAGGATGCAGAAAAAGGAAAAAGAGCGATAGGGACAGGAATTAGAAGGGCCTGGCCGCCGTCCTCCACAGAGCCATACCCTGAGCCTATGCATGTTAGGTTCTGTGCGAAAGGATTCAGCTCTCCTTCACAGCCCTGTGATGGGCGGTTCCTCCTTCTTCAAAACATACATATAGGCTCTGCACTGAGGGAACCCCCAAGCAGCCCATGCCTCAAGTGGGAGCGGACACTAGACCTAAAGTGGAGTTCGAGGCCAACCCCAAGGCTGGAGGCAAAGTCTCCCAAATCCAGAGACCTTCCCAGATGGGCCTGGACCAGCACGCCCGCCCTGCACCCCACTGCCCACTAGCTGCTCCCAGGGCCGGGTGAAACTAGCGAGTGCTCACGGCCAGGCCTGGCACACAGCTCGAGCTGCTCAGTTACTGGTAACAATTGCTATTACACAGACTCAAAATAACTGTTTTGTTTGGTGTCGGAGCCATCTGTATACATTGCTCTGTCTTCCCCGTATCAGGTGCGGAGGCGGTCTGCAATTTACCGTTCCGTCCACAATACTAATAGTGGAGCCCTCCACAGAAGAGATGATCGATACAAGGCAGGATCAGTGAATTAATTAACTGATAGAGAAATGTACAATGGAAAGGACATGAGAATAAGGCAAATAAGGCAGAAGGTAAATGAGAAAATCGACAGATGGGCAAAGGGTGGACACACATAGATGAAAAGATGGAAAAAAAAAAAAAAAAAAAGGCAAAAGATGTAAGTGCAGGGGACAGAACAGTCTGGGTTAAATGATTGGTGTCTCCCTGGAGTGTCTCTCTGGACCAGAAGGATTTCATCGCCACCAGCTATAATCATCTATTTTCTTCAGCACACCAGATAAGAGCGAATAAATACACAGACACTGCACTTACTAGGAGGAATTAAGTGCCCCTCACCCAGCCTCCTGTTAGCCCAGGGGTGACGCTCTGCATGGGACTGAGCTCTCCAGGGCTTTTTCGTAGGAAGCACGAGAGCAAACACCACCTGCACGTGCAGGGTGACCCCAGCCTCAGCAGCAAGCCTTCAACACCTGAGCGGACACGGCACAGGCTGGTCACTGAGCTCCCAACTCCATCTCGGCTGGTTTACACTCTCCCCTGTATTTCACAGCAGGGAAAACCATCTGTGGGTCTTTTTAGGTGAAGAGAGGTAAAGCAGGCAACATTAAAATCCAGCTTTCTGTTGGATGGCCTCTGATTGAGTCACTTTTACTCCATTTTAATTTTATCTTTGTGATTAATAGCAATGACACGCCCATGTCCCTTCCCCCCATGGACAAAACCATGACTACTTTGTCCTATGGCTACAGACGTCACAGGAAAAGGAAGCTTCCAGATAGGCTCCTTGGTGGAGAGGGGAGACCACCCTCCGTTGTGTGCCCACCGATACACAAAGACCGTGGCCACCTTGGGCTCCCCGTGACTTTCCCCAGAACCACACACCTGCTCCAGAAAGCATTTTGAATTGTGAGGCTGTCCACCTGCATTCACAGTTTCTTACCTTTAGCCTTATATCCTATGCAATTGATTTTATAGGATTAAATTCCTATGTATATATCACAAGAATGCCGAAATGGAAAACGTCAGAAACACTAGTGATACCGATCTCTCACCCAGCCCGCTCCCTGGGGCCTAGAACAGAGGCTGGACACCAGACCCAGGGCAGGGAGACAGATGTCTTCCTCCAGAGTCCAAACTACCATGCCCTTTGTTCCCAATTTTGAAGGTGCTACAGTTTCCACTAAGTGAGAATCTTTTATGGAAAGCACTTACAATGGCCTGACCCCTACCTGTGCTTAATTTAAACATTAGTGATTAGCATTATTAGATATGAATGATAACAGCACATTCATGCTGACTTACGTTACAAAAACCCAAACCTCTTCACATTGTATACCCTCAGCCCCTCCCCACTAGGACACAGGAAGGCAAAAGCAATGTGCGTTCCTCCATGGATCCCTAACACAGCTTCTGGTACATGGTAGAAGCACATGCAGAGGCGGTTAGATGAATGCCGCACGGCCCTCCACTTCAGAGGAAGCGTACCTACCATTACCGGCATGAAAGGGAAATCTGAAATGACCCGCTATGTAAGCCGACGATCTGTCCTCTTCCCTTCACCCAAGCTCAATCTGCAGGGGAATAGCTCTTACTGACCGTACAAATTAGCATCTACCACTGGCACAGCTTACAGCCGGTAAGGCAGGCCAGCTCAGAGCCAACTCCACTTCGAGCTGTTCTGTTTTGTTTTGTTTTTTTTTTTTTTTAGATTTTATTTATTTGACACAGAGATAGAAACAGTGAGAGAGGGAACACAAGCAGGGGGAGTGGGAGAGGAAGAAGCAGACTACCTGCTGAGCAGGGAGCCCGATGCTAGGCTTTATCCAGGACCCTGGGATCATGACCTGAGCCAAAGGCAGATGCTTAACAATTGAGCCACCCAGGCGCCCCTCGAGCTGTTCTTACCCTACAGAGCACCCTATGTGTGAGTGACACAACAGAATCCTCACCCAAGGGCACCATTCAACCACCAGCTCTACCTAAAATTCTACCAAAGGCAACTCCTATCGACCTGTGGAACAGCTGACACCTAAGCAACATCTGAGCAAGAACAAATGAATCCAGAGACTGCTCACCATGCCCGCAGCCTGGTGACGACAGGCAAGTCAGCCCTTATGCGCTGGGTTATTTCTGCAAGGAAAACAAAACAAAACACCTCACTAACTAAAAATGGAAAACCAACTAAATGATCACAGGGTCCCCTTTGGCTCCTAAATACGCCATTTAGCACATCATGATTGATAAGCCAGGAAGTTCTGACATCACCTAGAGAAAAGATGTGAACTGAGAAAGCCATGTCTTCCTAGCAGCAGAACTGAATTTTCAACAGAATCAACAACCGAAGGACTTGTTCACATCTAAAACTGCTTTCACTAATACTGCAACAAGCACGCCTTCCGTTCCATTCTTGCGCGCTTGCTGGAAATCCAATGCACAAGGACACACACTTCTGTCCTTCGTTAGAGAGCAAACAGAGCTGACGTGGCAGAGCATGTGGCTCGCAAAGAACGGAGTCTCTGCAAACCTCCGTCACCAAGACAATGATCAGATGAAGAGGACTCGGCATTCAAGGCCGTGAGTCATGCAACAGACATCACCATTCACACTTTGCATTTTACTTCAGCAAAGTCAAACAAGACAAAACTGTCTTTTGCTAACTGTGAGAGTTTAATTTACAGGAAAGGGATGTGTTGAAGGCAACTCTGCAAAAGATTCATGAATTGCTAAATGTCTTCCCATCTCTCCGATAGGAGGCTGGTCTTCCCCACATGCCACCATGTCCCTCCAAGCACCTCCACCCCCCGAAGTGGCCCAGCTTGGTGATGGTGGCCTGACTTTACCTGTCATCCTGCAGCCAGACAAGCCCCTTCCAGGGACACCTGGGCATGTCACGAGTGAGCCAAGGCAGAGCCAGCCAGCCACTGAGGAAGCTCGCATTCACACCCTTTTCTGCCCCAAACAGAACACGTCAGGACGGAGCAGACGGAGCGCGGTGTGGGGAGGGCTGACCCAGTATGACCAGTGTCCTTATAAGAAGTCTGAGACACACGGGGGCTGCCACATGGTGATGAGGTCAGAGACCACAGCTCCACAGCTGCAGGCCAAGGAACGCCACAGCCTCGGGTAACCAGAAGCTCTCAGGAGGCAAGGAAGGACTCCCTTCTCCACGTGTCAGAGCAAGCGCAGCTGCCAACACCTGGACTTCAGACTTCTGGACCCCAGAACCATCAAACAGTAAATTTCTGTTGCTTTACCACCAAGTGCGTCTGTGTTGCTAGGGAGGGTACACAGTCAGCCTCTGGGAAAAACGGGGCTACTTCCCAGGCCAGATGGTGGCCCAGCGGCTTGTAAGACACGGGGGGGGGGGGGGGCAAACTTGGCATAAAGAATCAAGGGAGTTTCTCTTCAACTTTAGCAATGTGAGGGCTTTTAAAATGGTTGCAAAGTCACGGACAAAGCAAGAAAAGTCTCATTTAGAGCCTGATCGAAGACAGGGTAACACCACTGATCAGACAAGTACTTGTAGGTCTCTGAGGAAAGCAACATACTGCAGCAATCACTAGACTCGGCGACCACAGAACAGCGCTCTCCAGAACTCAGAAGGCTCTGAAGAAACAACAAAAGAGATTAGTCATTTACATAAAATTAGAAAGCTTTGACAGAAGAAAGTCAACAGAAGATCACTCCCAGTGGGTGTGTATTAAAATCTAAATACCAACACTGCCAAAATAATAGTAACACTATCTGCACCAACCACAGTTACTAACAGACACGGTTTTATCCACATAACTGACATAAAGCACATGACATATGGGACGCTTTCTAAATCACCACACACCCTTCAGAAACAATTAGCCATTGAGGCAAACGCAGGGCATCTTACTAATAAGTAGATACCAGCATGAGGGAATAGGGCAGCAAAGGATCACAGAGGATGCCGTGCTGGGCCCCTGCCCCACCCCCACCTAGCTCCTTCCACCTGTGCAGAGGGGAGACTCTGCTGGGGAGTCGGATGCCCCAGGACGTCATGGGTCTCATTTTATACCTGCCTTTCACCGCTCTCATTAGGTACTTAGAAAAGTACCTAATGCACGACCAGTTCATTGAATTGTAGTAAGATGTTCATGCAAGGAACAAACCCAGGCTCTCTGTTGCAAAAGAAGTCCCCAGCCAGTTCTCCCTGAAGTGGCCAGCAACATTTCCAAGCATGTGCTACGTGAAGCGGGGCTAACCTGGCACGAGCTCAAGCCCGTTGGCAGAGGCTGTGCATCTCCCTGGTCTGGGGAAGGCCTGTTCCTCAAAGCACACACACGCAAGGACAAAGTTCAGAAAAGTCTCTTTCCTAATGACAATCTACAAGGTTCCCCAAGGGCACGGGGACCAACCAAAGTCAGGCTAAGTTCCAAACAGCCCTTTCGGCACTTCTAAACACCACTTGGAGCACTTTCATTGCTGTTGCCAATCAGTTTTAAATCAATGCATATTTTATTTTTATTTATTTATTTGACAGAGATAGAGCACAAGCGGAGGAGCAGCAGAGGGTGAGGGGGAGCCAATGCAAAGCTCGATCCCAGGACCCTGGGGTCATGACCTGAGTCAAAGGCAGACGCTTAACTGAGCCACCTAGATGCCCCTAAATCACCGCATGTGTTAAAGAGAAGCCCACAGCAAGGCTTGCCAAGGCCCTTTTGGTGCTAATTCAGCAGGAGCTAAGATGCAGGCTCACTGTTTCCCCAGCTGCTTCAGCACGAAGTCAAGCACATCTCGTGAGGATTTTAAAACCCCTTTCAGGGGATTTTAAAACCACCTGTTTTACTTTCCAACCAAGTAAAAAGAAAGAAAAGTACTAAAGCTGGACGCTAGCTCCTAGCAAAATTCAAGAGCAGGTGATGGGAACATACAATACGGTGTGAAGCCAGCATCCCTCAAGGGAGAACTTGTGTGGGACTTAAATCAACTTAAATCAAGTTTCACAGTGTGGAGTATGTAGGGGATTGCCCCTCCAGGTCTCAAAAGACCTTCAGCCCAACCAGCACCTGAGCTGGAGAGGCAGAGAGCATGACACTGGTTCCATGGGAACACTGGTGGCAAGGGGAAGGTGGATGACCGGCCCCCCATTAGCCCATTAGGGATGTGCTTGGTTCCCTGAGCCAGAAGGGAAGGCCACTGGGAGTCCCCAGGCCTGTCTGTACTGCCCGCCAATGATCAGACCAGGAGAGTCATCTTCCCACTAAAACTATTCAAAACCAGTGATGGGAGGAGCAAGAAACCACCAAGTGAGAGGCTCCCACACTGGGAGAAACCTGACAGCAACTCCTCCGAGTCAGGGGTGGGCTTACAACCAGCAGTCTCTGTGCTGGGGGCTTCTTCTCTTTAAAACCAGTCATGGTGGGGCGCCTGGGGGTATCAGTCACTTAAGCCTCTGCCTTCGGCTCAGGTGGTGATCCCAAGGTCACCACTGGTGATGCTGGGGTAGAGCCCCACATCAGGCTCCCTGCTCAGTGGGAAGCCTGCTTCTCCCTCTTCCACTCCCCCTACTTGTGTTCCCTCTCGCTGTGTCTCTGTCAAATGAATAAAGAAAATATTTTAAAAAAATAAAAATAAAAATAAAACCAGTCACGATTACAGACTAGCATGTGGCCATCCTTCCCTACCCTTCCCTTCCCCCAATCTTTCTTTTTCCTTGGCAAGAACGGAGTGAGGAAGGGGCCAGGCCCAGGAGGAAGTCAGGTCTTTGTCCTGAAGCCCCTCCCTTGGCTGGGGACCAAGCAGGCCCCAGGTCATCAGGTGACTTGGACACTGTCACCCTGATACCAAAGAAACTGGCAGCTATATATAGTTAATCTCAACCCAAAGCATTAGAGCAAGAAATCAGCAGGGACCAGTATATATGCACATGCACCAATCCACTCGGCAAACACCCAGTGACCCAAATGCCATTCCCAGAGTCATTCTACTTATGCACTCAGATGCCAGCTGGAGAAACAGGCACAGGTACAGAGAGCTGACTACCAGCTACCACTGGTCACGGACAATGGCAGGATCATCACATGCCAAGGAATGGGCTCTTTTCAGGCACTGCTCTTTAAAAACTTTACAACTATCCTAGGACTTAAGGCTTGCTATTGTCCCCATTTCTCAGATGGGAAAACTGAGGCACGGAGAGCCCTACCAAACCAAAGTCACACAGTGCCAAGTGGAAGGCCACGACCTATGCCAGGGAACCAGATTTGTACCACCAAGGTGTACTGGCTCTTGGGGTTCAGTGCACGAGTGTTCAAGGACAGTTGTACAGGAGAGACCCAGGAGACCTCCTAGGAAGGCGCCGCTAGTTCTAGATCTGGGGTAATCCAGACACCCCAAAGGAGAGATGCCACTGCAGTCCCGTCACACACAAGGAGGTGAGCAGTGGGGGCGGTAGGGGAGGCAGGCCAAGCACTGTGAACAGCGTGAACAAAGGCACAGTGTGAAAGTGCATGGCCTTGTTGGAAGTAAACCAGTGTGATTATGTTTATAGAATTTAGAAAGTACTAAACGGTGGCAGATGAAGCAAAGATCAGATTTTTAGGGCCCTTTAATAAAACGCTCAGGAGCCCAGGCTTCATCATGAAATGGGGACCCAGAGGCTTATAAGAAGGAAAGTGAAACAAGTAGATCTGTGTATTAGAAAATAAACCCGGCTACCAATAAGAGGCTGATGAGAGGGAGAAAAGTCCAGAAGCAGGAGGATGAGAGGACTGTGGTCAGGTGAGAAAGAAAGGCCTGGTCTGGGCAATGCAAAGAGAGAAGGTCATTTTTCAAGGCTCAGTGACCACACGCTACCCTCATCTATGACTCTTGGTTCAGTGTAATTATTAATAGCACCCTTCGTTCACAAAGGTGTCCAGTGCAGCCACATTATTCCACACCCACTTGGGTACGATGTACAGTAACAGGCAGAAGCAGGATTTGAGGATGAATACCAGATAAAAATAAGGGTGGGTGTGTCTTTTAGGGAAATTTACGTAATAAAAACCATATTACAGAAATATGATGACATATTAATATTTATGACTATCCTGGCCCCTCTTAACCTGGATATTGTGAAACGAAGCTTTTTGCCCTGAAAATTTCACTTTAAAAACCTTTCTACTATTCTACAGCATTATTAGTTCTTGATTAATCTTGCAATCAGAAATCTTTTTTTTTCTAGGAAAAAACATGCCTTGTCTCTGCTGCACAAAAAATATTCTTTGTTGAAGTAATGCCATACCTTGAGAAAAAAAGAAAAAAAAAACCCAGATAAGCAGGAGGAGGAAGGGTTTAGGAGAGGGCAGAACTGAATTAAATAATCGAGGAACAGCAAGGTCCAGAGAAGGGACATGTAAAGCGGGTGGATGTGTACACGACTTATGTAAGACAGCGGAAGGCAGTCTGCTCGCAGCCACCCACAGAGGCCGTGGTATCCCCACGCTGCTTCTCTCATGTTAGTTCCTCCTCTCCTACTGCTAAGGAAATTAATCCTGTCCTCCAGCCTATGTGAACTCTACAGAACAAGTATGCTAGGTACGTATGTGTGCATGTCCAGAAGTGTGGGTTTTAAACCACAGACGGACCAAGAGGTCCAATTCAAAAGCTGCAGTATTGGTGGAATAAAAGTAGCATTCTTTACACACACCCTCCACCTGTGCCATGCTCAGTGGGTGGGGAACAAGCGCTCCCTTCCCTCCAGCCACCCACAGGCGGGGCCTCCACACTGTCTGGATTCAGCGGCTGTACTGTGCCCAGCAAGCCACGTTTTGCTGGAACGCTGCAACCTCTCCTTTCATCAGGGGTAAACACAGATATGGCTATACTCTCAAAGACAAAGGACCACAAGGGTGATGGACTTCAAGCGCCCCCTTTAATTAAATTAATGCAAAAAGATTAGAAGTCCTGAGTGCTGTCTTCTCTGTTCTCTACGGGAGTGATTCTAATAATAAACACATCTTACTAACGACTCCTAGTCACATTATTCTCAATAACATCTCAATTTCAATATTTTATAGAAACCACATTTCTGAGTTTGAAAGAATATATTCTTAGTGCAAGTTCATAATAACAGTCATTTTTAAATGGCACACATCCAGCAGTTCTGTGGGCGTTACTTCCCATCGTCCAAGGAGTCCCGAGCAGGGGCTTGAGCAGAAGACACCCTGGCCACCTGATGTGACCACAGCGCTGGCATTACTCTGTGGAAGGCTGCTCTGGAAAAGTCCCACGGGGAGGCCACCCAGACCAGTGACTTCCCCTCTACCCTCAGCTGCCCTTCTTACCACTCCCACGCACCTATCTGAAGGGCAACTGTGTTCTCCAGGGCCGCCTTCTCCTCCCTCCTGAGGGATGGTCCACTGACTGGCTCAGGGTGTGCACCTGACCAATGTGGACCAGAGAAGTGCCCCTGCCTCGAGAGGTGAGGTACAGAGTGGCGCCTCTGCGAGGCACACGGCCTCCCTGCTGTTGCTGGTGACTGCCTCCTCCACCCCATGTTGTAGGAGACGAACCGCTGGTCCACCCGGTACGGAGAGAGCAGAGCAGAGGCTGGGTGGCTGTCCCGGTCCCTTGTGTGCATGTCCCCAAAGCCCGGCCCACACCCCTTCAGAAGATCGCCCATGCCCAGGAAGCTCCAGAGGGGTTCTGGTAGCTGCCCACCCACCTTCGCAGGTCCTGCAAGCGAGAGGGGTGATGCAGGGGGATGGGGGAGCCCCAGATGCAAACGCGGAGTGGGGGGAGCCGCAGGAAATCAGGGTCTACAACAAGGAAGCTTCCTGTTCCCAGCAGAAGGGAAGCAGGGGCTGGAGGGACAAGCAAAATCCCTATGCTGGCGTCGGAACCCTGTTACCACCACCAATGCCGAGCTGCCCTTGGGCAGGGCTGTGTAGGAGGGCCTGCGGCCGCTTCCTCCTTGTCAGCAGGGACCAGTCTGTTCCGGGACTTCAGAGCGTGGTTCTGGCCTCCCACCTGGGACAGGGCACACCAGAGGGAACCAGGCTGCCTCCCCGCCTCTCTGCACAGCGGCACCCAGGCGTGCAGTGCACACGTGGGCGGCGGGTAACTTCCCCGCGGTGCAGCTGTGATGGAATCATTGATATTCACTTCTAGTAGCCAAAGCCAGCATGTTTGACTTTTTGTTTTGGTTTCCTTCCCTTCCTGCGAGTATAGTCTGCATGAGGCATGACTGGCAGACTATCAAGAGTCCAGTCCCACTGACCCACGCCGAGAGGAAACAGCAGCGACCATCGTCCCCCACGTGCCAGGTGGCACCAGGTCAGTTCCTTCAGCCACACTCCAGAGAGTCCCCGTGCCAAATGTGCTCTGGCGTCTGGACCACTGTCATCCGGCCACACTCCCCTCTGGACCTCTGGGGCTACATTTCCTAGGCCTTTGCCAGCTGGCCTCTGGGTTTGGTTCTGCCAAAGGGAGGCCGTGGTGCAACATGAGAGCAGGAGGGGGGCACCCAGGTGGTGCAGTCAGTCAAGCAGCAGATTCCTGACTTCGGCTCAGGTCACGATCTCAGGGCCCTGGGACTGGGCTCCGGGCTCAGCAGCATGTCTGCTCTTGAGAGATTCTCCCTCTCTCTGCACCCCTGCCCCATGCATCTTCTCTCCCTCTCTCTCTCCCTATAATAAATAAAAATCTTAAAGAAATAAAAACAATTTAAAAATAAAAGGAAGAAGAAAGGGTGAAGACTTGCCCATGCCCAAGCCCCATGAGGCAGGAGGAGAGGTTCTAGAACAGCATCAGCAATGCATTCCTGCCTTAGCTCCCAGGGAAGGACCTGGAGTTCAGGCTTCCTGCTGGCACGGGGGGTGCTGGTGGGGTGCACCTGCTCCCAGGCTCTGGGGGACTCCCATGTCCTTGTTTTGCTCCTGCATCTCTAGAGCCAGCAGCAACTTGCTCAGTTTCTGATCCCTGGAAAACATGTCTTCCCCCTTCAGCTCCTTCAGCACTTCACACACTTTTGTAACCACCCTTGTGCATCTAAAATACCTCGGAGGTTTCTATGTGCTAACAAAGAGGCCCCACAGAGGACAGAAGGAACCCCACAGCCAGAGCAAGGCAGAGGCCATCTGAAAAATTATGGCTGGCAGTAGTGACTTTCAGTTGAGTCAAAACAGAAAGAAACCAGAGGGCGGTGTCACTCCTCACCTGTCACCTGGGGTCTGACTGCTAAAGGTCCCTGCAGCCTGGGCAGAGCTGACATCACTCTGCGGGTACAACTGAGCTCAAACCAGCTGGGCCGGCTGGAGGAGGAACACGGCAAGCTAGCCCGCGTCAGCTGCTCCAGCAACCAAACCTAGAAGAAAATCCACAAGCTCCTTTTTCTGCACGTGCTCAAAATGTCATGCAGGTCCCCTGCTGGGCTGGGGCACAACACAGGATGGGTGCCATGCAGCAGGCCCACCACATGTGGGGAGCGAAGCATAGGAAACAATCCTGACCACAGCTCAGCGACCCTCTGCCAGCCAACCAGACGTCCCACCTGCCGTATGCCTGGTAAGAGAGGGCCCTGAAATCCTCCCCCAACTTCCGTGGGCTGCTTCCAGGTGATACTGAAATTTCAAGACACTTGTGGAACACTTCGACAAGTAAGGGACAAAAGGCAGGTAACTGATTTTGCTACAGAAAATCCAGGAGGTATGAAGATCATAGCTGGAACAAAAGCGGGGGGGGGGCGGGGGATCTTCCACTCTGCCCCCAGGACACAAAAGGGAAGTAGGAGCAGCTGGTGACAGCAGAGCAGACCTCCAGGATTCCCTGAGTGGGGGGTGGGGGGGGATCTGAGGGCCACCAATGGCCTTTCCACACCCACATGTCCCCAGAAGTGGGCCACAGGAAGGGATATACATGGGCTATGCCAAAACAGTCCAAACCAAAAATACAATGGGTGCATTTCCTTCAAATTACTCCCTAGGTGGAAGTTATTCACTCCCTAAGCAACTGAAGGTCAACACTTGGGCCTTCGGCTAGATTCGGGGGCTTTTTTATAACCACAAAACCAAAAGGGAACTTTGATAACCAGCTATTTCAACCCTCTCATTTACAGATGAGGAAATTATGAGCATGATCAGTACATTTAAAAAAAAAATCCACATTAAAAGAATCCAAGTGAACCAACAGAGCTCCTAAAACTTACACAGAGGGAGGCGTGCCACTCTTGGTTAAGTGAACCAGGCAGTGCGGTCAAGACGGAAAGAGCTCTAAATTTCAAAAGGGTATAATTAGCTGGATTATTCTTCAAGTAAAGGTAGCTTGAGACGGCGCCTTTATTTACAGCAGAAACTACTGAGATCTAACCATGAACTCATAAATAATGTTTACAACCCAAAGGAGACAAGAAAGAACTTATATATAAAGACTCAATAATGACAACTGAGAAAAACAAGCAAGTCGGAGGAAAAACAAGTTCAAACACACCCATCTGAAGTTAAACTGAAACATTACGTTCTGGTTAAAAATAATCCCAAGAAATGACACGTACCTGGAATTCACTTTCCAGTCCTCTAGTGGGGAGCACAGCACAGGAGAGGAAAGTGAGTGGAGCAGAGCTGAAATGAGAGGGGACCCAGAGTGGCTGAAGCTGAGCGGTACACCACATGTTCTCTGCGCTGCAGAATTTCCCACCATCAGTTTAACATCCACGTAAAACTAGCAGATTCCCATTAAACATGCACCCTTGTGTAACGCCCAGTGCAAATTACTCAGCGTGGGTCAAGCAACAGCAATGCCACTCCTAATGCATGTCACTTATTATTACTTCTTACAAAATAAAGTTAAGCCAAAATCAGATCACAAGGTATTCAGATGATAGGACATTACTTAATTTCCAAGTATGTCAACCTGGTAATGGTTTTTGAAAGCATTTTTTCAATTATGCATCATGTATGGCTTAAGCCAGATTTCATTAGATAAACATAGAATTCAAAAGAAAGGCTGCTTTACAGATAATCTATATTAATCGGTATCTCACAGATGCCTTCCACAAGCTGCTCAATAAATGTGAGTTCAAACTGGGCCTGCCTGTGGACCCGGATTTTCGTGAGGCCAGGCCCCAGGCAAGCTGAGACACACCCCCACTTCGCCCGAGACAGAGGCCAGGCCCTGCAGACAAGCAGCAGTGGACACCTGCCCTAAGAGACTACTGAATGGGCTCCAGGACCCAGACTCACTACTCCAGGGACCCTGCACACAGCGACACAGAAAAGACCACCGTACCCCGTGCAGGCTGATCGCCAAATTCTTACAATTTTTCAATACTTCAATTTTATTTTTGCTCCAACAGAAACTAGTAAGCATCGGTCAGACCACCATCATACGGGCAGAGTAAGAACCTGCTTCGAAGGGGCAGGGTTCCCAAGACTTGAAGAGAACTCAGGCACCTGGAGCGTCCTTCCCTTCGCGCCCCTCATGCCAGATTTCTAGATGTGCATTTCACTTGGTGTCTCCAGTACTTTTCTTATGATCCCATTGGAGACTTCATTTTTTTTAAAGCAAAATAAACCAGTTACACAAACGATTACTGAACTACTCAGGGGAGTACAGAGGAGCAAAGCAACAGGCCACACCAGTCACTCTCCCAGGAGCCACGGGATGCAGGTTCCTGGGAGCACCGCCTAAAATGTCACCCAACCAGGAGGAGGCCCTCAAATACGTGTGGAGTGGGTGACTGACGCTTGAAATCTTTCAAGGAAAAGACACCCACACACTGGAAGCTACAGCGTTTAAGTAAGGAATGGCAATGTGCCCAAGGGATGGCACTCTGTGGTCTAAGTGACTGTGTACCACCCCAAATCCTTACGTGAAATCCTAACCCTCAAGCACATGGTACCGGGGTGGGGCGGGGGGCTTGCGGAGGGGATCAGGTCATGAGGGGGAGCCCCATGAGTGGAATTAGTCTCCTTATAAAGAGACTCTGCAGAGCATCTTTGCCCCTTTCCACCGTGAGGCTCTGAGAAGTCTGCAGCCCAGAAGGGGGCCCTCGCATGACCCCCTGATGGCACCCTGGCCATGGACTGGCAGCCTCAGGTACCACAGCAACAAAGGTCTGCTGTTTAGAAGCCACCCAGGCGCAGGTATTATGGGATGGCAGCCTGAACAAACTCCCAGACGTTACGGCCATGGTACTGGGGACGATTCTAGGAGAGACTTTTAAGTATGAAGTGGCACAGATCATAGACACCACGGGAGTCTTTCTGCTGAACTTGAAGTCACCCGTTCAGCAGGTTACACACACACTGTACATGGTCACAGACAGCACAAGAAGCAAAGGGGTGTTCCAGGGAAGAATTGGCACGAGAAAGACGGAATGAAACCGGCACGTTCACTGGGAGGGGATAAAGGTCTACCTGGAGCCGGGGCTGGAAGCTGAAGGGCAAGACAGCTCACGCTGCCAGAAGACACAAGAAGCTGCTGTATTCAGTGGCAGGGAAATGACATAAAAGTCCTTGGCTTTATCTGGGAGGACAGCAGAGGCAAAGAGTTAGGACCGGGACACCAGGTACAGGGAGAGACGCCGGCTCCAACAAGACACTCAGCCACACCCACTGGGTGAACGGAATGGGGAGAGGCGGCCGCTTGCAGAAAGAAGCACTCAGGAAACAACTCTCCAGCAGGAGCTTGGAAAGCCTCAAGCTCCCTGAAATTGGAGGCAACACAGCTTCGCTGCTTTCCTTCCATGTCCTTTACAATGAGGACCCAATGCCAAACAACAGTGACACTTAAGTCCTGGCTCAGTGCAGCTGTGCCAAAACTGGAGTCTGACCCCAAGCTAGGGTAGTGGAGGGTGGGCGGTGGAGAAGGGTGGGGGGGGAGAGGAGCTGAACAGAGAGCCAGTCGCTTCTGGAGACTCTTAGACTGAACCAGCTGCCTAAGAGGGGGCTCAAGGGCCCCCAGGATGACGCCCACAGCCACTGGGAAGAAAGAAAGGCTCATTTCCCTTTTTCTGGGCCTTCCCCTCACTAAACCCAGGCAGACGCGCGGGATGTTGAGTGCTGCTCATTCCGAGGGGTTGGAAGGTTCTCCTCTGGGGACTACAGAAGCGAGCTGAGTGTTTGAGCTGAGCCTTGAGAAAGTGAAAATCAACAGTCTAAATCCTGGTTCTCAAACTCAGGGCCAGAAAGGTCAAGAGTTCCCAAGAGGCTCAGAGAGGCGGCTGGGAAGATCCCGATAAGAGACCGCTAATAAACCAGCACTCTCAATTCTCTGCCAGCCTTGAGACCGTCCGCCGCAGGCAGGGAAAGACTCCCTGCCCTCCACGCCACGGGCGGCCTGGCAGACAGGGGGCGGCTTACATGCTCTAGCTGCCAAAGCCTTCAAGCTGAAAAGCTCTGGTACCCTTCTCAGATGCCTCATCTTTGCAGGACGGCAGGCAGGGAATGGAAAATTCAGCCCTCCAACTACCCTGGGAGGCAGAAAGTCAGCCTGGGAAAGCTTCCGGGAACAGCTGTAGGGAAAAATATAGATCTGAGTGACAGGCAGGCCTGACAAAGAAAAGGAGGCTTTGATGCCAGAAGGGTTCTTAATTCAGATGAAAGAAAACAATAGTGGAAAGCAGTGTTCGACCAAGGTACGTGCTTTCTAAAAACATTATGAAGCTTCTGTTTCTGAGTCCTCCCCCAAAGTCGTCTGTTGAAACCCTACCTCCCAGGGTCGTGGTATTCAGAGGTGCTCTAGGTCTACCAAATGTCATGGGGGAGGGGCCCCAGGTTGGGCTGAATGCCCTCCTCAGAGGAGGAACAGAACAGAGCCCTTTCTCGACCCAGCTCTCGAGGACCCTGCAAGAAGGTAGCTGTCTCCAACCCAGAAAGCAGACACCAGACACTGATCAGCCAGGGCCTTGATCTTGAACTCGCAGCCTGCAGAACCGTGAGAAACAAACCTGTTGTTGAAACCACTCAGTTGATGGTATTTAGTTAGAACCACTCAAACTAAGACAGCCCCTATTTAAGAAACACGGGCTTTAAAAAAAATTATCCTCTAGTCATAAGAAAAGAACATAGTTTTCACTTAAGCCATATGATGAGAAAGAATGGGAAACCACCCTAGAAAGATCTGTTCAAAACATAACTTAGATTCATGTTTCCTACCGTAAAGTCAGAATGAAAAAATATGAAAGAGGGCAGAAATGGTGATATTAACATCAGGACTATCAACAATGAAAACTGAAATTACCAGCAATCTAAAAAATAATTTAATGTAAGATAGCTTACTTCCCCAAAAAGACTTTCTAGAATACCCAAAATGTTTAAAGAGGCCTTGACCTGTTAAAATGAAGATATTGAATAAAAATTAATAAAAATACCTCAGCCTACTATTAAGGTCCATATCCTAGGCAAGATAGCTTTCTAGGACTTACCACACGAATCAATCTGAGACATAACCTCATCATTTTACAGACAAGAGCCTATGTTTCTGGAGCACACCTATAACCCCTTAGAAATGACATCCTGTAGCCTTCTGTTACTTAAATAAATAAATAAGTTTTTTCCCCATGTGAGTATTTGTGGTCACCCACGCCTCACACGGTATGCTGCAGCACTCCGTTATAGAAAAGCACAGAATCCTATCCCTGACACCTCTCCTGACATAGGCCTCAGAAAGATAAAAGCCAGATGGAAACACCACCCTTAAAAAGATCCTTAACATCAGAGAAAGCTACTGACTCCACTTCAAACTTCCAACCGCACTAAGAGAAATTTTATTCAAGCCCTTAAAGTTTACAGAATTTTGAGAAAGCCATGACCAAAATAGTACATTTTTCAAAAATATTCTGATCCACAGAAGTTCCTTTAGCAACCACGCCCCACTTACTCAGCAACTGGAGGTTCTCTGCCACCATCCCCTTATTCCTGCAATATACCTTTTCTTTACTTGTTAGTGCTTGACATGATGTAATGAAACAAATAAAACAATACTTAGATAATGCCAGAGGTCAGGCCCTGTTCTCAGTGTTTTTGCATATTTTAATCCTCCTAATGGTCCACTGTCCAGTGACAGCAACTGAGGCACCAGGAGGGGAGGTAACCGCCCAAGTCCCCAGTCCTAGTGATGGACCAAGATCTGCCCCTACTGCTCTGGCTCCCAAGCCCTGGATTTAAAATTGCAAGAGCGAGCTGAATAGTAGACATTAAGAACACAGACACATCAGGCAAGCAAGGGAGACCAAAGATTACAAGAGGAATAAAAATCTTAGTTTCTCTCTGGTCTTCCTCCTGAACCAGTTTTATCAGTGAGGTCCGGAAGCTCCTGTGCCCTGCCCTGGAAGGGCCTGGACAGCCTGGCTCCTCGGGGAGGGAGCTGCATGGACCAGCAGGCCTTCTCAGCCAGATCTGCCTAATTTTCCCTGTGGTTCCACATGCCAGTGGGTGGGGTGGTGGTTTTACCCATACATCCCACTTTTTGGGAAACCTGCACCTTACAACCCTATTCACTACAGAGTAATGATTCTTCTGTAAGATATTCTAAGGAGAGTCACCAGTTTTGTGCTCCATTTCATCGGTTTGTATCTCTAAACTTCCCTAGAAATGTTACTGTATCTTTCCTGCATTTGCTTCCTGAGAACCAAGAACCGGGGGAGTTAGCAGCACAGTCATGATTAGGCAAGAGAGGGTAGAGAAGAATGTAAAATAAGAATGCATCAGCTGTTTCGGAGAGGAGGAGTGTTCTTAAATAGGGCACAGCCAGCTGGGGAGGAAGAAGGGAGGGAAGGCATTCTAGGGCTGTCCTGGTGTGGTATAATAAAAAATATAGTTGGTCTTGCTCCGCGGTTCCCAGCACAGAGCTCCCAAAACCCCTGGAATTCCCGGAGTGATGGGGACATCTTATTCAGACCAACCCCTTAAGACCATGCCCAAGTTTATGCTAATTAAGTGACTCATGTTTAGAGCCCCCCCCCCGCCCCCCCCGGGGGGGGGGGTGCTATCTTCAGACCAACCAGGGGATTAAGAGGGTAGGAACCTTCAGCCCCAGCTCCCAGCCCCTAAGGGAGGGGGGCTAGACACGGAGTTATAAAAACTCTAGAACAATATTCAGGGAGCTCCAGAATTGGGGAACACACTGACGAGCTGGGAGGGTGGCCAGTCTGGAGAAGGTATTCGGGCTCTGTACCTGCCCCTGGCCAAACCCTTCCCTGTATACCTCTGCCATCCGACTGTTCCTCTACCCTTTATAATAAACCACTGATGTGAGACTCTGTGAGTCTTTGCAGCAAATTATCAAACCTACTGAGGGGATCATGGGAACACCCAATTTTCAGCCAATCAGTCAGAAGTATGGGGGGGGGGGGGCAGAACTTAAGCCTAGCATCTGAAGCCAGAGGGAGCCTTACAGGGTCTGTGCTAACTCCGGGGAGTTGGTTTAAGAATTGAACGAATTAAAGGGTGCCCAGCTGGTATCAGGGAAGCAGAGAGCTGTGGGGTTCAGTTGCCCCTAGCCACACATGGCTGCTGAGCACTCAAGATGCAGTCAAGTCCATCTGCGTCCTGCTATAAGGGGTGAAACACACTGGATTCCACAGACTAAGGCACAAAGGAAAAAAATTAAAAATCAAATATCTCATTAGTGATTTTTTTGAAAGATTTTTACTTATTTATCTGAGAAAAAGCAAACGAGAGAGGCAGAGAGTGAGCAGGAGCAGAGGGAAGGGGCAGAGGGAGAGGAGGAAGCAGACTCCCTGCTGAGCAGCCCTCCCACCTGCTACCAAACCCCCTACCCCGCCACATGGGCTCCATCCCAGGACCTGGGATCATGACCTGAGCTGAAGGCAGACACCGAACAAACTGAGCCACCACCCAGGTGCTCCAGCATGAGTGATTTTTTATATTAATTTCAAGTTGAAATGAAACTGAGCTAAATAAAATACATTACTAAAATTAATTTCATCTATGTCTTCCTACTTTTTAAATAGGATTAACTAGGAAATTTCAAGTTACACATTTAGCTCACATCGGTGGCTTGCGTGATAGTTCTACGGGATGGAGCTATTTTAAATGCTTTCGTTTCTGAACGTGTAAAGACTGAAAGCCACTTTTCATCTCCAATTTTCACATGCAAAGAAAGCAGCTACCTGAGGATGGGAGCAAAGGATGTGAGTCATGAAGGGGGAGAAGGAATTAGTATTCATCACGCGCTTCGTTTGTGCTGGGAACCACCCAGTACCTGGTACAATTTCACCCTAAATCCCCTCGATGATGAGAACCCTCTTCCTATCACAGAAGGCGACACCAAACCTTGCCTGCACCAGTGAAGTCACACAGCAAGGACTCCGACAGCACCCCATTCCTTCCTGAACAGCAGGGCTGGCAGACTTTTTCTGGAAAGGACCAGATAAATATTTTAGGCTTTGCAAGCCATAGTCACTGCTGCAATGACTCAACTCTGCCCTTGTATCATG
Source organism: Mustela erminea (assembly GCF_009829155.1). Lineage (NCBI taxonomy): Eukaryota > Metazoa > Chordata > Mammalia > Carnivora > Mustelidae > Mustela > Mustela erminea. The sequence continues at coordinate 55,908,424 of NC_045620.1, forward strand.
AAGGCAACCACAGACCACATGTACACAAAAGGGGCAAGCTGTGCTCTAATAAAACCATCTCACAACAACAGACAGGCAGCCGGATTGGGCCCGCAGGCCATTGTTGGCCACTGCCTGCCCTACACAGTTAAAAACAAGACAACAGGTCCAAAATGGAGCTGCTTACACTAAGACCAGTGTCACCAAACTGAAACTTAACTGAAAGTTTCCACTCTCCCAGAAATGGGATCTTAAAAAAGTCAGTGAGGAATTGTCTAATAATCTGCCTGACAGATCTCCCTTCCGCCCACTCCCACCCCAGCCCCCACTGAAGGAAAAAGACCTTGTCACGACCAACCAACCTGTTTTTCTGTCTAGTATTATTTCCTCCTTCCCATTCCCTCTCACCTACAAAAAGCCTTTCATTTTGTATAGCTTCTCAGAGCTGCTTTCTATCTGCTAAATGGGATGTTGCCCAATTCAGGAATCACTGAATAAAGCAAACAAGACCTTCTCCCCTGACTCAGGTGAGTTTTGTTTCTTAATAGTCTGGTGTCAGTGGTGGTATGTAAGAGACCTCTGATATTGTCAGGGATGAGAAACACGGCCAACCCTTTGAGCTGTCTGTCTTGCCTTTCTAAGGTTCGTGGATAAGGTTCTCTCAGATATGAGCCCCGCTCAAGTTGAGTTCCCAATCTAACTGGTTCTCCAGTCCAGGGCTGAGCAGTCAGTCTACACGGACAGAAGGCCCTAACAGAGCGCCAGTCCTTGGTTAGCCCTCAGTTGTCCCCTGGTTGATCCATGGTTCCAGCCCGGAACTTAGCAGACCAGCCTCAGCTGACAGATGGATCCCCAAGAAAGCCAGATCCCTAGCCGCCGGTTAGTTCCTAGTTCCCATCTGTTGGGATCTGCTGGATTGGCCCACAGTTCCACGCTGGGAGCTGCTGGTGCTGTGCACCTAAGGCCTCTCCACCATGGTACTCTCTCTTTGGTTACTGCGGGTGGAAACAGCTCCAGTTCCTCTATTGCTGTTGGTCCCTCTTACTATGCACATGAGAGGAAGGAATAACAGATCCATCGTTAATGGGCATCTCAGAATCCAAAGCTCCAGAGTTGGTGGGCACGGCGGGCCAAGTGCTGAAAAACTGTTGGCAGGCTTGCCACTGATGACACTCATGTGAGGATAAGCTGGTCACAACTAGAGTTAGATGGACACTAGGTCACCTGCCAACCTCAAGAAAATGTCCATGCCCTGAGGTACAATGTAGAGCACCCAATCCCAACCCAGCACCACATCCCCCTTAGGTAATAATTTGCATCTGAGTGACCAAGGCTCGGGTGAGGAATGGGATCCTCTAGCTCCAAATCTTGAGTGTGCCCACTTCGGGTGAACTTGCTTGTTGGACATCAAAGAGCTGTGACGACATCCTATGAAGATAAGCTACAACGACAATGGCCATCATGGAGAATGATCCACCTAGACAACATCATTCACTTAAGAAATGCACTTGAAAGCATGGGTTCCCAGATAGAACAGAATGGGATACCTATTTTCATGGGCTTGCAGAAGCCTCCGAAAGGCTTCAAGATTCCAAAATGGCTTCGCTGAAAGATGCCTTGCAAAAGGCTAACAAAAAATTAAAGACACAAGAAGTACCTAAATCCAAAGCCTAAGATGTGACTCCAAGTGCTCTCCTCTATTCTCCCGTATTCGAATACTCAGCCCACCAACCCTCGGCCTGACCTGCCTTCACTCTGCAGGAACTGCACGACTGCAAACAAAAGTCTGCCCAAATAATGGCCTTACAGATGCCTCCGTTATCTGCCTTGCAGATCCTTAGTATGGGCCCCTCCTTGGGTTATCTGGGGGATTTTCTATAAACGCCTATCAGTTGTTCCCTTGAACAGCCAAGGGGACACTAAAACAGAAATTCAGTGGAAATCCTTGCCAAATTCTGGCAGATACTGGAGCAACACTCTCTACTTTATTTATTTATTTGACAGAGAGAGATCACAAGCAGGCAGAGAGGCAGGCAGACAGAGAGGAGGAAGCAGGCTCCCCACTGAGCAGAGAGCCCGATTCGGGGCTCCATCCCAGGACCCTGGGATCATGACCTGAGCCCAAGGCAGAGGCTTTAACCCACTGAGCCACCCAGGCGCCCTCCCATAACACTCTGTACTTTAAACCCTACTCTGGAGCCTCTAGATGGGACTGTTGAGAAAACTGGCAGAAGTCGGCGAAAGACGACATGTGAGCCTTCTTGTGCATCGCATTTTGTGTCCTGAGAATTGTCTGAGTCTTTTTCCTATTGCTATGGGGGGGGGGGGGGGTAACAGTAGTATCCTTTGCACCCTCCCTGGGAATGCCTTGTGCATCCAAGGGTGGGGAGGGATAGTTCAGTACCTCCAGGAATGTTTACTGTTTTTCCAAGCTGAAACCTGGACATATTTGAAAGGATCTTCTAAGTTGCAATGTGGTCAGTTGGCCAAATTGGAAGCTGATATTCAGAACTTAATAGTAACTATTTTTAGGCCCCCTCTCCTCAGGTAAAGATACCCAGAGGGAAAGGAAAACATTCCCAAGACAAAGCTCTACATCCAGAACATAGGAATGTTTTGATTTCCATCTTAATATAAAGACACAAAATGAAGACAAGGTATTTGGATGGGAGGGTCAGCCCTTTCCAAATCATTTTAGGTCATAACTCAATTTTTTGAGGAATTAAAAACAGCTACCTTTGTCTTACAAAGTGAGTCCTTGCAAGAAGGGAAATGCAGTTCTGGAAGCAATTCAAAGCACTTAGCCTTCTAACCAATCCCCAAATCTCACCCATTCATCTTAAAAGGCTCACAGGCAACATAAAATAGAAGATTTAGGAAAAAAATTCAAGAGGAAGGAACTTGCATTCTCTCCAGGTGCTTTTGAGATGTAAATGTTCTACCTGGTCTCTCCAGGAAATGGGGTACTTCCTATGGGGGGGGGGGGAGTTGGGGTGGGATATCTGGAAAGGAGGCAAATGAAAAATCTTGAAAGTCTTCTCCACAAATATTGGTAAAAAGTTTAAACCATCAGAATGGTTAACCTTAACTTATCCTATCTTCTAGAAACACAATTTGGATCCAACTGTTCTTTAAGAAACTAGTGAGTTTTGCATTATTGTACCCATTTTACAGTTAAAATTTTATTTTTTTAGTTTTTTAAAAAGATTTTATTTCTTTATTTGACAGAGAAAGCAAGCACAAGCAGGGGGAGCTGCAGGCAGAGGGAGGGGGAGATGCAGACTCCCCAATGAGTGGGGAGCCCAATGCAGGACTTGATCCCAGGACCCTGAGATCATGACCTGAGCTGAAGGCAGAAGCTTCACCAACTAAGCCACCCAGTATGGTTATAATTTCAAAACAACAGCTCTAAGGTCTGTGTTTGTGTCTGTATGTATGTTTATGTATGTCTAATATGTATGCTGTAGATGTGATATTTTTCTACTTCTGGATGGTATTGCTAAAAAAAATTTTTTTAAAAGGTCTATTTAATTCGTTTAAAGGAAAATAAGTATTTAATTAAATATTTCTAGACTCTCAGAAATATAAAAACTAACTCAAATATTCTTCAGATTTGCCTGATCTAGGATAGTCTTTGGTTTAAAAAAGAAAAAAAGCAAGTTTGTTGGTTTAGTTGTTTAATTAAAACAGGAATGTATTTAGAGCTACCAGCATTAAATATAATACTTTTATTCTGCCTGCATTTTCTACTCAAATAGATTAACTTCATCTCTGTTACAAAGTTTGTCAGCGAGAAAAATATCTTAGTATAAGAACTTTGTTTAATGTCTACAAAATTTTCATAAGCAATCTCAATGTATTAAAAATTAGTAATTTAGATAGATGTAAGTAGGATAAAAGTTTTAGGTGAACTTTTAGCCATGATTATGTTTTATGATGGGTCCACTTAAATAGTTTCTCCAAATGGTTTTGGTAACTTGAAACTCTGGAGTTTTGTTATGTTAAGTTAAATGATGTATAGTCATTGAAAATCTAGATCATTTTCAAATAAGATAAAATAATGAACATTAATTATTATTGATTGATTAATTATTGAACACCAGTTTATCTACTTTTGGTTTATTATAGAGAAACTTAAGTATGCAGGTATATTAGTAAACATGTTTCATGCAACACTGAGAAATTTACTAGGAGAAAGAATATACTTCTTCAAGATATGAAATGTATTTATGAGTTTGCTGATCCCCAGAATGCTAGTGTAAGAGACAGTCCACGATTGCTTGCTTCTTAGTTTTCACTAGGAAATAAGGATTCTGTGGGTTAAGAATTCTAGTCAACAGAAGTACCTGAAACTGCTTCAAAAAAACAAGGGTGAAGGAAAACAAGAGTATTAAGAGTAGACAAGGAGAGGAAAACTACTTGTTCCAGAATGAGGAAAAACATACAGATGAGACGTGATCTGAATGGATATAAAAACACTTGCAGGTTTGGGGATCTCGAATCTCGTAGAGGGAATTTTACATGTGGTCAAGCAGGCTAAGATTGAAATGGATTTGCTTTTCTAATGAGTTTTAATAGCAAGACTACACTGGTACAAAATTAGAATTTGATTTTCTCCCTGGAAAAAAAGGGCAGTATTCTCTTGGACCTTTGGAATGCTTTAGATCAGAGACTTTGAAAGTTTCCTTATCTTTTAAGCAATCTCCTAGGCAGCAAAGATTTTGTGTCTTAACCAAAGCAACTTCTGGTGCATCACACTCTCTTCATTAGCTCTTGGGTGATTTAAGAAAACCCAATCTTCTCAATACTAAAAGAGCTAACTTTTGTTCACAGCGTTGTAACCTTCTGTGTTTGCCTTTAACACCATTTTCTGTGTCATTTTGGTTAAAAAGAAAATGGAGGATTATTTCATAATGATCTGTGACCCATTTAGTCAGACTTTTAAACCGCTTGACATTTTGACAACTTCCTAAAATCAAATTCTAAATGGGGGTTTTTTGCACCTTCAAGTAACTCTGAGATTTCCCAGAGGGTCCCTGGAAAATCTCAAAGGATTTGTCTCTCACCTGGGTAAAATATTAAACTAATTAGGTTTATTTGCTGTTAAGTTACGTGGGATGCACTCTCAAATGAAAGATGCTAAACCTCCTTATCTTATACTTGTATGGACGCAGGTTCAGGATATAAGTGATCTAGAAAATGAATGAAATTCCTAGAAATCCGTTATGTCCCACTATAATGTTATCAGTCATAATTGCAATTATTATCTTAAAATGTTGTATATTGCACAAATGACCAAATATTTTTACCACTTACATTATAAAAAATCCTAACAATGAGCATCCTTAAGTCTTTTGACATTTACAGACCACTACTGTCTTACTCTGATGCATTTGCAGAAGTGAGACTCCTGAAAGGGATGCTAGCAGGAACTCCTGATCACTGACACCAAATTACAAGGTGTTGAAACTCTGGTGCTATCTCACAGCTGAAGAAGGCTCCACACCTGACAGCTGGTCCTGTGCAAATGCTGGAGAGCTCAAGATCAAACTGGCTCAGAAGAGAAGCAGCCAACATCAAGGTAGACTGCTTCCACCCAAGAAAGCAGATCAAGAGTGTTTCTCTCCATTCCTCTTCCCTCTCTGACCAACCTTTCCCTAATTCTTAGAACCCAAAGGCCTTTATGATTCATTTGCCCGTACTCTGCTCTGATCTGGCCTGAAAGATTGTTCATACGCTCGGGCCACTGCAAGCAGGGATAATCCAGTCTCCAAACTGCTGGTGGCCTGGCCATGATGCTGACGATCCTGTAGGTCTGTCCTTCCTTCACACACCTTTCCCCAATTGACAAAAGCCTCAGTTTCTCTAGAACTAAGCCCCCCTCTCTATCAAGTGAGGCTCCCTAACCCAGGATTTCTATTTCCCTGCCTCAGTTTAACAGCCCCAAAGCCAGAAAACCTTGTGTCCAAGTCTTGTACCAAGAAAGGGACACAAGGCAAGGGTAAGCAGAATAAAACTGCCTTGTGGCCCACAGACCCTTCAATTTTACTGGTCTCCAAGGCTGTCACCTTCCCAGACCTGAGCCTCAAACTCAAGCAGGAATTAGCCGGAGGTGGGGGTATCCATAACTCCAGGAGAGCTTCCTTTGATAGATCACTGCTTCCCTGGCCACAGGTGCAAGAGAGGCTATTACCAGAACCTCGCCTTTTAACTCCTGAAGGTGCTGCAGAATCCGCCGTTAACAGCCATACTGCCAACAAAACTTCCTGGCCTCTCTGGCCCAAGTTGGTCTTGGTTAACAGGATAGTCCTTGATTACTGTTTTAGTCTGTGCCGTCATCCATGCCACTTGCTGCCCTGATGGACACTTCTGGGGAAGCCGAGCTCAGCTACACAAGATCACTAGACTAGCTTTGGAGAGTGACCCCTTCAGTGGGATTTGATCTTGACTACAGTGAGTCTTGGGGACCATGGCTCTGAGGTACTCCAGGCACCGGGAATTATCCTGCTTAAAATAATGACGGGGACCCTGGGCACAGCTGACTTAAGCACCAACTCTTGTTTTCGGCTTGGGTCGTGATCTCAGGGTCCTAGGATCAAGGCCCGTGTCCGGCTCCATTCTTACTAGGAAGTCTGCTTGGTATCCTCTCTCTCCCTCTGTCCTTTCCCTTCACCCCCATGCATGCTCGCACTCTTTGTTCTCTCTCTCTCTAGTAGGCAAATCATTAAAAATAATCATCATCATCTTCCTGGTCCACTGTACTCTCTCACAAGCTTTAAGTGGGTGTTTGTATGCACAGCCACTAACCACCAAGCCAATGATCTCATTAAGAATGGAACATCAGAAAGGAATGAAGAGGGACGCCTGGGTGGCTCAGTGGGTTAAGCCTCTGCCTTCGGCTCAGGTCATGATCCCAGGGTCCTGGGATTGAGTCCCACATCAGGCTCTCTGCTCGGCAGGGAGCCTGCTTCTTCCTCTCTCTCTTTCAGCCTGCTTCTCTGCCTACTTGTGATCTCTGTCAAATAAATAAAATCTTTAAAAAAAAAAAAAAGAAAGAAAGAAAGAAAAGAAATGTCAAAACCATTTTTAAAAAAAAAGAAAGAAAGGAATGAAGAGAGTGACTGACTAAAAGAATGTGAACCCAAAGTCATGACTTGTGAACACCACACAGACAGTCAGCAAAAAAAACTCCATCACCGGGACGCCTGGGTGGCTCAGTTGGTTGGACGACTGCCTTCGGCTCAGGTCATGATCCCGGAGTCCCGGGATCGAGTCCCGCATCGGACTCCCAGCTCTATGGGGAGTCTGCTTCTCTCTCTGACCTTCTCCGCGTTCATGCTCTCTCTCACTGTCTCTCTCTCAGGTAAATAAATAAAATCTTTAAAAAAAAAAAAAAAAAAAAAACTCCATCACCTGTGAATATCCACAGAGAACCGGCAAAGCTCACTTCAAGAGGTGGCTGTGAGTAGTGCTAATGCCTTAAATTTTGATCACCTCTCTCAGGTTAGAGTCTCACCAAAAGAGGGAAATTGTTAAAAATAATTAAAAAAAAGAAACCAAAAACAAAAAGCAGGGCCCATGTCACCAAACTTCACAGTTTCCATGCTCCCAGAAATGGAATCTTAGGCCAGTCAATGAAGAATGGCCTCATTAGCACTAATTAGGTAATTTGCCTGATAGACCCCTGCCAACCCCTAAAGGAAAGTGACCTTGTCAGGACCGATCTGCTTTTCTGTCTACTATAACTTCATTGTTCCTTTTCTCTTCTGCCTATACAAGTCTTGCTTTTTGTACAGTTCCTTGGAGCGCCTTTCTGTCTGCAGGATGAGATGCTTCCTGGTTCACAAGTCACTGAAGGAAGCCAGTTCGACCTTCAAAAAATTAACTCAGTTGCATTTTGTTTTTTAACACCACCAGGAAGAGAAGCAGCTGTTCCTAAATGATTCTAACTATCAAGGCACCAAAATCTAACATTGTAAAGGATCCCTTTCACAAAATACTAATTAGGTCACTGTCGTAACAAGCTGACCCGGGAAAGTCAAATTCTTTAAGTTACCTTACTGTTCGGCCTCTAGGATTTTCTTTGATACCACAAGTAGGCCATTGAGGCGTATCAAGTTAACAGCACATTAGATTTGATTCAATGTATATGATGTATGCGGCAAAAATAAAATCAAAAACTATCACTCAAGGGAATACAGAGTGGAGGACATGAGAGGAAACACAGGGAGGGCCTAGGCGACCAGGTCAAAGTCAGTCCTGTTTCTGAGAGAAAGGGTTAAACACCATGATCCTGGCACGTACGTGTGTGTGTGTGTGTGTGTGTGTACCTGACCTGGCTAACATCACACATGCAGCTGTTTCCCACCTGGGCAAATATGCCCAGATGTGGGAGGAGTCATACTTGACCATGTCAGGGCAAAGGTTTGGGGATTAAACTGAGGTTGGCCAGGCTGCTCACCTAGAGACCCCCTGCTCCCTGCTTTCTCCCGCAGAGATCACCCTGAACGGTGCCTGCTGGACAAAGACAAAGGGGAAAACATCCCTAGAAAAAAAGAACATCTAAATGAAATAAGGAAGGGAGAAAGAAATACATCAAGTTTGTCCTACTGTGTGAACAAATTCTAGTCAATTTGTTTTTAAAAGCAGTAATGCTGTTTGGGGATCACTCGGAGATGAGGTCCTCTAGACAACACGAACTCAAAATGCCTTTACGAAGGGGCCACTGACACTCTTTCCAAAGTCGTGTAGTTTTGGTGACACTGAAGCTTCCACACCACTGGTGCAAGCCTTCAGAAGGGCATCGTGGCAACAAAGGTCAAGAACCAGGAGCACGCCCCACTACTGAACCCTGCAGCCCCTCTCTGAGGAATGGATTCCCTGGAAACAATTCGGTAGAAGAAACCAAGTGACCAAGTCTGTAGGCTCTCTCTCTAATGGCTCTGTCACCTCGTTGGGACACCACTCAACAAGGAAACGGTACAAAGATTACTAACAAAGGGGGGAAATGTTCACATTAAGATGAACATAAAATTGTACAGAGGTTTACAAATACAAGGACAAGTTACAAACACTTAAGTTTCTTTCTTGGGTTAAGAATGCAGGAGGCATCTTTGTCCTCAAATACCATCTTTAAGAGTTAGTATGTCTTTTAGCATGAAAGGAAACTCCACCAAAAAATAAAAAGCAGAAACAAAAAAAAAAGAAGAAGAAGAAAAATTAAAAGAAAAAACAACAGTGCCAGAAAGGAGATGTCTGAGGAAAGCTAAGTCTCCATGGCATGTGAGTGCTCAGCTCACCTCCTTCCAGACCTGGCAGAGTGCAAACCCCACCTGGGAAAAGCCCAGGAAGAGACGAACCTCAGTGGGCTTCCCGCCAGGCTTTCCCAACCAGAGGGGTGGGGCCTCAGGGTCCAGAGGCAGCTCGATTACTGCCCTTCCAAGTATGCGGGACACAGGTGTCCTCAGGGATGACCGGGTGGGGGAGGAGGGGTGCTCAAGTCCCAGCACCAAGATGATCAGGAATGTGAATGACCGCCTGCCCGCAGGGCCCTCCACCTGCACGCTGCAGGCACACAGCCGGGGACTTAAAGGTCCCCGTGCACGTGTGCAAACAGAACATGCCCCCACGAAAACAGAGCGGCTGTCAGGACTGACACTCGGATAAGTCACGTAGCTTCTCTAAAGGGCCTGCCACAACTGTTATGCAGGCAGAAGGGCAGCTTGGAAGGTGACGGTGACGATCAAACAGGACACTGTATGAAATATAAAGCGTTCAGTAAATAGTAGTGACTGTCACATTAATACTTCAGGAATGTTCCTCCACACGCTCCATCACTTTATGGGAATTCCCAGCAGCTAGTGTTTATAATCCTACGTACAGAGAAGCAGAGGGCAAGCCAGGCATGCACCAGTTCTTCCTCCAAACTATTTTTTATAGCACATTTCTGCAAAACATGGTCAGAATTTTGCCACACCACCACTGCGAATCAAAAAGTCCAGCTCTTGGGGCGCCTGGGTGGCTCAGTGGGTTAAAGCCTCTGCCTTCAGCTCAGGTCATGGTCTCAGGGTCCTGGGATCGAGCCCCGCATCGGGCTCTCTGCTCAGCAGGGAGCCTGCTTCTCATGTTCTCTCTCTGCCTTCCTCTCTGCCTACCTGTGATCCCTCTCTCTCTCTCTCTCTCTCTCTGTCAAATAAATCTTGGTCAAATAAATAAATAAAAATAAAATCTTAAAAAAAAAAAAAAGTCCAGCTCTTTTATACAACAGATTTTTTTAGTCATCAACATTTTCCTGATGCTGGTTGTTACTCTAAACCCCCAGGTACCAAATCCATGATGACCCATCGCTCTATTAAATGATCAAAACTCCAAGAACAATATTTATATTCATTTTCTTTTAGCTAGTGAACTGAATATATATTTTCCTACCTTGACAATTTAAATGATTAAATTCACAAAAAAAATGATTTAGGCTTTTTATCTAATTTAAGTAAAATTCTTTTTAGTTTTTTGTTTTGGTTTGGTTTTTTACAGAAACGATTTCCCCTCCTCCTCCCACTTGGGAGATGTTCTGCCATCACTGAGGACTGGGAAGAGTTCTGCCAGGCAACAAATTAAATCACTTTCTGCAAGGCCTGTGCAGACCATCTCCAGCCCAAGGGCTAGAGCCCAGAAGCTGTCTGTCCCCTCAGACAGAAGAGCACTGGGTCCCTGAGAGGTGTTGCCCTCCTGTGCATGCCCGCCCACCCTCAAGTCAGGCTGGTGAGGCTGCAGGACTCCTCCTCACGAGGCTTCCAAATGGTTTTCATTTTATGCAGTTGGATTAAAGCACAGTTATTAAAATATTATTTAAAAAACACATTTGAGATATCGTAATATATGTGCTCCTTTATTAACTCACTGAACAAAGGGCGTCACGGCAGATCTAATAACCACCATAATTTCAAAGGAACGATAAGAGTAGCTCGAGTTTCAACATATCAGCAACCACCGTGATGCAGTTATGAGAATCCCAGTCATTTCTGGGAGGACTGTGAATGTCAAGGATTGTGTGATCTGCATTCACAATGGGGGGAAATACTTAATTTCAGTTAACAACTAGTGAAAATAAAAATGTAAGTTTTTCCCACCTGGTGTGCTTGGACCACCCCCCACCACCACCCAAGTCCATCGACTCACAAACAGTCCCCCTGGGTTCAGGATTCCCACTCTGGGGAGTCACTTGGAATTTCACATGATGCCATGAACCTGGGCCATCGAATTCAGCAAATCCCTGGAGTCCAGACTTGGGGCAAGGGGCTGCAGAAGGGACATTTCGAAGCAGAGGGCTCTTTTGTTGATGTGAATAACAGCAAGGCCTACTGATGTGGGGGCACAGCCCAGGGCTGGGGACCCAGCCCCCAGTCTGATGCTCTACTAGGTGCGACCCACTTCCTAGAGTAAGGCCTCTGCCAGCTTGAGAGCTGGAAGAAAGCTTCAGCGATCACTCCGTTCAGCACCACTCTATGGAAACTATGCTCTCAAAAAGCTCGTGTATTTTAAAGAAAACCCAAGACCAGCCAACTGAGCAGAAATAGTGCCCTTAAATGTTTTCCAACAAAACTTGAGTCTTTGGTTTTCATTTCGAGTGATTCTTCTACACAAAACCTCCCCAAAATTGGATCAAAACAAAAATTTAGAAAAAAAGACCAGATTTCTTAAAAATCTTTCTTTTTAAGAAATTTCTTAAAAATAAGAAATCTGGGGCGCCTGGGTGGCTCAGTGGGTTAAGCCGCTGCCTTCGGCTCGGGTCATGATCTCAGGGTCCTGGGATCGAGTCCCACATCGGGCTCTCTGCTCAGCAGGAGCCTGCTTCCTCCTCTCTCTCTCTCTGCCTGCCTCTCTGCCTACTCGTGATCTCTCTTTGTCAAATAAATAAAATCTTTAAAAAAAAAAATAAATAAATAAGAAATCTGCAGGTCAAAAGTGTAAATTATACACTGAACACAGAGGCGTGGATTTAAAAGGAAATCATGTTCAAAGAGGCCACTGCAAATGCTCGTGTCCCATAATGTTAATAAACAAATGCACTAATACAAACTGTATTTGTGTGAATGAGTACAGCTGAATCTCTCTGGTCCATGTTGCTCTGGGGAGTGGAAGAGTATGCAAGCCTTCCATCCCCAACCCTCAAATCCTACCACTGCTGTATGGGGAGAGGAGGTATAAAAAGGAAAGCAAATGGGCTCCTGACCTTGACTCTGACCCTTTCTGCACCCAAAAGAAAAGTCAACCACTCTTCTCGCTTTGGAGAAAGATTCTCTAGAACCTCTTGTCAGTGGCTAGAGTAAAAAGGGCCTTCCCAAGGCCCTCTCTGACCCCAAGCCAGCTTTTGAGCCAACTCCCGCCTGGGCTTGGACCTCTGCTCATATACACACCTGGAGCTCTATCGTAGTACCTGGGCAGGTGGGCAGGGCCACAGCAGCAGACTCTGGTCCTGTGTCTACAGCATGGGCTGAGCCCACTGCAGGACCTCCCTCCACACTAAATAAACTCCTCCTCCAACAGGAGAAGCCAGTTGGGGCCACCACCTTCCCCTGCAATCAGGGATCACCGCAGAGACACACAACCATTGCACAGCCAAAGGCACTGGGCACCCAAGGAGGCCATGGACATCTGCCGGCCATTATTATTTGCCCAAATTTGGATAGCATCCACAGGCCACCCCCACCTTCACACAGTCCCTCCCGTGCTCTCATGGGCACACACATGACAACAGCATTTTTGGACAGGCCTGAGCATTTGAGGCCTGCTCTCCTGTGGCCCAGACCTGCCCTACCCACAGGGTCCGTGGTTATAACTGCATTCCTTGCCCACTGTGGAGCTCCGAGGGCATCACGCGGAAGCAAGAATGACCCTGTGCTTACACAGGGAAGTACTTAACGCTATCCAGAAGGGTTTAAAACCGTGGGGGTGATCAGACCAGAGGCCCTTCACAGAAAAGCCACAGAACTAGATGCTACTGGCAGGAGAGAGGGTTCAAATGATAATATAGAGCACCAGAACCACCTGGGCCACTGGTTCGACAGGAAGAATCCCAAACCAGTGCTTCCCAGGAGACTCAGGCAGTAGGGCCAAAGCTGGCCCCAGGAATCTGTGTGCCTAATACATACCCCAGGACCATATTCTAGAAGCAAGGCGGCTCCAGTCTTCCCTCCTCTGGAACAGCACCAAGGGCAGTGCTACACTGTGACCACTGAAAACCCTCCTCCCTCAGAGAGAATAAATAAATCTCCCATGCAGAATTTCAAATCACTCCCAGACATAACATGCCCCTCCTCAAGGACGCAGAATAAAACTCCCTGTGTTAAGTGACTTCCTCCCCAAACTTGCTATATGGACGAGGAAAAACCAGTAAACTTTACAGTGGGGAAGCCTGCAAACACTTCAGCCAGGTGATCAAGGTCAAGAGCAACAGTGACGAGTCACATTGACAGTATGTATACCACTGAGACAAGGCACAGAAAATGGCATTTGACCTCATGCTCTCCCTCCCCAAAACCTGTAACTCCAGTCTAATCATAAGAAAAACATCAGACCAATCCCAGCTGAGGAACGTTCCAAAGGACACCTGACTGGTATTTCTCAAAAGCATACAGGTCATCAAATCAAGGAGAGCCTGAGAAACTGTCACAGCCAAGAGGAACCTCAAGAGACATGACGACTAGTGTCATGTGGAATTCTGGGTGGGATCCAGAAAAAAGACATTAGGTAAGAGTCAAGAAAATCCAAATCAAGTACAGACTTTAATTAGCAATAAGGTACCAATACCATCTTTGGAATTTTTTTGTAAATCTAAAACTATTCTAAAATTAGGGCCACCTGGCTGGCTCAGTTGGAAGAGCATGTGTTTCTTAATATTGAGGCTGTGAGTTCGAGCCCCATGTTGCGTATAAGGCTTACTTAAATTTTTTAAAACTTTAAAAAAATTATTAAAACTATTCCAAAGTTAAAGGTTTATTTAAAAATATATACGTACTATACATAAATACACATATGCAAAGCATAACATGAACGACTTTCAAGAATTACAAACTGTACTTTGGACAAGTGGGTAAAAACTAGAACGAACAAAAGGAGATAAATGTACCGAATTAGCTTAACACAATAAAATAAGGTTATTACATGGCTGGAACTCAGTACAATTTTTATGCCGTTCTTCAAATAGCATGCTATATGTACTTGAATGTGTAAGGTAAGAGACTACATGAGTTTGTAAACAACAACAAAAAACTGCCTCCCTTGAATGAGATCCAGAACAAACTAATTGAACATACATTAAATTCTCTCCTAGTCAGGCCTCCAAGAGCCAGGAATCGATGTATTTCAACCAATCTTTAAAAGTGCATCACAATACTCATATCTCAAGTTACGTTCTCATTATTCTCAAATTAAGTTAATTTGAGCACTAAGCATTAATTACAGTGTATCACAAATTAATTACAGAATATCACAAAAACTACTTTACACTAATCCACATCATCAAAAGTGAAATGTAAACTGGTTCTGTATGAAATGGAAGACAAATCACTAATTATGATTTTAATTATTTGGCATGCCACCATTAAGCTATTTCTAGACACTAACCAGAGTGAGAACAGAAACACGAAATTGGCCCACCTTTAGAAATTAGTTTCATATCAACACGCTGTCAAATGGCACAATGATTTGGGTACCAGATAAAGCAGAAGTCAACAATCTGAAACTCTGCATTTAAAATATACAAAAAGAACATCTATAATTAAGTAAGAAAGAACTTAAGTTTCAAAGGAGACACACTTCAAACCAGACTATCAGTAGGATACAAAATAAGACTGGGAGATGTCTGGACAGAAGTGGTTTATAATACTCATTACTAACCCAAGTGAAGTAATAATCTGACTAAATAAATCTTTTCTGGATTAAAATGTAATGGCACAATGCATTTATGCCATTACCAATTTAAAAAAATGAGTCAGGAAGTATTAGTGTAATACCCCATGCCAGCCTTCCCTTAAAAGCACCAAAAAGTAGCCTTACCAGTTTTTTGTTTAGTTTTGTTTGTTCTTTAAAGATTTTACTTACTTATTTGACAGAGAGACACAGCGAAAGAGGAAACACAAGTAGGGGGAGTGGGAGAGGGAGAAGTAGGGAGCTCCCCACTGAGCAGGGAGCTCAATGCGGGGCTCGATTCCAGGATCCTTGGATCATGACCTGAGCTGTAGGCAGAGGCTTAATGACAGAGCCACCCAGGCGCCCGGCCTTACCGGTTTTTAAGATCCAAAGTCTCCGGCAAATAAACAACATATAAGTAGAGTTCACATTCTCTGAAAATTAGGGACTAGCTGACCCCCCCAAATCAAGTGTTCATCCTAAGCAAAGGGGCAGCCTGAGCCTCCGCCAGGCCCTACAAGAACAGTGCCCTTCCTAGGAAGCGGGAACAGCGTGCCAGCCCAGTGGCAGCGGTGACAGAGGTTGACAATTGGCAAGTGGGACCATGGCAAGGTCTCTGGGGCCGCGTGCAGAGCGAAGTTCTTGTAGATCTCAAAGAAAAAACATTATCCTTCCCTGGAACTGCAGGGAGGTCTACCTGGCCTTGGGGACTCCCCCGCATGCCTCCTTGTACCCACTACAAGATCCCACACAGAGGGAACAGTCACTTCATAGGCTAGTGAGCTGGGCTGCGAGCTAAGTGAGAACCAGTGAGCCCAGCTTGCATCAGCTTCTAAGATCCCAGAGGGCCAGTTTTTGGGTCCCAAGCCCCCGGCACAGTGCCTCTCCCATAGCTGGCACTCCAAAGCACGAGCTGCGTGACCATGCAGCTGGGCAAAATGGGGAAGGCGGTCCAGTCTGTGGGTCAGATGAGCATGAATAACGCAGCCTTTTCTACGCTTGCGCACATGCCTTTGCCATCCTCAAACCCCATTCACCAAAAAGGAAGAGCAACAAAACTGACCATGGAACTCAGCTGGGCCCCCTTCCTGGGGAGAAACGTCTCTGAAAAGGCGCGGTGTGGTTCAAATTTTTCAACAGGGAACAGTGGGCCCATACAAGATTCTCAAAAACAGGAGCACTATGGCCCTGTTTCACAGAAGACAAAACAGAGGTTGGGAGGTTACGGGTTTGCTGCACGACCTGAGCCAAATAAGCAGCAGGCGGAGAGGAGTCTACACCTCCACTCCTCAGAGGAAGCTGTGTTTTTGCAGTTCAAATCCTGACCAGCTGTTGATGAAGTTCAGGACCACACTGTGTTATTCCAGCTCCTATTATAATTAAAAGTCAAGAAGTCAGTACAGGAAGGCCAACCTTTTATTTTCAGGGAGGAGACGTGCACACAAAGCCTGAAGGACAGCTGGGATCCGCAGCTCTGGATTCCAGCAGCTCACACACACCCCAGACCCAGTGCACTGCTGAGAGTGTGGGCCTTACCAGGCTCCTCTGGGCCACTCACAACAAGACCCCTGGTGGCCAGCCACTGTCCTGTGACCTGCGCTTTCCTCATTTACAAAGAGCTTACAACAACATATGCCTCCCTCCACCCAGGCCAGAAGAATCCAGTGATACCCAGCCTGGGCAAAGAACAATGAGATACGTTACACCGTTTCAGACCTCATACCTAGAATGCTTGAGTCTGCCCCAAGAGTTACTATCAACTTTTCAGAGGCCCTTCTCAGTCCACGGAGGATGGGAGCATTTTGGAAAAGAAAAGACTGATCGTGCTCTGAACGATCTTCACCAACAGAAATTCAAAAACTCACCAAGTGCTGATTTTTTGTTTATCCCCATAACTGCACAGGAAGAAAGAAGATAAGAAGCAACAAAGTAAAAGTAGAAAGGAAGAGCAGTACAACAGGAAGTGATTTATACAAAATAGATCTAGATAAAGCCAAGGAAATTTCTAATTGAGAGCCCTCTTAATTCCTGGGCTTATCGGACTTGGTCAAGTGGGAGTTTAATTAAAAAAAAAAAAAAAAAAAAAAAAAAGTGTGGACATCAACGTCATATTCCAGGCTGGCTAATAGGCAGCTCTGCCACTAACCCAGACAGAGACTAACAGCCAAATTATAATTTTCTCTTTCCGTTTCCCTGGATAAGGTCTAATTTGTGGTATTTTCACTCGCTCTCCCCTGAAGTGTTTATTTTTTCAGAGCTATACAAAGGCAGGAGTGAAACACTTGAAAGCTAACAGATGTGACCCACTCAAAGATTATCAGGTTGAACCTAGAATCTTACGAAGTTTAGTAATAACAACAAAAACCTTTTTCCTATGGACAGTCACCAGTTGAAAGGATTCTCAGCTACATAAAAAGATTTTGAGTGGACCAACCTCTGAAAACTGATTACTTAGTAAGAGCAATTGCGGGGGCCACCTGGGTGGCTCAGTTAGTTAAGCAGCCGACTCTTAGTTTCGGCTAACGTCATGATCTCAGGATCCTGAGATCAAGCCCACCCTTGGGCTCTGTGCTCAGCAGGGAGTCTGCTTGAGATTCTCTCCCTCTGCCCCTTCCCTTCCCACCACCGCCACCCCTCCACTTGCTCACTTGCTTTCTCTCTCTTCCTCAAATAAATAAATGCAATTGAGAAGGGACCCCATTACTTCCTTGTAAGTGGACATTCTAAGGGGAGCATGTTTTTATCACAGTTCAGCCAGATTTCAAGATGTTTCCCACAAATCAACATTATATACTTATATGGTCCAAATATGTAGAAGCAGAAAATTTGAAAAAGCAGTGTATGCCATATTTTACCACAAATGGTGTTACAGATAAACTGTGGTTAAGTCCCTTATAGTCAAGTAGGTTTCTCCTTTATATAACTGTTAAGATGTATAAATAGTGTCTAACTCTCTAAATAGATATTTTTCGTGTTTATAAAAATGGGTGAAAAAAAATGATCGCCATATGGGCAACTGTGTGAAAAAATACAAGTGCCATTAATTTAAGGGTTAAAGTAGAGAAGCATTCACTGACATCAAGGTTGCTTAAATACCAAAATTCTGGCCGGGTTCATTTTCAGTGATGGGAGCTGTCCTGTTGGTTGTAGGACGATTGGCCTCTGGCCACTTAAGACACTAGGAGCACTGCCCAGTCAAGATAACTCAAAATGTCTCCAGACACTGCAAAATGTCTACACAGGCACAATCACCCCCAGTTGAGAACCACTCATCTATATATGGGACTGGAGGTTCAAATCTCAATGAAGTTTTTTAAAATACTAACAATTTTTAAAAAAAGGATTTCTGTATTTGTAAAAGGGAATGGCTTTCATTTCTTAATCCATACCTAATAGCCAGTAAGATCCAAAAATGGATGGGAATTTACACGTACTAATGTGCATGACGATGAAGACTTACCTTCTTCCTCCAACATGTAACCCCCACCAGCCTGACACACAGAGGAAAAAAGGATCTGCCTCTCTCTTTTGGCAGGTGGAATCCGCTTTCCTGACCAGAGCTGAGCGCAGCGCACAGCCAAGTTTAAGCAGCGATGCAGTCAACACTGGAGGCTTCCTCTGTGACACATCAAGTGAGCCTTGGTTCCACCCAGGCATGCTCCAAAGTGGAAATTACGACAGCCCAGTGTGTGTGATCCCCACTCCCCTTTCTCTTTTTTAGAGGATAATGGCAAAGTGTGTTTACAGTCACCACTGGGTCTTATCTTCTGAACCATATAAAACAGACCAACTAAGAAAAGTAGGGGAAGGCACTAAAGCAGGACAGATGGATTAATAAAGGGGTAGCAGGGACAGCTTCGAACTACAAGCTAGGGATGGCCCAGGAAGGCTATACCAGAAGCACATAAAGGAAAAAACCATCCAAGAGCAGGTACTGGAGACAGATGGAAAACAGACTTGAAGATAAATGGTCGGGATGGTGGTGTACATTAAGTAAGTCACGTGCAAAGGTGAAACACGGAGTGGAGAACCAGGAAAATGGAAAGAAAAATCTGTTTTTCCGTCTTGCCTGATTCTGTTCCTCAATAGGTTTTTTTTTAAAGTGGTTTGATGAAAATTCACTATTCGCCTGTATCAAATTTCCTGAAACTGTCTCTAAAATAACTCCCTGAATCCCTTGTTATTTCTTGATCTCTTAAAAATTCTCAAGCAGTTTGCAGTTTTTATGTTAACATCCCCAAGCTGGCTTCTGTCACTCAGAGCAGTAAAAGGGCTGTTTATCACTGATCCAGACCTCTCCCAACCACCCCCCCAATACCAACAGACTTGCAAATAGGGAAACAAGCTTTTAAAGTCACTGTCCTTAAAATGGACATATGAGAACGGAAAAGAGCAACTGCTCTTTCTTCTCTTCTGCAGCCCGACTCCTGAGTGACATAATTAAACTATTTGTTGACTTGCAGACATCCTTAAATATTCAGCCAAAATTCTTGAGATATTAAACTGAGGCACATTCTCCAAGGAAAATCAATGTCGACATTGATGGGCTTTGTCTGGTAAGACAGTGGCTGTCTTACTTTCTAGGCATCTCAGTGTGACCTCAGCTTCTTGGAACAGTTATTAGCTGGCCACCCCCACCGCTGCTGGGAGAATTATTATGCTTGTTTAAGTAAAGCAATCTTTGCCGCTACTCCTCCTGGAACATGCTACATACAGAGCTGGCCACAGGAGAAACAGCTTGACTGCAAATCCAAGCCTGTGAATTCAGAGGAGCTGCTCAAGGTGTAGTCCTTCTGAAACCACTGTGTTCCCAAGTCTTGGTACAGACACACAGGCGCCTCCCTAACAGAGACACCAGACTCTTCGTTCCACATGAGGGCTACCCGCTCTGGG
Source organism: Mustela erminea (assembly GCF_009829155.1). Taxonomy (NCBI): domain Eukaryota; kingdom Metazoa; phylum Chordata; class Mammalia; order Carnivora; family Mustelidae; genus Mustela; species Mustela erminea. Next base: position 55,928,206 of record NC_045620.1, read on the forward strand.
AAAAGGCTAGCCAACGCTCTGACAGCCTCTAAGGGTCTCCCCAAAATGGAAGGTTAGATTAAGGACGGTCTGGCTTGGAATGGCGACCAATGTCAACACCCCCATCAGAAGCCTGTAACAGAAGCCTTCCGAAAATCCAGACTGACACTTGACCTGGCCTCTCTAGTGATCTGAGAAGGAGATTTTCAAAACCATTTGGGGATTCTTCAAGACACAGACATCATCAAAGCACCAAAGCAAAGCGTTTGGTGTGTTGGGCTCCAGGCCCCAAGCCCCTCCCTCCCTCCCCTCTCTTTACTACACAGAAACTCATTAAGACACAGCCGCAACTGACAATGGCCTCCCAAAAGGCATCCCAAGGAAACAGAAGCTACGTGGAAGAGCAAGAGAATCCCCAGTCCTCTCTCCGCAGTCCCCACGGTGATGGACATTGGGTGGGGACCCACCAAATAGACACATACGAAGGGGCTTCGTGCGCAGATCTGCCCAACAGTGCTAGAGGCAGGCTTGTGGGTCACTCTCAAATTACTGTTAATTTACTGTAGTAATGCTGTTACTACTCAACATGGAAACCTCCTCACTCAGTGGTGCCCTATTGCAAATCCCTCAGCGCCACTTCTCAGTGTGTGGTGCCCATTCCAACACAGGTCACCTGAAAACTCAGCAGAAGAGGGCATCCTCACTCCAGACCTTTGCATCAGACCCTCTGTGGTGGGTCGAACCATCCGAGTTTTAAGGCAAGCCCTCCAGCGATGCTGATGTCCATCTCAGAACTGGCAAGTTTGCCCATCGGAGGAGCACTGACCTCATGCATACAGCAAGGAAGGGCCGAGAGGAGAAGCAAGGCCAAGGGTACTCAGTCATGCTCCCTGTGACCCCGCAGAGCTAGCCTTCCATGGCCAGGTGAGCGGCTCTAACTCTTTGTTCCGTCCTTCCCAAGCTCAGACTTTCCTCCACTGCTTGGCTGATCAAAGAAGTTCCAGAATGAACCAATATCCAAGCTCCACTCTTTATCAATGGTTTTCCATCAAAGTTTCTCAAATATTATACCTAATAAAAGTCTATAGTACTGTTTACATATTTTCAGATACATCTCAATGAAAACATGGGTGGCCTAGCTTCGGGATTGAGAGCAGAGACCCTGAAATCAGGTGGTCTGAGTCGGAGTTCCAGACCTGCCGCTTTCTAGCTGTGGACACTCAGGCAAGGTAACCTGCTCTTTCCCTGTACCCCGATTTAGAAGGACAAAAAACACTTAATTTTTGAGAGGATTCACTGAGTTATTACTTTGTATGAAGTACTTAGAACAGTAATTACAATGTGTGATTGTGTGTATGTGTTCACGGATAAACTAATCACTAAAGAAAATACAATTTTCGCTTTAGTACTTATAAATCACGTACTTCACATCCATCAGAATTAGGTTGAATCCTAATACCCAAAAGTTACTTTACATTGGTAATTTAGCCTCTAGAATCCAAAACACATTTTAAAATCTTTGTAAAATGTACCAAGTATTTTAATTACATGTAATCGAATCTGACTTTAGCCTCTAAAATTGAGTGCATGAGATCTTACATTATTCCCTGTAACTACATGGACTACACCTTTCCCACTTGGGAGTAATAATAATTGCCATTACTATTATTCGAAATTGTTTCCACTCTGTCTTTTTAGCTTTCTCAACTTTGGAATGAACAGAATAAATGAAATGGAATCATCAGAATTAGACCCACCTGCACTCTGCAATATGGCGGCCACCAGCCTCACCGGGCTCTTGGCCACTCCAGGGCAAGAAGGAACATGATGGGCCATTAGTGCAGAACACGGCCAATTGCAAAGACCGCACACAAAGAAGACGATGTACATTATCTCACTAATAAGACTTTCCATCAATTACACGTAGAAATAAAAATATTTTAGAGCTCTTGGGTAAAATAATAAATATTACAAAAACTAGTTTTATTTGTTGGGCTTCAAATTTTCAATGTGGCTACATTGAAAATTATGTCCATGGCTCACAACTTTGGCCCACAGCAGATTTCAACAGAACAGCACTGTTCTTGACAATCACTTCAAAGGGCATCTGCGGGGAAACAGGTCACATGAAAGCAGACACACAGGACGTGCTGCACCCATTCTCTCCCCCCTCAGGGGCGTGCAAGGTTTGGAGGTGCAGGCTTGCAGCTATGCGGTGATGCCACTAGTGTAAGGGTAACACTGAATCAAGCCCAGTGGACACAAGTCTTTGAAACGAAGGTGATTATAAACTTTGGTCTTGTTACCGTCGCTAGCAAAGTGCCATTCAGTGTCTAGACACAGATGACTACAATGGCTCAGGGTACAGGGCAGAGGCGGGGGTTGGGGGGGTAAATTTAGAAGCTGGGGGAAACACAAAGAGAGCCCAGGTGTGCAGACCCATGCATGCCACACAGAGGACTTGGGACAGTGGTCTGATGTGGACCAGGGCCAGTCTGGAATCACAGTGCGGTGAGCCGGACAGATCGGCAAGAGTGATCAAAAGGGACTCTGACAGTCCATGCACAAGAGGAAATCAAAAGTACAGCAGGACTCAGAGGCAGGAGAGCTTCCAGTGGGAAGATCACTAAGTCTGGGGATGGGGGAGGTGGGTATTCAGGGATGACCGAGTGAGTCACTGATGGAGCTCTTAACTGAGAAGGCCTGCAAGTCAAGAGACAGTGGACATGCAGACATCTGCTTGTGAAACTGAGAGTTTTAGGTGGGCACGATCAGTAAGAAGCTGGATAATTCACGTGAATGACGGACTAAGTGAATAAACGATGAACATACCGATCTGGAGCGGGAGAGCTGTCTGCCACACAGACCTCCCTCTGCCTTCTGCCATCATCCTGCACAACCCAAACTGACCTGAGCCAGAAGCGGGCATACAGCGCTCAGGCCGTACCTGAGCAAACTCGGGCCTGCACCAGCACCGAAGGGACCCCTGCTGACAACCGGAGGCTGCAGGGTCACAGCAACAGAGGCCCAGAGGGGATGGCCTTGCCCTCCCACTTTGCTCTCTTCACCCAGGGCCAAGAAGCGCTTTCACGGCCATACAAACCCAGTGCTTTCCCTAGATCTGATATTTTATCACAATCCTGATCCCAAAAAAACCTACCTCCACTGAGGGGAAGCATCCATAACTGCATTAGGTCAGCACTGCTCTCTCCCCTTAATCATCCCACCTAAAATCTGACCAGCATCTGGAAGCCCGGTGCCAAGGATCCTTCCCTATGCTGAGGCTGTGTGGCTAGGAATGAGCTGCCATCCCCTCCTTACCTCTGCTCTGTAACCACCCCTGGCAGGTGTCCTCAAATACCCAGATTCCAGATCTGGGTGAAGGAAGCAAGAGGACTTCCCAAGATGATCAGTCTTGTTTCCCAACACAGAGTTACACACTGGTATGAACTGACTTGACCCAGCCCCCTCCCAGTATGTTGAAGCTCTAAGCCCCAGTGTGACTGCATTTGGAGACAGAGCCTTTGAGGAAGTAATTAAGATTTAGTGAAGCCGTATGGGTGGGGCCCTAATCCCACAAGACTGGTGACTTTGTAAGAGGAAAAGCCACCAGAGACTCTCTCCAGGCAGAAAAGAGAGGACACACAAGGACAAAGCAAGAATGTGCCCTTCTACAAGCCAGGAGGAGAGGCTCACCAAGAACTGAATCTGCCGGCCTTTGATCTTGGCCTTCCCAGCTTCCAGAAGGATGAGAAACAAATTTCTGTTTTGCACCCGGCCTGTGCGGTTCTGTTTCTGTATCCAGAGCACACGGTGAGCAAGAACAAGCACACTTCCACTTGCAGGCACTGTCTAGGGTGATGCTGGCTCCCAGCACCGAAGCGAAGATAAAAGTTTCACTCGAACTGCTCACTGACACGGTCTCCCCGAAACAGCTCACCTTCAGAGAGTCAATGTACACGGAGATCCTGGTCGCGCCTGCGACGTGACAAAGGCATCCACGCAAGTTCTGTGCACTCCGCTTCCCAGCGGGACGAGCTAGCACATCATAACCTTACAAAAACAGCTCCCCAGCACCCTTCTGGGGTCCCCCACCTGCCATCTGCTTAGCCACAGGGCTAAGGGCACAGGGCTCCGATGGGAAGCACTTACCACCCTCAAGTTCAAGCTCTGTCCTCCCTGCTGTTGTCCCTGAGCTCTAGACTCCTCACGGAGAAAGAAGGACCAGAGCCCATTTTACCACGTTATTTCAAATATGAAACAGGATGGCATGTGTGGAACGCCATTTGTAAACCCTTAATTAGCATGTCAGTATTAACACCGATTACTTTTATCTGCCTACGGCACTTCGGATCTTCATGAGCCACTGACCAGCACAACTACCAAGAGGAAACTGCAATATTTAAGTTTGGAATGTGCTGGAAGCTTCTTCTCTTAAAAACATGAAAAATACAAAGGGGAGGAAGAAGTAAGGTGGAGCTAACAAACTCAGTGACCCAGCCAGGCAACAAAGGCTTTGCCCCGAACTGCCAGTTCAGGCTGGCACGCACAATCCACTGAAAAGCATATGCACGGAGCCAAACCTACAGGTGGTTATGCAACCGGGTTTGTTTCTTGTTTTGCTTTTTGTTTGTTTTGTTGGGTTTGTTTTGTTTTGGTTTTTGGTTTAAGTTTAGCTGCAGGACTATAAATGACTCTTCTGACCAAGATCTAAGCAAATAGAGACGCCACCAGACCAAATGCACCCATTGTCTGGACATCCTGGGGACAAAACCTTCCACGATGTCATAGGTTCTGAGCAGATGTACAAAGATCCTGGAGATCTTTCATTACTCATATCTCCGTGGGAACCTAGAGCCCCAATAACTCAACATGCTCAGAACTCGGTATTCACGTGTTTAGTTAGTATTCGTTGGGAACCATGCCTATAAGGTATGAACACAAGAAATCATAGGACAAACTGTGACATGTGTATATGTGTGGGGGGGAGTGAATATAACTTGCTAATGTTTATTATACCTTCAGAAATACATACTTTGAGATCTGTTCAAAGTAAAATGCAGGAAAAGAAAAAACAGTCCAATTTTTAAAACTGTGTTACTAAAATGGCCTAAAGAACTAGGAAACTGTTTTTACTTTAGCTGCATACTTTTGATAACCAGTTAAAGGCTGTCTTGACCTCTTTCTAAGTTGTCTGAACTCAAGCATTTAACAACACACATGATAGCGCTTTTTAACTTAGGCCCTTTGAAAACATGCCATGAAAGGTTTCCATCACTCATCTGAAGAAAGAGAAACCATTTGGAAGTACCATTTGCTATCCCTCTGGATGGGAAAACTAATTCCCTAAGCCTCTGGGGTGAGTCGTGGGGAGTTTCCAGTTCATTTGTGAAAAAAAGTTTAGCTTACTAGTTTTCCCAAACATTGCCCACTGCCCTCCCCTGCAGGTCCAGCAAGCAATTTTCAGCTCCTCAGCTAGCCGGCCTCATTCTGAATGATGGAGAACCACGTCCACAAGCCCTCTCTGCCCCCAGCACACGCTGCAAGTCAGTCTGGGCCATTGGAAGCATGTGTATCCCAGAGAGCAACACAGCCTCATTTAGCCAGGGCAAATTAAGCTAATGCAAGTTATCAAGTAAAGGACTCCAGGTTATTCCAGGCAATCAGGAAGTCTTTAGGGTATTTCAAAGGTTATCGAGTTTGTGCACATGAAAGGAAGATTTCCGGTGTATTTAATATGGATGATAATGCCTTTCTCAAATACTGTGTACATAAGATCTGCTGCCGGTTGGAAAACCTCAATAATCCCCCAATGCAAATGACAGGGTAGGGTCACAGATTTCAGGGAAGGAGAGAAGTTAAGCATATAGCATGTAATAAAGCAAAACTCGAAGCCTGGAAACTGAGCACAGTTCTTAGAAATGCACCTTAAACAGGCCACCCATTTAAAAAGGGCCCATTTCAGGACGCCTGGCTGGCTGAGTCGGCGGAGTAGGGGACTTCTGATCTCGGGGTTCTGAGTTCCAGCCCCACATTGGGTAAAGAATTACTTACAAATAGAATCTTTAAATACATAAATACATAAATAAATAGGGGCCAGTTTCTCTACAAGTGGGCAGAGGCGGGTGACGGAGTGGTCAGTTCCACCGGTGTTGATTTGCCACCCAGTTTGATCCTAAGTTCGGTGATCCACACTGTCATGTGTTTCCGTAGCAGCTGAGAAGCTCCGAGCCCAGATGAGGCCTAGCGGAGAGGAAGGAGAGTCAAGCATCTTCTCCACAAGCTCCCCACCGCTTGAAGTTCTCAATGTCAGCCTCCAAGTAGTTGCAGCCAGAAGACCACAAACATCCGGCCTTTCTCTCCCATCAAAAGTACATCTCACCCACCTCAACAGGAGAAATAATTAAGGTAGGATTTTCCCTGGTCACTGGGAAATAGCTGGTCACTGCTTCACCAGCCTGGTTAACACCCATTTCTTGGGAAATCCCTGTTCCAAACACCTGCATCAACAGCCCCAGCTCCCAGTTAAGCCCATTTTCTCTCCATGCATTCACTACCACCATTCCCCTTCTAGGTCTATAAACACCAAACATGCTGGAATCCTGTTAATTTACCCACCTATCTAGGAGCACCTGGTAAGGGCATTAAGAGAGTGTTCAGAAGCAAAGTTTAGATCTGTTTTGATTAAGTTATAGTAGCCCTGGTTAATTTCATTTTCACTCATTTGAAGATTTGAAAAGCAGGGCTGCTAACAATATCAAACGCAATGGTATGAAACACACCCTAATTACTCTCATTCCTACCCAAATCCCTTCCAGAAGGCAGAAGCCAGGGCTGGGCCTGAACCAGGAAGGGCCTCTCCTACCTGCAGGTCCTGGGCTAAGTCAATGCCCACTGGCCTCTGGGGTACAGTTTCTGTTTGGGTCAATGGAAGGAGGAGGCCTGCAAGATTTGTAGGTTCCTGGGGCCCAGCGCTGGGGCCTGCTCATCCCATTATGCAGACACAAACTTGGCAGATATAGCCTTAAACCTGTTGGCAAAATAAACAAAACCAAATAAAGGGGAAACCGCCAACCGGAACTGTCTGAAGTGAGAGGCCCACCATACACGTTCCTGCTTTGTCCCTGAAGCTGTTACAATTGCTAGTTAAAGTCAGGTGCCTGAGGTTCATCAGTCAATGACACCCCCTCCGCCCGGCATCCTGCGCAGACCTTCCTCAGCGATCGTTATTGTCTACAAATTAAAGCGTTTTTGCAAATTAGATACCTCTACACAATGCCACGCTAACTGCGCTCACAAGGGAGTTACCTTCAGTGCCTTAAAAATCACACACCGAATTCTTCCAGAACCACTCGGTGCTTAAATCACCCTGAATAAACCGAGAGGGCAGAGCGATGTGAGAAACTTTTCTTTCAGGTGGCTGTGAGAGAGTCATGTAAATCTGGGACAGAACGCAGAGCCTGGAACCCATCACAAAGCGCCCCTCGCCCAGGCGAGGACCTCCTTTATGCGATGTGACAGCAAGCTTTGTGCGGGATCGTAAATAGTTGCCATAAACACAGTAAGTTCTCCGGGCCACGCTCGGCCTCCCGCGTCCCCGCGCCGTGGCCGGGCGAAGCGGGGCTATTCTTCCCGGAGACTCTCGCCACGGCGACCCCGGCCACCGAACGGTCCCACGCCGGCCCCCGCTTCGGTGCCCGCCGCTGCCGGCCCACAGGCCGGACGCACCCCCCGCCTCCCCGCCCCACGCGCCGGGGGGTCTCTGGTCCCGGGAACGCGCCGCCCAGGCCCTCCTGCGTCCGCCCGCCGCCCTCGCCCCCGCCCCCCGCGCCGGCCCAGAGAAGGTGAAGGGGGACGCCCGGAAGGCGGACGGGAAGGTGCGGAGCCAGGAGGTGCCCGGCAGTCGCGGCCGCGGGGGGCCAGGCCGCGGCGGGGCCCCAGGGCACCCACGGAGCGCCGAGGGCACCGGCCCCCCGGCCCCTCCCCCGGCGCGCGCCAACTCCGCCGCGCGACCCAAGTTCGCGGCCCCCGCCCCGAGCCCGCCCGCAGCGCTTACCTCGCCGTGGGCCGCCCACCGAGGCCGGAGGGCAGCGGCGCGGGTCCCGGGGCGGCGGCCGCTCAGCGCCCGCCCAGGCGCCGCTCTTTGTCTGCGCCGCTCCCTCCTCCCGCCGCTCGGGGGACGCTGCCAGCCCGGGCGGACCCCGCCGGCCCGACCGCCGCGAGCCTCCCGCCGCCGAGCCCTCCCCGCCGCCTGCCGCCCGCTCGGCCGCGCGGCTCCGGCCTGACGATCCCCGCGGCGGCGGCGGCGGCGGCGGCGGCGGCGACCCTCCCCCGGCGCGCTGCGCCCGCCTCCTCCCCGCGCTTCCTCCTCCCCCTCCTCCAGCCGCTCCTCCCCGGCCGCGCCGCGACACCGCCCAGGGGCCGGCCCTGGCCCGCGCGCGCGGCGGGGACCCGACACCCACCTGGGGGCGCGCAGGCAGCGCCGCGGGCTCGGCCTGGGCCAGGAGACTAGGCGCTCCGGAGCGGCGGGCGCGGCGGGCGCGCGGGGTCGGCGCCGACCGGGAGGAGAGGTTCCCGCTCCCCAAACTGCTGGCTCCGGGAGTGGGGCAGCGGTGGGGGTGAGCCAAACAGAGAGGAAATAAAGGCAGCAACTTCCAGCCTCGAGTAACTGCTGGGTGCCCTTTCCATCCTCTTTCTGTTTGATTTTCTTATCACGACGCTCTAGTTGTTTGGCGACCGGCCCCCTCCCGGAAGCATTCCCACGGCACTCTCAGCAAAGCAGGCCTGTGGTCCATCAGAAAAGTGACTTACATAAAAATGTCACTTCCTCTCTGTAATTGCTTCTGGGCATTTTTATTTATTTGCCTTGTATCTATTTACTTTCCCAAACAAACACTTTGGTACTCCATCATTCCCGTCGGAATCACTTAAGAGGAAGAGAGGGAACTCAACCCTCCCCTCCCTCCCCGCCCCCGTGCCCGCTATCCCTCTCAAGCGTGCCCACCAGGCAGAACCATGGAAGGAGCTGCCACTGGTAGTGGGACTGGTCCAGTCACCGGGCCACACGTAGGGGGTTACTTGTAAACAAATAAGGAAGATTAAAACCCAAGAGGAAGGGGAAAGACAAGTTTTCCTAGAACAGGCACAGGCATCCAGATGTCTGTTCTCCCGTCTCCTTCCCATCTGGCTTTCCAAAAGGAAATCCTACTATTCAAATGATTCTGATTTCCTGACGGAATAGCCTGGATCCATGTTAATGAGATTCTTTCTTAGACTCCTGGCTTCTCATTATTATTAAGGCAATAAGGATTTACCCAAGGTGACAAGGCTGTATCATCTGAATCATTCATCCCCTGCCTTGTTCCCAAAAGGAAGTACCCAAATAGGATAACTACAACCAGTATAACTTTGAAGTCACAGTACAGTGTTTGACTTTCTGCTTTTTCGACCGTGGAACCTTGCACAGGTGTTTCTTAACCAATCTAAAATCTAACAAATGAAGAGATCATATTTACCTACTTCCTATGTCAGTCCCTGGCACCTTTCCTCTCTATAGGGAGCACTCAGTAGGTGACCAGTTCGAAGTAGGTACAGTACACTGAGCAGCAATGGGTCCAAGATCAAGGAATCTGGATAGCTGGCTTCTCTTTGACCTTGGGAGAGAGGTACCTTGGTCATTCTTTTGTCTTATTAATAAGGAAAGCAGAATCATTATAAATGGTCTGGTCCAATTTTAAATTAGTTTACCCAAAATACATATAATAACATTGACCCAGTTTTTAACTTGTGTGCTTTGTAAACCATCACTGAATCATCATTCTTGAACTTCTCTTCCTTTTTCCTTTATTTACAAAGGTAAAGTCCCTGAGGACATTCTCTATCTAAAATCCAGAGTCCCTTTCCTAATCTTTATCCTATGCAGTTTTCAGAAGGACATGGCATTTCTGCTATTACCTGAAATTCAGTCATCTTTTCACCTATATAACATGTCTACCTTTCTGACCTTTCCACATCTGTCCCTTACAGAGCATGTTGTCCTTCCAGCTTCTAACAGTAATAGTCCCAAAGCAGAATTTGGCCCTTTGTTTTTATTCTGATATGTGTCTTTTTTTTTTTTTTTTTAAGAGAGTTCTCTTTTTTTTCTTTTCTTTTTTTTTTTTTTTTTTTTTAATATGCTTCCAGTATGGATGGTCAGTGATTAACTCCCAGATCTGTAACCTTAGAGGGTTCCCCAACTTGTCTCTCTGGAGCTCATCAACTCTTCAATATCTCCAGGTTCAGAATGAAATTTATCTCCTTTCCAAAATAGCTCCTCCGCTACAGTCTCAGATTTGGCCAAGAATCCACCAGGTGTCTCAGCTCTGGGAGGAACTTCACTGCAATTCCATTTCCTCCTTACCTCTCCCAAGGTCTCCCCAAGGGCAGTGAGAAGAGGGCACTAGGTGATCTTGGGATTCCTCTCCCTTCTAAATCTTCATGATTCTGAGTCCTGGTGATCTTGAAACAGCTCTTTTTATTTTCTTTTCCTTTTCCAGTGGTACCTTCCAAATTTTTACATTATTACTGATAACACTTATGAAGCTTCTTTTAGTTCTTTATATATATATGTATAAAGATGATATGTATATAATATATATGATATATATAGATATATCATCTGTAACTCACACATGATAGTATTATCCTCATTATATACATGAAAAAAATGGAAACTATGTGAAGGAACTGGGGTCAGAACTGAACATACTGACTCTAAGATTCCTGTTTTTTCCAGGTACACCCATTACCTTCCAGTTAGCCTCCTGTCATTTACTTCCTCCCGTCTCCCAAATTTATGCTGGATATCAGTGTCGCTGAAGTCTTCCTAAAAATTGCATCTATCTTGCCTCGCCCCTGCTCAAAAAAAAGCCACGGTTTGCATTGCCCACCACAGTTTCTCAAAAGTTCTCTGACAGCTGAAGGCTTGAGGATCTGCTCCTGAGAAGGCTGAGGAACTGAGCCCTAAGAGGCCTATAATCATTTCCTCACGGCTATCTTAATAAATTACCTGAAACTGTATGGCTTAAAACACAGTTTATTCTCTCAGACTTCTGCAGGCCAGAGTCTGAAATCAAGGTGTGAGCATGCTCTCTCAGAAGGCTATAGGGGAGACTCCTTCCCTGCCTCTTCCAGCTTCTGGTGGCTCCAGATATGCCCTGACTTGTGGAAACATCACTCCAATCTCTGCCTCTGTCTTCCCATGGCCTGACCCCCTGTGTGTTCTGGCCCCTTCTCTCTTGTCATTGGATTTAGTACCCCACCCCCACCCCCCCATTCCAGGATGATCCCATCTTGAGATCCTTACTTATCACAACTACAAACCCCTTTTTCCAAATAAGATCACATTCACAGTTTCCACATAAACATAGCTTGGGGGCCACCATTCAACATGGGGGAGACATTTCTTTCCAGCTGTTGTTTTGTCTGAAAATGTATGTCTCTGCTTTCTACTATATAGAATGCCCAGTTTGTTTTACTATTGAAATGTCTCCAATAATGAAATATTGAAAGTGAAAAAGTATAAATCTGGGGCACCTGAGTGGCTCAGTTGGTTAAGCATCTGACTCTTGATTTCGACTCAGGTGATGATCTCAAGGTTGGGAGATCAAGCCCTGCCATGTTAAGATTCTCTCTCTCCCTTCCTCTCTCACGCTATAATAAAAAGAAAAAGGATAAGCCCTTCCCCCAAAATCAATTCAGCATTAAATCCTAAGACTTATCTTTCAAAGCCTTCTCAAACTTAGTCCTACCACAGCAATCTCATTGTTGACTCTGTCCCAATTTACTCCAGTAAATTTACTCCAGTGACTCTGCTCCTCATTCTGTGTCCCACATAGTCACACCAATTTCTGCCTCAACAGTGCAGACACAGGAAGGAACTCCTCTTCCCCCTCCTCTTCCTTCAGAGTTCTATTCAGAGCCTCCTCATTGGACTCATGGGAAACCCAAGGTAAGGTTGAGGGTGTTGGGTCAGACTTCAGAGGCCCACAGCCTGCTACAAGCCCATGATTTGAGATCATTTAACCTCTCTGGGTCTCAAATAGAAGTAATGCTACTTTTACAAAAAACTGAGAATAAGTGAGGTAATGTAAACAGTTCTCAATTGTGTGTTTGGCACACATTGCAAACATTTGTATCAGCTTTTCTATGACCTTCTATCTTAACATCCAGTTTAATTAAACATATCTGGTATATTTCTATTTGTAAGGTATTATGAGAGAGAATTCAGGAGAAATGAGGATAAATTGAGATTTTAATCTCAGAGGAAGGATAAGACCAGGACACAAATAACTCTAATATACAACTAAATATGAAAAGCACCAAGGGAAATATGTCCTGGGAGTCAGAGGAATCTTTGGATTTTATGATAGATGGTGGCATTGGGAGTGGACCTTGAGAGACCTTGGCCACCCTCTAGCCTGCCCCCTTCCTGGTTTTAGGGAGGCCCCCCCGGCTGACCTTGGGGGAAGCAGAGTGGGTTTCTCCATCCATTTATTCTCCCTGTGAGAATAAATCGTCTGGGATTGACCGATAGAAACTTCTCACTCAGGACTTTGAAACTGGAGAGTGTGGCAGAAAAGAAGAAAACAAGATTCAGTTGGCTTTTATGGGAAGGGTCCCAGAACTTCCTTACAGAGATGTTAACCCGCTCGGTCCTGGCCCCTTCTCGGAGCTCCTCCAGCCCCACTGCAAACTACTTAATATCCTTCCCATAAATCCCTGTTCTGCTTAAGGTAACCAGAGGCACTTCGCCTTCCTGCTACCCAAACCCCTGAATGACACAAACTATAGGATTTTGAAGTTAGAGACAGGGAGGAAATTCCCGGTGCAGGGAACTTAGAACCCTGAGCATAGGGGGAATGTGGGAGGTTTCCATAGGAACAGGAAATGCCACCAGTTGCCTCCATGGAGCAGAGGACACCAGCAAGGATCCAGAGGAGATCAGACCAAGGAGATATGGTAGTTAAGAATCACCGGGCTTGGTGGCAGGATAACTCATTAGGCGTGCCTACCAAGGAACACCTGGAGGTAGGAAGAGAGGTGATGCGTTGCACTACTCAGAGACGTAATAACTCAGACTTGGGTGGTGCCTATGGATGGGCAGTGGTGTAGGAGAAATTAAGGAGAAAGTCTCACAAGGAACTGACAAGTGATCAGATGTGGGGAAGCAAAGGAGAAAAGACATCTACTATAACCTTAGGGTTCGGATTTGGATGCGAGCGAAGATGATGGTGTCAATATCACCGATAGGAAAGCAGGGTAAACTGGTTTGAGAGGGATAAACAGTTCTGGTTTTGTCCCTTAACTTAAATTGAATGTACATTATTGCCAACTTACTACACAGACATTGTTCTACCCATAGTACAGAAATAAGCAAGTCACAAGTGATGTTTGGCTAGGAGAGTAGCTATTAGCGTTCTGGGTCTGGAATAGTCCAGTGGAGTAATGAACCATACTGCCCCATAATTGTGGCATCCATCTTAGCACGGATGGAATCATCCTGAGGGCAGAGACCAAGTCCAATTTTCCTCGGCAACTTCAGCGTCTTTTCTCCTGTACCCAGTATGAGCAGACACTTTGTAGATCTGTAATAACCGATGGAAATTCTGCACCTCCGTGAATTTGCCAAAGGCAACAGAGGACAGTGAGCTTTAGTGAGGAGACCTAAAAAGAGACCTTTATGAACTCCCTGTAAGAATGTCAAAACAAATACTGTGGACTTGCAGATTTCACTATTTCATTTTACCTACATTAGCGGAGGGGGATGGGACAGAAACACGAGTCTGGAAATGGCGTGGTAATTTCTTACCCAAACTCCTAAGTACCTTCTCATTACTTCTTCAGATTCGAGAGAGCACTGGCTAGGAACCCATGAAATTCATCTCTCAGCCACTGTCAGGATTAAGTTTATTTAAAAAAAAAAAAAAAAAAAAAATCACAAATACAAAGAGTAAGGTTCATAGAAACCCCCCCCCCCCAAAAAAGAAGACATTTTCTATGTCTTGTCAATGCAATTCTCCTGCTTCTAGCTCTGAATTATGATCTGGATTTCAGGAAATGGCAATGCATTATCTAAGTTTTTAAATGAAAGAAAAACAGGCAAGGTGATAGTCTAAAGTTGAGTCCAATTTAGGGTAAAAAGAAAAAGAGCAGTAAGTGTACTCTTATGCTCTCCAGTCTGTCCTATGCATTCTGTCCAGGAACACTTACTGTGATAATAGATCTATACAGTATAACTTTCGAACTTGAAGTCAGCTTGCTCCGACATATAAAAATGATCAAACTTTAAATTGTTTGTGATTATTAGCAGCAGGGAAGAATTCATTTTAGATAGGAAAACTTTTAAGAGAGCTCCATAACTTTAGACAAGCTAAGAGGATTTTGCTCAAATTTCCATTTTGAAATCTGCCTTTAGGGGAACATCACATATGAAACATTTCTGTTAGATACAATAAACCCTCAATTAATCAGGATGCCTCAGGAGGGAGGTGTTCTGCTAAATTAAATTTTCATTTTGGGTGAGGATTAACCAGAAAGCCCCTTTAGCTGGAACAGAAGTTGAAATTTATATATATATATATATAGCAAGCTGATATCTTACCTTAAAAAATGCAGTGGTACATGAAATGAGTCTTTCTTTGATGTTGGGGTGCACGTCATGCCTCAGAGTCATCGTTCTGAAGAGGTACCTTCATTTTACAGTGCTAAATATATGGAGGCTTGGGCAGAATCTGTACTAAGGCAGAGCCATGTGCCAAAATGACTTTTTAAAAAATTAACGAAATTCATGTGTTTTCCTGCATTTGTTTTCCCAAAGAGGGAGATTGCCACTTAATGAGGTTTTCACTTACCTAAAGTCTCGTTATTCAGTGTTTTACCTATATATTTTAAAGGGGAAGACTTCTAAACTAGAAAGCAATTCCCAGCTTGGGTATTGATGAAGAGAACGGTGCTTTTTTCATCCCATTCTTGACTGAAACACAAATGAGGTGATGAGAAAGTATGTTCTGGAAATGCCGCCATGTGATATTGCTTTCACTTTGCTGTCTGTGTCGCCTCTCAGAACAGCTCTATGGTCCGTGCATTTCATGGGGCATTTTATGGAAATGGCTGTTTGAGAAATGATACTGTCTAGTTTGGTACCTAGTAGTCAGGGACACCCTCCCTTCCAGAAGCATTCTCCATTCAGTATTTAGTAAACTCTGCTTGGAGTTTCCCTCTCTGCCCCGCCCCCCACCTCCACACCCATGCTGGAGCACTTAACCACAAATGCCTTGACTGGCGATCATTTACATCTTTATGATATTTAAACAGGACAAATGGATTAAGAGCAAGAGAGATTAAGAGCAAGAAATCTCTTTGAATTCCCCAGATCATCTCATACCAAGTTGGCAGTTAATAATGGTTTTTTGAAGGCATGCTGTATGATCAAACCATTTAGAAATACTGTTTTTGTAATGCAGATGTTTACCTATGTATATTACAAGTAATTATTAATGCTATCATTATTCATTTATTGTGTTCTTACTACTTGCCAAGCACATGGTCTGAATTTCATAGCCCAGTGAGGGAAGGCTGATGATCTCCATCTTACAGGTAAGACTTAAAAAGCCCCAAGCTTGTCTAAGGTCACAAAGGTAACGGGGTGGTGATGGAATTTTTTTGTGACCTCTTGTACAAATATTGACTCACAGGATGCCTGTGAAATACAGCCAAGATTAATAAATTACACTTACTTTATTTTCTCACTAAATCACTTTCCTAGTGAATTACTTTTTCCCCTATGACTTCTTTATTTTATAGCTCAAGTTTGTACTTTTTGATTCCCTTCAACCATTTCACCCCCCACCCTCTCTGCAAACTAACCTGTTCTCTGTGTCTTTGAGCTTGTTTTGTTTGTTTTGTTTTTAAAAGTCCACATATAAGTGATATCATACAATATTTGTCTTCCTCTGTCTGACTTATTTCACTTCGCATAATGCCTTCAAGTTCCATCCATGTTGTTACAAATGGCAAGATTTCATTTTTTTATACGGCTGGATAATATTCCACAATACACACACGCACACACACAAACACACATGCACACACACACACACAACCCCCACCATTTCTTTATCCATTCAGCCACTGGTGAACACTTAGATTATTTCCAGATCTTGGCTTTTGTAAATAATGCTACAATCAACATGAGAATATGCATATTTTTGGTACCGTTTTTTAGTTTTGTTGGATAAATACCCAGAATTGGAATTGCTGAATCATGTTATTTCTATTCTTAATTTTTTGACGACCCTCCATACTATTTTCCACAGAGGCAGCACCCATTTACACCTCTGTCTATACCGTACGAGTGTTCCCTTTCTCCACACCTCGCCAACAATTGTTATTTCTTGCCTTTCTAATAACAGCCCTTTTAACAGGTTGAGGTAGTACCTCATTGTGGTTTTGATTTGCATTTCCCAATGAGGAGTGCTTTTGAACATCTTTTCAAGTAACTGCTGGCCATCTGTATGCCCTCTTTGCAAAAATTGTATTCAGATCTTCCGCCCATTTTTTAATCAGATTTTTTTGCTATTGAATTGTATGAGTTTTTCATTTATTTTGGATATTAACTCCTCATCAGATGTGTAATTGTCAAATATTTTCTTCCATTTGGTAGTTTTGGTAGTTGCTTTTCCATTTTGTCGATGGTTTCTCTGGCTGTGCAGAAGCTTTTGAGTTTGATGTGGACATTTTTTCTGTTATTGCCTTTGCTTGTGGTGTCAAATCCAAAAATTTATTGCCAAGACGGATGTCAAGGAGCTTACTGCCTACGTTTTCTTAGAGGAATTTTATGATTTCAGGTTTTACATTCAAGTCTTAATCTAATACGAGTTCATTTCTATGTATAATGTAAGATAGTGGTCCAATTTTATTTATTTACATGTGGCTGTCTAGTTTTCCCAACACCATTTATTGAAGGGACTATCCTTTCCCCATTTTATATTCTTGGCTTCTTCGTCTAAATTAATTCACCATTTGTCGGGTTTACTTCTAGGCTCTCTATTTTATTTTATTGATCTCTATGTTTGTTCTGTGCCAATACTATTGTGATTAAAATAGCTTTGTAATACAGTTTCTAATCAGGGATCATGATGCCTCCAGGTTTGCTCTTCTTTCTCACATTTGCTTTGGCTCTTCATGGTTTTTTGTGGTTCCATACAAGTTTTAGGGCTGTATTTTTTTTTTCCAAAAAAAAATGTCCCTGGAATTTCTATAGGAATGCATTGAATCATTAGATTGCTTTGAGTAGTATGGACCTCTAAACAATATTAGTTTCTTCAATCCATAAGCACATGATGTTTTTCATTTATCTGTTGTCTTCCTCAATTTCTTTCATCAATGTCTTATAGTGTTCAGTATACAGAAGTTTTACCTTCTTGGCTAAATTTATTCCTTGGTATTTTATTCATTTTGATCCAGTTGTAGTAGGATTGTTTTCTTAATTTCTCTTTGTGATGGCGTGTTATTAGTGTATGGAATTGCAACAGATTTCTGCATATCAATTTTGTATCCTGCAACTCTACTGAATTCATTTAGTAGTTCCAATAGTCCTAATTTCTGGTGGAGTTTTGAAGGTTTTCTATGTAAAATATCATGTCATCTGCAGATAGCGACAGTTTTACTCTTTCCTTTCAAAGCTGGATGACTTTTATTTCTTTTCTTGCTTAATTGCTCTGGCTAGGACTTCCAATACTATGCTGAATAAAAGTGGTAAGAGTAGAACATTCATGTGTTGTTCTTGATCTTAGAGGAAAAGCTTCTAGCTTTTCATCATTAAGTATGATGTTAACTGTGGACTTGTCATGTATGGCCTTTATTAAATTGAGGTCTTTTCCCTCTATGCATACTTTGTTCAGGGTTTTTATCATAAATGGATGTCGAATTTTGTCAAATTTTTTTTCTGCATCTGTTGTGATGGTCATATGATTTTTACCCTTCATTTTGTTAATGTAATGTATCACAGTGATTAGGTTATGTTGAACCATCCTTTCATTCCTGGATCATGGTAAATGATCTTTTTAATATATTGTTGAATTAAATTTGTTAATATTTTATTGGGGATTTTTTAAAAATCTATGTTCATCAGGGATATTGGCCTATAATTTTCTCATCCGGTGACATCTTTGTCTTGTTCTGGTATCAAGTTAATATAAACCTCATAAAATGAGTTTGGAGGGATACCTAGGTGGTTCAGTGGGTTAAAGCCTTTGCCTTCGGCTCAGGTCATGATCCCAGGGTCCTGGGATCGAGCCCCACATCGGGCAATCTGCTCAGGAGGGAACCTGCTTCCTCCTCTCTCTCTCTCTGCCTGCTTCTCTGTGATCTCTGTCTGTCAAATAAATAAATAAAATCTTTAAAAAAATGAGTTTGGAAGAGTTCCTCCTCTTCTATTTTTTGGAGGAGTTTGAGAAGGATTAGTATAAATTCTTCTTTGAATGTTTGGTAGAATTCACCAGTGAATCCTTCTGGTTCTGGACTTTCGTTTGTTGGGAACTTTTTGATGACTGATTTAATCCTCACCAGTAATTAGTCTGTTCAGGTCATCTATTTCATCATGATGCAGACTTGGAAGATTGTATGTTTCTAGGAATTTAGTTGTTTCTCTCAGTTGTCCTATTCGTTGGCATTTAATTATTCATAGTAGTCTCTTCTGACCCTTTGTATTTCTGTGGTATCAGTTGTCACTTCGACCATTTCATTTCATCTCTGATAGTATTTATTTCAGTTCACATTGAATTCTAAACAGAGTTCCTGATTCTCCCCCACCTCACTCTGATTTTATTAATCACTTCTGATGTCTACAGCGGACTAAGGCCTTGTGGTGTGGGGGTGTGTGTGATACCTGCAAACCATATGGACTCAGGCTGGAGGGAAGTACAAGCTCCCCAAGGTGGTCCTCCAAGTCAAACTGGCTGGGGAATTTGTTTCCTATTGCTGCCATAGCAAATTACCACAATGTCAGGGGCTCAAACAATGCAGATTTCTCACCCTACAGTTTTGTGAGTCAGAAATCCAATGCAGGTCTCATTAGGTTAAATTCAAGGCATTGGTAGAGCTGTGTTACCTTTTGTAGATTATAGGAGACAATTTGTTTCCTTAATTTTCCAACTTCTAGAGGCTGCCCACATTCCTTAGCTTGTGTTCCCTTCTCCATCTTCAAATCTACCTCAAAACCTGTCTCTCTATATATCAAGCTTCATCTGAGACTGAGGCTGACCTTTTAAAGTTTTTTAATTCCCTTGAATACCTTTTAAACCTGATTTCACCAATACATACATATTTCCAGTGTGATTTGTGCTAGATCCCGAAACCTCTAAATTTCTGTTATTTGTAGACTGATTCTCAAGATCAAGTAGAAAAGCAGGTTGCAGTCCAATAAACCACCTTTCCTAACCAGTTAGTATAAGTGGGAGAAAAACAAATGTGTTGTTATTGAAGAAATGGGTCTAAAACCCGCACTAATTTTGTAAACACCAAAGCAGCCTAAAAGTAGACACTACTGTTTAATCCAAATGATTGTAGCAGATGCCATATGTCCTCTCCAAAGCCCAGCTGCAGCTTCATTGGACAGATCCCCTTCTTACGTACATGCTAATGTATGTAATGCTAATTCCTATGTCAAGTGAGGGCAAGGCAGAGTTCTAGCGAGTTAATCTCCCCCAAGCAATCCAAGCAATGGGGAGGTGAATCTGAAAATAAATATGCCAGCTTCCTTAACTCTGGATGGTTCTACATGGAGGCCCCCAGCAGGATTGAGCCCCCCCCCTTGCTCATAACAATGACCCACTTGGTTACTTTCCTTTCTTGCCCATCTCACATCCCTATTCCCTCGTGGGCTTCTAGAAACACCTACTCATTTAGTCTGCTAGAACTGCTGTAACAATAGGTGACTTGAGCAGCAGAAACTTACTTTCTCACAGCTCTGGGGACTAGAAGTCTAATATCTTGATGGCCACAGAGATGGTTTCTCTTGAGGCTCTTTTCCTTGGCTTGCAGATGGCCACCTTCTCTGCATGTCCTCTCATGGCCTTTTCTCTGTGCATGCATCCCTGCTGTCTCTTCTTCTTACAAGTACACCACCTTACAAGGGCCCCACCCTTATGATCTCATTTAATGTTAATTACTACTTTAAAGTTCACCTCTCCAAACACAATCACATCGGGGATTAGGACTTCATCCTATGAATTCAGGGGGATATTTAGTCAGAAACCTCTACCAAATAAATTACTTGCACTCAAATCCTTATCTCAGGGTATGAGCCCAAATTAGGATAACCATATGCTGATTTGCCTTAGACCCTAAAAAAGGTGTTACAAAGAATTGTTATGATGTCTTACACACACACACACACACACACACACACACACGTGCGCGCATCTGGCTTGATAAAAACAGGCATTCCTGGAGTCAGGGAACGCCACTGAGCATCCCAAGCCAGATGCCTTGTAGGCTTGGATTGCATAACCCAAGAATATAAGTCATGTGTGTGACAGGATTCTCCTTAAAGGGATGCACTTCCGGATTCATGGGATTTTGCTTTTTCTGCATCAATTCCTTTTACTGTGCTATTTACTATTGTTTTGCCTGAAGGCAAGTTGCGTGAACTACTAGTGGGAGGAAATTCAAGAGACAGATTTCTCGGGGTGGGGGGACTCAGGAAGGCCTCATGTGATGTATTTTGGGGGCACATATCTTAACAGTTACATGGTCCTTCCATTAGGACCCCTTTTCAGACCAGGGCTCATCATCACCGGGAGGGTCACTGTCGTACACTTTTGAACCAGAATACTTTCCCAACCTGTGGGCTAAGCAAACCTTGCACACCTTGCACATGCATAAACTACAATTTTTCCAATACATGCAAGTGCTGTGGTGATGAATAAGACACAAGTTCATTGTGTGGTACTCCCAAATTCATCGTAACTTTCAGTCCTGTGGTTGTCTAACCAAAGAATATTACACAGCTACCACTAACACATGAAGACATTTGACAAAATTATGCAAAAAGGGACCCTCCTACTCAAAATTTTGGAGTCTTTTTTCTAATCTGTGTCAGAGACATTTCTAACACAGCTACCTCTCCATGGACAGGGTCTAAGAAGATCTGGAATCTACTGCCTGTTTACAGTCCCTTGTCTCTTGAAGAATTCCGTTAGCCAGAATTGCCCTTCACTGTGGGTCTTCTGTTCTAGCTCTCCTTCTCCTCGACCTCCTTTTGTTTGTCTTGCTCTCTTTTTCTGCCAATATTTTTATTCTCCTCAGGTAGGCTTTCATCCTCAGCCTGATCACTATGTTCTGTATTCTTTTAATTGCCAGTTCATGGAAAAGCCTTCTTAACCCCAACCACAAGTATGCCTATTAGGTCTGGAGAACTTTACCCAAAAGCAGAGATGGAGAATTTGGACCAGGAGAAGAATCACTCAAATCTACACTAGTTCTTAAAGGTTGGTGGCACACAGTGTAACAGAAGCAGCTGGTATCCAGCTTTGGAATACAGCATGTCCCTGCCCGCAGGCCTGGTTTCCAACTGCCCGTACCTGCAATGTTTTGCCTTCAGGCTCTCTCTGGCCAATAGCGTCCGTTCTACCCCAGTGCAAGGCAGGGAAGAAGTGTGAGGACATTAACACCATCCAGAGTCCCAACAGCCAATGACTGATGGGAATTCATTGACAAATACCCAGCTCCTTCACCCTTCGGGAGGGATAACTGAGATACATGTCCCACACTGACTCCCAGAGTTCTCTGGGTAATTAAGCCCCAGATGTCCACAGTGGTCACTAGGTTCCTAACAAATCTCATTTTTTCTTTCTTCCTTGTCTTGTCACACTCCCCTGCTCCCTAATGCTGTTTTCTGTGATCTCTTCCCAATAATCTTCTTGCACTGCAATCCTTCTCCCTGTCTTATCGGGTAACCCAAAGTAGAATGCAGCAGGACATTCTCTGCCCATATGCATTTTAAACAAGCTATTTCTAGATTGAAGAAAAGGATAATCTGGCCATCCTCTAGTCCTGCTTGGATTTGTAATTCATTACCTGGAGTTGACAGTTAGCCATCTATGACCTGGACAAGTTGCTTAATGTCTTTGTGCCGCAGCTCCCTGATTGTGGAATAAGGGTTTGGGCTGGAGCAATGATTTTCAAAGTGCAGGGTTCTTCTGAAATAACTTTAAAGATTCTCCAGACAAAAGCAAAATCTGGAAATGAAGAGGCACTTATAGAATCATTTAAGTTAAATTACAAAACTTCAAGGAAGGGGGAAGAATATAGTGTTGGGTATTGGGAGATAATTCTCCATGGGTCTCTCATGTTTCTGCTCCTCTCACAAACAGAGGCCTTGACAATCTTTATTTCAGACTGTCCTTTCTTTGTTGTATGGCAGAGAGCCTTTGGAAATAAAGGCAGTAAAGGCAGTGTCTCCCAACAGCCAGTGGTAGGTTCGCTTACCATTCAGCATAATGAAGGTAATGCTTTCCTCCACTACCATGGTTGAGCAGATTCCTTGTCTTGTAGCCCATTATAAGAATGCAAGTTCTCTTGGGGCATCTGGGAGGCTCGGTTATTAAGCATCTGCTTTTGGCTCAGGTCATGATCCCAGGGTCCTAGGATAGAGCCCTGCATCCAGCTCCCTGCTTGGCCGGAAGCCTGCTTCTCCTTCTCCCACTCCCCCTGCTTGTGTCCCTCTCCATCAAATAAGTAAATAAAATCTTTAAAAAAAAAAAAAAAAAAAAAGAATTCAAGCTCCCTGAGCTTTGAGCTTTCTGGGCACTGATAAACACCCATTCCTTACATAGAATCTTCTAGACCACTTGGAGTTAACCCAAAATGACTTGAGAAACAAGGGGAACCAAAAGCAGAGATGAAGGTCATGTCACTTGCTATCTGGGAGTATGAAAGCCCTTTGTCTCTGATCCAGGAATTTCATGTCTTCTGCCAGCATTCGTGAAGCTATGGTATAATAACTTTTTAGCTTACAAGTTGGGTAAAACCTCAGACCCCTCACCATACTCAACATGTGGAAAATGTTACTGAATCTTGCATTGTTGGTGTTACCAATGAAATGTGGGCTGATGGAAGGTTTGTACAATATAGTAATTGCCATTGTCCAACAACAGAGTCTAAAATAGAACCCGAGTACAGACCCAAGTTCTGAAATAATTGGCTTAAACTCTGAGATTAGTAAAATCTTTACATTTCAAATAAGCAAGTGTATTGATGTTGGTGATTTCTCTACTTTGATTGTTTTTTTTTTTAATATGTTTTTACAGGCAAATAAAAGGGATATTTATCACTTTATAAAACACTCACCACAGACATATTTGGAGAAGAAAATTGTAACTAACTGCTTAGAACTCAAATAACCTCATAAAAAATGTAGCAATGTCTGTATAATGAGGAATAGAAAAACTATTTGCATAAAAATTATTGCCAATATGTATGCAAGCAGTATATTTGCATAACAAGCTCTGGCGGTTAACAAAAAGACAACTTTGTTTTTTAAGTGTTGGGTAACGTCCTACAAATTGACAACTTTATTAAAGGATTGTCTTCCCATTGCAAACTTTTCAGTTATTTACAGTGATAAATGCGGTGAATTCCAGAATTTACTTTTCATATTGAAGTTCACTGGTTATACTGAAGAGAGGCACCAGGGCATGTAAATACTTCAAATGAGACAGAAAATTACTATTGTGTAATAGAAGTATCTTTAGCTGAAACTCTCAAATATAGCATGACTGTGCTGTTTGCCTGTCTTATGGATATTTTTAAAGAACTAAATTTGGCAATGCAAGGCCCCTATGTTACCATGCCTAAAATTACAGTTAAAATGTCAGCAGTGAAACTGAAAACTAATGTTTGTACTCAACATGCAAAACAAAGTAAATTAGACTATTTAGAAACCTCAAATTACTATCTGACAAAGAGCTGTGCTACTGTGTCTGATTTTTAAAATATTAATACAGTTTTATATTGTTCATGGTTATGTTTGAAAAGTATTTCCTGCTCCATGATAATTAAAATTGTCTTATTCTTTCTCTGTTCCCTTACTATTCATCACATTTCTGAATTAGCTTAATTGATGTGTATCCTGGATGTCAAGGAAGCCATTTTTTAAAACTTGTACCATTTGGATCTAGTTGTGTTTATGAATTTTAACTGCTTTAGTTCTGAACAACTAGAATCAGGGAAGAGGGCCAGAAGACTGTGCTTGACATCCGTGAGTCCCAATTCCTAAATTTTTTATTCATGTTATTGTTCTCGATGATTTACTTTATAAGTACATGTTACTTACTTCATAAGTACATGATTTGGATGTGTAAAATAATTTTATGTTAACAAAATACCATATTTTCTGTTGCAGACCCTAGAGCTTTACCTAAGATTTTATTTTTGTGAGATTTGAGGGGTAAAGAATTTTGAAAATCACTAGACCAACTGGTTATTCAGTTTCTAAAGACTTTATTCCTCTAACTTGAATTTAAAACCAACTTTTCTATTTTTCAAAATTATTGAAACAGAACACTGAAATGCTATCCAAATTAGACATACACACCCCCACACACATATTCTTGTCTCACTGTCCCAGCATTTCCTTCTCTGGTGTGATCCAATTGCCTTCTCTAGTCATTGTCTGAATCAGATGTGCCAACTTTTCTGATTATTTGGTTTTTAAGTCCTCATTTGTCTCCCTTCAAGCTGGTTGCTTTTGGTCTCATTCGCTGCTCATCTATACTTTTGCAGAAAGATGGATGGAATATTTACATAGAACAACAAAAATGGAAAGCAGGTCATTTTGGTATTTTGTCAACTCTGATAAAAAGCTTTTAGTGGAGTAAATATTTAGGCTTATTGGCTGGGACAATATCTTAGTTTTTTATGCTGCCATATGAAGATGTCTGTACAATGAAAGATTCTGGAGAAAACCTTGTATTATATAATTGAAATACTCTTTATCTCAGATTATGGTGTTGTGCCTCAGGCTATGTACTTATCCTCTTACTGTGTAACAGATTATCCCATAATTTATCATGTAAAACAAGATACATGTGTGATCTCATGTTTTCTATGGATCTGAAACCTGGTACAACTTAGCTGGATGCTTCTGTCAAGGTCTCTTATGAGGTTCCAATCATACTGCTGTCCAGGGCAATGGTCTCATCTGAAGGCTCTACTAGGGGATGAGGGTTTGCTTCCTCACTGACTAGTATGGCTGTTGGCAGGATTCAGCTCCACACAGGATGTTGGACAGAGGGTCTAAGTTCCTCATTGGCTGTTGGCTAGAGCCTCCCTCAGTTTTTTTGACATGGGCCTCTCCATTGGTCAGTTTACAACATGGCATTTGTCTCCTGTCAGTGTGAGCAAGAGAAAGACAAAGAGAGGGGGCTCGAGGCAGAAGCCACAGCCCGTTTGTGATTTAATCTCAAAAGTGACATCCTGTAGCTTTTTCCATATTCTGTTGATAAGAAGCAAGTGACTGGGTCCAGCTCACACTCAAGGGGGAGGGTATTGTTCAAGGGCATTCCACCAGGAGGTGTAGATCACTGGAGGTCCTCTCTGAGCCAGCTGACTGTGGGGTGCTCAGCAGAAACCTCATGCCTCTCCCATAACCTGAAGGAGCCCAAGTCACACAGTGAGTAGGTGTATATGGCTGACATCACTCTGTTCCTGAAATTGAAAGGAAATGACAGCTTCCCTGCCCTTACGTGTCCACTATTTTATAACCATCCAATTCAGAACATGGGGATGTTGGTGGCAGTGGTGGAGGGCACACTCAGTCCCATCACCACAAACACTGAAAGTCTCACAGTGTGCCCACCAGACAGGAACAGGCCAACCACAGGACACACCACACAGGCCCAGCATGCCTCTCTTCCTCTGTAATCATACCTTGTCGCTACCTGTCAGATTATTACCATGCCTCACTGCATGAAAAGTGACTTTTTAAGATTAAAAGAATTCTTGCTCTGAATTGAGGTTGACATAAGCCAGTATATTGCAGCTGAGACTTCGCTGCCCTGACTAGCTGCTATGGCAGTTTCCGGAACTTGCTAATTGGCGTGTGTCCAGACTTCAGGACTGTACTTGTTTCAGCTGCTACTCAAAGTAGGAGCTGACTGTGCCAAGGTCTCTGCACAGCTCAAATCCCTGCACCACTCATAATGGAAACTGTGTGGATAACCACCTGACTGAAGCTTGATTACATTGGCTGTTGAAAAATAATCAGCATGATGGGTTGAATAAAACACTGGATATACATATGAAACAATTTACATTTACATAGAGAAAGCTGTATGAAGAGTTCACTCATTTTCTGAAATACAGAGTTGACAAGAGGCAGTGATGATCTCAAATCGAGGACAAGGAGGACTATCACTCCTCTTGAGAAGCACCCAAGGAAGATGATCTAGAACAGCAAGCAAGGAAAGCTCTAGTTTCATCTATTAGTATTAGAACTCAAAATACATATGGTTCCAAACTCATTCCAAGTGCAGATTGTGTTTGGTTAAAAGTTCTATTGGGAGGCAGTCTTGCCTAGCTTTGACGGAACCTCTCTACTGGAACATCCCAAGCTCCATAGGAATGCTAGGGATTGCAGTGGCAAGAGCAATTTGATTCCCTGCGATTTCAGCTGCCCCACCTCTCCTCAGTACAGATTGCAGAGAGAAGAAGGAGTTATGCCAAGATCTATTTTAAGGCTCTGTACATTAACTAAAGAGGCACACCTATTTTTAGCCCAAATGAATAGATTTTCATTACCTTAACCCTAAAACTGAAGATGAGGGTGAGTTGGTGGGCTTTCCCCTTTCATCTCAAACTTTCTAAGTCTTTAGAAATCATTCTTGACCTAGAATGTGATGAATTCTGAAATATGGTAATTATCTGTTTATAATGCAAACAATTGGCAACACATCCTTGATCAGATCCTCAATACGAGTCCTTGGAGATATTAGAATTCTTCCCCAAGCAGCTCTTGAAACATGCATTATTTTTGACTTATAAACTTCAGCAGTACAGAGGAGACACCCAACTTTTCTGTTCCTGTGCCATAAGCTCAGGGGATTTTTCTTCCACGCTGAATGAAGGCTGGTTTGACACAGGCTCGAGGAAAAAGCTTAGAGGTAAAACCAAAGAGAGAAAGAGCAGATCCATGATCAAGGGATTCAGGGCATCCAGAAGGCAGACACAGAGTTGGGATGAGCTACTGGCCTCTTGGTTGCCTCTTTTGTGCCTAAAAATGATACCTAAGTGTCTCTATTTTCTATCATCAAATTACAAAATGTTATTAATATTTAAATTTACATTTTTCATTTAATGCAACTATATTCCTTTTTAAGTAAGTGTGATGCATCAAACTTCAGATGTTCAGAATTGGAAAGATAAAGAACTATTATTTTTTTTAACTGACATTTCTGACATTTAAGTAATTTTGAGGGTAGTCTGTTATCATGTGTTTACATCTATTGTACTATTTCCCATCAAATGTCTTCCATTCAATATTTCTGGAGATCTTTCTTTCCATGGAAAGCAATCTCAATGTAACTTTATGGTAGAGATCAATGGATAGTTTACAATATGGACGTTTGCTCTATAAGCTATTGAAGTAAAATTTATCTGTTCTGTAGTGTAAAAGAGGCATAGAGAAGCATGTACACTCAACTGTTAATCACAAGTTAATACTGGGAAATACCACCAGGCTCCTGGGATCTCTTACCCCAGGAGGTGCCAAGACCCTCCATTTGGGACCTATCGCATGGAGCTCTAGATCACTTCTAGAGCCCCCTAGAGCCCGATGGAGTACAAGATACCCAATTTGCCCACCAGCAGAGGATACCATGGACAGCACAAGCAGATGGCCAGACCCAGTGGAACCCTGTGAAGCTTGAGGTGGAACTCCATGGCAAACCATGGCAGTCTGACTTGACCAAAGAGGATGGACATCCCTGCAGTACCAGCCAGGATAGTTGTCATCACCCAGAGAGGTTCCCTGTCCCTTCCCCTATCCTGACCCTGTGCCCTGACATGACATACACAGACCAACCTCAGGAAAAATGTTATGTGTGTACATTTGTGTGTCTGGGTGGACACTGAGGTCACTGCAGGTACATTTCTGTCACCAGGGGGCAAGGAAGGGGTATTGTACTCCCCAAAGAGAAGAGTTTCAGATAAATTGAGACTCCCTTGGGTTCCTGGATGCAGGTGTTTCACCCGTAGTTCCTATAGACTTCTACATGAAGCTCAACTTACAGTTTCCCAACTTTCTAAAATAATCCAAAACTAATTCCAAAAGGACATTTTCACTTTTGTTCAGAGAATGCTTGTCATGTAGGCTGCAGTGGCACTTTATGTTTAACAGTTTTATTGAGGTATTACATTTGACATTTGATGAATAACACCTGTAAATTGGATCTGAAGATAGAATGGACCAAAGACATGGGTTTGATGTCTAGATGGTGACATCTTGAGATGTCTAGGTGGTCCTTCTCAGCTCCAACATGCTCTGATTACCTGAATCACCAACACCTCCTTTTCCTGGAATTGTTGGGAATTTCAAAGAATCTACTACCTGAGTCTCTTTTTAAAAATTAGATGTCTTGTAAACCTTAGCCCCCCTCAATTTTTTTTTTAAAATTCAAGAAATCTCACATCATTCTATGGCCATAGCCCAGATATGATTAACTTTTGGACACATTTCCTTCCAGACTTTTTTTCAAATGTACATTTTACTCTCATAGTTGTATTTTTTTTTATTGCCCATACAATTTTTCACAGCTTGTTTGGGTAATACATATATTTAATTCAACTTCAAAAGTGAAAAGTTGTGGCCACTTTGTTGCTTTCAGTTACACAATTTCAATTACAAGTGAGAATCACTGGTGGGGATCATATTTTGATCATTAATTCCATTTTCCTGATCACAAATGATTGCCTTGTGTTCTTTTGCATTTGGTTATCAAGGTTTTAATGTTCTTATTTACTCATATGACCTCTTTAGCTGATAAATATATTGAGCATTTTTCTACCAAATTTGTCCTAGTCGACAGATTTTCATTAACATGCTATTTATTTAATCGTATCTTTCTTTTACGAATTGCTGTGCCACTTCGATTCTTAGAAAACTATTCCTCTTCAGGGTCTTGACAAATATTTTATATATTTTATAAATAATTTTCTTCTGTGTTTAGCTGTTGGAATTTTCTGACACTGTAGATAAAATCCGTGAATGAAAACAAAATTACTCTTTCCCCGACTGTAATCCCGGTTCCCTCCCGGTCGCGCCATCTTGTGGGCCTCCACCAGCCACCCTCCTCCTCACTTCCTCCACTTCTTTGAACAGGAAGTGGGACAATTTTGTGTCAGGCAAAGCGAAGGGCTCATGGGGGGGCACCATTCCTTCCTCTGGCCTCCTTTGTGATCTCTGAGAAACCAGAGCTGTTCACCTCAGCTGAGTTACCCCAGAAACCACTCAGCAGTTGTGATGCGCCAAGCTTCGAAATGGCCTTCTGCTTTGGCATTATGAAAATGTCCACTTTCTGCTGTGGGCATCACCCTCGTGGACCTGCAGTGCTCAGGGCCCGGTGCCCCTTTCATTTGAGAGCAGGATACCATCAGAAAGTCTTCCCGCGGCCCTTAAGATGCCTCAGGACTTTCCGTATCGCTCTCTTTTTCCTTCCTGTCTCATTTTCGCTGCCTGGAACTATAGGCATCCCTAAGTGTGGAGCCCTCCCCACCGCAACCCCATCAATAAAATTCTCACCACTGTTCTTCACTGAAGAGCTTTAAAAAGAAAATGGATGGCCATTTCTCTGAGAGAGTTTAATTATGATCTTGCCCTACGGCAGCAAGATGAATTGGATGGCATCTCAAATTCTTTCCAAAGGAGCAGTTGGGAGACCTATAAAGCCTTGTGTCTAGACTGGAAATGAGGGAAAATCCTAGTTGTCTTAAAGTGGATGAAGTCCACAAGAGTTCCGTTTTTTTCAAAATTTTACTTCGTTAATCTCAGGAAAGGACTCCTACTTTTAAAGCTCTGATAATGCCCGGTCTTAGGCCACTGGCCATCTGAGCCTATATACCAAGATTATCAGAATTCCCAGTGACATACTGTCCCTCCCCCGTGCAAAGATGTCAGGGAGCTGGCAGGGAGGAAGTTTTCCATGAGCTGTGGAAACCACTCCCACAAGAGACAGACGTGCATCCTAGCACCTCAAGAGAAACTCGACTTTCATTTGCTATTAATTTTTTATCATTCTCGACCACTTTTGCCCCAGAAATTTCAAACCTTATCAATCTTTCACCATTCACTCTGTACCATTTTCAGTGCGGAGGGAAATGAGACCACTATTCGCTCACATTATAAAAAATATCCTGTTCATATCATGTCTTTGTTTAGATTCCAATATACTAAGGTTGTGTTTTGTTTTGTTTTGCTTGTTTTTTTAATTAAAACTTGAGTAGAGGATTTAATGCCTACTTTAAACATAGTCCTACATTTATTTTATGAATGTTATTCTTTTCTTGACAAGACGGGTTTGGAGTCTTAAAATGTCTTTTGAATGTGCATTATTATCCATTGAGCTAAAAATCATGTTTTCCTTTTGTTAATGCAACTACAAGAAGAGGTCAATGTTTTCTCCTTGAAAACTTAAGTAGTCTCATTTAGATGACTTGACAAAAAAAAAATATCCCTTTGCTTGATAAATATTAAAAAATTACAACAGCGAGACGAAGATACATAACAAAGATTCCTAACCAAGGAGACAATGCTTTTATTGGTCTAAATGTTATATGGAGAGAGGGTCAGCCCTAAACAATGGGACAGGTGTGGTTACTTAATAAATGGTGTCTGGTTAAGTGTTTGGCAGTTTGGGGGAGGGAGAGGATCTACTTAGTTCCTGTAGCACGGATTGCTAATTTCCCTCCAGATCTGTTCCCCTCTCCCTGTTTACTAATAGCTCCCCCCCAGCTTTAGAGAGCACCTCCATCAACACATGCTGTGCTCCCCAGTTCCCTGGCAACTAGAGAATCACACAAGAACCCAGGCACTTTATTTACACAGAAAACTGCATGCCCTTGGTTCTTTATCCCTTCCTGCAGACTGAAATTCAGACTTGGTGGTTAAAGATCAGCAGTGGCCATGGGAGAGTAAACAGCCTTGGGACTAGCAGAACTGGAGGGAAGAAGTCTGGGTCCCAGGGTCCCTGTGTGATTCAGGGAGCAGAGCTTCCTGTCCTGGCTGGCCCTGGGCCCTTGACAACAGTTGATCACCATATAAGAGACTAATTATCAAATTGAATGAACAGTTGAATATTTGCAATGGACATAAAGATAAAAGATATAAAATATTCAAAGGAGATGAGATATGAATTGCTCTTGAACACATGAAACAACACTCAATTTACTCCTAATAGGAAAAAGCAAATTAAAATAATGTTTTTAAACCTCTCAGATTGGCAAATAATCAATACAAAGTGATAAAACAAAAACAGACAACTTCAAGTAAATAAGGAAGGATGCAAATAAAACAAAGCATACAGAAAAAGAAATATTTATTGAAGATAACAAGCCAATATTTCCATGTATTAATCGGCAATATTTCCCTATTGTGGGGGAATATGTACATTCCAACAATGTTATGAGGAAATTGGATACAAATCTTATGGAGAATCATAAAATTGTGTTTTTGCTAGCCTTTGTCAGTTTATACAGTTGAAATGATTCAAAATATAGCAAATGTATACATGAAGATATTTATAGTGATATCATTAATAATAGTAAAAAATTAAAGTCAAGATGCCCACAGAAGGGAGATGGCTATTATGTAACCACTCAGTGGAAGAGTGTAATCATTTCAGATGATGCTTGTGAAAACTGCAACACATAACAAGAGGATTGATATATTTTTTAAGTGGAAAAAGCAAGTTGAAACTGTACATACATTTATTGTGCTGTTGCGTTTTCTATGCCTACATCTGGTTCTGTATCTTTAGCCCAGATCTGTCTCTTCAGCATAATGCTGAATTTCAGATGGCTATCTCCACCTGCCTACTCCTTATCCTTTTCCAATAAATCTTCCAGGCTTCTGCCAAATTAATTCATCCACTGTTTATTCAACAAATATTTATTGAGCGCTAATCACTAGCCAGGAACAGTTCCAGAAGCTCGGGACACGCCACTGAACAAAACAAAGAGCGCTGATCTCACAGGGATTATGTTCCCGTCAGGGGAGACAAACAATAAAAATAAGTCAATAACTATACAGTATGTGAGAAGGTGGTGAGTGTTCGGGGAAAGAAGAAAAAGGAAAATAGAGAAAATAGAGCACTGCAAGGTGGTTGGCTGCGGGATGCGTTCGGGTCGCAGGGAGACATAGAGCTCTCGGAGTAGAAGCTCATTGGGAAGGAGCTTCGATCAAGGAGACTTGATCAAAGACTAAACGGAAAAGATGCAGGGAACTTGAGTGGAGATCTGAGGCAAAAGCATTCCAAAAGGCGGGGCCCTCTGGAGCTAAAGCTCAGGGGCGGGTTCCAGCACGCCCTGTTGAAGGCCCTGCGGCCTCCGTGATGGATCGGATTGGAATGGTGGGTGTGGGGAGAGATCTTGTGGACCCCTGTGAGGATCCCTGCTCTGGTCTGATGAGACCTGGCGGCGCGACGGGGTGTGAGCCACGCGCGCTCCCATTGGGGTTCTAGAAGAACTCCCCTCCTGGGCTGGGGATGGAAAGAAGGGGCAATGGGAAAGGGAGACATCAAGTTAGGGGACTTTTACAGCCATCTGGGTGAAAGATGGGAGTATGGGAGGAAGAGATAGGACTCCTGGATCGGTTGAAAGGAGGGCTACACGATTTCCTGAGGAGGCACGAGAATGGAAGAGAAAAGCCAGGGCGCCTCCAAGCCCTGGGCTTGATCAACCGGTAACTGCACCCACTGCGGTGGTTAAATGGAAGTTGGCATGACTACAGAACCTCCAGGTGTTGGTGTTGAACAGGGAACGTAGGGGTCCGCAGCGTGGAAGACGCCACTGTTGCTGTAGAGTTGTAATCCTTTGTGGTTCTCTTATTTTTTATTTTTAAACATTTATTATTTGAGAGAAAGTAAGAATGAGAGTGTGAGTGGAGGGAAGGCCAGAGGGAGAGAATATCAAGCAGACTCCCAGCTGAGCGCACAACCCATGCAGGGCTCGATCCCATGACCCAGGAGTTGAGGAGCTGAGCTGAAGCCAAGCATGGGACACTCAACTGACTGAGCTGCCGAGGCACACCACTGTCCCCTTGTTTTAGAGCTAATGATTTCCTTCAGATCTCAAAGGTCCTGCAGGGTCTGTAGGCCTTGAGCACTGGGTCTATGGCCCTGATGACTTCAGGTTGCTGACAGGGTAGACAGCGCTCATTCATCATGAGCCCTGAGCTACCTTTTTCATTCAGTTTCTGCCCCTCTCCTCTTCATACCCTCTAGAATTCATCCAGACTCATCTCCCTGAATTTCTTCTAAATAGCTCCGCACTTCGTCCTCTGATTCTGCAGCTCAGGGCTGTCCCTAACTGAGTCCTGCCTCCCTCTTCTCATTGTGTGTGTGTTGATGGCAGTACTAAAGATCTGAGAAGGCAAATATCCGCAAATGGTAGGAGCTATGCCCTGGCAATGGGCTTCTGACAACCCTGCACTTTCGAGAAATTCTGTAGGGTTACCATCTTTGAATGACTTTGCAATTTTCTCCATCCTTTTTCCTTCCTTCAAAACTAACTGCAGAAAGATTGATTGTAAAAATATCCCATGGATGTTGGCATTTTCCTTTATATGCAACTGAGTGGGATGCTTTATAATAAAAGTATTGCTGTGATTGTCGTCCTACCCCAACTTCCATGCTTGTGATTTCAGGTTCTTTGTGCATTTGCAATGAGCCGGTTCCCAAATTCATCCCAAAAGGTGGCAGCGCGTTTTCTGCAGAGCAGAAACCATACCTGAGCAAGAACATTGGGTGCTTAGACAAGAAGCTCAATCCGAGTCAGGCTGGAGAGGTCATGGCCAAATTTGTTTCTGGTGAAAACAGAAGTTCTGGCTCCAGTTTCTTTCCATATCAGGTGGCTGGATGGGACCTGGGGTGGCAAGAGTGGATCCAGAGGTGGGGGGGGAGGGGAGGTGGATACCAGCACCTTTTAAAGGAAATATGACAAAAGCTGGAGGTATCTAACACGAGGGGGCTGCCTGCAGAGCCAGAGAGCAGGCATCCTGGCTTCCAATTCTTGCCTTCTGTGAATCCTGACACATCTTAATGTTTGGCGTCTCTATTCCCGTATTTATAACTAGAGACAATAAAAACTGTCATAGGATTTAGTGTGTGTGTAAAGACTTGGCAGTTTGGAATGCACAAGGGTTTCAGGTGCTATGTTCTTAGTAAATATTAATTTCTCTTCTTTTTGCTGGGATATTACAATAACGACAATACAAAAGTGTCATTGATCTAATAAAGCTGCATGTTCAGGTGGCTTGTAAAGGATTTGCTGAGATCCAAAGTATCTTAACCCTACCTGGGCTCCCAGATAATCACACTGATTATTTATGTAATAATCGCCAATAGGCCTAGAGAACCAGCTTGGGGTCTAGGCATTTATGTATATTTCACATCAGCCTGTGGAGGCAGGACCTGTGATCACTATCCTTCTGTCCCGTGGGAAAGGAGAGTCATGGAGAGGGGAGGCAGACCTCCTAAGGTCACAGACAGTAAGTGGGAGGGGCAGGTCTTGACCCCTGCACCCCACTGCCTTTCGGCCAGCTTCTATCGACTCAGTGCAGGCTGTGAGCAGCCCTATCAAAGGGCTCCCGTATCCTAAATACCCAAGTAGTTCCTGCTGAGTCAGTCCCGCTGACTAGGCTCACACAAAGATCTTAATTCACTGTGACTCCAGCACGGCTATTTTCACTCTTCCTGTGTGCTGATTCTGCTCACAGTGACATTGGCAAACGCATGACATGGAATGAAACAAAGCATTCCTGGAAGCTAGATTTCCAGAAAGACTGTCATTGTCCCGCCCTCTTCCTCTCCTCTCCCCACCGAGGAAGCCCCCAACCCTGGGGGAGTGACTCCAGAAAATGCTTTCCTTTGAATGTCATCATTTACACTCTCTGCCAAGTGTCCCTCTAACTCAAGTCTTGCCTCTTGCATTAGGGTGCAGTCAAATTAGGCAAGCAGGTACCTTGAACCCTTCGATGGAGGAGTGTCAGATGTCAAAATCAGTTACTTTATGCTGGAAGGTGTTACATTTCAGCGCATTTCTGCAAGGACTACAGTCAGAGCTTTAAGGCTTTGAAATGTCAAGGCCCCATACTCATCTATTTTACCAGTGTTGACATTTGACTGGCTGAAAATTGCCTTTGAGTCCTGTTCAAACATTTGAACTGTTGCATCTTATTGTTTCTGGTGCTTGAGAGCATCAACAAACAGCGTGCAAATCCGACAGCTGTATTGTAAGTTCCTATGCTTCCTCTCCTTTGCTAGGAATCCACCTTAAGCTCCACACATAGAAAAGAACTGAAATTTTTCTCTAAAGACTGCAGTGTGCACAAGCACGGGAAAAGACAGCAGGGAAGTGTTTGCTGATGAAATTGATATTCCTCAAAGATGGACGGTAATACCTATTCAAGAAATGCCAGGCGCCTGAGGTAATTCACTGCAGGAAGTGACAGCTGGGGCATGGAAAGAGGAGGAGGGTAATTGGCTAAATTAAAATTGAGATCAAAGTTAACACTTTTACATGTGTGAAACTTGCAGTGCAATCTAAAATGAGCTAAAACTCGTTGAGATCAAAATACTGTCTGGCCTGTATTTGAATCTCACTCCCCACTTCCAATCCTTGCCATTTCTGTGCACCTTTTCATTCTGTTACCTGGATGACCTGAGAGAACAGAAAATCCACTGCTCAGGGTGCCTGGGTGGCTCAGTGGGTTAAAGCCTCTGCTTTCAGCTCAGGTCATGATCTAAGGGATCTGGGATGGAGCCCTGCCTTGGGCTCTCTGTTCAGCGGGGAGCCTGCTTTCCTTCCTCTCTCTCTGCCTGCCTCTCTGCCTACTTGTGATCTCTCTGTTAAATAAATTTAAAAAAAAAGAAAGAAAAAAAGAAAATCCACTGCTCCCCTCAACAGGGAATCAGCTGCCCGGGGCTCTCACACTGGAGGAGACATTGGAACCGCCTCCCCCATTCCCCCCCCCACACACAGGGGGCTTATTAAACACAAGTTGCTCTACCCATCCCCCAGAGCATCTGAATTAAGACCGGAGGGTGGACCTAAGAATTTAACGTCTTTCAAATTTCCCCAGGTGATGCTGATGGGCCACAGACCACACTTGAAGAAGTCCTGGTCTATGTAACCTGGACTATGATTTTTTTCTTAATTTTTGTAAATCCAGTAAAGCTGGATGAAGGGTGGGAAAGGAATTGGGTTTGGATTAAGACAACCCTGGATTAGACATCCAGTTCTGCCAATTACTGGCTGTGTGAATTTGGAAAGACTGCTTAACCTCCAGGAACTTCAGTCTCTTAACATGCAAAATATGGATAGCAGAACTGCGTGAGAGTCATGGCAGGATCCAAGGCTGTACAGATTTCACAAATAAAAATATTAGTGAACAGGATCCCTGCACCCCACACCTTGCTCTCTACATAAGCCTTGATTGCAGGTAATAAAACCTTCCAAAACACTAACCTGCAATACATTAGTCCATATCACAATCAATAGGACTCTATGCTCGGGGACATTTTGGCTGCTAATTTATGTTAATATTGCCTCTTTGCTTGACCAGCCCATAACATGAGAGGCTACGGTTCTACATCGACTTTCATTTTTCAAAGAGAATACCAACACAAACCACAATGGTAAATGGCCTAGAATCACAGGACACACACACTGAGAATTTCATATCAAATATGTCACCTATTCAAAGTTTGGTCTTAAAGTTCTCATTATCTCACAGGTGGCCAATGTGACCATGCCTCTCTGATGTTTTTCCAGCTGATTCTGGAATTTGCTAGTTTGGGAGCCTCCTGAGGAGACCAGCAACTGAGCCTCCCCCAGATAATTCCCTCCCATGATAATTTCCAAGAGAAAACTGGGACTAGGCCAGTGATGAGTCAACCACAGTGACTAAGAACAGAGGCTCAAAGATGGGGCTGAATCCCTGCCCACTGGTCCTATGAGCTCCCTCATTTCCAGGTCTCATTTGGTGAGATATTGGTCACTCAAAAGAGTTTTTAAAATGTTATTCACATCTTACCTAGCTTCCCTCAGAGTTCAGGTGACCTGTTCATAGCAGCCTAACTCACAATAGCCAAAACATGGAAGCAACACAAGGGTCCATCAGTGGATGAGCAGAGAAATGAAACGTGGTGTATGGACACAGTGAGCTATTATTACTCAGCCTTAAAAAGGAAGGAAACGATACCTCCTACAATACAGATGAAACTTAAGGAGCCTGGGCCCAATGAAGTAAGCCAGTCACAAAAAGACAAATACCGTATGATTGTGCTTATATGAAGTACCTAGTAATCAAATTCAGAGACAGGAGGATGGTGGCTGCCAGGGGTCGGGGGAGGGGAAATGAGGAGATAGTGTTTGGATGATGGAGCATTCCAGAATAAAGTGAATGTTCTGAATGCCACCAGACTAAGCACTCAAACATGTTAATTTTCTGTATTTTTTACCATAATAAAAAAATAACACCAAAAAAACCCTCGATAAAAGTCACTCGAT
Organism: Mustela erminea; assembly: GCF_009829155.1. NCBI lineage: Eukaryota > Metazoa > Chordata > Mammalia > Carnivora > Mustelidae > Mustela > Mustela erminea. The sequence goes on from NC_045620.1 coordinate 55,966,009, forward strand.
AAATTCTGAAAACAAATGGAGGCTGGATCTTCCAGCTTCTAAGTGACTCTCTAACATGAAGGTTAAGCTGTCATGAAGTCTGCAGTCTGCCTAGACACCCCTCTAAGTTTATACCCCAAGCAAATAGCAGAAGGAAATAACTTGAGGAAAAGACACGGTTCTTATGAAATCAACGGGCTTATAACCTAAGTCTGTCAGATAAGAGTGCCAGAATTTTCTCCAGGGTCGCTGACACGAAACGAGGTAGCTGTTGGGAAGCTGTGGGAATTAAATCATGCATTTCCCACCATGCGGTTTAGGCAACACTTCTCTGACATCCACCAGCAGATTCTGTTCCCCATAAATTGAGTCTATGGGGAGCCTTTGGATGTTCTATAAAATGACTTTAACTGACAAATTCGTTTTGCAAAAGCGGTGGAAGAAGGGTGTGCTTGCAACTCTCGCCTCTGGCCCTCTGGGCAGACTGTGCTCTTGAGTGGAAGCAGTCATAGAGTTCTCAGAATTCCTCCCAGAGTTCTCAGCCCTGCTTTTCCTTTGGTCTCGCCCCGTCTGCACTCGACTTTCTTTTCTCACACATGTTCTGACTTCCACGGATCTAGGCACAAATGGAAGCACATGGAAACGCATTCAGCATTTGAAGAACTGCAGAGGTGTGCTGATACACAAAGGGGACCTTTATGAGGCGCCGTACACAGATTCTTCTCAGTTATTCCTTACACCATTCCAGTTTCGTTACCCTTGTTTTATAACTGAGTGAATGGAGGCTCAGAAAAGGAAAAACAAAACAACCCGCCTCCCCGATAACCACCTAAGTAAGATCCTGCAGCTAGTAAGGGGACAAAGGTGAATTGGAAACCAGATCCTTTGCCTTTCTTATTACCACTAATGGAAACAAAACAAAGCAAAACACCGATCTTCTGTTGGTTTCCCTTTAACATCTCTGATCCGCTTTGAAGACTGAGCTATTGAAAAGAATAGACAGGTCAGAACATCAGATACCTCAGTATTTGTATTTACAAATATAACCAGGCAAGTAGGAAAGATGAAAAGAATTTATGGTGTGACTTGATATTCAGAGAGGCGAATATAGAATGATGAAGGCAAACCAAAGTATGGTAATGTTACATCCTTACGTATAAAATACACCATTACATCGTGACATACAAGGTATGTCATGACGGAGTGGTACAAACGTAGAAATCATGATGATGGTGAAATCCTGAGAGGGAGAGCAAAGGAAAGTAATGTAAAGACCAAGATTTTTTTTTTTTTCTGTAAGAACACAGGATGATAGCAAGTTGTAAGGTGATGTCAAAGATATATCTCTCTGCCCCACTTTCCTCTTGGAAATCTGCCCAAAACAAAAGAAAAACAAACAAGATGCAAAGAAAGTAGGAAGCACTAATAAATCCCACTTAAAATGTAGGATCAAGGGCTACAAAATGCACTGAAGTCACATGGCGTAGGGGGTGGTGGTGGGGTAAGGCAGAGGCATGATGCCTGGTATTGTTTCGTTGGGTAAAGTCAACAGAACAAAATTCTCCAAAGAGATACACGTAGAAGGAGAACTGACCATTTCCTGCTTGAGCTACATTTGTGCCAGCTAGAGGCAGTGCCAGAGAAAGCACCATCTTGTTGGGAAGCAGGCAGACAATGACCCTGGAGCTCTCCCATAGACTCTTCTGCAAGTAACTCATAAAATATAATAAAAAGGACAGACAGAGAGAAAAGCAGCATATTAGCCTGTTTGGGACATAGTCTATGCTCATAACAGAATATCATGGACTGGGTGGCTAACGCAACAAAAATTTATTTTCTGATGTTTCTGGAGGCTGGATGTCCAAGATCAAGGTGTCACCAGGGCTGATTTCTGGTGAGACCTCTCTCCCTGCCTTGCAGATGTCCATGATGTTGCTGTGTTCTCACGTGGCCTTTTCTCTCTGTGTGTGCACTCCTGGTATCTTTCCTTCTTGTTTTCTGGACACTAGTTCCATTGAATTAGGTTCTCACCCTATTGACCTCATTTACTCTTAATCCAATACTGTCCAATATTATCTCCATTACAGCCAAACTGGGACTCAGGGCTTTAACATATGAATTTGGGGAGACACAATTCAGTCTTAACAGATGATGAAAATATAAATTCACAAAAGCTGACCCAAAGAGAAATAGAAAATTAGAACTGTCTTATTAAAGAAACTGAATCAATAGTTAAAAATGTTCCTATAGGGTGCCTGGGTGGCTCAGTGGGTTAAGCCTCTGCCTTCAGCTCAGATCATGATCCCAGGATCCTGGGATCAAGCCCCACTTTGGGCTCTCTGCTCCGAGGGGAGTCTGCTTCCCTTCCTCTCTCTCTGCCTTCCTCTCTGCCTACTTGTGATCTGTCTGTCAAATAAATAAATAAAATCTTTTAAAAAAAATGTTCCTATAAAATAAGCATTAATCCCATATGGTTTTTAGAGCTTGGTTCTACCATGTATGGAATTCTGATCTCACATAAACTTCTTCTGAAAATTAAAAACCAAAACAGAACAATCTATCCCTCACTCATTTTTGAGGTAAGCATGAAGTTGATCCTAAATTTTGACAAAGATAGTATAAGAAAGGGGAATTATAAGCCAAACTGATTTATTAACACACATGCTGTTATTTTACTACATGAACAGACCAGGGAGCTACATGGAGATTTCAAAACTAACAGGTACTGAGCTTTGAACTTACACACAGGCTATCGTAACAGCCACTGTATCAATCATTTATTTTATCAAATATGTATCATAACTTTTCACAGTGGCCTTGGAAGTTAGGCATTTTTACCACATTTGATATATGAGAAAGCCAAGACTTGGGAAAGTTACCCCTGCCAGACCTCAAAGAAAATAACATTTCTCAGGTCCCCTTGGCATGGGTGTCCTGGGGCACCCACTCATTGGCGATGGAGGGCCTGTGGGCTCATGACCCAGAGTTCTATTTATGCTGGCTGGCTTCACATCACTATCCAGAAGCTCTTCCTTCTCAGAGTCATTGCCTCGCCCATGTCTCCCCTGGGTCTTCTATTATCCGGGTCTTCTATTTTTCTAGCCAGTTTATTGAGACATTTTTTTTTTTAAGGTTTTATTTATTTATTTGACAGAGATCACAAGTAGGCAGAGAGGCAGGCAGAGGGGTGGGGCGGGAAGGGGGGCGGGAAGCAGGTTCCCTACTGAGCATAGAGCCCAGTCCCAGGACCTGAGATTATGACCTCAGCCTAAGGCAGAGGCTCAACCCACTGAGCCATCGAGGCACCCTGAGACACTTTCAAGGATTTATCCTTCCTGGGTTTTCTCTTTTGCTTTTCAAGAATACTTTCTTGAACAAAAGCCAGTACTTGTAAATCATAACTCTGGCTTTCTTTTATCCAGAAAATGAAAAGGCAATCTACTAGATGGGAGAAAATACTTTCAAATAATATATATGATAAGGGGCTAATATTCAAAATATGTAAAGAACAGATACAGTTCAAGAATAAAAAATCTGACTTAAAAATGGGCAGTGGATCTGAATAGACATTTCTCCAAAAAAAATAAAATAATAAAAAACCTACACAGATAGAGGGCCCACAGACACATGAGAAGATGCTCAATGTCAGAAAAAAGCAAATCAAAGCCATAGTGAGCTCTAACCTCCCACCTGTTGGAATGGCTATTATCAAATAGACTAGAAGTAACAAGTGTGGGCAAGGATGAGGCGAAAACGGCACCCTCGTGCACTGTTGGTGGGAGTGTATATTGATGCAGTCACTGTGGAAAACAGTATGGAGTTTCCTCAAAAAATAAAAAATAGAGCTATCCTATAATTCAGCAATTCCACTTCTGGGTATATATCCAAAGAACACAAAAACACTAATCCAAAAAGATATATGCACCCCCATGTTCACTGCAGCAATATTTATAATAGCCTGGATATGGAAGGAACTTCAGTGCCCATTGATGAATGAATGGATAAAGAAAGTGTGGTATAATATAAAAATGGAAAAAATATATTATATATTAATAATTAATAATATATTATTACAATATTATATATAATACATAAAAAATATATTATATTATATATTGTATATATTATATATATATATTACTGAGCCATAGAAAAGAATAAGGTCTTGCCATTTGCAACAGCATGGATCTTGAGGATATTGAATTATGCTTACTGAAATAAGTCAAACAGAGAAAGACAAATACAGTGTGATTTTACTTACATGTGAAATCTAAAAAACAAAACAAATAAACCAACATAAAACCAAACCCATAGGTATAGAAGACACCAGACTGATGGTTGCCAGAGGGGAGGGGAGGGCGATAGGTAAAAGGAGAGAAGAGGATCTAGAGGTACAAACTTCCAGTTATCAAATAAGTAAGTCACAGGATGTAATGTGTAGCAGGGCGACTCTAGGCAGTAGTACCGTATTGCATATTGGAGAGTTGCTGAGAGAGGGAATCTTAACAACTGTCATCAGAGGAAAAAAATCTGTAAACTTGTATGGTGTTAGATGATAACTAGGCCCACTGCCATGATTATTTCACAATGTAGACAAAAACCAAATCAACGTGTTATACACCTGTGTATACACCAGTGAGACTTCAATTAAAAAAAAAAGAACAACTTTGAGAAAGGAACACACAAAGATTAATAATTCAAGGAAGTGTCTTAACTACACAAATAGCAAGGTATTTTTCTCCCCAGAAGAAATCGTGTTCAAGTTCTCCTCATGCCGGCTACACTGTTCTATACATGGGTTGCACCAGGGAACAAACCCGACCCAACCTCTCTGCCTCTCCTAGAGTTTATGTGCCCCCAGGGGAGACCCAGATCCAAAACCAGTTAATAAAATATTTAATGACAATAATGAAACATGCCTCAAAGGGGACACGTGGGATGAAGCGGCATGTGACCTAGGGGAGCTTTTCTGGGTAGTCTGGTTTTTTCCCCTGGATTTTCAAGGAAAGGACTCCAAGATCTCAAAGAGGGGCAGAGCTCCGACAGAGAGAAGCAAGAGGAAGCAAAGAGGTGGGGAAAGCCCTCAATCCCAAGGCCGCAGTTACAGTAAACTGCTGTGCTGCTTTTCTTTGTTTTATTTATTTATTTATTTATTAAAAATTTTATTTATTTATTTGACAGACAGAGATCACAAGTAGGTAGAGAGGCAGGCAGAGAGAGAGAGAAGAGGAAGCAGGTTCCCTGCTGAGCAGAGAGCCCGATGTGGGACTCGATCCCAGGACCCTGAGATCATGACCTGAGCTGAAGGCAGAGGCTTAACCCACTGAGCCATCCAGGTGCCCTGTTTTATTTATTTTTTTAACTCGAGTGTGCTTGACACACAATGTTACATCAGTCTCAGCTGTATAGCATAGAGTTCGATTTCTCTGCCCATAATGCCATGCTCACTGCAGATGTAACTACCACCTGTCACCTGGCAGCACTGTTAGGGTACCACTCACGATATTCCCTGTGCTGTATGTTTCATCCCGGTGACTGGTTCATTCCATCACCAGAAGCCATGCCTCCTGCCCCCTTTCACTCAGTTCGCCTATCAACTCCCCCTGCCGCCCACCGGCAACCATCAGTTTCGTTCTCCATATTTATGGGTCTGTTTCTGCTTTTTTGTTGTTGTTGTTTTGTTTTAAACTTCCTCCCCCTGCCCAATTAACAAATTATGATTTTCCTGCCCACAAATACTTTCTGTAGCAGGATTTTTTAAAAAAATGACCATGTGGTGTTTCTGTATCATTTATTGAACAAATTTCTTATTGTTGCAAATTTAAACTGTTTCCAACATCCTCCTCCCATTTTCAACACTGTTTCAAAGTCCTCCCACCTTTCAGTATATACGATTTATTTTCTCGAGGTACTTTTCTAGAAGAGGAGCTGTTCTGCCAGAGGGAGAAAGGAGGGTAATGTATGTATGTGCTGTGTATGTATGTTTGATACATATTGTTAAAGTAAGCTCTGGAAAATTTGGATGATTTACATGGCCATCACCAGAGCATGGGAGATGTATTTCCACATTCCTAATGCTATTATTATCTTTCAAAATCTTGCCAGTTTCATGATGGATACATGGTAGGTGTTATGTTTATTTTATATTGCATGTTATATTTCTGATAAATGTTAACATGTATTCACATGGTTGGCAGGTCTATAAATTGCTTCTTTAATTAATCAAATACTTCTACTGTTCACCTATTCCTTTTTTTAAAGATTTATTTATTTATTTTTAGGTGGGGTGGGGGAGAGGGAGAGAATCTCAAGCTGACTCCCGGCTGAGCAAGGAGCCCAAGGAGCCCAAGTTGGGGCTTGATCTCATACCCTGAGATCATGACCTGACCAATACAAAAAGTCAGGCGCTTAACTGACTGAGGCACTCAGGCATTCCTCCACCCATTCTTATAATATAGTCCTCTTTTCCTGATTAAATTTTAAGAGCTCTCCTATATTAAGACTATTCAATCATTTGCACCACAATGTATTGCCTTTGATTTTCTTTCTGGTGCTTTTTGCACATACACAAGCATGCAGAGCATTTCCATATTGGTGGATATATACACACATGCATATTTGTGTAATCACACCAGCATATCTGTAATGTAAATTCCTACAAACAGAGTTCCTGGGTCAAAGGGCAGGTGAATTTAAGATGTTAATAGCTGTTACTAACCACCCAGCACGTTTAATGCCCATGGCAACCCTGTGTGATGGTTGTTCCTATTGTGATTTGCAAAGAATAGGAAAAAAGAGGCTCTGGGGGTAACTTGCTCAATGGTGCACAGTTAGTAATTGGAAGAGCTTAGATTGGAAGACACATTCTCTGACTCTTAGCCAATACACTCACTGTCTCTGGTAATATTACACACACACACACACACACACACACACACACGTGCGCAGAAAGGACTGTATTTCCAATTTCTCAGACTTCTCCCTTACCAGAAATTAGGTTTGTAGAGACTAAATTAAACAGTTTATTTTAAACATCAAAAGAGAACATGACCTAAGTTAGGAAAGGAAAATCTAAATTTGCTGCCAAGTGATGGTCTCAGCCCTGAAGCCTGTTCCAGAATCTTCTGCATCATGTTGCTTAGAATAGGCAGTGAGTTCTATTTTTATAGGGGTAGCCCCTCTATGTCAAATCACAGAAAACATATTCCTGTGTTCTCGGTGCTTTTGTGTTAATGTCTCTGGGTATTTTAGAACTGATGGGAAATCTTCTAAGAAAAAATTGCAGGCACTGAAAAAATAGATTTTTCTATTACATTCTACACAGTAAAAAATTTTGGATGAAAACAGTTGAACCTAAAAAATGATTTCAGCTTGTGGGTAACTTGAGAATATATACAATATTATTTATTACTCTTTTTCAACTGAGAAACAATGTGACATTTCAAAATGGGATAATGTAATGAACTTTTCTGGCACAGTATATAACTTTAGCTACCGTCATTGAAGTAATTGACTGTTTCAGAAAAGGGTCCCAGAAGGACTGATAGAGGATGCCAATGAACTTGACTATTTGAAAGACAATGTCTTTTGGTTCTTTACTGTGCTATAACTGTACATGAGAAAAGCATCTTGTGCCAATAAAGTCTCCCCTCTTAAAGAATGGAACTGCCTGTTTGGTTGCAAAGGAACCTAATAACATGCCATAGTTTTAAGAGGGGGAAGAAAGTGACACAACTACAATTAAGGATCATTGATCTGCTATCACGAGCCACTCTGGACCATCAAAGGAGACAGAAATGGGATCGATGGGCAGCTCACAGGGAAGAAACAAGGATGGCAAGGAGCATCCTATTCACAGATTCTGTGGCACACAGCTTTTCATACATTACCACCTCTCTTGTTGGGTATGTGGGACACTCAATGGCATCTTACAACTGGTGGCTTGCCTGTTTATTTATCACAGATATTTTCTTCCTTGGTGATACAGGAAATAATGGTGCACCTCCCCTCACTCCCTGAGAGTCAATGAAGCAGGGACTCTTAAGTATAAGTAAGCAAAGCATGGAGGACATCATGGAGGAGGAGATGGCTGTCATTCACACCCCTGGTTAACAGTTGCAATTATGGTATGAGGACTAGCATACAAGACTTTTTTTTTTTTTAAGATTTTATCTATTTACTTATTTATTTGACAGAAATGGAGAGATCACAAGTCAGCAGAAAGGCAGGCAGAGAGAGGGGCGGAAGCAGGGTCCTTGCTGAACAGAGAGCCCAGTTCGGGGCTTGATCCCAGGACCTTGAGATCATGACCTGAGCCGAAGGCAGAGGCTTAACCCATTGAGCCACCCACGTGCCCCTAGCCCACAGGACTTTAAAGCACAGTTAAAGGAATATAATGTGTGGAGGGGAAGAAAGAAAGCAGAAAAGTGTGATGAGGCTGCTTATTCACCGTTAACCTGAATAAGACTACGTCCCGAGCCCAGTGTGGGAAATTGCCACATTACTTCATCTCCCAGAAGTAAAGAAGCCATTTATTTCTAAAGTGCATATTAGCATTAGAGCCTGAAATCCAAGTAAATTAGGGTATTTATAGAAACTATCGGATTGTTTGGAACACAGTGTTTGTATCTATTGATAGTAATTTGTAACAATTAATTAATACTCAGATGTAATATCCAAACAAAACACTTCTGTGCTACAACGTGATTATAGCATTGATTTCCTACAGAACATTTTCAGGTGACGTGGAGTTACATGGCTAAGAAGGAGGAGGAGGAGGCTTAGAATTTGAACTGGAATCGATTCTAGCCTTCTAAATTCAGAAACGTGATAACAGGACCCCAAGCTCTGGTACCAGAGACCCCAGACCCAGTATTGTCTGGGCCTTGCTCCCTCGCTGAGGGCAAAGCCTGATGATCTCATCCTGGACCTTGAGGTTCTTTCCAAACACACACAGTCCTTGTGTGATGAGGCCTCCTGACCTAACAACCGTTAGGACTGTCTCAGAGGAGGAAGAACTACCACAAGTGTTCAAAGGACCAAGATGTCTGCCCGGTTGCGATGGAGGTGAGGAAAGTCTCCATGGGGAAAGCCTGCTTGAAATGAGCTTTAAAGGTGGGATTTCATGTTGTGGTGAGAAGGGCCAAATGGGATGTCTTCCCCAGAGAACAGAGTGCACGTGTCAAGGCAAAGTGGCAGGGAGTGTAATATTCGTACATGGCTCTCAGTCCTGGCTGCCTATTAGAATCACCCAGAACACTTGCCCCAGGCAACACCTGATCCAGCACATCTGCCCAGCCAGATGTTGGCTGCCTGCCTCCATTCTCCCTGTTGCACAGCCGTGACATTCTGCCTCACCCAGGCCAACAGAATCAGGATCTCTGAAAATGGGTATTTTATTTTATTTTATTTTTTATTTTTAAAAGATTTTATTTACTTATTTATTTAGAGTGCAAGGAGGGGGAAGGGCAAAGGGAGAGAGAGAGAGTGTCAAGCAGACCCCCAACTAAGTGCAGAGCCTGATGCCAGGCTCATGCACCACCTGAGCTGAAATCAAGAGTCAGGATGCTTACGCAACTGAGCCACCGAGGCACCTGACAGTGGGTATTTTATTTTATTTTATTTTTTTAAGATTTTATTTATTTTAAAGAGAGACAGAGATCACAAGTAGGCAGAGAGGCAGGCAGAGAGAGAAGGGGAAGCAAGCTCCCTGCTGAGCAGAGAGTCCGATGCGGGGCTCGATCCCAGGACCCTGAGATCATGACCTGAGCCGAAGGCAGAGGCTTAACCCACTGAGCCACCCAGGCGCCCCGACAGTGGGTATTTTAAACCTTTTTTCAAGTAATTCTGATGTGTGGTCTGAGTTGAAGACTCTGATCTTTGGTATAGCAGGTAGAAACAAGGATTGTGTTGAAGTTCAGGGTATGAGTTAGGAAGGTACAAGAGAATGGAGAAACAGATTTGGATCGTTTCCAGAAGGCACACTGTGTTGGCAGGAGAGAGAATGCAAGTCAGGCAGGGTTAAGAGGCTATAGGCTGCAGTAAGGGAATCAGCAAGACATGTGAGGACGTCCACAGAGATCACCCCTAGTTCTGGGGGAGGAAGGAGCCCCATGAAAGCCAGACCCCAGAGGAGGGACAAGTTAGCAAGGGGCTGGAGTCTTGGAGTGGCCATCAGCAGGCAGGGGGAGGGGAGGAAAACCACCACCTCTCTCTTCCCGTCTGTCAGTCTCTTGCTGCTGCTTCCCACTGCACAGACCCAACCAGAAGCCAGCAGGCCAGCCTCACAGATCTTGGAGCCTGGCATGGGATGGTGGCGGCGGGGAGAGGCAGATGACACATGGAATATAAATAACACGGTGTTAAAGGCATTTCTACAAGTTTTGCCTGAATTTTCTAGGCAATGGTGAGCCCCTGGAGGCTTTTGACTGGGAAAGTCATGATTAGAACCATGTCTTTAAAATGTTTAAGCTGCCATGATATTAAAACCTAATAGGAGTGGGAAAAATATTGACACGTAGGTTGAGTAAGGCCGAAAGAAAGCAGGAGAGCTCCTGCGTGCATGCTGGCCTTGGCCTGCCCCCGTGGGTCAGAGGCTCCCCTTGGGGCTGGAGATCACCGCCAAGAGCAGTGGGTGATCTGCCGGCAGCTGCCTTGACCTTGGCCTCCCTGAACACTGTTCGCTTGCTGCAAGTATTCCATTCTGAAGAACAAAGGCCTGTCTGTTCATAAACCAAATTTATGGGATTGATTCATCCCGTGTCAACATTAAAGAACTATGAAAATGTTGGCAAACACACAGGAGCATGTAGATTCTGAATTCCTGCGTGGGACGGAGGAATGGGTAATTCCTTGGTGGACGTGTGGGAGGGAGGGGAGCCATTTCCAACTACAGCCACCCTGGGAAAGCACAGTGCAGGGAGGAAGCTCCCCACCTAGTAACTTGGCTCTCCACTTTTGCGTGAGAGCAGACCTCTCCAGGCTTTTCCCTGTCGAGTGGCTCAGAATTGGGAATGAGATTGTCCAAACGGAGCGCTTCTGTTGGGGTCCGATCCAGACATTTCCTTTTGCCTGCTGAGGGTCAGCAGTGAAGTTGAGTCTGTCCAAACTCAGAGGGGGCAGACTCTCTGCCCTCCTTGCTAGTTCTGGGGCAAGAAGGGCAAAGGAGAAATGTAAAGGGTGATTGTTTTACTTCGACATGTGCAAAACCTCAACCAGAGTTGCCCGGGAGAGGAATGGGCTGCTTTGTGAAGTGGGGAGTTCATCCAGATAGGTACCCAAGCAGGTTCCTGGTGGCACAATTATGACTGATATTTTATTTTATTATTTATTTAGGAGAAGTCTTATTTTATATTATTTATTTATTTGACAGAGAGACAGAGATCACAAGTAGGCAGAGAGGCAGGCAGAGAGAGGGAGGGAAGCAGGCTCCCTGACCAGCAGAGAGCCGGCTGCAGGGCTTGATCCCAGAACCCTGAGATCATGACCTGAGCTGAAGGCAGAGGCTTAACCCACTGAGCCATTTGACAGAGAAGGAAGAGGCACAAGCAGGGAGGACGGCAGGCAGAGGGAGAGAAAGAAGCAGGCTCCCCACTAAGCAAGGAGGCCAATGTGGGGCTCCATCCCACAACCCTGAAGGCAAACGTTTAACCGACTGAGCCACCCCGGCCTCCCTATGACAGATATTTTAGAGGGTTTTTCCCAAAAGGACCAGAACATAGGTAATGTTAGATGACTCTCTGCTTTGGGCTGCATTCATATACTGAAGTCCTAATTCCCATATCTTCGAATGTGATTTATCTGAAGATGGGGTCTTTTAAGAGGTAATTAAATTAAAATAAGGTCATTAAGGTGGGCCCTCACCCAGTATGACTGTTGTTTTTATAAGAAGAGAATATTTGGACATAGATATTTGTTCTACAGAGAGAAAAAGTCCTGTGAGGGCTCCCTGAGAAGGTGGCCATCAGCAAGCCGAGGAGAGAGGTCTCTGAAGATACCAACCTTGACAGCCCCGTGACCTTAAACTTGAACTTGCTCTGGAATTTCTAGCCTTCAGGACTGTGAGAAAAGAAATTCCTGTTGTTTAAGCCATCCAATCTGGGATACTTGGTTGTGGCAGCCTTAGAAAACTAATACACCCTTACTCTTTCTGAGACTCTACTATGTGATGTGAAAATTTGGAGGGAAAAAAAAAAGAGATTCACTGGAATGCAGAGTAACAGTCAGGATAACAAGTCTTGGCATTTACTAAAACAGCAGGGGCCTCAAGCTGCAGTTGCACATTACTTAGCTTCAATAATTGAAATAGGAGGGTATCAAGAGGAGGAATTACAGGCAGGATGAATTCATACATTAATGAATATCTGTTGAGGGCTATCTGTGTGCCAAGACCAACAAATCAAAGCTGTAAGCAGTCAGCCCGGCTGGTTGCAGAATGCCAGGCTATTCTTGAGGCACCTGGGATCACCCATCAGCTGGGTGGGTAGGAAGTGTCCAGGCAGGTGGACACTGGGTATCTGGGTGCTAGAATGTAGGGGCAAATGGCTCTAAGGTGGCATCGAGAATTGACTTTCTCTGCACTCCTATAACTAAGAGCAAAGTGTGGAAGTTTCCGGGAAGTAGGTTTTTGTGCAACATTTGCTCATTTCACACCAGTAGGATACGAAGGCTGAAGTAGGAAATCAACTGGAATAATTCACTGGAAAGGAGCCTACAGCTCTTCAAGAGCCTGTCGGGGTAGGAAGGAAGAGCTAGATGTAGTGAAAGCAAATGTCCAGAAAACTTCTGTTTGCTTCTCTATGGCCACCATTTCCCTGTCCCTCCCCGATGGAGCTGATCTGTTTGGATCGCATCAGTGGACTTCCTTGCCTTCTGGAGACAGGTTGGGTTTAGCGAGTAAGAGGTTGGAGGGAGGGAGTAGGAGGAAGGGGACCAGAGTATTTACTCCCTCGTTCCTCCTTCCATCTCAACAGGGAGTCACCGACCCTCTCAACGTGAACTACTCTACACCATTTTCTCTCCCTCTGTGTTCTGATAACCGTTCCCTTCCCTCTCCCCCCAGGCCTAGGAATGGTGGCAGTACCCATCTGTTGGCCTGGATTTCTGCATGCTCCTTTATGTTTCACTGCACTGTGCCATACCTTTGTAAATAAAATCCCCCTCATTCGAGTGTGCCGTCTATTTTCTTTCTTCTATTCCCTGATCACACGAACTAATCAGTGACCAAATCACTGGATTTGGTCAATGTTAAGTTTTCTGTAAATCAGTGCATCTCTAAGAGCACCGTGAGGGTCAGGCGAGGTGTTCTGTGTGTGGCCAATCAGAGCAGCGATGTTTACCAAGAGGTAGATTTGAGAGAGAGGCTTCTCTTGAAAATTCTATTTGTATAAAGGATTCCACAACAAAAACTCAGTTTGAAAACCTCTGGGGAAAAAAGAAAGCAATGCCCTAATTTTGAGCACGGATCATAAACTGAAATTCTCATGCGATCCTCGCTACAGACTTCAAGCGACCCAGGATCTAGTCCGGGTTTTGGGCTTTAACTTCTCAGGACAACATCAGATGGAGTCTTGGCATTTTTCCATTTAATTTGATAAATGTACACTACCAGCAAGGTGCAGTGGCTTTGTGTCTAAAGAAATCCACTTTGCCGTCTAAATTATTCAGGTAACCTGTCTATATTAATCAAACCAGTTGGATAACAGCCAAATCTCCACTTCTTTTTGTATCACTTAGGGCCAAGGCAAGATGACAAAGGGCGGGGGGCAGGGGAAGTTGGTGTTGCCTGTATCTTCACAGAGATGCTGCTAGACAAATCTACTGGGATGTAGCTAGCCCACCCAAGAGAGTCTGGCAGCAAATACTTGTTTTTAAGGCAGCTCTAGAATGTGAGCCTCAGGACAAGCAGCGAATCCTCAAGAGTAGACACTTTGGTAAGAACGCACTCCAGACATCAGTGAGGTACCAAGTTATGGAGACCATAAAATGTCTTCCTCCCAAGACGGGTGCTCTGTCAAGCATAATGTTAGACAGGGCCTGTCAGCCAAACTCCTGCACTCAGTGAAAAAGCCAGAACAGAAGTGAAAACTGATTGGAGAGGCGGGAGTCAAGAGTCATGAAATGAAATACTCCTGACACCAATTGCTCTGGGACAATGTCAAGAATTGTGGAATCTTTGTAACTGTTCGGTTCCCCTTGGGATTTCAGATTTCCAGCAAATAGAGATGTTTCTGCCTTCCAAGGTACAAGGCAAGTGAAATATGGGAGTCAAGGGAGGAGGCATGCTGTCACATGGGAGTGGACATGATTGCTCCCTTTGAGGTCTTCTGGCAGTTCATTCTTTAGAAAGAATGTCTTCAATTGGTGAAGTCTGCTCGTGTCTGTTTATTATTTTTTTCTAAGCAAAATGGAGGTTTAGAGAAAGAGAGCTTTGATAGGGCCTCAGAAGAACTGAATGAAAAGCTCACTGGGCACACTAACCAGGAATGAGATGTTAATGGCACATTGCTCTGCCAGATCTATGAGAGGGGAAGGTGATGGGGCATGATGAGGAGTCTCTGATCTGTGGAGCTTAGTTTCTAAGCCCATTTGAGCATGGAGGAAGGGTGTGGCTTCTTTCCCAAGTTTAGATCCTCTTTGGATGGCTTCCAAGCTGGGCCCAAGAGAGGAAGTGTGGATGGATCCACAGAACAGGGGCATGGGTAGGGGAACTAGGCTCACTGGGCTTCAGTCCCTCTGCTGGAGAGAAGGACTTAGGTAGAAGATTCTGTCATTTCTTCCATGGCTAATACTCTACAATTTCATATCTGTTCATCTATGAAGCACTGATTCTTCTCTCTGAACTAATTGCCCAGAAAAAATTAATAGAGTTCTTAACATACTAAGTAATCTTTCCTTTCCTTTCACTGAAAATAATAGAAAATTAAGGCACAGATGAATGGTTTTCATACATAACTTCTCTCAATTTAAATTTTTTTCCTAACCAAATTTAGTATATAGTTTTGTATTGCCTTTTTTTTTTTTTTAAATGGATGGTATTTTAGCCCAAATAAGTTAGAAGGATTACTTTCTATGCTTTAGCAATTCTGTGGCCACTGGGAGTTCTAACTCTGTTGGGCTGACCTGATCAAGAAATTTGAAGATCAGAATTCACTCAGAATCCTCAAGTCTGGACATCCTCTCTTAAGGTTAAAAAAAAAAAAATGCCACCCGCTGGGCCTGTCAAAACTCAGCAGGGCATCTGCTTGAGAGGATCTCTTTCTCCTTCTGTCCCTCTCTCTGCTCTCTCTCCCTCTCTCTGTCCCTCAAATAAATCAATCTTTACGTTAAGAATAAAACTTGTCTCTAAATCTTTAACATCTTGTTTTTAAAAAAATTCCTTGAAATTTAGATCTTTGCTGGCCCTTTTTGTCGGTGTGATCATGTGAAGACTAATGTCTCTCAAGCAGGAGTGATGTGTCATCAGCCTGGTAGAGTGATTTAAAGGACATCAGAAACTCGGAAACCCGACAACCCAGGGACATGCTGTGTGGTAGGGTATTAATGGCATACACTGAGTTGCGGGGGTCCCCAAGTCCAACAGGATGACCTCCTTTCATTATTCCAAGTGAACCAGCTAAGGTCAAGGCTATGTCAAGTCATTAAAAGATGTCACAATTAAATTATCTTTTAAAAGATGGTTTGTTTTGACAATATGACTTAATGGTAAGTAACTCTTTCTGACATGGAGCATTTTTAGGGTGATGACATACATAAATACAGGGGGTGGTTGAAACACCCTGTATCCATAGAATGCAATATCCAGTTTGGGAGGACAAATGAAACTCACCCCAGAAAGCCACCCATTTATTGATAAGTATGTCTTATAATAGATATTAATTTTACCTTTTTTATTGCTAACAAGGAGGTAGTGTTTTGTTTTGTTTCGTTCAACATGAAGGAGTTGAGGACAGTCCTAAAGTTTATTAAGCTTTAGGGACAAGTCTGGCTTAACACATGCTCTTGTTTTCATGGGAGAAGGTATGTGGCTTTGCCGATGTCAACTGTCCTTGGAGCTGCTCAGTCATAGGCTGGGCCCCATCCCATCCCTCAGGCTGCTGGTTCTTTTTGCTTTCTTCCCAGAGGGAAGAATCCACAGAGAAGCTCATCCCTACGGGCTCAAGTCAAGGCAGCCAGCAATGTAACCAAGATGTCTTCCCACTGCTAATGCAAGGAGTGGACAGAATGTGGTTGCTCCCTGACCAAAGGCTGACATTTCTTCACAGGCAGAAGTCAGCATCTTCACTCCATGCTCTAAGAACTCTTTCCTGTCGTTCCAGGTTTCTCTTCTAGTCTCTGAAAAATTAAAAGGCTTTTAGTCCCCTGAAAAATTACAGGCAGCCCTCTGACCCTCCCAGGACCCGCACCACTGATTCTAACATTCCCTCCTCCATTACCTTTCAACCTGCAACGTCCCCACCTCCAGTTTAGGGCTTTGGCACTGGCTGTTCCTCTCACCTGGACCATTGTTTTCTTGGATCCATATGCTCACCTTACTCAAGGTGCTGCTTGAATGTCACCTTGAAACTTACGGTAACCCCTTTTAAATAATTACAACCTACATCTGTCTCTCTATTCCTAATCTCTTTCCTGACCCACTTTTAAAAAATATTCTCTGATTGCTTACTACTTTCTAATGTAACACCTCGAACGTATTTTTCATTTGTTTAGTTATAGCTGTTGTTCATCCTCCCTCCCCTGCCAAAAGGAAAGTCGCCTGAATGACGGGGAACTTATGTCCGCACTGACGTATTCTGGACATCGAGGAGAGTCTCGGTTACTCAGCCAGTGTTCGTTGAACTAAGCGCATACGAGATCCTGTAGAGATGCACTAAGACTGCAGCTCTTCTTTTAGAGTACGACACTTGGATCTACATAAAATCTGATCTGGAAAACATGTGTGAATTTATTCAGTTTTTAGTGAACACATTTTGACTATCCTATTTCAGAGTGTCAATCACATCACTTTTTAAAATTTTAATTTATTTAAACTAAAGAAAAAAAAAAGAAACCCAAAAGAGTTCACATATTTCCCCCCCGCCCCCACCTTACACATGCACTCCTGCATCCCCTACCTCTGGCAACCACCAATCTCTTCTTGGTATCTATAAGCTGTTTTTTGGGTTTTGTTTTGTTTTGTTTTGTTTGTTTTTAAGAGTCCACATATAATTGGGATCACACTGTATTTGTCTTTCTCTGACTTATTTCACTTAGCATAATTCCCTCAAGGTCCATCCATGTTGTTGAAAATGACTAGATTTTGTTATCTTTTTATGGCTGAATAATATTCCTGTGTGTGTGTGTGCGTGTGTGTGTGTGTGTGTGTGTGTGAGAGAGAGAGAGAGAGAGAGAGAGAGAATTTACCCATTCATCCATTAGTGAAAAGTTAGGCTGTTCTCCATATCTTGGCTATTATAAATAATTCTGCAATGAACAGGGAGGTGCATATGCCTTTTTGAGTCAGTGTTTTTGTTTCCTTTAGGTAAATACCCCGAAGTGGAGTTGCTGGATCATGTGATATTCTATTTTTAATTTCTTGAGAAACCTCCACACTGTTTTCCACAGAGGCTACGGTGCACAATATCCTTACCAACACTTGTTATTTCTTGTGTTGTTGATTTTAGCCATTCTAACAGGTGTGAGATGATCTTATTGTGGTTTTGATTTGCATTTCCCTTATGATGAGTGAGATTGAGCATCTTGCCATGTGTCTCTTGGCCATCTGGATGTCTCCTTTGGACAAATATCTGTTCATATCTTCTGCCCATTTTTAAATCAGATTTTTTTTGTTATTTAATTGTATGAGTTCCTTATATATTTTGAATATTAGCTGCTTATATATGATTTGCAAATATTGTCTCTTATTGCTCTTTCATTCTATTGGTGATATTTCTTGCTGTGCAGAAGTTTTTTAGTTTGATGTAGTCCCATTTGTTATGTTTACTTTTGTTGCTTTTGCTTTTGGTGTCAGATTAAAAAAATCATTGTCAAGACGCATGTCAAGGAGATCACTAATCACGTCTTCTTCTAGGAGTTTTATGGTTTCATGTTTTACATTAAAATCTTTCATGATTTTGAGCTGATTTTCGTGTATGGTGTAAAACAAATGGTCCAGTGCCATTCTTTAGCATGCAGTTATTCAGTTTTCCCAACACTATTTATTGAAAAGACTGTCCTTTCCCCATTGTGTATTATTACCTCTTTTTCCTCCAATTAATTGGCCATATAAGTGTGGGTTTATTCCTATTCCATTCCATTGATATACGTCTGTTTTTGTGCCAGTACCATATTGCTTAAGTTACTATAGCTTTGTAATATAGTTTGGAGTCAGGGGGCATGATGCCTCCAGCTTCGTTTTTGTTTCTCAAGATTGCTTTGACTATTCAGAGCCTTTTATGATAGATACAAATTTTAAAATTGTTTGTTCTATTTCTGTGAAAAATGTCATTTGAATTTTGATAGGAATTTCATTGACTATTTAGATCATATTGGATATGGACATTTTAACAATATGAGTTCTCCTAATTTATGTGCATAAAGTATCTTTCTATTATTTGTGTGCTCTTCAATTTGTTTCATTAATGTCTTGTAGTTTTCAATATGTGGGTCTTTCACCACCCTGATTATATTTGTTTCTAGGTATTTTATTCTTTAACATAATTGTAGATGGGATTGTTTCCTTAACTTCTCTTTCTGATAGTTCATTAATAGTGTACAGAAACACAACAAATTTTGTGTATTGATTTCTTATTTTACAACATTACTGAATTCATTTAGATTTTGATGGAGTCTTTAGGTTTTTCTACATATAATATCCTGTCATCTACATATGTCATCTATATCTACAGTGACAGTTACATTTCTTCCTTTCCAATGTGGATGCCTTTTATTTCCTTTTCTTGCATGATTGCTCTGGCCAAGACTTCTAATCCTATGTTGCATGAAAGTGGTGAGAGTGGGTATCCTTGTCTTGTTCCTGATCTTAGAGAAAAAGCTTTAACTTTTTCACTGGTGAGAAGGATGTTAGCTTTCACAAAGTGATGAAAAATATAAGAAACTGTCAAATAAAAGTCATAGACAGAATAATACAAAAACCAAGCTGAAAAATGCAATAGCAGACTATATGAAACAGAAGAAAGGATCAGTCAACTTGAAGACAAGATGGTGGAACCCATTCAATCAGAGCAATAACAACATCAACAACAACAAACAATTTTTTAAGAAGTTAAGGTAGTTTAAAGATTCATAGGAAAAAAATCAAATAGACTAACATCACACTGTAAGTGCCCCAAAAGGAGAGGAGAGGAGAGGGAGAATGGGGGAAATGTCTTTTTCTTCTTTAAGATTTTATTTACTTATTTTGAAAGAAAGAGAGCAAGTTTGGGGAGGGGGAGGACAAGGACAGAGGGGAGAGACAATCTCAGGCAGACTGTGTGCTGAGTGTGGAACATGATGCCGGGATCAGTCTCACAACCCTGAGATCATTACCTGAGCCAAAATAAAGAGTTAGATGCTTATTGACCAAGTCACCCAAGCAAGTCTTATAAGAAGAAATAATGACTGAAAACTTCCCTAACCAGGGGAATGAAACAGACCTCCAGGTCCAGAAAGCCCAAAAAGGTCTTAAGAGGAAACAAAGGAGATCCACACCAAGGCACATTATAATTAAAATGTCCAAAAGTTAGGGGTTCCTGCATATTTCAGTGGGTTGAGTGTTCAGCTTAGGTCATGATCTCAGGGTCATGAAGCTGAGCCCTGCATCAGGCTCCCCACTCAGCACACAGTCTGCTTGGGATTCTTTCCCCCATCTTTGTCTCTCTCTCTGTTCTTCAATAAATAAATAAAATCTTTTAAAATGAAAACTTAAAAAAAGTCAAAAATTGAAGAACAAAGATGAAAAGTAGCAAGAGAAAATCAAGTTTTTATGTACAAGGAAATGCCCACACGACAACTAGCAGACTTTTCAACAGAAATTTTGCAGGCCAGAAAGAAGTGGCATGATATAGTCAAGGTGGTGAGAGAGAAAAACACTTTCAACTTGGCAAAATGATCATTCAGAAGTAAAGGAGAGGCATAGAGTTTTCCAGATAAGCAGAAGATAAATGAGTTCATCAGCACTAAGCCAGCTTTAGAAGAAACGTTAAAGGAACTTCTTTAAACTGAGAAGAAAGGACATTCATTAGTAACAAAAGAAAAAAAAATGAAAGAAAAAATCTCACTGGAAAGGTAACTATATAGTAATGGTTATCGATTAATCACTTGTGCAGGTTAAAAAACAAAATTAATAAAATAACTATGATTACAATAACTAGTCAAGGGATCTACAAGATTAAAAAAAAAATGTAGATGTACCTGGGTGGCTCAGTTGGTTAAGTGTCTGCCTTCTGTTCAGGTCATGATCCTGAGATTGAGCCCCACACTGGGTTCCCTGCTCAGCCAGGAGTCTGCTTCTCCTCCTCCCTCTGCTGCTCACCCTGCTTGTGCTCTCTCTCTCTCTTTTTAGTAAATAAATAAATAAACAAAATCTTTAAAGATAATGTAAAGCATAACATCAAAAACAAAACATAGTAGGGCACATCATAATATTGATCTATACAATAGGATCAGACTTTATTTGTTATCAACTTAACTGGCAAAGATATGTGTAAGTCTCATAGTAACCATAAAACAAAAACCTACCATAAATACACAAAAGATAAAGAGAAGGGAGTATAAGCATACCACTAAAGAAAGTCACTGAATTCCAAAAGAAAAAGTAAGAAAAGAAGTAAAAGAAAAGAAGAAAGAAACAGAGAGGAACCACAAAAGCACCCAGGAAACAACTAATAAAATACCAGTAAATACATACCTATCGATATTGCTTTAAAAGTAGATGGACTCAATTTTCCAATCAAAAGACAGATTGGCTGAATGGATAAAAAACAAGGCCAACCTATATGCTGCCTACAAGAGACTCACTTTATTTTTCTATAAGATTTATTTATTTCAGAGAAAGAGAGTGAGAGCATGAGTGGGAGAGGCAGAGGAAGAGGGGAGAGAGTCTCAAGCAGACCCCACACTGAGCAGAGAACCCCATGTAGGTTTGAGCTCACAACCCTGAGATCATGACCTGAATGGAAATCAAGAGTCAGGTGCTTAACCAACTCTGCCACTCAGGTGCTCCAAGACACTCCCTTTAGCTGTAAGGAAATACATACACTGACAGCACAGAGATATTTCCCTCAAATGGAAATAAAAAGAAAGTCTGAGTAGCTGTATTTCTATCAGACAAAGTAGACTTTAAAACAAAGACTCTAATAAGAGATAAAGAAGAGGGGTGCCTGGGTGGCTCAGGTCATGATCCCAGGGTCCTGGGATCGAGCCCTAAATCGGGCTCTCTGCTCAGCAAGGAGCCTGCTTCCTTTTCTCTCTCTGCCTGCCTCTCTGCTTACTTGTGATCTCTGTGTGTGAAATAAATAAATAAAATCTTAAAAAAAAAGAGATAAAGAAGAGTGTTAAATAATGATTAGGGGGTGACTCTAATAAGAAGATACAACATTTGTAAATATCTATATACCCAACAGAGGAATACCTAAATGTATAAAGCAAATATTAACAGACTTAAAGAGAGAAATGCATAGCAATACAATAATAGCATATTTTAATATCCAGTTCCATCAATGGATAGCCCACTCAGACAGAAAATCAATAGGGAAACATTGGCCTTAAATGATACATTAAACCAGACGGACTTAACAGATATATACAAAACATTGCATCCCAAAGCAGCAGAACACACATCATTCTCAAGTACACATGAGATATTTTTCAGCGTAGATCATATGTTAGGCAACAAAGCAAGTCTTAATACATTTAAGACGATTGAAATCCTAGCAAGCAACCTTTCTAACTTCAGTGGTATAAAACTAGAAATTAATTACATGAAGAAAATTGGAAAATTCACAGATATGTGGAGATTAAACAACATGCTATTGAATGACCAATGGATCAAAGAAGAAATCAAAACAGAAGTTAAAAGTGCTTTGAGATGAATGAAGATGGAAGGATAACATACCAAAATGCATGAGATGCAGCAAAAGCGGTTCTAAGAGGGAAGTTTATAGACATACAAATACCTACCTCCAGAAACAACAAACAGCTCAAATAAACAATCTAAATTTACACCTGAAGGAGCTGGTAAAGGAACAAAGGAAGCCCAAAGTTAGCAGAAAGAAGGAAATAACAAAGATTAGAGCAGAAATAAATGAAAGATGGAAAGGATCAGTGAAACTAAGAGCTAGTTCTTCGAAAAGAAAAACAAAATCGACAAGCCTTGAGCTTGACCACCAAGAAATAAAAGACTCAAATAGAATCAGAAATGAAAAGAGGAGATGTTATAAGTGATGGCATAGAAATAGAAAGGATCATAAGAGACAACTAGGAACAATTACACACCAACAAATTAGACATGGATACATTCCATGTATCCACGGAAGAAATGGATACATTCCTAGAAACGTACGACCTACTAAGATCGAATCATGAAGAAATGAAAAATCTGAACAGACAGATTACTACTAAGGAGACTGAATCAGTCATCAAAAACACCTCAACAAACAAAAGTCCAGGGCCAGATGGTTTCACTGGTGAATTCTACTAACCATTCAAAGAAGAATTAATGCCAACTCTTCTCAAAGTCTTCCAAAAAACAGAAGAGGAAGGAATTCTTCCAGACTCATTTTATAAGGCCAGCATTATCCTGATACCAAAACAAGACAAGCATGTCATGAGAAAAATATAAGCCAAAATCTCTGAGGAACATAGATGCAGAAATTCTCAGCAAAATATTAGCAAACTGAGTTCAATAATACACTAAGAGGGTCATACATGACGATCAAATGGGATTTATTCTAGGTATGCAAGGATACTTCAACATCTGCAAATTAGTCAATATGAGGCATTATGTAAATAAAAGGAAAGATTAAAAAAAGTGCGATCATCACAATAGATGCAAAAAAAGCATTTAACAAAATTCCACATCCTTTTATGATAAAAAAACAATGAAGCGGGTAGAAAGGGAATATACTTCAACAAAATAGAGGCCACAGAGCTAATCACCTCATTTCAAATCAAGTTTGCTATAGATAATGTCTTAGCATATAAACCTCTATGAGGTGTCACACAGTATGTGTACAATTTCTTTTTTTAATTTGTAAATAATTTGTTTATTGTACTGCATTTATAAAGAAAACAGACAATGCACCCAGTAGAAAGAATAAAAATGCATTTGGAGTTGTAACTGACAGCAGTAGAAGTCCTTTACTGAGATCGTGGCAATTTGACAGCTTTATGATTAAGTTCAGTAAAGGTACATGGGGTACTTGGAAGATCAAATTCTATAGCTGCCTCTATGTGTATAATTTCTACTCAGAAAGTTGCTTACCTGATATCTGTCCTTTATGCATGTATGCAGTCTCTTAAATAGGCCAATTTTCCCGGGTCTTATCCTGTTGCTTTAAACTTGTATTGAGATGAGGGGAAGATCTCTCCCTCTTCTCTCCCTCTCTCTCTTTCTCTTTTGATTTATTCATTTATTTCAGGGGGAGGGTCAAAGGGAGAGAATCTTCAAGCAGACTCCTGCCTGCTGAGTGTAGAGCCTGAAGGGCTTGAGCTCGCCACCCTGAAATCATGACTGGACCTGAAACCAAGAGTTGGACGCTTAGCGGACTGAGCCACCCAGGGGACCCACACTCAGTTTTTTCTTAAGCACAGACATGGAGGTCCCAAAAGCAGTGCTGCTGGTGGGCCTTGTCATAAGGATGGGGGAGGGGCATCCTAGGCCTCAAGCTCCACGGACATGCAGAATAAATCGAGTCTGTGCTAACAGTTCTTGGCCCCAGAAGTTCTAGCTGATTTGGCAGCATCCAGACAGGCATGTGTGTTAGGCCTGGGGCTGAGAAATTTGGATCTGATAAGAATCAATCTGAATTTGTTCTGAAGACACATGGTGAAAGATAAGTGCAGACGATATGAAGGCTTTTAGGAAACCACACACAGTTCTCATCTACTGCACTGCAATGTAATAATCTTGGCATGTCATTTAAAAACACTTTTTAATGAGAATAACTCTTTTATTTGTCTACATCAGAGACATACTGAGGTAAAAGTCATCACTTCTGATGTTCTAAAGATAGTCTCAAATAGACAGTGCTTAGTACCTATTAAGTGAGAATGATATTAAAATTTACGTCCTCAACAATGACTGATTTAAAAAATAAATACATTTGTCAGGGATAAAAGCATGTAGTATCTACTTACAAAGCCATATACAGAATTCATGGGTTTATCTAAGCACTCATTCATCACTGATTAAGTGTTGGGCGCTGCAGGGAGCAGGCAGCAAACAGCGGAGGAGAAACTGGATACCGCTGTGTCCTTTTGGACCAAATGGGGGGAATATGCTGAACAAATGGACGTATAGACACACAATTACCAAGTGTGATAAAGACAATGAAGGTGTTTCAAGGGGATGTGAGCTGCCTGGTGTCAGAGTTAGAAGCTAGAGTTAGAGCTGAAAGCTGAGTAGGAGGCAGAAAACCCCCAATCCCCTATATATGCACTCCTGCACAGACACAATGTACATGCACAACGCGTACAACATATACCACACACACAACTTCCACACAGAGAACAGAACACACAACACACATCATACACAACAAACACAACACACAGACAACACAGACAATATACGCACACAACATACACATATACAACATACACACACAACATACGCACACACAACACACACACACCAGGGCCCTTTGGGAGTGCAGGGCTGGTCTTGAGAGACTTATCCCTAGTCTCCCTATGGAGATGGGTTTTTAGAAAATCTCAGGTAAGATTGGGGGGTGCCTTTGCAGTGGAGACTGGGAGGCTTGTTTTCTGTCTTGGGTGTTTACTGGAGCTGCGGTGAGGCCACCCTCTTAGAACAGCTTGACATGTGGCCTCTGAAGTTGTGTGTCCGGGAAGATGATGTGGGCAACCGCATCCTACAGTTCAAGATGGCCTAGCCATGTGGTCTGTGGACAACCGGATGTGGGATGGGGGGCGGCGGAAGAGAACACACACGTGTCCATTGCTGCATGGGAAGGAACACGGAGGTCACAGGTGGGTAGGGGTGCGGGGGAGGGCTGCCTGCTGAGCTGGGGGAGGGGCACCCACCAGGACAGCACTGGGGTGGGGAGAGCCCTGGCTGAGCTGTCTTGTGAGGGGTTCTTGCTGGCAGAGAGCCCTGAAAAAGCTGGAAACCACTCCTGCAGGGAGGACTCACCCTCCAGTGGCCTGTGACGTACAGCTGCTCTTCCATGTTCCTCCCCCTTTCCCATCAAGTTGAACCATCGCTAAGAAGGCGATTCCCAGCCCTTGTCAATATTGGCTTTTAAAGTGAACCGTTGCATCATTCTCTTAACCACATCTGGTGGAAATTCAACACACTGTGATTTGACACCTACTTTTATTCATGACAAAAGCACATGGATAAGCTCTTAATTAATACACTGAAATGGAGAGCCTTTCCCACGCAGGCTCCAATTTCCATTCCACTTTCCTTTTATTGTCTGTGGTGGTTTATGCTTGGGAAGTTTTCTATTGCTATCTTGATCATGCTTCTCTGCAAAAAAAAAAAAAAAGAAAGAAAGAAAGAAAGAAAGCATAAAAATTGAATTCATTTGATTTCACCTAAGTGTTAAAAAGATCCTTCTGAAGAGGTGTCTGGGTGGCTCAGTCATGAAGTGTCTGCCTTGGGCTCAGGTCATGATCCCAGCATCCTGGGATCGAGCCCCGCATCAGGCTTCCTGTTCTGCGGGGGAGCCTGCTTCTCCCTCTCCCACTCTCCCTGCTTGTGTTCCTTCTCTCGCTATCTCTCTCTCTCTCTGTCAAATAAATAAAATCTTAAAAAAAAAAAGATCCTACTGGGTTGTGTTGCTGTCATAAGATTTGTTAACAGGGATGTGTTTACAGTAGCAAAAACATGTTATAAATTTTGATTATGTTATATACGAAATGGAAACAGTAATATTTTGGGGGAAACTATATTTTATTAAGCATGCATCTAAATGAGGTGTTTACACCCCAGGGAGTAGAGATTCCGCAAGACGTGAGTGATCAAAGGACCAGTGTAGACCTGCTAAGGAGGCTAGAATGGAAACTATTCCAGATGGGCTGGGCTGGCCACTCCTCGGAGGCGTGGACAGGTACATGAAGGGGGAGGTGGGAGGTGCAGGGAAAGGCCTGGGGGCTGCAGTGTCCAGACATGGGCTCCTGGGGGCTGCTTAGGGGCTTTAGTTTTGCTCTTGTCATGAAAAGTCTGGAGGTCTGAGACAAAAGCAAGGAGGCAGAGCCCCTGGGCAGCTCAGTCAGTTAAATGTCTGCCTTCGGGTCCTGGGATTGAGCCCTGCCATCAGGATCCCTGCTCAGTTGGGGGTCTGCTTCTCCCTCTTCCACTGCTGCTCCCCCTGCTTGTGCCCTCTTGTTCTCTGTCAAATAAATCAATAAAATCTAAAAAAAAAAAAAAAAAAGTGGGAAATACAGTTGGGTCATCAGATGGAAGAGAAGAGGTCAAGAAGGACCCTCAGACTCCATCATGATTCTATATTGTCACCCGTCAGATTGCTTTTGTGTGTGACCTTCAAACGACGGACAGACGAAACTGGAAATGCTAACGATGTTCCAGTCATTCCACGAAGAGTCATGTTCTACTTTCCTGGAACCCAGCAGAAAATAGGTTCTATCAGGCAATAAGAGGTCCATGTTTCTAGTTTTTGCAGAGTTAGTTTTGTGGTGACGTACCTGTTTAAATCTCTATCATTCTATAACTGGCATAAGCCTTGAGTTAAAACTGATTAGAAAGAGATATGAATGAATACCCGAATCCAAAGTCTGCTGTTAACAGACAAAGTCTGCTGACCAGGAGTTTTCTGGGGGGAAAAAAACCAAACCATTTTTCCACAGATAAAAACAGAGTAACCACGATGTAACTTCATTCAGATTTAGCGTGATTTAATCAATAAGGGAGTTGAGGTGTATTTTATCAGAATGTGTCATAAAGTACTTATTCCGACTGTATAATTGTATTTTTGAGTCATCGTAGACTATATGAAGGGTTAGGGCTTTTTCAATGATAATAAAAAAAATTCAGCAGACTACATGAATTCAAAATAAAATAGAATAAAGAGCTTATAATAAAAGATAAGGGGTGCCTGGATGGCTCAGGTGGTTAAGCATCTGCCTTCAGTTCATGTCATGGTCTCAGGTCCTGGGATCAAGTCCTGCCTCAGGTTCCCTGTTCAGTGGGGAGTCTGCTTCTCCCTCTGCCCCTCCCTCTGTTCATGCTCTCTGTCTTGCTTATGCTCTTTCCTTCTCTCTCAAATTAATAAAATCTTTAAAAAAAATAAAAGATAATATTTTCCTGTTCTACTTTTTCTAGCAGAGGATTTAAGACCTCTATAAATTTTAGGTACAATTATTTTTAGAATTCCTAACATATATAAAAATATTAATATAACAAATAAGTCATGGGTATGTAATGTACAACTTGGTGAAGATAGTTAACAACACTGTATTTTACATTTGAATGTTGTTAAGAGAGTAGATCTTAAAAGTTCTCATCATAAGAAAAAATGTGTGTACCTATGTATGACAATAGATGTTAATGAGATTTACTGTAGTGATTATTTCTCAATATATACGAACACTGAAGCATTACACTGTCTACCTGAAACTAATATAATGTTAAATATCAATTATATCTCAATAAAAAAGTTAAAATTGCATCCACCTCTCTACTAACGGTAATTTTTTTTGGCTTTAAAATTTGAAATAATTTTATCATTCTACTTTTGAAATGATCTACCTTCAAGTGACTCCATGGTACCTGCTAGAGGATTTTTGCAAAGCGAAAAATCTACAAATTATTTTCAAGTATATTAAAACGTTCATGCATTTTGAATTTAATAATTAATGAAATTGACACAATAGGTTTTGTAGACACGTACTGAATCATTTATAACTGCTAATTTGCTTGTGTTCTTGATTTTTGTTTTGTTTCATTTGAAAACAGACCTCAGGGTCTGGCATCCTGGACTCGAATCCCACTGCAATTATGACCTTGGGCACTCTGAATGGGTTCCTAAAAACCCAGAGTCCAGCCCTCTCCCCCACCCCACGTTGCACTTGAATTACTCTCTTTCCCATTGTTCATGTGGCAGTGAGCACACCTTTAATCATCAGCTTTCAACAAAATTTCTTTAACTGCTAACTTAACTATTCACAGCTGTGATGAGCAAGGATCACGCTCACTTATGCCACAATCCGTCTCTTCTTGTGCCCCCTATCCCCCACCTGCCAGGGAGCTTCTGTCACTTTTTCCTCTGTTGGCATATTTCTTGTTCATCAATCTTGTGTGTGCCCTCTCTCCCCCTTTGTAAGATGAGGGATTGATGCTGTGCTCCCTTCATCTCTTCTCCGGTCCTTCCGCTCCCCCAAGGGGGCGTGGTGGTTTAAAGGTGAAATGCGGGCTTTGTGAGACTAACTGGTATTTTATTTCTCAAGAAAGCAGTATACAGTAATTTTAAGTGTATCTATGTCAGAATGAGGCCAAGACACTAGGGCATGTATGAGATGTGGCAAAACCCAGCACCATGAAGAAGGGCTGTAAGGGACAGGGGTGCTCTGTCACAGGGGCGATTCCAGTAGCCTTGACCCATTCAGAAGCGTGTGTTTTACCTTATGAGTGAGGCTCCTAATGAGAATGAATCATGTGGTTTTTGAAGCTGAAGTAGCCACTTTTGCCCTGTAGATGAGAAAACTGAAGTACAAAGGAATGAATTGACATGACATGAGTCATGCGACCAAAAATCTTTGGTAAGAGTGCACCTAGGATTGGATGCCATGTCTCCCAACAGGCCAGGTGGAACAACCCCAGCCCCTTCTTTCCTTTCTCCCTGCTAACAAAAGCAATGCTTGTTTAACTGGTAAGCAGATCGCGGGGACTGTGATGCATTTCCTCCAAGATATAAGCACCATGGGACCACTTTTTATGACCCTTCTGGCCAAATCCTGGTGGAACCCACCCTCCTTGTCTCATAGGAGATGATGATGATGATGGTTTTTAAGGTTGATTTATTTATTTTTGAGAGAGAGAGATTACGTGTGTGACTGGGGGGAAGGGCAGAGGCAGAGGGAGAGAGACTCTCCAGCTGACTCCCCGCTGAGCATAGAGTCTGATGTGGGGTTTGATCCCAAGACACTGAGATCACTACCAGAGTCTAAATCAAGAGCCGGCCGCTTGACTGACTGAGTCACCTGGGCACCCCGTGCAGGGGATTAGTATGATAGCTTCCCCAGTGGTCTCTTTGCTTTGACCCTTGTTCCCTAAGCCTTATTCTCAGTGCAGGGGATCCCTGTAAATTGGGCATCAGAGTGTTTCTCTATTGTGCTCAAAGTCCTGAAGTAATTTCTCTTGTCTCAGAGTTCAAAGCCAGAGTCCCTTCTGTGCCCCCCAAAGCCTCTCTACTCATCAGCTCCATTTGACCTCGTTTCCGACAACTATCTCCCTTGGTCACCAGACACCTCCTGACCTGATGCTCCCTCTTCCCACCAACATTTTCCAGGGGAAGCAGAGCAGACTCCACAGCAGGCCTGACCCATCCCTCAGACCTTGTAGTGGGAGCCTTTGGTGGCCAACTGTGACACCTCCATCTCAGCTCTGAACTCCAGAGCCCTGGCAATTGGAAGAGCTAGAGAATGAACACCCCACCACCCAGCAACCTTTGACCACTGACCTGAACTGGTAGATAAATATCCCAGCTCCCCTGGGAGGCACATGTTCCCGAATGTCTCTCAGAGGCCCACAGATGGGTCGAGCACCAGTTGCCCTCCATGGGAACTTGCTTAATAGTAATGTACTGTCTTAGCCAGCCCCGGCTCCTATAACAAAAGGATCATAGATTGTTGATACAGTCTCAAACAACAGATATGTCTTTCTCCTAGTTCTGGAGGCTGGGGAGTCCAAGTTCAAGATACGAGCCTATTTGGTTCCTGGTGAGAACCTGCTTCCTGATTCGTGGATGACAGCCTTCTTACTCTGTCCTCATGTGGTGGGGAGAGAGATCTTCTCTCTTGTATCTCTTTTTATAAGGCACTAATCCCATGATGAGGGCTCTACTCCCAGGATCTAATCACCTCCAAACGTCCCATCTGTAAAAGCTATCACAACTGGGAGTAAGGACTTCCACATGCAAACTTGGGGGAACACATTCAATCCATGGACAATATCTTTTGTTGGCTTCCTTCTGTCTCTGCCCTATTTTCTAGTCCTCTCCTGGGACAGCCCTGCAAATAAATCACTTGCCTTAGACAGTTTGAGAGCTTACTCTGGAGAAACCCCAAAAAACAGGGTAGCAAGGATGACTTCCAAGGTTCTGTTTACTGAAGCCAAGGATTCTAGAAAAATGTTCAAATATAAAAGGCCATGTTTTAGTTGGATGCTTTTCTCTTTCATAGGGATAAAGCAACTGCCTATGAATTAGCTGGGTTTGCAGGATTGTTGGTGGCGAACCTTTCCAAAGGAAAGTGCTGAAGAGTTGGTTGAACGACCTGTTCCGGAAGAAGGCTTGGCGGCAACACCAGCAGCGAAAGCAAGGGCTCCGGGTTGCCAAGTTGTGAGGCGAAGCTGGTACCCTGTTAGGTGGCACAGCTTCCTTCGCTCTATGACAGCCACGCATCCCCACTAACAGCTTGGGAGGCGACATACGGGCTCGGGAAATTCTTCTGGTGTTAGCATTCAGAAGGCAGGACCGTTTTCCCAAAGTTTGAAGCAAGAGACCAGGGTCCTGTTTTCAGAACTTCCTGGACCCACCCTGTTTAGGGCAATTGCATCTGCGGAATATGCTTCCTGTCCTCGGATTTCCTTCCTGTGAAACCAAAGATCACTCTTACCAAGACACAGACATTTTCCTCCCAGCTAGATAGGTAGCATGCTGATTCATGACGAGCAACCCTCAGTTATCGTGTGTGTGTGTGTGTGTGTGTGTGTGTGATTATTTCAACCAGAGTGTTTAAGTACAATCCCTAGAAGACAGAGTTCTTACTACAAAGAAAAGAAAGGGGGAAAAGTCAGTGTCTGTGCATGAGACAAAGCATTTATTCACTCCGACGGGGGCAAGAAGTCTACAGCTGGCCTGGGCAGGGGTTTTGGGCTGGAGCCCCAGACCTGGTGCTGGATGGCTGGGGACAGCTCGTGTGGAGGCTGGCCTGAACTTCGAATGGAAAAAAAAAAAAAATGACAGGACGGCAGGTGATCAGAGGGTTGTATTGTCCTTCAAATGCTCCCCAGGAGTCCCCTCTTGGCAGCACTCCGAGTTGACTATCTCCTTGCAACTCTGGAAGGAAAAAGTGGGCAGAAAAGAAACAGCTGGAGTTCTGGATTTATTGATGTTGGTGATAAAGGAACAGAACCTATTTACACTCCTCTCCCTGGCATTTAGATAATGATTAGTTGACTATTCAAGAGGAAGCTAAAGTTAAATGGAAATGTGTTTTTTAAAATGCCTCAGAGGAGCAAGGAGAAAATCCTAGGACTTAACAGACTCTTGCTGCTTATTCCTATTCTAGAATAAGTGATTTAAAAACATGTCCCTTCAGGAATGGGGATCATTCGGCTGCAAATGCTTCTGTGGCTGACATAGTGGCGGGCCATCTGAGCGACATACCACCCGCCCCACTGGGGGCTTGTGACTGGAGGGCAGGGGTGAGGTCAAGATCCTAGGGCATCCTGCTCTGGGAACACAGCCATGGTGGCCCCTGGTGGGGGGACCAGAAGATTTGATTCGGGGTGTGTCTCTCCACACCAACCTTGTAAAATGCCAAGTGGCAAATCCAATGGGACTAGAAAAGGAAGAGTCGCTCACACTGCCCTGCAAATCCCGAGCGACTGTGAAGCGCAGCGCGACCGCTGAGCACGTGGAGCCGCACTACGCACGAACGGCAGGTGGAGGGCGCAGCGTCGTGCGTCCCGGGTCAGCGAGCAGAACGCAGGTGGGCGAGGGAGCTGCTGGGGCCAGAAGGCGGGAGTCGTTCTATACCTACAGGCCCTGGGCGGCCATGGCATTGTGGGAGATAGGAAAGTAGGCAGGAAGGACACACATAACAGTAAAGAAGGGAACAGATGGACCCTACACACACATAGGGTCCATCTGTCCATAAAATTTGCCCAGGGCCCCCCACCCACACACACCCTGGGGGCCACCCGAATGACAGGGTCATCCAAACTCAAAATATCCAAAAATGGATTTCATTATCTTCCCTCTGACAAAATTTACTTCCCCTCCAGTTACTTAGGAATGTTACTGTTTATCTGCGCACTGGCTTTAGAAGCCCAGGAAATAACTTCAATGTCTTTGCTACCCCAATGCCCTCCCAGTCACCATGCAGGCACACACAGGGCCACTGGCTTCCCCTGCCTCCCTCTCTCCTCACCTCCACTCCCACTGTCTTGGCTCCGGAACGTGTTATCTCTTGCCTCAGAAGGGCCAGCTGGATGGGACCCTGGCCTCCTGAAATGGTTTCCTGCTCCTTCCCCATAGTTTAGTTCACCTCACCCACCATGAACTTTGCAGCCGTGGGATGAAAAGTGTTTCTTGTGCCTTAATGCCTTTGCTCCGTCTGGATAGAAACAGGATGTTGTCCTCACTGGTCCCCACGCTAGTCCACTCTGCTTATCCTTTGAGACTATGTGCTCTCTATGTGTCTTCCTACAATAGGCCAGGTAAAGGACAGGCTGAATCTTCATTGTTTTCAACTACCTCTTGAACCCGTAACAGTAGTTATCACAAACCACAGTAACTGTTTGCTCACTCATCTCTCCCCTGCCCTGCCCTGCACTGACCCTGCAAGGGAGACCATGTTTTACATTGAAAATAGAGTTTTAGAGACAGATTGATATGGATGCTATTTTTTTTCCTTTTGTTATAAGAATAAAATAATATTACTATGAAACTAAAGGTAGATGACGCGTGATAGAGGTGAGTAAAGTGATGGGTACTGGGCTTAGCCCATTGAGCTGCATGTGGATTGTAGTTGTCATTCTGATCTTTTCTTTCTTGGTTCCCCGCCCAGTGCCCTCACAAAGTGTTCGCCTGGTAAATGAGGAGTGGACAGTGAGCGACTGTTGGGTCAGACTCTGCCTGTTGGGGGCAGTGAGGGTGGCAGGGACACAAAGTTCTGATGACATAGAAGACCACAGAATGGAGCTTCAGGGAAAGCCCTGGTTTTCCTGGTAAAAATAGATGACTGCTGGCACATACCTTTTGTCGTTGCCTTTCTTCTTGTTCTACTTGCTCTGTGGATGTGATGTCAGAGGTTGAGCAGCCATCTTGTGCCCATGAGAACAAAACTGTGGAGCGAGAGACAGTCTCGAACAGCAGCCCTGGACTTCTAACATGTGGATTCTCTGTTTTGTGAAAAAATAAAGCTGTCACTTCTTTAAGCTGCCATTTTTGGGTGTCTCTCATGTTGAACTCAGTTGCATTTTGCCCCCTGGGGGCCATTCACCCAGCATCTCAGACTCATCATGGATCCAGTTAAATTCATCATCTTTATCATCATCCCCATACCCTGGGCCTATTTCCTGTATTGGTCTGTGGGCAACTTGTATACAGACTGTGATCATTCCGTGGTTTCATATGTTCCCCTTCCTGTCTTGAAGTCCCTCCATCTCTGCCATGTTGGCCACTGTGGTCCAGAATGAGCTTTCCACTCTGAATTCGCATGGTCCTTCGAATCGTATTGTCCAAGCTTAATTAGGTAACATTTCATATGACTATTTTTGTATATGAGCAACTTCTTTTTAGTATACATTCTACACTTGCCAGACAAAGACCATTTCTAAAAGTTCTGTGTCCCTGCTGTGAAAGATTCACTCTGAGCCAGGCATGGAGCTGGCACACTGTAACATTCTCTGGTTGATTCTGTAGTGTCTTTTCAATTAACTGGTTGCAGTGAATGTCTTGGCTTGGGGCTTCTTCATGAGTACTGGTCAGTAAAATGATCAGAATTGAAACCAGTGCCAGGCAATATTGTCAAGGAACACATCCTCTGTTTCTGAAAATTCTAGCCTCTTTTCACTCTTGTCACTGTGCTGGAAGCTTCCTTGGGAAAAACATGGCTCCTTGGGTCTCCTTCCTGGCTGGCATATTGCAGACGCTCAAACAGTATAAAACAAAACGGCCCCTGGGAAGGAAATCCTTGGACCCCCACGTAGCCGGCAATGAAATCTCCAGCTCTGCACAACTACCACCGTGGATGGCTAAGACAAAAGCAGCAATAATTCCGCGCTACCGCAGGGAAATGACTTCAGTACAGAATGAGAGGAAAACCTTCACTGCAGGATAAAAAGCTGTAATTTACAAGACGAACTCCTGGGAGTGTCAGCAAGAGAGAAGACAAGTGGAAGGTGGATAAAAAGGTGAGCACATTCACTTTTTAGGACGATATATTTGGAAAGGCCTTCTTGCATGAGTTCCCTCTCAGAGTCACCTGTTTGAGTGCCCCATGTCATAGGACACATGTGTAGTCATGGTACAGCCTGATGAGAATGATGTGACCAAGGGAACATGAGACACCATAAAACAAGTTGGCAGTTTCTTCCGGGAGCCTAAATATTTTGCCAAGTCCTGAGTTTTGGGGCAAAGGCGCACTGAATAACCGCTATTTTTAGAGTGAGAACAAGGATCCAGTGCAGCCAGGGTCAGAATATTGGTCAGAATAGGTTGGCTTTAAGGGTCAGAATATGGTGATCTCTGCATTGGATTTTTACTTTTTCTCTGAGGTTTACACAGGTTGTGGTTGCTGGACGTCTGTCTGGCACCCAGGGTGTTGGAAGTGCCCATTTCCGGGTACCCATCCACTGCACTTTTATGGGATCTCTATAGGTGGGGTCCAGAAATAGGCATTTATAAACAAACCCTTTGGGGATCTCACAACACATCCAGGGTGAAGGAACACTTTTTCAGGTGCGTCCTTCACAGCTTTTGAATTCATTTCGGAACGTAAAATAAAAGAGTGTGTCAGGAGGCTCTGGCGGACCAAAGAAGGTGTGGGAGATAGAAAAACTTGGCAGATGAGGGAACAGGAAGAAGAAAAGTCAATTTCCCACAGCATTTCCTTTCACAGATTATCTTTTCTATTACACAAAACCTTTGAACGTGCACCATTTCCCCCTGCCATCAGCCGACGCATAGCTCCTGTGGATGTTCTGGAATGTTCCAGCCATGGTATACATGGGATGGTTGTGCAGAACATTTGCCTGAGGTTTGCTTCCTGGCTCTCCCCTCCCTTCTCACCACTGAGATGCACCCACAGCTAAGCTGAGAAGCAGGAGGAGCTGGGAGTACTGGCTCCAATCAACCACACACGGGGTTCCTGCTACACACTCTCCCTGGAGATCTGGGGCCCTAAGCCGCCAGCATGTGTCAGAGAGACACTGTGCATGCCCTACTAAGTGCATTGTTAAATTTAATGAATTTCTAATGTTCATATGCTTGTCATAAAAAAAAATAAGCAATGCAGAACAACTTAACATACATTCCCTATTCTTTCTTCTCTGGCATTCATGGAAGATATTCTTAGCATGATGCACATATCCTTCTGATCATTTTCTATGTATGCGAAATCTGTGTCGGCACAGCCGGCTTATACATATGTTAATATGATGGGAGAACATGTGATGCTCTAAGAGGGTGCTTCCCCTCCATCCTTGCACAATGCTCATGGACACAGTCACATTAGCTTTCATTCTAAGCTGCCCTTCTGCCTACCATGCTCGTACCTTTACCGAATGTCCCTCAGCTGCAAGCCCAGCCTTTGCTCTGTGATGCTGGAATGGGGACTCAGCAAACGACATTTTCCAGACTCCCCTCCCCCTCAACACACACACACACACACACACACGCACACACACACACACACACATACTCTCTCTCTCTCTCTCTCTTAACTTTCTCAAAAACTCCTTTGGAAGCCTTAAAAAGCAACAACAACAAAAAAATGAAATCTTGCCATTTGCAATGACGTGGATGAAAGTAGAGGGTATTGTGCTGAGCGAAATAAGTCAATCAGAGAAAGACAATTATCATATAATCTCACGGATACGCAGAATTTAAGAAACAAGGCAGAGGATCATAGCGGAAGAGAGGAAAACAGTGAAAGAAGATGAAACCAGAGAGGGAGACAAACCGTAAGGAGACTCTTAATCTCAGGAAACAAACTGAGCGTTGCTGGAGGGGAGGGTGTGGAGGGATGGGGTGTCTGGGTGATGGACACTGGGATGGATATGTGTTGTGGGGAGTGCTGGATGTTATGTAAGACGCATGGATCACAGACCTGTGCCCCCGAAACACATAATACATTATATGTTAATTAATTGAATTTAAATTTTATAAAAAAAATTCCTTTGGCAGCCTAAAGAGCCTGCTGGTGTAAGTAGGGTTGGAAGATGTACTAGGGATCATATATAAAGGGATTGAATTTTCTGTAAGTAGGAGGTTTGAAATCAAACACAACCCTTTCCAAGATGTCAATCTAGATTCTGTAGGGATATGGGACATTTTCTGGGCAGAGCTTCCAGCCAGGCTCTCTCTTGGCAGATGTTGGCATACCCCAGCGTTCTCATTTCCCCCTTGCTGGTTTGGGATGCCTGCTGTCTTTGGTGCTACTGCAGCCTTACAAGCCCATGTGGGGGCCGCGGGTGGGGCACCTTGCCAGATATGGACACCCCTAATTCATAGTGAGATGTTGGCCTTTGACATAAACATCACTCTGGGCCCCTGAGGACCACTCATTTAGCAACAATTGCATACCAATTTTTCACCTTAGCCAACATTCAATTTCTATGGGAAGGAAGCGGACTTTGGACTTTGTCCATTGCACCCGTTTATTTAGTGACTTTGAGGATAAATGCTGGCTTTAGGCAAAACAGCTAAGAAGCCATGTCTTGATGACTTTGACCTTGCCCAAGATGATGATGGGTAACCACCTTAACTACTACTCCATCTTGCCTCCACTTCCCACGTATCTCATTCCTGCCTAACTGCTGGGATGCAGAAAACATTTATTGAGCAACTACTGTGTATAAGCCGCTGTGTTGGATGCAAAGATGAATAGTACGTGAGAGTTGTCAGGGGGAGAGGGGAAGGGACAGGGTGGTTGGGTTATAGACATTGAGGAAGGAATGTGCTAAGGTGAGTGCTGTGAAGTGTGTAAACCTGGCAATTCACAGACCTGTACCCCTGGGGCTAATAATACATTATATGTTAATTAAAAAAATAAAAAATCATATTTTAAAAAAAGGTGAATAAGGCGTAGCTCCTTCACATAAGAAGTTAAAAATCCTGGACCAGCAGGGGCGCCTGGGTGGCTCAGTGGGTTAAAGCCTCTGCCTTCTGCTCAGGTCATAATCCCAGGGTCCTGGGATCGAGCCCCACATCAGGCTCTTTGCTCAGCAGGGAGCCTGCTTCCCTTCCTCCCTCTCTGCCTGCCTCTCTGCCTACTTGTTATTTCTGCCAAATAAATAAATAAAATCTTAAAAAAAAAAAATCCTGGACCAACAGCACTGATATCACCCAGGAAATTGTTAGAAATGCAGATTCTCAGCCCTGCCCTGGACTTACTAAATCAGGAGCCAGGAGGGGGCAGGGTGGGGGAAATGACATGGCATTTTTACAAGCACTCCCCTCCACCTCCCTGTGATGGACTTTTGGTTGCCACTCTGGGATGCTGGGCTCCTGGGTCATGCATCAGTTTAATGAATCTTTACTGTGGTCAAAGCGCTTTACTGTACCCATTTTACAACCATAAACTTGGAGGTCTGAGAGACTTGGCACCGGTTGCTCTCTTACCATCCCTGAGGCGGGCCTAAAGTGAAACAGTTAAGGACCTCAAATAAATGAGGGCCACACTTACTCCCAACAGACCTCACGTTCCCACATGAGCACAGATCACGTTAGTCCAGGAACACGTCATGGCTGAGTCCCACCCAAGTTTCCTTTGGAGCCTTGGGTCTGGGCCTTTGCCTTGTGGACCCTTTTATCCCCTCTGGACCAGGTGTTGGGACTCTTCCCTCATCAGGCCCTGGGTTTCCTCTTTATTCCTGGTCCACTCTGCCCCCTGTCTCCTCCCAGCTGCCCCAGAGAGGTCTCCCAAACCAGGCTCCAGCCAACAGAGCCCAACCCTCACACCCAGCCTCTCAAAACACACACAGAGGAAACCTTTCTGGTAAACTGGGAAGTGAGAAAAGTGATAGGTACAAGGTAGGTACCTTAGGATTAGAACTCTAAAATTATATGCATGCAATGAAAAAGAATTGGGAGGGAAATTATAAAAAAAAATTGAATCTGGGATGACTGATTTATGTTTTAAGATCCATTATGGGGGCACCTGGGTGGCTCAGTCAGTTAAGCATCTGCCTTCAGCTTAGGTTGTGATCCCAGGGTCCTGGGATAGAGTCCCGCATCAGGCTCCCTGCTCAGTGGGGAGTCTGCTCTTCCCTCTCCCACTGCCCCTCACCCCCACTTGTGCTTGCCACACTCTCCCTCACGTGTGCATTCTATCTAGTGTGTTCTCTTTCAAATAAATAAATAAAATCTTTTAACAAATAGATTATAGGGGCACCTGGATAATGCAGTTGGGTCAGTATCCGACTCCTGACTTCAGCTCAGGTCACGATCTCAGTGTGGTGAGATAGAGCCCCCCGTGAGGCTCTCTCTCTCCCTGCCCCTCCTGCCTTCGAAAATAAATAAATAAATCTGAAAAAAACCTCCATTATATATATAATGCAAGTTTTAAAGTTGCACTGTTAAAAATTGTGGTAAGATACACATGACGCAAAATTCATCGTCTTCACCCTTTTCCAGTGCATAGGCTAGTAGTGTTAAGTATACTACACTGCGGTGTAACCAGTCTCTAGAACTCTTTTTATCTTGCAAAACTGAAACTCTATACCCGATAAACAATAATTTCTCATTTTCCCCTCTTCCTGACCCCTGGCAACCACCATTCTACTTCCTGTCTATAAATCTGACTACTCTAAAGTACTTTATATGAGTAGAATTATATGGTATTTGTGTTTTTATGACAGCCTAGTTCATGGAGCCTAATGACCTCGGGGTTCATTCCTGTATTTATTGTCACATGTATATCTCCTTTGGAGAACTATCCATTCAAGTCCAGTCCTCTGTTCAGCTGTGGTTTGGGTTTTGCTGTTGTTACTGAGTTATGGAGTTATAAGAGTTCTCCCTTATCAGCTATTGGCTTTTCATGTATGACCTGTAGTATGTTGAGGTAGGTTTCTTCTATTCCTGGTTTGTTCTGTGCTGTTGTTTCTTTTCTTTTCTTTCTTTTTTTCTTTCTTTCTCTTTTTGTCATGAAAGGATGTTGAATTTTGCCAAATACTTCTACTGCATCACTCGAAACGATCATGTGGGTTTTGTCCCTCATTCCACGGATACAGTAGATTACCTCGATTGATTTGTATGTGTTGAACCATATTTGCATTCCAGGAATAAATCCCACATAGTCATGGTGCATATTGCTTTTAAATTTGTATTTTTTTAAAGAGAGAAATTCTTCGTTGAAGACTATTTAGTGAGAAAATAGACTCTTGAAACCATAAGAAAAACAAATCTACTTCCCTTCTAACTAAAAAGTGCAGTGAATTGGATGGTGAAAACACATATTCCATCCCAAAATATGGGATGCAGTGTCTCTGACCCTAACTTCTGGGGTGGTGGTTGACTCTTAGCTTTCTTGGTACAATACAGCTTTCCTCACACTGACTCTTGGTCTTTAGACTTTCACCTTAGCTTAAGAAGGTTAACCCCTAACACATTTAACATAGATACAATGAGTGGTTTAGAATTTCTTGTCCAGTTGGCGGTTTGTTTGCAACTATATTTACTCTACTGGTTGGCCTGATTTCAAATTTGTCTGTTTGGAAACAGAATAGAACTTTACCACTGGAAAGACCCTCAGGAACCATCTAGACCTGTCACCTCATTTTACAGATTAAAAAACCAAGATTATAAGGAGTTAAGTTCTTGCCCAAAGTCGTGTGGATAATTAAACACAAGGAAATGGACTAGAAACCAGGTCTTCCAGCTGGACACTCTCCATATGCAGCGTCAGGGCTGCTTACCTCCTTCTGTAAAACAAGAAGCTGGCTAAGACCTCAAAAGAGTTGTCCAGATTTGGGATTCTTGTCCAACCAGTTCTACCAGAGGCTACTCCCTGCCCTCTGCATGGCTGGGGCTGGTGGTAGAATAGCACGCGGCGTCTCCACGCCTCTGCCACAGCCCAGACCACAGCAATGACATAGACAGGCAGGGCCTCAATGATTGCTGTGTTCCATCACCTCATGAGGATGGGGAGAGTGGGGAAGATGTCATCTGATGCCATCCTACACAACATCATCTTCCAACCTTTATTTGAAAAGACAAAAGTCTCTCATACAAGTAATTCCAGAGAACGTGGATTTGGATTTTCTTTCCTTTCACAGTGTAATAAGTACACCAGGACTCACCATCCACTTCTATTTGCATGATGTTGGGAGAAACTGTGAAATGAGAACACTGTCTTAGTCTTTTGGGGCTGCTGAAGCAAAATACAATGGACTAAGTGACTATCAGCAACAGAAATGTATTTATCACATTTCTGGACGTTGGAAGTCCATGATCAACGTGCTATCAGATTCAGTGTCTGGTGGGATCTGCTTCCTGGTTCATAGATGGTTATCTTCTCATAGTGTCCTCACTTGGCGAAAGGGGTGAAGAAGCATTCTGGAGTCTCTTTCGTAAGGCCATTAATTCCATCCATGAAGACTCCACCCTTGCGACCTAAATATCTCCCAGAAGACCCCACTTCCAAACACTGTCCCACTAGGGATTAGAATTTCAACATATAAATTCTAGAGGGACACAAATATCCAGTTCACTGTACCCAGTTTTCATGCAACCCCTTGAATCATTCAATTGTTTTTATCTTTAAAAGTGTTAGTTATTCTTTCTATGGCAATAATTTTCTGTAATTATAAGATTTTTGCTTCATAGCAGTTTTAATTATAATGTTAAGGTAAATTGAAAATGGAAAAATGAGAAGGAAAAAGACTATACTCTCCATGTTATTATGATTTTACTGATATTCAATTCATGGAAAGTAGATTTGAGAAGTTGTTCTGAAAAATATATTATTCTGGATCTCAGAAATTTATTTTATTTAAATGTATTCTATATTTATTTCCTTATTGAATTAAAACATGGCATTCCATTTTTAAGCGCCCTTCAAGGAAAATGTGGCAAGAAATTTATGAAGACAATGATGTTGGTTGTTTTTACGAGTTTTACATATTTCCAAATATTTAATTATATGCTTATACCAAACCCATATGTAATTAATCTTTTAACTCATATACTAAGGGGTTCAGAGAATAAATGGGACATGCTATAGAAAACATTATTTATCAAATACTTAGTTAAAATGCAATATGGGGCATCTGGGGGACTCAGCAGGTTGAGTGTTGACTCGTGACTTCTACTCAGGTCATGAGCTCAGGGTTGTGAAACTGAGCTCAGTGGGAGTCTGCTTAAGATTTTCTCTCTTCCCCTCTGTCTGTCCCCCCTGCCCCACTCCATTCACACGTGCTCTCTCTCTCTCTCATAAATAAATAAATCTTTTTTAAAAATGCAACACAACCTGAGAAGAGGAGTTAAGTTTTTTAAGTCAGAGAAAATAGCAGTCAGGCTAAGACGAGGTCCCTCCCCGCACAGGACAATGCTAAAGGTCAATGGAAATTTTTACATCAAATTTCCCATAGCCACAATGAAAGCAAAGAGACTGTCTTCTCTTTGATCATATAATCACAAAGACCTTCTCTAAATATTAAGATCTGCACAGAGGAGACATTCAGTTTGCAGCTCTGCTGATAATGTCACATGGCTGTCTCATAAGCCAGTCACACTTGTGTCCAGACGGTTGGGTTCTCGTGTCTTCTTCAAGGCTGGTCCTCTCACTCCCCAACCAACAGCTGAGTGTCAGCTCTCAGATTTTTCTGCTATGAGTCACCAAGAATAGATCTGGCCTTTGTAGACCTTCCCTTTGGAAACCAAGGGGAATCTCTATAAGTACCCATTACCAAAAAAAGCAAAACAGTCATCAACAAAATACCTTCTCTCTCATCATGTGAATTTCTCTCACTGCAGGACTATTCTGGCAATTTAGCTGTGGAGTTTTATTTTTGAGAACGTTTTATTTTTGGATGATGGGAGTACCATCTAAAACTTGACTAAAAAAAACTAAAAGGTTCTGCTTACTACTGTTTTGGCAGAGGGGTGGAAACTCAGAACCTCTTTGCCTTTTTATTTATTTATGTTTTTTAGGCCAATTCCTCTTCCTTCTGTGCAGATTATCTCATGGAGGTCATCTTGTCAGGCTCTGGTTTCCTTTACCCACAGACACCACATCTGCTTCCATGGGATTGGCTACCTCAAGAGCATATTCAATTTGACACCTTATCTTTCTAAGCCTTGGGCCATTGCAACTTTCTGGCAGACAAAGGTCTCAGGTTCCAGCAGGGAATCTGCTCTCAGTTACAGAAACCCATGTCCCAGGAGACTTGACACCAATCTTATATTCCTTGCGAACTTACTCACTACCCAACTACCCACACCATGCACACACAAACCATATAGCACACACATACACACACACTTATACAAACACACTGTACAACCTGTATAACACACACACATATACACACTACACATGCCCATACTATATAACCTACGAAACACACACATACACACACTGTATAAACTAGGATCCATTCGTAGAACACTCTTTAAGCGCTACAAACATAATAGTAATCCTCAAGTCGCCCTTGGAATGTAATTTGGTATCTCCCCACTTCCTGCCTTTTAAGTTAAAAGAGCATTTAAAGGTAACTCAGAGTATCTATGAGT
The DNA here is from genome assembly GCF_009829155.1 of Mustela erminea. NCBI lineage: Eukaryota > Metazoa > Chordata > Mammalia > Carnivora > Mustelidae > Mustela > Mustela erminea. Next base: position 56,009,070 of record NC_045620.1, read on the forward strand.
TATGAACCTGGGGTATATCACCTCATGGGCTATGAGTCTTTCCACAATGTTTAGTCCTAGGATGTGCGTCTCCAAAAAAGTTCAAGCAAACAGTGCTGGGACCATGGTGCAGCAGGAGGTGGGAGATCCCAGGGGCATGTCCGCAGCGACAGAAGGACAGCAGTTGTTGGCAATCGTCAAATGGGCAAAACAAGGACGTAGATAAAATGGGGGATTAAAGAATTTGCATTTCTGCCACGGAGAGATTCAAACTGAGAGCGGGCTGACAGGCACCCCCATAGCTGATATTTGGAAGAGGGGTGGGGGGGACTGGTGAGACAGGAGGAGTGAGGCATTCCAGCCCAGATCAAATCCCCCAAGTGGTGGCAGGGGGAAGAGGGCTCTTCAGGGTGGTCTAAGGGAGAACCAGGCTCCCCAAGGGATCCCTAACACCTGGCTCTGTTTAGCAGATACTTCTGTTCACAGAGGTGCCTCATGTGTCCCTGTGTGGCTCCCAGGGCCACCGTGGTCCCAGCCCCCTGCCCCGGCGGGCCTGTTGCTGGTGGTGCTTTGTTTCTCATACAAAGGAGAGATTTTCAATCAAGTGATTGCCACTTTTTAAGACACATCAGGTATGTTTGTGCTAACACTTTATAGGAAATTTTTTCTCCCCTAAGTTGAGTACACTGCCCCCTCTTTAGATTTGTGGAGGGGAGGAAGACCAGAAGCAAATAGTCCAGATAGCCAACAGGGCCCCTTCCCATCCCTTGTCTGTGATGAGTGTGGCTCTCTATCTGGATGCTGATGTAGCATTTGCAGAGAGCTCAGTTCCCAGGGCTGACAAGTTGGAAATGTCCACTTTAGGCCAGACGTCTGGGGCACAGGAAGCTGAACTGATGTGGGGAGGGCAGGCCCCACGCGGCCCCAGAGAGGTGTGCCCAGGTGTTGTTACAGGGCTCAGGGTTTAGACTAGCCTGGTAAAAGGAGAGAAGGTGGGGCAGACCCAGAGGGTAATCTGGAGGGCAGGGCAGAGACTGGGAGTCAGGAACAAGTCAGAAAACCTCGCGCTCTCGGGGGCCCTGAGTCTGCTTTGAGAAGTGAAAAGCTCAGACCAGACGGCCTCAAAGGCCCTTCCATCCTGGGCCTGTGAGGGTCACCAGGGGACCACTGAACCTCCCTCAACACTCCTGGTCCCCTTCTCCAGCCTCGGGCCCCGCCACACATCATTTTCAACTGAAATCAAAAGTGAATAGGGTGGTAAACTCTATAGACCACATTTTCATAACAACAACAACAACACTGGGAAAGAACTTTCCAGAACAATGCAAGAAAAAAAAAATCCAAGTGCCAAAATGTAGCAGATAAAATACTTCTCAAAGAGTATCAGGTGTTGGCTAAGCCAACCTGAGAAGCTGTTTACCCAAACCACAAGGGAGAAGCAGACAGACAGCATAAGAAAATAAAGGTTAGGTCTGGTGGGAATAGACATTCTAGCTCTCTGCTCGAACGGAATCATTGTCACGGCCGGAGGAGACACACTGTTTACAGAGAGGTGCCTGGCGACCTCATTTTCATCATGCTCCAGCCGGTGACTCACTGTTTCCTGATGGCAAGGAGCAGACACTTTCAGTCCTCTGTCATCAACCTCAGCTGCATCCCACAGAGGCAGCACTTGCCTTACACACGGAGCAGTGGCAAATGCTTCTGGAATCTTCTGCCATCCCACCCTGTCCTAGATGTCTTTATTAAAAAGAGGGCTGCTTTTTCTAGCCAGCAGAGCTACACTTTCTGTGTAACCTTGAACAAGTTTCTAAACCTCTCTGAGGCCCATTTTCCATATTTGCAAAACAGGACTAATAATGGCATCTTCCTCACAGAATTGTTATCCCGATTAAATGAGATAATACATATGGAGTGCTTTTTGTGAGGATACAGGAAAGCCCATGATATGCATTAGCTATTTATATAATCTTTAGAAATACACTTTATCTTTTAGAGTAGTTTTGGGATCACAACAAATTGAGTGGAAAGTACAGACTTCCCATATACTCCTGCTTTCCCCATGATCAAACTCCCCAACCCAAATGCTGTGTTTGTTACACTCGATGACCTACACTGACACGTCGCTTTCACCCAGAATCCACAGTTTACATAAGGGCTCACTCTTGGTGCATTCTATGGGTTTTAATAAACACATAGATAATATCTATATTGATAAGTACAGTAATATGTATCCCCCATGCTTGTCATCCGGAGTAGTTTTCCTGCCCTAAAGCTGTGTCCCCTGTGTCCCCTTCATCCCTCCTTCCCTCTACCACTTGCAAGCACTGACCATTTTACCATCTCCATATTTTGCCTTTTCCAGAATGCCATATAGCTGGTGCCCTACAGTGTGTGGCCTTTTCAGACTGGCTTCTTTCACTAGTAAAATGCATTTAAGATTCCTCCATGGCTCTCCATTGGCTTGAGAGCCCCCCCTTTTTAAATTCACAGAATGATATGTCATTGCCTGGACATACCACAGTTTATTTTTCCAGTCATCATCATCATCATTATCATTATTATTATTCACATTTGTGCTAGCTCTTTGGATGTATACCCCTGGCAGTACTCATAAAGCTGGTGGTTAAGTGAGACATGCATACACATGAAATAAGCACAGACTAAGACGGTAAACTATCCATCGGTCTTGATGTGACTTTGCACATAATTCGCTAGCTAGGACAGCCTGTTGATTGGGCCGTGCAGCGAGAGAATGGGACCATGCACACTGAAGGGTTAACAGCGAGCTCCGGAGAACACACGCAGAAGGGAAGCAGAGGTGGTGCTGACTGGTCTCCCCAAGAAAGTTTCTTCTAGGGGACGCTGGGTGCCGGGGTAATAAGGTAGATAGGAAGGAGCCAGGCTGAGCGGATGAGCTTTGACATGGAGGTGGGCATATGAGGGTGGAGTTTTGGAGAATGGGGCGGGAGGGGGGATTGTTTGCGGGGGGGCGGGGGTCAGAGGATGGCCCTGCACAGGAGGCAGAGACTCCAAACACTCAGAAACAGCGACACAGAGTGAGGGGAGGGTCGTGAATGCCCAGCTGGAGAGACTGGGGGTCCATCAGGGAAAGGGCATGTCTGAAGTCTGGCCTTGCAGGGGTGCTGCGGGAGGGGAGAAGGAGGGAGGCATGAGGAGGAGGCAAGGGGGAAAACATCTGTTCCAGAAGGCTAAGAATGGCCATAGGGCAAAAGGAGTTGAATGGACATTTTAGAAAAAAGGAGGAATTTTTTTTTTTTAAAGATTTTATTTATTTATTTGACAGAGAGAGATCACAAGTAGACGGAGAGGCAGGCAGAGAGAGAGAGACGGAAGAAGGCTCCCTGCCGAGCAGAGAGCTCCATGCGGGACTCGATCCCACGACCCTGAGATCATGACCTGAGCCGAAGGCAGCGGCTTAACCCACTGAGCCACCCAGGTGCCCCAAAAGGATGAATTTTTGACACTTGGAGATAGACTCGCTTGTCACAAGTCAGTCTAAAGTATTTCTAAATCTGGAATTGGTGCTCTAGAAGGAACAGGAAGGGAGGTGAAGGGTTGGGGGGCTCCCCGCTACAGATAGATAATTGATAGATCAGTGGATAGTCCGATGAGAGTTAAATAGATTGAGATACAGGGCAGTTACATAAACACACCACATAAACATATATACTTAATACACATGCACTCCAGATCCTTCCATATGGGAAGGCAGGCTGATTGCAAAGCCTAACATGGGGAGGGTGATTTCTGGGCTCGCTGGTGGTCTGAGAGCTTACCACTAGGAACTCTAGACGGGCGGGGCTCACTGGCTCTGCAGCTCACCTGGCCCCACCTGCTGTCACTGCCTTTTCTGATGGGCTCTTGACCTTCCCACCAGATGAAGGTTAACCCAGCGGGGGCAGATCGACACCTCCTCCGTGGTTTTCCTTTGCCCTTCATTAACAAAACCCGTCTCTGTAATTTGTTTGCTCTAGGCAAATTATTAAATAAAGATGCTGATTTATTTACTTTTTAATTGCTGCTCCTCCCCAACCCTCCCCAGACCCCCGCTCTAGGTTTCCTCCCTGCTCTGGCTTGCAGCTGATTTTCCCAACAACTCCATCTTTGGTAGGCTTAAAGAAAGATCTGTTAACTAAGTGGCTAGGTATGGAAAGCTAACTTCACTTATGGATAATTTCCAATTATATGCACTGTCAAGTTCATCACAAGCGCCTTGCAAGGGGCTTCCTTATCACTAAGGGTCAAAAGGGAAGGAGACAGGTCATAGCCATAAGGATTTCTCTCTTCTCCATAGGCTACTGCTGAGCCCCAGGCAGCCGGCTGCAGGCAGCCCATGGAGAAGGACAGGGGCTAGCGTGGTCATAAAGGCAGAGGCTCAGTAGCCAGCCTGCTTCTGCTGCTGAGGATGGAGACCTGTCACCTTGCCTCTCTGTATCACAATTTCCTTGCCATGGAGTCCAGATAATAAAATGGGGCTCTTCTGCTGAGCTACCAAAACATGTGTGATACCGTATCGAAGATGAGCTCTTATTCTCGAATGAGGGTTGGTCCAGAGTAGGCTGTGACAGCAAAGGCTAGGAAGATCCCCCTCCCCGTTCTGATATTCCCTTCACCCGCAGCTCTGTTTTCCCTCCTCACTCCTATGTCCCATCAGTGGCCTTGATGGCATATTATCAGGTGCCTTGCCCTTCCCCAACCTTCCCCTTCTCTTCTGGGTAAGAGGTTCCTTCAGTCCACCATGAGCCCTTCCCCAGCTGAACCTCCCAGGATAAAGCCCTCTGGCCAATGGGTGGTTGGTTTCCATTTGCACTAGAAGGAAACCTTACCATAGTCCTTCTTCATCCTTAAAGACCTCTACTACCTGTGACTTTCTTTATGAAGTTGAAGGGCAAAAGGTGACTAATAGCACCTTTACAGCCCTTTGGATCTTAATCCACTGGAAAACTGTGGCTCATGCATTTATTAGGACATCATTGATGTCTGCCCTTGTCCCTCAGAAGCAAAAGCAAAACTGAAAGCTTCAGAGAACAGTTCTCAAAGAGCTTAGTGTTTTGGTAGTTCTTTAAAACCCAGCAATGTCTAACCCTCGGTGGTCTCTGAGCGTGCATTTAACCGGGTCTTTTGGGACCACACATACCACTGAGGACCACTGGAACCTTGTCCACTGCTTTTTTTTCTTTCAGGACAAAGACAACCCTCTCTGTGACATTGCACTTGACGTGTGGTCTCCATGCCTCTCTCGTTTTCTAGTAGCTTCCCAGGATCCTATTCTTCCTGAGCTACCAGCAGGTTTACGTGCCCACCAGAGTTGGAATCTATTTGCAGAACTCAGTCCAGTCAGGCTGGCGACATGTGCTCCCTTCTTCCTCCCTGGAATTTGCTTTCTGGTGAGCTGAGCCCAGCCAAATTTAGAAGGAAGTTTCCACTTTGTATGTCCCTTCCGTGTCCCTGTCCCTCCCTTTCCTCCCCAGGCTCCGGCCTGCCTCCAACACCCTCACTCCATCCCTCAAGAGTTGCTCCTGTCCCGGCAGACATTGCACTCGCTGCTAAAGCTAGGACTCTCCATGTTGGAGTCTTAGAAGTCCAAGAGGTCATCTGATTTGACCTCCTCATCTTGTGAACGAGACTTTATGTCCCCGAGACTTTAAAGAGAGACAAGGGCACACAGCCAGCCAGCATGAGGCTGGGACCAGAGAGCAGGCCTCCTGACCTTGGGGGCCATGGACCTTTGCCAACACATGGCTCAATCCCCAGGATGCCAATATTCACCTTGCTGGGCTCCGGGGGGAACAAAGCCTTCCTTGTTTTGTCATTCTTCCTGGCAAGTGACCTTCCACTTATTCTAAACCTCAGTCATCACAGAGACCTTGACTTTGGATCTTTCACACTCACTCTTCAAGCACAGAATTCTTTTGAGTGATACTCAAACTGTGGGCATGGAAGTTGTTAAAATTCTCCATGCTTCCAAGCTTTCGTTGGGGTGGTAGACAAGAGCGACACAGGATACTGAGTTCTGAATGTGCATCAGACTCTGGGCTCTGCTCACAATTCTTCGTTTATTCTCAAAACCATCCTACCAGGCCACTGGCTTATTCTCCCTACCCTACAGATGGGGAAACTGAGCCTTGGAGAGGGTAAGATAACCGAGGTTACACAACCAGGAAGTAGAAGATCTGGACTTCACCATTTGATTACACAACTCATGTTACTAAACCCATTTGGCCTAAAAGCGAGGTCCTTGGCCCAGCAGGAAATCTGTTAGAAATGCAGATTCTCAGCAACCCCCCCAACATGATAATTCAGGGTGAGGGGTTGGCACGCTGTTTTTACAAGGCTCCATGTGATTCTGACAGGTTCACGCCAAAGCCCAAGAATCACTCTACTAGACCCTGGGATGTACTAGGTATCTCAGCCGCCCCTCTGGGATGCTGGATACTCCCAGGATCCTTGCAGTTCAGCGGGTTCACAATTCTGTACTGTCTGCGAAGTCCTTGACCCTCCCCATTTTACAACTAGAAATCTGGAGGTCTGAAAGACTTTCTAACCTGCAAAATTAGGGAATGGGGAGGGCCCCTGTGGGACAGACCCCGGAAGCCCTCGCTCCAAGTAATTTTTCTAATCATTAGGTACCACTTCCTCTCTTATGGGCCCTGAGCCAGATCTGAAGATAAATAGCTAAGGGCTTAAAATAAATGAAAGCCGTACTCTGTCCAAATAGATCGATAATGTTCTCTACTCTAACACAGGTCTTCTCAGCAGACTGAGAAGGGGCTCTGCCAAAACTGTAGTTCCTTTCCGCCCATCTTCCGCAAGGTTTTTATCCATCATCTGGGCACTAGAGATCAATGATCTCACAGGTGCGCAGAGAAAGTTAGCGTTCTCTGCGGCTCTTAATAGGCCGGCGGAAAGAAACAATTTATTGTGGCATTTGTCATGTCATTGATCTGTTTACATATGTGTTGCTGTAATCACAGCGTATGTGGATAGGTCTCCATGGGGAGCAAATCTGACAGCCTCACAACGAGAAGAAAAGAGCAGGCAATGTTCATCGCACATAACAAATCAGGGGCGCTAAGAGCTTGGTGAAAGCCCGCCTCATTTAATCCACTGGCATCTTATGAGTGACGTTCCCATGTTTCTCTCCTCGCCGCCTCCTCCTATCCCTCAACCACATCACAGAGATTCCTACAGTGAGACACCAGTGTGAGAGAAATGCCTTAGAAAATTGATTTTTGGAAAACGTATGTCCATACAATGCAAGGGGAACCTGGTGAAGCTTCCCGCCCCCATTTTGCAATATGTAGGTGCAGAATAAATAAGCCATATTGACTACTGGATTGCGTCCTGTCTCTTTTGATTGGCAAGGACATCAGCTTGCTACTGTTTGGATTCTGTCTATATATTCTATCGACAGTCCGATTTATTCACGTCTCCCATTATTTATTCATTCATTCTTTATTCCTGTGTACCAGGAATGTGCTAGAAAATGGAAGTTCGAAGAGGAACGAGTCCTCCTTCTAGACTAGGAGATCTAGAGAAAGAGTTTGACCAGTAAACCTGCAGAATGCCTGGAAGGTTCCAGAACACACACACACACACCCAGACTCCCGCCAAACAAGATGGCACCTTGTGAGGGACATGGTCAAGACTGCAATGATGATTTTAAGGACAAGGAAAAACAGAAGGCTTTCTAATTAGAAGACACCTTCGCCCAGTGAGATTCCTCCAGTAGCTTTTACAGATTGTGACAACAGAGTTTTGCTTTCTGAGCAAATATTCTCTGCTGCCCACTGTCTCTGGATGAGATGTTCTTGAAGATAGGACAACCATGGGAGTGACAAGCATGCTCTTTGGAGCAGGTGACTGAAGGTGCCAACCATCAGGGGCAGGCTTTCTGCTTCCCAAATAGACCCTGTTTGGACATGGAAGTGATAACCATGGCTTCCACTAAAGCAGATGATGGAAATAAAACGGGGACTAAACGTTCTCAGTGATGCCCCAGCAGGGAGGGCAGGGAGCCAGGGGCCCCTCACTCCAGTTCCCTGGGGGTCGACGTGGATGTGAGTGAGGGCCATTGAAGCCATCTTGGTGTGACATCTTTTGTCAGCGGCCGCCCGGGCAGCACACACGTGTCCCCAGGCCCTTTGCAAGCAAGGCTGGTTTGAATGCTTCGGTGCTGCAAATAGACGATCTCTCTATGATGGTGTGGGGAGGCTGAGAGGGAGCCTTCTCTCTCGCTCACCTGTCCTCTTGAGAGGCTCCTGGGCAGATGTAACCATGTGGCTTTTCTTCGGCTCAGAGGAGACTGCTGCACGCAAGCCACAGGTGGGCCTGTCTCTCCTCCTCTGGTCCACGTTTCATCATTTCACAGGAGAGTTCCTTAGACGTGCACAGGGTGTCAGGGTTCGGAAAGTGCTTCTCCCCACAGAGTCTCTGGGGCCCTTCGTGGGCCTCTCTGGTAGAGTTGTTTGTTTGTTTTGGTTTGGTTTTGGTTTTTATCCTCATTTTAGCAAGGAGGGAACCACGGCCAGAAAGTCCAGAGTCTCTCAACTGGAATGTGGCAGACTCTGTTTAGACGTAGGTTTATTTCTAATGAAACCAAAGTGAGGGCAGACAGAAGCCACAGGAGGCCGGGAGGAGAAGGGACCATGGCAGAGGAGTGCTATGTGTCCCAAATCGGGAAAAGCTGAACAAAAAGGAAACACTTCTTAGGAAGAAAGCGGAATCTTAGAGTCATCTGGTTAGGTATTTTGTTTGTTTTTGCCTAAAATTGTGATTTTCTCTGCCTTCTTTGTTGATGTGATTTTGTTTGAATTAAACATCTGCTGTGTGCCAGGCACTGGTTTGTACTCAGGTTTCCCGACGCCAAGTCTGGTGAATTTTTCATTAGGCACAGCTGCCTCACCCCACTGCTTTGCTCCCTCCCCTCCCCTCCAACTCCTCATGCTGTAACTCATTCCCAACAATAAAGGACCCGGGGTTTGCAGGAGCTTGTGAGCGTGAACAAGTGGGATCTGTCTCTCAGTATACCGGGTCACCACAGCTAGGAGAGCTCACCATGTCAGAGAATGTAACCCAGCAAACACCTAGGCAAGCAAAGCTCCTCTCCTTTGCCTCTTGGGTTCCCTACCATCCTGTCCCCCAGGCTGGGTGAGGTAGCATAACTGAGGCAGAATGGTTTCATTTGCAAGAGAGCCACCTCACACCAGAGCTCTCTGATCAGCAAAAACAGGAAATGTCCCTTTTCTCAGGGGCTCACAGAAATGTCAGTCTCCAAAGTCATTAATTTTCGCTCAAAGCAGCCAGGCATGTGGACAGGGAACTACAATAGAGCTCTCTCTTCCGGGAGTCGGGACCCTTGCGAAACTGCAATTTTGATTGTCACCGAATAAATCACCACTGTGTCATTTGGGGATACATACAAACAAGTGCATTGAAACAGAGAGAAAAGTGCCCTTCTCGAGAAGCTCGCCAGTCCGAAAAGGATAGCTTCCACAGGCGTGCCTTTGGTTTCCCTCGAAGAATCAACAGCAACAGATGGGGTATAAACAAGACCCTCATCTTTAAAATGTTTGTTCCCAGAACTAAAAATACCAGCTTTGCAGAGAAAGAAACCCGAGCTTGTTTGGCCTGGTAGCCTCTGAGCGAATGCTCCTCATTGGACGCCTGGACCTGCTCGTTGCTCGTTTGCGAAAATTTCCTTCTAGCTCACAGCTATGTTATAGACTACCTGGGTCATCTTTTCTGGAAATCAAGGGAAATGTTGACAGGAACTGTCTGTCCTGCTGTGACTTCATGAGGACCGATTGCGGGTTATCCCTGTCTCGTGACTTTGGGGAAAATTAGGACATGACGTTTTAGACGGACTGGTGGCCCCGTCTCAAACTCTAGCTCCCATTCTACAAATACTCAGGGCAAGGGAAAAACCAGCGAGGAAGAAATCTAGCAGTTCCTGGTCATTCCCCTTGCCTTGGCTTCAAGATAGTGTCATTGATTTTCTGCCTTGACAGTAAGAAAAAGACCTTCTAGCTAAGGAAGACATAATAGTTGCTTTCCCCGGCTGTACCTGCTTCCTGAGGATTAGGAAACTTGTGTCCTCATTGGCTCTACATTTTGGCCAGGAATAGCCAAAGCTGTAAATTCAAGTTTCTGAAGCCCCACCAAAACTCCGGCAGAAATCCCGGTTGGAATGGCCATAAACCCCTCTTTCCTGACCGCACTGAAGAGGGGTGAGGTGACTGTGTTCTCGGCACATCGGCCCTTTCTCCGATGGGCTTGCCCAGGCTGCGGGGACAGGGCAGCACATGGGCGGTGGGGGGAGGGAGGGAGGAGGGGTGAGGACATGCTGTCTAAATGCTCTTGGTGATACATGTACAGCTTTGCCAAGGGTGTCAGCAGCACAGTCCCTGAACGTGGGGCCGAGGTGGGACATGTGCTGTGATGTGCGCCTGCGCACTTTCCATACCGCAATGAAATTAAATCCTTGCTCTTGAGCACCGCTAACTACATGCAAGTGAGCTGGCAGTGGGCTGCCTCCGTCCACTTCCCTCCTGCAAACCGCTCTTCCTCCCATCAGCTCTGCGTCTTACTTGGCCTTCCAGTCCTCCACCTTCTCTGCTCCAGCCCAGCCACCCTTCCACAGGATTCCTGGAGCCCTGGGCATCCAAATCAACTTTCCCACTCAGAAATTGCCTTGCAATGGGACTATTTCCACTTGTATATAATTTCTCCTTTTTATTTTTTTTGTTTACCAGAAGGCAAACTCTTTTGGGGTTAGTACCATTTCCCTCCACTCACATTTTATGGCCAACCCATCATGGATTGCAAACACTAGAAACGTAATAGAATTTGCTGGTTATCAGTTCAACACATGTCTCAATCAGCATGTGAAGTGAGCTACAGACAATATCCATGTCCAGTGAAAATAAGGCACTCGGGCAGTGTGGTCAGGAGAGGCCATTGCTTTTTCAGGAAAGGGAGCCCCCTCTCCACTCCACCTCTGTGATGACCTGTGTGATTCCGTCATCATTCCCCGGGGCCATGCCATTCTTGTAAGTGAAGGGAGCAGATTGTTTCAGATGACCTGTGAAGGTCCCTTCCAACCCGAAAAATCTGCCTGTCAACATTTGCAAATTCATGGGATAGAAGCCGGCTCACTGCCCACCTTTTCTCCTGCGGAGGGCACAGTACTGCGCTTCTCTGTAAGGCGGGTGCTCCAACCTTCCTCCTTGTTGATCCCGGCCTTTGGTTCTTAGTTCCACCTGTTGAATCGGCCTTTTCTGCGATAACTCTTCAGATGCTGGGGTACCCATTTCCCATGCCACCCCACTTCCCCGTCAGCTTGTTCCCCTCCGCCCATCTGCTCTTCCTCTGACATGCTTCCCAGGCTGCCCAGCACATGGGTCCCAAGCGAGGCAGGCCTCCCTGTCTGAACTGGCTACAGTAACCCAGATGGGCTGGCCTCTGCAAGGGTGCCCAACAATGTGCCTATTATCCCCCTTGTAATGGACACTGTACTTTTATTAATACAGCTTAAAATTTCACTAGCTTTTTTTGGCAGCTGTAAACCATTTTTAGCACCAAATGAACACATGACTATCTAAAACACTCATGTCCTTTTCAGAAAAAAGCCAAGTTGCCTCCCAAGTTGTGTTAAGAGGCATTATTTCAGCAAATTTAATTGATCAAATTAAATTTACTAGCCTCTACTGATTTTATTCAAAAGGGTGGTTACTTTGTAATAGGAAATTTTGTTAAGAATGTTTTTATACTTTTATTATGTGGCTTGAAAAACATTTTAACTTAATAGAAAAAGGACAATGTTTAGTTGTTCCTTTCTTCTTAAAACAATATATTTTCTTTGTGGGTAAGTGAGAGCTCTGAGCTTTGGAACTCTGAATTAAAGATGAATCTGTATTCTATTCACCCATTTGTCATTCTGTAGCATACAGATCATTCCAAGTGTATCAGACTGTAGAGTTTGGAAAACTAGGATAATCTGAACAAAGGAACTCTGAGTAATTGAGTGATGGCGATTGGAAGAGCTCACAACTGCTTACTAGGATGCTTGCCTGGAAATAAAATTAATTACGAGATTCACAGATAAAGTTTTGCAGTTACTGAATTTGTAGTAACATTTTTCAAATCCATCTGTACTTTTTAGTAGATTTCTTGTTTGGAGGGTTGTCGGGATTTATGTAGAAACAGATCGTCCTAGCCCTTTGCTATTAACCCTCAGCAGGATTTAAATTTGAGAAGCATGCCAAAATCTTCTTACCTGTTTGCCAGTTGACGTCATCATGACCACAGATGTGACGGTATGTTTACAAGGAAAAGTCTCGAGGCCGAGAGGGTCCGACCTGGACAATTTCGTGAAAATGTAAGGCCTCAGTGCCAATGACATCTGAGGTGCCATCAAAATTTCAATCATCCAATAATTGGGTTTAACTGTGCTGTTCTAGAATCTCAGTGATATGTATTTTTCTTTATAGAAAGTGAAATTAATCTGGAAATATATTTTTGGAAATGTTTGTGAAATCATGTGGTCACTAGATTGGAACCACTCAGGGTTCTTCCTAGCGCACAATGAGCCTTATCTCTGACACCTGTCATTTTAAACTGCTGGGGCTCTATCTTGGATTAGGAAACCTCACCCAGCTGTTCCTGGAATGTGTGTGTGTGTGTGTGTGTATGTGTGTGTGTATGCGTATTTAGCTTCTTGTCACCCCCTTTTTGAAAATAACATATTTTTCTTATGTGTTTTATAGATATATAATCTTCACTGCAGAAAATTAGAAAAGTAAATAAAAATAAAAAAGAAGAAAAATCATCTCAGCATCCTAGTCAACACTCTGGTATATTTCCTTATTACTTCTTTTTTTCAATTCATAAATATGAATATGTAGGGTCCTTTTGAAATCAAAAGATATCATTTTGTATACATAAATTTGTGAGTTTCTTTTTTCTTCTCAAATGTTGAAGTAGACAATTCTACCTATCGTTTACTGTTGTTCAAGTATTTGATGTTCAATGGCTATGTAATTTCCATATATATGCACATAAATACATAAACACACACACACACACACACACACACACACATCCTAATTTAGCACATTAAGGTGGCTTCAAATCTTTGGCTGTAATAGTGCTCCGAGGAATGTCTTTGTGCCTCCATCTTTGACCAAATATCCGATTATTTAGAATACGTTTCAAGAAGTAAGGTCATTAAGTTTAAAGGAATGAATGTTTTTTAAGGCTCTTGATACATATGAACCAATGCTTTTAAGGAAACTTTCCTCAGTACAAACTCATTTCAGGAGTGAAGAGGAATGCCTTCTTACATTATTCTTTGCGGCATGGAGTCTTATTTTCCATCTGCCCACTTTACATGAAACAGTCAATTCTAATTTTAATTTGCATATATTTGATAATGACTTGTGATACACTTTTCTATGTGATATGTACATTGGATTCTTTTATGAACTGCCTTTTCTTGTCATTTGCCTATGTTATGAATGCTATTAGCCTTTACCCCCTTTTAAAAGATCTTAATGGTCGACCTTTTTAAAGAACTCAGGACTGTGTCTGCTCATGGTATATTGCACTTGTAAATACAAGTTCACTGTGGCTAACAGAGGGTTCAGGCTAGTGACTCTTTCCAAAGCACTCAACGTACTTGTCATTCAAACAACCATTATTTCCTCTTTTGTCCTCACATCTAATTGGCTTAGATAATATTCAAGCAAATTATACAATGTTAAGAATGAATCTGGGAACAAAGACAACTTGCTAATGGGGCACATCTGATTCAAGGGGCAGACCAGAGCCAGATGTACCTGGGTTTATGCTAGAGGGGTCTTCAAACCTGAAAGAGTGCACTGAACTGGCCCTAGCCAGTGTATCGGACAGGGCAGTGGGGAGTGAGGGCTGATGCGTCCAGCTACCCTGGGGAGTGGGGACAGGCCAAGAGGTTCTCCTGGACTTCCCATTTGAAAAGCAATCTGACCCTAGGTTTCTCTTCATTTCTTCATTCCTCCCTTTAGCTCTTGGTTCGGCTCTAAGCTTTGAGAAGGTGAGTCATTCACATTCCCTTTTATTTTCCGATCAGCTCTTCGATACTATTCTCCAGCAAGACTTGTTGCCATTTTTGACAGCCATTAGCAAAGTCTAATAATGACATGCAGCAAACTCATAAAGTTCTGTTGCATGAATAAGTAAGCAAATGAATAAATGGATGAGCTGCCAGATATGTTAATCATAAAAATCACAACAATTACTACCCAAAGACTGATGTTCAGGCCATAACAAGGGAAAAAAATATGCTTCTAAAAGATGCACACTGACATCTATGTCAGTATCTATGGAATGACACTGAGGACATTTCCTCCAGAAAGGGGCCATAAAGCAATAACCCTGTCACCATGGCATTTTGGTGGTTAAAAGGGGCAAGTGGTTGCCCGTGTTTGGGGTCGTCAGCTTAGTAAGTACATGTACTTTTGAATGAAGGTAACTTGTAACCCAGCTATCAAATCATGAGCAGGATTGAGAGAAGGAAAAAATAGTGGGGAAATAAATTGGGTTTAGAGAATGATGGGAAAAAATGACTTGGAGGTACTGAAAGAAATCATTTTTGCATTGTAAATCAGGGACATGGTTACAAAACAAAAGGCAAAATGGATACTTTCCAAGCACAATATGTTTCCAGTTCCATAGCAAACACTCCCAGCCCACTTGGCCGAGCAGGTGGAACACTCATTTCCAAGCACTAAGAGTGGACGTTGGGGATTCACTGTTTCAAGACACATTACCTCCCAAAATGGTTTGCTCCATGAAAAACCAATTTTTAGCAGATATCAGGAAATGCATTCTGATGCATTCACATGCATTCTGATGAAAAACATCTACAGGGGATTTGCTAGAAGTACTTACATCACAGAGCCTCAGTATAAATATCCAACAGGAACTTTCTAAGTGTAAAATCATGGTAGCAGTTATCATTCGCTTACCAAAGCGTGCTTTATTGGTCTCTGAAACTTTGTTCCCCTACACTTGTCCTTTCTCTCTAGGATCAAAGTGATCTCGGTTACAGATGGAGGCATCAGGCATCAGAATTCTTGCCACTGGGATGAGCAGAAGTGAGGTATGCCATTTCTAGACCACCTGGTTATGTCTTTTTCTGGTTCTTTCTCCCACCTGCCACTGTCAAGGCCCAGAGCTACTTGAAAGCTTTGTGCTGAAGGTGGCAGTGTCTCCGTTAGCCTGAATCCCTGAATGATTGCAAGGACTCGAGCTCCCACAGCACTATTAACTGTACTTTCCATGACAAGGAAATGAACTTCTGTTGGTTATTAAGCCACATGCATGGAACAAAGGGCCATGGCCACTCTGCTATGTCTTCATTTTAGAGTGAGTATATCCCTGAATTGTGGGCAAGAAGCAGTAGCGGGCAGGAGAATGAATCCACTAGACTATCCTGGGAGCTAGAGAGGCAGGGCCTGTTGAGGAACCACTCAGAGGAAGACCCAGCACCCTGCAGCCCAGAGATGAACCTTCTCCTGGCCCACACCTTCTCCCTCACCTTATTTATCGGTGGGGGATCCATTTTCAGGGAACTCCTAGATGACAGAGAACGCAAATTCTTTCTCCGGGTTTGAGAGACCTTGAGTTACTCCTCTGAAGACAATTTGGTTCCGACGATTATATGGGTGATACATTTTCCCCTTTTTTCTAAACCACATGTCTCATAATTTTGTCTCAAAGTAGCATTTTTCATGAAAATCTTCAAGAAGGAACACTAGCAGTGTTCCTTAGATTAAACCGTGGCTTGAGATCATTTCCCACCCTGCAATAAATAGGAATTTCTTTCTTTTCTGAGGTTCACGAGTCAAGGTGAAGCCTTAAAAATATTCACGTGGAGCTGAAATGGTACTGTCTTAGTTTAGGTTTCTCAGAAGCAGATCATGAGAAAGACATCGAAGGGATTTCTTTTTATTCCCTGGAAAGCCCCATAGTTGGGGAGTAGAAGAAGGGAGGGAAGAAGGCTAAACAAAGCTACAGTATCTGCTAGAAACCCATGGAGGCAATTATCCCCTCAATTACCACAGGATGCTCTGGACAGTGAGGGTCACGTCACAGAGTTACCCAGATCAGAGGATAAGAAAGCTCCAGTATTTATAGACCCTCATACTGTCAGTCCTTTGATGAAGAGTGGGTACCTCAGGGCAGCCCTTCTGCCAAGGGCTGGGGGAGGCCATTGGGGAGCTAGGATTGAGGGGAGGGATGGGGAGGGCTCCCAGCATCTCCGACAGACAACATTTCAAGGTAAGGCAAAATCATGCCTTGGTGGCCTCTGTGACATTCTGAGAGCTGGCTTACCACGATTCTTCTTTCACCCATTCATGATGGCTCTACTTTCTCCCCATCTCTCCTACCTTCTACCACTTCTATGTCCCCATGGCCCAAGATAGGGAATAAAAAAATATATGTATATTTGCCACCTTCAACATCTCGTTCCCCAGGATCATCATCATGAACTCCGCAGCATCTTGTGGCTCCGCCCACCCAGACCGTTGGGACAGGAGGAGGAAAGCACATGGGGCAGAAGGGAGGAAAGCGGCAGCCAGAAATGCCTTGCCGAGATGTTCGAGACAAAGAGGAGGGGCACGGGATTCTCGTGCCCCTCCCTCCCCAGTGACTCCACCACCTCGTGCTGCTGTCCCTGGGTGACTGCTGCACACCAGTCAGGTCACCCTACTCACCATTTTGTTCTCTCCAAATGCTGTCTCCAAGCCAAAGCTGCAATGGAGGGGGCAGCTGAGACGTGGAGGGTGGCCATGGCTGGCGACTAGGAACCCCACAGGAGCTGTGGGATCTGCCGTGGGGCAAGGGCCTCTGCAGCTGCTTTGGCATTCAGTGCTACGACTCTACAGAGAACAATTTCATGGAGATATTTTCATAAAGGGTGAGCCTCCTGGGCTGCAAACACAGTACTCTGTTTTGCTTTGTTTTCTTCTCTGGCTTTTTCTCCCTGGCATGGTTTTAAAGGACTTTGTCTTTTTACCCGAAGAAAAAAAAAAAAAGAAAGAAAGAAAAATGAGCTCCCACCTCATATACATATATTCTCATTTAAACCCTAGTGCCATCTTGTAAAAATTTATTGAGAGGTATATCAGGGGTTTGTGTGGTTGTCTGTATTTGTTATACTTCAATAAATGCTGAAAAATAAACATAGTGTCACATTTTACCTCCAGAGCATCGCTAGCATTCGTGGAACTGTTTTCCCCTTGCCTCGCACTTCAGCTGGAGCTCTCATGAGGCTATCCTTCACCCACTCTTGATGTTCAGATGCAAGATCTTGGACTTGGCCAAGCCATCTTGACACCAGGTGAATTTAAAAGACGGTTAGCCAGGTTTCTAGCAGTCACTACTGGGTAGACCTGGCTGTGAGCAGTCCTCAAGTCATAGAAAAGGGGGAAGAACTCCGACCGATAAAATGAAAACCTGTTAGTTTTCCAAGACTGTAAGTCTCAGATATCACTAGAGTGGATTTGAAAACCAAGTGACACTCACTCAATTATTTATGGTACATTTTTAGCTTGCTGGAAATATTTTGCAGTTTATAAGCAGAGCTAACTGAACCCTATTTTTCTGCTTGTTTGCTTGGCCTACATATTATGAAACAGAATTCTGAAGGAAGATTCTAGTGCCGAACAGGCAGATGGGAGAGGTATCTCTTAATCTTTCTGAGCTCTGGCCTCTATGTGTCATTCCCCCAAACTCCCAAGTCTGACCCAAATTGATGCTTAAGACCTGGGGTTCTAGATTCTTCTTACCCTTCATAGCCTGTGACCTTGAGCAATTCCTCTCTGTTCTAAAATTCCCTCATGTCTGAAAGCCTTTTGAAGAAGAAATGCTGAAGAAAAACAGAAACCAGGTCGAAAAGCGAGGTGATTGTTTTCTGCAGTTGGTTGAGGACCAACTCCTAACCACTCCAAGCACGTTTTTCTGAAACTTTCTCCCCTTCTTTCCCAGGCACATGTGCAAGGATTTGAAATAAATGAAATCAGCATTCTTTCTCTCCCACAGACACACTTGTTCCTTCTCTCAATGGAAGGCTTTTCCAGGACCAATCACTACTAATAGAGGTCTATCACCAATTCCGACCACTATGATTATTTTTGTCTCCAAGGGGAATATTACTTTGTAATTGAGAGCCTTCCGAAATTGCATCTGCAGCCTCCCGGCTCTCCTGGAAAAGGCATTTACTGAGGGTTCCCAAGGAGCTTGCAACTTAATCTGAAACTGTGATTAAAACACACACCAATCAAAGGTCCAAGAGGATACAAGTGTGACATTCAAAACATTTCAATAAAAATGATTTTTTTTCCAGTGATAGAAAAAGCGTATTTAATTTTGAGAGACCTAAGTGTGAGAAGTAAATGAACTTCATTCCCAGCCTCCATACTTAGAGGTAATGACTATGGACATCGTGTGTGTGTCTGGGTGTGTATGTGTGTGTCAGATGTGTGTGTGTGTGTGTGTGTGTGTGTGTGCATACTACATATATATACATATACATACATATATATATATATGCACACACATAGAAACTTCTATGAATATAATCTCATATTTGCCTCTTCCAGTTTATAGGAAACTGTATCTTCTCATACCATCACCTCTTCCTTTAAAAAATGTGCATTATTAGGGAGGGCACTTGTGATGAGCATATGGTGATGTTAGGAAGTGTTGAATCTCTACATTGTGCACCTGAAACTAACATAACACTATATGTTAATATACTGAAACTAAAATAAAAACTCACAAGAATTGTGCATTATTTACCACCCACCAAAAGACAGGAAAAACATCTTTGTAGCCATCTCTCAGCTGAAGGAAGATCTTTGAATACAGCCGAATACCTCCCTGTGCCTCTGCCAATTCTAACTCATTGTCCCCCACCGAGAGGCAACCCTCTTGCAGAGTTTGGTAATCGTTGTCTTGTACATTTCTTGATACCTTCCCCTCACATATTCCCATCCTTTTGCAAGTTATAATGTTGTTTTTCTATTTTTAAACTAAAAAAAAAAAAAACAAACCTGATGCCTTATTTTTCTTTATTTTGCTTTTTGTATTCCCATTTTGTGGAGATGCTATTTTGCTGGAAGAGTCACCCCATGGGGACTTGTGCCTCTAGGCTGTTCACCCCCACTGCTACCTAGTGAGCTGCAAGGTAGCCACAGCCTGCTAGTGCACCTGTTTGTTGTTTCCAGTGTTTGCTCTGTTATAAACATTGTTGCTATTACCATTCCCGGCCATGGGGAGTTTCTCTAGGGAATATACTGGGAGTGGAATCCTAGGGAACTACATGTTGCCCATCATGCACAGATTTCATATAGCTTCATGTCCTTATGTCAGACTTTCATATTTTTACCAGTCTCAAGGGTAAAGAAGTATTACATCACTGTGGTTTTAATTAACCTTGCCCATTACCCTAAAACACCATTTTAATAGACACATAATACTCTATCAAAAAGAGATCAAAACTTATCCCCTCTTCCCTTATTACTGGGTATACAGCGTGTTCTTAATTTTTCACTATATAATCAATGCTTCACTGTATATTGAATATCCTTTAATGGAGTGGCTGATGACTATTCCTTAGTTTACAAAGACACACATTACTCAAAGTGCTTACACTAGCTGCCAAACTCCCCTTCATGAGGACATAATCATTTCCTCACCACCTCGCCGCAGAGCAACTTCTGAGCGTGCCTATTGGCTTGTATGTCCATAAACACTGGTTTAATATTATTTAATAACCGAAATGTATCAATTTGTGAAAAATTGTAACTTGTTTAAATTTGCACATTGTTTCTTTACTAGTGAGTTTGGTCTTATTATTATATGTTTATTGATTATTTCTATTTCTTACTTTCTAAATTATTAACACATTCTCATTACCTATTTTTATATGGCCTGTCCAAAGAATGAGACAGCTTGACCCTTGAAGATATTGTAATGTAAAACAAAATTTCTGTTAACACAATTGTGGAGGAGTTTTCCCTGAAGCGAATGAGCTATTCTGTAAAATGGCATATGTCCAGAGTGAAGTACCATGTGACATCAAGTCACATGGTACCATTAGGAGGATAATTACATGGACTCGGAACTCTTGGACCCTGTATTTGATGTTAGTTTGAGCCAAGCCACTTGGTCATGTTTCCTAATGACTGTCAGGCTGACATTAATAAGTTCAATGTTAAAGATAAAAGTTAAAAGAATATTTTCTACAAATCCAGGGTCTGCATTTAGCTGAGAGAAATCTCACTGGACCAGATAGCTCCTTCCAATACACTCACACACAACCTCATGGCAAACTTCATAATTAAATGTGATTATAGATGAGAACACAATTCAGGGCTGAGATAATTTTCTACTGGAACCCAGAACCATAAGAAAGAAGTTCACTCCAGTTAAGAGAAAAGTCATAAAACAAGCTGGTAATGAAGCTCATTTGCAAGGGAAATGCAGCATTTGCATGAGCTGCACTGATTGCTTTCCTTAAATGGGAAAAAGATTGTCATCTTTTCAACCTGATAGGAGGGCTTTGATATCTCTTTCAAGAAGACTTTTCCTGTCTCCCCAGTCTTTTCTTCTCCCTACACTGGGGTGAGAAGCCCCAAGATGTTGACATGACACATAATTAAATGGCAATCAACTCATAAATATGCAAGAATTGGAATAAAATCATTAGTTTGAAGTCAAATGAAGTAACCATAAATCTGAGAGAAACGTCATGTAGCAATTGGAGGTATAATGACCAAGTAGCTAAACATATATGCAGTCTAACCTTGTTATTCACATTAGAGTTGACCCTTGCACAGCATAGCGGTTATGTCGACCCCCATCCAGTCACAAATCCATGTATAACTTTTGACTCCACAAAGATAACTACTAATAGTCTCCTATTTACCAGAAGCCTTACCAATAACATGAACAGTGGATTAACACATAGTTTGTCTGTCATATATATTGTATACTGCATTCTTACAATAAAGTAAGCTAGAGAAAAGAAACTGTTAAGAAAATCATAAGGAGGAGAAAATACATTTACAGTACTGTATTGTAAAAAATCTGGATATAAGTGGACCCCGGTAGTCCAAAGCCATGTTGTTCAAGGGTTAACCGTAGTTATGTTCTATAAAGTCACCTCAAACACTGAATTAGGGAATACTGAACCACTGCTCATAGAAGAAATACAGAATTAGGTTTCTTCAGGCTTCTGATCAACAGATCAATACTAAACTTACCTTCCCTTTAAAGACGCCTTATTTAATACATGTCGTTGATTCACTGACATTGAACTTATGGCTAACAGCCTGAGCAAAACTCTGCTAACACCCCTATGTTCTTTATGAGGCACCTCTCAGCCTTCCTGTGCTTAGGAACACAGACACTACTTCAGCATTGCCCATCGGGCCATTTTCAACATGAAGTCACCAACAAGAAGCACAAAGATACAAAATGTGGTAGTACAAAATACACTGAGAAGAGGCCACTTCTTTACACCATGAGGGTTGAAACAAGAGGGCATATCAGCGCTTTGGTCCACCTCAGCTGGGAAGGTGCCCATTGGTCAACTCAAATCCCTTGCACACCACCCCCCCACGCCCAACATATTTGAGAACAACCATGAAATCACCACGAGTATTACTTTGGTGGTTGCAAATAAATTTTATTGCATGGGCAAATTCACAAATACATACTCCATTCATAGTAAGGACTGATTATATTTTAAGGTACTGTCCTATCATACCACACATTTGTGCTTTCAGCCTCTATTCCTCCTTTTTCCTGATGATATTGCTTAGTTTTCCTTGGGGAGCTTTCCTTCTTCCACAGTGAGCATTCTTGATGATGTTTCCATTAGTCATCCCATTCTCTCAGGACCAAAGGACGAACATGCCCCTACCAAGCCAGACCAATAAGAAGGTCCTCTCTGGGCATGTGAGTCTTGAGTTGAGTGATACAGGGAAAATGCTTGAAGCCGATTTATGCAGACAGTGGCACCTACAGGAGATGGTTCTTTGGTTCCTACAATCTAGAGCCCCATGTTCTTTTAGCTTCTTCGCAGACTATGAGCTACCTCTCCCATCCTTCCCTTAGATTCCTCTTCTGTTTCAGTTAGCCAGAGTTGAGTTTCTATTGATTTGGACCAAAGGGTCTTGACTAATACACATTCTAAAAGGGAATGATGGGTGGGAAGTTACCTATCCTGTTTTGTCTCCTTCCGTGCAATTGTAGCAATTCCTGTTCATGAATTGGGGTAGAGCTAACTGAAAGAAGCAGAGTCCTAATTGCATATTTTAGGGCCGGGGAATGTGGCCTTCAAATGGAATCATGAGTAATTTCCACATATTTTAGTGCATATGTTTGACATTTTTCTGAACTTATAAAATACCCATTTAAGGATATTTCGATAAAAGGACACATTAATATGCACATCAGTCTGACCATCTTCAGCTTTACCTGTTGACAGTAAAACTTCAACAGCCTCAGATAACCTGACCTCTGGTTTCTATCAATAGTACTAAGAGACTTGGGCAGCAGCTGAAGGAGAATAAAGGTTCTGGAAAGCAAGGACTACTGTCCTTCTCTTTGCTGATGCCCTAACTTCGGTGGACAAGACCTCTATTATTATTTCCCACTTAAAAATGGCAAAATACAATATATTCAAAATTTCTTTAAATGATTGGCCTTGTCATTATTGTTGTCGAAATGGAAGTTGGGTTTATATTATAACACAGAAAGGTGCTCGCAGATATTTTTCTTTGAAAGATGATCGCAAAATTAACCCAATTATTTTGAAGGCAGACATCCCTAAAAATCCTAGCTAGTCTTTCTATTCACCCATTTAATAAACATCGAAGAAGTACCTGCTATGTTTTAGGCGTGGAACATTAGGGAATCGAGGATTCCTTCTGTCCTTCACAAACACTGACTCAGTGCTTTAGGAAACCCAAGCTTCTGCCTCAAGGGGATCGCTCATTCTGGAGGAAGAGGTTTACATATAAACAAATGACAGGAAAACATACTCCGTTCATGTTTACTTTGCTATTCAGAATGAACAGAGACACCACATCATCTGAGAGCTTATGAGCAATGCAGGAGGTGATGAGGAAAAGAGGTAGTTTGAAGATGAGACTAGGGGACAGTAGGGTCATCCTGTGTAAGCTGGGCCAAGAGTTTTGCCTTGAGGACTGAAGAACTTTGCTTTTCAGAAAAACAACCCTGGCAACGACACTGAGAATGAATGATAGTATGGAAACTTAAGGTGACAGGAAAACTATAAACTAGACAAAAGACCGGAAGACCAGATCCATTAATCCCAAGAGCCTTCTCTGTTCTATCACACTGTAGGTGATCATACTTTCCAGATGCAATCCTTTTGAGCTCCATTGAAACATGGTTGTCAACAAACATCTTTCTAGATTCTACCATGCAGACTATGGTACCAGGCCCTGAGGGGGCCCAGAGGATGAGCAGTTTGTGGATTTGCCCTTTCAGACATCTACAGTCAGATTAGTGAGGTCAGCACAGGGACATGTGCCCATAAAAAATAACTGTAACACAAGAGTATATACATATGGTGCTAAATAAAATGTGGAGTCCATAAATGCTATGGGAAGAAGGAGGTCTCCCCCTGGCCACAGATGTTGGGGGTAGTTTTTAGAGAAGTTAGGGCTGGAGGTGGATCTTGAATGACCTCTTCACCCTTATCAGGAGAAAAAACTCACAGGCTGATTTTTATTTGTTCATTCAAAGGCAATTCTAAGACTATAGGAAGAATCATGAATGAAGCATAATTATGGACCAAAGATCTCTACACTCTGGTGAAGAAATATCACATTATTTAATTCTTCTAAATCATATGAAAACCCTCCCCAAGTCCCAGTTTCCAGGATGCAGAGGAACTTCAACGAAATTCTGGCATTCTTTGAAGGGAGTATATACTGCTTCCATGCCACATTTGGGATTAGGTAGAAAGCTCTTGGTCTAGGGTTCCTCTCCACCTGGAGGGGTGGACCATCCATCTGCCTCTTTCTGGAATACTGAGCTTCAGCTGTTCCCACACCTGCAAATCTGTCCTCTATGTCCTCATCCCAGTTCCTTCTGGTGCTCCTTCAACCTGTCTTTCAAACCAAGGTTGAGCTTCTATGGTAAGCAAAACAATGGCTCCAAAGAGGTTTGAGGCCCAATTCCTGCAACTGGGAATATGCTACATTATGGCCCAAAAGGGACTTTGTAGATGTGATTGAGGATTGTGAGATGGAGAGAGTATCCCGGATTGTCTCTGTGGGCCACTATCATCACAAGAGTCCTTGCAAGTGAAGGGGGAGGGGGAGGCAGGAGCATCAGAGAGATTTGAAGATGGAGGACGGGCCTTCAGTCAAGGACAGAAGGTAGTCTCCAAAAGGTGGCAAAGGCAAAGGAACAGATTTTCTTCTAGAACCTCCAGAAGGTACGTAGCTCGACTGGCACCTTAATTTTAGCCAATTGAAACCCATTTTGGACTTCAGACATCCCAGAACTGTCAGTTAGGAAATTTGTGTCATTTTAAGTCACCAGATTTGTGTCAATTTGTTGTATCAGCCACAGGAGACTAATACTGGCTTCCTTTCCTGAGGAGGAGCAGAGTGAAGGAAAAAGGGAATCAAACCTCCCCATTCCGTTTCTCACTAGATTGTTAAAACATGATTCAGGGACTTATTTTACCATCAGACTAAATGGAGTCTGGCTGCCTCAGGAGGGAGGCCTATTCCTGTCACAGAAGGAGCTGAAGGCCACTTGTCAGAGATGTTTTGGAAGGGGTTCATGCTTTTGTGTGTGTAGTGGGTGGGGTGAAGAGAAGGGATTAGTCTAGAATGTCCTGTTCTGTATTTTCCATACCCGAGTTTCCACTATTTTGAATTAAAAAAGAAAGACACCTTCCTTCTTTATGCTCAAATAACAAATCCCTTGTTCTAAATGCTGGATCTCTTGTGTGTGTGTGTGTGTGTTTGCATTTGGAGATGGTAATGTAAGCTGCCAAGATGCTTATAATCCTTTATTTGAATAACATTCAAATAGCAAAAGGGCCTTACTTACACTGCATGTGGTGTATATGGGAATCGGGCTCATTTTGCATTCTCTACAAGAGGGAAATTTTTGGGCATTCCAAAGCAAGCTGTCCTAAGATCTAATAAATTCCATGAGTCTAGCTGCATCTGGTTGCAAGCCCTAGAGTGAGACCTGAGGAATCTTTCAGCCTCCTGAATTGCAGAACACCCCCCTGAGAAGACCAGGAACTCAGGTTCATTCCCCACGTACACTGGCCATGGAGCTGGGATGGAAGTGGGAAATAAGCCTAGTGTGTGCTGGGGGCCTTGTGAGCCTCAGTTCTCTCATCTGTCAAATGGGCATAACAATACTGGGAACATAGGATTGTTGATAGGGCCAAATGCGTGTGCAGAGCACAGTCCCTGGCAGATGTTGAGACCTTCAGAAACTCAATTTCCTGGGTCCTCCTTGTCCAGATTGTGGCGTTTCTTCCCCATTTCCAGTGACTATGAGTCCATCTCCTTCTCCAGGCAGGGCCAAGGTCTTCAGATTAATTGAATAGAGTTGGTTTGGATTTTTCCTCTATAGAGAACTCGAACATTAAATGTGCTGCCCAGAGAGGGTAATGCTTCACCCAGAGGAAAGCGGGTCGAACGATGGGTGCAGAGTGGAGGGATGAAGAGGACATTGGCCTGGGGAGTTGGGGATGGGATTGGAAGACATCACTGGATGGTTCGCTCAGCACCACACAGAGAGTGTGAATAGCTGTGGTCTTAGGTCCCTTGGGGGTACCCATCAGGCCTAAGGGAGCTGAACAAGGACATGCCTGGCACCATCCATCTGTTCCTTGGGAAGAACAAGGGCCTGCCCTACTGATGGCAGCCTTCTGGTCCCCTCTTCCTGGGATACATGGCACCCTAAAACAAAACAAAAAAAATCCAATGACCTGAAAATGCAATTTTATTTCTTCTTATTCTGGGTAGTTGCTTCTAACTGACACAGTTATTTCCACACCTTTCTCTAAACACAAATGCCCCCATATACCAGTCGTACATCCTGGTAGGCCTTCCATTTCAACTCAAGCACACTCCAAAGAGTCATTTCCCAGCCCTGGGGAGTTTACAGCACCTCTCTTGCCCTTGGTTTTCCCAAATGAGGCTGTGAAGCTGAGGTCACAACTCTTCTGGAGGACTCCATGTTTTTGTTGTTGTTGTTTTTTTTTTTACCTATAATCTTTAGACTATATAAGGATGGAGTGTTCTATGAGGAACATTCTTGAACTAATGACTTTTTCTGACTCTCCTGGGTTAATTAGATGCATGGAAGGTCGCCCAGACTCAGAAAAATGTCACACCCCCTGTTTGCAGGGCTGCATAGACCAGAATCACCGCATTTTTAGCACAGTTGGCGACTGACCTGTCCTATTTTCCTCCCGCTGATCACTCCCCACTCAACATCAGAGTGGACCACCCATAATAAAGCAGTCAATCCACACTGCCATGATGTCAGGCAGGAATTCCAAAAACGCTATCTTCATATCTCTGCGTACCCTGAGAAAATTCTAGCCTTCCCCACTAGCCTGTGTTTGTGTGTTCATTCATATCTTCTTCCTTTGCCATGGACAGATTAATGCCCTGCCCACTTCCCTGCCCCTTAAAGATATTGATATTGCAGTTCCCAGAACCTGTGGATTTGTATCTTCATAGCACAGGGGATTTCAGAGGTGTGATGAAAATTAAAGACCAAGATGGGGAGATGATCCTGCCTGGGTGTGATGTCATCACAAGAGTCTTAATCAAGGAAAGCAGGAGGCAGGAGGCCAGAATCAGAGAAAGAGATGTAATAAGAAAGCCCACATATAGAGAGATGATGGCATGAAAAGGACTTGCCCACATAAAACTGGGTTTGAGTCTGGGGTTTTGAGCCAGGAACCAGAGGTGGTCTCTAGACGCCAGAAAAGGCAAGGAATGGGGTCTCCCCTCGAGCCCCCGGAAAGATGTGCCAACACCTTTCTCTTAGCCAGGTAGGACCCCTATCAGAGTTCCCACCTAAGGAGGGTAAGATAATAATATTTGTGTTGTCTGAAACATTTTGCTTGTGGTAATTTGTGATAGCAGCCAGAGGACACCTAGAAGCTCCTCTAAAGTAAAATCAATAAATTCCATTCAATAAGAAGACCTTTTTTCAAACAGCTATGGCTTCGGATAATTTTGGTTCTTAGTCACCAAGCTCGAGCAGTGGAACTGTGATGTGTCTATTCCGAGACTCTCTTTTTAAGGAAAGGTGGACTACAGTGTATGCTCCAGGTCCCACAGTTAACGAGGTATCCCACCAGCATTAGAAGCTGAGCCTGTGGGTTCTGTCAGACTGTGTTTCTGGGAAAGGTGGCTCAGTCCCTTCTTCCCAGTGTGTTTTGTCCGATGGCTTCTCCTGCATCTGTTCTTGTAACACTGTAACCCCCAAGTCCCCAGGCACCCACATGCATACCCAAGTGCACACACACACAAAGAGGGATGGAGATTTCTTTAATGTTGCCCTTCAGTTTAGATCACATTTCCAAATAGAATGATGTTTCAATGATGTTTCAGAGTTTCAATGTAATTTAGTTAGAAGTCACTTCTTGAATTACACTTCATGTTGGCCCCGTGTACACAGAGGGGCAAGACCTAGGTCTACCTTGAGTACCTCAACCGGATGAATTGAGAAGAGGAAGGAGAGGCTGATCTTAGTTTTATTATGAAGGTGTTCAGAGAACAAAGTGATACGGCCTCCCTAAATGAAGGCTTTGTTCTCCCCTTCCAGGAGCCCCCTTCTCTTAGTCTTTAAGAATAACCAACTCCGGGGCACTCATGATCTCCCTTCCCTAGCATCTCCTTCCCAGCCCTTGATAGGGTCCAGCCTCGGGTGCGGGTGCGACCTTCCCTGCTCCTTCTCTCAGAGTTCACCCACCCTCCAGACCCAACCTCGCAGCTCTGGGCCAAGACCACTGCCCTTGGATGCGGATGCCACATACATGAATCTGTCCATTCTCAGCCAAATGGCCATGCCGCCTGCACCCCGCCTCTCTCAGTGTGGTTCTGTCATTTTCTCATGTTCAAAATTTCGAGTTTTACTTGACTTGTTGTTCCTTATCTCCACTCAGGTCCTAGCCCACTGCTTTTTTGCTCTTTTTTTATTACAGCTCTCGTGTGCTAAATGCTTACCTGTGGAGCCAAACATTGTAGTTCATCATCTCTTAATTTCCAGAAAACCCTATGGGATATAATGTGTACTGTATTTTTTTTTTTTTTTTAAAGATTTTATTTATTTATTTATTTGACAGAGAGAGATTACAAGTAGGCAGAGAGGCAGAGAGAGAGAGGAGGAAGCAGGCTCCCTGCTGAGCAGAGAGCCCGATGCGGGACTTGATCCCAGGACCCTGAGATCATGACCTGAGCCGAAGGCAGCGGCTTAACCCACTGAGCCACCCAGGCGCCCTGTGTACTGTATTTTAAAGAGGAAGAAACAGACACTGAGGAGAGTCAAGGGTACACAGGGTGACACGTAGCAAGCCTGAGAGTCAGCCCGGTGTGTCTGACTTGACTTCTGTGTTGACTATGTTTTTATTTTTATTTTTCTACTTTATGATGTTTTGACATTTCAGGGCCTTGAGGGCCTGGGGAGGACTGTCCCTCTCTGAGTTAGCTATTTCCTAGAGTTAGGGAATAAGGGGTCCCAGAGCATTTCTTTGATATGCAAACTAACCAGTCCTGAGACTAGACTCCCCACTCAATTCCTTTAGCAAACTGTCACACACCCAGAGTATATACCCCCTCACTCCCGCTCTAATGCACCCCAGAGTCAGGTACCAGATAACTGGGGACCGCTCCTGTGGCCAGATCCCACTGAAATTATTCACACTTTGCCATCCTGAGTTTACTCAGCATACCAACACAAAATCACCCTTTCTTACCAGGAAGCCCACAACACAGGCCCTGGTCCCTGCCTTCCCCTCATTCCTTCTACCTCCAGACCTGCCCCAGTACTTCCCCTTGTGGCTGGCGATGCGGGCAGGCCCCCACCCTCTCGGGAACTCTGAGTGATAACTCTCCTTTCAAGGCGTTGTCTCCGTGTCTGTCATTTTACTACACCGGATTAAAACAAAATCCTGGGGACATTTTAAAACAACTTCCTGTTTTACCCCGCTTCTTTCCATGTCTCCTCTTCCTGCTCTCTTAACCCTGACCATTCCCCTTAATTGTACGTCTAGTAGCTGCCTTCGTTTCAAGGCAAGATTGGGACCAGCTCAACCTTAATTGCACGTTCCTTAGAATCACCAGGTGAACTTTCAACAAAGCCACCCCTCCCTCACCCCACCCCAGAGATCCGGAATTGATTGCTGTGAGGTGGAGGAGATTCTCAGACTTGGTGGGGGTGGGGAGGGCATCTGAATGATCTGAAGGGCTGATTATACTGCATACACTGGCCAAGTGCCGCTGCATACTTCTCCTGGAGAACGAGGCACTGGGAGGCTGAACGAAGCAAGAGCGGGGACCTCAGCTCCACTGTCTGCTGCTGTCATTTACCAGCTAGGACTCCTACTCTCTGGGGGTCTTCTCTCTGCTGTAAAATAAAGAGACCACCTCCCAGACCTCCCTTGCTGGGAGTCATGAAATCCACATTCCACTGTGCCCCACGCAGGGATGGAGACAGGGACACAAAACATCAGCAGAAACTAAATTGTCCCCATAATCAGGACCCTCACTCACCGATTCCTCTTGTTTATAAAAGGTAATTTTTAGTTTGTTTTTACCAAATCTTTGTAATTTCTTTAGAATAATGCTACAAAAAAAGCCATGTATAACATCGACCTGATGACTCCATTGATTATACCAAGGGAATGGATTTCTCTGCTTGCTGAATTTCGGGACATCTCCACTCTCAATTTTTCATATATTCCTGTAAGTTGTCTCTCCAGCGTTGCCCTGGAGGCAGACGGATCACACGCTCGGTGGGGACTCCGCTTGTTTCCCCACACTCTCTCTGGGAGGAAATACAGACACACTGTTCCCAGCTCCCCCAATTTTCCTGATTGAGTAGGTTCCAAATCATCCCAGACCATCTGTGAATTGGCTTGCACTAAGTCACCACGAAGCCTTCTTTCTCAACCCCTTCCTTCCCGGCAGCGGGTCTCTGCTCCTCTGCAGCGGGACTCTGGGAGCCGCAGGATTCTTAGAATGGAAAATCCCATGAGCAGGGTCAGGAAGCATTTCCAGAGCTCCTGCCTGGAGCAAGGAGATGGCCTTGGCAGGGTTGGAAGATGCTCCTGAATGTGACAAATCCCCCGAGAATCTCAAGGGTCTCCGCTCCCACAAATTGTTCTAGGAGATGCTTTTCACTTTAACCTGGCTCCCTAAGGCCATTGGTGAGTAGAGGCACACTGAAATTCAGGTCCAGCTAACCCCATGCCCAGGACCTCACCAGGCGTCAGGAAATGGTAACCCACCCTCCTCTGAGAGGGACACAACAGCTGGTAAGCAGATGAGTTCTCTACTCCCATAGTTTACCCCATGGTTTTCAAACTGCTGGACTCCCGGGATTCCCACGGAGCTGTCTGAGGGGGCTCCCCAGGAGGCATGGGAGAATCCAGCAGAACTCCACCCCCACCTACCAGTTACAGCCATCTTTCATGCGGACGAGTGAAAAGTGATCCTCTTCAAAACAGTCATCTTTCTCTACTTAAAATGTTCCTCTAGAGCTGCTGGGTCCACCCCTGAACCGCAGGGTTTGCTGAGCTCACTGGACTCCTGCATCTGCTCTTTTCCCTCAAAACCAGGCCAAACAGTGCTTCCTACACCTCACTATATCGGCTTACCTCTCCCAGCATTCTACCGAAGTGTCTTGTCTGTTAGTGATTTTCTTCATGAATTTTGCACTTGTATGTTGTTCATTCCTTTCCTATAATTTTATTGGGATCTCTGGAAGAAGAGGAGATAAAATGTGTGGGTTCAACCTACCATCTATAACCATCTCAATCCAGGAAGCTCTTTCTGTCTTGAATTTCAAATATCTTCACATTTAGTTCAGGTATGTTTTCTTTACATCATGGCCTTGATGACCAGAGATAAGTCTAGTTCCATTGTTTTAATCCAATGTCTTTGGTTGTGGAAGATGTGGCAGTGCCTGTGTTGGGGCTCAAGTGTAGGGTGTGCTGTAATTAGTGGTTGCCACAGGTCAGGATACCTGGGAACAGACCCCAAGATGCTGAGATTTTTATGGAGGTTTTATGAGAATGCTCTGGGAAGTAAAGGTGGGGTTGGATGACAGAGGCCCCACACCACCCCACAGGGAACTCTGGAGCCAGGACTCCCTTTAGAGATGGTTCACATCAGAGTGAGGGACCGGGACCTTGTATCTCCACACTGACCATTCTTACAATGCCTACGGCCCTGGGAAGGAGCATGACCTTGGGTAAGGCAGCTTCCTTAGGATGTGAGTGGTCAATGGTCAAGCCTGCTGGTGGGGTCTGGGTGCACACTACATTCTCCACTACACTTGTCATTCCTCAGGACCTGAAGGACTGAGATGGGCCCTCAGAAGACCTCGTCATCCAGTAGATCAGTAAGCACGACATCAGCTAAGCCAGTGGATGTCAAACTGCTCCAGGAAACCCTGGGGATCCCATGAGTCCTCTTAGCTACTCCTAGACACCTGGATTTAATTCTTTGTGCTTTCTGGTGCAGTGGAAGGCCTCATCAGGGAATCATCTGTGGGAGTCTTGCCTTACTCCATCATGGTGGAGTCACAGAAGGCAGCCTTGCCCAAAAGAGAGACAATGAGGGGAGCGCCTTCAGGAGGGTAGAAGCGTATCCCCCATGGTTTAGGGAAAGAGGTCAGGGCAGGTACTTCTCATGTTTTGTAGGCTTAAAAGGAAAAACTGCCTGAACCTTTGGGGTGGAGCCCCAGGTAGGGAAAGAACATTAGTACTAAGGCCTTGTAAGCTGTTCCAGCACCAGGCATGGGGGCCAGCTGTGTTTGGGGACTGTCCTAACAGACAGTGACTGCAGAAGCCCAGCCAGGACGGTGTCCTTGGCTGAAGGGATTGTCTTGTTCTGAAATCCTGGTTGATCAGTGAAGAACTCTGTCCTTGGGAAGGCTCCTGGCAACAGTGGGTAAGTCTGCTGTACTCTTCAAGACCCATGTGCAATGACCACACTGGGGGCTAGCAAGTTGTCAGGCCACCAATTGGGTGGATACCCCAGGGTTCCTGGATACTATATTGGTGTGTGTGTGTGTGTGTGTGTGTATGTGTGTGTATTTTCTTTTGGAAGAGAAGTTTTATGAGAAATATACTGAATTTTTTTGGTGGACCAGGTGAGGTGAAGGCTTGAGCAATTACTTAGAAAAAAACAGTTGCAACTATATTTGCATCCTGCATTAAGAAAGCAGTTCATCTGGTTTATGTACACCATGTTTCATTTGAACAGAAGTTCCTGTGGCTGAAATGACTTTCTACAGCACTGTCCCAACACGAAGGCATCTACACAGCAGGGGTTATCAGGGAGCAGGAGCAAAGGCCGACACTAATTCTGGAACTGCTTGTGCTACCTCAGTAATCCCCTTATAGAGCAGCTGCACTGCCAAGGAAAGACCCAGCTCCTTCCTCCAAGAGGCCACAGCTATGGAGAGAAAAATAAATCATTGCAATGTGTCTGCTGTGATTGACTTTACAAGTGAACGCCTGCGACCTGAAATAGTAAAGCTCCAAGTGGTGTGAGCCTTCCTATGGATTGAGCTGGGTCTCCAGAAATTTTCTGTGTTGAAACCCTAATTCCCAGTGTGATGATATTTGGAGATGGAGCCTTTGGGAGGCAATTAGTGTTGGATGCGGTCCTGAGGGTGGGCCCCTGTGATGGGATTAGTGCCCTTCTAAGAAGACACCAGAGAGCCTGCTGTGTCTCTCTCTGCCATTTGAGGACACAGCAAACAGTCATCTGCAAAGCAGGAAGAGAGTTTTCACCAGGAACAAAGTCTGCTGGCACCTTGATGTGGGACTTCTCAGCCTCCAGATTTGTGAAAAACAAATTTCTGTTGTTTAAGCCACCCACTTTGTGGTATTTTGTTACGGCAGCCTGAGCAGATTAAGACACGTCTTAAAAGAAAAGCAATCTAAACGGCATCTTGGTGTCTGCTCAGCTTAGAGCTGTTAAGAGCGGGGAAAGGCCCAAAACCTTTACCCAAGTTGTAGACTGGCCTGGAAAATATCAGGCTGATAGGACACTGAAGCTGAAAAGCACAAGAAATTGCTGGAGACAGGGGAGGACACCCCAGAGTCTCACCCCCACCTCTAGCACATTTCCCTGTGATGGTTGGCGAGGCCGTCTGTGTGGGTGCGTGGCGGCACCTCAGGGAAGGTACGAAGACGCAAATGATCCAGACAGGCGTCACGACAAGGAAGGAGTGCCAGGTGAAGGCGGATGAACCACTCTCCTCCTCACACCCCCAAACAAACAGTGAACCCAAACCAGACACACCACAAGGCAGTTTTTAGTCTAGACAAGCCTGACTCCCCATGCGCTGCACCACCCACCCCGCCCCCATCAGGGAGATGGGAAGCCATCCGTTCTCTTAAAAGTGCTCCTGCACTTTTGTGCTATAAAATGTTGAAGGGCATGGTCCTTCCCCCCGCCCCACAAAGATCTTACTGGCTTTATTCAATGATTCATGGGACATGGTCCTTTTAAGAAACAAAGAGCCAGGCCATCAAACAGTCTTTCTAGACAAGGTCAGAAGGGAGTAGAAGACACTTGAGCTGTTGTTTTTCTTCATTTCATGAAAGAGTGTTTGTGGGTCCAAAGTAGACATGGCATAAGCAGAAAGTGCACAGTACCACCCAGCAGCCGCTGAGAAGGCTGGGAGCAGAAGTGCTCTGCCAGCAGAGAAAAGAGACAGGAGCAAGCACAAGACACAGAGCTGAGAATGCTAAGAAGGGAAAAACAATGCCTTTACAAAAAAAAATATGTATATATATATATATATATATATAGAGAGAGAGAGAGAGAGAGAGAGAGGAAGAGTACTTAAGACACAACATGGGGCAAAGAATAATAAATACAGTGCATGCCTGTATGTTTATAATTGCATTTTAAAAATAAACCACTGGCAACAGGGTTAGATCCTGTGATCATAAGTAGGTGAAACGGTGCCAGGCCCACCTGCCCCCTCCGTCCTTCCTCCCTTCATGCATGAACATTTCACACCAGGTTGTGATGGAAAGTTTCATGGTCTATAGTAGGCTCCTTGCGAGCAGGTGTTTATTCATCAAAGTGTTACTGCAGGTGTGCAGAAGACACTCAGAAAATACTTGAGGAATTCATGAAAGCATGTATCAGAGAGATTGTTGGTTCCAAGGCTGAAGGAGGGGTTTTCAAGGCCAGCCCGAGAAGTCTGTATTTTTCTCACACGCACGTAGGAGATTGACAATGGTAGTAATGCACAGAATGAACAGTGAACTGCACGTTAGGCCGCTGGGAAGTTCCCCAGTATAGTTGTTTGAACAATTACTGAACTCCAGCTTTGGGCCAGGCATTGTGCCAGTCTTCAGAATGTAGACCTTGTTCATAAAAAGCAGAGCCCAGGCTTCCTGCCCATGTCCCGAGGGCAATGTCCTGGAAAGGTCAACTTAGACATCTTGCACATTTGCTCTAGGATGGCCTTGCTCATTGCTGGGGTGTGTAAACTTCAAGTTTAGATATTTGCAAATAGTATTGAAAACTATAAACCCTGATTTTATATGATTCATGGCTGTGGTTTCCTAACCAAAACGCCTCCTTGATATAGTTGCATTGCCTCATCCTTGATGACTGTCATTACCTCTTGGAATTTGCTTCCAACCAGGCAGCATCTCAAGGGCTCAGCATCTGTAAGCATATTGGCTAAAGATCTAGGGTTCCAAGTTACATCCCATTTTTTTCTAAGTTGGAAATTGAGCAATCTGGGTGGGGGGAGATGCAGCTATCGGGAAGGTGGGAAGCCCATGAGTCCAGCGTCCAACATGTGGGAAATCTTAGTGAGATTTACACAGGATGGCTTCTATCTCCACAAGCTCACCTCCCTCCACTATTTTCCATAGATGCCCTATGGCGGCAGCGGCAGCAGGGGTGTGGTTTCTGGAATTAAGAGAATTTGACCGGTTTAAGAATAATTGTTTCCCCAAAATAATCCTGCATAACCAGGATCATGTGGTTTCTGCACAGCTCTTGAATGTCCCATGTACAGCTTTGAAAAAACTGTCCACTTGTGATTTCTACTTCTACTTCCCTAACACACAGTTGCTTAACAAGCAAAACAACAAAGACAAGGCAGCAACATTTCAGATTCTAAAACCAGATTTTAAAAGCCTGATGTGGAATTGTATTCGTATGGGACGCTCTGGTCTCGGATTTGAAATACGAAAGCATTTATACAAATGCCACCATTTTGGGCGGCATTTTAAGGGCGTGATGGAGTTTCTCCCTCTCCCGTGCTCTTGGGTCTGCGAGTGGGCCCATGCAGGACTCAGGGTGGACAAGCCCTGGCAGGCAGAGGCCTCTATCCTTAAGAATGGTAGATAAACTTAGACACTGAAAAACAACCATCCCAATATTGCTTTACAAAGTTCTATGTTTATTTAAAACTCTGAATGCTGTATTAGCTTTAGTTTTGAACCCCTGCACATTCTGAGAGATTCAGGATCATGTGATTGCCAAAACACACAGAAATTCCATACGTGAAACATGATAGGCATTCGATCTCCTCTTAAAAGGACTATTTTCACATGCCATGTTTCACAAATGTCACCTGGGTTAGAAATTTGGGTATGCCCTTCATGGGTGGGGTTTGGAAACATTTTGACAACTCTGGATCATTTCCAACAACAAAGAAATATTTTAAAAATGTTTGAATCCTTAAAGTTTGAATCCTTGATAGTTCACAAAGTGTCAACCTATGCAATTATTTTTAATATCTCTCTCATGCATCATCCCCCTGGCTACAGTAATAAGATTTTTCTGTAATTGTTTTGATCACATTATCTTCCTGTTTCTCTGTAGCTTTCTTTGACCCAGTAACTAGATTTCCCTCATTTTCTTGCATCTCTTTGCTGTCATCTCTGCAAATATTTTTCTTGGGTGCCTGGGTGGCTCAGGTGGTTAAGTGACTGCCTTTGGCTCAGGTCATTATCCTGGAGTCCCAGGATCGAGTCCTACATCGGGCTCCCAGATCCACAAGGAGTCTGCTTTTCTTTTTGACCTTCCCCCCTCTCAAGCTATCTCTCACTGTTTCTCTCTCAAATAAATAAATAAATACTTAAAAAAAAAAACCCAACTTTTTCTTGTATCTATATTGTTGCCCTTGACTTCAAATTTCCATATTTCTCTTGATCTCTGGTCCCCTTCTTGGGAAACACAGGTGATAGAATGCACGAAGTTTGACGGGTTGATTTAGATACGATGCTTCAGATGTGTCCGAGGGGTGGTCGCAGAGGGTCAGCACTTCCACACTGCTGCCCATAAGCACAGAAGGAGGAACAGACAACAGAGGACTGGGAAGGACCAGGGCACAAACAGGACCAGGGGACCGCACAAAGTCACGAATCCAGTGTCCGCTTTGCTCAGAGAGTTTGTGCCTCATTTCTGACTTCATATTCCGGGTGAGGCATGACTGGGTAGATTCCTTCTTACCTGGTGTCAGCTTCCCTATGGGGAGGGCCCCCTTCACAGGCAGGAAGAGGAAAAGAATACTTGGTGATGAGCCAACAGCCTGGGCCCTGTGCACCATGAATGTAAGGCAGGCAAATAACAGAATCAGCCAAATGCTCTCTGCAAATAATAAAAAGCCATCCATCCAATGTTTGGCCAGTGAAGAGGCAGGCTTGACCTAGAAGAGCTGCGTTTTGTCTGTGGAACAACTTCTCCCGCTGACTGCAACAAAGACTTCCAGAACTTTCCGTCTCCAGGACTGCCTTCAGCGCTTTAGCGAAGGCCTGCATTCCTAAATGCCTATTCCTGAAAGCTTCACTATCCCCTTGCAGATTGAAAATGGAAACCTCTGGTTTGGTATTTGGAGCCTTTTAGTCCGAGGACAGTGTCATGAGTTCACATCTGTGTTCTGTGGTATCCGACGCAAACAGGCTGTGTGCCAGACAGTCCCAGTGCCTCTCTGGGTAACTCAGTGGCTCTCCAGTCTCCCTTCTTTCCATGTAGCTATAGCAGAGGTGAGGCCAAGGTCATTTGCTTTCAGACTGAAGCCCTTCTCTTCCCATATGAGTTTCATATCTTTTTGCCATTACTGGGCTCCCCTGCTTTCCCCAAGTTTGTGTTATACCACTTTGGCTTATGAAAGACCTACTACATCCGTCCCTGTTTTCATGAACCAAAGGAACTCCGAAGAGGATTTTTGCTTCTAAGAAAAAGTTGAAAAGTGACAATAGCGTGGAGCGTGGGTTTTGCAGCAAGCTGTTCCACAGACAGCATACCCCGAGCTCCTTCTGGGGGAGCCGTGCTCAGCATCTCACATCATGCCAGAGGCCAGAGCTCTGGACCATGTCTGTGGGCACCTGGGCTTCATTTCCACTTATTCTCTGCCTCCCACAGCAAGATATGTCCTGAGGTATCAGAAAAGCCCAAGAGAGGCGATATTTGGGGGCTGGGAAAAAGTTTCCATATAAATTCATATAATTGCTTCTTTGCTTTATACCTTTTGGGCTCATGAAAGATTTCAGGGGAACCGTCTCTCTTCGAATATGGATGGGGGCAGGGGGACACCAGTATCTGTCACAGTAGACCCTGAATTTCACACTGGTCCCCTGACATCCCTCGCTCCTCCCTCCCTTTCATGCTGGTGAGAATAAGAAACTTGTCCTTCAGAAATCTTACCGTGGTGAGTTAGTGCGCGGTGAGCCTACCCTGATGCGGGGAGGCGCTGTGTTCTGGAAAGCCACCAAGCCTGCCTCCCACACCCGCTATTTTCCTCCCCTCGCGTAGCCAGCAGACATTCATCACAGAGGAGGAGCTCGGCACTGCTCCCCATGAACAATGACGAAAATGGCTTCGATTCCAAATTTCCCACAATCACATTGCAGGAGGTTTCGAGCATCGAAGGTCACAGCATCTCTCAAATCTAAAAGCCTGAGTCGAAAGACCTGGAAGCCCGGCTGAGATGTTGAGGACGCAGGAGGACAGACAGGCCTGGAAGAGTGGCCGCTGGTCACACAGAGGGGAGAGACTCCTCCAGGTTCGGGATCTGGGCAGATAAAAGCCCTCTTCTGTCAGAAAGTTAACGTAAATAGGAAGCATGCACGAAGCCATAAATAAAATGAAAGAGGAGGGTGAGCTTTCCCAGGGGCTTGGATCAAAGGTCAAGTAAGTCAGCCAAACAGTGTCCACTCAGAATTTGGCTCCTGCCCAGCCCTCTCTTCTCCCAAACTTCAGCCTTTGCATGTTTCCAACATCCTCTTTTCAGGCCTGCTTTTGGTGGTGGGGGGTGGGGATTGCAGTGACAGTCACCAGTACTGAAGAGGCAGTTGCTTGAGAAGAGTCAGCTGTGGGGAGACAGGGACAGAAAA
Organism: Mustela erminea; assembly: GCF_009829155.1. NCBI lineage: Eukaryota > Metazoa > Chordata > Mammalia > Carnivora > Mustelidae > Mustela > Mustela erminea. The sequence continues at coordinate 56,047,759 of NC_045620.1, forward strand.
GGGGATGGGGAGAGTGATGACAGGGCCAGCCCATCCTCCTCCTGGGGCGGCTTGGGCTGGGAGACTGTGCATGCCAGGACAGAGGGCCTGGTACTCCTCTCAGGGGGCCAGGAGACTGGACAACCGAGGTAGGAGGGATCGGTAGAGGGGCTGGAAGACTGTGCACCCCAGGTCAGAGGGGCCGGTGGGTAACCCCCTGCCCCACCCCAGAGGGCTCCCGATTATCTTGAGAAAGCCTTGCAAAACTGTCAGCCGCCAGGCCAGGTCATTCCCACGCTCCCTGTCTGGAGGCAGGGCTGGGTCTCCGGATTTCAAAGAGAAGCCCAGGAGTATGTTCCTTGTACGTGGAGACCAAAAGTGAGACCACTGGTGAGGGCTCAGAGGGAGCTGTTAAGGGGACTAAGCTTGCTCAAAACTTTGGCAGGGAAAATAGATTCCTGAGTTAAGAGCATCATCTGCCGAGTCCCAGCGTTCTTTGGAGAAAGAGAACTAAGTGGAGAGTGGCTCCTATAGGCAGGGCTCTCCCAGGTCTCATGTGGCAGCCGGAAGCTCGGAGCTCAGAGAGCCAGCCCCTGCACAGAAGCCAGCAGCCGCTACTGCTCCCTCACCATCGTTTGATGTAGTGTAGAAGGACTACACAGGCCCTTTCAGCAGTGTAGTTGCACAAAGATGCAGGACTGGCTGATCCGATGAAAAGATGAAGAGAGGAAAGCCAATCTTGAGTAACAGAGGAAAAAGAGAGGCCCGGGTGTAAAGAAGGGAAGGAAACTTTCAGGAGAGAGGAGGTGGTGAGCTAGAAAGAAGAGGGTCAAGGCAGAGCCCCGGTCTTCCCCTGCCACCCACGAGAAGGGTCTCGCCCTGATGCTGCTCTCAACAACCTGGAATGAAGCAAAAGGGCTTTGGGCATCCAGTAAATCTACATTCTCTTAATATTTTAATATGGCTGTTGGGACCTGGGAAGTTCCTGGTGTTTTGGTGTCCACATCTTGTCACTGATTTTGAGAAGAACCATCTATCAGCTTCTGACCACCTCATAAGACGTTGTTCGGCGAGAGCACAAAGCTCATGGAAATGGATCTGGGGGGAAGTGGCTTCCCTGGCTCAACATGCTGAAGGAACTCGTGTCCAAAAGTAGAGCCATTTGCACAAGTCACACAACTGGAGGAGGCAAGATGGCCCATAAGGATGTTATTGGAAATGGCGAAGTGGTTCCCAAGCAGGCCATCTCAGCATATTCAGTCCCAGAAAGACCAGCATGGGGATGGCTCGGAATAAAGAAAGAAATAAGGCAGCAGGAGAGAGTGAAGAAGGACGCTGGAGGACGGTCAAGCAGACCTGGCTAAGTGAGGTGTGGGCAGGCCATCAGACCTTTCTGAACCTCAAAACCACCTTCCGTGTAAAGGGAAGAAAAGCAAATGTCCTTTGGGGGAAACCACAGGTATATTTGAAAACTTGACGTAAATTGGAAGGTGTGATTTCAATACAGGTATTCCAAAACACAGTGTGGTTCTTCAACACGTGAATCTGAATGTTGACTCTAGAAACCCATGAATTCGTACTCAATTTGCAAGTATTACCAGAGAACCAGTTGCACAAAGATTATATACACAACGGTGCAGGTCTACCCTTAATATCTGCCAGTCTAGGAAAAGATGGAGGCTCACCTAGCGCATGTCTAAATATTTAATATCTTTTTTTTAAAGATTTTATTTATTTATTTGACAAACAGAGATCACAAGTAGGCAGAGAGGCAGGCAGAGAAATGGGGGGAAGCAGGCTCCCCACTGAGCAGAGAGTCCGATGTGGGGCTTGATCACAAGACTCTGGGATCATAACCTGAGCTGAAGGCAGAGGCTTTAACCCACTGAGCCACCCAGGCGCCCCTAAGTATTTAATTTCTTATGCAAGCTAGTGGGAGGTCAGCTTTGGGTTAGATTCCTCAGCATCCCTTGCTAGAGTGGTGAGGTGACAGCTTTCCGATCTGCTTCTCCACTCCTAGCCCTGCCTCAGCCAGACCAAAAGCCTTGAGCCCATTTACACAGTTGCCCCAGTCCGTAGGTCTGAACCCTGTTCACACCACTTGCAGACTGCTGCTGCCCCAGACCAGGCAGAAATACTGAGAGACGGGTGCCTAGGAGGCCCACAGGTGACAAGGAATGCCAGGTGCCGTCTTTGGAGCATACCTGCCTATTCCAGCTTGTAAGTGCTTCTGGGAATATGGCAGCTCAAAGTCATGGACCCTAGAAAGACATCTGGAATAAATTATTCAGGAAAAAGGCTGGTTTGAAGGTGCCCTACACAGAAGTAACAACAATTTTTGTTGAGGGGGAAAAAAAAGTAGTCCCAAATCTGGAAATATATGCACCAAATGTGTGATCTTTATTATCCTCTAAATAAAACTATTTCTTCTACCTGTCTCTTCTCAAAAACAATTGTTTTTTGATTGCTACTGTAGTGTGACACTGAAATGGATAGATATGTAGGTGGATGGATAGATAAACGGCAGGGATTTAAACACAGGAGCCGACTGTATCTCAGAACTCTGAGAAACACACACACGATGGACGTATAGTCTCCGTAGAGGGTCACTGAGCTGTGGTCGGGGAGGCTGGGGATGGAGAAGCAGTTACACAGACAACCATTCTCCACCCTGATAGGCGTGGCGTCCTCAGCGACGTGTTCAGTAAAACCGCCAGCGCTCATAAAGTTGTGGCTGGGGGAGCAAGACGGTGGGAGGGATGGGCTCCAAAGGCCGGAAGGTCAACTGCAGACTAAGAGAAGAGTAGGTACAAGCAAACTGCACACCCGTGAGCGGGCAACGTGTCGGGCTGTGAGTGGGTGGCAGTGAGAGATACGAGGGCAGAACAAACACAAGCAGACAACGGGGGAGCAACAGGCTTCCAGTGACACACGCACGCACACGTGCACACACTGGGTGGTCAGTACCCCGAGAGAAGAGGAGAGCGGCTAGTAATTGTATGAGGGCATTCCGCCTTCACGCCAGCCTGACCAGGGATTACCAGGGCCTGTGGTCTGGGACCTCATCCCTGAAGCAAGAAATAACATAGGGTGAAGATCCTTGGGGCAGGTGATGCAAATATTTATTTACCGGTTTTGGGCAGAAGAAATTTGAAAACAGTATCTTAGTTAAAAGGTGGGAAAAGCAATGTTGGGTTTCTATTAACAAAAATATTTAAAATATGACAAACTAGTGGAGAAAATCCTATCACTCTACCACCCCCTAGACTGGAGCAGAAATTTCAGGTGTATTTCAATTTGTCTTTGGCCTCCTGGTCTCATTCCCTCCTTCCTTCATGAGAGGTAAACAGGGTCCCTAAGTTACTGAGTGCTCTTCCTGGTCGTGTTTTTGCATTTTTCCTATAGATACTATTGTTAGAAGTATTTGAAAATCGGTATTGATTTGAGCGGTGCAACTTGCTTTTCCCCTGTTAACGCGGTACTACATTTCACCGTTCATTCATGATGAAGGACATTTCCTTGAGTTTATTAACTTTCACTCCCAGATAGTATATCTAGTATTCCACCACATAAATATGCTACAATTTATCCATTCACTATTGATTGGCTTTCTGATTTTTCCTTTCTTTTGCCGATACAACGTACAACAAATAACTTTACACATCTTCCATCCTGTATATGTGAATTTCTCTAGGACAGAACCACAAGTGTGCCCCTGCTGGGTGGTGGGCTGTATACACAACTTCATTTTCATCAGTGGTTGTCAAGTTGCTCTGTAAAGTTGGTGAAACAATTTCTACTTCTGCCAGCAGTTTGAGAGTCCCCATTTCTCAACATCCTTGTCAATACCTCTTGGCTCTACGATAACTCATAGCTATTTAATTGACATTTTCCTGATTACTAGTGAATGATCACATCTTCATTATATTTGTGAACTATGCAATTGTCCTTTTTTGTGTTTTGTCCATTCATATCCTTTGCCTGGTTTTCTCTCTCTCTGTTCATATGATATTGATTTGTAGAAATTATTTATGTATACTATTGTCCTGGTCCTTTTTTGGTTATATGAATTACAAATCTTTTCCTAACTGTGGCTTGTCCTTTCCTTTACTTTATAATACTTTGTCATGGAAAATTTTCACCTATTTTTTTTTTTTAGATTGTATTTGTTTGAGAGAGAGCAAGCAAGGGAGCAAGCGAGGGCACAAGCAGGGGGGAGGGGTAGAGGGAGAGGGAGAAGCAGACTCCCCACTGAGCAGGGACTCCCAACATGTGGCTCCATCCCAGGACCCTGAGATCGTGACCTGGAAAGCAGGCGCTTAACTGGCTGAGCCACTCAGACACCCCACTTTTCACCTAACTGTGATCAAGTCTATCAGTCCTTCCCACTCAGTATCAGGTGTGTTTGGTCTCACTTTAAAATATCCTTTCCTACCTGATGGTATACAAATATTTTCCTATATTTTCTTCTAAATATTTTAGTTTTGTCGTTTGCATCTGGAGTTTTAAATACATTTAGAAATAATCTGTTCTCCCTACATTGATAACTAATTTTCCCAAATACTCTTTATTAAGTAGTCCATTCTTTCTCCAATGTATGATGCTGTCTCTGCTACACCCCCGTGTTTCCATATGTTTGAGTCTGCTTTTAGATTCTCAGTTTTATTCCACTGATCTTTTTGTACATACCTTATAATATTTAGTTTTTGTAGGGCAAGGCTTCCAACTTTTTTCTTCTTGAATTTTCATATTCTCATGCTTAAAAATGTTTATAAAAATGAGTTACATTTTTCTGCTTCCTTTAGGGGTATGACAAAGCATCAGTTAGGAATCTTTTCTCTTGCAAGGAACAAAATGTGCCTCTGACTATTTTAAGAAAAAGAAGGGGGGAAAAGTTTTTTAATTTTTTTTTTTTTGAAAGACATTGGTCTCACAGCATTGGTAGGAAACTAAGATCTGGCTTAGAAAATGGGTCAGACGCAAGACACTGCTAGGATACCAACTAGAATGAAGCATAATCCCAGAGCAGCCAAGAAGGGGGTGAGGGTGCCCCCTCCCTGCTCAGTGGCCACAGAACAAGCCCTTCCAACATTGGACACTGTCTAACAAACATGGGGACTCGGTTTGATTTCATTCCTGTGAAACCACTCCAATTTTCATCAACTAACCCAAAGATACAGAAATCACGGCATCATAGAGGATGAGCATATCTGACTTGCTCCCCCAGGGATCGGATGGACAAAGAGCAAATTCACATCAACTGCATCAAATGACTTTTACGGAGGTTCAAATAGTGGTTCTTAATCCTCCATGGATATTAGGATCAATGTAGAGACTTCACAATTTAATGATGCCCTCGGTCCTCCCCAGACCAAATAAATCAGAATCTCTGGAGATGGGGTCTGGACTCCAGTACTTCTCTAAGCCTTCCCCCCACCCCACCCCATTCAGTGATACTTATAGGCAAGCCGGGGCTGGGGAAGCTGCTGTGCTGACACCAGCTCATGGGAGAGTGCCTCCATCTTTGATCGGCATGGTAGCACCATCACCCAGATTCAGAAGAGGAGATGACAGCTTGCACCCTACTTCAAAGTTGCAGAGTTTGTGGATGGAAACAAAGGCTGGTGGAAGGTAGACACCTTCTTCAGACATGCTTAAATCAGCTTGATGAGATGAACCCCGATATAATAGTGTTTGTGGTCAAATAATGGGGCCTGAAACCAGCTTCTCTCATAGGTGATATTCTTTTTCTTTTTCTTTTTTTAAAGTCCATCATGTTTTTTTAAGTGGGTTCCATGCCTGGCATGGGGCCCAACTCAGGGCTTGAACTCACCACCCTGAGCTTAAGCCTGGAGCGGAGATCAAGAGTCAGACACTTAACCGACTGAGCCACCCAGGTGCCCCTATGTCCTTCATATCTTTGAGAAGGAAAAAAATCATGTTCTGAAGAGAACTCTTATTGAATCGTAGATTTATAATTTAAGGGAGATAAGAGACTCCCTTTGCAAAAGATGTAATATACCAAACTTTGTTTTCATCAGGAGCCAACCATGCTGATAGACTTAATTATAGTAAACAGTTTGGCAATTAGGTTCTATCACTCAGAACAAGATCTCCGTAATTCTGATGGCAAGAGAGCTGTTCCTGAGGCATATTTTTCTTCTTCAAATTTGAGTGATTTAATTCTTGAGATAGGTTGGAGTTCCTGGCTTCCAGAAAAAAGAACTCTTGGAATCATTTTAAAGAGTGCCTGGATGACTTTAGAGTGAATCACTTAGTTTAATCATATATGAAGTTCTGTGTCCATAATCTTTCCCCCAAAACTCTGCCTTGATCAATATCCTTAGCTATATATATGTTACTGGTCCTACTATCTGAGCCCAGGAACTGTACGTAGCATCAGTGGTTTAGATGTCCAATAGCCAACTTTCCCGAGGAGTGGGGGAAGGTCCCAGTTACCAGGATTTCCATTGTCTTAAGTATTCCCACCATGGCTGATTTAATTCTAGGCTACCAAATGGAGGCCACTTAACACAGAGTTGGGAAGACTCCCACAGCAGCACACCACTGCATTGTAATTCTGCTGTATAGGCACAATGCCTATAAAGAAACTTACTAACCTAAATAATAATAATATGTAATAATGAGGAAGTGATGAGTTTCATGTTTATTACCTCTGCTTTTAGTATACTTCATTTAACTGCAATGTGCATAGTTGAGTTTTTTATAGGCTTTATTTTTCAGAGCACTTTTAGCTTTACAGCAAAACCGAATGGAAGGTACAGAGATTCCTCGTATACCCTCTGCCCCCCACAAGCATGGCAGTCCCCTGGTCGTCATCGCCCACCAGAGTGGTACACCATTACAACTGATAAGTCTACACTAATATACCATCACTCAAAACCCAGAGTTTACATTAGTTTTGCTCTTGGGGTTGTACATTCCCTCGGTTTTAATAAATACATCATGGATCCATCATTAGAGTATCATAAAGAAGAATTCCACTGTCCTAAAAATGCTCTGTATTTGGCCTATTAGTCCTCTCTGTCCCCTGCCTCCTGGCAGCCACTGATCTTTTTCTTGCCTCCATAGTTTTGCCTTTTCTAGAATATCGGATAGCTGGATTTCTACAGTAGGAGTCTTTTCAGACTGGCTTCTTTCACCTTGTGATATGCATTGAAGTTTCTTGCATGTATCTTCATGGCTTGATAACTCATTCCTTGTTACTGCTGAATGATATTCCATTGTCTGGATGTACCAACATTTATTTCTCCGTTCACCTACTGAAGGACATCCTGGTGGCTTCTATGTTTTGGCAAGTATGAATAAAGCGTCCATAAACATCTGCGTGTGGTATGGACATAGGTTCTCAACTTGCTTGGATATATATCAAGGAGTGTGATTGCTGGATACATAGTTTAATTTTTAATAATGTCAGTGTTTAACAATTGTCTTGGGAAGTTCCTGGAAATTTAACAGCTTTCCTTAGCCAGTACAAGCCAGCTTTGGCTCATCCTTGCATTGCAATCATATCCTTACTCTTCCTCCAAGTTATACTTACGAAAAATTCAAACTTAAGCTTTTGGCGGCTCCAACTGAAGTCAGTTGGTGAGATGGTTTTCAAAGTGTTCCATTTGTTTCTGTGTTTCTGTGTATTAAATTAAAAATTAGGCTGGTTCGTTTTCAGCTTTCTAATAAAAGTGAAACAAGGCTGGTTTCATTCTTTTTGCTGCCTTGGAAATGCCTTGGGCAGAAAGCGATAAACTCCTATGATCAGAGATTTTTCAAACCCCCCACAGAATCTCAGGGCTTGCGGAAGTGCCCCAGAGAACAAACCAAATTCAAGTAAAGCTTCCTCTCTCCCCAGCCATGGCTGTTCTCCCGAAGGTTCCTTCAATGAGACCTTCTCCTCTTTTCTATTCAATGTTCAGGGTTTCTGCGTCAGATTGTGTTTGAAGAAGGATTTTGTGGACTAAAAATGTTTTCGAATCACTGCCTTGGAACCCACAGTGTTAATAAAGGAATTGGCTTGTGCCTCACACTGTTGTTATTCCCTGACTCTTCAACCGTACTGTTTGAACTGTGCTTGCCATTCATCTCGAAAAAATTGCTCTCAAGATCAGAATGCATTCAGAGAGGAGATGCCTTTGGCACCACGGTTCAAGATGTCCATCTCCATAGCAATGATACAAAATGGAGAACCAATTACTAAGTAGGCAAAAGTGCTGTCCATTTCATTACAGTTACGTGTGGAATTATTCTAGATTCATACCTGGCGCTACTAGTTAACACTGTAAAGTTGCAAATAGAAACAAATGTGACCAATTGTTGTTTTCTTCTTTGACTCAGTCGGTTCTTCCTGGAGGGAAGACCCATTAAGACATATTGCCAATCCAGACTCTATACAATCAAAGTCTTGGCAGACATATTTGCCAGTCCCATTAGGCAAGATTCCCTGCAATTTATGTCATTCAGTGCAGATTTCTTTACTATCATGTTAGGAGGTTTATCTCATTGATCCCAGGCATTATCTATTGACATTTTGTACATAATTAATTGGTGAGTGCTGCAGACCAGAATGCACATTCTAGAATAGATCAGACATGGGAAAAATGAATGTGGGAAGCAGCCTCCTTGACATCTCAACCACTGATTATGATCACACTACTTGCTGACTTTTCCAATCCCCTGACAGAGGCTTAAGATGGGGCAAAACTTCTTGGCGCTCTACCTCTTAGGGAAGAATTCATTTCTTCAGGTATGTTTCAGAGGTGAGTTAGAAGGACATTCTCCCATGTACCTTTTCCCTTTTGTAAGTCACTCTCTAGAGAGATCAGTAAATCTCCTTCTTTTCTTTCTATTCTCTACCTTCATTTCCTTGTCTGGAGGGACTCCATCTGGGTCTCTCCCTGGTATGGTATAGTAACTACTAGATTCTTGGGTTCCATGTTGGCTGATTAGAAGACTTGATGTAAAAGAAGATACATCTGCTGTCATCTGATGGACAGTTGGCTCTATAATGAAGTTTCCAGAGGCCTCTTCAGTCCAGCTGGGGAGGGATCTCATTGTTGTTTGGAAAGGATCAGATCTGAAGCTCTACTATGTTCCCCAAATCTTAGAATCCAAAATTTCAAAGTTTAAAACAACCTTGCAGTGCATCTTCTGCTTTCTAAATGAGCAAACCGAAGCCCAGAGAGGTTAGCCAGGCTGAGGGAGGCCACACAGCTCAAAATCTTCTGTCAAGCATTGGCCCGACGGGGTACACGGCTTCACACCTAGAGGCGTCTCTCTTTTGCTTCTGTTTTATTTTACCTTCCTAAAACTTTTTGTTCAAAGAGGGCAGGCCTTTATCTAAAAGGTGACCAGACCTAGAGCTGGAGCTCTGGTTGGATGTTGGTGGGGAAGCTAAAAATGCCTGTGAAGAAAGAGGAAGCTGGCCTTACTCAGGTGCGGACAGGATGGATTCTCCTCCCCTTTCAGGGAAAATTAAATAAAAATGTAAAGGGATGAATTAGCAGAATTCTCAACAGTAACCTGCCTCACTGAGGTCTGGGCAAGTCCCGAAAGGTAGAAATGACAGAGGGCTTTGTATCTCTGGGAATGTGCTGGAATGCTCCCAGACTCCAGATGCGTGAATTCAGTTAGAAACCGACCTTTGTCACCTTGAGCCAGAGGCTGGGGCTGTCCACTGAGGCCCGCAGCCCCCACCTAAGCCTGAGGCATTTTTCACCTGAGAGGGGAGGTGACCTGTAAGCCAAGAGGTCTAGCCCAAGCATGCGGGCTTTTGCAAACCCCAGCAAATACAAATAGCCCTCGCCTGCTCTGCGGACAGGTTTATTTCCAGGAAAGTTAAATGCAGGGCTGGCTCTAGGCAAAACCGTCAAGCAGGTGAGGGGGTTTCAGCACCTTCTCCCCATCAACAGCACCCCATCCCGGTGTCGCCCACCCACTGCTGGCTCCCGCTCAGGCCTTTCTCTCCCTCCCTCATTCTAGTCCAGCTGTCCCTGTGCAGCCCTGTCTTCCCTCTTCACAGCCTCACCTCCCTCCCTGACATGCTCACTTGGGCCAAAGCAATGGTGACGGCTGATGGGTTCCTTTCTTCCCTTCTTCCCAGGCAATATGCTTTCGCTTTAACGCTCACTGACTGGAGACAACATAATCAGATTTTTCAGATGGTAGAAATGTTCAGGGCCACGAAGTGGGGCAAAGTTGAGAGAGGGAAGTGGGGAGGGCACTGACCTCTGAATGGCAGTCGGTCACTTACTCTGAACTAAAAACTAGTACATGACATGGTAACTTTTGTTTTTTTTTAAAGATTTTATTTATTAATTTGACAGAGAGAGACCATAAGTAGGCAGAGAGGCAGGCAGAGAGAGGGGAAAACAGAATACCTGCTGAGTTGAGAGCCCGATGCAGGGCTCGATCGCAGGACCCTGAGATCATGACCTGAGATGAAGGTAGAGGCTCAACCCACTGAGCCACCCAGGCACCCCCATGACATGGTATCTTAAAAGATTTTCCATGCCCTGGATTCTGACACCCTCCACACCCACCAGCTATTTTTTTTTTTTTTTTTTTTTTGCATTCCCTAAATCATGAAATAAATGTGAACGGTGCACTGACCAGGTTTGGCCAGCCCACAATCAAGTCTCTGCACACAAAGAGTTTCTCCACATGGTCATTCTTACAGGACACGGGTTCTTTGGGGCTGGCACCCAGCTTAAACAGACCTTACTCTAAAAATGAGGTCTTGAGGACAGACCTGTCCACTGTCACGAAGACAGTGTGGGCTGACTTTCCACATTTTCTTTCTCCTTGAACTCCTTTCCTGGTCCCCAGCTTTGCTTTGCTAGGAACGGTAGGACGAGGCGAGGCTAGGGCTTCTGAGACTCCGAGCTCTTGTTCGCCGTCGTCTTGCATTTTTAGCATAAACCACGGCCGCTATGTCTCTACGCGCTGGTTTAGAATGAGGATGACATCGTGGGAAATTTTGGAAACAGAAACCCATGGGAAGGAGGGTCCTGGGCACTGGCATCAAAGGTGTGCCCGTGTCCCTGGGAGACAGCCCAGAAGTAGGACGGTCATTAGCGCTTGGTATAACCATGAGGCCCTGGAAATGGGTCCTTCATCATTCGATCCTGTGTGCTCGCTGACTTGAATCCTGCTCCCCTGCTCTGCTACCTCAAAGCATGTCACCACCTGACATTGGTGGTACCATTGCCATGGCCCTGTGGGATGATGTCAGGGAGGAGCGGCCTAAACAGATCCCCCCTGTCGCCTCTCCAGTTGGCTGAACCTGGGCGAGCATTTGCCCAAGACAATGCAGCAGCAGCTCAAACAGCTCTCCCTCAGGTGCTTGGTGACCAAGGGGTCTAAGAAATCTTGGGGAGCAGACAGGGGCACTGGGAGACAACACCCCCACATCTCAGCACTGCAAAGCCATTTTGTCTCCAGGGTTGACACCTGAAGCCTGCATTCCTTGGCGGGTGACATCAGACAGAGGGTCGTCACCACCCAGAAATGCACCAGACTCCTCCAGACTCCATCGCTAGGGCTCGGCTCCACAACAAGCATACTCACGGTTCCTCAGGAAGAGAGCATTTCCTCTTCTGCTAGGTTCTGTGATTATCTTTCAATGAACCAACTTCATAAAACAAGACAGGCATCTTTGGGGGCCATCCACACACACGCACACAAAATAATCCCAAGACTTTATTTTAGAAGCAAGCAGAATAATAGCTGAAGCACCCAGAAACAGTTCTGAGGGGCATCTGTGAATGATAATTAAATGTGAGTGCCTCCCACACCAAAGACAGCTTCCCCTTGCAGTGACGACTTCAAAGTCAATGTTAGCAACACAGTTCGTGACTTCTTTGGTGCCAGTGAGGCCTGGGGAATTCTCAGTGCTTTATGCGAAGCACTTAGAAATGGACTTTCAGGGGCACCTGGGTGGTTCAGTGGGATAATCTTCTGCCTTCGGCTCAGGTCATGGTCTCAGGGTCCTGAGATCAAGCCCCACATCGGGCTCTCTGCTCAGTGGGGAGCCTGCTTCTCTCTCTCTCTCTGCCTGCCTCTCTGCTTACTTGTGACCTCTCTCTCTCTGTGTCAAATAAATAAATAAAATCTTAAAAAAAAAAAAAAAGAAATGGACTTTCATCCAAGTAGTCCTTTATGCCATGGCTGCTCAGTGATCAGAGAAGTGGTTTCTAATGCCCCAGGAAAGGGGAGCCTCTGGCATATTCAGAAGAAGGCTCCATGTGAGGGTAAAGCTTTCAAGAACAGTCAACCAAAAAGTCACAATCTCTTCTCAGACTTCTTTTTGGAAAAGGGTTGGTGTTATACTCATGGTGCTTAGCCACTGGGAAATGTGACCTGTGTGGCCTCGGCCAGAGCCCCTGAAGCATTTCTAGAAGGTGATGCTGCTTCCTGAGCCCCTGTCTCAGGAGGGTGTCATTAATGAGCCCCACCTTCACATCATGGCCCTATAGTTCTGTCCCTGTAGAGGGACTTTGCTTGATCACTTCTTCTTTCTCCCTCTTTGTCTCAACTGACCTGTCCTGCCCTTTACACACTTCAGTACACAATCCAAACCCTACTATTCCTTCTCTCAAGTTCATGGTCCACTTCCTCAACAAAAGCTTTATTACCAGAGGTAGTAATAACATAAGAACACCTTACCAACACATAATTTTTTGTAGCTTCCATATACAATATTTCATGGGAGTGTCCTGGAGTTTCGGAGCTGGAAAGCCCGAGAGACCATAATGCCATGATTTTATGGATGAGGAAGCTGAGGTCCGGGGGGCTGAAGATCCAGGATGTCAGTGGTTTCTGGCAGAGTGAGAAGAAGATCCAACCGGTGTCCTGTCCCTTATTGGTGGTGGGAGTCGCCCTGCCTGCGAGCCGCAGGGGAAGGCACTGAGCTGAGTTATGTTACCCATCGTAACACCACCAGCCCAATCAGCCTTATTAGCACAGAAGTCTGTCTTCTGGCTCCTGGTCCAGCGTCCTCCAGGAGGCCACGCGGCCCTCATGTACGCCCCTGAATTCTCACTGCAGAATGGCTCCGGGGAGTGGGGGGGCTCTGTAGGCAAGTCCACGTCACCACTCACAGGACTCTCGGCCTTAGTGCCTTGCGCTATTATTTAAATCTTTTGACCCCAACAGGCTCCTAGAGGATAAGGCCAGGATTTTCTCCCCTAAGGGCCCCTCACGGCCCATTTCACTGCTCCTGTGACTAAGACAGGGCTCCCGTGAGTGGGAGCTCAGTCTGCAATGGGGAATGGCCATTGTTTGACTTTGGTCTTCCATGTTTCAGAAACAAGGTGAAGGAGGAGAAGAGAAGGCAGGAATCCGTGGAGAAGAAAGCCTTCTCTGTTTCGGAGAAGCCTGAGAGGGCCCTCACACACAGGGGAAGGCCTGGGCTCACCTCTGAGGGGTGGGGGCCATGGCTGGGGGTGGGGCGGGGAAGAGGCTAATTATCACTTCCTTCAGACCAGGCCTCCCTCACCTGCTGGTGGGGGAGGAACCTACCCTGGCTGACACCTCTCACCTGGTAGCATTCCAACCACTCACCTGGTGAACATTCAGCCTTCTCCACAGTCTAGGGGAAAAGACACCATCTTTGTGGGTCACCCTCCCACGCTTCCACCTCTCCAGACTGCCTGCTTGAGCAAAAGGGCCCAAGCTGTCATGCTCAAAAGAATCTAGGGCTGTGTTTAATCCAAGGTTCCAACAAGTGGCCTTTGGGCAGCCTGCTCCAGGTCCCCCTCAGCTTTGGGGGGTTGCTCAGGGAAAGGAGGACTCCATAAAGACAGTGCTGAGATCCCTGTGCTTATCCTTCTTGCAAAGGCTCCAGACAGAGCCTCTGGCAGTGAGGTGGCTATTTCTTCCTTCCTTCTTTCCTTTCTTTCATTCGTTCACTCTTTCTTTCTTTCAAGATTTTATTTATTTATTTGAGAGAGAGAAAGTGTGTGTGCACACACAGTGGGAGGGGCAGAGGGAGAGGGAGAAGGAGACTCCCCATTGAGCAGGGAGCCCAATGCAAGGCTTGATCCCAGAAGCCAGACGCTTAACCAACTGAGCAACCCAGGCAGCTGGAGGTCAGAATTTCTGCTTCACAGCTACAGAGGCCCAGCCAGAGTGTCTCAAGGCAAGGCACCAGGGGCATCTGGACTCATCTTTGGCCAAAGCATCTGACCATTTGGTAGAATCTTGTGCTGGTTCTTCCACAGTGATTTCTCTCCTCCTGTGGTCTTTCTCCAGCTGGATGACTTTGTCCATGTTCTGAGCTCCAGTTTCCTTTTTGGGGTGTGGCACAAGTAGGTACCCAGGTGACTGCTCTTGACATGGTTCCAAGCTTCAGAGGCTGATGGCAACACCCACACAGCCAAAACTGGGTTCCTTAATGACCTGCCTGAGAGCCTGATGTGCTCAAGCTCCTTATTGAGCTTGGACATTTCCCTAGAAGTTTCCTACTAAATGCATATTATATGGGAAACGTCAAACTCATTGATTTGTGTGGCAAATCGTAATTATCCCTAAAGAAGTACAAGGACCTGTAGAAATAAGACTCAGTAGAACTGGTATTTGGTCGCAGGTCCAGATTAGGTGTTTTTTTGTTTTTTGTTTAATTTACCTGCAACAGAAGTGAGTTGGTCTGGTCTCTCAAGATCATTGTTAATTTTAACAAAGAATATGCGCTTTTGAAATCTAGAGAGTCAGATGGTGGAAGGATTAAAAATAGAGTCTCAATTCTGTCCATCTGCAGTACAGACTCATGAAACCGTATGAGGCCTGCACCATTACAGTGAAAGGAAGGCCCAAAGGTTCCCAACCAGAGGGCAGAAAGGGGTTTCTCTCTTTGGGGGATATATCCAAACCCTGGGAAGGTTGAAGAGTTCTTTGCCAGAGTCTTGACCAGGCCACTGGCTTTCCCCCAACTGTGGGGGAGGAACAGGGAGGAAGGAGAGGGACAGTCAGCACTGAGGGTCAGCACTGAGGGTCTGCCTAAGGCCAGGTCTGTGCGTTCATTGTGTCACTGGCAGGCAAGTGTCCTTGTACCCTTTTTGCAGGTCAGAAAGCTAAAGCTCCACAAGGTAAGGAACTTGGCTGGGATCATGCAACTTTTTCTTTTAAGGCAACCTCCTCTGAAGCCAGGAGGCCCTTGCTAGCTGCTTACCAGTTGTCTGTTGTCTCACTTTGGGGACATGGGCTCTGCTGCTAGGATGGACTTTCTCCCAGCCCCAGAGGACCTGGCCTTCATTTGTCCTCAGACTTCTGGCAGCTTCTCCTGACTCTTCTTGGGAGTCTGGCTTTCTTCTCTGTCCAGAACCAGCCCACAGGAAGGGTGGTGTTACCGACACCTGGGAGAAACGTTTGCAGCCTATGCCATTACAAACACACCATGAGAGCTCTTTCCTTTTGGATGCAAGTTGCCATGATGGAATGGTCCAGAATTCCTGTGTCTGTCAAGTCTGAGCTTGTAGCAGCACTACAGGTAGCAAGAATGTCCGTGTGTGTGTGGTCACATGTTTGACCTGTCTTAAGTAGAGACATGTAACACATGACAAGACTAATAAGGAGTTGTGGAAACAAAACTTTACTTAATTGTCAACAATGAAAGGAATTTCCAATCTACCATGCTAGAGAAAAGATGGCACTCTTTCCTGTTCCTTTTACAAAATGAAAATGCCATAAAGTGTCAGTGCCACATAAGGAGGCCCTCAGATAACGAAAGGTCTGTCATGGAGTTAGCTAATGAAACTATTATCTTAGGTCCTGGACATTCCAAAGCTTTTTTAAAAATGTGGAATTTTTTAGGACTTTTTATTGTTGTAAATACACATCGATTTCCTGTGCGATAATTTGCTTTGGTAGTTTTGTATTCATTTTCTTAAAGAAACCCTCCCCCAGCCCGATGGTGGGAGTTTCCAGTCCCATAGATGCTGGATCTGCCCCAGCAGATACCAATGGTGGGTGGATGGATACCAAAGGTGGAGAAGACTAGTTAGGATGGAGGCAGGGGGGTTGGACAGAGAGGTGGGTGGGGAGGGGAAGGCAGCCCGGGGTCAGCTCCTGAGAGAGCCCAGGAGCTATTCCAAAGAAGCTGAACTCTTATTGAGGGCCAAAGGATCTTTTAAACATGGAAACAATAGAATGAGATTTGTGTCTTTAGGCAACCCTGGTGGAAGGGGGTAGAAAGGTCCATAGAGGAGAAAAGGGGTAGAAGGGAGGTCATACAGGAGCATCAGTTGGAGATAAGAAGACAATGTCTAGGGTGGGGAAGGTGGATGGAAGGGAGGGAGCTTTAGAGACTTCCAGAAAGCAAAGGAGGAATATGTGTGGGTGTGCTGGGGTGCGGGGTCCAGAGGCTGAGACCAACATATAATGGGGAAGGGGGATGGATGAGAGGAAACTGGAATGTGACCTGGGTGGCTGGGAGGGGACAGATGCCATTCGGAGAGAGCCCGGGGGAATAGCACCTCTGAGCAGAGAATTAATCCAATGTTGGCCCCAAATAGCCTCTAGAATTGACTTGCAATGTTAACAGAATGCAATGATTTGGGCCCACAAAGTACATATTTAATGAGCCTGATTGCATGCCCGGGTGGCAATAAGGTACAGGGAAAGACTGAACAGTGGTGATGACACGGCCCTGGGCCCAGGGAGGGGTCACAAAACCACAGCTTCCCTGCATTTCATTTGATCTACACAGTATTTTATTTCATTATTAAAAAGACAAGAAAAGTATTCATGTGCTTCAAAAACCAAAACTTACTAAAGGATGTTTGTGAAATGAATTCCTCCCTGTCGGAAACAGATAACTAGTTTCTTGCATATTAGAGATATTCCATGAATGTGCAAGCAAGTATGCACACTTCTGCACAAATGCATTTTGCACTTCACTATCTATCTTGGAGAAAGAGTCAGACTAGTACATTAAAAACTATGTCATTTTTAATAGCTGTGTACTAATCCTTTGTACAGATAGAGCAACGTGTATCTTACCAGTCCTGGCTGATGGCCATTGGGTTGTTTCACACACTTCCTGTGAGTGACATCACCGAGTCAATGGGAATGAGCATTTGTCTGGCTGCAAAGGCACTGGGGAAAAGAAACAAAGGTGTAAGAGTGGGGACCACATTCCAGTCCCTGCTTCATTAGTTATTCATCGTTTTCATGGGTAGGGCAAAAATAAGAACCATGTCCAAGTGTTTTTGAGAGAATTAAACAGGGTGATGTGCACTGAGAGTGCTGTGAGAAACTTGAGGAGGGTTGTGACCATGTATGATGATGATGGTTGGTCTCTATCCTGAGCCAGCATGAAGGGGAGGAAGATCCCATGGGGAAATGTTGCCCCAGGCTCACACCTGCTCATACATCTCACTTCTCTCATAGCCCTGAAAGGTAAAGGAACAAATCACAGGATAAATATGGAAGCTGGGGGGGGCAGGCAGGGACCTTTTCTGTGTTGTTCACTGTTGGACCCCAATGTTTGGAAACCCTAATAGGTGTTCAATAGGTATTTGTTGGAAGAATGGGAAGACCAGATGTCACTCTGCCCTTTCTAGATGTTTCCTGACTGCTCATACACCAGGTAGAGGTCAAATTCTTTCAACTTCTTAGTTACTCAAAGCTCATACTGAGTTGAACAGCCTCACCCTCCAAAAAAGTTCATGAACCTCAGGATGTAGTTGTATTTGGAAATAGGTCCTTGCAGATGTAATTAGTGTTGTTAGGATGGGTCACAGTAGATTAGAGTGGGTCCTAAAGCCAAAGGCTAGTGTCCTCAGGGAGGGGAGGCTACTGAGCAAGGAAAAGGTCATGTGACTCCTGAGACAGACTGGAGCCATGTGTCTTCAAACCAAGGCATCTGAGAACTGCTGGCCATCACAGTCACTGAACCATCCACACTATCTGGGGAGGGAGCAGCATGAAATCGTAAAAAATCATGGACAAACGTGGCTTGAAGCTGGGCTTTACCACTAGTAAACGTTGTAAGCTGTCCTGACCTCACCATACAACAATATGTGTGTGCACACACACACACACACCACCCGTACCTGCCACACACACAATAAAATGTACACACACTAAATTTACATATACTACATGTATACCACATACACACATCACCTGTATGTAAATTACCACACACACCACTCGAATGCACACATAACCCCCATATCCATATCCCAAATAACATATATTCACACACATATCCTATATGTCACACACACACATGCACACACAGTTGTTGTGGGGGTCTTTGAGGTTACAAGCAAGACGTATAGCAATCAGAGGTACCTTCACAAATGTTTCTTCTGTCCTCTTTCAAACAATAAAAAACATTTATAATTCTTCTTTAATTGAAAAAGAGTAACAGGACCTCATTCTTTATGACATTTTACTGTACGCTTTTATTGCTTAAGCAATTATTGGATGAAAGAAGACCTATGGCAGAATTCCTGAGCAACGATTCTTTGGTGTATCAGATGTCATTATTATAGAATGCAAGTGCATTTCATAAACCAGGAAAATATTATGAGGAATAAAGAGAATTCGGTACAAAGGGGTGTGTGTGTGCACTCAGAGTTTACGACAGCTTTGATGTGCAGGTTGCAGAATGTCCTTACAAACATTAAGTGTCAGTGTCAGGTTCATGTCACAGAAAGGACAGACTGATGTCATCACCGTTTCTGCCTCCAGAGATTCTGTAGTCAAAAAGGCAACCTACATGAAGAACAGAAATAATTTATATATAAAATAATCTTCCCAATTAAGCATATTCGGAACCCTCGGCACTTTCAGGATCTCTCCTCTTCCGCTTCTCTGAGTGATGTTGCTGACGCTGTTGGTTGTTCATCCAAGAGCTTCTCCTCTGCCCCTTCTTTCTAGTAGAGATTGTCTCCCACTGCAGATGCCGAAAACACTATTCGTTCTCCAGCCTCTCTTGCAGGTAGGTCATGGGTCTGACAGCCAACCCAAGCCAATGGACAGGAGCATGCACCTGCTGAAAATCTCTCATTAAGGAAAGGAAACAAGTGAAAAGAGTTTCCTTATCTATCTTTGTTGGGCTTGTGGGAAGTTAGTGCTTGGGAAGTGGCCACAACCTTGTGGCTTTGGAAGAGGGAGGGATGCATAAGGGCAGCCAGGCTTATGAGGTGCCAGAAAAGGATCTAAAGTCTCTAGAATTTTTGTTATGTGAGATAATAGTGAACTTTATTTTTTCAGCCCTAGAAATGGAATATTCTGTTCATGGGTGAATACATTTAAAATGGTAGACGTGGTGTCTAAGCCATTCCATGTTTTGTGCATATGAGCTTCTGTTTTATACTTTTATCTAGTGTCTTCAAATGAAATAGTCTGAAGAAGTTTTTATAGGCCTATAACCTTAACATTTGTACAGGATAAGGCAGGAAGGCTTGGCCTAAACAATTAATGGCTGTAAACCATAGACAATGGTGCGTATTTCCTAAATGTACAACCTCCACTCTTGTCTCCTGGTCTAGATATGTTAAATAACCTCAGTTTTTTCCTCTGAAATAAAACATCACATTAAGGGAGAAGTAAAACTTGCATTATTTGCAGATGACATGATATAATATATAGGAAACCCTAAAGACTCCAAGAAAATACTGGAACTGATAAATGAATTCGGTGTAGTAGCAAAATACAAAATCAATATACAAAAATTGGTTGTGTTTCTATACACTAATAATAAAGTAGCAGAAAGAGAATTTAAGAAGCCAATCCCATTTCTAATTGCACCAAAGATAATAAAATACCTAGGAATAAATTTAACCAAGAAGATGAACAACCTGTACTCTGAAAACTCTATGACATTGATGAAAGAAATTGAAGACAACACAAACAAGTGGAAAGATACTCCATGCTCATGGATTAGAAAAACCAATTTTGTTAGATTTTCCATTAAAAAAAAAAAAGAAACCCCTCATAGAGGAATTCACTAACATCAGTCAAGCGTATGTTGAATGCCAATAATATACCAGGCAATGTACTAGACATTGGAGAAACAAAGATGAGTGAGTGCGAGCCGTTGCTCTCAGGAACTCATTAGTTATTGGGAGAGATTGGAAGACAAATAGATGACATGGCTGAAAACCACACTCCTATCAGTCAAGGTCATGGCAGAAAACAGTGCCTTCAGAAAGTCTAACTGAATTGAGTTTAATTAAGAAACTATTCCGAGTGTGAATGGCTTTCGTGGAACCATCAAAAGATGGTGCCTCGTATCTGTGGAACTGTCAGCACGCTTGGACCTGAAGGGACGGAGGTAGGGTGCCATGTAGTAGGGCATAGACAAAGCTTGGAGTGAGAACAAGTGTAGTTGTCATGGAGTTCTGCAGCCGACCTGCCGGGGTTTCAAATCCAAGTCCCTAACCAGAAGTCAAAGGGCCAAGAAACCAAGGGAAGGTGCCAGTACAAGTTAGAGTCCTGGGACACACGGGGCAGGCAAAAGCAGAGGGGCCAGCGGAAATACCCAGCACAATACTAAATCTTGATTTGTCCCAGAGCTATCATTTCTGTTCATACTGATATTGATAATGACCTATTTTAAGTCTTCTAAAAGTGAACACCATTTTGTACTACTATTTTCCAGAGAGCTTTATTTCAGGCTTTATTAGAAAGGCCATCCAAACAGGAGCAGAAAAATCATTTCAATATTAGAAAATATATAACCATGTAGACAGCATCAACTCTGGCTTAATTACAAATTCAAGCATGCAGTGCATGCAGCAGGACCGAGGGGAAATGGTAAGGATTAAAGACATTCCACCA
Organism: Mustela erminea; assembly: GCF_009829155.1. Taxonomy (NCBI): domain Eukaryota; kingdom Metazoa; phylum Chordata; class Mammalia; order Carnivora; family Mustelidae; genus Mustela; species Mustela erminea. The sequence goes on from NC_045620.1 coordinate 56,068,543, forward strand.
GTGGCATGTGCACAGAGAAGATGCGTGACCTCTATGACACGGGCATGAGGGACAGGGAAAGGGAGTCCTTAACCTGTTTCAGCTTCTGCTCAGGGACCTTGGGCAACACCTGTTCAAGAACAGAGAACTTCATTTTACTGAGATCAACAATTCTGAGGAAGAAGAACACTTAACTTTTAATGAACCTGAATCTCTTTAATCAAATCTATAATTAATTTTCATGCTACCCGGGCTCACAGTGGATTCTTTAATCATTAATTCAAATTATCATCCATACGTCCTACCCTGGAAACATACTTATACACTTGCCATATTTTTCCGGCAATATAACAGCATTGCAACTGGAGACCCCTTGTTTCCCGGAGGGAGTGTCAAGTTCTCTTGACTCTGAAGAAGAAGGTGTGGTCAAAATTGGCCACCCACCCTTTGCCCTCATACCCATGAAGTTTTGCCCATCTGAATGACCTACCCTCTTTCCTGGTTCTTACTGTCATTCTCTGAACCGCTCTTCAAGATCAAAGTTCTTCCTTTTCTAATGTGTGGGTTTTTTCCTACTAAAATTATATATGCGCATATCTTAAAGTCGAATTGTTCCATTCCAGGAGGCTTCTTCTGAAAAACAGCAGAATCTCCTTAGCATCTTTCGCTCCCCCAGAGGCAACCCACTGGCCACAAGTTTAGCATATCCCTCTGTACTTCCTTTCCTAACTGCAAAGAACATGCCCACCTTCCTCTTCTGGGAGCCTTCCATTTCAGGTCCTGTCTGTGAACTTCCATTCATGGAGGATGACAAGCCTATTCTCATACTCCCTGTAACCGTGGTACCCTACTTCATCCACACGCGCTTCTTGATTTTCCATCCTCTCAATAGTAATACAGTTACAACATAGCTTGGTTGTAGTGATACTAAGTGTTTACATAATTATGCTTGCAAATGCTTATTTATACAGTATACCACAGTATACTGTGACTTTTTCTTTCTTGTGCAATATTGTGTTTTTCCTAGAGCTTATCGTTGTACTACATGTGTGTGTGCAGAATTAACTCCCTGTGTATTTATTACCACTGTGCAACCAAACATGATCCTTGTGTAAATGTCCTTTCCACATATCCAAATATGTGGGACAACTCTCAGGTCATTTTTTCCGAAGAAATGTCTCTGCCATATCCTTTGTTTTCTATATTCTGATTCTTCCTCTTCTGTGGTTTACAGAGGACATGTAGCTGCTTCCTGAGTAATTTCTTCCTGAGGTGAGTTTCTTGAAATCTTGTATATTCTAACAGGTCTTTGTTCTACCCTCACATTTAGAGGATTTTCCTGGCCAGGGAGAAGATTCTAGGACAGAAATAATTTCTTCTCAGAACTTGGAAAGCAATGTTTCCTTGTCTTCTAGCTTCTGGGATTGATACAAAGAAGTCCAATTAATGTCATTCTGATTTTTTTTTCAAAGTAGTTCATTTTATTATCTTTTAAAATATGTCATTCTGATTCTTGATTCTATATCTGTGAACCATATGCTTGTCTCTGTGGGTGCTTTGAGTCTTACCTTTGTCCCTAACGCTCTGAAATTCTGCAGTGAGTTACCTTGGTTGGCATAGATCGTTTTCGTACTTTGGACAGGGTACATGGTGGGTCCTTTTTGTCTAGGAAATGCCCCCTTTTGGATTTAGGAAATACTCTTCTGCTATTTCTTAAGTAATTTCCTTCCCGCTGCTTCCTGTTTTCGTTCCTGATCCACTCATTGGATTCCTGGTATCAGGATTGATTCTCTAATTTTCTTATTTTTTCCTATATTTAATTTTTTTTAATCTTTTTACTCTATTTCCTGGAAGATTTCTTCAACATTACCCTTCGACTTTCTTACTGGGTTTTAAATTACAGCTATAATATTTTTATTTTCTCAGATTTCTTTTGTACCCTGCATATTCCTTTTATATAAGATGGTTTTCTTGTTTTATGGATGTAGTATCTTCTCTTACCTCTCAGAGGTTACTCTTATTCTTTTTCTTCTGTTTGGGTGCTCTGCTTCTGAAAGATGCTCTTTTCCTATTGCTTTGTTCTTCATTGTTGGTGGGATATACTTGACCCTGAGCATCTTGCCTGATGATCCTTGGTGGTCTATGCATAAGAAGGGGCTGCTAAGGGCTGCTGGAAGCCTTGTGGTGCTTATGGCCCACTGTCTTCACTATATGATGGAAAGGCTGGGCCATATCCTTAGGAGATTCTGTGGTCAGTGTCTTAGGTATTCTTCCCCTGCTGATGAGGTCTCCCAGAAAAGACACTTCCAATCGTCTTCCTGAAGGTTGTATGGCTGGTTGTCAGTGTCCCCATTCTAAAATAAGAAAGAGTCTGGAGTTTCGAACATTTAGTTGCAAACTACCACTTACTCTTCTATGTCCAATCCTCCCTGCAGCTGCACTAGATGTTCCCAGATCCGACAGCCTCAGTTTACTCTCTCCAGAAAATAAGCCTCCAGGCTGATGTTGAATCTAGCCATTTCTTAAAGAAGAGTTTGTCCAGTCCTCCTTCACTGCCAGTCACAGAAGCATTTGCTTCCACCAGTTTTGAGGAATTTTTGTGTGGGAGGAAGTTGGTCTCATGATGTAGAAAAAGTCTTCCCTCAGTGTTTGCCATTGCCAGCTGGGGGTGTCATTTTCTCCAATCTGCTAAGTCAGGTACCAATTTTCCATTCCATTTGGACCTTCCAGGGTCTTCTCTGATTCTCTTTGCCTATGTGGGCTTATGACTTTGAAAGACCCATTACAGTCATCTCAATGGGGCTTCAGAAGGGGGTGAAGCTAACCTCTGGCCCAGCACTAAGACTAAGGTGACTCATCTGCCTTGACAGCAAAATTTAAGAGAGTATGAAAATATTCAGTCATTAAGATAAACAATATTTACCACAATTTTTTTTTAACAAATTGGAATTAATGCAAACAATCCACCATGGACAAAATGTCACAATTTTAAACAAAGATCAGATCAGTATGACCGATTTTGTCTTGTGCATCATGTTCCAGTACAATTCAGTATGGCATTAGTAAAATCTACTACATGAAATCTACTAATGATATTGGTATTCTTCATAGCCACATCAGGCTGTAAAGCTTATAAGAGGCGATAAATTATATTTTCACTTGTTCATCATGCCCATTACTTGAACATCCAAAAACTCGGGGCTAATCTAGTCCAGCCTGAACCACTTTTGAACTGAATGCTATGCTAGCATATGGTGGATGAACTTGGCCACCATTGGTGGGCATACAACTGTGTCCTGCAAGTGGGATTTCTTTCATCATATTGAACACCTCTCTGAAAAACTTTGTTGAGTTAAAAGGCATATGCATGTGTTAACAAGACAAAGAAGCCCTGAAACTAGTGTTTTTTTGTTCGATCAGGACATCTGGAGCGTATCTGAGGCATTAGCCAACAGCAAGGCAGCCCCCAGACCCAGATGAAAGTCAACATAAATTCAGGAGTTCTGCCATATTTTATGTCAGGAAGTTTTTCACAACACCCCAACCTTAGCAGGTTAGTGTAATCCATGCCAGGCTGAAGTCAGATACCTCAGCTTTTGTTTGAAAACTTCCAAGCAAAATGAAACCCTACTTCTCTTCACTTAACCTGAGGCCTTTCAACTGCACATTTTCGGATGATGTAACGTGGTGAGCTTCAACTGATACTGAAACACCCTAAAATTTCAGAAAACTCTCATTATCTGATATTTGTCAGTAATTACTTGTTTCTTTTAGAAAAATTACATGCTCCTTCAAATCAACTGTGCTACAATGGTCCCTCCTTGGCAGCCACATTCCTGAACATTCTTTGACTGATGTCACTCTGCATACTCTTTCAGAAGCCCTACCCTCTGGGAAGACTTTTCCCAAAAGCTTTCCACCTTACCCTTAAGCTAAATAATAGGTCACATTTAAAAGCAGGGCTTCTGTTCCCATGGGGATATTATAAAGGTTAGAAACTTAAGTTTCTAACTGGTACGTTGACCCTCAAGAGGACAGGCATTCTAAAATTTCAAGATATTATTAGCTTTTGTCAGAAACATGTTGTGCTATTTAGTGGCTCCCTCGAAAAAATATGGAGGCATCTAGCTGGCAGTTCTCTGTTTTCTGAAGGAACTGAGAACCTATTTTTGCTCAGCTTTTGGAAGTGAGGGAATTCGTGCGTGTGTTTGTGCGTATATGCACGCAACACACGCTTGCACTCTTCTCCAACAATGAATTGCCTTTGTAAGGTGCCAGGTAAGAACAAGGGATCATTATGAAAAGAAGCATTACCTCACAGCTCAGAGACTCAAATGAGACCACACCTGGAGTACTGTGTTCTGTTTCTAGAAGCTTCGTTACAGAAAGATGAGGTGGTAACTGGAGGGATGCCAGGAGAACAGAAAACAATAAAGAGATACAGGAAATCAAAGCTGCCAGAACATGGGAAAATATCTCCAGAAAACAACTAACCCCAGCTTCAATAATTCCCCATTCTTTAGCAAGTGTTCAGATACATCATCATACTTTAGAGAATGCAAAAGGGAACAAGATCCAGTCTCTTCCCTCAAAGCACAAACGATAGAGAGAATAAGTGGCCAGAGTCCTTGTAAGACAAACAACTCACACCTTCCAAGCCGTTGTGCATACGGAGGAGGAGGGTGCTGTTTCATCACAAATATTGATTAATTTCCTGAGCTCTTGTTATACAAACATGGCGTCATCGGCTAGATAAACAGACCTTAAACAAGCAAGCATTCCTATCTTCTACCAACAAAAGATTTTAATTGAAAAACAAAGCAAAGCCTCCTGTAAAGCCGGTTGTGATTTCAGTCAGCTAAAAGTGGTACCAGGAAGTGCGAGGCTCTAAAGGTGTAAGAGGAGGGCTGCAAAGAGAAACCGCGTGCTGAGCAAAGTTCCTTCTTCCTGAGATTCAGAAGTAGTTATAAACACAACAGTCATGGGGTTAGAAATGGCAAACAGTGATCACATGAAAGGCACTTAATTTGTAGCATACAGGACAACAAATGGAGTAGCCTGGGCATTGAACTTGCGGTATCTCACAAGTTCAAGCTGTGACTGACAGCTCTAGCATCTCCTATGCTTTGTAACAAGTTGCCACAAACTTGCTGGATTGGAACAACATATTTATTATCTTACATTTCTGTAGGTTAGAAGTCCTTACTGGATAGGGGGCGCCTGGGTGGCTCAGTGGGTTAATCCTCTGCCTTCGGCTCAGGTCATGATCTTAGGGTCCTGGGATGGAGCCCAGCATTGGGCTCTCTGCTCAGCAGGGAGCCTGCTTCCTCCTCTCTCTCTGCCTGCCTCTCTGCCTACTTGTGATCTCTCTCTTTCTGTCAAATAAATAAATAAAATCCTTAAAAAAAAAAAAAAAAGTCCTTACTGGGTAGAAACCAAGCTGTTGGCAGGGCCAAGCTGCTTTCTGGAGGTTCAAGGGGAGAATCCGACACCTGGCGTTTTCCCACTTGTAGAGGCTGCCGGCATCTGTCGGCTGATGGCGCTTCCTCCATCTTCAAAGCCGGTAACAGTGGCTGAGTCCTTACATTTCATCGCTCTGATGCGCGGGTTTGCTTGTCTCTTCCTCTTCTAAGGAACCCTATGATTACCTCAGGCCCATCCAAATAATCTGCTTATTTTTAAGGTCGGTTTGATTAGCAACCTTAAGTCCTGTTTGTCATGTGTTATGAGTTGAATGGTGTCCCCCACCTTCCCAAAAATGTTATATTGAACTTCTAACTCCCAGTATCTGAGCATGTGACTTTCTTTGCAAACAGGGTCATTGCCGATGTAATTAGTAAGATGAAGTCACACTAAAGTAGACTGGGCTCCTCATCCAATACGATGTCCTTGTAAGAAGACGTGACAAAGGGGGAGGACACCATGTGGAAATGGAAGCAGAGACTGGAGTGTTGTTATCTACAAGCCAAGGGACACCTGGAGCCATCCCAAGTTAGAGGAGGCAAGGGAGCGCCCTCCCCTGTAAGCTTCAGAGGGAATATGGCCTTGCCAACGCCTTAATTTTATTTTTATTTATTTATTTTAAAGATTTTATTTATTTATTTGACAGAGAGAGAGATCATCACAAGTAAGCAGAGAGTCAGACAGAGTGGGGAGGGCGGGAAGCAAGGTCCCTGCTGAGCCGAGAGCCTGATGTAGGACTCAATCCCAGGACCCTAAGATCATGACCTGAGCCGAAGACAGACGCTTAACATTGAGCCACCCAGGAGCAACCCCCCCACTTAATTTTAGACTTCAAGCCTCCAAAATTGCAAGAAAATTAATGTTTGCTGTTTTAAGCCACAAGGTTTGTGATACTTTGTTATGGGAGCCCCAAGAGACAAATATACCACATAAGATAATACATTCATATGTTCTAGGGAGGAGAAAATGAATGCCTTGGGATGAGGAGGTCATTTTTGTTCCTACCGCTGTAGCCTTCGAGGAATTTTGCATTTTGCCAATGTCCGATGAGAACGGTTGGTAGAAGGAGTACAGTAGAAGTGTTTGGAGACCACACTTGAGAGAAGAGGCACATGCTGTCTTTGTTCCAGACCACAGTTTCCAGAATGTTTTTATGGCCAACTGCCTTGAAATATGGTGACAGTGTCTACCCCTGGAGCAAAGGTGGTTTTTGTTTTGTTTTTGTTTTTTTACCATCAGTAGAATAAAGAAATGTCTCCCTCCTGGGTAAATGTCAGATAGGCCTACTTTCCATTACAAAAGATTCAGGTTCCCTAAGTGTGGGGTACCTCTCCTGTATCACTGCCCACCACAGCACCATGTGTCACCCTGCCCTCTGGGCATCACTCTGTGGGAACTGGGGCAGGAAGAACTGGCATAAATGCTGATATTCCAGACAGAGTCCGTCCTTTGTCTCCGTCCCACATCGAACCCCTCCTCTGACCCATCCTCTGCTAGCCTCACTTGGAATCTGTGGTAGCTCCTGGTTAGCTTGCAAGTAGGCTAAATCTTTGATCTCTCTGTATTCGACAAAAGAAAATTCAGGTAGATAATCTGGCACGTGGGACTGTAGCTGCTGTGAGTGGCTGTCATGGAACCATGTAATGTGGAGGTCAAGCATCCTGGCACTTGGCTCACCTACTCTTGGCATCCTTGGCTTGTCTCGGTGGGTCTCCCGGTGAACTCCCTGGATCGGCAGCATCAGCCTCACTTGGTAACAAGTTCGTAAAACAGATGCTTGAGCCACACCCTGGATTCCTGGAATCAGAAATGGGGTGACCCCCAGCCACCTGGGCTTTAACAAACCCCCCCAAGGGTGGCTCTGTGTGCAGTTTGAGAAGCCCTGGGCCTCCCAGTGCCCAGCTCTCCATGTGTGCACACATGGGACGTTTGCAGAGGGGGTCACTGAAGTCTAGGACAAGAGTGTGGCCAGGAGAGAGATTTCACCATTCTGCTCTCTGTGGCTTCCCTGCCTCCATGCGGGGAGAAAGGAAGCTGTCTTCTGCATTTTCCTTAACGTTTGCCCTTTCCACCCGCCCCTCTAAAGGAGGCCAGGCCTTTTACTAAAGGAACATGCTGAGGTCGTGATATGAAAGCTGGTCAACATTACCACCATTGTCAAGTGTGCAAACCAGACTTGGCCACTTGACCGTCCCTTAAGGAAAGAGGGGTCAGAAGAAGAAGGGAGGGAGAGAGGCCCAGGAAGAAGTGTTTCTGGGGACTCGTGGAGGCAAGCTTCGCCCCAAAGTGACAACAACCTGAGTGGGTGTGTTGTGTACACGCCCAGCCTGATCCTTGCACACGGAGGCGCCTGTCCCTGGCTGACAGGGAGGCGCGGTCCTCTCTGCTGGAGGCGGCCAGGTCCCAGGTGGAAAAGGGTGAAATGCCTCACAGACACATGAAGTTAGCGCCTGCAGGCCGGAGAAGCAAAGGGCGTCTTCAGGAATCATTTTACAGCTTCAAGAGAACCAGCTGGGACAAATTCAACAATGCATGGGATTAAAAAATGACTATCTGGACGTCCAAGTGACAGATAGCATGTCTTTTATTTTTCTGTCCTTGGGTAAAAATTACCTTGAAAATCCTCCTTAGTTCTGTAGCTTCAGAACAAAGTGAGCGATGAACAATATTCTAACTGCAAAAAATAGTACAGTGGGGGGAAAAGAAAAAAAATCCTGACAGGGATCTTAGGGGATTTTTTTTTTTTTCTAACCATGCTTTTCTTCCTCCCGCATTGCCCGATAAATCCCAGCATCAAAACTATTCTCTTCACGACACACGAAGGGCTTTCAAACATACCGGTTAATAAGATGCTGAATGCAGCCACCAAAAAAAAAAAAAAAATTTCGATACCAAAACTAAAGTATCTATAACCCTTTGTTAGATTACAATAAAGGGCTTACAACGATCACATCCTGCCTTGAATGGGCCTGCCGCCCCTGGGAGATGAGCGTGGGCTGTGAGCTGTGCGCGACACCATCTTTCGGCTTGCCCCTCCCCACCCAGGGAATGTGTTGTGGGTGCTGTGGGACTGTGTTTTAAATCTGTTTTTCCTGTAGCTTCCCGTGAGTGACTGCAGACCAGCTGGCGATGCCCAGTGGACACTTCTCATAGAATATTTATGGAACATTCTACTAGTTTATTACCAATGGACCTCACCCTACTCCTTCCACATCAACAGCTTTTTTTCCAGTTTAATTCTCTTTGACTCAATTATAGTCATGTGTGCACCTTTCAGGCTGTCTGTTTCTGTGGGTTGAGGTGATTCTCACTGTAAAAGGGAAAACCTGGGCCTCACCTGGGCGAATGCATTAGCGATCATCTTAAAGAAACACATACCTTGGCCCCAGCGTGAGGCCTCCATACAGGTTGTGGTATGTGGCGGGATACGGCTGGGTTCTGTCAGGGCAGCAGGCCTGGCTCCTGAGCAGGGGCAGAGAGGAGCATGGCCTATCTCTGTTAGAGTCGCATCATGGACGTCCAGAAAAGTGGCCCCCGAGGGCTTCTGGAAGGTGTGGCAGGAGACCCAGGCTGGCGTGAGCCGTGCAAGATGCGGACCGCTCTTATCTGTGTTTGCAGTTGGGGTGATGTCTCTGTAGAGCTGGGCTTCCAGACCAGCCAGTCAAAGAGAAAGTAGCTTAAGGCCATAAGGAAAAGGGTGTGAATCAGGATCTGTTGAAACCCTGGGGTGGGGGACAGGGTTTTAAATCAGGAAAGGGGACCCAGAACCCTGGAAGGGGTCAAGGGCACTTCAGATAGGGGTGGAAACTGCAAGGAGTGCCGGCTTCTGGCTTGTCCTTCAACAAACGGGGTTTAGAGCCCAGACTCCCAGGTCATTCAGGGGTAAGAACCTGGGCCTCTGCCAAGAGAGCCAGACCTCCTACCAGTTCTGCCCCCACAAGGCTCTGTGGCCTCCGGAAGGCCACCCTTCCTTTTTGTGCTCTGTTCCCCTTCCTACCCACCCCTTGCCACAGAAAGTCTGCTGTCAGGACCGAGGGCCTGCGCCCCTTCTTACGCTAATGCTCTCTCTTTGGTAGTGGTCCCTTGTCACTGTCCTCATGGTGGTGAGAACCATGGTCCAGCAAACAACCACTCCCCCCCCTTAAGGATTTCTGGAACATTATGACAGGGATTATACATACATACACAGTTCACAGTAAGGGCACAGTAAGGGCAGTTAATACCTCTGTCTTAGCTGTTCCTCACACCTCCCATGGCTTCCTTGGCTTCTCCTTTCCACCTAGGCCACCAGGCCCTGGACCAGACCCTCCTTCCCCCAAGGATGGGCTGGCGAGTATGGTGGGCTCAAGAAGGGACATCAGGGAATCCTCCCGTGCCACTCATTGTGACCCTGCCTCCTCACTCCCCTCTAGGTTCTCTTCCCTGCATTTAGGTCCTCGTGCTTGCCGGGATGGCCTTGGAGGAGTGGCGCCCCGTACCCACAGACCATGGCATTGCAGGAACTCTCGAGAGGGCTCCCCGCCTGGGACAAGGACCCTTAGAGGCAAGGGTCTCCTTGTGTGGGAGACTCCTGAGTGTGGGAGACTAATATTTCAACACATGAGTTCTCAAGACTATACGTACATATGCATATGCCTTTGCGGGGGTGGGGGGCGGCACAACATGGGGGGGCACAACATTAATACACCTTCACACATGTTGAGGAAAGTATATAGCTCATGGTTTGGTATCAGAGACACATTCCACAAACAGAAGTTCCAGCTCTTTGTCCTGAAGATGATTCCCCATAAATGAATTGCACACACTTGAGCGATTTATGAACTGACTTAGCCTCAGTTCTTCATGACCTCTAGAGGCAGAAGCAGGGCTCTGCTCTTTTTCCAGGTAACCAGGTCTTGGGTTTGCCCCATCCTTTGCCCTTCTGAATGCCTTGTGTCCACCCAGCTCTCCTTACCACAGCCACTGCCCCCCACCCTCCCCATCACCCCACAGCCCTAGGAGATGGCTTTGGGAGCTGCCTCTCTGACACTTCCTGGCTGCCCTCCCCTCCTCCCCTGTTCCCTCCCTGTGCTTGGACACCCAGAAGGGGGGTACAGAGCAAGCTTGGAACCCACAGGCCATAAGGCCAGCCCTCAATAGTGGGGGCAGCTTAGGGGATGATCCCCGGGGCACCTGGGTCCAGGCACCTTCTGCAGAGCTGTGCAAACTTGGGGCACTCCCTCAGAGCCCCCTGGGGTCAGGGAAAGGTGGAGAGTCATGGGCACTGTTGCCAAAATCCAAAAAATTCTAAATTCCAAAATACAACAGGCCCCCCTGGTGTGAGTTAAGGGAATGGGTGCCTTATGGGAGTGTTGGTTTCCCACCCAGTGCTCACTGCCCAAAACCTGATCAAGCCATTTGGGAAGAACTCACAAGTTTTCAGAGAATTTATCTCCCTCTCCCCCATCCTCTCTCCCCCTTTGCCCCCTTTTCTCCTCTGTTCCTCTTTTCTTCTTCTGCCCCCAGCCCTCCAGCCCCCTCACTCCCTTGTCCTCTCCCTGTAAGACTTCTCTTACCTCTGGCTTTGTCTCCTCCCCTTTCCCCTGGATGCATATAGGACACCTGGCCACGGGGAGCCCGACTATAACCCCAAGGGAGACGGACTTTGCTTGCAACTCACACTGAGGACAGCAGAGCCCGGAAACAGAAAGGAATCAAGTCCTGGAGAACCTCTATGAGCTCTCATGCTGCGAAGCCCGGATCCACTCACCCTCTGAACTCAGTTATACAACATTAGAAACTTCCTGATTGTTCAGACCAGCTTGAGTCAGGCTTTTTAGTTTTCTTTTTTAAAAGTGCAGATCTTGGGACACCTGAGTGGCCCACGCGATTAAGCGTCTGCCTTCGGCTCAGGCCATGATCCCTGGGTCCTGGGATCGAGCCCCATATTGGGCTGCTTGCTCAGGGGAACGTCTGCTTCTCTCTCTCTCCTTTTGCCTGACTCCCCCTGCTTGTGCTCCCTCTCCCTCTCTCTCTCTCTGACAAATAAATAAAACCTAAGATAAATAAATAAAAGTGCAGATCTTATCATGGCTCGCCCAGCTTAGTATCATGACTATGAGAATGAAAGTGCTTCTCTCCTCCTGCACAGCTCAGGGCAGAGATCAGTAGCCCCTGGAGCCCAGTATAATTCACTCATATTCCCTCAAATGAACACTCCCCTCCAGCAGCCCCAAACTATGTTCAGGTCCCCAGACTCTCCCGGAGTGTCACTTGTCCATGCCTTCAAAGAGACTCTCTACTGGAATGTGCTTCCCTTGTTAATCCAATGCATATTTGGCCTTCAAATTTCAATGCATTGTTTTTTCTGCACCTCTTCCTGATCCCCAGGGATCAGGATAATAGAAGGATTGAAAGTACAGACTACAGCAAGAGAAATGGAGAAGACACCACCAAAAATGGGGAAAATATGGTGGGTACCTGGGTGGCTCAGTTAGTTAAGTGTCTGCCTTTGGTTCAGGTCATGATCTCAGGGCTCTGAGATTGAGCCCCGCATTGGGCTCCCTGCTCAGTGGGGCCTCTGCTTCTCCCTCTCCCCCTACCCCTCTCCACTCATTCTCCCTTCCTCTCTTTCAAATACATAAATAACATCTTTTTAAAATGGAGAAGATATGAAAAGATAGAGGAAAGATAGAAACTGAATCCTGGTCAGAGCATTTGAGGCCCTGGATCAAGCTTAACCTGAAGGCAAAACTACCTTAAGACTTTAAGACTTAAGACCTAAGTCTTATGCATGTTTAAATTTCTGGTAATGATACAGGTTAATTTAGTAATTTAGTAATATTTTTCCTTATTTATTTGTTTTTGTTTCTTGCATCCAAAAACCTTCCAAAATTCCTTTCCAAAATTCAAGCCCTTATCATACTTTGCCATGGATTGGCAACTTTTCAACAGCCAGAGTCATAGGTTATTTGCTTTTCCCTTGTCTATCCATTCCATATCCATAGTGGGGATGGAACTCAGTAAGAGTTCACTGAAATTAAATAAGCCTCTCACTCTTGCAAGTTCTACTTTCCATTTCAACAATGCTGTCTGTTAATGTTGTCAGTTCAAAAACATTCTGAATTCTAGTGAGACACAAGATTGGTTTTTTTCTTTTAAGAACAAAATTGAGTGCATGCTTGACGTGTCATATTTAAATTGCATTGAGGGCACAGAATAGAAATATTAAAATTACACACTCTTTATAAAAACACCAATTTTTATTTAAAATATGTACTCCCTGTGATCTAATTTTTCTCCCCCATAGGATCCAGGGTTACCCATCTATTAAGATAATTTGTTTCCTTCTCACAGCAGACCTAATTGCCATCCTGGGAGTGAGGTCTGAAAAGGGCTTCTGTTCTTCTCACCGTGACATCATCTGTACTCACGTGAAGTCCCAGCCCAGAGGAGCATCATGGAGCTCCCTCCAAAAGGTGCTGAAGACCAGACACTTCTTCCTCTGCCCCACCTTCCCTGGCCCTGCTTAGTAAACCACCCAGTACCCAGAGATGCCAACCTCCCAACCCTGCTTGGGAGAACATAAAAAAAGGCCTCAAAGTGTTCCCAGAGGTTATTACTTTGGCAACATTACTAAACAATTATTAAGCTTAGCAGCTCAGCAGTACAAACTTCCTATAGCCCTTCACAGAGTGGGGCTCATGAGCGGAGCCGAGGAAAGATGATTGGCAGGTCAGACACCAGGCACAAACCTGCAGTAACCATGTGGACCACTTGGCATAATCAATCTCAGGTCTCAAGTGGGGGACATCACTCAAGAAAAAGAAAAGAAGAGGTTGTGGCTTATGTGACTAAAATGGTGATGGCTTCAGGCATGGCTGGATCCAGGTGATCAACAGACATTCCAAGCCCACATTGACAGCAGAGAGACTGGCTGGGATGGCGGACATCTAGTTTTTGCTTTCATTACTTCTACCATGGACCAAAACCATGCATACTTTTTAACTTGCGCGGTTTCAATGGTGTGTGGAGAGAAGGAGAGAAGACAGTGTAAATAAATGAAAGGGATTTAGTAATGGGGCGCCTCACCCATCGTTCCACCCAGTGAGAATGTTCGTGAGCGGAAGAGAAAGTTGAGCGAACTCTTGTTTCCTCAGATGGCCTGGGTCCCAGCATCGCTCACAGGAAAGTGTCTCACAACTGGGGAAAGATGGGTCTCGGGTGGGGAGATATGCACATGTTTGCCCCTAAGTGCGGGCCAGCCACTGCTCTGGGGGGTCCAACCTGAGGACAGGCACTGTGCGGAGGCTGCGGGAGACACTGGCATGCTGGGCCGTGGGCTGGCCCTCCAGAGCAGTGTCCTTAAGCTGTCTGTGGTGAGGGACCGCTATCCTCCAGCCTTCCAGGATCGACGGGGGCCCCACTGGGCCTGGCAGGACCCAGCTCATGTCCCCCATTCTCGGCACCAGGGTAACAACCCCTGAGCTGGCCTCAGATCCTCTGACTGGCTGAGTCCACTGGCCGTGTGCTTGGATGCCTTGGTCTGTCATCTGCCCCCTGCTTGTCCCCTCTTTCCTCTCACTCCTTGTGTTTACCTCACTGTGGACTGGAAACAGACCCTTTGCCACAGGCCTAGGCCCACAGACCTGGCTTTGAGGAGCAGGGCAGGTAGTTGGGATGACTTAAAGGGTGTTCAAAGGGAATCTAGGCTGAATAGGATGTTTTCCTGTCCTTACTCCTAACCCTTGCCTGAGAGGGGCCTCCTCTCTGGAAAAGCCCACATTCCCCCTCATGGTTTTCCCAGCTCCCTCATCGACTGTCTCCCTCCTTCCCTAGCTTCCCTTCCTCAACCTTACCCCCTCAGCCCAGCCTCCTCATGACTCAAGGCTCCTTCTCGAAGGCACAGCCATGCCTTTCTTCATCCTCAACCTGACCAAATTGGACAAGACTTCACTTTGTTTCCTGGGACCTCAAGTTTCAGAGGAAAAAAAACAATGGTGCACTGGTTTGGCCCTTCAGTTGTCTCGTGGATCCTGACGCCCAGGGCTGGGTGGAGAGTCGGGGAGAGACAATGGTGAGAAAGTGAGGGGCAGCCCCCTTCCTTGGTTGGGAGTCAGCCCCACAGGGAATCTGGACAGGCCAGGGGCCTGGCACGAGGAGGAAGCCAGGTGGCGAGTGGGGGCAGAAGCACCTTAGCCCCAAACCAAAGCACGCATAGGCCAGGAGTTTTCCCTGTCTCTTGAAATCTCCATCTTCTCAGAAATTTTGTGGTAATAATTAAAACTTAAGGTTAGGGTGCCTGGATGGTTCAGTTGGTTTAACTGTGTGACTCTTGATCTCAGCTCAGGTCTTGATCTCAGGGTCGTGAGTTCAAGCCAGGCCTAGTATCGAGTTAGGGAAAAAAAAGAAGAGGTTATTGTTAATAACTATTAAGTGTAAGGTTGATATTAGATTAAGACATTCTGTGCCTGAATATATCCAGGCCACTCAGGTCCAACCACTTCTCTATAAGGCTGCACTGGGGGCCAGGGAATCTCTTTGCTTTGCTGGCTTCCCGAAGGCTTGGGTCACAAGATGATACCAGATCAGACAGTAGACTTTTGCTCCTCACACCTCAGCCTCCCATCTGGCAAGCACCCTCGCCACAGAAATCTATCAAAAGTTCAATGAGGGGGTGCCTGAGTGGCTCAAGTGGGTTAAAGTCTCTGCCTTCGGCTCAGGTCATGATCTCAGGGTCCTGGGATCGAGCCCCACATCGGGCTCTCTGCTCGGCAGGGAGCCTGCTTCCTCCTCTCTCTCTTCCTGCCTCTCTGCCTACTTGTGATCTCTCTGTCAAATAAATAAAATCTTTAAAAACAAATTCAATGAGCCCAGCACTCGTGTCCATCGATGAATGAGGGGGAAACCAAATGTGCTGTGTATGCTCAATGAGATATTATCCAGTTTTAAAAGGAAGGAGATTCTGACCCACTTTCCCCACGGATGAAGCATGAGGATGTCATGCTCAGTGAAAGGAGCCGGACGCAGAAAGACAAATATTATGTGACTCCAATTCTGTGAAGGACCGGAAGTCGTCAAACTCAGATTCAGAAGCCAAAGGGTAGTTGTCTGGGGCTGGGGGAAGGGAGTAGGGAGCTATGGTTTTATAAGCAGAGTTTCCATCTGGAAAGATGTGCAAGTTCTGGAGATGGATGGTGGTAAGGGTTGCACAACAGTGTGAACGTTAATGCCACCGGACTATGCACTTAAACCTAGGTTATGTGCTGAATTTTGCATTATGTATATTTTACAGTCTAAATTATTTTGTATTTCACAATTAAGAGGTGCTAAGGTGGTTAAGTCGGTTCAGCAACCAACTCTTGATTTCAGCTCAGGTCACGATTTTGGGGTGGGGGGCGGAATGAGAGGGAGCGGGCTCTGAGTTCGCAGGGAAACTGCCTGAGACTCTTTCCTTCTTCCTCTGCCCCTCCCCTGGCTCATGCATGCACTCTCTCATGCTCTTTTTCCGAAAGAAAGAAAGAAAGAAAGAAAGAAAGAAAGAAAGAAAGAAAGAAAGAAAGAAAGAAGAAAGAAAGGAAGAATAATAATTTTTAAAATAATTTTAAAACATACAATTAAACAACGTTGAATGAGCCGACACAGTCCTGTGAAGTCAGCCGCTGATAACATGGACTCGCTCAGTCAAGGAACACCCAGCACCTGCCTGGCCATGGTGACAGGACCCTGTTCTAGGAGGGGGCAAGGCAGCAGTAAGCCTGTGAGCCATAAAAGCAGTCCCTTCCCACTGGAGGCAAACAAAAGCAAGCGGTCATTTCCAGCAGTTACCTGCACTATGTAGATAGTGAGGCCACGTGCCCCAGAGATATCCTGGTAGGAGAGGGAGGTGGTTTCTTGAGTGAGATCTGAGAGGCACCCCCTCTTCTTCAAGAAGAGACCTGGAGAGGGGCACAAAGTAAGGAGCGTGACCTAGTGCAAATGCTCTAAGGCAAGGAATCTTCAAGTGTACAGGGAAACCCTGAAAACTGCGTCTGGGAAGGAAGAAGTGCTAGCTGGAGATGAATCTGGAAGGGAGGGAGGGTTAAGGATGCCGCTCCCAGGAGTGCGGGGGACTTTGAGCATGGAGTGGTGGGAAGGGAGAGCTATGCTGACATGTTTCTTCCTGTTGTGGTTTGAAGCCTCTGCTGTGGGGAGGAAAAGCCAAAGCTGGTGGAGAGTTCAGAGCGGGCACAGAGACCTGGACCAGAGCAGCACTGGGGAGGCAAGACATGGCTCGACAGAGATCCTTCCTGCAGGTAGAGCCCTCAGGAGCCGAAAATGTGCCAGCTGTGCAGTAGGGGGGCGAGAGAGCGGTCAGTCCGCTCCCACAAGGATCTGTCTGGAGCCACTGGCCAGTGGTGCTATGCTTCCTGGAATCGGGGAGTCTGGGGGCAGAGTCTAGGAGAAATCTGCAGGGAAAAGGAGAGGGCCATGGGTAGCTGTGCTCCTCCCAGGAGGGCTGATGAGGTGTCCACGCAGGAACCATGTGCAGGGAGTTGGAAACCTGAGTCTGGAGTCAGGGACGGAGGCCAAAGGTCCCCCAGTCCCTGTAGGAAGATGCCATCAGGGATCTAAAGCCATAGTGGGAGAGGGATGACCCAGATAGAGACTGGAACCCCACCCGGCCCTTCCGAAGTTCAGATGCCATGTTCCTTTGTGCAAGGTGCCAAGCTGGGCAAGTGCCCACGCGTCCTTCTCCTCAGTGAAGGGCCACGGCTCCTCCCGGGTCGCCCTGACCCCGCTTTCCGGCTTCCTGCTGCTGCATTTCTTCTGTGGGTTGCCCCTGGGCCAGACGTTCTCAACCCTGGCACGCAACAGAATCACCCGGGCGGCTTTTTAAAAAATCCCATCGCCCTGGGCTTCTTCCAGACAAACTGACCTCTAGTCTTTAGGACATATCCAGACAGTGGAGGTTGAAAACAGAGTATTTCATGTTACTTGTGGGCATTTTAGACCTCTCTCCGCAACCTGCTGCGAACGATCTCTTGGCTCCTGAGAAAGACGACCTCAAGGCTCATCTGCCTGTTCTCTGGCTTCTTGGGTCTCAGATACAAGACTCGGGTGGATTTACCACAGTAGCGAGACCAAAGAGAAAATAGCTCCTGTTCTATCAGGCAAGAAAGCACTTTTAAAATGTTCTCCTTTTTCATATTGCATTATACAAATAAGACACAAATACATTTTCATTAAAAAAAAAAAATTCAAAGGGGGTGGCTCAGTTGGTTAAGCATCTGGCTTTGGCTCAGGTCATGATCCCAGTATCCTGGGATCGAGCCCCGCATCGGGCTCCCTGCTCAGCAGAGAGCCTGCTTCTCCTTCTGCCTCTGCCTGCGCTCTGCCTACTTGTGCTGTCTCTCTATCTCTCTGTCAAATAAATAAATAGACTCTTTAAAAAAAATAAAATAAAATAAAAAATTCAAACAAAGCTGATGAAACCACAGACCTCATGGATCTCTCCTCTTTCCTTCTCCCTGGAGATAATGACCCCAGGGGTCTCATGGGTATAATTTTAGCCGTTTTTTGATGCATTTGAAAATGTTTGTATCACAAATGTGTTATTTTGTTTTGGATGAGTGCATTCAAAAAGGGGATTGCCTTCAATGGATAACACTACAACTTGCTGCTGCTGCTGCTGCTGCTTCTTCTTCTTTTTTTTTTCTTTTCACTTGACAGTATAATGGAACTCTTTCATTCCAGTATGTGTTGGTCTGGTCTGTGGTCCCTAGACACATGTGGCCAAGCTTAAATTCATTAAAATTAAATAAAATTTAAAATTCAGTTCCTCGGTCATGCTAGCAGCCATATGTCCCATGTTCTGCAGAGACAAGTGGCTAGTGGCTGTCGTATGGAACAGCCCAGATATAGGACACCCTGTCATCGTGGGAAGTTCTCCAGGCAGCCCTCCACAGATCATTCTTCTTAGTTAATAAGTCCTATCCACAGTATAGCTGTGTCAGAGCTTGAAAAAGAAGGATTTAAAAAGGAAAAGGAAAAAAAAAAAGCCATCGAGCTAAGGGAGAAGAACACTTCAGTGCGTCTATCTTTCATGTGAAAAGTAGGTCAGTCCACAGCAAATAGTTTCTCCAAGGGGCGGAAATCCATTCTGTGAGAGTCTGAGGTGGCAGCGAGAAATTTAGGCCTCAAAGACTTCTCTGCAAATGGTTCTTTTGCCTTTGCTTCTGGTTTCTCAGATTCCCTCACCACCTTTCTCGTCTCCAAACTGTCAAATCACCTCCCAGATCCCGGCGTCTCCCGGACTCTGCCTCAAAGACTCCCCTCTCCCGCCGGCTCGGGCCCATCCCGGACTGTGGCCGCTGGCTTCCATATTCATCTCTTCGTTGGTCTGGGGACAGAGGCCACAGGGTGTCGTTTATGCTAAGGTTAGAGAATTAATATTCATGACAGCACCTCCTCTGGAGAGCGTAAAGGCAGGCTCTTCCTTACGCAGTGCCAGCCCGATGATAGCATTTCACACTCCCTGGGAGGGGACGGTGTTTTTAAAATATTCTAGATGCGCTTTGATCTTGTTGCTTGAGTCCCTAGCATCAGAAATGGCAGCTGCTTATCACACATATCGAACACTCTGGCTCCCACTTCACGCTAAGGGACAAAAGATACGGTGACAGGTGTCGGGGGGCAGTGGGAAGCAGTGGAAAACAGAAAAGATAGAACTGAGGCCAATATAACTCAATATTTAAATACAATAAAAATTCAACGAGTTTTGTGTGGGTACAGCATTGAATTTTCCGTTATACTCGTTGTGCTTATGTATTATGACTGCCCTAGTTTGTTCGTACAGTGATTCACTCATTCAGTCCATGAATGTTTACTGACTGCAGAACCTGAGCCACGGGCTGGGGACACCACAGTGAATAGAACAGAGGGGCCCCAGGCCCTCGGAGGGAGACAGACAAGCAAACAGGCAAATGCTCCCTGGAGAGTTCACTGCCATGGTGGGGCCCGGCCAGCACTCTCTGGGAACATTTGGGGGTGGCATGTCACCAGAATTGGGGAACCCTCTTAATAAACATTTTTCTTGTATCTCTACTTCATGTAGAGGTCAAGTACAATGGACTCCAAGCTTTTTTCCATTTCCTTTGCAAAAGGCAGGTAAAATGAGTCCTCAGTACCAGTGAAACAGGACAGGGAACCGGAGTTTTCTTCCCAACTCCACCACTGCCTGGCATCTGACCAGAAATAAAACATGGCTTTGTGATTCCTTTGGCTCAACTTAAGAACAGCACTGGGTTCACTAGGGATCTGGTGCTTTCAATACCGGCTCAGTGATGGGGTCAGGGGCTCAACATACACCCTTGGACCATATTCAGACTATTTTGGACAGGCCTGGGTGCAATGTCGGGGAAGATAGTCAGAATATTGAAGGGCCGTGACCTCGAAGAGATGAAGACCCAGAGACCTAGGTACCTGAGGGGTTTGGAACTAACAAACGGGATTCTTCAAAATATTTCATCTCTTCCCGGCCCGTGATGGGGTGCTGCAGGTGACGCGGGTGGCATGGAGTGCCCGGCGCAGCCTGGAGGTGGGGCAGTTCGCAGTGGGCTGGGGCGGGGAGGGGGGGGAGCCGTAGGAAGTGGCCCCACCTGTGGGCTCCAATCCAATATGCTGAGGGCTCTCCCGAGAGCACACCTCGTCCCGAGGGCCTGTCAGTCCCTCATCTAGGTGCCTGTGGGGAGGCTCTAATTTTGCAGACACACCTGCTGTGTTAGGCAGTCCCTTCCTATACCCTGTCTTATCCTATCCTCCAGACAAGGCTCTGGGATCAATACTCCATCCATCCTTCCACAGAGGAGGAATTGAAGTTCAGAGAAGTTTATCGACTCTCCAGACTCACTTCGTCGATGACTAGAGATTTACACTGAGGTACCTCCAGCACTGGTTCTCAGCTTGGCCTTCACTTCAGAAATCCTGGGGAGCACATGAAGCGCCGAGTGCTCGAGCCAACCCAGTCTGATTAAATCCGAATGTCCTGATGTGTCCCAGCCCCAGGGAAATTACACTGTGCATGCAGCAGACCCCATGTTTTTCACTACGCCACCACAAATATTCTTAGGAACCACTTAAGACAGTGAGAAGCCTTTAGCAATAGATTTCCAGAGGTTTCAGATACAGAACTGTGAGTTCCTTTAAAACCACAGGGCCCTGATGGATACGGCTAACCTTGGACACACTCGCAGTGAGCAGTGCAGCCCACGGACGGCTTTCCTGACGTCTGCGCAATAAGGACGTCATGCATGCAAAAGCTGCATTTACAAGCAACAGCCCTGTTGTCTTGTTCTCACGGCCTGAGCATCTGGTGAGTCTGAACCTGCCCAAGCAAGAGTGATGCCCAGTAGTTGCCATGCAAAGAAGACGATCGCTCGTCACCGATAGAAGATGCTTCCCTGACCTTGGCAGGTGAATGATGCTGACATGGGTGGGGGCGGGGGAGGGGAGAAAGGAGTCTTCCCTACGGGGCCTGGTCTCTGGGCAGGCAGGCTACCACTCATCGGCTGGGGTACGGGGGTGGGGAGGTGGGGATTGGATCAGAAAGATGATTCAAGTCCATTCTCAGCCCAGAAGCATTAGAAATTGCTTGAATGAATTCAGTTCCATTTGTATCACTCCGGAGCCCTCCCAGATGTTGTGTCTGTCACCAGAGGGAGCCTTTGCTGTCAGGCAGCCAGAATCAAGGGGTGGACATACCCGATGGGTTAATGGAAGGGGCTGGGCGCCCCCCAGGACACGGGATCCCAGGTGCTGTCCTGGGGTCATAGAGTCCTAATCCCACTGCATGCTTGCAAACACCCCTGTGGGGGCAGGAACTGGGCTTCTCATCTTACAGACAAGCAAGTCAATATTCAGGAAGGCCAATACTGAGCCCCAAGTGATGGAACAGTGAGCAGGGCAGCCAAGATTTCCCCTGCTCTCCCTGTGCATCCGTGCTTCTGGAGTAATAGGGCTGGAGCACCGCACCCCGCCCCTGCCAAATTAAGGGCTGTCCCCCACTAAGGTAAACTGCCCTGCTACTAGGGCAATAGGCTTCTGAGTCGCTGGTCGCCATCCCAGTCCCTCCCGCTGGATCATTTTCTCACCATCGGCTTCGTTTCATCCTCAATTGCTTGAAAGCAGGGCAGAGCTCTCTGACAGGGAAAGTAAGAGGAATCCCACATCGCAGATCTCCATCTCGATGCCGCCAGGAGCGACTGTGCAGGGACAAGCCGCGCAGGCGATCTGGGGCATGAATACTGTTTATCAGAGTAAGTAGATGCGAGTTCTAATACTGATTTATAACTGGATGACTTAGAGCTTACTGTCACCTTCTCAGGAAAAGGTCTGCAATCCCGCCAGTCAGTCAGTCGTAGCCAGAGACGCAGTGTGGACAGATGGTCACAGCTCCAAGTACGTGAGAGGGGGCCCAGAGCGTGGGGGGATGGCACCCACCAGTATAAGGCTGCCACTCAACAATTTGCCATGGGCTTTCCACCCTAGGCATCACTCCCTGGCGGTGCATTAGACACTGAGGCTTACGTGGGCTAAGTCATTAGCCGAAGGTCAGCCAGCTGGTTGTGGCACTGGGAGACTCCAAGTCAAGCCTGCTCTACACCTTTGCAACTGCCCTCCCAAGAAGGGGGTCCAGGGATGGGAGGTGCTGAGACTTTTCAGGAGCCCATAGGAGGGTACTTGGAGGATGGAAGAGACAGTGGGGCTCAGAGAATTCACCTCCACAGCAGGAAGGAAACTCCCAGGGTCACCTGTTGCTGTCACAGCTTTCAGAGGTGACCAGAGCCCACCATCTCAGCTGCCCTGGCCTTGGGTCTGGACCAAACCCAGTGCTCTCTGTAGAATCCACCTTCAGCCCAACATGAGCTCACCTCCCATTTGATGATAGAGAAGATTTGCTTCTGCTGCCCCTCCCTTCCTTTGACAGCTGCATTTTATAGAGTTTACAACTTGAGAAGGCAACACACCAGGGTTTTGACTCAGGCTCTGCCTCTCGCCAGCCACGTGACCTTGAATGAGTCAGCCAACCTTTGTTTCCACAGCTGTAAAATGGGTTATGGAGGAAATGAAATGTGGTCATTAGAATAAATGAGGCAGTAGAGCACAGCTATGGGCGACATGGTTCTAGAGCATGACTGGTTGGTTCTCACCCAGCACTGCTGCTCATGAGCTGTACGACCTTGAGTTCATTTACTTAACCCTTCCCAGCTTCAGTTTCCCCATTTGCAAGTGAGGAAAAATAGCAATACTCCACAATCTGAGAATCACATAAGTTAATACACAGAGAACTCTTATAAGCGCATAAAAAATTCTCAATAATTGTTGCGTTGGGCTCCCTGGAGACATCTTTCTATGGTCATGACTCAAGTGGGTGTTTCTGGCCTCTAGTGGGTAGAGCCCAGAAATGCTGCCAAATAAACATCTTACCCTGGACAGGACACCCCCTCCAAGAAAGAATTGTCTGGTCCCAACTGTCAAGAGCACTGAAGTTGAGAACCTGTGATCTGAGGACCCCCGGCCTCTCGGCTTATTGTGTGGACTGGCATGAGTGCCTTTCTTGCTACAGGATAAGGTCCACACTCAGACTGAGTGTGCACCTGAACCCCACGATTTGGACATGGCACCATCCATGTGGGCGTTTTAGATGCCCCTTCAGTCCCTGGTCTCCAGGAGAAGGATCCTTCTGTCCTGTGATCCCGTTGTCTATGGCACCGTCCCTGTGACCTGTGCCCAGTCATGAGAGGGACACCCTAGGCTTCCCAGTCAGTTTCCTTCTTCTGGTCTCTTTGCATTTCAGGGGCTGGGGCATTGCTGACGTTTTGTGAGAGGCTAGAGCTGGGCACAGCACAGCGTGTCCTGTGTGTCCCTGGTCTCCACTGACACTGTGCCTTCCATGGTTGCACAGGCTGTGCACCCCATGGAGATCTTGCCCCTGAAGAGCTGGAGATGCCCCAGGAGACCATTCAAAAGAGGTTCGGAGGATGCGAGTACCGAGGGGCCCAGATGGCCACCATAACAGGTATTCAGCATTCCTGCCCCATCCCGACTTCCTCCAGAGGGACAGGTGGCCTTCTTCTCCCAAGACAGCCTTGGCACTGACCCATTTGCAGTGGGGACAGTGCTGGATGGCTGCTTCACCGGACGGGAGGGACTTGGCAGTGGAAGTGACGAGTTTCTGCCCAGCAGACAAAGACCATATTGTGCTCCCCACCTTCTACTAGTTTGCACAGGCCCAGTAGGGCCCACAGAGGACCAGTATGCCCAGTGTCCCCAGTCCCATCTTGCTCCCCCATTCTGGTAGAGGTGGAGATGGCAGATTGGGAGCACCCAGGGTTGAGCTTTCAGCGGTCACTAAAGGATACAAAGGGTGCTTTGCAGGAACAGTGTGAGCATTCCCCAAAGCACAAACATCTAGGACTGGAGGTAACTGTCTCTTATCAATGGGACTTTTATAGGCAGCCATCGAGGGCTCATGAATGAGGGTCAAGCCCCTCAGAAATTATATCACTGGACTCTGCCAGCAACATAGGACCTCCTGCAACATTGATGGAAGGAAACTGTTAGGAGAACAGGGAACACTTCTCCCCACCATCTGGCAAAGAGCATCTGGACAAATGAAGAGCACCTCCACCTGTAGACCTCAGGGATCCTGTGGCTGGCCAAGATATCTAGGATGAGCATGCTTTGTGTCCTCTGTGGGAGAAGAGTTTACTTGTCTAGTTGTTGCTTGATCCACACAACTGAAACCTCTCCCACAAACTTGTACCATCAGACCTGATCTCCTTGAGGCCTGCAGTCGTCTCCCACTCACAGCTCTGTGACTCCTGTGTCACTGGGGAAGTTCCTTTCTGTTTGTGGCATCATGAGCTCCCCATTTAGATCCATTCTGATCAACAGATACCAAGAGATGCTCTGCGATCGGCGGGCATCAAAGAGCCACCTGCCAGGGAGACACTCAACACCCAAGCTTTTGCAGCCTAATTCATAATTGCCAAGGGGTGGACTCAAATGTCCATCGACGGATGAATGGACAAACCAGATGTGTTGTATACACATCATGGAATATCATTCAGTCTTAAGAAGAAAGGAAATTCTGAGGCTCAGAAAACCTGGGTGGCTCAGTGGATTAAGCCTCTGCCTTCAGCTCAGGTCATGATCTCAGGGTCCTGGGATCGAGCCCCGCATCGGGCTCTCTGCTCAGCAAGGAGCCTGCTTCCCCCTCTCTCTCCGCCTGCCTCTCTGCCTACTTGTGATCTCTCTCTGTCAAATAAATAAATAAAATCTTAAAAAAGAAGAAGAAAGGAAATTCTGATACCTGTTACAACATGGATCAATTTTGAGGACACCGTGCTCTGTGAAACAGGTCAGACACACATGGACAAATGTTGTGCAATTCTGCTTATATGAGGTTCCTAGCATACTTAAGTTCGTAGAGATGGAAAGCAGACTAAGTAGATGTCAGGGTTGGGGTGGGGGAGGAATGGGGGTTCGTGTTGACTGGGTGAGTTCCAGTCTGGGAGGATGAGCGAGTTCTGGAGTTGCACGGGGGTGAGGGCTGGCCAGCAACGTGAATGCGTTTAACACAACTCGACCACGCACTTGGGAATGATGAAGATGGTGAATTGTACATTATGTGTATCTTACCACAACATGCCAACAATAAATAACTGGATAAAAGTCAAATGCTATAGTCTGCTGTCCCCTCAGGCCGCCCCTCCTCCTGGGAGATTTAATAGAACTTTATGGAGCCCTTGGGAATGCTCCCTCCACGCAGGAAAGATGAGGAGCCCCGGGGAGGACTTTCTGACCCACACACAGGGCCGCCTCGTGGAAGCACTGGTTCCATGCCTCGCTTTTGGGGACTAGGCTGCACAGCCACCTCCCTTGGGAGTAGGAGAAAGAGGGCAGGGAGAGACTTTCTACCTCCATTATACTGAAATTGTTGGCTGAGCTCCGTGCCACAAGCTGGGCTTGATCCCGCATGGCAGAATAAATATGTCTAATGCTACTCATTTCAGACTGGGGGGGTCTGAAGGTGAAGGTCCCCTTTTGAAGAATTTAGGGGCAAGGATCCCGCTAATTTATAAGGAAACATGCAGGCCGGGTCGAGACCGTGGGGGTGGCATAGTCCTCCTCGCTGGGGCTGTGGGTGGAGAGTGAGGAAAGCAGGGGTATCTGCAGACTGCAGAACACCAACTTCAACCCCACGGCGAGACTGACAGGCAGTGCCCCAAGTGGGGTCCAAAGTCTGTGCCCCTTTTCTCCCAACACAGTGAGGAACAGGAGGGAAAGCGGCCTGGCAACCCCCTGGGGGTCAGGTGACCCCTGGCCCTCAGGATCTGGGAGACCGCTGCTAACTCAGTTGTGAGGCAAAGGCATATGGTGCAGACTGGTCTCAATCTGGAGCAGTGATGTTTGAGCCCCAGGGACCGGCACCTCCACCCAGAACGTTTTTGCTGAGGAAGGTGTGTGGAGGGCGCTGCTGCTCAATTTCTGAGTCAGGAAAGCCCTGGAAAACTCCCTCAGAGGCATCCAGAAAGCCCAAGCAATTCCTCAAACTAGCCGGTGGGGTGTCAGCCTCTCCCATGTCCCAGCAGTGCCTGGCGCAGAATGGTGCCCATCTCTCCATGCCCAGGACATGCCCTCTAAGGGCTGCAAGTCCATCCTGGAAGGCAGAAGGGCAGGAAAGCCTAACTTCAACCTCAAAGGTATCCCAAAATAGGAAGAAGGACAGGGAAGCACAAAATTATAGAAACAGAAACTTCTAATGGAAAAGAGAAACCCGCTGAACGCTCCAGAGCAAAGAAGCAGGTTACCCGCAAGGGTTCGCACCCAGGCTTTTCCCTGAAAGCTTGAGAGAGATTGATAAAACTGGTCATCTCATTACACTGTAGTGGGAGGAAGCGGAAGCCAGATTTCTCTGTGGGTCCTTGCCCACATCCATGCCCCAGGACAAACGTGGAATTTGATAAGGTCGGGCCTGTTGGCTCCTTGCAAGGAGGGAGAGGCACCCAGAACTGGGGATATCACCAAGAAGAGGAATTGGTTGCCCAGGATTTGGGAAAACCATGGAGGCAGTTGAAATTGACAAGCAACAGTGTCTTCATCAACTTAGGGCAAAGCGGGGCTGGATAAGGATGGATTGGCCTCAGTTCCTGTGTTCTTGGAAGTCAGAAAGGTAAACTGGGTGTGGACTTTGTGTCTAGAATCCCCACATCTGAAACTGCTCATGGAGTGGAAACGGAGGCAGCATCCCCACCAGTGACCTAGGTCCAGCGTGGATGCCGCCTCTCAGTGCTCGAGCTTCAGAGAGCTTCTGTGTTCTGGGAGAACAGGGTTTTTCTGGGCAGCAGCCCATCTGCTGTGTCAGAGCCCTAGTCAAACTGTCCCTGGGAGGGATACCTGTAACTTCTCACCTGGCTGGTCTGTATCTATTATCCTCAACTAATGCAATGCCAGGCACATTTTTACCATCTGGGTCTGAGTTTATTTTCACTCCTCACCCTGCAGATCCTCTGCTTTGTTCTGTGCCCAAGGCTGACCTTTGTGCACCACATCAAGGACGTCTGTGCCCTCTGGCTTCTGCTTGGAATGGGCTGGCGGGACTGGGAGGGAGTGAGGGAAAGCCTGGGAGGACCGTAGCAGGGGAGTTGCTCCTCCCCACAGGGATGCCTGGACAAGGCCGTGCCCTTCTTCTGTGGGCAGCTGCTCTCTGCAGCCCTCCTCCTGGGCCCAGGCAGTCCCGATCACCTCCTCTTTCAGGAGCCTAACAGTTTGGCGGCTACCCAGTGATACCAGGCTCACCCGCAGCTTCATCAGTAGTCTCCGAGTAAAGAAATCTCCTTGAATTACCCTATTTTGAGTATGCCATCTGTTTCCTGTTTCCTGATATAGGTAGCATAATCAGTAAAAATACACATGATTTAACAGATCAAGCTTATTAATAGGTCGTTCAAGCTTCACACTTCCTTCCAAGTCACACTGTGTCTCTGAGCCTTAGTTTCCCCCAGCATGGAACAGAGAGGGTTTGAGGCATTATGGTGCGGACTGAATGAGATAAAATACATCAATGGACTCTGTGATCGCAAGGCGTGGCTTCCTTGAGAAGGAGGCATGGAATGGAGCACACACACATGGGGCATGACCCACAGGCATCTCTCCTCCTCACTGTCCTTCTTCTGCCGCCTGGTGCTGGAGGGGTCTCCCTGGAACCCTGCCTCCCTTCAGAGCCTTGGCTCTGCTTTTTGAAGAAGACATTTTCCACTCAACACTTCAGTCTTCCCACTGAGCTTCAGCCTTTATATGGAGCCACTTTGATATAGAAGACTTGTCAGGGGAAATGCTGTCTTTCCTGTTGCACATTTCTGGAAAAGAGCCTTGATCTGTCAGCGTTCGCTTCCCCAGGGAGATGGCACAAGATACTGTGGCCAAGTTCTGCCTTTGGAAATTCTCATGGTGACACAGCCAGGCTATGTGCTCAGTGCAGTCTTTAATTCAGCTCCAAACTGTTGGCTCTCTGCCTTCAACAGCTAAGTCACCTTGCGGGCAAATTGTGAAGAACTCATTTGTGATTCCTTGTATCAATAATGAGGATCATGGAGCCCGAACTGGAGCCCAGCTGTTACAGCATTTAAAGTCCCTGGATTGAGCAAACATGGTATCCCAGTATCTAGAACAGTGCCTGGCATACAGAGAGTGAAGGGTAAATATTAGATGATACAGTGTATTATTACCTTCGTTCTTCAGAAGAGACTCAAAAAGTTTAGGCAACTTGCCCGAGATCGGAAAGCTGGTGAAAGACACCTCAGTGCTGCTAATTCGGTTCTCTGGACTCTAAGACAGTATCTCAGTCCCCTCTGCATCCTCTCCTTTTGTGTGGTCCCATTCCAATGAGCGTGTTCAGCCAAGAGCTGGGGATGGAACCACACGCAGCACCATGTGTGGGAAGGGAGCTAGTGCAGGCTGCTGCAGGCCCAGAGACACAAACACAGCACTGGCACAAATGATGGTCTGTCTCAGTCCCTCAGCCTTGAACTCAGGAGGTGGCTGGTTTTATAGATTCTGGGTATATAGGTCTCTTGAGTCATCTAGCTGAGGGCTCCTACGTCAAGGCGCATTGTGGGTAGGCACTTCCTAAGGACACTAGACTAAGATATAACACATGAAAAGTGTACTTTACCCAACTAAATTTGGGAAAGGCAACATACTGTACTTCCCTTAGGGTTTTACAAGGCAACTGATGTGCTGAAGACTAAGAAGTCCTACAGCAAACTAACCTATCTCCATTTTCCAACCCAGTGTTGCTCAAGCTTATTGGACTCAGAAAAGTATTTCCCTTCTTTATAATACATTTTGGGAGAACCTAATATTAGGTCTGTGGGGAAGGAAAACTTTTCCTTTTTTCCCTTCTAGGTTCTTCAGCTGGTTTAATTATTAAAATGACATAAGACAAAGTAACAGGAGAAAAATAAACACACTTTATATATACAGGAGCCCCATAAAGTATGAGACCCAAAGGCAGCCAAGCAATTGAGGATCATATAACATCATATGCTAAGGATTTAGGGACACAAAGGGAAGGAAGGCTACTCATACGAAGGCAGAGATGCTGTTTGGAAAACACAGTTTGCCCTGCTGGGAGGTAAGTTTCTTAGATAGAAAGATAGAAAGATAGTATCTTAGATAGAAAGATCTCTTAGATAGAAAGATATCTAAGTTTCTGAGATAGAAAGATAGAAAAGTAATGGTGCCATTCTGGTCCAGGCTCCCTTTTTGATATAAATTTAGGCAGTTGAAGGGAGGTAAAGGAATTTTCCTGAATCTGTTGGATTTTGATTGCCTTTAGCTCAAAATAATTCTTATGCCAAAGAGATAGATTTGGGGGTGACAAAATATGCTCCCATTGAGGTCAATTTTAGAAGCTCAGATCTAACCAAGAGCACGAGGTAGAGTCATCATTACCCCTCAGTGTTGCCACAATGACATGCAACTGACCGCAGGAAATTCACAGGCAGAGTCTTTTTCAATGGAAAACTATGGACGGCAAGAAAGTTTTGGTCTTAAGAGTTTCTCTCTTCCATTATTTCAAAGTACCAAGTCACGCATACCCAATACATTGCCAGATGAGGGCCTCTAGCAATGGGCACTTCCTAAATCTCCAGATGTTCCAGTTCCAGAAGCAGATCAGGTGAACTGCCCTGTCCACAAATTTATGAAAAGTCAAAAATAAAGCGATCACTAATAATTCCCTAAAATGCCACAGAACTAGAAAAGAAAGAGCAGTGAAGAGTTTAGAAAAGGAAATGCACAGGTTGGGTATTTCTGTTGGAAGCCTCTTCCCCTCGTACCCTGACCGTGCATGCGGCAGGACGCCCCTCTAACCTAAACTAGCAAAATAAAACAAAACAAACAAACAAACAAACAAACTCCA
Organism: Mustela erminea; assembly: GCF_009829155.1. Classification (NCBI taxonomy): domain Eukaryota; kingdom Metazoa; phylum Chordata; class Mammalia; order Carnivora; family Mustelidae; genus Mustela; species Mustela erminea. The sequence goes on from NC_045620.1 coordinate 56,098,433, forward strand.
TCACCAGATAAGATTCTAAAGCTACCTTCTCTCTTATCCCCCAAACCAAACAACTCCCCAGACCTCTGCATTTCCACTACCTCTTCTAGTTCAGAGCTTCCCTGTCTCTTACCTAGACTTTTCTGACACTCCTGGGCTCATGTCCCTCCTCGAGGCTCTGTCTGGTTTCACCCACCTTGCACCCTCTTGCAGAATAATTGTCCTGACCCTTGAAAGATCAAGTCACTTCCTGGCTCAAAAGCTTCAGTGACCCACCTCTACAATTTAAATTAAACCCTGAGACTCCTTTACTGACTGTCTTTGCCATTTCCAATGTGGGTTTTGAAATTCTGTTATCTCTGCCTCGCTCTTTCTGTTTCCACGTTAATGTGTCTAAATCACTCTGCGGTATAATGGCAAATATTTGTTTGGTCTTTGTCCCTAGTTCCTGGCACAGAGCCCTTAAAACCTTTGGGATTTCGTGAGTGCTAGGGATAAGGGGAGTGGCCCTTGCCATTAGGAGCAGCAACTGGAGTTTACGCTAATGAAGTGACCGTTGGAGGAAGGAGGCCCTCAGCCAAAGGAATCTACACTGTGGTTAGAAAGTTGGAACCTTCAGCTCCACCCCTTGACCTACCTCTAGGGAGGGGACAAGGACTGGATGATTTAATCACAACAGAAGATCCAATCAATTATGTTTATGTAATGGAACCCCCATAAAAACCCCTAAACAAGAGGGTTCAAGAATCCTCTAGGTTGAATATGTGGACATGCTGGGCGAGAGTGGTGTGACCAGAAAGGGTGTGGAAGCTCTGCTCCCTCCTCCCCCATACCCTGCCCTGTGCTTCAGTTCTATCTGGTTTCTCCTGAGTTGTATCCTTTATAATAAGCCAATAATAAGGGGCACCTGGGTGGTTCGGGGCTCCACAAAGGGCTCCACATTTTCAGTTAAGCGTCTGCCTTCAGCTCAGATCGTGATCCTGGGGTCCTGCTTCTCCCTCTCCCTCTGCCCCTCCGCCGCACTCATACTCCCTCTTGCTCTCCCTCTCTCTCATATAAATAAATAAAATCTTTTTTAAAAATAAGCCAATAATAATAAAGTGTTTCCTGAGTTCTGTGAGCCATTCTAGCAAATTCTTGAGCCTGAGGAGGGGATTGTGGGAACTCAAATTTATTGCCAGTTGATCAGAAGTCCTGGGACTTGTGACTGAACTCTGAAATGGCGTAGCTTTGTGAGACTGAACCCTTAACCTGTGGGGTCTGTGCTAACTCTAGGTCATTACTGTCAGAATTGAACTGAATTGGAGAACATCCAGTCGGTGTCAGAGAACTGGTTGGCGTTTGGAAACACCCCGCATGTGGTATCAGAAAACACCCTACAGACACTCTCGTCCTTCAGACCCGGCTTAGATTCTGGCCCTTCCATGAAGCCCTTCCAAATTGCGGTAGACAGAAGCAATCCCTTTCTTTTTCCTTTCTAAACACCAGCAGCACCTCATTCTGCCTGCCTTAGGACTCTTGCCACTTTCTTTTATCATTTTTATTTACCTTCAGATGTCATCTTGAGCACTGTACTCTCACAGCCTAGAATAGGGCTCTCCTTGCCTGCTTCTGTTCTTCCATTCCCCATAGTGCCATAAAACATCAACAACAACAAAAGAATAAATCTCAGTGAGATTCCAACATAGAAATACTTGTGTTTCTGTCAATATCCCTAAAATTACCCTAAAAGTCATAGCAGCTATTTCTTTGGAGATACTCACTGTGCTGGAAATAAAACCCAATTTTACAGGACGAAACTGTGTTCATTTTGACTGAAGACGCTCACAGGCGACAAGCACGAATGGATCCCTCAGGTGCCCTCCCTTAGGGCCTCATCCGGGATGAGAATAGCTCCTTTTTTTAAAAAATTTTAATTTAAATTCAATTAGCCAACATATAGTACATCATTAGTTTCAGATATAGTGATCAATAATTTATCAGTTGCATGTAACACCCAGTGCTATCCGACTTTGACAAGTACCGTGGGAAGGACTGAGCTGTACCAACGGCTCTACCTGCTCGGAGTCAGTAGACTGACCTTGGTATCTTCCCTGAGCAAACGTATTGGGTGACAATCCAGAGCTTCGCTGATGCCAAGGACAGTTTTTCCCACCCTCCTATTTCATCTGGGTTCTTACCAAGATTTCCCACCATCCAGAGCTTTTAAAAACACCCTGCTGATACACTTCAGCTGTGAGCCAGAAGCACACCAGGGTGCTGTGGGAGAAGCTCGGTGCAGAGTGGGAAGGAAAATGGCGCTCACCCCTGACTCGCTATGTTTCCCAGAAGAGCAACTTGGGCAAGATACTAAAACACCATTGCCTCGTCGACACATGAGAAGCCCAGCTCCGGACTGTACATTTTCCTGAGTGATCCTTGAAGTGTATTACTTGTCCTGGTTAGAAAGAAAAGGCCCTCAGTTCACCAAAGGAGGAATGGGGCATTCCAAATTCTGATGTGGTCAACTAAACCTCGAATCGGTCTTTTGCTCTCTTTTAAAAGCAGTTTCTCAAGTGACCAGAGCAGTTCTTGAGAACAGCTGGTGGAAGTTCCCACACAACCTGCACAGGCGCGCCTTTCTCCTTTTGTTAATGTTCTGTCAGGCGCGTTTGGCAGGAGGAAATGAGAATTTTCCCTTTGCCTGAGAAATGTCAATAGGTAAGAATTTCCCCCCCTTCATTAAAAGAAATGATGTTGCCTTATAAAAAGTTCTTATTTTTTTTTCTAGAACCAAGATGACCCTCTAAAAATCTGCAATTACATTTTGGTCATTTGCATTGTGCTTTTCAGGAGTATTCAAGTTTTTCTTTAGAAGACTATAGCATTTTCAACAAGTCAAGAGAAATCTATATTTTAAAGTTATAGTTTTGAGGTAAGCTTTAAATTTTAAAGTGAGTTTGAAAAATTCAGACCAGAGAAAAAGCAATGATATAAGCTCACCTTTATTTTTTATAATAATCTGTATCATCTTGCTATTTGAAGGACCTGGTCATACAGTGAAGTCATGCAAAAAGAGAATAATACAGTGGGATATATTTACATTTTTTCTGTTCATTCTGTATCACTTTAGAAACTGCTTTGAGCAAATTTTGTATCGTAAAATATTGGTAAATAATTGACTTGACAAGTTACAATCACCCTAACATCTAACTAGCATTGATTTTGCTCTCAGTTGGAGGTCGTCATGAATTTTGGTCTTGACCTGCTGAAAGTAGTAAATTTCTATCTTACCATTTTTCCTGTACTGCACAAATCAAGTTGATGGGCTTCACAGGCAGATGACCTACGAAATCAGGGAAGGTCGCATGCTCAGAATGCCCCCTGAGGACAGAATTCTCATGGATCCCGTCATGGGAGTTGAGCAAGACTCAAAGTAAGTGCAAGTTGGGTGTGCCTACCACTGACTGAGTGGGAGTGCTGAGAGCCCCCAGCAGCCGTGCTCTCTGTTTGAAACTGAACTTGCTTCCAATGCAGAATGAAGGCGATTAACATTCTCAGAAACATAACCAATAAGCCCGATCACATCCTTTCTTACTGTTGTCCAACTTACAGTGAAAATGACAGAGGAGGAAAAGACAACTTCTAGCTCCTCTTTTTTCTGGTCTTCAAAGATAGCATTGGTAGACTATCCATGTAGTAAAAAGTGAAATAAAACCCAGTAGAATTATGTTTGTACAGCGTTTATGTGGTTCTATTATGAAGAAAATATACATGTATGAGCTATGAAATCTGAATTGGATTATCTTGGAGATTTCAAATATGAGTTAAATCCTTATATTTCACTTAAAACCAGCATTGGATGGTATAAATATGAACAGTAAAATTCATGCTAATAATGTAATAATGTCATCTTCCTTTACCTACAATAACATATAGCAGATCATGTCGTGACAAGCTGAGGAGAGAGCACAGAAAAAAGGGAAAAGCTTTATTTTAATACTGTTCACTGTGCTTTTTTTACTGCTTTTTCAACAAAGGGCTCCACATTTTCATTTTATACTGGACCCCCACAAATTATGTAGCCAGCCTGCTCTAAGCCTCTTGGGCAGGAAAATCCATTCAAGTGATGGCTCCCAACAGCCTCTTTGCAGCAGAAAATGGGTTGATGCTGATCAGAAGGGAGTATTTGGTCCTTTAAAAGTTGCAGTTGCAGAATAACTAGGAGTCAGCCCAGAAAACAGAGTACTGTGGGGGCAGTGGGGATGGTGGGGGTGGGCAGTGGGCTCAAGTTCAGATCTAGTTCCTGATTGCTGGCCACGCTGACAGGACAAACTCTAATTCCTGTTCCCTCCCTGAGCACCCAGGACCTCGCTGCTTTCCTGCAGACAGCCCCCATGGTCTCCGGGCGTCGCCAAAGGAGAGTGTCCCTGTGATCCCACCATTCCCCCAGGGGCATCGGGCAAACTCTTCCTCACCAGCTGCGGCTCCCTCTCTGTCCCTGCCAGCTGTTCTTGAAGCTGCTTGGACAAGCCTCACTATTTGCTGTAACAGTTGTGTTTCTGTTGGAAATGAAAGACACGATAAGGGACAAGAGATTTGTTGGGTCTTGCTCCTGTGGTTCAAAGGACATTACGAGAACTCCGCGGGTCTCCATCCCCGATATTTGTCCTCCTCCAGGCTTCCCTGGCTCTTGACAGAATCCCCTGGACCCCCTCCAGAATGATTATGTCAAAGTGTCTAGAGGTAGCTCCCCCAAACTCTGCACTTTACCAAACTCCCTTGGAAATTCTCGGGCACACTGAAGTTTGGGAGGCTCTACCTTAGGGGCTCCTGGCCACTCTGAAGGCTTTGGCTGCCAGCTGTTCCAGTGGGACCAGCCTGGTCTCTCTTTCTTCCTCAGCATCCTTGGTAGATCCACCCAGGTGGAAACACGAGGTGAGCAGTGCCCTTCCGGGCTTTCGAGGATATGAGCTACAGCTCTGAATCATCAGCAAGTTATTGACCTCTCCGCATTTAGGTTTGGCTAAAGAATGTAGACACTCACTTCTTACATACCCAAAAACCAAACACTGGAGTTGTCTTCACTTCGAAAATACGTAACTCCAGAGGAGTGGCTCAGTGGCTCAGTGGGTTAAGCATCTGTTGATTTCAGTTCAGATTGTGATCTCAGGGTCATGATATCAAGCCCCACTTCAGGCTCTATGCTCAGTGGAGAGTCTGCTTGGGATTCTCTCTCTCAAATAAATAAATAAATCTTAACAAAAAATAAAATACATAACTCAAGAAAATCAAATGACTTTGTAATCATAACACGTTTGATTAAACAGTGTATTAAGGAAAGTCCAACATGGTGTCATAGTGTATCCCATGACTTCTGAGAGATCAGCTCTGTCCAACAGTCAGTGTACATGAATGTTATTTTGTTTTCTATCTTAGGGTGAAGGAGCAGATGTGCCTTTTGTTGTTGTTAGAAGAAAATGAAATTAACGGGCTGAAGCTAGAAGGGGCTGAAGACAGAGTTTGCTCTGAGTGGCCTGGGAAAAGGGCAACCCAAAGCACATCCTTCTGGGCTAAAATAATCTGTATGTTAAAGGCCTTCCCACACCCCAGCATGCTTTGAAACCTCTTTTTATTTTATTCGCACTCCCTGTCCAAGGCTTTGATCTTATGAAATCATCAAGTCTTTCCAGGAAGGAAATATGAATTCCTTTGTTTCCTTCTGCTCTCCAGGGATGGATCCCGCTGTTCTAGGCCCTTTACTTGTTGGCATTTTGCTGCTGTAATTTCCCAAACTTTCATTTCCTTCCATACTCTCCCGTAGGTCTTAGTCAAGTGAGACCCTGGAGAATATTCTCTATCTTTTCTATTAAGAGCAACAGGGATGGCCAAGAACTTAGGCCAGCTTCAGCCCCTAGCTTCTGAGCCTTGAGTCAGGCTGGGCTACCTTGCATGTGGTGGGACTTGAGAGCCCAGTCTTGAAGGTCAGGCTGCTGGGGTTGGCACCTCAGCTCCCCCTTCTTCCTGGTGTTCTCTTGAACAAACAACTGAAATGCTTGGGGCCTTATAGTTTTCCTTCCAAAAAGTAGGGGCAATTAGGATAACTTCCCACCCCATGGCTTCTTGTTGGCAGCGACCTCACTGCACAGGTGGCCCACTAAGCTTCAGAGGGGGCAGGGCTGGGCTAGGGACTGCGATGGGGTTAAGGGACTTCACCTTTAGTGCCTGGCACACGTAAGTGCTCCTTACTTAGTAGCTATTATTTTCAAATGCTAAGCACCTAGCAAAAGTGTCCAGCATAAATGGCACATTTTAAATGCTTTTTCTTTTAAAGATTTTATTTATTTATTTGACAGAGAGAGACACAATGAGAGAGGGAATACAGCAGGAGGAGTGGAAGAGGAAGAAGCAGACTTCCTGCAGAGCAGGGAGCCGAGTGCAGGTCTTGATCCCAGGACACTGGGATCATGACCTGAGCTGAAGGCAGACACTTAAAGACTGAGCCACCCAAGTGCCCCTTAAATGCTTTTTTACAAGTTTATTTATTTATTTATTTTAGTATTCTCCACACCCAGCATGGGGCTTGAATTCACAACCCCGAGATCAAGAGTCACACACTCCACCACCTGAGCCAGCCAGGAGCCCCATATATAGCGTATTGTAAATAAACATTATCTGTTTGTGTGAATGTATTATTTATATTTCAATGATATTTGGATATTGTTAATTTTTAGTATTAGCATTATTATTAGTTATTATTAAATACTTAAATTCATATTTGTTCCTCTAATTGAGGGTGAAAAAAGATAGGGTCCCTTGGCAAAGATGGAATAAGATAGACATGCTATGGAAAAGTGAGGAGGCTGTTTCTGTATAATTTTACATGCACTAGATTTTTTTTTTTTAACTGAGTCTGATATCTTTCATTCTCTTTTCTGGGTTTTTTCTCTGTTCTGAATAGTTTTATACAAATTTGTCTGATCTATTATTAAATACATTCATTAAATTTTTCATTTTAGTTATTGTCCCTTTTAGTTCAAATATTTCCATTTGATTCTATTTTATGGTTTCTCCTTGTCTATTTACAGTCTTCAGCCTGTCATCTAGTTTCATGACATTTTAATCATAGTTATTTTTAAATCCCTGTCAAGGTAACTCTGATATCTCGACCTCCTTTGGCTTCATAATTGTTGCCTGATTTTTTTAACTTTGTATTTGAAATAATTGTAGACCTAGAATTGCAAAGATAATATGGAAAATTCCTATATCTCCTTCAATGAACTTCCCCCAGTGTTAACAACTTGAATAACCAAGGTACAAGTTTCAGAGATCTTTTAGAGATTATTTATTTATTTATTTGACACAGAGAGAGAGACCAAGAGAAGGAACACAAGCAGGGGAGTGGGAAAGAGAGAAGCAGGCTTCCTGCTGGGCTGGGAGCCTGACTCAGGGCTCAATCCCAGGACCCTGGGATCATGACCTGAGCCGAAGGCAGACACTTAACAACTGAGCCATCCAGGCACCCCTGGTACAAGTTTCAATCTAAGAAATTAACATCAGCACAGTCCTGCTAACTAACTGATCGATCTCATCTGCATTCCCCATTTTTGTACTATTGGCTTTTTCTATCATAGGATCCAGTCTAGGATCCCCCACTGCATGTAGTCCTCATGTCTCCTGAGTTTCTTGCAGTCTGGGACAGCCCTTCAGTCTGCCCTCGTCTTTTGTGACCTTGACACTTTGAAATGCACCGGCCGAGCGTTTTATGGAGTTCCCCAGTTCGGGTTGGCCTGATGTTTCCTCATGATAAGACTGCAGCTTCTGGGGAGGAAGACCTCAGACGTGGTGTGCACTTCTCAAGATGTCATATTGGGGGTACACAATGGCAAAACATCTTATTGCCAATGACACTGAACCTTGATCATGTAGTTAAGGTGATGCATGCCAGGTTTTCCTACTGTAAAATTACTATTTCTTTTATCAAATTCTTATGTAAGTCCTGCATACACTGAAGGTGAGAAGAGTTAAGATCCATGTCATGGAGGGTATCAAAGAGTTTGTGAAGTATAGTAATTAATTAGTAACCACAGTTATTAGTAAATGTTTGGGGAGTAATACTTAAAGGCTATGTTACATCCTGCTTTTCCTTAAAATTTTGTCCGCTAATTTTCGCATTCACTGGGGAACTTGCCTACAAGCAACTATTACTATGGTATTCTGGTGGTGACTTTCTATTTCTCTTACTCCTTCTACATTTATTGGTTATCAATTAATAATAATTATTTTAATCAATTATTATATTATTTAGATTTTATATCATGTAAATAATATATAGTGTATTATTTATATTACTAATTATTTTTTTGTATTAATTGTTTATTATTTATTAATCTTCTTTAAGGAAGAATTGTCCTTTATGCCCACTTATTTAATAACATATTGATATCAATATGGACTTAGAGATATTTATTTTATTCTTTGCATATAATCTGATACTTTATTTATTTTTTAATAAAAATTTTGTTTATTTATTTGACAGAGAAAGAGAGACAGTGAGAGAGGGAACACAAGCAGGGGGAGTGGGAGAGGGAGAAGTAGGCTTCTGCTAAGCAGGGAGCCTGATGTGGGGCTCAATCCCTGAACAGAAGACAAACACTTAACAACTGAGCCACCCAGGTACCCCGTACTGATGGGGTATGATCCAGTACTTTAAAGCTTTATTTTGTCCCTCAAATTATTCCAGTTTGTTCCTCCTTCTCCCCCTCCCTCACCCCCTGCCTCCTTTCTCCTCCTCATGCTCCTCCTCCTACCTCTTCTTCCTCCGTGTATTGTCTATGTCCCAACCCTGGAGTCAACCAGTACTCTAAGGAGCCCCATTTCTCTTGTTGGAGATGGTGAGCCAGGACCAAGACATGGCCCTAGCTGTGCTGTTGCTACTGGGGTGTCGCTGCTTCTATGCCATACAGAATACAAAATATCGATGCAAGAAGTTGAAGAAGACCTATGTAAAAACAGTGATATATATAATGCCATCAATGGGAGAACTCGATACTATCAAGATATAATCTCTTGATTTTCTCCCAAATTGTCAACTTGATCTGTATAGATTCCACACAGTCCCAACCAATATCCCAGCAGTTTTTTTTTCTTAATAGAAATTGACAAGCTAATTCTAAAATTATATCAAAATATAGAAGACTCATGACAGCAAGAGTTTCAGTAAACGAGACTGTAAAATATGTGTATGGATAGACATACAGGTCAATGTATCAAAATAGAGTTTAGGGGCAGAAATAGAGATCCATATAGAGATCAATAGAGAGAGAGGTAGAGCGAATAGGTTTTAGACAACGGTATAAGGCAATTCAATGAGGGGAAAGAGTCTCTTTCAAGAACTGGTGCTAGAACAGTGGACACCCATATGGAAAAATGATTACTCTGGCTGTAGAGTAGATTAAAGATCACAGGAGGTCAAGAGTAAATGAGGGAGGGGAGCCCGGCTGGCCCAGCTGGAAGAGCACATAACTCTTGATCTCCAGGCTGTGAGTACCAGCTCCACACTGGGTGTAGAGGTTACTTAAAAATAAAACCTTAAGAAAAGAAAAGAGTAGATGAGGGAACATCAGCTAGGAGAAATGATGGTGGCTTTGCTCTTAGTTAATCTAGTAATGTCACTTCTGGGAATTTACTTTGTATATATGGAAAAATTGGCAATGACCTAATAACAGCCTAGTTCAATTGCAGTTTATTTCTTAATAGGATGACATGCAACATTCAAGCACTAAAGAAGCTCTTTGTGGAATGAGCATCAAATAAATTCTTTAATTAAAATAAACCAAGATGCATGGTGGAGTAATTGGATATGTTATACTCACTGGAAGGACACATAGGGACCAGGAAGCATGACTTGCATGGGGGACAGTTATAGGTCGGCTAGAGGACTCGGGGGAAGGAGATTTTTCAGTGCATACTGTTCTATACCTTCTGATTTGAGGTCTTCTATCTTTGTATTACTAATTGAAATATATGCTAAAAATTAAAAACCAAGAAATGATAAGACTGGGGCACCTGGCTAGGTCACTCAATTAAGCATCTGACTTCAGCTCAAGTCAAGACCTCAGGGTCTTGGGCTCCGTGGTCAGCGGGGAGTCTGTTTGCCCCTCTCCGTCTCCTTCCACTCCTTCCTCCGCTCATGGTCTCTCTGTCTCTCTCTCAAATAAATAAATAAATAAATAAATAAATAAAGGAAGAAATTATAGGACTAGGGTGATGGTCATGAGACTGGAGAGGAAAGAGTCAACTGTGAATTACAGTGAACAGATATGGACTCGAACGGAACGCATGGCTGTGAGAGAGGGTGGGGTCCCAGGAAGCCTGCTCGTTTCTTGGCTTGTGCCACTTCCTGATGAAATAGAAACACAGGCTTGGCCTGTAAGGAGTGGGGAGGGGCTGCGGTGGCAGTGGGAGGGGAGGGGCACCAAGGGGAGGAAAAACCATGAACAAGGTTTTGAGGACGTTGAGTTTGCAAAATCCAGGAGGTGATGCTGAGTAGGCAGTCTGATGTTTGGGTGGCTCTGGAGCTCAGGGCAGGCCTGGGCTGGAGAAGGAAAGCAAAGCTTCCACGTGAATAGGGAAAAACTGCTGCTGGGGTGTGAATGCAATGATCTATGGCCACAGGGAATACAGTCTTGGCTGGAAGGATTTTGTCTGAGAAAGAAATTTAAATTAAGCAGATCAAAAGCTGGCGTCAGCCATTAAGCACACATAAACAAAAATTCAATTGAAAATGTCCATAGCCGGGAGCATGGGTGGCTCCTCAGTTAAGCTCCCGACTCTTGGTTTTGGCTCAGGTGTCATCTCAGGCTCAGCAGGGACACTGCTGGAGATTCTCTTTCTTTATTCTCCTTCCCCTAACCCCCCCACCCCCAGCTCTCTTTCTCTCAAAACAAAACAAAATAAAATAAAGGTCCATAGACATTTGCTTTATCTATGCTAGCTCACGGTGTAATGGCCAAGAGGGACGAATGCTGAAATGTGCATTTAGGACAAACTGAATGAAGCAAGTTGCCCTAGAAAGTTGGGCAATGCCTTAGGAATGATGAAAACTAAAACAGCTACGTTGAGAACATTGTATCAAAATTTTGAGGCTCCGGAGACCATAGTTACATATTAATGGCTATCCGTTAATGAGTGAATGTGATCGGAGCCCTTCTCACTTGCGTGTGAGGGAGAAAAGGTCTTCCTGTCCCTATCAGGACGTGGTACACGCACCAAGGAGTGTGGGTTGACTTCAAAGGACATTTAAGGGGGGACTCGGGCACCCCAAACCTCAACTCAGCTATGGTCGAAGAGACGAAGACGACCGCCCTGTACCTTCGAATGAGCCGCGGTCAGTGAAGTCGGGGTGTGGCCGGAGGTGACAGTCGCGCGCCCTACGCTTCATGTAGATGAGATTCTAGGGACTTTCCCGGGGCTCCCGCCTATCTCACTCGCTGCTGGCCGCTTGATTTCACGGGCGGGCCTTCTTGGGGGACTTCTTGGCTGTGTCATTCCCAAGACTGGCTCCACCTGGGCGCACAAGGAGGGCTTCCACTTCGGGGGTGGAAACCGGCTTCCCTCGCGCGCGTTCCCGGAGGCGGTTCCCCTCTGCATCCTTGCGCCTCTCCCCACAGAGGTCTCCTCCCCTTGGAAGGGAATCTTCTCCTCCCGGGTGCTTTCCCCTGGGGGAAAGAGGGTCAGCGCCGTGGTTTCCCGACGGTTTCCACGCATCTGGATATCGCTTTGTTGGAACGGCGGGGCCAGGTTTTTCCTGAAGAGAGAGGGTTGGGCATCAGAGAGGGTGTCCGGTGAGTGCATTCCCCTCACACATACCCCCTGGTTCGTGAACAAATGCCTTGTTAGGGAGGCAACAGCACCACTGCAAAGAGCTTTCCTCCGTAGCTCTGCTTTGCTTTGGGGGAACTGGGGAGTAGAGAAGTAAACCTCATTGAGCATCACTAACGTGCCCATGCAACCCAAACATTCGTATTTATTATAGACTTCCAGTGGAATCATTTGCTGTTTTCTACACATTTAACCACTTTTTTTAAAAAGCTCAACTCTTCCGATAAAAGTCATTTTCCAAGATAGACAAATCACCTAATTTCATCTCTCCTCCATGGTATTGCCATAAGTTTAAGCAAAGAAGCCAAGACACACAGAACTTGAGAACTACCTGAGTTGCTACTCCGCCCATTTTTGCACTGACGTGTGTGGTAATAGTACTGAAGTGCCCATTTCTGGCACATTTTCCGGAGAAAATGTGTGTGTACCTTCCCGAGACGACCGGGAGATGGCGCCCACGTCAACGCGGGGAATCCGCCTCCCGCAAGACGGCGGCGGAGTCTCCGCCCGAACCCCAGCCAGGCGCGAGAGAATGAGGGAGAAACAGAATGCAAGCGTTTCATGGGATGGGAGGGCTCCCGGACAGCATTCTCAGGATGCCCTCTACGTGCCTGGGGAGACCGCAAGAAAAAGAAGAAAAGCCAAAGAGGGAGAGGCGGAGAGCTAAGGAAAGGAGTCGATGGGATCATTTCAGGTGCATCCTGCTCAGGGGCTGTGCCCGCGGCTTCCCAAGGTTGATCCGCTCAGCATCGGGCAGACGCGGGGCACAGGCGGGGTCTGCACGGGGCGTCCGACGCAGAGCTCTCTGAGGTCGCACGAGCTGCCCAGAGCTGCTCGCAGCTCTGAAGAATTCACAAAGACAGGATTCGAAGTCTGTTCTGCCCGGTGCCACCGTCCATTCACTGAAAGACATGGCGTGTGGCTTCAGAATGAGGACGGAGAGGGGCCCATCTAGCATATTCTTGGATACTCCATAAGGGAAGCTTGGAACGAGAGAATAAAAAATTAATGCCTGTGTCATATTTTTAGTAGTATTTCACATCAGGCATAGTAAATATAAAATGTCCCAGCTCATGAGGAGTTAGTTAACTGCCTCATTTAGCAATGAAGTGTACCTAGAAGAGAAGGTGGAACATGCATGGCTACAGGAAATACAATTTAGATGCTAAGAGAAGAGAGGAGGGGCTGGGATCTATGTCAAAACTCTCAGTGCCCCCAAGAAGCAGTGTTTTGCTAATTAAGCACAAGTTTCAGTGACTTTCCTAGAGGCGGAGGAGAAAAGCCCACACAACCTTTGCAAATGCAAGGGGGGGCTCCATTCTCCCAGCCGCAGTCCTCCCGATGGTCTCAAGTGGGCTCCGTTTAGTTGGATGTCTTCAACTGAAGAATCTGAGGTTTGTGAATGAATCCGAGATGAGGTGTATTTTGCTATTGGTCAGTTGCAACCAAATCTATCCGTACCTTATCTTAGAATTTACCTTCTATAACAAACAATGGTTACTGAGTGTCCACACTGTGCCTGGCCCTGCTCTAGTCACTTTCTCAGGACCCTCCCTTTCCTCACTGACCACACAGAAGCAGAGGCTCTGGGTCTTGCCATCTTGGATCCCTGAAGCCAGACTTCCAGCTGGGTGCTGAGTTCCTGAACCTCAAGGGACATGCCTTTTCATGTATCCCCTGTGATTTCATCTGTCTCATTTGTGGGTGTGACGACTGAATGAGTCACGATTTTAAGGGCAGAACTTACAGGTCTGGGCTTCCAAGAACTTTAACTGATGTAGAATAACCTGGAAGCAAGTCATGTAAGTATAAAGGAAAATTTCTTCCCTGATGGTCCCTTTATGGTATGTGATTCTGTCCCTGTTGTCCACCCTCTTTTCAAAGTACATTGGTTGGGCCTTGTCGTACATAAGTGAAGTCATGGGACCTAGGGTCACAGGCCTAGGGCTTGGCCATTGGATGTCTAGGCTCCAGTCTCTTCAGATGGCTGGAGAGGAGAACATGGACCATCAGGCACTTTGGAGTTAGAGAGACAGGAACTGGTGTTGTGCAGGGTGGGACAGCTGAAGGGACGAGGGTGGCTTCCAGCCTGTACACCACTGTGGATGGTAGCAAGTCAGTAAATGCAGCCTGAGGCAGATTCCACCGTCTAGAATGCCATGTCAATACATAGCTCTTCCTCTGTAAGTATTTCAGCCACAGACAGACTGAATTGTAACAACATCTTCCGTCTCTAGTCAGTTTTGCTTTAGGAGATGTCTACGTCCTAAGGACTCTTTGTACCTGCTTTCTGCAATGTGGGGTGAGAAGCAGCCCAACTGAAACGCTTCCTAGGCGGGGCTGCCGCATATAATGGTGGGGGGGGGGATGTTTGGCAACACCCAGCACACTCTGACAAATGTCTTCCTTGATCCAGAAGGCAGAGATGCCAGAACATCAAAACAAACAAACAAAAAGCAAAACAGAAATTGGTCCAGGATACAGCAGAGCTCTGGTAGCGAAGGCTCATGCTACTTGCTCTGTTTCTAGGTGTGAATTAAAAAATGGCTTCCTGGGGCGCCTGGGTGGCTCAGTCAGTTAAGCATCTGCCTTCTGCTCAGGTCACGATCCTGGAGTTGAGCCCCACAGCAGGCTCCCTGCTCAGCGGGCAGTCTGCTTCTGCCTCCTCCCTGCTTCCGCTCCCCTGCTCCTTCTCTCTCTCTCTCTCTCAGATAAATAAAACCTTCATAAAAAGGTGGGGAGAAGAAATGACTTCTCCCCCACCTCAGTTGTCAGCACACTATGGAAGTGTGTCATTGAGACCATCCCCAGGAGGCCGAGCCACGACAGTTTCCTGGACTCCTGCCAGGCCGCTGACATGTTGCCAAGCTCAGAGGCTGCTCCGTCTGCTCTTCTCCAGCTGATGTCAGAGCCCTGACATCTGGATTGGCTTATTGACCCACTTATTCATTCACTCACTAATTAAATATTAACGGAGGCCACTGTAGCCAAGGTGTGATAGACCCCGCATTAAATTCTCAAGGAGAAGTAACTTGCAGGGAGACTGTCATCAAAACCAGACTTCATCACTGCATGAAAGTGAAATTGAATTGTAAACACCTAGGATGAAAGCGGGAAAAGCCGGAGAGTCATCCGACTCACTCAGTCACCATAGTAGAGTGCCATCACGCTGGAAGGTGCAGCATTTCCATTTCCTAGTTGGTCGCCGCGGAGGGCCATTACCTGGTTGTTGGATCAGCAGGCTCACCTCCGCAGTGGCTCATTTCCTGTTAAGCTCATTTCTCTTGGGAATGTCGTTTTAAATCAGAATCTATATGCAAAGGAAATAAAAAGTATATAGCCAAAATGCATAAATTGAATAAGCTGAGATAATATTTTCCCTTAATTACCTCCATTTTATGAAAGAGTCGCTTGTTTAAACAGATGCATCATTAGAAAACGAATTCACTTCTTCCTCCGGATGTGCCCAGACTCTGGACCAGGCAGGAGGAGAGACATGCCCTCGGACTTCAGAGAGTAAGACACAGACGGACTATGAGAAACCAAGCACTGAACCGCTGGGGCTTCAGGAGCCATCAGTACCTACACTATGGTCTTGTTCTGTCTGACTAGATTTTTTTCCCAGGCGATGTTAAGGACTTCTAAAGCCTTCTATACCCAGGAATTATACAGCCCACCTTATGTCAGATGCATTCTTCAAATTGCAGAAGATGAATCTACTCCAGCAGCTGGAGGTTCATTATAAAATTATGTTTCTCGTCCCCCAGGCCAAAGAGAAGAGAGGAGAGGCGGGGAGCTGGAACAGGAGACCAACACGCTTGCTGTTCCCTTTCTCTTCTACATTCCACCTGGACGGCCCCTGAACTTCAGAATGACTCGGCAGAGTGGTGCATTTGGAAGTGCCAAGTGCGAGACAATGCTGTGTTTGACCTCTCCACAGAGGAATGATTTTAGATTCACCTATGCTTATGATGTCATTGGAGAGTGCAAGGAAAGGGGGACCCAGTCAGTCCCTAGTTATGCACGCCTGACAGATGAAGGTGTGTCTTTGATTTTGGTCTTGGTGTTGCCATCTGTGAAGCCAATCTTCAGTAATTATCTGCCCCTTCTGTAACGTCAGTCAGCTGCCACGTGACAACAAGCTCAAAGGACCCAGGGACCCTTCACTATAGAATTTAGGACTTTCCCCAGTTTTTTGGTGTGTTCCACTTTGTGTCAGGAAGCCATTTTTTTAATGAAAATATTTAATGAAAATATTTCGGCTCAGGTCATGGTCCCAGGGTCCTGGGATCAAGCCCCGAATCGGGCTCGCTGTTCAGCAGGGAGCCTGCTTCCCCCTCTCTTTCTCCCCACTGTTCCCCCTGCTTGTGCTCTCTCATGCTCTCTGCCAGATAGATAAATAAAATCTTTAAAAAATATTTTTTATCGTTTACATAATGTTTTTCTTGGAACTTTCATAAGTCAAATTGAAAACAGCTAAGATTTTACATAGCTATGTGTATGGGTGTGTATATGTGTTTGCTTTTTGAGTATGTTTATGTATTAACATGCTTCATCACACACCTATGACCCAGCACACTGACTGTAACCCTACCAGACAGAATCAATGTTGTGTGATGGTTCAGTGCAGGAATCAGCAAACTTTTCTCTCTAAGGAACGAGATTCTAACCACTTTACCTTTATGTGCTATAAATCTGTGTCCCAATGACGCAGTTTTGTCACGTACTACAAAGGCAGCCAAAGACTGTATATAAAGGAAAAGGTGTGTTCCAATAAAACTTTACAACACTGATAAGGGAACTTCATAGAATATTTATAAAACGTATTCTTTCTTTGGTTTGTCCCCCAACTCTTTACAAACGGGAGAACCCCCCTTGCAAGAGGACATACAAAAACAAGAGCATGCCAGATTTGATTTATGAACCATAGTCTGCTGACCTGGGGTTTAAAGTTGAGGTACAAGTTGTTAAATATAATTTCACTAGCGCTCTCAAGTCCTGCAATGTAACACTTCTAAAGGGCACTGGAACCAAGGGCTTAGTTACTCTTTTTGTAGGTCAAGAAGGCACCCCGAGATTTATTTTTATTCACTAGTCCCCTGCCTCCCCCTGGCCAGGGACAAGATGGTGCTGGAGTTCCCGGGCTCACCGAAGGTCACCCAGTCTCCTTAAGGTCCTGGAGTCTCTCAGCCCAGATCTCTTCAGGTTGGGCTGCTCAGGCCATGTTGTTTCTCTCCAGGGAGGCACTAAACTGCCAAGCCCGCTCTGTCCTCACTTAGCCACACTTTTCTCCTTATCCCTCAGAGAGTCTCCAGGTGATGCTAGGAATGGACGTGGAAGCTTCGTCCAAGTTCAGCCATGTCCGGGGTTTAACAACATGACCACTTCCATTATTAGAAATGCCAGATCCTTGGTCCCTCCCCCAGGACGGCCTGACCATCTCCTAGACGGTCGTTGTCCACTGTATCAGTCAGGGATCTCCCAAGAAACAGAACCTATGGGAGACATATAAAAAGAGATTTATTTTAAGGAACTGGCTCATGCAACTGTGGGGACTGGCAAGTCTGAAATTTGTACAGTAAACCAGCAGGCTGGAAACATACTCAGGATTTCTGCTTACAATCTGGAGGCAGATTTCCTTCTTCACCAAAAACAAACAAACAAACAAAAAACAAAACTGCCTCAGTTTTTGTCCTTAAGGCCTTCCACTGATTACGCGAGGCCCACCCTGATTACCTCTAGAGGGTAATCTGCTTTAATCAGTCCACTGATCAGAGAGGTTTTTTAAAGATTTTATTTTTTATTTATTTTATTTTGAGAGGGAGAGAGAGCATGAGGGAGTGGGGGAGGGGCAGACGGAGAGAGAGAATCTCAGGCAGACTCTGTGCTGAGTGTAGAGCTGGGGGGTGGGGCGGGGGAGGGGGCTCAATCTTGTGACCCTGAGATTAGGACCTGAACCGAAACCAAAAGTCGGACTCTTCACCGACGGGGCCATCCAGGAGCCCCTCAACCAAGTACAGATGTCAACCACATCTATAAAACACCTCCACGGAGACCCCTAGATTAGTATTTGAACAAGCAGCTGGACACCACATCCCAGGCAAGTTACACATAAAATGAACCACCGCCCCTGTTGTGGACTGAACCTGTCCTCCTCCCAAATTCACGTGTTGCAACCCAAACCCAGATGTAACAGTAGTAGGAGGTGGGGACTTGGGGGAGGTGATTAGGTCATGGGGGTGGAGCCCCCCAAGAATGGGATCAATGCCCTCATAAGAAGAGCCATGAGAGAAAGGATTTCTCTCCCAGCTGTGTGGGTGTGCCACAAGAAGCCAGCCATCAGCAAGCCAGGCAGCAGGTCTCACCGGACACCAGGTCCGCCAGCTCCCTGATCTTGGACAATCCAGCCTCCAGAACCACGAAATGTGACGAACGCCGGCTTGTTGTTTAAGCCCCTGGAGAAATGAGGAAATGTTACTTGATAAATGTGTTGAATGAATACAAAAAACAATCGAGGGATATCCAGCTAACTTGTCCCTTCAGCTCTACATCCCAGTGACCCTGTCATGCTCTTGCAGAAGCCACATGTGCTATACAATTTAATTATGCAAATAAGTAAAACAGCATGCCATCCCCTAGGAGTAACACTCACATAGGTCAGGACCAGCGAGGCGCTCCGACCCGGATAGGGCTCACTTGTAGTATGTTCTGTGCTGGGTGCACCTCTAGTCGAGGGGACTCTTGGACTATGGAAGGACCAGAGCTGAGTGGCTTTCATCAGATCTGTCCATTTCTGTGAGCATCAGTTGTTTCAGGTGAAAAGGTATATAGAGCTGTGCCTTGCTTTCCAGAGTGTATCTGCCTGGGTCCAATCCGGACACAGGACCGACCACATGGCAACTTAAACTGGAAGGAATCGTTAAGTTAAGCTGTGATTCTAGAAAATGTATATGTAGAGAGATTTCTTGATAGTTCCACGGTGCTGCAGGAGAGTGCCCAAGGAAGGGTGAACTTGGACAGGGGGTCCCCACCCCAAGTGGGGTACAGATCTCCTGGGGGGGAGGTAGGAATGGTGGAGCAGTGGGCAGGGTTGCCCAGGGAGGAGCAGGAGCACAGTGCCTGGATAATCAGGGAAGAACAGCCAGTGAGCAGATTCACAGGCTTGCAGGCAAGGAGGTGCTTCTGTGGGTGGGAGGCCAGAGCCCCCAGCATCAAGAGGGGTCAGCAGGCCAGGTGGGGCTCCAAGGTCACGTTCTGGGCATGCGGCTGGGACGGAGCATCACCATTGTTCTTACAGGTTGGTCACCGCCATGAGTGCAGCCCCTGAGACCAGCAAGAGAAGCCCCTTCCTCTGTATCGTCCCTCCTGAGCCCTTCGTAAAAAAGATGAATGTGGCACTCACTATAAGGAGAGATACTTAATGGGATTCTTCCCATGGTCGCAGTGCAGCCTCTCTTGCTGAGAGGCAAGCCGCTGATCACTAATACCCAGGGGAATGCGGGAGGCGGAGGAGATGAGCCCCAAGCCCTTGCTCTGATCCTCAGGGTGCTCCCACTTAGCTGTGACTTCTCTCAAATCAGCTCCACTTCCTGCACCTGAGGGCTCCGTGGCCAAGCCTAACTCTCTCCAGTTACAGTAAATGCCACTTGGTTAGTTTCTGGAGGTCTGAAGAATATCTTCCAGAAACCCGCATGAGGCCAGAAGACTGAGGGGAGCTTGAGGCCAGCCCCCAAGTCACACTGCTGCTCCCTGCCAAACAGACTCCCTCTGTTGACCCTGCCCGCCCTGCCGGGCTCTCGGGTTTAAGATACCCTCAGACCACAGTGTGCGCGGAGCAAGGGACAAGAGGAGCTCATAGTTTCCTAGGTCATTACCTTCCCCACCTCTACCAGTCTGCTAGGACTGCCAGGACAAAAAAGCACAAAGCAGGTGCCTTCAACCACAGAAATATACTGTCTCCCTGTTCTGGAAGCTGGAAGAGTGGGCAGGGTTGGTTCCTTCTGAGGCTGGGAGGGCGAGTCCGTTCCTGCCGCTCCCCCAGGTCCTGGTGGTTTGTTGGGAATTTTTGAACATGTCTTGGCTGGTAGACATCCCCCGATCTCTGCCTCCACACTCATGTGGTGTCCTCTCCATGCGCCTGTTTGAGTCCAAAGTTCTTCTTTTTATAAGGAAACCAGTCACATTGGCTTAGCGGCCCAGCCTGCTCCGGGGTGACATCATCTTCATTGAACTAGAAATTACCTTTGCTGCCGGCAGGCATGTGGGGTAAGTCATACTACTTCATCTCTCAGGGATTAATTGGATTCATATTTGTACTTGCTGAAAGCTCAGATCTAGTTCAGGATCATGATGTTCCCCAGTGTGTAACCTTTCAAGGGTTCTGCTCGAAAACCCGAAGTGTGTAGTAGGCTTTCTCCCTGGGTGGATCCTGACCTGACTCTCGCCCTCCCAGCGTTCAGACAGACCCATGACTTTCCCCTTGAGAGTGGGCCACCAGGTGTCTTGAGGGGAGAAAGCAGAGTTCATTGTCAGTCCTACCTTTCAGGACATGTCTTTGGCCTGGGCGAGCAGCTTCTCAAGTTCCTGCTGCCTGGTAATTAAGTATCATCTTCAAACTTATTTTTGGTAAACCCAGCTTTTTCTATTTCTAGCATTAGAGGGTTCTAGTGGGTGGGTTGCCTGCAAAAACTGCCCCAAATGGGATTTTCCAAAAATCTGCACTTTAGAATGCTATTTCTGAAGTTATACAGAAAGAAGCATCTATTTCTTTTTTTACAACATGCTCAATGTAAGATGTTGCATTTAAATAAAAAAGCATTTTTTAACAAGAAAAGTGAAGGTTTCATCAAACCTGAAGAATAGAATAGAATACTGTTTACTTTTGAGTTGATACTATTTTTTTAAATGCCAGCATAGTTAAGATACAGTGTAATATTAGTTTCAGGTGAGCAAGTCAATGATTCAACACTTTCATACCTCATCTTGTGCTCCTCAAGACGAGTATGCTGCTCCCCTCCAGTAACTACCGATTTGTTCTCTGTAGTTAAGAGTCTGTTTCTCGATTTGTGTGTGTGTGTCTCTCTCTCTTTTTTTCACTTTGTTCATTTGCTGTGAGTTGATACTACTTAGCTAAGTCTCTGTAAACCTATTATTTATCCTCTAAACTGAGATTTCTCTGACAGTGAGTGGGGCATTAACTATGCAGGACACCAGTAAACAGGTTTAAACTACGATTTCCCTGGGGTGGGGGGGAATGAAATGCATGATCACCTGACCTGTAGCCAACAATTTTAAGAATTACAGCAGAACTTCAGTTGCAGAAACAAAAACTCTAACTGTAATCTGCTTTAAGTCTATCCTAGTAATGATTCACCACGAGAAAAGAACTACTGATTTCTCTTCCTCTTGATATGAGATGGGTACTTCTAGTGAAAAAAAAAAAAAAAGTTAGGAAAAATCTTTCTGTGTTCTCAGATTCCATACAATGACAAAATAGATTTTAAAGAAACTTCAATTGTTAAAATTAAATTTAGTTTACAGATTGACTGACTGGGGTGGGTAAAAACACGTTGTTTTTCAGAATTCGGGAAATGTGCAAGCAGGTACTAATCCAGAAGCTAAATATATATCAGAAAGTAAACTCCTACTGTCTGAATTAATTTCCTTGAATTCAATTCTCTATTTTACAAATTTACCTCTAGTGTTGGAGCAATTGGGGGTAATTTCACCATTACGTTGTTTCATTTGGAGGGAAAGTGTCATGCTTAACTTCATTTATTTTTAAAGAATTATTTCCAAGAAAAGGGAAATATTTCAAATAAATATTTCCTAACAGTGTCACTGGAACTCTGCATGGTATTAATAAGGTTCACGAGAATGGGATTCTAGATAAAGAGGTTCATATGTATGAGAAACCACATACAATTTATATGTTGTTGCTCTGTCATTTGTTCAATCTGGGCATGTGGTAAACAACATTGAATATAGGATTTTAGGAAGTGATTTTGTTTCTCAGCTTGGGGCCTTGGTACCATCTGGATCAAGGTCATCTGAGGGTTTTATTAAAAGTGAAAGACTCGGAGGCCCCATCTCAGACCTACTCACCCTCAGGAAGGCCTGGCCAGGGAATCTGCATTTGTAACTGGCTCTTGACTGATCACCCTTCCTATGAAGTTTGAGAACCCCTATGGTGGCAGCCACAAAGGAGGGGACCGGATCTGGGACGAGCCCAATAAGGGTGACCTGGGGCCCCCATCAAGACAGTGGGAGAATTTCTTCTGGGTTACGTCCCCAGAATGAGGATAGATTTCCCTTGTCTCCCCTTCAAGCTTCTGTTTTTATTCTTTTGGTGTCTTACTTGCTCCTGGCCCCTGACCATTCCCTGCTGATTTTCCCTGCTCACTTTCTGCTCTCCTTTTCAGGTTTGACTCTACATCTGGTGGCCACCTGTTTCCAGTCCAACCCATTTCTGCCCCGTGGCTTCGGGTTTCTGGTTACCCGGGACAGGATGGCTGGCCAGCTTCCCGAGCAGGGCAGGGACGTAGGAATTCAAACCCCGTGTGCTGCAGACGAGGAAAGTACTATCCCCGGGGGCCACGTAGAGTGGGCCCAAATCTCATTTAACCGCGAGGTTATCTCTGAGTTGTAGACAGTGAGGTCATTAATGTTGGTCCCGAGGCAGCTGAGTCACTCAAGGAAGACCCAAGTGCATTCACTGTAGGCACTACATGAGTAATTCTTTTAGAAACATTCCCATGAACAATTTTTGGGAAATCTGGAACAGGCTTCAGCTACCTGGTGAAACCACTCGGCTGGAAGATCACCAGGTCATGACGATCCTTCATAAATGAAGAATGACCAGATAAGGGGTTACTTTTTGTTTTAAGGAAAAAGAAGTTGCAATCACGCATTTGTACACTAGATGGCACAGTTGATTTTCGTTTGGCTTCATTCAATCGTTTGTTTACTGTAGGCGCTACACCCAGTTGGGGGCGGGGGGTTGAAATCACCACCCAGAGATCAGAAGTCCCATGCATGCTCTACCAACTGAGTCAGCCAAGCACCCAGATTTGGCTTTTTTTTTTTTAAAAGCTGACTTTGCAAAAATACCTGCCTTGCCCATTTGGGATCCGTAGCCTACCAGCAGATCTGTATGGGGTTCATATAATTTGGGTAACACCTTTTCTTGCAAGGGCATAGCGCACTAGCATGACTTTATCCTAAACCTTTTTCTGGAGAGGTGGAATTCCAAGCATTCTGTGTAATGTGGTTAGCTCAGACCTATTCTGTCAAAGGAAAAACTGTGTTCAAATGACACCTGTGGTTACTATCAAATGGACATTGTTTCTCATGTAATTTTGAAGTTTTTATACACAACTAAATCTATTGGCCAAGCATGCCAATAGTTTCTAGAACCTCAATTATATGGTACTCCAAATGCATTAATATCTATCTATGTCTACCACTCTTAATAATTATAAGGAACTAATTTGTACACTTGCTCCTTCTTTTGTGTGCTGTTTATGGCCATCATTTTATTTTTTCCCTATTAAAGTCGAAGAGCAAAAACAGAAATTCCTTTTGAACAGCTAGTGTAACATTCAACATGCCTTCTATAATAAAATAGACCTTCTCTCTAGTTCCAACAGCAAATGACTATTCAGCAGACACAAATATCCATGTAGGACACACGACAGTACACATCTCAGAATTTAGCCCTAAATTTCACAAGTGTAATGATCTCCCAACTTTGGGACTGTGAAATGTTTTAGTTCACGTCTCGTATGTTGCTCCTCATACCACCTGTGAACGGGTCCTAGCATTGCTCACAAGTACAACAACGGAATAATGTGTTCCCCCCCACATGCCTGAAAAGCAAGTGTGACTCTGAGCTCACCCAAACTGGAACTAATCTGGTGAACACAAACCCGGGGAATCCCTGAGAGACTGTTTTCTCTGACTTGACACCGGCGTCAGACTCGCTCTTCTTTCCAGGGCCCGTCCTTTATTGTCAGTCAAGAATTAAAGATTTTTATTTAAAGACAAACTATAGTTTCATGGGTGTGTGTGGGGTGTGAATGCCTGACTCTTCCGGTAGGTAACGCTGTGTGACTTGCACGCTGACTTTTTCCCTGTGATGTTTAAACCAGTGCATTCTTTGCATTCAGCAAATTCTGAATGGCCTCTTTGGGCAGAAAGTTATTTTTGTCGTTTTTTTTACAGCTATGGAAGGAAGGAAATCAAACATCTATGTGAAACAAAAGGCCAAATCAGGCTCCTTTTCCTTCTATTTTCCTATGCAATTTAACACCTACAGGGAGTACAATAGTAATAGCAGGCAGCCTTCATTAGGTCTTTCTGTGAGGCAAGCAGTATTCTAAGTACTATACCTAAACTAACACACTTAATTTTTATAAAAACCTAAAGAATGAAATGCTTTTAGCGTCACTGTACAAAGGAGGGCCAAAAATAGTGGTGGAGCTGAATTTCCTTCAAGAGCTCAGAGCGTACCTTGGCAAACCATCCGCTATGGTGTCCTGACATGCTGGCCGGCAAGAAAGAGCAGCAGCTCTGTCCGGGGAGTGAGGCAGAGCTTCCCCAGAGAGGTTGCACTTACCGAGGGCATGACAAGAGGAGGGGGAAGCGGGAAGCTTCCCCAGAGAGGTTGCACTTACCGAGGGCATGACAAGAGGAGGGGGAGGTATGGTGCCTGGTTGGGACCGCCCAGGGTGGGGAGTGCAGGGTCTCCCTCCTGGGCTGGACTAAGGGCCCACAGTTCAGCTTGGAGCGTCCATGGAGGTTTTCAGCAAGAAATACCTCAGTGGGACAGTGCATGTAGGTGACAGGACTCTGCAGTGTGGCAAAGGAGCTAATGGGTTGGGAAAGAGAGCCTTTGGGGGCCTCCTGGGGAAGCACGAGAAGAGGGGACACATGAGGGCTGGCGTCTGCTCTCTGAGAATTTACTCCCTCAGGGGTGACGTGGGCACAAGGAAACCTGACTCCTAAGTGTGTGGAGGGGAGACTGAACGTGCATAGGGCTTGTGCAATGCCACGTACCAGTCAGCGTGAGGACCTGTCCTCCCCGTGGACCCTCTGCTGGCTCTCCTCCACCCCACTCCGACTGCAGGCCCTCGGGCCCAGAGCAGTGATAATGCTGGGAGCGGCCATTACTGAAGACTAGATGCACCAGGCCTCATGCTGCCCCCTCTCCACTGATCCCCACCACCCTGGGAGGCAGCATCACTGTTGTCACCATTCACCTGTGAGAACTCTGGCTGGGGAAGCCGGTCGCCTACCAGGTCCCATGGGTGTCATCCAGGGGGCCAGGGTTCCAACCCAGGTCAGTGAGGCTGATGCTAACTTGTCGTTCGTGTTCTCTACACAGGCAGATATCATGCCCCCTCCAAGAGCCCACCATTGCAGATTCTGAATCCCCCCCACCTCCCACACACATACCGGCCTGTTTGGGAGAGAGGGCCCCTTCAGGGCTGGAGGGACCTGTCTGGAGCCGGCATGCAACCAGCCATCCCATCTGCTCAGGCACCCTGGCTAGCGGAGTCACCCCCCTGGGCCCGCCCACAAGGCACCAGCGGGAGGCAGCCAGCAGCAGGTCCCCGGGGACTGTCTCAAGCCTACACAGCATTCTACAGAGGGCAAGGGTCAGTGAGGGAAGGCTGCACGGCCAGGGCCCTGAAACCTGGCTGTGAGTCCCAGGCACACATTGCACGCGCTCCCGGTCCCCAGCCGCCAAGTGCGGGGGCATCTGCCAGTTCCGCTGTAGAGAGACCGGGGCACCAGGGCCTGTGCCATCAAAGGACATCTGCAGAGGTCGGAGAGAAAGACACACCGACGCAAAGTCAGGAAACAAGCAAACTTGTCCCAAGGTCTGCTTAAACCAGCCCTTTTGTTCACAGCCAAGTTTCTTTACAAAAGTCTTGGTCTCCAGTTCCTACTGGGGCGCCCCATCTGCCAAGCAATTGATCCGAGGGCTGTCATTTGCCCCCGATTCACCAAAGGCCCTGCTGGGCCAGCTGCAGCCCCATGTCACCCCTTTCAAATGCCTCTTCCTACTTCCCTCCCTCTAGGTCTGGTGTTTTGCTGCTTCATTTGAGAAATCAGTTCATGTTAAGGTGACAACTCACTAATGTGCATTAAGAAAGCTCTTGGAGAGGGTCCAGCTTGTCCTACTTTGTCTTCTCCAGTTTTAATGGTGGTCACCTTGAATGCCCTGAACTGGGAAGGGCCCGCTGGAGGAGTTTCGCCGTGGGACACCTCGGGAGAGGAGTGAGTGGGTTGTCAATCCTTCCATGAGGAACATGTCTCTCAGAGCCAGCATCCTGCCCCGTGTCCCCGAGCAGAGGGCCACTGACTTCACTGACTCCCGAGGATCCGCT
Source organism: Mustela erminea (assembly GCF_009829155.1). NCBI lineage: Eukaryota > Metazoa > Chordata > Mammalia > Carnivora > Mustelidae > Mustela > Mustela erminea. The sequence goes on from NC_045620.1 coordinate 56,124,667, forward strand.
CTGCCCCTTCCTCTGCCTGACCTCTATCTTTCAGTTAAACAAGATCGGCTACTGATTACACACAAACACCCCGTCCCCACAAAATTCTGGTCCAAATTCTGCTTCCAGCCCAGGACTGCTCCCAGACAACAGTGGGAGGCAGTGTAGGACGTGCTCTGATGGAAGTGTGTTCAGAGCGCTGGGAGGTGTAGACGTCAACTCTGCCCGAGGTGGTCTTGCCTTCAACTGAGTTTTGAAAAATGAGTAGGAGCTTTCTTGCGAGGGAAAACGATATCCTAAGAGTGTGTGTGTGTGTGTGTGTGTGTGTGTGTGTGTGTTCATTCATGCACATATGAGGGAGGAGAGTAATAAATAAGTAATTAACATTTAATATGACAAAGTCTAGTAATAAATGATCCCATACACAGTGGCTTACAAAAGCAAGCATTCATTTGTCACTTCCCAGTCTGCAGGTTGCCTGGGGCTTTGCTGGGCTCAGTAGGACCTGGCTTCAGGCTCTGGACTAGATTCAGCTGTGCTGTCCAGATCTCCCAGTTTGGGGGCCAGCAGTTACTTAGCACGTTCTCCTCATGATGAATAGGAAAAACACATGAGGAGCAAGCGGAATGAGCACCCTGAAGTTCTAGTCCCTTTCCCCTGGACAGAGCTCATGGCCAAGTCCAACACCAGGAGGCAGGGCAACTGCTTCACCCTGAGTGACTATGGCCAGAGAGGGAAGGAAGGAGTGGGAGCAGATGATGCAATGGGCCATGGGACGACACGTGCGGCAGCCGAGATCGGAAGGAACATGGCAGGTGTTCAGAGATGTTTCTGGGAGCAGGGAAATGGAGGCAGGAGATGACAGGTATTGATTCTGGAGACAAAAGCGGGGAGTATTTAGTGGAAGTCTTGGCTCCCTTGCTAAGGAGCATGGCTTTTACCCTGTAGGTAGGAGAAGGCATTCAAGGCTGCAGACTCCATCGGCCCCAACTGCCATTCCTGCCCTGGGGCACACGGGAGCATGTGGGGCTGGATGGAAACTGCCACCTGCTGCCAGGGACAGGGCAGAAGAGTCTGGGCACAGACCCCGGGCTAATTGCCAGTGTCACCCCGGCTATGCATGTGTCAACACGTACACTTAGCTCTGAGAGACAGCTTGCAAAGTCCAACTGAGTCCTCTGAAAGCAATTGGTGGCTAAAGGACACGAGGCTTAAAGTTTTGCGATGGGGGCGCCTTGGTGGCTCAGTGGTTTAGGCCTCTGTCTTCGGCTCGGGTCATGATCTCAGGGTCCTGGGATCAAGCCCCACATCGGGCTCTCTGCTCAGCAGGGAACCTGCTTCCCCTTCTCTCCCTGCCTGCCTCTCTGCCTACTTGTAATATCTCTCTCTCTGTCAAATAAATAAATAATGTCTTAAAATTTTTTTAAAAAAAGTTTTGCAATGAAAATAAATGGTTAGTTAGAAGGAAACTGAAGAAAGACCCTGAAGCACTTAGAGTCTAACCCAGTACCATTAATGACTTGTATATTACCAAACTCCAGGTTCTGTTTCCATATCTACAGACGCTTTTATAAATTCCCATACTTTGCAGAATTTGGAAGAGTCTAATGAAGTCATATAGACAAAGTAATAAATATAAAAATACATAAAATCATTCTATAAACTCCACTCACTGTATTGCCAAAGTAATTGCTGCCAAGAGACTAGCCACACATCCAATGAACCAAGACCTCAATTTGTTGGGTGACCCCTGGTGCCCGCAGGCACGTGAGTGAAATGAGAGGAAACATGTCCCTCCCAGATGCCTCTGAGAGATTGAGAGATGGCATGGCGAGGCCAGTCTTCTTAATGGAGCACGTGTTTGATGGAGCAAATGGCACAGGGAGGAAGGCACCTACCTTGGCCAGGGGCCCAAGGTGGGACATGGTGATAAAACCAGCAAACACAGCTTCTCCTGCTGGTGGGTCCTTTCAACAGACAGGAAGCATCGCTCTGATCCCATCTCTGAAGGCCTCTGCTGAACCCAGGTGAAACCCTATATTTGCTCTCCACCTAGCACTTGAGCCACGAGTGAGAATGGAAGACCATGAACGGGTTTTGCAGTGAATCCTGAAAAGGGGCAACGAAGAGAGGCCGGGACGAGCGACAGAAGATAAATCAGAGCCTTACAGACATGAAAAATTGGGGGAGGTGCTGATTTCAACTAAAAATAATCCCTGGAAATAAGACACCCTGAAGGGCAATTTGTTTGTGTATTTCCTACCTGACAACAGGCAGAGCCCCGGTAGCAGGCGCCGCGGGTGCAGCTGGGGGAAGGTTTGATTCTGGATCTAATAGCGTGGGGCAGGCCTGGAGCAGCTTCATTCTGAGGCCAGACGTGGGCTGGAAGCCAACTGTGTAAAGAAAACCAATAAAAGTCAGCTGGATTTTATTGCCAGGCTTTGGGCACTGTTTGTGAGGTCTACCTGGCCCACAGGGGCCATAGGAGCCAAGGGCTGCCTCTGGAACATCGGGCTGTCATCTCAGGGAGACCAGTCTTGAAGAAATTCTACTATGTCTTTGGCCAGTTATCTATGTAAGCTGTAGATTGCTGGGATTATGAGAACAAGTGCGGGGAAATGGGTTTCTGGGGCTTGTATTCTGATGGCTCAATGGGACTCAGTAGGTAGTACACCCAATACAAGGCCCACAACCAATTTTCCCTTACATTATCAGCAAAGCGGGAAGGATGTTAAGAATTAAAGCTCTTATACTAAGCAGAGTCTGTACTGTACAGAAGTACCATATTAAATTGCCTTACCTTTTTATCAGGCCCCAAAATATTATATAAATTAATAACAACTTATTAAAAATTAAGACATTTATCTTTATCTGATGGTTCTCCACAAAGACTACTTGGCCTAAGAAGTTAACGTATGCATTCACGTCTGAAAAAATGAGATGTGTGTAAAAAGTAAGGAAATGGGGCAAAGTTGCAAATGTTTTCTTTTCAGGCATAATCTCCTCAGAGTCACATTCTCTAGTGTGTAGACTTAATTCTGCACGTTATACTCATATATATCAGAGTGAGACACAGCAATCTGGAGAAAGATGACTGAGTCAAATCAGCCATCGATCTGGAAAAGAGATTATAACATGGAGATTCTGGAATATGTCAACAGAACCATAGTCTTGCTTTCCCTACAGGGAAGTTTTCATGGGATAAGGTAGCATATATGTATGCTTCCTATGTTCTTGTAAAGTGCCCCATGACTGGGGTTCTGTGGGAGAAGGAAGATAAGCATGGGCCACAAAATGAAGATAAGGGAGTGGCTGTGTCAGGAAGCTAGAAATTAAAGACAGAAGAACGAGTAGACAATGTTGGGCAGCCTGTATGACCGGAAGTTGAAAGATCCTTTGACGTGAGCAGTGGGGAACCTGGAGGAAGGGAGGTCTCGGTGACCATTTGTTTCTTGCCTTTCTCCTCCCTTCTTCATCTCCTTGCTCTCCCTCTCAGTATTTTCCTTTTTCTTATACCAAATGTGTTCTAAATATAGTGCTGCTATCGTTCTACAAAATGACTTGAGGAAAAATTACTGAAACAGAACGATGAATGATATTTTACTTCTCATACTTACACTATACACCTGGGAAAATTTCCGACTCACCTCAAAAGTCTTCCTTTTCCATGGAAACTTGAAATGTCTATCCAGTCCTACAATCCATGGAAACATCTCCTAAATTCAAAGATGGGAGTAATAATGTGTTATTCTTACCTTCCCGGACATGTTGTCCTAATTATTGAATATGATGATCCCATCCAATCACATCCATGGTCTCCTCCCCCATTGGGGTTCATCCTAGGGCTCTGATTGGAAATAATGGGAGGGAGCTCATGGGGCTGTACTGCAGGAGAGCCCTAGGGGGTGGTGGGGGTGGACAGTGGTGGTGCCTTTGGTCAAGGAGAAGTATATGGACCCTGGGTCTTGAGAGAGGTGGTGCTTCTAACCAAGGGAAATGGCATGGCTGATGATATGAAAGGGACTGCCTGTTTATGTCCATTTCTTATTTCAAAATATTGAGAATTAAAGATGATTAGTCATACAGATGATTAAAAAACAAAGGTACTGTGGATGAAACTATGTAGGTGAAACCATTAACAACAAATTTGAAAAATGAAAATAATGCAGGAAAGATGTGATGAAGAAACAGTAAGGCACAGATCAGAAATGCTTCCGAGTAAATCTGTAGGTGTTAATTGAGATGTGAGACATACTGTTTTTCTTCCTGTCTTGTGGTCTTCCAGGTTGATGGTGGTTATTATTATTATTATTATTATTATTATTATTACTATTATTGTTAATGCCTTGCCTTGGCAACTTTGTTGCCTTTGTTCTGTAATTTCTGCTTCCAGTAATGTCAGGCCAAACAATCTGGACAAATCTTCCTTCTGGAGACAACTAGAACAATTGTACAAAATATTAAAATACATGTATTTATAGGCATTGGAGAGCTAATCAGACAGTGAAGACTTATGGCCCAAGATCCCAGGAATAATAGAAACTTAAGAGTGTAAGCGTGAGAGTTGCTTTCTTCCTAATGGTATTGACCCATACCTCAGGGGGTAACTGAGAAACTGATTGGGTATTTTAACAACTTCTCATCAAAGTTAAGAGGATGGTCAGAGTGTGGGGCTTGCCAGGGCAGTGAGGGGGCCATTGATGCTGGTGAATACCTCTCACTCTAGGTTTTATCTTAAAAATAAAGGTGAAACAGAAGTGGATGGGCCCTTGCAGGCTATCAGAAAAGTTCAACCCATCCCAAACTCTGAAATTGGCTGAGGATCCCATATTTTTAAAGGCCTGACAGAAGGTAAAGTAAAATCTTCTCTGGAAAAGGCATTATCCTTGGCTACAACCTATTTTTACAATTTTTGCTTTACACAAGCAAAAATTACAGGTACATGGAAAATAAGACAACAGAAACCAAGAGGAACAACAGATAATGGTAATAGGCCTAGCGGGGCTCCAGATTTTGGCATTATCAGACATGGAATTTAAAATAATTGTACTTATCAAAAAAATAAATTAATTAGAAACAACCTTACTTACCACTTGTGGATGAAAACAAGATTGAGAATTTCAACAGAACAAAAATGGAAACTACTTTGAAAAGAATGAAAGTAAATCCTAGGGGAGCCAGGGTGGCTCAGTTGGGTAAGCATCTGCCTTTGGCTCAGGTCATGATCCCAGGGTCCTGGGATTGAGTCCCGCATTGGGCTCCCTGCTCAGTGGGGAGTCTGTTTCTTCCTCTCCCTCTGCCATTCCCCCTGCTTGTGCACCCTCATGCTCTCGTGTTGTCCTGTCAAATAAATAAATTTAAAAAATCTTTTAAAAAAGAAAGTAAATCCTAGAATTAAAAAAATTACAATAACCAAAATCAATAACTAGAACTCAGTGGCTGAATTTACCAGCTAAATGGATACAGCTGAGAAGAGAATAATAAACTGGAAGATAGGTCAGAAAAAAATTACCCCGATATAAGCATGAAAAGAAAAAAGGATGTGAAGCACAGAAGAGGATAGGAAGCAGGAGTGGACTCAGTAAGGTGTGGGTTCCACTGACATCTACCTTCATCTTGATCCCATGGAGCGCTCTGGAGTATGAATGGCTCCATTCAGTTGTTGCCTCTTGCGGCAAGGAGCCCAGACTTCTTACCCAGTATCAATCCATCCTTAGCTGAGGACCACTGCAGGGAAGGACAAAATCACCCAGGTGTTTCAGGGTCAGACAGTTCCCATTGGCCAGGGGAAACTGTCAGCAGAAGGCAGCTGTGAGCCTTTTGAAGCCCGTGTTCACAGCAGTGTGGGGTGAGTGCTCTGGCCAGTGAAGGGATCTGGGCAGAGCACCTGTAGCCCTGGTTTCAGATACCAAGAACACAGCCCAAACAGTCCCTGTTTCCATTGTCATTTAGGGTCAGTCTTGCACAAAAGCTATCTTTCTTCACACCTGTCTTCACCCTCTTGGTGCATGACTGAGACACTAGCCCTGTAATTCAGTGATATTAGGGGTTAGTGTTGGATTTCGTGGACTCCCTCAAGAACTTCTCCAGTTACAGAATTCCTTCAATGAGAGCTTTTAATAATTTTTTGAGATGAATAGACAAAATGTTTGGAACTGAATTACTCTTGGAAAACCTAGACCATGTAGTCATCCTCCTAATTTAGTCAAATGAAATTACAAAGGCATTATTCTGCAATGTATGTAGTGCTGTGGAATTGTTACTCTGCTACAGGAAATAGATACCCACAAAGTAAAGGGTTTATATGAGTAAAATTAGCATTGCTTTTATTAAATTATATCAAAAATTTCGGGTTTTTCTCACTTTGTTCTCTGATATCTATAATGGTATCAACATTAATAAATTACCCTAATGTTCCCAAAGCCAAATCATTGCCGCTTTCACATGGGAAGGCGCAAAAGATTTGGATGTACTTTCCTTCTACCCATGCCTCACTCTGGTTCTTCTCCAATGTCAACACTCCACACCACTCCCGCTACATTACAGTCATTGCTGAACTGGCATCATGATTTTGGATGCTAACACAAGTACTACAACCATCACAGAAGTGTTCCTATGGAAGCTGTAGAAGAAGAAAAGCACTCTTTTTTTTCATGGGTCCTTTAAGACTCTTGCTTTCTCAGTTTTGTGAGAACATTGTAGAAGTTCTACTTCCTTTGATGATGAGAAACAAAGTGGGTTTTTTAAAAAATACCAAGAATGTTTCAAAGATAGTTACTAAAGGCTAAGTGGCAAAATGAGTCATTAAAGAGAAAATGGAAAAATGGACTCAGCAAAAAAACAGCCTCTCACAGAAGAGGAGACTGTACGTCAGTGGCTTGGCAAGACATTGGTGGGTATGTCTTTGGTTAGCAAGCGTGTCAGGTCTCATTACTTGAAATTGTTAATTTGCTCCGTTTCTATGCTGTAGGGTGGTTTTATCCAACACACAATCAATGAAACTCGAGGAGGACTTTGTTGATGTATTTTTCATACAAAGTATCCATGAACAGTGTTTTTCCCTCATTACTGACCTCTCCAGTACAGATGCTTTGGTCAAGAGACCCGCTGACCTGCTCAAGGGAAACTCAGATTGGAATTGGAACAGAAAAAAGAAAATGCCTAAAGGAAATTCTTAATATGTTATCCCAAGGAGAAAAGGAGGTGACAAATGTTCTATTATAAGAAGGTGAGGTGATTCTCAAGGGCAAATGATAGGAAGAGGAATGCACATAATTCTCAAGGTTGCACACGTGCAATTAAGAGGGAGATGGAGGCAAGTAAAAAAAAAAAAACCAATGTGGCAGCAAAAGGAAATCTCTGATTAGATTATATTTTAAATAGAAAGGAAGGAAGCAAGGACAAATAGAAAATAGCATGAACTCATGAGAGTAGGTAGGCTAAAGTCCAGTAGGAAATGATCCAAGAAAGAAAATATTACTCGAGTTTGTTCTGTTTTAAGATCTGTGCTCCCACATATATTCACTTCTCAGAGCTTCTCTTTCTCCTTCTGGGAAGTAGTGACACTAGTACGAGGATTAAGTGGATAACACACGTACACTAAGCGCGATTCCGACATATGATAAGGATTCAATCAGTGTTATTATTAGCTATTATTGGCACTCTGCTAGTGATATCCATCCAGCTTGTCATTGGTCTGGTACTCATTTATCTTCCATAACAAATTACTTCTTCACTGGCAAGAAGGTCATAATAGATGACCTCTAAAGTTCTTCAACTTGTAGTGTTCTATAAATCATTTCATGGCATGTCTCTCATGCTAGATTATTTGTTCTTTAAGATTACACCTCTGGGTTTAATTTGTTTAATTCCTCCAAAATGCCCAGCACAGAGCTGGGTACACAGTGGATATTCATCAAACAGTGATGTGAAAGCATATTAACTGCTGAAGTCCAAATGTGAGTCCAAAACCTGAAGAACGTGAGTAAACAGCTATGTCCATCAAAATAACTTATTAAAAATAATTCCAACCGAGGCCAGAAAAATCTGTTTCATGAGGATGGTATGAGTGCTTTACATGAATTGTATCATTTAATCATCTAACAAATTTAGGGATTAAATATCATTATCCCCATTTGTCCATTAATAAATCTGAAGCTCACAGAGATCAGATAATTTGTCCAAATGCTCGCAACTGATGTGAAATGAAACTGAAATTAGATCTCAAAGCTGTCTGATGATGACCCTGTGTTTTAGGCACTAGTTTACACTCTATCGACTTAGAATACGGTAAAAACACGCGAACTGGTATAATCCCTAGTCTCAAAAAGAAGTCAAAGTCATAGGAAAAAGCTCACTCTGTTATTTTATGTTAATAAAAATAAAACTGATGTGTGAAACTTCTGGTATCTTATTTCAAGCTGCTAATGCTCATAGGGACATGGTAGGTTTTCCTCCAGATCACAGACAAGGCTTGTAGCTGTCTGAACTTGAGCTCGTTGACTCGGTTACTGAGGTCAGTAGGTACTAAGGGATTCAAACCAGGGCACTGCAATTTCAGAGATCCCTAACAGACCTTGAAATCTGAGCTAGGATCAGAAAATACCTCATTAACAGGACAATGTTGACACATGTAGCATTGGCAAAAATTATAAGGCAAGAAAGTAAATTGGTACGTTGTTCAATGCTGGCTGTAAGTGAAACAGTTTCAAAGGAGAGGGTAGGAAACCTCACAATATGCTAATTCTTCATATTGCCTTGGCTTCCCAACTAAACAGGTAAGTTCTGTGAGGGCACAGGCATTATTCTTCAGTGTCTCGCTGGCACTCAGCTGCGCATATAGGCGTTCACTGTGTGCATTCCCATAAATGATTCAGGTATAAAACAAGAGCCCAGATGAAGATGGAAATGTTTTAACACCCTTCCAATCATCTGATCTTCTTTTGCCCTAGAATGTCTGTTCTCCAAGCATTGTCTACAGGTCCTTGAGGATCCCCAAGACCCTTTCAAGGAGTCTGTAAGGCCAAAGCAGTTTTTATAATCATACTAAAATGTGATCCCAAAAGAAGAAATAGTTAAAACTGATGGTCCCTTTGCACAAATTAAAGCACAAATTCGTCTACACCAGAGGTCAATCTACTCTTCACTTCTATTCACACATTCTATTTGCACTCACAGGAAGACAAACCATTTCATTTTAAAGTGTCCCCACTAACTCAGTAAAAATTATTAATTGTGTAAAATATGAACTCTTGAACATGATTCTTATTAATAGTCTGTGTGATTGAATGGGCACTGCACAAAAAGTCACACTTGGGCTGCCTATCAAAACAAGATAGTTGTCCCAAGGAAAAAACACTTGTGAGATTCTGTGAGTTACAAGCTGAACAAATCACTTTTTTCAGAAACCCTGTGTTCACCTGAAGGAATACCTGATCAACTGTGGTTACTCACACTGGGTGTTTGCCAGTCATTTTCTTGAAAACACGCAGAATTAACCTGTCAATTCAAGGAAAACTATTGACAGCATTCGTTGGTAATGATAACATTTTTAAATTTCGAGCAAAAACTCGAAACTTGTAGCCATCACCATGAGCTTAACAGCTCCAAATAAGGACTTTTTTGATGAGGTCAGTGGTGATATTGGTAAATTTGATTTTTATATGGTATGATTATCATTTTTACATATTATATTTATCTTCATAGCTCATAAACCAGTATCTTCCCAGATGGGCAACACATGAAGTTAGAAATCACACATGGTTAAAAGATCTATCTATTTAAAATGCATGACAGGCCAGTGGGTTTAATGCAATAGAGTACAAAAAGCTCATTAATATGGCTTTCACTTCCACGCTGGGCTAACTGTAACAAAATGACACTGGTCAAGTCTTCATGTAGAAGCAGAGCAAATGAGCCACAATTATGTGAAAAGACTAACAAAACAATCTTCTCTCTTCCAACTGAATATCCGTGTGAGTCCAGACTCTTCAGTTACTTCAGCCAAACAACATATCACAACAAACTTAAGCATAGAATCAGATGTGAAAATCTAGCTGTCTTCTCTTAAGCCAGACATTGCAAAAAGTGGATTACAATGCCATTCTGTCAACTAAGTATTTTTGAGAAAGATATTTAAGGGCACCTGGTTAGCTCAGTCGATTAAGCCTCTGATTCTTAATTTTAGCTCAGGTCATGATCTCAATGTCATGAGATCAAGCCCCACATTGGACTCCATGCTGGTGTGGAGGCTGCTTGAGATTCTCTCCCTCCCTTTCCCTCTGCCCTCCCTGCCCCCACAGCTCAAGCATAGATGGGCACACTCTCTCTCAAATAAATAAATAAATAAATAGATAAATAAATAAAATATACTTAGTTTTTGTAAAAAAAATATTTAATATAAACACATAAAAGGTTTATTATTTTAAATAAATTAATATTTTAAAAACATTTCTCATTTTAAATTTCAAATAATTAAATATCAGTAGATATAAAGCATACAAATTCAAGGTACTTGAGGGGTTCTAGATTAATGCTGATTCCAAGGCTAGGCTTAGCTGGCTCAAATGTCACTTTTGTGAAAAAGCCTTAGGATATATTTGTTCACCATTTAATTTGGGGATGTAAAACCCTAGAATTTGCCTAGAATTTGGACATTCAATAAATATTTGTCAAATATCTGGACGATTTGTATTAAATTTGTACCAAAAGAAAGCAATGCAATTATCTAATAAGTTTTATTTCCATATCTAGGCAATTAGGCACTAACCTTTGGCTTCACTATTTTTAAAAAGCTTAAAATATCCATAAATAATTTGTCATATACGTGGTCTAAGTAAAAAATAATACCATCTTTGGGGTAGCCTGGGTGGCTCAGTCAGTTGGGTGTCCGACTCTTGGTTTCAGTCAGGTTATGATCTCAGGATCCTGGGATCAAGCCCTGCGTCAGGCTCCAAGCTCACCGGGAAGTCTGCTCAAGGATTCTCTCTCACCCTCTCCCTCTCTCTCTGTCTCAAATAAATAAATATTAAAAAAATAATAATACTGTTTTTCTCCTAATGGAGCTTCTAGAGTGGCTCTACCATTTTACATTACACTGGAAATGTATGAAAGAGCCAGTTTCTTCATATCCTCACCAGCATTGGGTATTATCTTTTTATTATTTTGATTTTCACAGGATCAATGCTAAGATAAAGAAATACAATTGACTTTTTAATGTTGAAATTATAAACTGAAACCTTGATAAATTCACTTATTAGTTTCAGGAGACTTTTGTTTGTTTTGTAGATTTCTTAGGATTTCCTTTATAGACAATCATGTCATCTGCGAATAAGAATAATTTTATTTCAGATGCCTGGGTGGCTCAGTTGGTTCAGTGACTGCCTTCAGCTCAGGTCATGATCCCAGGGTCCTGGGATCGAGTCCCACATGGGGCTCCTTGCTCAGTGGTGAACCTGCTTCTCCCTCTGTCTGTCACTACCCCTGCTTGTGCACTCTCATTCTCTCTCTGAAAATAAATAGATAAAATTTTTAAAAAAGGAATAATTTTATTTCTTCCTTCTTGATCTGTATGCTTTTTATTTCCTTCATTTGTCTTATTACACTGTTTAGAACTTGCAGTACTATGTTGAATAGCAGTGGTGAGATAGGTCATTCTTGCCTTATTTTTGGTTGTAGGGGGAACACCATCATTCTCCACTAAGAACAATATTAGATCTAGGTTTTTTATAGATGTTCTTTATTAAGATGAGGAAATTTCCCTTTTTTCCTAGTTTTCTGAAGACTTTTATCCTGAATAAGTATTGGATCTTGTCAAATTTTTTTATCAATTAACATTAAAAGGTTTTGTTCTTTACCCTGTTAACGTGATGGACTACATTAATTGATTTGCAAATGCCTTCATCCTTGGAATAAATTCTGCTTGATTATGGTATATAATTCTTTTTGTATATTACAAATTTTATAAACTACTATGTTGTTGAAGTTTTTTTTTCTTTTCTCCCCCCTCCTCTCTCTCTCTCTCTGTCTCTCTCCCTCCCTCCATCTCTCCCTTTTGTAATGTCTTTTTCTGGTTTGAGCATCAGAGTAAGACTGGCTTCACAAAATGAGTCGGGAAATGTTTTTACCTGCTTGTGTTTTCTGGAAGAGATTGTGCCGAATTTGTGTTGATTCTTTTTCTTTTTTTTTTTTTTTTTCTTTAACATTTGCTAAAATTCTCCAGTGAAACTATCTGAGTCTAAAGATTTTGGAGGAGTTTAAATTACAAACTCAATTTCCTTAATTGTTATAAAGCTATTCAAATTATCTATTTCATATTGGGTGATTTGAGGTATTTGTGATTATTGAGGGGTTTGTCCATTTTTTTCTAAGTTGTTAATTTATGTGTCTAGAGTTATTTGTAGTGTCTCTTTATTATCCTTTTGCTGTTTGCAGGGTCTGTGGTGATAACTCCAGTTTCATTCCTGATATTGGTAATTCGTGTCCTCTCTTTTTGTCCTTGTTAGCTTGCTAGAGGTTTATCCATTGCATTAATCTTCAAATAAAAACAAAACAAAAAAATTTTAAATAAAGACTGTTTGTTCCACTGATTTTTCTATTGTTTCTGTTTTCAATTTAATTGATTTCTGCCATTATCTTTCTTATTTCCTTCCTTCTCCTTGCTTTAGGTATATTTGGCTTTTCCTTTTCTAGTCTGTTGAGGTACAAACTTATTTATTTGAGACTTTCCCTGTTTTTAATGTGTGCATTTGGTGCTATAAATTTCCCTCTCACTGCAGTGTTAGTGGTGTCTTATAAATACTGATTGTTGTATTTTCATTTTTATTCAGTTCAATGGATTTTTCATTTCCCCCAAGACTTACTCTTTGACCCTGATTATTATACTTTGATTATCAAGAAGTATTATATTTAGTTTCCAAGTTTTGGGAAATTTTTAAATTGTATTTCTATAATTGGTATCTAGTTTGATTCCACTGAGGTCAGAGACCACATATTATATAATTTTAATTATTTTAAACATGTTAAGATTTATTTATGCCCCAGGATATGGTCTGTCTTGGCATACCTTCTTTGGGTGTTTTTTAGAAAATGCATTTGACTGTTATTGGGTGGAATGTTCTATAAAAGTCAAATAGATCCTCTTGGTTGATGATGTTCTTCAGTTCTTCTATATTCTGCCTGGTTTTCTGTCTCGTTGTTCTTTCAACAATTGAAAGAGAGGTGTTGAAGTCTCCCACTATAATTATGGATCTGCCCATTTCTTATTTTCAATTTTATCTATATTTGTTTCATATATTTTGCAGCACTACTCTTTGGTGTACATACACATACGACTACTATATTCTTGGTGGACTAACCTTTCTATCGTAATTTTTTATCTCCCTGTTCCTTATGATTTTCTTTGCTCTGAAATCTATATTATCTAATATTAATGCAGCCACCCTTGCCTTTTAAATTGACTTTTGCATTGTATACCTTTTTTATCCTTTTCCCTTGCTAAGACAACTCTTTACCAGTGCTTTGGCTAAAGAAAGCAGGCTTTTCTTGGGGCTTTTTGGTCCTCATTCTTCAGTGTTTCTGGATTGCCAGCTTCTCCAGCACCCGCTTTGGGGTATCAAGGTTCAAAAGAAAATTCAGATCCTCACTGCTGTGTTGCTGTTCAGGTCCTGCAGTCTGTAGTAGGAGTTGAGAAAATACTGAGTGGTCCGGGGACGTCACCAAGTCCCACCTGAGAAACAGATCACAGATTACACTACTGTGGACAAAATAATGCACATCCACAGGTCATGCAGCAAACAGGTGCAAGATACATCCACCAGCAACCAGAGGGCAAAACGAGAGTGCCCCCGGATTCCACCGCCTTGGTTCCCCGCCATGCTGTGAGGTTGCTACATAGGCTACTCCCAACTCCTGCAGAAAAGCAGAAGAAGGAAAGGGAAAGTTACATGAGACGACGTGAATTTTACAAAGAGAGTAAATGCTTCCTGAACAGACTGATTAAAATTGGATCAGACTCATCTCTAACCTGATTTGATGGTCTCACTAACTGTGACTAGGAGTGCAGGAGAAATCCAGGTTTCATGTAGGCAAATTAAAGACATTACAGTTTTTGGTACAGCCCAGATCTGAATCGTACTTTCTAGGTGTTTATTATCTGGCTAGCATGGGTGCCTCAGTGGTGGTGCCACTATCTTACGTATTTTCTCTAATAGTTTTGTGGTTTTATTTCCATTTGTTTGTTTCATGGGTAGTTCCCATTCTTGTCTTTTTATTTCTCTCCTTTTTTTTTTTTTTTAACTCTAAGCCTCCAAGATTCTTCAGCCTCCCCTAATTCTCTTTAACTGTAAGAGTATGGACATGACATCTGAGAGACAGTCCAATATATTAGCTCAGAGTATCCCTTAAACTATGAAAATGTGTCTTATTTCCAAGCAAAGTGGACTGAGAAGTTGCTAAGTTTCAGCTGCATCAAAGAGTAGATACAGTAGATGCTTTTCTAACTGAATCTTGATTCAACAAGCATTTCAGGACCAATGTGACAGGCACTGGATCAAATGCACCCTATATTATCTCAACATCATAATAGCCCTGAGGCAACTGTATTATCAACCAGAATCTCAGATGAAGAAACTGAAAAGTGGGGGTGCCTGGGTGGCTCAGTTGGTTAAACTTCTGACTCTTGATTTTGGCTCAGGTCATCATCTCAGGGTTGCGAGATGGAGACCAATGTCAGGCTCTGCACTGAACATGGAGCCTGCTAAAGATTCTCTCTTCCCCCGCACCCTGTGCTCAAGCTCACTCGTGCTTTCTTTCTCAAAGAAAAAAAGAAAGAAAGAAGTGAGAAAAAAAGGAAAGGAAAGGAAAGGAAAAGACAAGAAAAAGACAAAAGAACAGAAAAAAAAAAGAGAAGAAAAGAAAAAAGTTAAAAAGTGAATGGATACACTTGTGGGCCACCCACCTAGGGTGCAAATCTGCACACCTTGGAAGTCCAAAGCTTCTCCTATCTTCCAAACAATCTACTTGTGCTCCCTGATACCATGTATTTCCCCTCGGTTTCCATGTCAGGATCTTCAAGAGTACAGAATTGACAAGAAAGTTGCCTCCTCGGGATGGCAGCCAGTAGCTCTTCCTAATGCGGTTCTCCTGGTCAGGGTGACATTGGCAAGAGAGTTCATACACTCCCACTTCCCTGTGCTAGAGTAATAATGGAGCACACTGCTTTTGAAATGCTTTCTTTTGGGTTCTCGATGACCCCCTTCAAAGATTTTATTTATTTATTTATTTGACAGGCAGAGATCACAAGTAGGCAGAGAGGCAGGCAGAGAGAGAGGGGGAAGCAGACTTCCCGCTGAGCAGAGAGCCTGATGTGGGGCTCCATCCCAGGACCCTGGGATCATGACCTGAGCCGAAGGCAGAGGCCCCAACCCACTGAGCCACCCACACGCCCACTCGATGACCCCCTTTAATTAGTTGTCTTCTGTGTGTTCTCCAAATGAAACTTTCTCATCTTTTTTCTATGTAAATATGGTTTCTCAGTGAAACTATTTTCCATTAAAAGCGTATTCACAATGTAAGAGCTGTTGTGAATTACTTAATTTGTTTGAACATCTCAGTGCTGATTTTGCCTTAGGTTTTCCCAACATACTCCCATTTTTTCCTTTTCTATGTAGCTAAAGCTCTAGATGAAGAAACAGAATCATTCACATTGTGATCCTGAAGATCACAGTGGGGCAATAAAAATAATCTGGTTGGATTTTAAGGTGTTTATCACTTGGCTGGGGAGGGTGTAAGCAGGAGTGAACCATAATTAAATTATTATGATGTAAAATTTTTCTGACATTTATTTGAGTTAAGTTCTCAAATATCATTCCTCAGAAAGACAGCTTGATGGGTGTGTGTATGAGAGAGAGAGGTTTTTTAAATGGGAGATTGAAAGGAATCTAGAGATAGTACAATCAGTTGACAAAAAATTGGGTTTAACCACATGAAATTACCAATATTGTACCATTTTGATCTTAGAAATGACACTTTTCATAATTCAGCATAATTGCATCCAAAGTGAAATAGGTAGGAAGGGGGCAGAGGGAGGAGGAGGCAGAGGGGTAAAGGAAGACAGAGGCTACAGACTTGAAGGGCCGATGGTCACTCCACTCAGGGGATTGCGTACTTATAGTAATGGTAAAGTCAGTTCAGAAATTTTATGGAAACTTAACTTGGGAAACACAAGGGGAATGAAAGCAGAAAAGAGTTTCAGGAGAGTCACTTACTTCTTTAATTGAAAGCTGGATCTGGGGCCCAGTGAGAAAAAATCCCTATGAATATGGTAACTTTGTGAGTGGAGAGAAATATCTAAATGTCAAGAATGGGAATATGTTGAAGGAAAAACACCATCCCCAAGAGGGATCAAACGGATGATGAAGATCAACAGGGCCTTTGAACACACACTCACACCACCTCCCAACAATGTCTCAGATACCATGTAACTGGGGCCATGTAGCTTACCCATTATATAAACTGTGTCTCAAGATTCCCTCCCTCCAGTGAAAGGCCACCAGTGTGTGTCTGGGGGTCAAAGGACAGGACAGCTAAGACAAAAAGGCAAGTGAAAGGGAATAGGGAAGAATTCAGGGTTGCGGGCTTTGAAGATCTCCTTACCCCTTCTCCTCATATCCCTAGAGCCAGAGGCAAGATGGTAGCAGGGAATAGCATGCCTGAGAAAAGGCCCCAGAAAGTTCTGCCTCCGAGGATCCAGCGACCCCTGATTTAAGATTAGACGGTCATACAGGTGTGGATGAAAACTGCTAGTGGGATCCTCATTTGTCCCTCCTGAGAACTGAACTAGAGAGGGCCTCTCTTTGTGGGCATGAGTACAGACAGATGGCCTTGGACTTGCTCAAAATATCTCCCCCTCAGGGTCCTTCAGGCAGCAGGCCGCCCTTTCCAAGAATGTGTTTATCAAAAAGGCAACTGGAAACTTTGCTTTCTCTAGACCTCTGTTAACGTGCAACTTGAGATAACCACACATGCCTCTATTTGGAGAGGGAGGCTGACTATTTATAATAATAACAACCCCTGAGGCCATCACCTCCCTGGGGGCCTGGCCTAGCAGCAAGGTCAAGAGCGCTCATTTACCCTCCAGACAGGGTGAGCGGTGTTTGCTGCACTCACTGAGGAAGAAGGAGGCCCTAGATTCTAACTGCAAACGCTTCCCTGGAAGTGTGGGCCCGGCGGCTCCAATTTTTTTGAGAAAAACTGAATTTTGAGGAAGACTTAGTCAGTGGGCCCCTGAGGGTCAGCAGTTGTACTCTCTGGGGGAGCCCAGCAAGTCACATCCCTCGTGCTTTCTCGAGCTCTCCACGGACCTGAAAAAGGCTGGTTTCTGCTGCAGGGACTGGGGGAACACAAGAGGCCAGTAAGGATCATTCTCCAGTGGACTCTAAAAACTTAACACTAAGACACAGTTGTGTGTTTAAGACTTCGGTCTACGGAAGGAACTCTTATGCTCACCAAAGGGGTTTAACACGCCTTCCTTTGCCAGCCAATCCCCTGCCATTTATGATTCAAGATGCTGACCTCAGTTCCACATAACCTGGTAATTACAATACAATTACAAAAATACAAACCAACTCAAACTGTGCCTATTTTCCACTGTCCCTCTGGGATTTCCAAATTGCGAGCACTTTGCGTAACATGGATCTCTATTTCCGTATTTTACTTCTTTGAGTAGAGCATGAGAGCCCTGAAAAGTCTCTAACCTCTGCACTCATGCCTTAGTTGGTAATAACCTCACTGGACCAGGGTCTGAAGGAGGCCTTCAGGCACCTGTCATCACCTCGGAGAACCATCAGGAAAGCGCCCGGCTGAGAACTCCCAGGATCCCGCTGCTGGTGCAGGGCCCACAGAGTGTAGATTTGTGAAAACAACACCCGAGATAATAGACAATAAAACCCCGCTGCCTGCCTTAGGAGAGAGATGAAGCATAATTATAATTAAAGCTGCATCTTAAATAGGAAGAGTATGGTGTTTCAGTAGACTCCATGAAGAGCCAGTATGGCCCAAATGGGGCCAAAATCCCAGAAGCAAAAAGTATGAAAATGTTATTTTCTGAGTAAGAAACCATATTGAAAACCACAGGTCTATTTCTAGTTCTTCCTGAGGTCCGCAGTATAGAAACCCATTTTATGCTGCAGTCCACAGGCTGGCCTAGACTCTAGACCATGGGTGTTGGACTTGGGCAAAACTAGGCTTGACAGCCAATTCTGTCTTACTACTTCTTAGGTAAAAATAAGCATTTTTACTTCACTCCTCGAAACTGAGCTTTTCTCATCTGCAAAATAAGAAAAATATATCATAAAATCCTAAGAAAAAATGATATAATCTAAGTAAGAAACGTATCACACCTTGTGGCAGGCACATAGTAAATGTTTCATGATACGATTACCCCAGTTCGACATGGGGATGAGCCTTCTGATCCAGGCAAGCCATGTCCCTCTCGTCATTCCTAGAGCTAATTTCTAAGCCTCCTCTCCACCCAGTCTCCTCCTCTTCTCTCCCAGTTCCCATTCTATACTTCTTTTCCACAGTGACCAACACCATGCTTTCTTGCAAGATGATGTCTGACAATTAAGACTAAAATGTTAAAGTTCAACCAGGAATATACTTTCTTAAGGATCAATTTATTTATTTGAGAGAGAGAGCACAAGCAGGGGCAGGGAGAGAAAGAGAGGATCTCCAGCAGACTCCACGCTGAGCACAGAGCCCAACCTAGGGCTCGATCTCATGACTGTGAACCAAGCCAAGATCAAGATTTGGAGGCTCAACTGACTGAGCTACCCCAAGCACCCCCAGGAATACCTATTTTTATGAACAGTTTAGAGTCTGGTACCAGAAATATGGACTCAGACTATTAAAAATGGAAGCTATGATTCTTAAAATGTTTGTTAAATGTAGTACCAGACATTGAATATTCAATTAAAATTGAATTAAATGGATCAAAAAATGGAATGTGATTTTCTTCACCAAAGGTAATTTTTAATTTAAAAGGTAAGGTAATTTCCTTTGGTAATCACCAAAGCGATAGCAGCTAATGATATGAGGAATAAAGGGGATTTACCTAAAGCTTCTGAAATCTTAAAATTTATGCCACCATATATTTATTTAACAAAAAATTTTTTAAAAGATTTATTTATTTATTTATTTATTTATTTATTTATTTTAGAGAGAGGGACGGAGAGCGAGTGAGCAGGGAGAGGAGCAGAGCAAAAGGGAAAGAGAGGGAGAGGGAATCTCAAGCAGAATCTGTGCTGTGCAGGGTAGCCCGACTTGGAGAGCTCAATCTCATAAGCCTGAGATTTTGACCTGAGCTGAAACCAAGAGTTGGATGCTTAACCAGCTGAGCCACCCAAGCATCCATATTTAATAAAATTTTTTATAAAACTACATTAAAGGATGGTAAGGCATTATAAAGTAGTGAGTGCAGGGGCAGTGGTAAGGTTTAAATTAATTGATAACTTATCTTCCATAGGAGCAAGACAGTAGGCAAGACTAAACAAAAATTTTAAAAAATCAAGAAATATTTGAAAAATCAAAAAAGTAAGGAAAGTGGCTAAAACAAGTTATATGATAATAGGAACCTAAGTATGAGAAGAACCAGGTAAAACAGTTAGAAGTTTTCGTCTCTGGGAAGTGCGGTTAAGTCTGAGCGAAGCATGGGATTGTCTTTTTTTACTACAAACCATGTAAAATTGTATTATTTCTAAGATATATATTACCTTATGAAAAAGAAAAAGTTGATTTAATTTTACAAATGAAGAACATAACTAGCAAATTACAAGGAATGCGAACTTTAGCTGGAAAATAACTTCTAAAATGTATTTTTTAAGTCACATCAGAACAAACATACTTCTTTTCCAACAGTATTTTCCTGAATTAAATCAGGGGTTGTGATATATACTCTGATAAATGCCAAGGAGACATTAGATCTGCAACTCAGAAACAAAGGTCTCTACGAAAGAGTCACAGTAATGAGAATAGTGTGGTTCAAGTTCTAAGCCTGAGGGCACTTAGATGCCTTCCTGGGAAGTACTGAACAGCACAAGAACAGGAAGTGCCAAGCAGAGGGGAGATGATCAGTTAATTCTTAATTGCTTTAATGTAAAAAATAAGTAACATTCCCGAGTTTGCTGTTCATCCAAAAAAAAAAAAAGTTGGGTAGGAGTTTGGGTTTTGACCATCAAATAATGATTTCTAACGTACAAGAATGTACTCAATGGGGGTGCCAGTGGCTCCATGGTTAAGCCTCTGTCTTCAGATCAGGTCATGATCTTGGGGTCCTGGGATTGAGCCCCGCATTGGGCCCTCTGCTCCGTGGGGAGCCTGCTACTCCCCCACCCCGCCTGACTCTCTACTTGGGATCTCTGTCTGTCAAATAAATAAATAAATAAAATCTTAAAAAAAAAAGAATGTACTCAATGGTTCCATTATTAGAACGTCAAGATCAAGGGAAATAATGCCGCCATTGGATCACATAGGAATCGTGCTGGTTTGGGGTATAATATTTCCAAAGAAACATAGATGGGAAAACTTCTGTGATAAGAAAGTTCTTTGTTGAAGGCAATAAGAATGTTAAACTTGGAGACAAAAAGATGGCATGATGCAATCATTGTATTAAACAATTATGGAGCTGTTAGGTCAGCAAAGAATAACTTGGGACGAGGGTTTCCAGAAAACAAGAAATGCAAAACCCCGTTCAGGCACCTGCAGAACTGGAGGCCAAGTAAGGGACTTTGTTCTGTGCTCCTCTAGTCCTCTGCCTATCTATGTCATTGTCATCATTTCATATCATTATCGCTGACTGTAACCTTCTACAAGGCAGTGTATGTGGCTTTACTCTCCCTCACGTCCACAGTGGCCAGCACCATTTCTGGTGCATGGCGGGCACTTGAAATTTTGGAGTGGGTAGATTTGGACTTAAAGAACATCAAACAGCAAGAGAAGCCAACAGTGGACTGGATAGTCTGGTGAGATGAGGAGTGTTTAGTCACTGGAGTAATTAAGAGGAATTGGAGTCCTTCACTGAGTGACCTCTAAGATTTCTTCCAACTTAAGGAACCTTCCGTTAATGCGGGTTTCGGCTCTGTCAGTGTTAGACTCAGGAGTCTCTCTTGATAGCTAATGGCTTCTTTATCCTTACCTTTCTTGGGTAGATGGATAGCAGCACACCAGATCGGGGGTGGGGGGGACTATGAATACAGGGGAGAACTCACTTTTGTCAATAGCCTTCAGTGAGCTTTCCAATGTCCCAGAAGGAGACCAATTACCTCAGAGATTGATCAAGGGGGAAGTGGGGGAGGGGCATGGATGACAAATACAACATGAAGTAGGGAAGAAGGAAGGTGCGAGAAAGCTCCTTCTGGTTCAAACTTCCCATATCTTGAAGTCCTTGCCATTCCTACCTACCAAATCAGGATCTTAAGAACAGGAAGAATTGGGGGAAAGAGATGAAGGAAATTATGGATGGAAGGATTGCCACATTATACAACACAGGAGACTATGATGAATCTCACAGTTAATAGAAGGCCAGGTGCCCTCTGGCCTTGAGCAGTGCTCATTCTGCACAGCAGGTCCTGGTGGTCCTGGTGAGACCAGAGTCTGGCCAGATGACGGTGTTTTATACCTGCTCGGAAGTGAGAAGGGGAAGATTGGTATCAAAATCCCAGGCAAACAACACCAATAACCATAATCAGCTACCTCAGAACATAATCAAATTTAAAATCAACTTATTTGCTAGACTATTCTAAATTCCATTGTACTATCCTAATCTTGGGGTTGACTCTGCAGGTAGATGAGACCCACTACATACCTATAACAACTTTCTAATGAGTCCATAAGAAATGTGAGGTGCCTTAGTTTCCCAAATGCTAGACACTCAGAAACCTGATGGCCATGTTTATTGTGCCCTGCCTGGGACTCATACAGGAGCTCTTCCATAAGGAGGAGAGCAAGTGGAGTTAAGAGGGAGTTGGATAATAGGGAGTAGGTGGGAAATCAGGGGACAGAGGTGCTGACAGCTGAGAGGAGTTGGTGAGTATGCGTCAGGGGCAAGTGCAGACCACTCACAGCTGTCTATTTTTACATGGACACTTAGCTGCCTGTGTCACTGAACTTTGAGGACATCGGTACCCAACGTCCCAAAAGCCTATTTAGAGAGACGTCACTTCAGTGACTGATAGCAGCACCGTGTCAATTCTGCTAGACGACTGAACCAGAAGGCGGTCTAGAGCAGCTTTCACAACTGGAAAAACAGGAATACTGCCGCACTACAAGTGAGTAGACCTCAGGGGGAACTCGTGAGAAAACCATCAGAAAGAGGCCCAGGGAGCCTCGTATACTGATAAGCCATTTTACCATTGGGTCCTGTAATACATTTTACACACTCCACCTCTTCCGCAACATGGCTTAAGAATCTGTGGTTTTTATTTTCCTGTTACCTTGTAAGACTTTTTCAATAAGGATATGTCTCCTTTTGAGGCAAAAGTTTTGTATTTATAAGAAAAAATAAAGGTGCTGGGGCACCTGGGTGGCTCAGTCAGTTAAGAGTCTGCCTTCTGCTCAGGTCATGATCCTGGGGTTCTGGGATCAGGCCCCTCATTGGGCTCCCTGCTCAGCAGGGAGTCTGCTTCTCCCTCTGCCCCTCCCCCTGTTTGTGCTCTCTCTCTATCACGTATTCTCTCTCTCTCTCTCTCTCAAATAAATAAAGAAAGAAAATCCTTTTTAAAAAGGGGGTGGGAGAAAAAGAACCTGCTTTCCCTCCAGACTCTTTCTCAGAAAGATGATGGAGTAATGGCTGATGAGTTCTGAAGACTCAGGGGGCTTGGAGGGGATTTGGTCAACATGATGAAGAGAACATTGGATTCTCTTCTTGGAATAGGCCACAGGCCAAAATTTCCCTCTTATCCACTCTTCTCAAACCCACTCACGAAATGGAATTTGCCAGGCTCACTTTAGACTTGGAAACAGGGTACACTTCTTATCAAAGCACCAATGAAGCAAAGGGCACCATTTCACTATCCTTCTGGCAGGTGCTGACTTTTGAGAGTTCTGCCCACACAAGGTCTCTCTGATAGCAATGATGTCTGATGCACGGTAGATGTTGAGGTTTCGAGGAGGCATTCATGGCCACAATGGAGAAGAACCATGGGACAGGTTGCCCTCAGTGACCAGTCAGGAGACTGAACAGTCTGGCTTCCTTCTCCAGGTTTCTTCATGCCACACCAGACACATCCTCAGGATGAAGAAAGGAATAAGGTGGTCCTGGCAGGTGGCCTCATAATGCTGAATGTCAAAGCAGTTGACTAACATCTTTCCTCACTGGATGGCCTTCAAGGAAAAATGCTCTGCAGCCCCGTACAAAACCTAAGTGATTTAAATTGAATACTTGGAAAGAAAAGGAAAAAGTAAACAGGATTTAGATAACTGTGGTTAGGAAAATAGCTTCAGGATAATTTGGCCTGAGTGTTTAGTAGACTCAGAGGGCCTGAGGAATGCGGTGGATTCCCGGAAGATGGATAGGAACACACATTCCTTTACAACACCCAATTACCAAGTCTTCATTTGTTTTCTTGGAACCAATCTTGTCTGAAGAAAGGTCATCCTCTCTGAGGCTGGGGAGAGAAAAAGGGCTCAGAGGTCCCAGTTAGACAAGACAAACAAGGGAATGGAAGAACATCAAATAATCATTGGACTATCCAAATTCCAATTCTAAGATAACAAGAGGCAAGGCGATGAATATTCTACTGAAGGAGTCTTTACAGGGACCCCACTAGATACCCAGCCCCACATTGACTTAGATACCACCACAAGGTCTGACCTGTGGTGTACAGCAGTGAAGCAAAGCAGGTATAATAGGGATATGGGGGTGGGGTGAGCTGGCAAGTTCATGCTCTTTCTCAAAGGGCAACCCTCCTCAGTGCCAGTGTCCGCAGGAATGCTCCAAGCAGGTCCACAGTTGTCAGATCTCTGGTAGTTTCAAGACTCACTCAATCTACAGTTTTAAGTAAAATATCATAATGTTGCCAAAACATTTTTAGAATAACATTATTGAGACTAAAAACATGTCCACTGGCTGGACTTTGCCCATGGACCTCTGCTTTACAGTGTCTTCAGAGAAATAATCTTCAGAGAAAGAATAACAAAGCTAGAGATATCGCACTGATTTCAGGCTATACTGAGAAGCCGTAGTAATCAAAACAATATGGTACTGGTATAATAACAGATGCATAGATTCAGGGCACAAAATAGAAAACCTAGAAAGAAAACCATTCATATACGGTCAATTAATTTACAGCAAAGGAAGCCAGAATATACAATGGGAAAAAGACAATCTCTGTGATAAATGGTCTTAGAAAAACTGCAAAGCCTCATGCAAACAAATGAAACTGGACCACTATCCACACCAAACACAAAAATTTACTCCGAGTGGATTAAAGACCTGAATGTATGACCTGAAACCACACAACTAGAGGAAAACATAGGTAGTAAGCTACCCGACATCAGTCTAGGGGATGAGTTTTTTATTCTAACACTAGAAGCAAAGGCAACAAAAGTGAAAGTAAACAAATGGGACTACATCAAACAGAAAAGCTTTTGTCCAGCAAAGGAAAGCATCAACCAAATGGAAAGGCAACCTGCAGAATGGGAGAAAATATTTGCAAAGCATCTCTTTGATAAGGGATTAATATCTAAAATATAGAAAGAACTCATACCACTCAATAGTGAAAAACAAACAATCCAATTAAAAAATGAGAACAGCATAGATATTTTTCCAGAGAAAACATATATAAATAGCCAACAGGTACATTTAAAAAATGCTCAGATCACTCAGCATCAGGGAAATGCAAATCAAAACCACAGTGCGATGTTGCCTCACACCTATTAGAATGGCCGCTATCAAAAAGACAAGAAATAAGTGTTGGCCAGCACATGGAGAGAGGAGAACACTTGTGCACCGTTGGTGAGAGAGTCAATTGGTGCAGCCACTCTGGAAAACAGTATGGAGATTCCTCAGAAAGTTAAAAATAGAACTAGCCTATGATCCAGAAATTCCACTTTGGTATATACTGAAAGAAATGAAAACATTCACTCAAAAACACAGATGAACCAGTATGTTCACTGCAATATTGTGTATAGTAGCCAAGATATGGAAATAACCTAAGTGCCCATCAATAAATGAATGGATAAAGAATATGTGGTGTGTGTGTGTGTGTACATTTATATTGTAATATATTTATAATATAATCTATATAATATGTTAATAAATATATCTGATGTTTTATTTTACTATATAATTTATATACATTGTATAATTATAATATATACATATATTTATTTATATATTATATATTTATTTGTATTTATATAGTATATATTTATTTTATATTACATATTATAATATGTATATAATATAATGTATATTACAGCATGTAATATATATTATATATTTATTAATTCCCCATATTCTTTATCAAGTCATGTATTTCATATAATATATATTTATGTATCTTTATATACTTACATATAATGAAATATTATTCATCCATAAAAAAGGCACAAAATCTTACCATTTGCAAAAACATGGGTGGACTTTGAGGGCACTACACTAAGTGAAAGTTAGCCAGAAAAAAGCAAATACCACATGATCTCACTTATATGTAAAATCTAAAAATAAGCAAAATCTCTCAACAACAACCTGAGCTCATAAAGACAGAGAATAGATGATGATTACCAGAGGCAGGCGGGTGGTGGGGTGGGTCAAATGGGTGAAGGGAGATTAAAAAGGTATAAAATGCCTTTCAGTTATCAAATAAATAAGTCATAAGGATGCAATGCATATTTGAAAGTTGCTAAAAGAGTAGATCTGAAGAGTTCTCTTTACGAGAAAAAGAAAATTCTGTAGGCGTGTACAATGATGATCATTTTGCAATAGACACAAATACTGAACTACTATGTTGTATATCTGCAAATAATATAATTTTGGATGTTAATTATACCTCAATTTTTAAAAAAATCTACAACTTAAAATTTTATGAGACAACATATACATTCAAGAAATGATGCACCAATGATTCAATTACAGCCTTTCAGGAAATGGAAAATTACTTAGGTTATCAAATCAATCCAATTTTTGAATGAGAATGCAGACCCCAGGGAATGGAGTAAGCACCATGTGAGTAGCTGGGGACAGGAAGACAACTAGAAACTCTATCTTCTCTTCAGTGTTCCTTCCTCTACATTGGCCACCCAGCCAGACACCCAACACCTGAGAGCCTTTGCCCTTCTCTTCTCAAAACCAGCTGGTGCTAAGTTCTTCATTCTATCCTTCATATGCATTATATCTTCATCACGAAGGCAATGGTGGGATTGCACTGACTGGTGAGAGAATAAGGAAGTTGGCCAGGGAGCTGTGGGCACCATTTCCGGCCAGAAGGACCAGCTGTTAGGGCACATGGTGCCCTTTCCTGTAATGTTGTTAGACTTCACATTTGGTCCTTACCCATAAATTCTAGTTGGGCTCCATCTCTCTGATGGAAGCCCTAGGACCACCTGGCTGACAGTGATCTCCCCATCCTTCAAGCACTCCACATGTTTTGCAAACCAGACCTTTGGCATTGCCTATCCAACTAGATCAGTCATTCCCAGCTTGACACTCCCAGGGCTAAGTCTTCACCCCCACCCAATTAACTCAGACTCTCCAGTAACCAGGTTGTTTTAATGTGCAGCTAAGGTTGAAAACCTCTGACCTAATCTTTGAGCCATTTGAAGATAAAAATGTCCAAGAGCAGGACCACGTACATAATTTTCGGAACCCAATACAAAATGAAAACAGAAGGCCTCGTTTTTTTTTTTTTCTAGAGCAGTCTGGTCATGGATTTATTAACTTTAGAAATCTTTTCAAGATGATGAGCTCTTGGGGAGCACCTGGGTGGCTCGTGTCAGTTAAGCATCTGCCTTCAGCTTTGGTCATGATTTCAGGGTCCTGGGATGGAGCCCCACTCAGTAGGGAGTCTGCTTTTCCCTCTCCCTCTGCCCACCCCCATCCCCCAGCTCCTGTGCATGCTCCTTCTCTCCTTCTCTCAAATAAATAAATAAATAGTCTAAAAAAAAATCACCTCTTGGCCTTGTTGCTTTTCTTTATCCATGTTTGTTTTACATTTCATTTATTTATGCTCTTATTTTGTAATTTTTTCTTCTATTTAGAACATTGATTTTTTGACATTTCTGCTTTTTAAATATATATACATTCAATCCCAGGCATTTTTGGTTTATGTTTAACGTGTATGTCCAAGCTTCTTGAGAAAAAGGGTCAGATGGTTGATTTTCAGTCTTTCTTCTCTCTAATACGTGCAGTTAGAGCTATGTATTTTCATTTAAACACCACTTTAGCTGAAACTCATAGGTTTCAATATGTTGTATTTTTTTTAAAGATTTTATTTATTTATTTGACAGACAGAGATCACAAGCAGGCAGAGAGGCAGAGAGAGAGAGAGGAGGAAGCAGGCTCCCTGCTAAGCAGAGAGCCCGATGCGGGACTGGATCCCAGGACCCTGAGATCATGACCTGAACCGAAGGCAGCGGCTTAACCCACTGAGCCACCCAGGCACCCTATATGTTGTATTTTTGTTATGAGTCAGTTCAAAGTATTTCTAATTCCCTTCCTAGTTCTTTTCTTTCAAAATATTTTGCTCTTCTTGAATTGAGATTTCCTAGATTTTATTGTGCCCAGTGGTTATTTAGAAATGTGTTTCCTGTTTCATGTGTGTTGAGTTTGAGGAGTTCATTATAGATCCTGGATATCAACCTTTTGTCTGTACTGTCATTTGCAAATATCTTCTCCCATTCCGTGGGTTGCCTCTTTGTTTTTTTTGACTGTTTCCTTTGCTGTGCAGAAGCTTTTGATTTTGATGAAGTCCCAAAAGTTTATTTTCGCTTTTGTTTCCTTTGCCTTTGGAGGCATATCTTGAAAGAAGTTGCTGTGGCTGATATCGAAGAGATTACTGCCTATGTTCTCCTCTAGGATTCTGATGGATTCCTGTCTCACGTTGAGGTCTTTTATCCATTTTGAGTTTATCTTTGTGTACGGTGTAAGAGAATGGTCGAGTTTCATTCTTCTACTTATAGCTGTCCAGTTTTCCCAGCACCATTTATTGAAGAGACTGTCTTTTTTCCACTGTATATTTTTTCCTGTTTTGTCGAAGATTAATTGACCATAGAGTTCAGGGTCCATATCTGGGCTCTCTACTCTGTTCCACTGGTCTATGTGTCTGTTTTTATGCCAGTATCATGCTGTCACAGCTTTGTAGTAAAGCTTGAAATCAGGTAATGTGATGCCTCCAGCTTTATTTTTGTTTTTCAACATTTCCTTAGCGATTCAGGGTCTCTTCTGATTCCATACAAATTTTTGGATTATTTGCTCCAGCTCTTTGAAGAATACCTGTGGAATTTTGATCGGAATGGCATTAAAAGTATATATTGCTCTAGGCAGTATAGACATTTTAACAATGTTTATTCTTCCGATCCAAGAGCATGGAATGGTCTTCCATCTTTTTGTGTCTTCTTCAATTTCTTTCATGAGTGTTCTGTAGTTCCTCGAGTACAGATCCTTTACCTCTTTGGTTAGGTTTATTCCCAGGTAGCTTGTGGTTCTTGGTGCTATCAAAAAATGGGAAGACGATATGAACAGACACTTCTCCAATCAAGACATACAAATGGCTATCAGACACATGAAAAAATGTTCATCACCACTAGCCCTCAGGGAGATTCAAATTAAAACCACATTGAGATATCACCTTACACCAGTTAGAATGGCCAAAATTAACAAAACAGGAAACAACATGTGTTGGAGGGGATGTGGAGAAAGGGGAACCCTCTTACACTGTTGGTGGGAATGCAAGTTGGTGCAGCCTCTTTGGAGAACAGTGTGGAGATTCCTCAAGAAATTAAAAATAGAACTTCCCTATGACCCTGAAATTGCACTCCTGGGTATTTACCCCAAAGATACAGATGTCGTGAAAAGAAGGGCCATCTGTACCCCAATGTTTATAGCAGCAATGGCCACGGTCACCAAACTGTGGAAAGAACCAAGATGCCCTTCAATGGACGAATGGATAAGGAAGATGTGGTCCATACACACTATGGAATATGATGCCTCCATCAGAAAGGATGAATACCCAACTTTTGTAGCAACATGGACGGGACTGGAAGAGATTATGCTGAGTGAAATAAGTCAAGCAGAGAGAGTCAATTATCATATGGTTTCACTTATTTGTGGAGCATAACAAATATCATGGAGGACAAGGGGTGTTAGAGAGGAGAAGGGAGTTGGGATAAATTGGAAGGGTAGGTGAATCATGAGAGACTATGGACTCTGAAAATCAATCTGAGGGGATTGAAGTGGCAGAGGTGTGGGAGGTTGTGGTACCAGGTGGTAGGTATTATAGAAGGCACGGATTGAATGGAGCACTGGGTGCAGTGAAAAAATAATGAATACTGTTTTTCTGAAAATAAATAAATTGAAAAAAAAATAAAGAAATGTGTTTCCTGACTTCCAAATGTATGTAGATCTTCCAGTTATCTTTTTTTTTCTTCTAATTTAATTCCACTGTGGTCAGAGAACCTATTGTGTATGATTTCAGTCTTTTGAAATTTGTGGAGATTTACAGAATGACTCACAGAATATGATCTATGTAGGTACGTGCTCCTTGTGTCTGTGAAAAAATACACACAGTCTGTCTAATCTTCTTTGTGTTGTTATATATAGATATCAAATAGATGAAGTCACTTTTTATATTGTTAATATTTTACATCCTTACTGATTTCTTGTCTGCTTTTAACAGTCCCTGAGAAATGTGTGTTAAAATCCCAGCTATGATTATGTTTCTCTATTTCTCCTTCGAATTCTGTCACCTTTTCTTTATTTATGTTTAAGTGATAATTGGGTGCCTGGAAATTTAGGATTGTTATATTTTCCTGTTGGTCTTTTTATCATTTGAAATACCTCATTTCTAATAATTTATTTTTCTCTTAAACTTTACTTTCTCTGTTGGTAATGTATGTATGCTACCTTAACTTTTAGTACTTGCTTGGTATCTGTTTTAGCTGCTTACTTTCATTCTATATGTTTTTATACTTAAAATGTGTCTTCTATAATCAACATATAATAATGCTATTATTCCAGTCTGATATTTACATCTCTTCATTTAAGTATTAGTCCATTGATAATTGATGAGATTACTGATATATTTAGTTTCAAATCTATCATCTTGTTAATTTTTTCTATGTTCCCTCTCTATTTTTCCTTTATTGTTTTACTTATTAATCAAACATTTTTCTTATTCTATTTTAATCTATCAATCTGTTACTTATACATTCTTTTTTTATTATTTCAATGATAATCCATGAGATTAGAAATTCATCCTTGAATTGATGTAGTCCACCTTAATTTTGTACTTTGATAACTTCCTGAATAGTGCATGAAACTTAAAATAGTTTAACTGCATTTACACTGCTCCAGTTTTTTCTTTTGTTTTTGTTTTTTTTAATTTGGTGTTATTGTTCTCATATATGTTTACTATATATTTTTTTTAAATTTTATTTATTTATTTGACAGACAGAGATCACAAATAGGCAGAGAGGCGGGCAGAGAGAGAGGGAGAGGCAGGCTCCCTGCTGAGCAGAGAGCCCGATGTGGGGCTCCCTCCCAGGACCCTGGGATCATGACCTGAGCCAAAGGCAGAGGCTTTAACCCACTGAGCCACCTAGGTGCCCCTGTTTACTATATTTTATTTATTTTTTATTGTTATGTTAGTCACCATAGAGTATATCATTAGTTTTTCTTTTAAGATTTTTTTTTATTTATTGACAAAGAGAGATCACAAGTAGGCAGAGAGGCAGGCAGAGAGAGAGGGAGAGGCAGGCTCCCTGCTGAGCAGAGAGCCCGATGTGGGGCTCAATCCCAGGACCTCGAGATCATGACCTGAGCCAAAGGCAGAGGCTTAACCCACTGAGCCATTCAGGTACATCATTAGTTTTTAATGTAGTGTTCTGTGATTCATTTTTTGCATGTAACACCCAGCATTCCGTGCAATCTGTTTTTAAAATATCATTTAAATTACTTAAAATTATATGTTTATTAGAGAGTGAGTGTTAATGGGAGAGGGGCAGAGGGAGAAGGAGAGAGAGAATCCACAAGCAGACTCTCCACCGAATGCAGAGCCTGTCAAGGGCTCAATCCCAGGACCTCGAGATCTTGACCAGAGCTGAAATCAAGTCAGCTGCTCAGCAGAATGAGCCACCTGGGAGCCCCATCATATATGTTAACTTTATTTTAAAGCCTGTAATCCATTATTAATGTTTATCCACCTTCATACTTATCCGTATGGGGTGTTCATTTCTTTCTACATATCTGTACTTCCATCTGAGATAATTTTCCTTCTTACTGATAGTTCTCTTTAGAACTTTTAAATGAGAATTTCTATTTGTCTGAAAGGGTTCTGTAAGTGTTTTTCTTTCAACACTATGCAGATGTAATTCCATTGTCCTCTGGCTATTAAAAAATCAGTATTGATTTTTTACTTTTACATCTTTACTTTTACATCTTTTACTTCTGCTTGCTATTAAAATGTTCTCATCTTTCAATTTCAGTTCTTTGACTGTGACGTGACTCAGCATGGATATTTTTGTATTTATCTGCTGACATTCTCTAATGTTTTGAATCTATAGTTTGATGTCTTTATTAATTGTGTAGACCAAATTTTTAAAAAGAATTACTTTCAAAAATATTGCATCTGGGGGCACCTGGGTGGCTCAGTGGGTTAAAGCCTCTGCCTTCGGCTCAGGTCATGATCCCAGGGTCCTGGGATTGAGCCCTGCATCGGGCTCTCTGCTCAGCAGGGAGCCTGCTTCCTCCTCTCTCTCTGCCTGTCTCTCTGCCTCCTTGTGATCTCTGTCTGTCAAATAAATAAATAAAATATTAAAAAAAATTTATTGCATCTGTCCCACTCTCTCTCTCTGTCCTTTTATCTGGGGGATCCAATCCATACATCAGACCTTTATATCATGTGTCCTGTCTTTTGTGCCCATTTTATTTTTTTCCATCTTTTTTTCCCATCTGAACTTTAGTCTGGATATTTGTATTGTTTCTTTCTTTAGCTTTCAATTAATTTGAAATTAATTAATTAATTTCAATTGAAATTCAATTTCAATTCTTTAGCTTTCAATTTCAACCTTTCTTTAGCTTACCAATCTTTTCTTCTGCTAGTTCTAATCTCATGTTAAGCCACTCATTTAGCTATTAATTTTACTAGAGTATTTTTTTCAGTTTTAGAATAATCATTTGAGATATATGGAAATGGTATGCACACACACACACTGGTAAAATTTTCTGTCTTTCCACTGTTTCCTACAGGATGTCAATCATAGTTATATTAAAATCTTTGTCTGATAAATTAATATCTAAATAATTCAGAAGACTTTTTATTTCGACACTTTTAAAAGTTTTCAGTCATTTGATCTTAATTTTAGCATGGCTTGTGGGGTTTTTTTAAATAATTTTTTAAAATTTTATTTATTTATTTGACAGAGAGGGAGAGATCACAAGTAGGCAGAGCAGCAGGCAGAGAGAGAGGAGGAAGCAGGCTCCCCACTGAGCAGAGAGCCAGATTTCGGGCTCGACCCCAGCACCCTGGGATCACAACCTGAGCTGAAGGCAGAGGTTCAACCCATTGAGCCACTCAGGTGTCCCAGGATGTCTTGTGGTTTATTTCAAGTTCTGGACATGGCCTATGAAAGACTCTGGAAGACGTTTTCCTGCAAGTTGTATTGATACTCCATCTGGCAGACAGATCACTGATCACCATGATTCTGTCATGGGCTGATTTTATGCTGTCAGGCTTGGTCAGTTTAAGTTTGCCCTTTCTTCTGTGACATAGACTTTATTCCTAAGATTGGGCCCTTCTGGGAGCGCAATCAATATTCTTTACTATTGACCAATGCCTCTTCTCTTTCATGCGTCTTAAACTCCAGTCTTTCTCTCCCTAGTACCATGTAGCTGCTGAAATCCCTGGTCCTCTCTCCAAACTTCAACTTTTTGCTGGTTTCAGGTGTGCCTGACGCATGCCTGCCTTAAGAGTGGGCTAATGGATCCTGGGATCGAGCCCCACATTGGGCTTCCAATTGCCCAGTGGGAAGACTGCTTCTCCTTCTCTCCCTCCCCCTGCTTGTGTTTCCTTTCTTGCTGTCTCTCTCTCTCTCTATGTGTCAAATAAATAAATGCATAATCTTAAAAAAAAAAAAAAACAGTGGGCAAATGTCTCCAGGAAAAATGTATCAAGAATTTTTTGTTCCTTTCTCTACAGGTCCTTTCTTTATGCAATTTTGCCCCTCAAGTGACCACTTCTGTAACCCTGAATTCCAGCCTCTGTGTCCTCAATGCAGTGTGACACTCACTGAATGCATGACCCTGTCCACCCACGCAGACAGCTCGCAGATGCTGTCAGGAAAGAGCAGGCCAACAGTGGAACTCCCCCCGATGTTGTCCCTTCTCTGAGGGACTGCCCCACATTTAGTCCTGTCTGCACTGATTGCATTTCAATGCCTTCAAACAGCTTATATATTTTTTCCAGCTTTAATTTTTTTCAGTAAGAGGGTTAGTTCCATATTAGCTACTCTACTACGGCTGGAGATGGTGGTATTCCTCTCCCACCCCAAAACTCCCTCACCCTTCAATTTATATAGATATTTGTCATCAGTAATATTGTTTTCCTCCTTCTGAGGTGATTTTTTCTGAGGGACTTAAGCTGCATAGTCACCAAGAGAGGAAAGATGGGATCTTTTCTTCCAGGTGATCACTGATGTTTTTAATTGATAATTGTTTAATTTAAGGAAATCCTAAAAATGGCATAGCCATAGTTTACATCCCAAGAATTATTAATCTGTATATCTTCAGTGGGTAACACTATATTCTCCAGCTATGGTAGACTAGTATGGTCCAGGCTCACACTACTACTGATACAAAAATGCTGGAAAAAATATAGGAAAATGTATCTGGAGTCCTTTGAGAGCTGCCCAGAGAGTGAGGACTTGACAGAGCAAAATTCAGGGGCTGTGGGTTGAGGGAAGGGAAGCCAGATGGTGAGCCAAAGTCCTACTTTGCCCTTGAAGCATATGCTGATTCAAGGGAATGGATGGGACTTGGTAGCTGGTCCTTGTCAATCATCACTGGAAAAAAACGAACAAAACTCTGGGACCCAATGTTATTATGCTATCAGAAATCCAGAGCCAAAGGATTTATTTTCTAATTCACTAAGAAAATCCTTGGGGCTGGAAAAGGGGTCCTGCCAGCAATCTCCAGAAAGGAGCAGCCCAAACAGAGACAAATGAGCTGTCCACATGGCGAAGGGAATCTCAGGGTGAGTTTTTACTGGGACTAAGCACAGACATCACAGCAGTGTATATAGTAGCTGTCATTGACCGTGAGCCCACTTCCTACCCGGTGCTGGGTAAAGTGACTTAGACTCACAGTCCTCCAAGGGAAGGCCCCAGATCAGCATCACCAGCATCACCAGGTTGCTGGCTGGACATGCACAATCTCTGGTTTCACCTGGTGAGTCAGAACCTGCTTTCTCACAAGAGCCCCAGATGACTCATATAGAAGTTAACGTTTGAGACATGGTGGCCGAGACTTATTGTTTCAATACTCCTTAATGACTCCGTGAAGGAGATACTATTCTTATCTGCATTTAATAGATGTGAAAATAGCCTCTCATGTGTTTCTTTCAGCAGACCGTCCATCTGCCTGTGGCTGGCAACAGGGGAGCTGGACATTGGACCCACATCTGTCAGACACCTGAGTGATACACGTTGCCATAACACAACACTTCCTACTTGCTCCTTCTGCTCTCTGTGTCTGCTGGAGTTGGACATCATGGAGATCTGTCATCCTTCTATTGTTGTTAAGTTCCCTTGCATCTATTTTTTTTTCGAAATTTTATGTAAATTCTAGTTAGTTCACACATACTGTATAGTATTGGTTTCCGGAGTAAAATTCAGTGATTGATCACTTACATACAACAGCCAGGCCTCATCACAAGAAGGGCCCTCCTTCATGCCCATCCCCATCTAACCCATCCTTACCCAACACCCTCCAGCAAACTTCAGTTTGTTCTCTATAGTTAAGAGTCTCGGGCGCCTGGGTGGCTCAGTGGGTTAAAGCCTCTGCCTTCGGCTCGGGTCATAATCCCAGGGTTCTGGGACCGAGCACCACATAGGGCTCTCTGCTCAGCAGGGAGCCTGTTTCCCTCTCTCTCTCTCTCTCTGCCTGCCTCTCTGCCTACTTGTGATCTCTCTCTCTCTCTGTCAAATAAATAAATACAATCTTAAAAAAATTTTTTTTAAACAAGAGTCTTTTATAGTTAGCTTCCCTCTCTCTTTTTTTTTCCTCTTCCCATATGTTCATTTGTTTTGTTTCTTAAATTCCACATATGAGTGAAATCATACAGTATTGTCTTTCTCTGGCTGTCCTAGTATAATACTCTCTAGCTCCATCCACGCCCTTGTATCTATATTTGAATTGTGTTATGGATTGAATTGTCCCTCCACTCCAGATTCATATGTTGAACTCCTGACTTTAGTCCCAGTACCCCAGAATATAATTTTATGTCTAATAGGGTCTTTAAAGAGGTCATCAAGGTTAAGTGAGGTCATTAGATAGGCCCATAATCCAATATGACTAGAATCTGTATTAAAAAAAACAGGTGTTATGGACTGAATGTTTGTGTCCCCCCAAAATTCATATGTTGAAAACCTATCTGCCAAAGCAATGGTATTAGGGGATGGGACCTTTGGAAGGTAATTAGGCATAGATGGGGTCATGAGGGCAAAGCCCTCATAAATGGGATTAGTGCCCTTATAAGAGTCCCAGGAGATCAGGCTTCCACTCTTGGCTCTTTCTGCCATGGGAAGACTCCAGGGGAAGTTGGCTATCTGCACCTGAAAGAGGGCTGTCACCAGGGCATAGTCACACCAGCACCCTGACCTCAGACTTCCAGCCTCCACAACTGTGAGAAATAAGTTTTTGCTATTAACAAGCTCCCCAGTCTGTGCCACGTTGCTGTGGCCGCCCTAGCAAATGAAATACAAATCAATAGATCTGTTTTCACGATCCAAGCTTACTGATCTATTTTAATTTGTACAACCGATTTAGATCTAGTGACCCATTAGAGACAAACTTCGGAGAAGTTTTGCGACGTCATGGTTACCATAATTTTACATCCATATATAGACACACAGGGTGATGAAAATGTAATTCATTCAAATCTCTATATTGGGAGATCCAAAGGTAGCTGTATGATTATATTACATACCAAAGGACACATTTTTACCTGATTGAGCTTCTGGGCTTTACTGATCTAGACTTAAGAGGAAATGACAGACTTGTACCCATGTAAGGTAGGCAGGAAGGAAACGTGGCTGTGAAGCGTGGGGCCCCAGAAACTCCTTGGGACTTAAAATCAGCCTTTCCTTAATAAACCACCTGTACTAAGCACGGTTACGTGTGTTAAAAAGAAGGCATGTTCCATTATCCCAAGAAGCTAACAGTTAAATGGCTTAATTTAAACAATTTTAAAAACCTAATTAATGGCAACAAAGTAAGTGTGGACATGATGCAGAAAGAACCAGTTCTGTAGACCAGCTTGGTGTAAATGAACAGTGTTGATTCTTTAAATTCCAGTGACATCATAAACTGTGTTCTAGATATAGTCACGCAAGCTTAATGGGACAAATGTCCTGTGTTGTCTTCTGATCCAGAGCTACTGAATTCAAGTTCAGAGGCAAACTGGAGCACGAACCTTCCAGGTCTTGGGTAGGGCAGGAGTTGGCTTGGTTCCTGGGAGGGACATGGGACCCCTCCAGCTGCACTCGTCTCTTAAGGCCAAGCCAGCAGAACAAAACTCAGCTCCATTGTGCCATCTGGGTCACCTCCTGGGCTATACTTCCTCTCAGAGCCTCACATCCCACAGTGACAGTGCGGGGGATATGACAGACAGTGCTCACCAGGGGTTAACACTCTTTGCTTTTAGGAAGTCTGGAGGAACAAGAGGTAGACTGAAGGGAGTTGCTTCTACAAGTATAGAACCATACTGTTACTCTCCTGTAAATGTCCTGCCCTTTTGTGTGTGTGTCCTACAATTCCTCACAATATAGCAGAGGACTCGCCCCTCGATTTGGCATTCTGGGTGCAGCATCATTAATGATCTTCCCTGGAGGTATGCCCTGAACAAGAAAGGGAGAGGATTTTGTCTCCAGTGCCACTGCTGAAGGACATCGACTCAATATTAGGCAGTGGCTACTGATAATTCAGAGTCCATCACAACGTGCCTGGTGTTGGAGTTACCGTGAAGTTTCTCTGAGGCTGCCCCTGATCCGGCTGTGTAAACCATTAGCTAAGCCACCACCATGTCCATTTTTTAAAAAATTTTCTCTTCCTAGTTGTTTTTATCTCTTCATTACACTTTCATCTATCATGCAAGTTTTTCCATTTTTTCTTGTTTATAAAATGTGTTCTTAAGGTTCCACGAATTGCTAGAAAAGTCCCTCCAAATCCAGATAAAATGGCCTCCTCATTTATTTTTTTAAATATTTTTATTAATTTATTTGACAGAGAGAGAGATCACAGGAAGGCAGAGAGGCAGGCAGAGAGAGAGGGGAAGCAGGCTCCCTGCCAAGCAGAGAGCCCGATGCAGGGCTTGATCCCAGGACCCCGAGACCATGACCTGAGCCGAAGGCAGATGCTTGACTCACTGAGCCACCCAAGTGCCCTGGTCACCTCATTTAAAGCACATCCTGAATTGTGCTGCTTTTGAAAGACCAAAGTGCAATCTCTACGGAAAACAGTATGGCAGGTCCTTAAAAAGTTAAACATAGAATTACCACAGAAGCCAGTAATTCCACATTAGGTATATGCTCCAAGGGTCCAAAGCAGGAATTCAAACAGGTATGAGTGTACACCCATGTTCACAGCAGCATTATTCACAGGAGCCAAAGATGGAAGCAACACCAATTTCCATCTGCAGATGAATGGACCAACAAAATGATCTATCCTTTCAATGGAAAATTATTCAGTCCTAAAAAAGGAAGGATGGGGGCGCCTGGGTGGCTCAGTGGGTTAAAGCCTCTGCCTTTGGCTCAGATCATGGTCCCAGGGTTCTGAGATCGAGCCCCGCATCGGGCTCTCTGCTCAGCGGGGAGCCTGCTTCCTCCTCTCTCTCTCTGCATGTCTCTCTGCCCAGTTGTGATTCTTCTCTGTCAAATAAATAAAATATTTAAAAATAAAAAAAAGGAAGGGTGTTTTTACAAAGGCTGCCGCATGGATGAACTTTGAAGACATTATGTTTGGTGAAGAAGCCAGTCAGAAAAGGACAAACATTTGTTCTGTTTCTACTTGTATGAGGGACTTAAATTTGTCAAGTTCATAACGACAGAAGGTAGAATGGGGGTTGCCAGAGTTGAGGTGAGGAGAAATGGGGAGTTGTTCTTTCAACGGTACAAACTTTCAGTTTTGTAAGATGAACAATTTCTGGAGAAGGAGTGGGTGATGCTTGCATGATACTTAATACCATTGACAGTGCGCTTGGAAAGATAAGTTTATGTTACATATATTTTAACGTAATTTGGAAAAGCCACAAATTGGAAGCAGACTGAGAGGGTTGTATGACTGATGAGACTCTCAGTTCATTTGGGACACAGATGTTTGTGTGGCTGTCACGGACTTGAGAGCATGTCCCACAGATGGATCT
Source organism: Mustela erminea (assembly GCF_009829155.1). Lineage (NCBI taxonomy): Eukaryota > Metazoa > Chordata > Mammalia > Carnivora > Mustelidae > Mustela > Mustela erminea. The sequence continues at coordinate 56,163,492 of NC_045620.1, forward strand.
GGAGAGAAGCGTGTGTTCCTCTGAGCACTCTTCTCATCAAGGAAGCGAAGTAAAAAGGGCAGGATATTTTTTCTTTCACTTATTTAAAAATAGAGGAGTGAATCTAGGTCTATGTTCTTGATAGCTCTGTTTACTTTCCATCTCAAAGAATTCCTTCCTGTTCTGGGAAAAACTAACGAACGTTTAGCACGCATTTCCATGTTTCTATGTGTGAGGAATGTGATTGATGAAGGCCAGAATGAAAACTGCCAAGTCCTTTTCCTCAGACTCTGTCTGATACTCAGACATAACTAATTTTAACCAGCCAGAAATCATCAAGGGCATCGTATGTGTCGCTTGGTGGTTCTTTCACACCCCTCCCCATGTCAGGATTTCTATGTTCACACCCCTCAGTGACAAAGAACACTGACCGTGATTCAACTTCAGCATGCTCTTTTCATAAAAATTAAAATCTCTGGACCACTTCAATGAACTTGGAATCAGAGTTTCCATGCTAGGGCTTTGGAAAAAAGTATTTGGTGACCCAATACTTTACGAGGTTTTGTGGTCCAAATTTTACTCATGAGCCCTAAGAGCTATTTTCTTCTCATTTTATTGATCCGAGTGTGAATACTAGATGACAGAATAGGCACAGAGTAGGGGCTGCTTTTGAACCACAGAAATGCCCTTGGGCTGCTTGGCCCAAAATGCACAGTGAACAGAATTTTGGACATCTCTACTGTTGAGTTCTAAAATTGGAAGTTCAAAGGAGCTTCTAATGGGAAGTAAAGCAGAGGGCCAGCCTGGAGAAAATGGCCAGCTCCAGTCTGGGAAGAGTTCAGACAGGGTCCCCTTGAGAAGGAGTTGATGGGCCCTCTGGTTTCACGCAGGCTGCACTGAGTATGGGACAAGGCAAGGTCAAGTGGGGGCAAGGAAGGCAACCTACACAGACAAGAATGTTGAGCAAGAGCTGTTAGTCCCCTCACTAGTGTAGACATCTGTGAACTCAGATTCTCTTAATTTCATTTAAAGTGGCCTATTAAAGCACCCCAAGGGATGGAACAGTTTACTGAAATGACCACCATTCATACTGAGGCCTGGGGACGGTCACCCAAGAGAAAGGGCAGAACGGCAGTAACATTAAGAAACTGGGTTTCAGGATGCCTGGGTGTCTCAGTGGGTTAAACTTCTGCCTTCAGCTCAGGTCATAATCTCAGGGTCCTGGGATCGAGCCTTGCATCGGGCTCTTTGCCTGGCAGGGAGCCTGCTTCTCTCCTTCTCTCTCTGCCTGCTTGTGATCTCTGTCTGTCAAATAAATAAATAAAATCTAAAAAAAAAAAAAAAAGAAACTGGGTTTCAGTCTCTACCATGTATGATTGTGGGACTATTAGCAAGTCCCTGGACTTCTCCATGGCCAAGTTTCTGAATCTATAAAAAGGGGACTACCTAGCTCACAAGATCTTTGTCAGGATGGAATGAGATAAGGATGCTGACGCACAGTACAGCAGCTGGTGTGCGCTGAGCCGTGTCCAGGTGTTCTTTCTGCTGCCCTGGGCCATAAACGAATCACCTGTCCGCCAAGCAGCTGGCATTTACGGGGCACCTGGTGGGCCCCCAGAACCCTGGGAGGTGCTGAGATATGTCCCTGGAAGTCAGGTGATCATGGACTCTACAGACCAAAGAAAGAAAGAAGACATCTGTTGAAAGAGTGTGTCATGATGACTTACATCAGCACTCAGAGAGGACTTGGAGCTGCCCCTTGAAGGACAGCTGGATATCAGGGGGAGCCTCCGAGCCTCGCTCTGTATGTCCATGGATTCGGGTTGAATTAAAATTTGCACCCAGAAAGGTGGCTTACTTTCTTCTTTTGCCCAACTTCCTACGAGGCATGTGTCCTTGTGTAGCATGAGCTTTACATTCAGCGGAGCCACCTTCCCCCTGTGCAGAGCATGTATGCTGAGGGGCCTGATCCAGACCACAGAGAAGCACAGAGGGGAAGACAGGGGGTCAGGCACATGAGAAACTGAGTCGGTCAGGGGGTTTGCAGGAGGCAGAGAGCACTCTGAAGGAGGGTGATTTGCAGTGAGCTTAATAAAGGAAAAATTTTTAGAGGGATGTTCAGAAGGGACAGTAAAGTTCCTCAGGGAAAGCGCGGACCCCCCAGGACTTGGGTGGGTGTGGGGAGAGGGAAGAAGTGATCATCAGCATCCAGAGAGAGAGCTGTTAGTGGCAGAGAAGGCCACCTTCTCTGGTAGGAGCTGGGGTTTTCCATAAAGAAATACAGAATGAACAACAGCAATCTGTCAGAGAGGGAAATAAATCCCACAACTTCACTCTCTCTGATATCCAGCCAGGGTTCCCTAGGGGCCAAACCCAACTGGCAGCCAAGTTTAGGGAGTCCATTGAGTTAGTGCCCAAAGGCCTGTCCCCCCGGACACAGACCAGGCTGGGGATCAGGCGAGGCAGGGATCTGGAGGGGGAAAGGGAAAAGATTCAGCACAGGAAGATTCTACACATTCTTTGTTGTGTGAACATGGTGCACGTATTCATATTAAGAAGTTGCCTCAAGCGGTATTTATTATGGAATAGAATTCAGTTATAAATGGGCCCATCTACATATCTGGAAAAGAACAAATGATGAGATATTCCTGAAAATCTGCAATTATTCCTGTTGGCTTCCATGAAACTGTATATAATGATAAGTCATCTGCATTCTCTAAAATAAGTTTTTGTCATATAAATAATAAATCTTCATTGTAAAAGAAAGGAACCCAGAAAAAAATATTAAGAAAAAAATTATATTACCTGCAACCTTATCATCCAAGGATGACATTTTTAAGATCTTCCTGCAAATCTTCTCAGTCCCTTTTCTGCACACATGCCCAAGTGCTTTTACAGATTGTGTTCTGTGTCCATTTTGATCTCTAGCTTTTTCCACTTAATATAACTGGCGAGCATATTTTTATGCTGCCGGCCACATGGCTCCTATCTGAAGCATGTATCCTAATTTACTTAGATGTTTCCTATTATTGAATATTACTAAATATCCAGTTTAAGCTCTTTCCCATTTTTTGCTGTTGCAGTCACACCACAATGAGATGATGTGCAGCTTTGAAGAAGATGAGTCTGGTGTCTTCGGCTTGCTGCCATGCCCTCTGAAGTAGAGGAAACACAGGTTTTAAATACGTCTTCAAAGTGCACGAAGCAAACAAGCACTTGACGCTCGTTCGTGGATGGAGGCCATATTCTTCTCACAAGGGCCTCCAGAGGGATGCTCTTAGGGACACACGCAGCCTGGTGTGTCACTGGTCCCCTGCCGGACAACTAACCAGATGTGGACCCACCACAGAGCAACAGGTGAGCAGGTCAGTGACCAAGCCCTACCTTTCTATTCACCACTGTGCTTGACCTTCACCATTGCGCTTAAAGCTGGGCTCCTGCCATAGGGTCAATTTCTGCACACTATTACCAGCAACCGTGGGCACCCCCAAAACCCAAAGTGTGAGGCACCTCTGGAATGATACCATAGACTCCCCCTCCAGCCACTGTGCACCAGTCTTTCTGCTTCTGTTTAAGCAGGTTGTCCTCTTGGCAAAGATTTAGAAATAATTTATGTTTTCTGGGGGGGAGAGAGGAAGAGAACCAGAACCAAAATAGAACAGTTAGCACAAAAATTCTTTCCTACCAAGTGTTGTCTGACATCGGGTTATCTGGAATCCATTTACTCCCAAAAGGATTGTAAAAATGTTGGGGCAGGGGTGAGAGGTGGAAGTTCAATTAGGGAAGTTTTGCAAGTCTGATCTGAGGCCAGAGAACCTGTCTGCCATAGGACAGAGGGCCAGAACACAGAAAGGGGAGACTTAGTGCAGATTCAGAAAGCACATCTGTGATGTGCTCCAGGGGTCATATGAAATCCTTCAGTCAATGCCTTGTGCCCACTTAGGTAAGTCTCAGGGATTCATAAGCCAATAAGCATCAGGCCCAGCATTCCGGGCCTTAGGGTCTGGTCGACCTGTAGCCTCCACCACTATATAAATGAAGACATGCTACACCACACCAGTGAAGCCACAGTAAGTGATGTCTAGTGTTCAAATGGGGCCCAAAGGAGGGAGCAAGCAGTCTTGTTTGTAGGCAGATGAGCCAGGCCCTCCCCAGGAAATGATCCACTGGCCATCTCAGCCTTGGATGGCCAGTGAGAATGGTGATGAGTATAAAGACTGTTTGTGGAAGGGAGGATAAGGTGGCAGAGGAGCAGGGGTCCTAGCATCACCAGGTCCAGGAGTTCAGCTAGATAGTCATCAAACCATTCTGAACACCTACAAACTCAACAGGAGATTGAAGAGAAGAAGAGCACAATTCTAGGAACAGAAAACCAACCACTTTCTGGAAGGTAGGACATGCAGAGAAGTGAATTCAACATGATATATGAGAAGATAGACCATAGACCCCCGGGGGTAGAGGCGGTGGCGGCTCCTGGAAAGTGGTAGAGCAGTGGAGCACAAAAAAGCAGACTTTTAGAAGTCTGCTCCACTGAGGGACATTGCTCCAGAAGCTAAGTGAGGGGATGGAGCCCTCTCGGGGACAGGATGGTCTCAGGATGCTCAGAGTCACAGAAAAACCAGTGGTGCCTGAGTGTGGCAGAGCCCCCAGGTATCAGAGCAGGGAAGCCACTGCAGATGGAGCCAAGGTAGAGGCTCTCAGGTCGGGTTTACCTTAAACCATGATCTGAGGCACAGTTGGACCCCTGCTCTGCAGGCAGGGACCCCACAAGTGGCAGATCCTGGAAGACTCACCTTCCTCTTTCAGGAGGAGCGGTGTGGGAGTGCACGGCAGGAATCTGCTGTATTTGGAGACCCCAAACAGGGCTGTGCACCAGAGATGGAAACACTCGGTCACAGGCTGGGTGAGTACGCAGTGCAGCCAAAGACCAGGGAGACGGGAGCTATTGACTGCTTTTCTCTGAGGGTGCATGGAGGAGTGGGGTCCTGAGCTCTCGGCATCTCCAGGCCGGAGATTGAGAGGCTGCCATCTTCATTACCATCCTCCAAAGCTATATGGAAAGCATTCAGGGAACAAAAGCTCCCAGCATGAACCTGAGCAGATTACTTAGCCTGGCCCCTGGCAAAGATGGTGCAATTCCACCTTGGGCAAAGACGTTTGAGAATCACTGCACCCCTCCCCCAGAAGATCAGCAAGAACACCCGGCCAAGACCAAGTCCACCTAACGAGAACTGAGGAACTCCAGAGCTAGGGGAAAGCAACATCTAGAATTCATGGCTTTTTTCACACAATTCTTTAGTCTTTCAAAGTTCATTTTTTTTAATTTTATTTTTTCTCTTTCTTCTTTTAACATTTTTTAAACTATTTTATCTTATCAATAGCTTTTATAAAAAATCTTTTAAAATTTTCATTGTTATATTCTATCCCTGCATTGTATTGTATTTTTTTTTTGTATACATATATGTTTTTCTTCTTTAAAATTTTGGGATACAGTTTCTTCTAACAGATCAAAACATACTCTAAATCAAAGCACATGGCTTTGTTCTAGTCTCCAGCCTGATCACATTCTGTCCTTTTTCTTTTTTTAACCAACTTCTTATCAATCCTTTTTTTAGAATCTTTTAAAATTTTCATTTTTACAGGCATATTCCATCTCTTCATCATGTTTACCTTTCTTTTTGTATATATATAAGTATTTCTTTCTTTAAAATTTTGGAAGGCAGTTTCTTCTAATAAACCAAAATACACCCATACACCCAAAATCAAGTGTGTGGCTCTGTGATATATATATTACATATATATGTTATATATATAACATAATTAGATATATAATATATATAACATAATAAATAAATAATAAATCCAGAAATATATATATTTCTGTTATATATACATTTTATATGTTTTATTTATTTATTTATTTATTTCCCTCCCTTTCTTTCCCCCTGCCACAGCTTTGGGTCTCTTCTGATTTGGTTAACATGTATTTTTCTGGGTTTGTTGCTACCCTTTTAGTATTTTGTTCTCTCATTCATCTGTTCTTTTTTTTTTTTTTAAGATTTTATTTATTTATTTGACAGACAGAGATCACAAGTAGGCAGAGAGGCAGGCAGAGAGAGAGAGGAGGAAGCAGGCTCCCCACCGAGCAGAGAGCCCGATGCGGGCTGACCCAAGCCGAAGGCAGCAGCTTAACCACTGAGCCACCCACGCGCCCCTCATTCATCTATTCTTATCTGGATAAAATGACAAGGCAGAAAATCTCACCTCAAAAAAAAAAAAAAAAAGAACAAGAGGCAGTATAGATGGCTAGGGACCTAAACAATACAGACATTAGTGAGATGTCAGAACTAGAGTTCAGAATGATAATTATCCAGGTGCTATCTGGGCTTGAAAAAAGCATGGGAGATGCTAGACAATCCCTTTCTGGAGAAATAAAAGAACTAAAATTTAACGAAGTTGAAATTTAAAAAGCTATTAATGAAGTACAGTAAAAAATGGAGGCTCTTACTGTGAGGATGGATGAGGCAAAAGAGAGAATTAATGATATAGAAGACCAAATGATAGAGAATAAAGAAGCTGAGAAAAACAGAGATTAAACAACTGCTGGACCATGAGGGGAGAATTCGAGAGATAAGTGATACCAAAAGACAAAACAATATTAGAATAATTGGGATCCCAGAAGACGAAGAAAGAGAGAGAGGGGCAGAGGGTATCTTGAAGCAAATTATAGCAAATTTGGTGAAAGGAAAAAGCATCAAAATCCAGGAGGCACAGAGAACTCCCCTCAAAATCAATAAAAATAGGTCTACACTCTATCATCTAATAGCAAAACTTACAAGTCTCAGTGACAAAGAGAAAATCCTAAAAGCATCTAGGAACAAGAGGTCTGTAATATACAACGGTAGAAATATCAGGGGCACCTGGGTGGCTCAGTGGGTTAAAGCCTCTGCTTTCGGCTCGGGTCATGGTCCCGGGGTCCTGGGATCGAGCCCTGCATCGGGCTCTCTGCTCAGGAGGGAGCCTGCTTCCCTTCCTCTCTCTGCCTGCCTCTCTGCCTACTTGTGATCTGTCAAATAAATAAATAAAATCTTAAAAAAAAAAAAAAAAGAAATATCAGATTGGCAGCAGACCTACCCAGAGACCTAGCAGGCCAGAAAGGACTGGCATGATATATTCAGAGCACTAAATGAGGAAAATATGCATCCAAGAATACTATATCCAGCTAGGCTGTCATTGAAAATAGGAGAGATAAAAAAGCATCCAGGACAAACAGAAACTGAAAGAATTTGAAAATACCAAACCAGCCCTATAGGAAATATTGAAGGGGGTCTTCTACGCAAAGAGATAGCCTAAAAATAACTGACCAGAAAGGAACATAGACAGTATATAGTAACAGTCACCTTACAGGCAATACAATGGCACTAATGGTTACCCTGAATATAAATGGGCTAAATGCCCCAATGAAAAGATACAGGATATCAGAATGGATTAAAAAACAAGACCCACTGATATGCTGTCTGCAAGAAATTCATTTTAGACCCAAAGACACCTCCAGATTTAAAGTGAGGGAATGGAAAACAGTTTACCATGCTAATGGACATCAAAAGAAATCTGGGATGGCAATCCTTATATCAGATAAATTAGATTTTAAGCCAAAGACTATAACTATATCATACTTAAAGGGTTTGTCCAACAAGAAGATGGAACAATTTTAAATATCTATGCCCCTAACATGGGAACAGCCAATTATATAAACTGATTAATAACAAAATCAAAGAAACACATCGACAATAATACAATAATAGTAAGAGACTTTAACACCCCCTTTAATGGATAAAAAAATTTTCAGCAAAATACTAGCCAATAAGATCTAACAGTACATTAAAAGGATTAGTCACCATGACCAAGTGGGATTTATTCCTGGGCTGCGAGGTTGGTTCAACATCCACAAATCAACCAATTTGATATAATACATTAATAAAAGAAAGAACAAAAACCATATGATACTCTCAATAGATGCTGAAAAAGCATTTGACAGAGTATAACATCCTTTCTTGATCAAAACTATTCACAGTGTTGGGATAGAGGGTACGTACCTCAGTATCATAAAAGCCATCTATGAAAAACCCATAGCAAATATCGTCCTCAATGGGGAAAAACTGAGAGCTTTTCCCCTAAGGTCAAGAACAGGTTAGGGCTGTCTACTATCACCACTGCTATTCAACATAGTACTAGAAGTCCTAATCTCAGCAATCAGACAAGAAGAAGAAATAAAAGGCATCCAAATCAGCAAAGAAGAAGTCAAACTCCCACTCTTTGCAGATGATATGATATGTTACATGGAACACCCAAAAGACTCCATCCCAAAATTGCTAGAACTCGTACAGGAATTCACTAAAGTGTCAGGATATAAAATCAGTGCACAGAAATCAGTTGCATTTCTATACACCAACAAGACAGAAGGAAGAGAAATTAAGGAGTTAATACCATTTACAATTGCACCCAAAACCATAAGATACCTAGGAAGAAACCTAACCAAAGAGGCAAAGAATCTATACTCAGAAAACTATAAAGTACTCATAAAAGAAATTGAGGAAGACACAAAGAAATGGAAAAATGTTCCATGCTCATGGATTGGAAGAACAAATATTGTGAAAATGTCTATGTTACCTAAAGCAATCTACACATTTAATGCAATCCCTATCAAAATCCCATCCATTTTTTTCAAAGAAATGGAACAAATAATCCTAAAATTTATATGGAACCAGAAAAGACTCCTAATAGCCAGAGGAATGTTGAAAAAGAAAACCAAAGTTGGTGGCACCACAATTCCAGACTTCAAGATCTATTACAAAGCTGTAATCAAGACAGTATGGTACTGGCACAAAAACAGACACATAGATCAATGGAACAGAATAGAAAGCCCAGAAATAGGCCCTCAACTCTATGGTCAACTAATCTTCCACAAAGCAGGAAAGAATATCCAATGGTAAAAAGACAGCCTCTTCAACAAATGGTGTTGGGAAAATTGGATGGCCACATGCAGAAGAATGAAACTGGACCACTTTCTTATACCACACACAAAAATAGACTCAAAATGGATGAAAGACCTAATGTGAGACAGGATTCCATCAAAATCCTTGAGAAGAACACAAGCACCAACCTGTTCAACCTCAGCCACAGCAGCTTCTCCCTAGAAACATCACCAAATGCAAGGGAAGCAAGGGCAAAAATGAACTATTGGAACTTCATCAAGATCAAAATCTTTTGCACAGCAAAGAAAACAGTCAAAAAAAAAAAAAGATAACTGACAAAATGGGAGAAGGTATTCACAAATGACATATCAGGTCTTTAGTATCCAAAATCTAGAAAGAACTTATCAAACTCAACACCCAAAGAACAAATAATCCAATCAAGAAATGGACAGAAGACATGAACAGACATTTCTACAAAGAAGACATCCAGATGGCCAACAGACACATGAATAAGTGCTCCACATCACTCAGCATCAGGGAAATACAAATCAAAACCACAGTGAGATACCACCTCACACCAGTCAGAATGGCTAAAATTAACAAGCCAGGAAACAATAGATGTTGGCAAGGATGTGGGGAAAGCAGAACCCTCCTACACTGTTGGTGGGAATGCAAGCTGGTGCAACCACTCTGGAGAACAGCATGGAGGTTCCTCAGAAAGTTGAAAATAGAGCTACCCTATGACCCAGCATCGCACTACTGGGTATTTACCCTAAAGATACAAATGTAGTGATCTGAAGGGGCATGTGCACCTGAATGTTTATACTAACAATGTCCACAGTAGCCAAACTATGGAAAGAACCTAGATGTCCATCAACAGATGAATGGATAAAGAAGATGTGATTGATACACACACACACACACACACACACACACAATGGAATACCACACAGCCATCAAAACCCCCTGAAATCTTGCCATTTGCAACAACATGGATAGAACTAGGGGATATTATGCTAAGAAATAAGTCAATCAGAGAAAGACAATTATCATATGATCTCTCTGATATAAGGAATTTGAGAAGCAGGGCAGGGGGTCGTGGGGGGCAGAGAAGGAATAAATGAGACAAGATGGGACCAGGGAGGGAGAAAAGCCATAAGAGACTCTTAATCCCAGGAAACAAACTGAGGGTTGCTGCGGGAAGGGGCGGGGAGGGGCAGATAGGGTAGCTCGGTGATGGACGCTGGGGATGGTATGTGCTAGGGTGAGTGCTGTGAATTGTGTAAGACTGGTGATTCACAGACCTGTACCCCTGAAGCAAATAATTCATTATATATTAATAAAAAATATCAAATATACTCAGCTAATAAATCATCGAACATTATATTTAAAAAAAAAAAAAAAGACTGTTTACTAAGCACTTTCAGAAGCTATTATCGCACTCACCCTAGCCAGGGTCCTGGGAGGCCAGCTAGGTGCTGGGCTGAAGGAGGCATCCCCAACCTAGGCTCGGGCAAGGGCTAGTTTGGCACCTGAAAGGGAGCACTCCCTCACTGCTGCCCAGCGTGCCGCTCCCCCAGTCCTGCTAACCTTGCATTCAGATGACTGCCTCTCAGCTAGGTTATAAAGCAGCTGCTGGGGCACCTGGGTGGCTCAGTTGGTTAAGGGTCTGCCTTTGGCTCAGGTCATGATCCTAGGGTCCTGGAATCAAGTCCCACAGTGGGCTCTCTGATCAGCCAGAGGTCTGCTTCTCCCTCTGCCACTCCCTTTGCTTGTGCCCTCTCTCTCTCTCTGTAAAATAATAAATAAAATCTTAAAAAAAAAAAAAGTGGCTGCTCTGTTCACACCAGGAATCTGTAAGGGAGGTTAGTGGCTCATAACAAGCAGAGCTGGTATTGGCACCCAGGTCTTCTTCCTGCCGGACTGCGCTGCTCACCCCATGTTCCCCCTGACACTCCTGGGGTATTGGTGTGTCTTCTAGGTATGAAGAGGAGAACATTCAAGATCTGAAGGGGGAACAGCAGCAGCTCCCATCCATAGGCAGTAAACCTGTGGCTTGCAGACCAAACCCAGCCCACAGATGGCTTTGCCTCTGCCAGTGGAGTATTTTTGAAACATTTAGGACACTATTTAAAAATGAGTTTTTGCATAACACTCTGGATGTCCGGATTCTGTCTACACACGAGAAGAATTGATGACAGTGGGCCCCTCTGTCTGCAGGAAAGAATCAGAAGGGTGGAGAGGCTGTCTGCCCTGCTGCCCTCAGTCCCCTCACTCCACCACCCCACGCCAGCTGAGGTCTGTGCCTTACCTCAAGGCCGTGGCAGAGTCATCCTATGTAGTGCAACTAAACAGTATGGGTGCACTTCTGACCAGGAAGAAGGATGCAGGACCAAAGGTTTCTGAAAGCCTCTTCCTTCTCCTACAGTTGCCTGCTTGGCAATGTGAGGGAAGGTGGGACAATCTGCTTGGGGTGGGTGGGCGGGGGAGGGCGCTGGTCACAGAGGGCATCTAGCCCAAACCTGGGAACCTAGACCCATCTGTGGAGGCAACCAAGCCATTTGAGGATTTTTTTAAAAAGATTTTATTTTTATTTATTTGAGAGAGAGAGAGAGCATGAGAAATAGGGACAGAGGGTGAGAGAGAAACTCTAACAGACTCCCCACTGAGCACAGAGCCCAGATGCGGGGATCGATCTCAGGACTCTGAGATCGTGACCTGAGACGAAACCAAGAATTGGATGCCCAAGCGATTGAACCACCCAGGTGCCCCTTTCTGAGGGTTTCAAACAGAAGAATGACACTCTGATGGAAGCTCTATGGGATGGATGGGTTAACCGGATCACCTTCTGTCATCCAGCATTTCTCTCTCTTCCTTGTGTTCACTTTGCACCTCAGGCATCTGACAGAGCACACCAGCATGGTAGGGCAGGAGTGAGGTGCTTCTTCTCTTTGTTCTCCAGCTCTCCTTCTCCTCCATGTCCTCAACTGATCGCCCTGGTTCTTATTTCAGTGAGAAAAGAGAAGCCATAGAGAAGGGGGCCACCACATCTCCCCACCACCTGCTTCTTGACCCTGGTTGCTAGAGAGAGACCTTGCTCTATTTCTACTCAGCCCCTCATGGGGTGTACCAAGCCCCAGACCCTCTGTCCTATGCTGGGACTTCACCCTGCCTTCTTCCCATCTCTGGAATCATCCTGTTTTTCCTTTCTACTGGTTCTTCCCACTAGCATGCTTACTCTGTTGTGGGTTTAAATATAAAAATAAATAAACTCATCAAAGTAGTCCCTCCTTCTCTATTTGTCTACTCCCCTCAATAGTAGAACCTCAAGAAGGTTGATTCTGCCCATTTCTTCTCTTCCTCACTTGTCAGTTTGACTAGATTGCCATCAATACATTTCTACCAGGACCCCTTGTCCAGGTCTCAATGCCCTCCACTTTGCTATATTCCATGCCCTGTCTTTTGTCCTCGTCTCTGTAGCACTAGACACCCTGATCCATCTTTCCACTGGAAATGCCTCCACTGCTTGGCTTTATGGGCACCATACTTTCCTGCTTTCCCTCTTCTTCACTCCATCACTCCATCCATATACACGCCACTCTCTCAATTCTATGATTTGTTTTCTTGGGGTTTGGCCTTTCAATTAAGCTTTGAGGTCCATGAAGATGGGTACTGATCTGGGCCATTTTCCTTCTCTCTCCTGAGCATTCAGATGAGTGCCTGGAACTCAAGAATGGTTCACGGAAATAAAGGATGAGTAAATGGGTCATCATTCCTGCAGTGCCCCCACAGAGCACAGACTTATGCACAAGTGAGTGCTTCACTCATGGATTCACTTCCCAAGGCTGCTCTAACAAATAACCATAAATTTGCTTAAAAGGGCAGAAGAATATTCTCACAGGCTTTTGAAATCAGTCCAATATCAAGATGTCAGCAGATCCACACTTCCTTCCAAGGCTCTAGGGGAAAACCTTACCTTGGCTCTTCCAGTGTCTGATGGCTTCTAGCCATCTTTGGCTTAGGAAAACACAAGTCCAATCTTTGCCTCCAGTGCCTTCTCCCAGGAATCCTTCTGTGTCTCTCCTTCCTCTAATAAAGACAACAGTCACTGGATTTGAAGCTTACCCTAAATCTGGGATCTCAGAATCCTTAACTAATTTTCTGTTTCCAAACAAGGCTACATTCTGGCAGACAAGACTTTGGGAGGGGGGACATTATTTAATAAGTTTACAACTCCCTTGAAATTTACATTGTCAGAGTACCTGAAACAGCTACTAGAGATTCATCTATTGGAGCCCAGAGACTTTTTAGTCCTTCAAGTCTTTCTTAGAAAGACAATGTTCCTAAGTTGGTGGAACCAACAGAGGAATGACATTTTTGATCTGTAAACACAAACAGGTAAAAATGTATCTTCCTTTATTTTCTTAGATATGATTTTAAATTTTGACCTTGAGCTCCCCTTCCACCTAACAGAGAAGAAGTAGGGGATTGTGTCCAGGTAAATTCAGGTCTTTTCCTCTTTTCCATTTTAGCTTGAAATACTCTGAGTTAGAACTCCCATGCCCAGCCTAATCCCTGCCACATCTGCTCTCATCCAGAGTCCTGGTGGGCTCTGTACCCCTAGTAGGGTCTTTGGGGTCTTGTCTGAACTCCTGGGATATCTCTCAGCCTGGGTGTGAGGGCACCCTGACCACAGACCTACAGATCTACTGGGAGTCTATTCCCCAAGATGACTTAGCAAGGACTCTGCCTCAGCATCTAACTTCTGGTCCCCTCTCCTCGCTGGTCCTTCCTTCACTTCTTCTGGACCTGGGGAATCGAGGGGGCTGTGTAGTTAGGAGACAGGCTACTTCTACCTGATCACACAGATTTTCCTTTCTTGAACCTGGGTGGAGATCATTTGGGTTTGGTTTTGTTTTCATTTTTTAACTAAAAATCAAGAATTGTCTTTCTTTGACCCAGGCTTCCACCATGCCTGCTTTTCTGATATGGTGACTCGTGTTTGGTGGTCTGTCTGTGTGAAGCACAGGCCCTGGGGCAAAAGTAAGGAAGTTCACTAAAGCCAAGGTGGGGACCCAAGTCTTGGTGCCAGGACATCCCCTTACATTATGCCATCCACACAAGCAAGAAGAGATCACCTGTGAGACTCCACCCAAACATTCTCCATTCACAGCACCTTCAGAGTCCCAGGAATCATTTCATGGTAGCTCTAAGCCAAAGAAATACCCAATTGTCTATTTATTAAGTAGTTTGTTTAAAAAACTTGGTAAGTATTCATGCCATAACAACACAGTAGACATTTGAAAAAAATAATACTGATTTATTGGAAGAAAAAAATAATTTTTTTATTCTTTAATAAACACAATTTCTTGTTATTTAGATGTCTGCCTGTTGGGCACTGAACAACTTTTCAAACATCAGAATCAGATTGAACACCATCTGTTATGCACTGTATCTCTGAAGTTCATGTGTTAAAACCCTACCCCCCAATATGTCTGTATTTGGAGGCAGGACCTTTAAAGAGGTAAATTAAATGAGGTCATATGAGTAAAGTCCCAATTCACTGGGACTGGTGTCCTTACAGGAAGAAGAAAAGACACCAGGGATGTGTGTACACAGAGAAAAGATCATAGAGAGAAGATAGTGTCAGAGAAGAAAAACCTTTTCTCTGCCCTCTTTGGTTTGGTGATTGGTAGGCCTGCAAACTAAACAAGCAAAAGACAGATTAACAGGAAAAAAGCTACACAATTTTTAATAATATTTACATTCAGAGAAAAGTTTATAGAAAAGAAATAAAACAAAAAAGTAGTTAGACTTGGAGCTCATATACTGTCTTAACAGTATATGTTAAGGGACATTTGGTTTCAAGGGGTGGTAAATAGCAGGGAAGTGTCTAAGAAATATATGGGAGAGATAATGGAAGAAAAGAGTCATATCAATAAGATATGTTTATGAAGACTCAGGTCCACTTATTTCATGGAAAACCAGGAGGAAATGAGGAAATGCAATGGAATAAGAACTTGATGCTTAGGTACATTGTAGAAGTTATAAAAGTAGAATAGATACTTGTTTAAAGATAAATATTTTTATCTTTAAAGATAAATATTTTTTAAATGGGTCTTCATTTAAAGATGGGGAAATGTTACAGAGTCAAATCTCTTACCTACACTATAGGGAATGAACAGATACAGGCTAAATCTAATAAAATCACCAAACAGAGGAATAAACATGTGCTTTCTCATTGTTTTAGAAGAACAACAAACACGTAAACATGTCCGTCTGTGGGGAAGGTTACTGTGTGTATAGTGGGGATTCAAGCAAAAGGAAGATATCTTGATTTTTTCTTTACTAGCATTCTATTTTACTGGATTTTTAATTAACGATTTGCCCTTATTGCTTTCATAATTATAGTTTTGTTTGCTAAAAAGGAAATATTCACCAAATGTTAAGTGGAAAGAACAGTATCTAAAACAGAATACAGTTGCCTTTGAACAACACTGCACAAATGTTGGTTTGAACTGTACAAGTTCAAGGTATACACAGATTTTTTTCTGATAAATACAATACAGTACTATAAATGTATATTTTCTTCCTTATGATTTTTTCCTTATTAATTTTTTCTTTTCTATAGTTTACTTTATTGTAACAATACAATGTACAATACATATGACATACAGGATATGTGCTAATTGACTATGATTTTATCAGGAAGGCCTCTGGTCACCTGTAGGCTGTTAATAGGTAAGTTTTGAGAGTCAAAAGTTGCTTTGTTTGTTTGTTTTTTAAAGATTTTTTTCATTTATTTGCTTGACAGAGAGAGGAAGAGCAGCAGCAGAGGGAGAAGCAGACTCCCCCCTGAGCAGGGAGCTCGATGTGGATTTTGATACGAGGACCCCAGGATCATGACCTGAGCCCAAGCAGATGTTCAACTGACTGAGCCACCAAGGTATCCTAGGAGTCAAAAGTTAGAAGTGGATTTCTGACTGCATTGGGGGGGTTCAGCACCCCTAATTATCTTGTGTTGTTCAGCAGCCATTTGTACTGTATAGTATGATTCCAGTATACTTTGCATATCTGATTATAACATGTTACAAAAAATATTTGAAAGACACTGTTAATAATGGCTACTTCTGGATGGGAAAAACATTGGCATTTTCAATTTCTGAAAGTAAATCAGAAAAATATCACATTTAGAATCAGAAAAAAGATTTTTATCTTAAGAGCTAGTACCAGAATTTCTCTCAGGGAGAGAAATTTTCGGTGTATGAGATTTTTTAATTCGGTTTTTCATTTTAATTCCAATATTGTTCACATACAGTGTTATATTGGTTTCAAGTGTACAATATAGTGATTCAACAATTCTGTACAGTACTCAGTGCTCATTATGGTACGCACACTTCTTAATCCCCATCTCCTATTTCATTCATCCCCCCACCACCTCCCCTCTGGTGACCACCAGTTTGTTCTCTATGGTTCTTGGATGGGAGTAACGAGTGACAACAGAGCCAGGGCATGGATAGCTGTCAATACCCAGGCAGCGGTGAGAAGTCACTCTATACACCCTCCCAAGCTGTAGATCCAGCTCTTGCTTGAAGGCCATGCCCTGGTCACAGACACAAGTCAAAGCTTTGAATGACTACTTTCCCATAAACTTCTTTTCTACCAAATTCCTAGACAATAAGGTCCCCACTGTGGTCTTTGTATCTCTGTAAGAGTCTGAAACCACACCTGACTGGAAGGATGGGTGTTATGGAAAGTATGATAGGAGGGAAATCAATGTGTCGATCAACATTCAGACTGTATGCGTAGCTGTGGCAGGTGAGACGGGAGGTGTTGGCTCTAGTTCATAAGAAAAGTTCTAGTTCCAGACTCTTTCATCTCAAGAGTCTCCCGAGGATCCTCTAAGTTCTCATGCCAGGAGGGTGAGTAGGCTAGGAGTCATTGTGGGTGGGCATGCATGTTTTGATCAACTGCATGAAATCAAAGCTGTGTGTGCAAGAAAGCCTGCCAGCTAGGCACCCGGGTTGCTCTGGGAGGTTTTGGAAGCAAATAACTTCCTGTCCCTGTTTTGTGTGTTCCTTTGGAAGCTTCTCAGACCAAATTCATTACCAAGCTTACAGCCTTCAAGAATGCGTCCAGGGGTTGCACACTCATCTTCCCCCAGCAGCTAGGCAAATGCATGAATATAAAAAACAGACTGCTTAAGGCAACCTGGGACAGTGGCAAGCCTCTGAGCTGGACAGATAGAACTACAGAAACCATGGGCAGCAGGACTCAGTCCTCTCGCTGTAGATAAGCAGCCCTGGGGGAGAATCCAAGACCCATCTGATCAATTCAGATCATGAAGTCACTGGAGAACCAGGCCAGGACTGGAGGCATTGGCTCCAACAGTGCAAGTCAAGGTTTCCAGACAAAACCTTGTGCAGAAACTAACTCTACCAAATCAGGTTACATCCGTCAGTCCTTTGCTCAATTGTCTGCTCTACTTTTTTCCCTCCTCACCTCCCTCCTACATTTTTATTTTCAGTTTAAGCAAAGCAGACCTTGAGTTTCTTGTTTAGGGAATGTTACAGAAAACAGCTTACTCAGAAATCTTACTTTCCATAAATACACTGCTTTCCAAACGAGGGAAGATGATAACTGGAAAGTTGCAGACATTCCTAATTTGTTTTTCTTTGTTTGCTTGACTTTCTCAGGGACATGATTATCCAATGTGCACATTCTTTCTCAATCTGCATAGTTATAGAGAATTGAGCACAATTCTTTAAGCCAAAGCAGTTTGCAATCCACGATCCTTCCAGAGTCCACTGACAAAGGAAAGAGGAAAAACTATATATTACTCACATAAAGAACATGAAGTTGATGACCCTCAGGATTTAAATTCCCCTTTTTGCTTATGCCAAAATATGACAAAACAAAAGACTAAAGCAGTAAAAATGACTTATCTTGAAACCTCACTTACCCATTTACAACATGCTAGCACATTTGGAGGATAGAAAGCTCTAGAATAAAGAACTAATTGATAAAATTCACCAGTGAAGTTCCTGGGCTTTTCTTCCTCGGGAAGCTTTTTGATTATTGATGCAAGCAATAATTTATTTAATTCAGTCATTGATCCCCACACTAGTTACACTTCTTGTACGTCTTTATGATTCAGTCTTCTTAGGTTGGATGTTTCTAGGAATTCATCCATTTCTTCTAGCTTTGCAATTTGTTGGCATATAATTGCTCATAGTACTCTTTTATGATTCTCTTTATCACAACCTCTCCCCAAAAAATTGAAGAGAAGGAAACATTTCCAAACTCATTTTATGAGGCCAGCGTTACCCTGACACCAAAGCAAGAGACAGAGATGCCGCAAGAAAATTACAGGCCATTATCTCTGATGAATACAGACGGGAAAACCCTCAACAAAATTCTAGCAAATCTAATTCAAGAACACATTAAAAGGATCATACACCATGACAAAGTAGGATTTATCCCTGGGATGTAAGAATGACTCGATATATGAAAATCAGTTAATGTGATACACTATATTAAGAAAAGAAGGGTAAAAAATACATGATCATTTTAATACATGCAAAAAAGCCACTTGATAAAATTCAATACATTTTTTATGACAAAACTCTCAACAAACTAGAAATAGAAGGGAATTATCTCAATAAAATGAAGGACATAAATAAAAAGTCTACTCTAACATCACTTATATTCATGAAAAACTGAAAGTTTGTCGTCTAAAATCAGGAATAAGGCAAGGATACCCACTCTCACCATGTCTGTTTGACATAGTACTGTAAGTCCTAGCCAGAGCGATTAGATAAGAAAAAGAATCAAAATGCATTCAAATCAGAAAAAAAGAATTAAAGTTGTCCCTGTTTGCAGTCATGATTTTATATATAGAAAACCCTAAAGACTCCATTCTAAAAAAAAAACTGTTAGAAGTAATTTAAAAATTCACTAAAGTTGCCAGATACAAAATCAACACACAAAAATCAATTGTTTTGCTATACAGATGGTCTCTGACTTACAGTCCTTCAATTTATGACTTTTAAGTTTATGATGATGTGAAAGTGATATGCAGTCCGTAAAATGGTGCTTTGAATTTTGATCTTCTGCCAAGCTACTGATATATGGTACAATCCTCTCCCATGATGCTGGGCGGCAGCAGCCAGCCACAGCTCCCAGTCAGACCACCACCGCAAGGGTGAAAGATCGGTACACCTACAACCATTCTGTATCCGGGCCACCGTTCTGTTTTTCACTTCTAGTACACTATTAAGTAAATTACATGAGATATTCAACACTTTATTATAAAATAGACTTTGTATGAGATGATTTTGCCCAATGTAGGCTAACGGAAGTGTTCTGAGCACGTTTAAGGTAGGCTAGCTAGGTTAAGCTATGATGTTCAGTAGAGTAAGTATATTAAATGCATTTTGACTTACAATTTGACTACGTTTTGACTTATTGGGACATAATTGTAAGTCATAAAAGATCTGCATAATAACAATGAACTATCTGGAAAAGAAATTAGGAAAACAATTTCATTTAAAATAGCACCAAGAGGGACGCCTGGGTGGCTCAGTTGGTTAAATGGCTGCCTTCGGCTCAGGTCATGATCCCAGCATCCTGGGATGGAGTCCCACATCCAGCTCCCTCCTCAGCAGGAAGCCTGCTTCTCCCTCTGCCTCTGCCTGCCACTCTGTCTGCCTGTGCTCCCTCTCTCTGACAAATAAATGAATAAAATCTTAAAAAAAAAAAATGGCACCAAGGAAAAAAAGAATAAAATATCTAGGAATAAACTTAACTGAGAAAATAAAAAACTTGTGTACCAAAGCTACAAAACATTGATGAAAGAAATTAAGCAAGACGCAAATAAATGGAAAGACATTGCGTTTTCATGGATTGGAAGATTTACTATTATTAGAAAGTCCACGCTACTCAAAGCAATCTATAGATTTAACCCCTATCGAAATCACAACAGCATTTTTTAAATAGAAAGAAAAAATTCAAAAATTTGTCTGGAGCTACAAAAGACAATGAGTGGCCAAATCAACCTGGAAAAAGAAAACAAAGCTAGAGGCATCACAATTCCTGATTTCAAACTAAATTACAAAGCTAAAATAATTCAAACAATGTGGTACTGACGTAAAAACGGACACATGGGTCAATGCAGCATAATTTATAGCCCAGAAATAAACCCATGCATAAATGGTCAACTAGTACTTGACAAGGGTGCCAAGACCACTCAATGGGATAAAGGTTGTTTCCTCAATAAATGATGTTGGGAAAACTGGATATTCACCCATAAAAGGAAATTAGACCCCTATCTTAAGCCATTCACAAACATGAACTCATAATGGCTTGAAGACTTAAAGCAAGATTTTAAACCGTGAAACTCCTAGAAGAAAATATAAAGAAAAAGTTCCCTGAGGCTATATCGAACTAAAAGTCTCCTGCACCGCCAAGGAAACCATCAACGAAGTGAAAAGGCAACCTATGGAACAGGAGAAAATATTTACAAATCATTGATTAAAAAAACAAAATCTGACCAAGTCAATTTGAAGATCTTACCGGTTTTATTAAGATTCCTGAATCAGGCAGAATCCCATCTAGAAAGCAGAGGGGAGCTGGAAGGAGCTGTACACAATGGAAGGTTTTTAAAAGAAAAGAGGAGTCAGAGAAAAGGAATTTATTAGCAAGGAATGCATTGTTTCAGGCAAGTTGCCTTCCTGAGAATGGAAGGGGAAATTCCAGTTTGGCTGGATAGAGATTGTGATGTTTCTGGCTGAGGGTAGGGGTGGGGAGTGAGGTGGTGGGGGGAGGTTAGATAGGGGAGGAGGTTGAAACTATAGTTAAGTTAGGTAGTAAGCCTTGGTTTACTGCCGTGGAGCCTTACGAAAGCAACACCATTTAATGCCTGTGGTTTTCTCTTTAACACCATATATCTGATAAGGGGTTTATTTCCAAAATATAAAAGAACTCCTGCAATGCAATAGTAAATAAACAAAATAATCCAATTAAAAAAAGATATGCCACAGAGCAGCACCTGGTTAGGCTCAGTCTGTTAAGCATCCAACTCTGGATTTTACCTCACATCATGATCTCAGGGTCATGAGATGGAGCTCCATGTCAGGCTTTGTGCTGAGCATGGAGCCTGCTTAAAAATTCTTTCTCTCCCTCTCTCTCTCTGCTCCTCCCTACCACCCCCCTTATACACTCTCTCCCTCCCTCAAAAAAAGAAATGAGCCACAGACTTGAATAGGTATTTTTTTCCAAAGACCATACACAAATAGGCAATAAGTATATGAAAAGACAATTAAGGTCACTAATCATGAAGGAAGTACAAATCAAAACCACAATGAGATATTACCTCACATCTGTCAGGATGACTAGCATTTTAAAAAAAGAGAGGAAGACAGAGAGAGCGCAGTGTTGGCAAGAAACATGGAGAAACTGGATTTCTTATACACTGTTGGTAGATACACCTACCAAGGAAAACAGCACAGAGGATCCTCAAACAAAAATAGAACTACCATACGATTCAGCATTCCACTTCTCAGTATTTATTCAAAGGATTGAAATCAAGATTTGAAGAAATATCAGCACTCCTCTATCCATTGCAATACTATTTACGATAGCCAATGTGTGGAAGCAATCTAAATGTTCATCAATGGATGGATAAAGAAATTGTACAACATACATTCAATGGAATATTACTCGGCCTTAAAAAAAGAAGGGACTCCTGCCACATGTGACAATACAGTTGAACCTTGGGGACTCTATGCTAAGTGAAATAAGCCAGTCACAGAAACATGAATACGCCACGCTTCTGCTTATATGAGGTAGCTCAAATAGTCAACTTCATAGAACCAGTGAGCGGAATGGTGGTTGTCAGGGTCCAGGAATAGGGGTTATCAGCAGGTATAAAATTTCCATCAAGCAAGATGAATAGGTCTCGAATCTTCTGTACAACATTGTACCTCTAGGCAACAATACTGCATTGTACACTGAAAAATTTGTTAAGAGGGTAGGTCTCACGTTACACATTCTTACCACAATGAAATGAAAAATTTTTAAAAAATACAAAACTGAGCACCACCTTATCATGGTAAGGTGTGTGGTTTGATACCAAACAGAGAAAGCCTTACTTTTCTACAGATTAGCTGGCTTTTCCATCCTGGATTGTAAAGCACACAGAAGTGACCCCTAGCAACGCTGCTCAAACTCACCAATGGCTAGGTGCCCAATCTTTTCTGCAGAGATTGGTTTTTGAAAGAAAGAAATAAGATGTTTTCATCTTGTTGTTTTGCTTTTATCTGATCTCCTTCCTCTACATCCTGCCAACCCTAAGGGTTTTAAAACCAATGAATTTCTTCACAACGGAAGACAAATGGTGACTCCTTGTTCAAAGTCTCGCTGATTCCAGACCAAAATAGAATAGTAATTCAGGGTGCCTCTTCCCTCATGATTTTTTAGGACAAAACCCCACGATGGTGAAAACACAGGGTAAAATACTGTGCATTTTCAGAGTATGTGTGTCATAATATACTCTTACTAAATTGCTGCTCTGTTTTTTGACACAGTACAAAACCGCACAAGGGTGTGTGGAGAAAGGAGGACCTGTTGGGTTAGTCCTTAACCATATCCTTAGTTAGAAAGGTTCACTATCTCCTTTATCTTTTTGATTTCTTCTTTGACAAGCAGCCTCGTCTTCTTGCTAAGTTAACGGTTGCAGAGTTTAATAGAATTTGCTTGATACATTTCATTTTATGGCTACCTTGTACATCAGGAAGAGATGGCTCTGGTCCCACTTCCTCCTGGCTGTACATCTTCCATTTCTTTTTCTTACTCCCTCAGCTCCCTCCCTCTGTTCTCTCCCCATCCTCTCCTCTTCCACTCCCACTTCCTCCCCCACATCCTTTCTTGGTGCATCTCCCCTCTGCCCCTCCACTTCTTCTCTTAGGATTTAAGTCCACAGTTCCCCTCCTGATGGTGGAGGTCCAGCCCCAAATGACCGCTAACCTCTTCTCACCACCCACCCCTCACCACGCTGGGTAAAGGGTCAGTTCTCTGTGCCTCTGTTAAAATGTCTTCACTGCAGTACCAGACAAATGTTGACGAGTCCGTCAATGCCAAGGTCACATCCTGTGTGTCTGGAGAGTCTCACCGGTGAATTTGTGGTGCCTTTAAACCTTCCATGTTTTCATAAGTCACTATAAAGTGACTTAGAGATTAAGGCCTCTGGTCTTACATAGGGAAGAAACTCAGTTCAAGGGGAAGTTGACAAAATATAGTAACATCTTGATTTTGTCAAATGTCACCAATTATTTTTCAACTATTTTTGTTCAGCAAAACCAAATCTCTCCCTTCCTGCACTTAATTCAAGTGTACTTTAGGTGAAATATAACCTCTATGTTTCTAGTACATTTGTACTTAATACAGCCAACTTTTTTTTTTAATGTCCAAGAAACTTTCTGAGATTTTAATAAGCTTCTTTTAAAAGTCTTCCCGCCTCTCAGGCCCCTACACAGGAAATCATATTTTACTAAGGGTAAATAAATTTTATTATCTCCAAAGTTCAAGTGTGGCTTCATGCCAGCTCCCAACATGATTAAAGAGGCTTCTGAGTTTGACAAAATTGTTCTGTTCCCTCTGGTTCAAAAGTGTGCATACATGAAATTCCCGAACAAGTTTATAATTATCTCGATTATTATACACACACACACACACACACACATAATTATATCTTATATATAATATGCATACATGTATAGCATATAAATAATTGTATACATAATTATGTACATTATAATCATCTCTATATACATAAATATATTACATATATTAAATGATCAATATATTATACATAATATGTATTGCCTGATGGAGACCATTCCCTTAGATCTTGCACGCTGGCCAGCTCAATACTCTCCTTGCCCAACAGTGCCACAATTCTGTTAACATGTTACTATTACTCAAGACCTCTGTACCTAAAAACTCAGATTAACAATTTTCTTGTGTAGATACACGGATCCTTGTCAAAAACACTTAACCCTCTTTTCACCTTTCATGGTGTCTTTGGAGAATGTAAAAAGCATGACTAAGAGAAGGCAGCTAGATCATCAGATACACAGCCCATCAAGCCTGTCTCCTAATGGCCTTTTTCTCCCTTAAGTATTGTGATTTAATTGGAAATCTTTGTGCCTCTAATTGAGTGGTTACCATAGACTTAAAGTCTTGAATCTAACCTTACCCTTCTTTAACAATCCAGCTGACTGGGTAGCTCCTTCCTCTATAGCTCGTCTCTGAGCTAGGACAGGATGCACTGTCCTCAGCTCAGTCCTGGAAGATTCTGAGGCTCCTCCAGCAAGTGTATTTTCCTGCCAGAATCCCTTGGGTGGCAGGTTCATGGAAAGTGATTTTGCACTTTTTATGTGTGCTAACAACACACTTAGGAAAGGGTTTATACTTAAATCCTGAGCATTCCTTTGTACTCTGGAGGTGTGTGTGCTTAGACACATGTATACACACACACACACACACACACACACACACGAAAGTACATGCATACACCTACAACACATAGAACTTTTTCTATCCATTGCCATATATCCATGAATCCAACATGCCTTTCCCTTGATCCCACAAAAGGGCCAAAGCCTCACTTTAAAATTTTAGCACAATTACTCCAATCTTAGGAAAGAGGAATGTGACTGTGTGACCTGGGGCCCAGGACTATCCCCAGGTAGTTCGAACTTTGTAATCCCAGGGAGGATTTTGTTCTCCAGTCCTCAAAGAATCTAATTCCTGTCCTCTTACCTCCTCTTTCTGGTATGGCTAACAGCCAGATCTCTGTCCTCTGAGGCAGTTATCGAAAAGGACAGGCAAGGCTTGGAGAGGAGTCCAAGGAAAATCATCCACACCAATGCTTCATTATTAACATTTGTTTCCTGAAAGTCCTGAGAGTCTTTCCCTGGTGCTTGGCAACTTTTCACCTCCTGTGTGTCTTGCCGATGACCCTGCCCTGAAGATAAACACCCTTGCTGGAAATGTCAAGAATGGAAATATAGGAAAGGGTGAGTGGCCCTTATGATAGCTGTCTGAAGATAGGAGAATAAAAATGGAGTGAAGAAATACAACTAATTTTTTAAGTTGATTTTGTATCCTGCAGCTTGACTGAATGTCTTTATTAGTTCTACCAGATTTTTGATGGAATCTTTAGGATTTTCTCTAAGATCCTGACATCTGCAAACAGAGGCAATTTTATTTCTTCCTCTCCAATTTGGATGCCTTTCATTTTTTTTTTTTTTTTTTTTTGCCCAATTGGTCTGGCCAGGACATCCCAAACTATGTTGAGTTTCTATATGCAAACTCTCTGAGAAAGAAATAAGACACTCACATTTACAATAGCATCAAAAACAGTAATAACTCAGAATAATTTCAAACAAGGAAATTAAAGATCTATACACTGAAAACTTTATGACATTGATGGAAGAAATTGAAGACAGAAATAAATGGAAAAGTATCCTGTGGTCATGGATAGAAAGAATTGGTGTTGGTAAAATGTCTATACCACCCAAAGTTATCTATAAATTCAGTGCGATCCTTATTAAAATACTTGTGTTATTTTTCACAGAAGTAGAAAAAAAATTGTAAAATTAGTATGAAACCACAAACACCTTCTAATAGCCAAAGGAACCATGAGAAAAAAGCTAGAGGCATCATACTTCCTGGTTTTAAATTGTATTACCAAGTGAAAGTAATTAAAACAGTACCGTACTGACAATAAAAACAGAGTCATAGAACAATGAAATAGAATTGAGAGCCAAGAAATAAACCCATGTATATACAGTTGGCTAGTATTTGACAAGGGAGCAAAGAATGCTCAATGGGGAAAAAATATCTCTTCAGTAAATGGTACTGGGAAAAATGGATATTTGCATGCAGAAGAATGAAACTGGACCCCTAACTTACACTACTCAGAAAAATTAACTTCTAGGGGCACCTGGGCGGCTCAGTGGGTTAATCATCTGCCTTCGGCTCAAGTCATACTCAGGGTCCTGGGATTGAGCCCTGCATCGGGCTGTCTGCTTGGTGGGGAGCTTGCTTCCCTTCTCTCTGCCTGGCTCTCTGCCTACTTAAAGTTTCTCTCTGTGTCAAATGAGTAAAATCTTTTAAAAAATTAACTTATAAAGGCTTTGAAGAAATGAAATCATTTTCTCAAGTTGACACCCGCATTCCCATGTTCATTACAGCATTATTCATAACAGCCAGCACATGGAAACAACTTAAGTGTCCATCAGTGAATGAATGGATAAAGAAAATCAACATAAATGACCCTTGAGGGCATTACACTAAATGAATTAAGTCAGAGAGAGAAAGACAGATACTGCATGAAATCACTTTAATGTGGAATCTAAAAAAGCTAAACTCATAGAAACAGAGAAACAGAGAGGAGATAAATTGATGGTTGCCAACAGGCAGGGGGAAGTGGGGAGATGCTGGTCAAAGGGTAAAAACTTCCAGATATAAGGCAAATAAGTTCTGGGGATCTAATGTTCAACATGGCCACTATAGTTAACAATACTATATTTCATATTGGAAAATTGCTATTAGAATGGATCATAAGTATTCTTACCATACACAGAAAAGACAGTCATGTGAGGTGATGGATGGGTAACTGATCTTACTGTGGTCATCATTTTACATTATATCAAATCATCACATTGTATACCTTAAACATACACAATGTATGTATGTTAATTATATATTAATAAAGCTGGGGTGGGGATGAAGTAAGGATTCACAATTTTAAAAGGAAATGAATGAAACAGGTTACCAACATGGAATAATAGGTTGAACAAATAAAGACAGACATTTCTTAATAGAAACTTCTTTTGTTCAATCCATGATCTTTGGGGATGTTGGAGATCAGATCATGTGTCAGGGTTATGGATCATAGATTCAGTTGTTTTTAAAACACTTGCCTACCCACTGTCTGACTTCTTTCAGTCCCAGCCTAATGTCATGAGCTTATAGGTTTCGATGTTTTGAAACGTAAAGCAAATATATGGTGTGTTAAGATTAGTGACCACAATTAGAGGAAGTGGTTCCAAGTTTCCAATTAATGATCCAAGTTGCTGAGATGCATTTGACTCACACTCTCTGAAATGATCCAAATACTCATTCTACTTGACTAGATTCCCTACTGAGGACTCGTGAAAAATCTGAATGAGAAATACGGTTTTCAGGATGCCTGGGTGACGCAGTCGGTTAAGCATCCAACTCTTGGTTTTAGCTCAGGTCCTGAGCTCAGGATCATGAGATCGAGCCCTACATCAGGCTTTGCACTCAGTATGGAGTCTGCTTGGAGTTCTCTCTCTCCCTCTGCCCCTCCCTCCTTCTCTTTTTCAGATAAATAAATAAATCTTTAAAAAGAAAAAAATGAAAAAAGAAATGCAGTCTTCATTTTTAAAATGCAAGCCTGGTGACTGTACAATTATGACAGTAAGATGGAAAACAGCATCCAAACACAAAATCAAGGCGTACCATCTGGTTGTTAAAATACTGAAATTCCTTATCCATTGGTGATAGCAAATTTGGTAGCTCCCCAAGTGTCTCCCTACTGCCTTCAGATGCTTAGGAGCTCCCCCAGAATCTTCTGACTGCCCCCTCATCCAATCAGCTGGGCAACTAGCGGTAACACAACAGGAGCCTAGGGACACACTTCTTTCTTGGTTGCACAGCCATTACCATTAGTGCGGCAAACCTTTAACATCATTCCTGCACAAATCCTGGTGAATTCTGTCTTTGGGAATCCTAGTTGTTCAATTCAAAAAAGACTCAAAAAAGAATTGGAATCAGGCATCAGGAAGGTTGCCACATGACGCAGAATACAACAATTGTGAATTTTCACCAAGAGAGACAAAGGTTCAGTTTTTAAAATGTGGGCACCTGGACGCTTGAACACAGATCATTAAGGGAAAGCTGGATGCTGGGCAATAGGATTGTAAATATTTTTTTGGCTGATGTCAAGGAAGATGGCGGCACTCTCCAATTATTAGCTTGGTACTTCTGTGAAAGCAGAATGTTGAGCTGGGAATGATGTGTGCACTTGGACAGCAGATACTTTTGCCATGTTGTCATTGTTGATATGATGGTGTTCAGAAGAGGATGGGGAAATTTTTCATAAACTGATGACTGGCATAAAGTGGCACCAATTCATCCTGTTTTTCATCATGGGAGCTCCAGAAGTTTCTAGTGTAGCATACTTTACCTCCCACCATACTAATCACTCAGAAGCAGAACCTAAGGTTTTGGGTTGTCAGTGGAAGGTGACACAGCAGTGCAAGAATATGGGGAAAAGATTGGACAGAGAATCCAGGAAGTAGATGTTGCATTCTAATCCAGCCATTGACTCTCTATGAGGATTTATTATTTGATTAAAATAACTTCCCATTTTTTCTGATCAAAAAGTATATGGGCTCATTATAAAAAAATAAAAACCCAGAAAAGTATAAAGCATAAAATAAAAACTACCCAGTTTTCCATCTTCTACAGAAAATCCACTGGATTGAATGCTCCCATTCTACTGGACCCATCTGTGGACAGCTGTCTCCACTGGACACATGGAAACACACAGCAGAGAAGACACTGTTACATCAGCAGAATCTTGATTTTCATGGTATTTTAGAATATGCTTTTTTAATTTCATATATGTTGCCGATATTATACGGAGTCAGTATATATAGCTCTATTTCATCTTAAGAACTGAATTGTGGGGGCCTCTGGTGGTTCAGTTGGTTGGGCAGCTGTCTTCATCTCCTGTCATGGTCCTGGAGTCCTAGGATCAAGTCCCACATCAGGCTCCCAGCTCAGTGGGGAGTCTGCTTCGCCCTCTAACCCTGTCCCTTCTCATGCTCTCTCTCTCTCACTTCCTCTCCCAAATAAATAATAAAAATAGTATCTTTGAAAAAAAAGAACTGAATTGTGTTTGAGGTGTTACTTTGTTGATGTGTAGTAATTCATTTAAGTAAAACTCTTCATGAGCCTTTTTAGGTTGTTCCTACTTTTTTCTACTGTGGGTTAAGTCTATGATGAAAATCCTTGCATCAAAATCTTTTCAAAATGATCCAACATCTCCTTAGAACAGAGCACTAGAAAAAGACTACCTACACTAAATGGCATCTCATGTTACAGCTTAACATTGTTAAACTGCTTTCCAGAACTCTGACCTGATTTCTACTCCCACCCACAATGCACAGGGTTTGCCATTTCGTTCTTGTGCCATTGACACTGAGTCACGCCAACTTTTTTTTAAAAGATATTTATTTATTTATTTATTTATTTATTTATTTATTTGACAGAGAGAGAGAGAGAGACAGCGAGAGAGGGAACAAAAGCAGGGGGAGTTGGAGAGGGAGAAGCAGACTCCCCGCTGAGCAGAGAGCCCAATGCAGGACTCGATCCCAGGACCCTGGAAACATGACCAGAGCCAAAGGTAGACACTTAACGACTGAGCCACCCAGTTGCCGCCAACTTTTTTTTTTTTAAGACTTTATTTTTAAGGAAACTCTACCCCCAGTGTGGGGCTCGAACTCACAAGCTTGAGCTCAAGAGTCTCACTCTCCACCAACTGAGCCAGCCAGGTGCCCTAAGTAGGATGAACTTTTGATTTTTTCCAATCTAATAGAGAAGCATGACATATCCATTTGAGTTTTATTTGCATTTCTCTTTGAGGAGTGAGTTCAGGCACAATTTAATAATACTATTGGCTCTCCCTTTGTTGTTGTGTGGTCCATTACCAGCTTTATGGAGTTGACCCACTCTCCTATTGGACTGTTTACCCTTTATCATATTAATCTATTCAAAGTCTCTTTTAAGGATATCAGTACTTTGTCATATCAGTTATAAATATTTCCTTCAGTTGGTGTTTACCTTTCAACCTCCATATATAGTGTTTTCTGCCACTCAATGTTTTCTTTTACAGTTTCAATTTTTCATTGTTCATGTGTTCCCTTATCTCGATAGTATGAACAGAGACCCCCTGGATGAGTTTCAGCACCCAACAATTAGTTGGACATCCAGCTTTCAAATTCAAAAACTGTGTGTTTTGCTTGGTAACTCACCATTCATTCTCTTCCTTGCCTCTTGAACCAGTCTCCACTCCAGTTCGTAAATTCTCTTCATAGTGCTAAGCAGATCAAAATAAACCTATTCCTCTTGCCATAGTTCTAGAAGCCCGCCATCAGGGCTTGGCCAGGCCGGTGCCAGGGCCTGGGGTCACAGATGCCAAGAGTGACTGCTACATGGTCTCAGAAAATAAACATCAGTTAACAGAGCAACAGCTGTTGAGCTATGTTTCCAAGACTTCTTTTCCACTTGGGTCCACACGTCTCGAACCACGCACATGTGCTGAGCACAAGCTGATGTCCAAGACGGCAGTCTGAAAGGTTAGCCCTCCTGGGACTTTAAAGCTGCCAGTTCAAAGCTCTTTGCTTCTTGGTAAACTGTTTCGGCTACTTGAGATGATAGTTTCCAAACAAGACTAGACCAAACTTTTCATTCTACTCCACCAAAGTGAGAAAGAGTGAATAAAGAGAAAACAAGAGAAAAAAAGAGAAAAGGTGATTCCAAGTCAGTCGGGGGTGGGGGGTGGGTGTCAGGAATGAATCACTAAATATGGATTTCATCTGGAAATTTCTCCTTAATATGGCAAAAACAGATTTAGAATCTAAGAAGCCACTGTGCAAATTGAGTGCGGAGGGTCATGTGTAATGACATAGAAATCTGAATAAATTTGTGGAATGAATGAATGCATGAATGAACAAACAACGGAAGGAACAAAACACTCAAATTATGTTGCTATTGGATACATTAAGGCTTCAGTAATGTACCTACAGCAGTTCAAGATAAAGGAACATGAAGGACTCTGCTGTATGGTTTCTTCTTAAAGGAGGATTGTTTTAAATGCCTTTGAGAGTAGTTCTCTGATGGAGAAGTTGAATGTGGCAGCAAAGATTCATTAGAACCACCTGAGCAGCTTTTTTCAACTCAACATACTCTTGCTCCTTCCAGATACATGGTCCCACCTCCCAATGTATCCCAAATACATTTGTATCCCAAATGTATTTGGGATGCATTTAGCTAATTCCTCCCACAAGGTACTAGTCATTGATGAGGGCTAAGGAAGGAACTGGCCTTATCAAAGCGTCTCTCTCCTGTCTTGGAGGAGGAGGAGCTCACTTAAACAAGAAAAAATAAATGAGGTCGGCTCAGAGGACTGGGATACATTTTTAGTTAATTTGTCCGGATATTTGTATATAATGAGACTTTAGTTAGCAGAAAACGTGTGTCCTCCTCAAAACAGTTTAAAAGGTCTATATTGGAAAGCAGAATCTCCATTAAGTAATTTCAACAGAGGGAATACAATGCGGAGGGCGAGGGAGGAGCTGAGGCTGGACTGGGATGGGGGGAAGAGGACGCTGGGGGCAGCAAGGCGCAGCAAGGCGCAGCAAGATGGCGCCTGGGAGCAGGGGACGCCAGGACCTGCGGACGCTGGGACGGAGAACAAGAGCTGCACCTGCTGCCTGAGACGGGGCCACAGGCATGGGGGAGAAACACCTGCTCTCCCTTCCTGCAGCCAGCTCCCCCTGCAGCCGGCTGCCCCCAACTCTTCCTGCAGCCAGCTCCCGCCTCCCCCAAGTTGAGCCCCTGGAAGCAGCAACAACCATAGACGGGAGCTGGGAAAGGCCCCTCGAGAAAGGTGCTGCAGAACAGAGCTAGCAAGGGAAGGGTTGAGGAGTGGGCTTGGGCATCCAGCCCCAGCTCTTTGCCTGGACCAATGCGGATAACAGGCTGTGGGGCGCTGAGGCCACGGAAAGCTCCCTGAGCGTGGGGCCAGGGTTCCTCCTGGGTTTGCCCCTGGGTCTAGCAGGGGGCCAGAGAGCACTCCATGTCTGGTGGTGTGAAAAAAATGGCGGTCTCACCTCCCTTTGCACAGTACTCACATAGGCACGGTCTTAGAGAGAATGCTCCTCACAATGTGTCTTTAAACAAACTGATTTCTGTTCCCTAACTGGTACTGGAGACTTTAAGGTAGGGAAATAGTCCCAAAACTATTGGGACTATTAGTACCAACTATTGGGACTAATCAGAAGAGTTAGGAACAAAAAAAAAAAAAAAAAAGAGTTAGGAACTCTTCTGATTCTTAAGACTCTTCTGATTCAGGAACTCTTCTGATTCTTAAGTTATATGCATGCATGTTTATTCTAAAGAGTATGAGATCTGAGTCTGTGGGTGGCTCAGTCAGTTAAGCCCCCGACTATTGGTTTTAGCACAGGTCATGATCTCAGGGTCCTAAGATCAAGTTCCACATACGGCTCTATGCTCAGTGGGGATCTGCTTGAAAATGTCTCTCTCTCCATGTCCCCGAAATAAATAAATAAACAAATAGATAGATAGATAGATAAATAAAAGGAGTATGAGACGACTTAATGAAGAAAGCAAATATTTACCTCATGCCACCCAAATGTCCATCCACCAATGAGTCGATGGACAAAAAGTGCTCTATCCATACAATGGAATGGTATTCAGCCTTAAAAAGGAGAGAAATTGGGATGCCTACAACACAGATGAATCTTGAGGACCATATGCTATGTGAAATAAGTCGCTGTGTTTGTCCCCCAGCTGTTTGTTCCCTAAAACCCTTGTCATTTCTAAGTGATACCAGCAAAAGGAGCATCTTCCCTTATTAAATTTAGTTTTTTGTCCTCAGTTCCTGAAACAGCTCCTTTGGAGCATCTTTTTTTATTCATAACTAGCCCCTTTCAACCACACCTGAGTTCAAGTTAATGAGGTGACTTTTGGAAAGCCCCTAAGGATGGTGGGAGGAGAGGAGCTAGTTGCCAGGGGAACCCACCAGGTGGTTAGGGGGTTAAAACTGTTAGCCTCACCCCCAGCCCCTGAGGAGAGATGGGGGTTGGGCCTTGACTGAATTCCCTAGGGCCATGATTTAATCAATTGTGCCCATATAACAAAGCCTCCAGAAAAATCCCAAAAGGATGGGGTTCAGGAATGTTCTGGGGTGATGCCCACGAGGAGGTGCTGGGAGGTTGGTGTCCCTGGAGAGGGAGGGCATGAAGGTCTGTGCCCTTCCCACATACCTTGCTCTATGCATCTCTTCCATCTGGTTGTCCCTGAGTTGAATCCTTTGTAAGAAGGGGATAAACATTAAGTGTTTCTTCGACTTCTGTGATCTGTTCTAGCAAATTCTTGAACCCAAGGAGAAGGGCATAGGAACTTCTGAGTTACAGACTGTGGGTCAGAAGTTAGTCGGTAGCCGAGCCTTGTGACTGGCATCTGAAGTAAGGACAGTCTGGTGGCACTGAGCCCTTAACCTGGGGGATCTGGCATTAAATCTGGGTGGACAGAGTCAGAACTAAATTGGGTTGCGGGACACTTGGTGGGTGTCGCAGAGAACTGGGGGACTCGTTGGTGTGGAAAAAACCCTACACATCTGGTTTCAAAAGTAAAGTGCTGTGTGAGCATATAAAGGAAAAAAACAATCGGTTTGTTCCCTCTAGGCAGTCACTATAGGATTCTGTTTGTATGAGGTCCTGAGTTCGGGAACAGAAAGAATAGGGACAGAAAGAACAGTGGACAGAAAGAACAGTGGCTGCGAGTGTTGGGGGAGGGGAACAAGGGGCGGTGGGGGTGGGGCGGCAGTGGTGGAGGTCACTATTCAGTCAAAAGTTCTGGAAATAAACGGTGGTGATGTTTGCACAATAAGGTAAGCCTTGTCCACTTAAAATGGCAAATTTCATATTATGTATATTTTACTACAGTAAAAAAAAATTAAGATTAAAAATATATAAATATCCACAATAACCAACTATGGAGAGAGCCTAGAGGTTCATCAACAGATGAATGGATAAAGAAGATGTGGTATACACACACACACACACACACACACACACACACACACAATGGAATACTATGCAGCCATCAGAAAACCCAAAATCTTGCCATTTGCAATTATGCGAATGGAATTAAAGGATATTATGCTAAGTGAAATAAGTCAGTCAGGGAAAGACAATTATCATAGGATCTTTCTGATATGAGGAATTTGAAAGGCAGGGCAGAGGGTTGTGGGAGGAGGGGGGAAATAAAACAAGATGGGACTGGGGAGGGAGACAAACCCTAAGAGACTCTTAATCTCAGGAAACAAACTGAGGGTTACTGGGGGGTGGGGAGGAGGGAGAGGGTGACTGGGTGAGGGACATGGGGGAGGGTATGTGCTATGGTGAGTGATGTGAATTGTGTAAGACTGATGAATCACAGGCCTGTACCCCCAGGGCTAATAATACATTATATGTTAATATAAAGCCCTGTTGGAACAATATAGATATTGTCCCTACAGGGAGATACACACACACACACACACACACACGCACACACGCACACGTATATATATTTTTTGTTTGTTTGTTTTTCTTAATCTAGTGGTTTTCCCCTGGAACTTGCATCCATAAATCCCAGCATTGGGACATTTCAAAATAACCTTTGGAAGTCCAGTATGAGTCCAGAGGGTCATCGTGCTTTGAGTGACTCATAAAACAATCTTGTTTTACAATTGATGGGACACTTTGGCCTTTTGAAAGAAGGTGATACTACCCCGGATCCCAAGGAAGGCAGACCCACTTCAGTAGTTCCGTAGATTGGGACCAGGAGAGCTGGTCACACTTAGACTGACACCACATTAATAACACTAATAGCACATTAGTCATCTGGGAATGGAGTGAGGGAACGGGAGACAAATGATTCTTTTCCTCACTTCCTTTGTGCTGTTTAGTTTCCACTTTATGAGAATCTGGAGGCTTCTGTGGCCCACTCAGGGAGTGCCAGACAATCCTATGATGACAGGCAATCTCTTGGCCACTTTGGTGGCAGCAGCACAGAGGCCCCCCCACCTCAGAGAACCCACCCCCACCCTCCTTCTATTCACAGCTCCATGGGGTAAGGGCTAGGGGTGGGACATGGAACTAAGTCTCTGTCTCCAATGGCTTTCGAAGAATTTGATCTTTTCCCTCTGCACGTGTTGGGGACCCACTGGGGACTCAGGCAGAAAGAGATGCCACATCCAACCAAGGTAACTGAAGGAGAGTTTTAACAAAGGAACTATTTACCAAGGTATGGGCAGCATTTAGGGAAGCCACTGAGAGATGGTGCAGAACCTTGGAGCCGGCAATGGTGGGAAGTCACGATGCCCTTCATCCTTAGGTCAAGGAGAAGAAACTGTTACCAGAGCCCAGAAAGAGCCCCAGCAGGTGCTATGGCCTTTCCTCGAAGGGAGACAGCTAACCCTCAGCATCCCTGTAAGGAAGATTCACGCACTGAAGACCTGACCTCCCTGTCCTGTCTTCTGATGTCTTGCTGGTTCCTTCTATTAGCCAAACCCAAGCCGAAGCCAGAGAACAAAGAAGCCCTTTGATACTTGCTCACATCAGCCATCTAGACGGTTCAGAATCATAGGCTTGCTGACTGGATAACAGCCCATTACCTATAGCAATAAATAGAGCACCGCTGGGCGTGGCTTCATGTATAGATGTGGGGCTCAGAAGGCCCCCCAATTCTCCTTCACCTTCTAATTAAAACTCGACCTGTCACTGGTTAAAGTTTTGCCCCTTTGCTTGAAAATGTCCATCCCCACCAGAGCACAGGTAACTTTTAGGCAAAGAATGGCCAAGCTGTTCTCAACAATGTGCACCATGGGATAAAAATGCCAAGAGCAAACCTGCTAGGAACTTGGGGGGAGAGAAAGCAAGCACACGGTATCTGAAGTGTGGGGGCAATGCCAGTCTGCCTCCCGGCACACTGTTCCGCTGCGTTCTGTGTGTATTTTTTCATGTGTCTTGAAGCAGAGTGATGGGCTGGATCCAGGGGATCTTAGCTGAGAAGAGCGCAGGCTGGTTCACCGTCCCCACTTTCTTCTTGCACCACTGCGAGCCGACGGGGCCCTGAGACCCCAGTCGTTGCTGCGTTCGCTTTCTGACTGGGTAACTGGGTTTCTTTCAACATCCAAACTTGTTCAGCATAAGCCAGGTTCAGAACGAAGAGAGGCCTGGACTCTGTCACTTCAACAAATGGTGATGCTATTTTTCAGGTTGAAACTTTGCAGAGCAGTTCGCAGATGTATTTATACCATGGGACATTTCTGCAGCCTTTCTTGCCTGTTTATGATTCTGGGAAGTGCAGACGGAATGTTTATGTAGAGATTTCAGTGATAGCAAATGGAGTAGTTAGAACACGAAAAGTATTCATTTGAAAACAAGGACATGGCAGCCCGTATCAGGCTCATCAGCCTTGCTTCTGTAGATAAACACTTTGGAGGCAACACATTTCCTAAACCACTCTCCGTTGCACCCCTGACACACTGAGTTGGCATCTGAGGGCTTCTCAGGGTGGAAAAACACAGGTCATTCCCCCTTGCTCTTCCCAACTACAAGAGTTGATGCTGTTCTGTGCCCTCTTTCCAGAAACTGTTCTCTCCAGACTTCTGCCTCTCCTGACCTGCTTCTTCCTCTCCTGATCTCCTCGTCCTTCTCTGGCTCCCTGATTAGCTCATCTTCCTCTGTCACAGAATCGACTAATCCAACAAGGGAAAAATCTATGGGGGGTGAAAAAGAAATAGCATCGGCATCCTGTGCCCTCCCACCCCAGGAAGGGTGAAGAGGAAAAGGCGGTTCCCACTGCAATCAGGCTAGGTGGGCCTCACTGGCCTTGCTCACATGAGAGGCACACACTTTGTTCCAGGCTCCACAGTGCCAGGCTCAGCAGCAGGGCCCATCCCACTTACAAAGTAGTAGGCTCCAAGAGTAGCAGAACCAGCTTCACAGAAAAATCAAGCTGTCTAACATGAAGCAAGGAACACTGGTGACGATGACTGTGGGGCAGCACAGGAAATGTCATCTACAGTGACCAGGAGGGAAAGATGTTCTAGATTCAAGGTGAAGGGTTTAGGCTCACATGATGTGTGAATACAGCACATGAGAGACTGCAAGCTCCTCAAGGTTCTTCTATTTTGTTCAGAGCTGAGGCTCTCTGATCTAGCCATGGGGCTTGGAACACGAAAACCTCAATGAATATTTATTTTTTTGAGAGAGAGAGAGAGAGATTGATTAAATAGTCCTGATGGATGAATGAGCTTTCATGACCCTATGTGCAAAAATCCCTGTAAGCATGGACCAGGGAGCTGAGATGCTGGCACTGGTGGGATGCCCTCACCCAGGCTGGTGGCCAGAGACAGCTCCTAGAACTCTCAGGCCATCTGGGGTTCTCCCATCTTCTTTCCATGCCTTCCACTTCCTGCTTCCTGAGAGGAAGACTCAATGCCTATTTGCTGAATTGAATCAAAATATTTGTTCCAGATGCATATGTCCTTTGGTTTGGCTCTCTGAGTTTTTAGCAACAGGACCAAGAAATCAGGAATGGCAGCTCCCCCAAATTAGTCTTCTATCTCCTCTTCTAG
Source organism: Mustela erminea (assembly GCF_009829155.1). Taxonomy (NCBI): domain Eukaryota; kingdom Metazoa; phylum Chordata; class Mammalia; order Carnivora; family Mustelidae; genus Mustela; species Mustela erminea. The sequence continues at coordinate 56,200,977 of NC_045620.1, forward strand.
CATATAGTTTTATTAATTTTTTAAATATTTTATTTATTTGAGAGAGAGCACAAGCAGGGTGAAGGGCAGAGGGAGAAGCAGACTCCCCACTGAGCAGGGAGCCCGACTCGGGGCTTGATTCTGGGACTCTGGGATCATGACCCGAGCCAAAGGCAGACACTTAACAACTGAGCCACACAGGCACCCAAGCATATGGTTCTAAAAAGCTCCATAAGAGTTCTGTGATTTGTAGCCCCAAAATCCCCGCAATCATGCATGAGCGGGGAGAATGGGCACCTCCAAGTCCATTCCACTCCCAGCTTCCCTGATGTCCAGCATGCAGCCAATCCCTTAGAATCTTCCCTGGTATCTTTTTCACCCAAACAAATGCCCTGAAGCCTGGGTAGGTCAGCGTGCTCCTTCCAAGAGGCTGTTTTGAAAATGCACACCACACCACAGAGGCCCTGTGTGGGCCTGGGGGAAGTTTCCTGCCCTTTCTGTGCCTCAGTGCCAGCCTCCTAATCTGAGGGGCTCCCTGCAGTGAAGCCATGGGCAGCCCGCCCAGAGGCTCTGCCACTTGTGTGATCAAGTGAGATCCCTTCCCAGCCCTGTGGTTTTCCCCTTCCCCTGCTGTTTGGGATAGCTGGAATATGTGTGAGGCCTGCGATGTCCTTGAGGCAGGCAGGCCACATGGGGAGCTGGCAGCCCCTACCCATCTGGGGGCCGAGGCTCCTTTAATTTGGATACCTTAAAAGGCTCTCAGGAGCAAGGGGCTGGGTTCTTATCTCCAGAGCTCTGGACAGCACCTTATTTATAGCCCTGCTGACAAGAGGCGGCAGCTGGCCAGCAGCTGCATACACAGAGTGCTTGGCCCTGCACTGCCGCTGTCCTCTTTGGTCCGGCTGGAGGGCAGAAGACAGGACAGGTAAGCTTCCTCCTTTCTCTGGCCAACCTTCCTTCCCTGCATCTGCATGGGCTTCGAGGCCAGCTGTCAGCCTTTGTACCCTGGGAGGGAGCTCTCTGGCACTGTGGACTTGCAGACCCCAAGCACAGACCCAGGTGGCCCAGGCAGGGGGCTCCTGCTGCAGTCAGTTCCTGCCCCATGGCTTCAGGGTGGGGGGTGGGGGGCGGGTGGTGATAGAACCTGCCCTCTGCAATGCTACAACAGGTGCCTCCGGGAATAGGAAGCACCTGGAGAGTACCCTTTGTTCACCTGACCCTCTCTGAGTACGAATCAGCAATGACACTGAGTTGTGAACCCCAGAAAGCTTTGTTTTTAGGAGGAAAAAAATTATAAAAAGAACATTGGAAGGTGGGAAACCACAGTGCTTGGGAGCTTTTGCTCCCTGACAGAATTTCTAGATGACCTGGGGGTAAGAAGACAAATTACTGGCGGGTCTGCTTGTGCTGAGAAAGTATATTTCTACAAGATGACTCGTTCCGGCTCATGGTTCAAAAGGACGGATAGATGTTGTGTGTTTAAAGGAAATGCATTAATAGTTTACTAATTTCTAGAGCAGGATATGAGCAAAGGCACAGGACTGAGTAATTGTAGGGCCAATTGCGTAATACCATTAATTCCGATAGGATGACGTGTTACGATAGTAGGTATCATCCATAAGAACGTCCTCTAGACCTACTCTCTGCAAGGCACCATATCAGGTCCAATCTAATAAATATATATATAAAATAGATCAGTTATCTTTATATAATTCTGAGGTCAAAAGATAGTATCAACACCTGCGTTATTGGCTTGATTGACTAATGTCGTTTTATCACGTACTTGTTCTTATAGGTTTGTTCTTATTCTGTTTGTTTCTTGAGGAATGTTATTTGAATTTTGTTTCATTGCTAGGTTCATAACCTGTGCTATCACCAAATATATTACATTTTGAGCCCCACCCAATCTTACAGGAGTTTTTAAAATTTTTTTTATTTTTTTTTATTTGACACAGAGAGAGATCACAAGCAGGCAGAGAGGCAGGCAGAGGAGAAGAGGGGGCAGGCTCCCTGCTGAGCAGAGAGCCCAATGAGGGGTTTGGTCCCAGGACTCTGAGGTCATGACCCGAGCTGAAGGCAGAGGCTTAACCACTGAGCCCCCCAGGCACCCGGCGTTTTTGTTTTTAATGAAGGAGCCCACTCCTCAACTCACATGGTGATGTTTGTCTCGTCTTGTCTAATATTAAGAAAATATTTCAATGTATAACCTCCACGAAGAGTTGCATCATCTCTCCTAAAAGATTCCCTGACTGCTCCTTCAATCTCACCTATTTTTTAATACATTTTGCACTATTAGAGTTCATCACCCCATTTAGGGCTTCCAGAGCTCTCCATTGGTTCCAGATCCCTGAGGCTAGACCATGTCATAGTTCTCTCTGTAATCTCATAACTCTTAACACACTATCTACTGGTATCTAAAATATTTCATATTTAAAATAGGTGGCCATGAAACTGAGTTTAAATTGTCCTCTCCCAGAGCACAGGGTGGCTCAGTCAGTTAGGCGTCTGCCTCCAGCTCAGGTCATGATCCCAGGGGTCCTGGGATTAAGCCCCATGTCAGGCTCTCTGCTCAGTGCGGAGCCTGCTTCTCCTTCTCCTTCTCCCCCTGCTTGTGCTCTCTCTCTCTCTCTTTCTCTGACAGATAAATAAAATCTTTAAATAAATAAATAAATAAATAAATAAATCATCCTCTCCCCACTGTCAACAAAACCAAAATTCAACTGAGTAAATAGGGAAGATATTACTGATTCTAGTCAATGATTCATGAATTGGGCAGCATGTCATCCAGCAGCAGAAAGGAGCTCTGAGGTGCTGTGCAAAATGGAAAACTTTCATAGACAGAACGGGACAAGAACAAGGAAGCTACACCAGACAAAAAAGTGGACTGGCTATTGCAAGGTCACTTTTCCTTTAGAGAATGGCAGGAGTCTCTCAGGCAGATGACCTAATGCTGATCAGGTGATTCCTAGCTGACTGGTTCAAAATTCCATTTCTGGAAAAGACCAGAATTATAATGAAGTCAGGTCTGTATGGTGACACAGAGTTTAGTGTAAGTGACTCCATTTGGGCCCTGTTGTCTTGTTTTTAACACCATTCAAGAAGGTTGAAATTATATTCATAATGTTTATATTTTCTTTTATTTTTTCTTACTGTACAAATACATGCTCACCATAGAAAATACAGACCAACAGAGAGAAGAAAATGCAAAATTATGTGTAGTCTTACTACATTTATTGTTTAACCATTTCTTGATTCTAAGAGGTCCTTGATTTTAAGACAAACCATTAATTTAATACTGACTTTACAAGGGTGGGCAAAAAATTCTCATAATATTGCCCAGATTGCTGTGTTTTAAGATGAATCCAAAAGCAAATTACATGGGGAACTACAAATTATAATTAAGAAAGAAATATATATATATAGATAATCAGTTTATTTGGTAATAATCTACTTCTTGTTCAAACGTTAATTCTTTGAAAATTAGTTATCTTTATATGACATTGTAACTTCTTTCATTTAGCCAGAATACTAAAAGACCCATAATAGTTGGGAATAACACTGATGGGATGTTAAAAAACATAAACTGAGCTTTAGATAAGCAATTTTTATCAGAATATAACTAGTTTTAAAGTACAATCTGCTAACTTCTACACTATTAATGGGATCTGTTGCATAGTAAAAATTACATGACCGTTTTGTGCCTTGACCTACATGACCCCCACAAACTTATTTTACTGATTTTTTTCATTATCACTGATTCATCAGCCTTTTATCATTTAGTCTCCAGTACACCAAAACAAGGATGAAAAATAAAAAGGAACTAACATAAGTCCTGAACAATTTGATATTTGACAGCTGTATTTCATAAATATCATTAATTATCTTAAGTGTAAGCTTGCAAAAATCAATTTTAACTCTGAGTACATGTTTGTAATTCCGGGCTTTGTTGAATTTAAAAGATAAATTTTAAACAGAGAGAAGAGGAATAACAATTTATTCTAACAGAAGAGTTTGGTTACAGTTAAAAAGTAATACTGAAAAGTTACACTGAAGTGAAACCATACCAAGCCAACGACTCATAAAATATACTCCATGTGCTTTACCAAGAAGGCATGTATAACTAGATTTTAAGGGGAAAGTGCAAGAATTTCGTTTTGGTTTTTAGGAAATGAGCCTTCTTTCCTTGCCCGGGACCGTCTAATCAGCATGAATGTGTAGGGGTATCTGAGGAGGGAGGTGGGGGGGGGGCGGTAATCTATTTTAACCTTAAGCAAAAGGCACCAGAGTGCTTTTGGCCTGGGCTCAGTTATGGCTGATAAATCTAGGCAAATTTCAAAATGTTAGTTCATGGTTTAGCATGAACACAAAAAAGGAAAATCCGTGATGTTGATTATTCTATTTCTCTCTAATTCATATCCCTTGTAGTAAGACAAACTGGCTAATAGGAAGGCACGAAGGGGTATATGACAACGTATGTGTCTAATTAAAATGAGAAACAGTAAACTGCTCGAGTACTGGGTGGTTAAAAAATTGTGATACAGCCATTGTTTGAAATACGTATAATCATTGGAAATAAAGGTTGCAAAGAATTTTTAATTTTTAAACACAAAGCTATATTTATAATATAGGATCTTCACTGTGTAATATGCATGTATACATATGTATTGAAAAAATACACCAAAATATACAAAGTTGTTGTTTCTGTGGGATAAGATTACTTGTAATTTTATATTTTCCCTACATTTTATAAATATTTTTCAATTTTTTAAAAATTTATTTATTTGACAGAGATCACAAGAAGGCAGAGAGGCAGGCAGAGAGAGAGAGAGAGGAGGAAGCAGGCTCCCCGCTGAGCAGAGAGCCCGATGTGGGGCTTGATCCCAGGATCCTGGGATCATGACCTGAGCCGAAGGCAGAGGCTTTAACCTACTGAGCCACCCACGTGCCCCAATATTTTCCCTACATTTAAAATAGTTTGCTAAATTCCTACACAGAGACTAATCGTGGGCTTTTTTTTTAATTGCAAAATTCCATGCAAAATAAAGCACTGTAATTTTTGCTGCTGATTATAAAAACTATAAATAAACAACCAGAGGGTAGCTTTATAAAAAACAATAGCTACAATCTATTGAATGAACACTCTCTCTGGGAACTAGTATTAGTTCAAATAACATCCCCAGCCACCCTACAGGCATTATCCCTATTTTCAGGGAAGGAAACTGGCTTAGAACACTGCTACGCATGGCAAAAAGTTCAACCAAGCTTAAAGGGGTCTGGCTATGGAGACTCTCCAGTTGGCATTAGAATAACAAAAGAGCAGTCATCAGGCCATAGGCAATGAACAGTGTAGTGTGGTCTGAATGGCAGGCACGCACCCTGTGGGAATGGTGGGAGGTGTTCCTATAGGAAAGATACATGGGGGAAAAGTTTGTACTGACAAGTGTATGGAGCCAAAGGAAGTAAGGAATTATGAAAGTAGACACCGATAAGGAGATGGAAATAAATGGGATTCACCCTCAGACTGAAGGGTGTGTCCTATGGTCCCAGATGAGCTAAACATGTGTGTTGGGCAAGGAGACGTCACAGTAATGATTTAAGGACAATGCTTCTTTATGTTTTCTTTGAATATTTCTATAAACCCGAATTTTGTAAGAGGAAATGAAGATGTGTCCTGGGGCGCCTGGGTGGCTCAGCAGGTTAAGCGTCTGCCTTCAGCCCAGGTCACCATCTCCTAGTTCTGGGATTGAGCCCCAAATGGGGCTCCCTGCTCAGCAAGGGAGCCTGCTTCTCCCTCTCCTTCTGCCTGCCGCTACACCTGTGCTTGTGACCTCTCACGCTCTCTGTCAAATAAATAAATAAAATCTTTAAGAGAAAATGAGGAAGAGGTATACTGGCTCCCGAAAGTAAAAAAAGAAATACAAACCTCTCTGCCAAGAATCTGAATTGGGACTAATTTCAATTCCAGCCTTAAAACAGAATGAAGCTCTGGGCTAGAGGGGTGCTAGGAGCTGATGTTGGGGGCTTGCTGTGTGTTGGCTTGTTGTGAGTACCACCCATGTGATCCGGGGAGCAGCTTCGGGAGGAGTGCTTCTGGTTTGTGGCTTAGAGGTGAGGACAGCCAGGTGCTGAGAAGTAAAGTGCTCAGAACCAACAGGTGGGGAACTGGGATCGGAACCCAGGCAGTACAGAGCCAGGACTGACAGGAATCCCACCCGAGATTGCTAGAAAAGTCCCCACTACAGAGAAAGAAACTCATCTTAAAGATGAGTGAGGGAGGGAAGCCTGGGTGGCTCAGTAGGTTAAGCATCTGCCTTTAGCTCAGGTCATAATCCTGGGGTCCTGGGATCGAGCCCTGCATCGGGGAGCCTGCTTCTCCCTCTGCACCTCTCCTTTCCTACTAGAGCTAGCTCTCTCGCGCGCGAAAATAAATAAAATCTTTAAAATAAAATGAGTGAAGTCTTTCCACTTACCCATAATTTTTCTTTTTAAAATTCTTCCTTTATTTCCAGCACCTTCACAAGAACATGGGAAAGGTGTTGATCTCCTTAGTCAGACCCTGAAGGCTAACACGGTGCCTTGCACACAGCAGGTACCTAATAAATATTTGCTGGACTAAATTGCAGTGTTTAATTCAGGAGTAAGAAGTGTTAAGATACATAGGAAGGGAGCCAGAAGTTTTCCTTGTTGGCTAGTACTTTTCCCTTCTGTGATATTGGCTTGGAAACAAGTTTAATAGTCCTTTTTCATCCTTGATACACAGCACAAGGGCATAACTCAGATTCAAATAATGCCTCTTTAAATGGGATTTTCATTGGGCAATAAACACTAATATTTGATGATAATATATCCTTAAGGAGTAAATTCTTTGATTCTGAAGTTCTTATTCGCCACAGTCCGCGTGGTGTGTGGGTGATGAGAGCACGTGTGTGTAAGTGTCTGGTGTGTGTGTTGAGGGAAGGGAAAGAGGTTTGGAGATGCTAAATGAATTCTAGACATGAGGTTCCTTCTTCAGAATCTCATGGTTAATTTATTGGGAAACAACAACAATTCTGCTCACTTTAAATATAATTTGTGAACAAAAAGTGGGTGAAGAGAGAACCTTCTCCTTACTTTACAATCCTGACTTTATTTGCACTGAATAACAAACCAGTTATTATGCGCTTCCAATCCGTAAATCAACAGAGGTCAACGAGACTCTCCAGTTAGGTCCTGTGAAAAAAAAGAGTGATATGCAAGCAATGTCAAGAAAGCCCAGATTTTTCAAAGTGCCTGAGACAGACTCCTTTAAGGCACCCCTCTCTACTCCTGCAAATTGAAAATATAAAAATCCAATGAACAGTTTTGCTAATGTGTGGTTGCTCAAATTAACCAGGATGGGCCATCCTCCAGGTGAGGGAAGAGATGTTCACAATGTCATATCTAAAATACGCTCAGATGGAGAACTCAGAGGGCAGCAAGGAGGGCAGACTGAGCATCTTCTCAATAAAAGAGAATTCTCAACAAGCCAGAAGATTTGAAAATTCACAGTGGTGTGTTCAACATCAGTTAAAGAATCGAATTCGGATAGAAGTATTGATAAACCCTTCAGACACCATTATTAACAAGTCGCAGTAGCGAACCTCCAGGCTGGCTGTGAATGAGCTCAGGCAGGATCCTGGCAGCCCGCCCTGAGCTGTTTCTACTTTCGAATGCGGCACTTCACTGTTTCCTGGGAAATGTCTGCAAACCTCCGCCAGCCTCCGGCAGGAGCAGTTCAGGCAGCTCCCGAGGCCAGCATGAGCTCACTTGGACCACGAGCCTCTTTTTAAAATTTATCTTTTTTTGTAACTTAAATTAGGCCATATCCCTTGCCTACCCAAAACCCTCTGGTGGCTTCCCAAATCAAAATAAAATCCTGTTGCTACTTAACCTATAGAGCCTGGCATGAGCCGAGCCCTGAAATCTGACCTCATCTCCTGCCTTCCTTGCCCGCATGGAGGATGCTCCAGTTACCCTGCCTTTCCACAACTGCGCCAAGCAGCTGCCCCACCCCAGGGCTTTTGCACTTGCTGGTGCCACCAATGGATCAGGTGCTCCTCCCAGAAAATCACACACCTCCTTCCCACCAATTCCAGTGCCACCCCTGAACAGCCCATCTAAAATTTATACTCTCTAGCTTGTTGCCCTGATCTACTTTTTTTTCTTTTTTTAAAAAAAGTCTTTTTAATGCATTTTTATGTATTTGAGAGAAAGGAGGAGTGGGGGAGGGCCAGAGGTAGAGGGAGGAGCAGACTCCCTGCCGATTGAGGAGCCTGACCCGGGGCTCCATACAGGCTTGATCCCAGGGCCCTGAGATCATGACCTAAGCCTAAAGTCAGATGCTTAACGGACTGAGCTACCCAGGCGCCCCTGATTTACTTTCATTGCAAAACCCTTATCATCTCACACATATACACACCCACAAAGGGCCATGGATATTGGTGTTTGTCTCTCCCCTAATACCACATGAGCTCCATTGAAAGCAGAGACTCTGTTTTGTTCACTGAGGTAGCCCCATCATCTGTAACAGTAGGTGGTATACAGTAGGTGCTTCATAAGTGTGTGTTAAAGGATGGAGTCTCCATAGCCCCATTTTATGTATTTCATTTGGATGCTTAGAAATGCTTTCACTGTAATTCATGCCATTAGCCATCGTCAAGCGTTCATGGTAGGGGTTAAGTCCAGTTCTCCGGGTCCACAGCTTGTATGTCCTTGCAAAAACTCTCAGTACACCTGCATTTTGTTAAGGGAGGAGGGCGGGTGCTGGGGAGTCAGGCTAACTTTGCTTGGCTTATAACTCTGCCCCTTGCAAGGAACTCAGGCAAGATTGCAACTTCTGAAACCCCGTCTGTAAAATGGGCCCAATAACTTCTTAAAGTACTTGTAAGGATTGAACAAGGCAATAATAATAGTAACAGTAACCATTAATTGAGCACATACCATGTGCGGGAGAGCAGACCGTGCATCTGACTTGCTTCATGCTGTCCTGTCTTCACAACAACCACGTGGTGTGGGCAGTTTACAGAGGAGAAAACAAATTGAAATTCAGATGAAAGTTGAAGTGTATGTTTCTTCTTGCTGATGTAACAAATTACCCTAAGTTTATTGTCTGAAAGCAATGCAAATTTATGATCTCATGGTTCTGGAGGTTGGGAGTCTGATGTGGGTCTCACTAGGCTAAAATCTGGGTTTCTGCAGGGCTGTGTGCTCCTTCTGGAGACCCAAGGGGAGAAATCTGTTCCTTTACCTCTTCTAGCTTCTGGAGGCCGCCTATATCCACCTGTTCATGGCCCTTCTCTCCACCTTCAAAGCCAACGATGTAACATCTTCAGTCTCTCTTTGAGTCTGACTCTCCTGCTTCCTCTTCCCCTTATAAGGACTCTTATGATTACACTGGGCTCACTTGGATAAGCTGGGATAATGTCCCCATCGCAAAACCCTTAACTTAATCATATCTGTGAAATCCCTTCATATATTCTGGACATTAGGGTGTGAACAGGTTCGGGAAGCCGTGATTCCATGTACCAGTTACAAAGCAGCAGACCTGGGATCTGAATCCCAGCTGATTTCTTGGCCATCACCCTAATGCAGTATGTAGCAAGGTCTTTAGTATTTATCAAAACTTTTTCCTTTGCTGTAATGAAGGGAAAATGGGAAGATTGGGGCCCAGATTTGGGTTTTGTATAGGACATGAAACAGGAAGGTTCGCCTCCTGCTTCCCCGCTCCCCTGAGATGTAGGATGCCAAAGACTTCACTCTAGTCATTTTCTCTTAAAAATAATCAGTCTCACCTCGTCCTCAAGCATATTATTGACTTTCAAGAAACCACAGACATTTGATAAAAGTAGGTTGCCAAGTGGAAATGAAAGCCTTTCATGAAGACAGGCTGAACCCACCCCATGGAGATGAGGGGCCCAGGCAGTTCAGGGTAAACCTGGAGCCAGGATGCCCCACAGTCAGAGGGCAGGTGAAGAAGAGCCTATTGACACCCCACAGGTGCTGGGCCAGCCAGGGGGGACCGAGTTCAGCGTGCTCCAGTGAGGCACACCCCATCCATGACACGGATGACCTAGGACAGGAAGGGAGGTGGCCCAGGTCTCAACAACAAGGACTATGGAAATGTCAGCAAGCAGCAGAGCACCAGGAGGCAAAGGGACAGGGCCGGTGAGACCACGCGTCAGCCACACAAGGAAATCATGGGCAGACCCCCAAGTAGAGCTGGTGGCCTCTGATAGTTTCCACCTCTCAGGGTCTGGAGGTAGCTGGCAAGCAGTTCCATGACCCCGAAAATGAGACAGTTCAGGACACAGCCCTACTCCACCGGGGAGGCGAGGATGCGAGGTGGAAGCCTTCTGTGGGTAAAAGAAGCAGCAGCATTGTAGGAGGAGACTGGATGTTGGGAACTGATGGCAGTTTGGGGAAGATGAGGTAGCCACAGCTCAGCAAGACTCCCAAATCTATGGTTGTTGAACTCACCTCGGGGGGCACAGGGCTGTCCCTAAAATATACCTCCTTCCACTTGAGGCCGGCTCAGGGGCTGTAATGGTAGGAAGGGCTCAGGGCCTTCAGGTGGGCAGAACTGAGGAGAATGCCGCAGGTACACTTCCACATGACAGGTCATGACCACCGTGACCTTGAACTTTAGAAGCAGGTACCCATTTGCATTATTCTGACACTTTAAATACACTTAAAGTATACATCACAAGTTAGAAATCAGTGGTGAATAAACACATAGACTCTATGGTTTTGTGACATAATAATAATAATCATAATCATCATCATCCATCTTGGGCTGACCGTAGAAATTATGGTCCAAACTGGGCCACCTGAAAGGGAAAGAGAGTTGCTTTTACTGAGCACACCAGGTCAGCAGCTCTAATAGAGATCCCGCCTCTGAACCCCAGGCTTCAGTTACATGCACCGAGGTCCCTGTGGGAGCTGCCTTAGCTGGAAACATAACCCTACTGTAGAGGGATTATTCAATGTGGAGAAGCTTCTTGAAACCTCAGACATTTTTATTCCTTTCACCGAAAGATAAGAAACCCCAAAGTGGGATTTCTTATAAGGTACTAGGATGTAGCCTAGATACAGGCCACTGAGTTAAAGTCATATGTGTTTTTTCTTTTCTTATTTTTTTAAAGAGAGAGACACAGCGAGAGAGGGCACACAAGCAGTGAGAGTGGGAGAGGGAGAAGCAGGCTCCCTGCTGAGCAGGGAGCCCCACACCGGTGGAGATCAGATCCCAAGACCCTGGATCTTGACCTGAGCCAAAGGCAGATGTTTAATGACTGAGCCACCCAGGCACCCCAGTCACAGGTGCTTCTTTCCTCCAGAGATGATGAGCATTTGAGAGCCCCAGACCCTACCTTGGAGCTTGATTTCCCTTTGTGACATTTTCCTAAAATGGGTGCCTGTCTTCTCTGTTGTCACTCCCCAAGTTCATATGAGAACTGTGAGTTCACAAGAAATTCTCCCTTGCTTGAGTGTGCTCTAAATGCAAGTTGTCCAAATGAGGGTCCGTTTCATAATTTCATAGTGAGCCATGATACCTTTGTAATAGATTGAAACCTGCATATTCCTAACAATGACATAATGTTGACGAGAATTAAAAAGAAAGAAAAAAGCAAAAGAGAAAGAATCATCTCACATCATGAGGATAAGAATTATTTCATGGCACACTTTGTCATTTGTGGTTAGGACTTACAAATGCACTTCCTAGTGTGGGTTGCTATCAAAGCCTTAGAGAGTCACTGCTGTAAACCATATTTGCAGAATTTCCTTTCTCTTAAACCCTCGCAGTGCCCAGGGCACCTCCTTTCCTCCTACCAGCCTCTCAGATGTCCTTCTTTCTCTGCAGATCGCTACATAATCTCTTATGCTAGAACCAATGAAATGGTTACCTACCAGATCAGTTGTACTAATACTGTGAGTCCTTGTGAAATAAAAGAAAAATGAGGGGCTCCTGGGTGGCTCAGTAGGTTAAGCATCTGAATCTTGATTTCGGCTCAGGTCATGATCTCAGGGTCATGAGATTGAGCCCTGCACTGGGCTCCACGACCCCCCACATCTGTGTCTAAGTGAAGAAGTGCAGATTGTTCGTGTATTGTGGTCAAATCCACCTCCCTTCCCTACCACAGAATATGTAAGACAAATCACAGCCTGAGGACCTGGCCCCTGCTGCCTTGTTTCAGGGTCTCTGCAGCAGGCCCTGGGCTTCCAGCCTCGTCCTGTAATTTGGCGGAAGAGCTGGGGGGTGGGTGAGTGGTTAGCCCCACATCAAAGGCTGCTTTTCATGACTGCTGCCTAAAGAAAGGGGGAAGAGGGGATGTTGATGCAGAGAAGAAGGAAACCACTCTAGGCAGGATGTCTGGAAGGAGAGATAAAGCAAATTGCGAAGGTATTTTAATAGACGTGCTGTTTCCATTCTCTGCCATATGTTTTTCATTCTGTTTTTGGTTACTTTTGACTTGAATTATGGGACTCTGTCTCTTGGTTAAGGTAATCTAAATGCAGTTGCTTTCATACATCAATGTGAATACTGACTTTTTGGGGCAAGACTGAGGATGATGTTAAGTGGCCAAGACAGAAAACATGTTGCCTTGAAATGTTTTCTGTTCCCTCTTCCTTACGGGAGTGGAGAATGTCTGTTTCCAAGAGTCCAGAACACCATGCATCTGTTATGAAAAGGCAGCGCGAAGCATAAAATGGTGTGGCCATTTTACTGCCCAGGAGGGAGCAGACGAAGGGACAGGATGTCAGATAACCAGTCTTCCTGCTACAGAATGGGGTGGATTCATCTGAGCTCTGCAGCAAGGATTTCCTCTTTGTACCACAATCTCTATTCCTCTAACCCACAGATAATTATACTGGAAAAAAGCTATTGTGAGAGGTTATGAAAATTGCTCTGGAAATCTTCAAATGGCATCTAAATAACTGAAAGTTAGGCTACCATTTCCAATCATTCAGAAGCTGCCCCTGGCCTTTCGCTAGAGCTGTGTTGCTCCGCTGGCCCCTCTCAACATCTGGGTACCACCGGCTACCTCCATGCTGTGGTAGAATACAGAAGAATCCTTCTTTAGGCAGAGATCAGAGAGAGAAGGGGGGGCAGTCCCGGGCTTGGGTCTGGCCCAGGGCAAAAGCTCACCTTCTCCCCAACTTGTGTCAGCCTACAGCAGGACTCCGTGGGCTTCCCAGGTCATCCAAGCAGCAGGAAAAGTCAAGAAGAAAGAGAAAAAGATCAGTGCCCCAACACTGTTGACTGAAACCTTTATTCTGGTTTCCTAGTTGTCTGGGAAGCATGGCGTCTATTGAGTGAGAAAAATCAGAATGAAGAAGAGTCCTTTTGCAATGGTTTTGGTATTTGGCCCTGGTGACAGATCTAGACAATTGTTTTCTCAACCCATCAATCAGTCCATCAAGCAAAGAGGACAGAAACAGCAACCTAAGGATGTCATTTAGTGTCAATATCACACTGCAATCTGTATTTCACTTCATCGAGATTTCTTTCATCTGGGCCGTTAGCTTGTCAAAGATAAGTCAATCTGTCAGAACAAAAAAATAATCATCAGAAAAACTTATTTTACTAGTCCTGATGTTTTTAAGTGGCTTGTGGTTCAGTTTCTAGATTCATGTCTAGTCTAGAGTTACAATCCTATAATAAAAAAAGAAGTAAATCAAACCATGAGGAAACTATAAATTTAAAAAAAAATCGTGCTTGTCCTTGTATGCGACCCATTGTTCCCATATCAGTTTTACTCTCTTGGTAGCTTTATGTTATCTAGAAGCACCTGTGCTCCATCTGCACTGGGCCCCAGCAATCCCCGGGCACGTGGCCATACATACCATTCATCTCTACACTCCCCTGGCCAACAACCTGGGGAAAGCCAGGAATTAGCTATAGTTCAGAGGACTCCGTGTTATTCTTGCCAGCGACACGGAGGTTTGAAAAAGCCCAAGGAAGGAAGCAAGCAAGTCATACACGTGAGCATACCAACGTGACTTTAAGCCAAGACAGCCATTTCTTGCTATCGCCCCTCCTTTTCTATCCTGCTGGGCCTGGCTCACTGCTGGGCTGACCTGGGGCTAGGGACATTGCTCCTGTGCTGGGAGGAACAGCACTGTTGTTCCGCAGTGGGGCAGGTCTTCCGGCTAGCACGTACTCAGCAACAGGGCTCTAGGAGAAGCAGCAAGTCGATGGTAACAAGAAGATGGAGTACCTAACTCTGGTCCAAATATAAAAATAGTGTGGTGAGGAAACAGACATGTATTTTCCATTAAATCAAAGAAACGAATCTGGAAAATTAGATCCTAGCACGTTCAAGTCCTTGTGGCAGGGACTCTGGTTTATGAGGCCAGCACAGAGCCGAGTCTTCTGCACGGTAGAGATGCATCATATCCAGGGTGCCTGGGTGGATCAGTTGGTTAAGCTCAGGTCATGATCCGAGGGTCCTGGGTTCGAGTCCCACGTTGGGCTCCCTGTTCACTGGGGAGTCTGCTTCTCCCTCTCACTTTCCTTCTGTGCTCTCTTTCTCTCTCTCAAATAAATATATAAAATCTTAAAAAAATAAAAATAAAAAAAGTACCATATCCACATAATGAGGCATGGATACACTTGCCTGCTGCTCAGATGCACTGGCTTTCTTTGAAGTTGCTGTGACCCTTCTCACCCAATAGCCCCCATCCAATGACCAGGCACGCTGGCCTCCTCCTTCTTAAGCCCTCGCCTGTAACCTCAAGGAGAGCAGACCACCACCAAAAAGCCCCAGGTCACCAGCACCAAATCAAATTTATGAGGAACCTGTCCAAGGTACTCCATGTCAAGCTGGTCATTGTTCCAAGCTGCTAACAAGCTAGCTAACTCTGGGACAGGGAGACTACATGGATTCTCACTTGAGAGCCTTGTTGATCAGTGGAACCCACACCATGTGGGTTGTTAAAACCAGAATCTACAACTGTCCCATGAGTGTGGCCACCACTAGCTCTGCACCACCCCAAGAGCCCCATTCTTGGGGCTCCACAGCTGGATGGTTCAGGAGCTCTGGGAGAGACACACCTTCCCCTTTTATCCTAAACTCTGCCCCTCTAGCTCCTCCTCAGCCATCCTGCTTTCTGCCCGGGTCCCTCCAATTCTTCCTCGTGTTACTATTAGGTATGAGCAATTTGCTCCTATTATTGGTAGAGGTGTCACCGATGATTTATGTCCCTCCAGAATTCATTGTCCAAGTTCCGATCCCTGTACCTTCAATGTGACCTTGTTTGGAGATACCTTTGTTGCAGACAGATATGATTAGATAAATTAGGGGGAGGCCCTAACTCAATAAAACTGGTGTCTCTATTTTTTTTCAAAAAGGCATATTTGGACACACAAACACATACACACAGAATGCCATGTGAGCACGAAGACAGAAATTAAGGCAATGTGTCTACAAAGCATAGAACACCAAAGATTACCAGCAAAGCACCAGAAGGCAGGGGAGAGGCAAGAGACGGATTCTCCTTTGGAACTCTCAGAAGGACCCCGCCCTGCCAGCACCTTGGTCCTGGGCTTCCAATCTCTAGAACCCTGAGACACTAAGTTTCAGCCAAGTGTGCAGCTCAACGTGCTCCATGCATCAGCCTAACTACAATGAACAGATAACAGGGTCTGGTTTTATGGACCCAATTCTCTGGATAACTGCAGCTCTAACCTACCTGATCACCAGGTCCTATTGTTCTCTTGGTTCTTGCTGGTGGTGTTGAACCCAGGGGTCCCTAGGGCTTATTTTCCGTCGGAAGAAATTAGGTAGCTTCCGTCAAGGGGGCGTATCTCCTGCTTTCAGGAAGAAAACAGATCTGAGCATTCTTTTTGCACCTGCTCTTTTCCAAGTGCCTTTGGCTTAAAATAATCCTTATGCAAAGGTGGTATATTTTGAGAGATTTATTCGGCCACCCTTCAGACATTAGGTCTAATCGTGAGATGGGCCACTCTTATTCTTACTCTGAAACCTATGCATTTTGGCCAGTGGTGAGGAAGTAGCACATATTGAAAGCTGGTTCAAAGCAAACACTGTACCCACAGGACAACCTCGCAGACTTGCAAGGTGTTTGCTCCCACCCGGGGTCAAAATTGAGTCTTTACATGTGAGAAGATGTTCACCATCAATTATCATCGGGAAGACACAAATCAAACCCCCAGCGAGTTATCACCTCACCCCTGTGAGAACGGCTACTATAAAAAAGATAAAACATAACTGCTGGCGAGGATGTGGAGAAAAAGGAACCTTTGTGCACGGATGGTGGGAATGCAGACTGGTGCAGCCACTGTGCGAAACAGTATGGAGGTTCCTCAAAGAATTCAAAATAGAGCGACCCTGCGGTCTAGTAATTTTACCTCTGGGTATTTATCTGAAGCAAACAGAAACACTAATTCAAAAAGATAGATGCACACCCATGCTTATTACAAGATTATTTACAATAGTCAAGATACAGAAACAACCTAAAGTGTCCACTGATGGATGGATGGATAAAAAACTATGGTCTGTATGCACAACAGAATATTATTCAGCCATAGGAAAGAAGGAAGCCTTGCCATTTGCAACAGCATGGATGGACCTTCAGGGCATTTTACTAAGTGAAGTAAATCAGACAGAGAAGGAAAAATATCATATGATCTCTCTTATATGTGGAATCTAAATATATATATTTATTGTGTTGTATATTTATTTTTATTTTTATATATTATATTATTTATATATTTTACATATATCTAAATCTATCTATCTATCTATCTATCTACTAAGCTTATAGACACAGAGAATATACGGGAGCTTGTCAGAGGTGGGGAGTAAAAGAAATATGTGAATTGCTTTGGGTTTTTTTTTTCTAGTTTAAATAAATAGAATTTAAAAATCTTTTTGCATTTGGCTTTGTGTACAATAAATATATACCAGTATAGCCTTCAGGTTTAATATATGTAATATGACATCCCTTGAACTACAGTTGTATCATAGAAAATTAAAAGCTGGAGGCTACTGGGCACTTAGGAAGTTATGGTCAGCAGCATTTAGCTCAGTTGTTAACTGCTAGAGTATTTCTAGGGAGACTGGGTGTTCTTTTTTTCTTTAAAAAGCAAGTGGAAATTTTGGGGCACCTGGGTGGCTCAATGGGTTAAAACCTCTGCCTTCGGCTTGGGTGATTTCAGGGTCCTGCGATCGAGCCCCGAATCGGGCTGTCTGCTCGGCAGGGAGCCTGGTTCCTCCTCTCTCGCTGCCTGTCTCTCTGCCTACTTGTGATCTCTGTCTGTCAAATAAATAAATAAAATCTTTGAAAAAAAAAAAAGCAAGTGGAAATTTTTTAGAAAGAGTGGAAAGTTTCCTTCTTCTGACAAGGTTTAAAAAAAAACAGATTTTATGCTTCTTGATCTTGGAAAATTTCTGTCCATTTTTGTCAAAGGGTGAAGCAGAGGGAGAACCTAGAGAGAAAGGGCACAATGGAGAGGTTTTGCCTTTCACCTTTGAAAGTTTGTTTCTTGTGCTAGTTTAAAAGGAGAGACTCAGGGGCACCTGGGTGGCTCAGTGGGTTAAAGCCTCTGCCTTCAGCTCAGGTCATGATCCCAGGGTCCTGGGATCGAGCCCCGCATTGGGCTCAGCGGGGAGCCTGCTTCCTCCTCTCTCTCTGCCTGCTTCTCTGCCTACTTGTGATCTCTGTCTGTCAAATAAATAAATAAAATATTTTTTAAAAATACTGCTAAGAACGAAATGACGTGCTCAGGAGGGAGCGGGATGAAAGCCAGAGGACAGGCAGGACCTCAGTCAAATATGTTCCTAATCTGAATGCCGGCCACACCAATGCGTCTGACTTTGGGCACATTAGTTAGCCTCTGGGCCTCAGTTTTCTCGCCTGTGAAACCCACCTATGTTGTTTCCTTTAGTCCCATCAGACTTTTTAACACTGGCATCTCCACATTCTCAAAGGCCATCGACTCTACTAAAACTTGGCTTTCTTGTCACTCCATGAAAATGGATTTCCAAAGCCACCAACAGCCTCCATATCGCCTTGTCAAGCAGATCCTCAGCAGTCCCCAGCTAATTCAACGCTGTTGGCCTTCCTCCTAAAATACTTCCGCGCTCAACATACCTACCTTCTCCCTGCCCGCCCCCCACCTCCCTGAGAACCTTTCTCAGTCTTTACAGACTTCCTCTTCTTCCTACCCCTTAAACCTGAAAGGCTGCAGGAACTTGATTTTTAACCTACTCCCCACAATCCACAAACCCTCTTGGTGACATACTCATTCTACTTTGCTTGTGGATTGTTTGTTCACAATGACCTTTTGGCTGATGATTCTTATGTCCACATCTACAGTTCTCACCTTCCTCCTTGAATCTTGTGTCCATACACATTTTTAAAAAGCTCTTTGTATGGCTGTCCCCAGAGAGCCTCAGTTTTAGTAGGTCAAAACAGAATTCATCAAATTTGACTTTTTCTATTTTCCTGGAGATGATGGTCGCTACGTCAGGAGGCTGAAATCATCTTGGGCACATCTTCTGTCGCTAATCATCTATATCAATTTCTGCTGCTTTGACATCTTTAAAATACTCTTTGAAACTGAGACTGTCTCCCCTTTCCTACTACCTGAGAGGATCTCCCCTCTTCCTACTACTTCCTACTACCTACTACCTACTACCTTCCTACTTCCTACTACTACCACCCTGCCTTCTTCTAACAAGACTAGCACAGCAGCCTGTGGTCCTAGGTTGGGTTTCCTAGGAGCAGAGTCTGGGAAGAAGTGGGGAAATGGGACAGGGAAGAGGAAGAAAGTAGAGAAGGACAAGTTTTCAGGTCGGTGCCAGGCTCAGCCTGGCCCCACAGAGGCACTCTTGAGTACAGATTCTGCCTTGGGTTTGACCCAACTGGAGGAAGGGACCTGGGCTTTCCCATTCCCACACCATACGGCTGTTGCCAAGGACACACTGGGAAAAGGAGTAAAGGGCCCCAGTAGTCCAAGGGTAGTCCACACAGAAACAGTAAAAGGGATCCAGAGGGACCCAGCATGGTCTAGGCAGAACACTGACACCATCACCTTATGCCACCTAAATGAACCAGTGGCAGATTTATAGACTTCAACAAAATTTATCTATCAAAATCAAAGAACTGGCCAGGTCAGTCTCCCACTTAAACCCTTTCAGTGACTTTAAATCTCTTAGCAGCCCTCGCTGGAAACTGGCTTACTTCACCATACTAGTAAGTAACAGAATCAGACAAGAGGAGGGTGTCTGTGTTAAA
Organism: Mustela erminea; assembly: GCF_009829155.1. Taxonomy (NCBI): domain Eukaryota; kingdom Metazoa; phylum Chordata; class Mammalia; order Carnivora; family Mustelidae; genus Mustela; species Mustela erminea. The sequence continues at coordinate 56,220,234 of NC_045620.1, forward strand.
ATACAGCATGGTCTCCTGAAGATTCATGCTGCACACCAGCTCATTAAAGCCTCTGAAAGTCCTGCAGTAAAGAAACCCATTCGCTTGTTCGGCCAGGGAATTACTAGTCTTATCTGACCTTGACTTGAATGTTTGCTTGTGTGTCTTGTGGGAAGTACCTCTTACACACCTCGGTCTGCAGACCTGGGTGGGAAGTGTAGGTCTATAGGGTAAACTTCCTCAGCATAGCTCATAAGTCTCCCCATGGGCTGGCCTCACCTCCTCTCAGCTTCACCACTGACTCCAGTAATGTCAAAATTTGTCCCGATCCTTGACATACACCTCGACATGTCACAGGGGCCTCTGTGTCCCATCTGTGCTATACTACTGAGGTTTCTGTCAAAGATCCGGTCTACTAAGACCTCTTCCAGGAAGACTTCCTAAGACGCTGAACCAGGCAGGGTTGTCCAGAGAAACTGAACCAGATTATCGAGGCCAAGAAGTCCCAAGATTTGTAGGGTGAGTAGGCAAACTAGACCCTTAGGAGAGCTGATGTTTCATTCTGAGTCCTAAAGCAGAGGGAAAAACAACAACAACAACAACAACAACCCTGAAGAAAAAATTCTCTCTTACTCTGAGAAGGGTAAGCCTTTCTGGTCTATGTAGGCCTTCAACTGATTAGATGGGATCCACCCCACTAGGGATGACAATCTGCTTTACTCAGCCTACTGACTCACATGTCAATCTCATCCAAAAACACCCTTACAATAATGCCCAGAATAATGTTTGACCAACTATCCAGGACCCCGTGGCCCAGTCAACTTGACCCATCACAGATCTAAGGGCATTTCTTGCATTCCCATCACTTTCGACACCTACAATTTCTCTCCTTTTTTTTTTTTTTTTACTATCCTCACCATTTCCAAGTGTACAGTTCCATAGTGTTCAATGTGTTAAATGTATTCACATTGCAACAGATCTCCTGGACATTTCATCTTGTAAAACTGAAACTCTATACCCATTCAACAATAACTCCGTCTTGTTCTCTTTTCCATCTGCTTGTAGCCCTGGCAACAACAAGAATTTTTTTTTTCGTTTTGTCTGTGGATTGAATGACTCTAAGAACCTCGTGTAAGTGAGATTATTCAGCATTTGTCTGACTTCTTTCATGTAGCTTTAATGTCTTCAAAGTTCCTCCATGTCATCGAATGTTTCCTCCTTTCTCCTCCTTTAAGGCTGAGTAATATTCCATTGTGTGCATACAGCAGACACTAGATCCTGTTTCTCCATTCATCCATTGACGGACACACAGCTGCTTCCACATTCTAACTGCTGTGAACCATGCTGCTGTAAACACATACACGTAGACATGCCTTTGTGACATGGCTTTTAATTCTTGGATATATACCCAGAATTGAGATACACTTTCCATACCTCAACTCAGACCAGATCTTACTGGAATCTCATCTTGACCTAGCTGGCTCCCTTCCTTTTGGTCACACTGGACTTTAAGCTTTGGAAAGGAGGGGCTGAGCTGGAATCCTGCTGGCAGCATGAGGGTGACTCACTCAGCAAAAAACAATTTCCTGCCCAGGAGTTTCCTTGTGCCCACCCCCCATCTGATTTCTCTTAGGCGGAAGGACATCACGAGTTTTCCATATCAGAATAGTCCCACATTCCAGGATCATTCACAAAGTCTCCATGTCAAAGACTGGAATTCTGGGTGAGCTGGGAAAAAGGATTCTTACTAAAAACCATGAGGGAGAGATAGGGGCTATTAAGATGTGCTTGGAAAGAATTGGGAAAAAAAAAAAAAAAAGGATGTTGCACCTTATGCTTTGTTTTCTTTAAAAGTTGCTCTCAGTGGGACAGTGTTGGTCTTTGATAATTCTCTTTCCACAGTTATAATGTTCTTATTTTTAAAAGTTACATCTTAGGACTTTACCTCAAAGACGCTCAAAGACACTACTAGGAAATTATGCTGATGGCCTCTAATTTGGTCTACAGTTTAGGACACAAAGGGAGGCAGTTGGCCTTAATTTTAGGATCAGTTGCAGTGAGCAAAATGAGAATGAATGAGTCTGAACATCTAAAGGGATGATGGCAATAGGCATACCTGTGCTCATGAGGTCTACTTGTAATTCTTCCACTGACATTCATATGACTGTTCCCCACCCTCCCACCCCCCACTCCCCCACACCCCGCTTTCAATTTCATGAGGATTTCATCAACAAGACCCAGGTTTGGGGCCAAAATGGTGGACGTTTTATAAATGATGAAATGGAATTTGGGAACCTGAGGATAAAAATCTCCTTTGCTTAACCGCGACAGCTTACCTGAGGTTGGTTTCCTCTGCAAAGTGCCACTTCCTGAAAAAACGAGGCTTGCTTCTATTGTGTAAACTTCTTAAATGCTTGAAGCTGTGACGAATGCCTCCTGTGTCTGGCTGTGTAGCACGGTGGGTTTCTAGCCCATTGAATGACTCCCTTCACTGCTCCTCTCCTGAGGGCTTCAGCCTTCCCCTCGTCCTGTGGGGACCCCTATGGTTGCCGGAGTATACCAGTATACCAGAAGCACAGGCCCATACAAGAAGACGCACACACCGTAAACCTCGTTCTTCTTACCTGTGCCAAGAAATCCTTCTGGTCTGAGTAAGACAATCTAGCATGTTGGGCTTAGACACCAACACCAGCTAGCAGTGTCCTAATAGGTGACATGTTCCCCAGAGATGCACAGTTGGAATAGACTTCAAAAGGCATCGCCCTCAGAAATCTGCGAGCCAGTGGCTACCATCTTTTGAAGAACCAGACGCACCAGTTACACTCACAGGGTGTGTGGCCCCTGGTCTATCTGGGGTTATTTCCCTCATCAGCGCACATGTCCATTATTGTCAGGACCATGAGAGGAGGTCGATGGGCAGGGCTTCTAGAAGGTCGAGGAGTTGCCAGGGTTTAAAACCCCTCAGGGGGCGCCTGGGTGGCTCAGTGGGTTAAGCCTCTGCCTTCGGCTCAGGTCATGATCTCAGGGTCCTGGGATCGAGCCCAGCATGGGGCTCTCTGCTCAGCAGGGAACATGCTTCCCTTCCTCTTTCTCTGCCTGCCTCCCTGCCTACTTGTGATCTCTGTCTGTCAAATAAATAAATAAATAAAATCTTAAAAAAAAAAAAAAAAAAACCCTCAGGTCTCCTTCCAGTGGAAAAGCAGCTTCTGTTTGGGAGACAAAACTCTGATGCCGCCCTCCCACTTCCCTGTGTCCTGACCTTGCCGAGAGCATTCATCTCTGGGCTCTGCCCCCCAAACTGCACATGCGGCTCCCAGCCCCGCCTGGGGGTCCCCACCCCAGCCTGGTAACCAGGCCAAGGATCCTGGCGTTCCTCATCCTCTGGAATGTCCCTTCATTCTGGTTAACTTGGCCTCAAGCCCTTGTGGTCGGAATGAGGCAGGAGTTGGCTTGTTGTCCTGGCAGAGACATGGTGGGGGGCGGGGTGGGGGGTGTTGAGGCGCCTGCTGAGCTGTGGCTTTTGGCTTTCTTACCTGCTCCCAGGGAAGAATGAGCTGCTCCCCAGGCAGCTCCGGGCCACCAGGGGAGTCCACTACTGACCAGAGGCAGCTCCTGGGGGACTCTGCTCTCACCCCTCAGCCCCCACTTCCTGGGACCAAGAGCCTCAATCGGTGTTTAAATTATAACATCTAACTACTGTACATTATAAATCGGACGTTCTAGGGTAATGGCTCAAATGGTAACTTTTGCTAGTCCAAACACAACGACTTGAACAAGTCTTGAACAAACTGTCCAATTTCCCGTTAGCTCAGAGGCTGACCTACGAAGCCTCCCCTGCCCTTCCCTGCTTTGCTCCCTCGCTGGGCTTGTAGTGCCGTAGCCTCCCTCCGAACGGCCGAAGCTAAGTGTATAGCTAGCTCATGGGAACAGTTTGGGGGTAACCTCAGCTTCTTCCTCTGAAACCATTCCCGGCTTCCAGGGATAATAGCCTAAGCGTTATTTGCCCACATGAATTAACCAGCCAAGTGCCCATCCCTTGCCTATTTCCCCCGTGGAAGGAAGCCTGCTTTTACTGTCTATTTCTTCTTCTCTCACTCACTTCTCTGTTTTCTTAAGGACAGTGTCCTTTTGTTCTCACTGGGACTGTTCCTCCCCCTTTGCAGCCTCTTGTCTCTGCCCCAAAGCTTCTTTGTGGAGACGTTCTCTTCCTTTGAGCCAGAGCCCCCTCTCTGCCTCTTTGGTCCTTGGGGAGGTGCCCCTGCCCCGTTGGGGGCTGCCGCAGGCTCTCCTCACCCCCCCATACCATGTGGGGTGCAAAGCCCCCTAAACCACATCTCCTCCTAGAGTCTGAGACAGAAGGAAATGAGTCTTCCAAAGTCTGTATATCTAAATCCACGCCCACCAACCTTTCCTACACACACAAAAATGCCACCATATCAGCCATCAAAAACAAAAGACCGAAAGAAAAGAAAACATTTGTTGTAACAGTGATAACGAAGGATAGCGCCTCTGAACTCTGCATTCCAGAATCTGGGATGTCAAGTTGACATTCATTAACTATCAGCCCGATTAGTTCTGCTCAAGCAAGGTCTCTGTCCTCCCTCTGCTCGTGCATGTCCCTTGCAAGGGAGCAAGAAAGACCCATCCAAAGGAAAGGAGTCCTCACGCCAAGCCCACCCGGCCATGTGAAAGGGTGCTTCTCCCAAGTGACAGCGTGATTCTGCAAGAACAGGGTGCTGGTCCCCATCTCGGCCCGGAGGGGGGATGTCCCCTCTTACCACTCAATTATGTGCATGTCAAAACTTGGACCGCATAACTTGGAAAGCTGCATAGTCATCTCTGGAAGTGCGGGTGGCCAGAGTAAAGGCAAGTACAAGCTTGTGAATCTGGTCTACCTTCGGGAAGGATGACCTGTTGACAATATGAGTGAATGAGGGAAATAGACTAGTTTTTCTTTCCGAGTGACTCCCCCATAGAACAGCTATGGTTCCAAAGGGATGAGCTGTGGGTTCCTACGTGGGCTCATCTCTGCAGCCTGCTTTGGCGGGTAAGGATACCCCTCTCAAAAGCTACAGCAGAGCTGTTATCCCTAAAGAGGCTCCAGCAACGGGATCCGCCTTGACAAATGGCCCGCCAGACACACTCACGCAGCTGCAGAGGCAGAGCCTTCAGCAGCTTCCCTGGGAGACAGAATCTTTGTTTTGTATGCTCCCTTTGGGGTAAACAGACTGTCTTAAAGCATTTCGTAGCGAGTCAGACATGCCTCAGCCATATTTAAGACATGAACTCATTACATCTGGTTGCTGAAAACGAAGGCCCTGGTTTCCGTTGGCATGACCACTTCTAGGTTGCCCCTCGGTGAGCTGCATTCTGCATGGTTGAGGAGGGTGCAGGCAGGGGGTGGCAGGGGCAGACCCAGAGCAGCAGCCCACTTCTCAGGGGCAGAGGTGTTACCCCAAGAAGGTCCCCAGGGAGACTCCAGCTAATGTCTGGCTCCCATCTCCCGCTGCCCTTGCCTGAGAGGACAGACCCTCCACTTTGCTTTTTTTTTTTTTTTTTTAAAGATTGTACTCATTTATTTGTCAGAGACAGAGAGATTGAGAGAGAGAGAGAGAGTGAGCGGACAAGCACAGGGAGCAGCAGGGAGAGGGAGAAGCAGGCTCATTACTAAGCAGGGAGCCCTATATGGGACTCGATTCCAGAACCCTGGGATCATGACCTGAGCCGAAGCCAGACACTTAGACCAGCTGAGCCACCCAGACGTCCCCCTCCACTGAGCTTTAATGCAAGTTGCTTGCAAGTCAGATCTCCATGCAAAACCCAGATAACAGAACTTCCCAAAAGGGCAATAGGGTTGATTTGTTTGGTTCAAGTAGGCCCACATGAGCCCTTGTATGGCAGCCCTATATTGGTTTGGGCATTTTCAGGTTACCTGAATTGAATCCAGTGAATACCGATGGAGTTGCAGAGAATACAGAAATGGATGTGTCCATCCTGGCCCAGAACAGGCTCCCACTCTTTCCTTTGTTGTTATGAACGAGGGAAAAGTGAGACATACGGAATAATCAAAGAGTAGGGAAGGGTACTCACACAGCTTTCCCAAGGGAGAGGCTTTGTCTGTGTTTCAGGAGTTCATGGGACAGAACAGAGTATGGAAAGCCATCTTTGCTCAGAGGGGGAGGCAGAGCAGGTTGGAGCCAAGAGACCGTGTGGGAAGGGGTTTGAAGTATCTCCCAACTTAGGTGGGAAGCCCCTATTGTCCTGACTTGATGACTTTCCAAACATACTCTTCAAAACAGAAAACCTCCAAGCATTTCCTTCCCCTGCTTTCAGCCTGACCTGGGAACTCAAGGGACCCGTGACAATGTAGGGAAATAGGCATGCCACACAGACAGGGTGGGAGACAGAACCGGGTCCCTAACATGCTAACAAGGTCAGGGAGCCGCGTTGTGGTAAAGCCATTGGCAAGAAGAAAGCGTAATTTCAGATTATTGATAGTTGATATGAAAGCAGAGAAAGACAGGAGGAAGGCAGGATGGAAGAAAGAAGGAAAGAGAGAGAATGGGAGAGAGAAAGGGAGAGAGAAAGGAAGGCAGGCAGGCAGGCAGGAAAGGAAAGGAAGAGGCATTTACTGAGTTTAAGGACAGCTGATGAACAATTTGGGTTTCTGACAATGATTTGCCCTTGGAGCCCCTCCATCCCTGCAGGAGGCAATGACTAATCTGGAACAGTTACAGAGTCATTCCTCAGCATCTCTAACTGTGCAGAAGTTCCAAAAATATGTGTGGTTAGGATGGCCCACAATTTGAAAAGATTCTTCGGGGGACAAAGAGTATTGCCAGCATCCTGCGAAGGTCAGACATTTTAGGAACATGTGTCCCAGCAGTCAAGGACCATTGCAATGCTGTCCGACAAAGCCTGGCTGTCCCAGAAAGCCCTATCGTAACTCTCAGGCCCCATGTTAAAGCACCTTTTGAAACAGGTAGAAGACAGCCTTTCAGTCGTGTTTTTAGGAGAGCATAAAGCCGCATAAAAGACAGCTCATTGTCACACACTACCATCACATACCACACTTGCACAATCATTTTTATGGTATGGGAAATTTTAGGGATTTTTCAGGGATGGATGAACCATAACAATAACTTGAAGAAGGATTAAATAATTTCAAATAACCCTTTAAGGTGAGAGGAGAGGCCATCCTCTGTTTCAGAGGTTAAGTAAAGAGGACATGCCCAGGTGGTGTGAGGAGCGCCGGGGCTGGGTCCTTGCCGCCCCTCCTGGCTGCCTGGCTCTTCCTAGCTAGCCCACAGGACTTGCTGTTAAGGGCCCTGATCAAAGTGGAAATAGCACCGAGAGGACTTGAGTGGCAGGGAGGGCGTCCTGGGGGTTTAAAAGTTACAGTGCTGACTCATAAAGTTAATTCACAAAGAATACTTGTGACTTCAGCATGGTTCAAAGCCCACATTCTGAGAACCAAGTGGGCATGAGATGCTCCCATTTTAGGTGCTCCAGGAAGAACCAGCAGAGGCACCCAGAAAAGCACTTCGGGGACTTTACGGGCACCAAACACGGTTCATCCAAATCCAAAATCCAAGGATTTTGCTAAGTTTGCGCAGACCTCGGGCATTTGCACTTCTTTTCAATGGGTTTTGGAAGAGCGGACAGAGGGAAAATAGAGTAAAACTGTTGGCAAACAGAGAAACGACTGGGTTATTGCAGACAAGGGCAGACATCAGAGGCAAAAGGATCTCAGAGAAGAAGCAAACATTTCCAGGGACTCCATGAGAAATTGTTTTCATCTCCAACAGTCCAGCAACGTTTCATGATCCGCAACGGGCCTCCCAGCCTCCCAGAAATGCACTGCAGTGTGAACGGTTTCATTTCATTGGCCATGAGGCTGCCAAAGAGAACCTTTCTTAAATGAGTTATCAAAGCCGCAATGGAAACTTGTATGAAACGCTCCAAATCAGCTTTCACCAGTGCTGGTAAACTCAGAAAATCATGGAGTTTTTTGTGGATTTGGCTCAAAAGCAGGCATGTTTCTGAGGTTTTGAACACGGTGACTATTTGCATCCATTAAATCAGTTTGTGAAAAAGAGAAAAAAAGAAATAGGATATGGAAACTCCGCATCTTAAGAAAGAGCCAAGCTTTTCCCGCCTAACTAGACTAAGGGGTTGGGGGGCAGGGCAGGCAGGGAAGGGAAGGGAAAGAGTTTGCTTGTCCTGAAGGGCTGGACTTTTCCTGAAAGTCTTAACAGGCACAGGGGCAACGTTTGGGCACCTACAAGAACAAAGCTGTACCCAGACCAAACTCCTCTGGTTTGCTCCAGGAGACATGGGCACCAAGCTCAGGGGCCCAGGAAGTGAGCACCCTCTCTGCAGAGTCATCATCTTTGATAGAAGTGTTCCCTCTCCACCCAGGTAAATCACACTTTTAGAAAAAGTGGGCCCAGGTTGTCTGAGACAACATACTGGGGTGGTGCCGTATCATGGGGAGGCGTGCACAGGCCTGCCCCCCACCCTGGTCCCTTCCCGGAACAGAGCAATAACTCAGGGTTTACCGCCAGTTTTTACGATCTTAGACACTCACCCTCTAACCATTTGAGGCAATTAAGAATGATTACCTCTGAATCAAGGGCAAATCATCCAACAAGTTCCTGCCCAGGGTTTGAGTGGGCAGAACTGCCCGTGAGAAGTTCTGCTTCTGAAATGGGAGGAGGACTGTAAAGAGCTCATTGAAATGGTCAGTTAGGGTAAGGGACATAGGGAGGTCTGAACTTCCGCCCCTGTTGTTACATGTTCCCTTTCCTTCCGGATGTTGGTGAGGTGGCCAAGGTCAGGAGGAGACCCTAGCCTGCCCTCCCCCGTGCCCACCAGCTCCCCCACCACCAGGTCTGACCACACTTCTAGAAGCTCCGCTTTCCTCTCTGGGCTTCTCGGAGGACACAATTAGTTTTCAGCATTGGTACAACAGAGAAACGGGCTGCAAGGATTTGCCTTTTAAGTTTTCTAATTGGTGCTTCCCTCCCATGAAGTACAGGGCAGAGTAATACTTGGGATTGGATTTAAGAGTTCATTTCTACCTGTGCTTCCCTCTGGTGAATTACCTGGGAGAGTAAGTAATACTTATAATTGGATTTTACAGTTCTGGAGCCCAGTCTGTGTTTAGTGTATCTGTTTCCATTCCCCCATCCTCCCTAGAAACTAACATTTTAGGTTGCTGGTAAATTACTGAGTCCAGAGTTGGTATCCCTGGGGAGTATTTTACCTCAAAGCACTACTAGTCATCAGAATTACCCGCGGGGCTTGTTAAAACACAGGGAATGTTTTACTTTAATAAGTTTCTGGGTGATCCTGATGCTGCTGGTCCAGGACCACACTTAGAGAACCACCAGCCTATGTCATACAGCCATCCCTTTCTTTCCCTGCTTCCTAGCTACCCCATCCCTGAAACCATCCCACATTAGAGAGGACGAAGTCAGGGTGGCGCTGGCTGGTGAGGGAATTACAGAACTGAAATTAACAAGAGAAGCTTGGATTACTTGAATTTCCTATCAGAGTTGCCTCTATGCCTTTCCTAGGAAATAGGATTTCTTAATTTCTGTGCTTCCACGAATCAACCTCTTACCCATAGCAGAGAATTTGTCTGTCGAAAAGACAATCTTTTATCTTTGGAATACAATCTCAACATTAATCCTTCCTTCTGATGAGAATTAAGTCTGTTTCCTTCTGTTTTTTATTGAACATATAATATTATGTTAGTTTAGTGAACATATAATATTATGTTAGTTAGTGAACATATAATATTATGTTAGTTTCAGGTAGACACCATGATGATTTGATAATCGTAGATATTGCTAAATGATCACCACAGTCAGTCTAGTTAACATCTATCACTGTTCCTTTTTTTTCTTGTGATGAGAACTTTTATGATTTACTCTCTTCGGCACTTTCAAATATACAATACCGATTTATTAACTACAGTCACCATGTTGTACATCACCTCCCCAGGACTTACTTATTTTATAACTGGAAAATTGTACCTTTTCACCACCTTGACATTTTCCTCTTATTCTGAATTCATCTCCCCTTTACCATCAAACAAAATACCACGGAATAAAAGCTCATATTTACTGAGGGCCTACGATGTGCCAAGGACTTTACTAGTACCATTCAGTGATTTACATGAGCCATCTCAAAGGATCTTTTCCAAGAATTTTGCGAAGTACATTTTACATGCGAGTAGACTAAAGGTTAAGGAGATTTTGTGGTTGCCCAAGGTCACCTCAGTGAGTCCTAGGTAGGACAGGGATTCAAATCTAGACCTGATTCCAGAGATCAAGTTATATTGTCATAGGGTTCTATTTTCTATAATATTTTATCTGCTATACTACAAAATAGTCAGTTAAAAATGAAAGACTTGCCATTATATTAAACAAGTCTTCTGTGATCCATCCATTCATCACCTGTTTTTATTAAACACATACTATGTGTCATGCTTTATAGTTTGGCCCTGCAAATACAATGGTACAAAAGACAGAACTTTTCAAAATACGTTTTACCAGATTATCTTATAAAATATTTTTTATTTTACTTTAAAGATTTTATGTATATTTTTATCTATTTGAGAGAGAGAGAACAGTGGGAGAGGGAAAAGCAGAGGGAGAGGGACAGACAGACTCCTGGCTGAGCAGGAGGAGCCTGTAATGGGGCTTGATCCCACTACCCAGAGATCAGGACCTGAGCTGAAATCAAGAACCCTACACTCAACCAAATGAGCTACTCAGGTGCTCCTAAAAATTTTTTTTTTTAAAGATTTTCTTTATTTATTTGAAAGACAAAGAGAGAGCATGGTGGGGGGGGGGAGCAGAGGAAGAGGGAGAGAAAGAATTCTCCAGCTGACTCCCCTCTGAGTGAGGAGCCCACAGGGGATCCATCCCAGGACCCTGGGATCCTGACCTGAGCCATGACCTGAGCTGAAAGCAGATGCTTAACCAACTGAGTTACCTAGGTGCCCCCAAATTTTATTTTTAAAATAGTTTGTCCTCGGGGGCACCTAGATGGCTCAGTGGGTTAAAGCCTCTGCCTTTGGCTCAGGTCATGATCCCAGGGTCCTGGGATGGAGCCCCACATCGGGCTCTCTGCTCAGCGGAGAGCCTGCTTCCTCCTCTTTCTCTGCCTGTCTCTCTGCCTACTTGTAATCTCTGTCTGTCAAATAAATAAGTAAAATCTTAAAAAAAAAAATAGTTTGTCGTCTGATTCAAAGTCTTCCAAAAAGTACATCCATTCAGCTCAGAATCCTATTCCTCCTGCTTCTATTTCTAGCAAACTTCCTCGATTTTCTATAAAGTCAGTTTAACAAACTTTGTTTCTTATTTGTCCCGAAGGAGCATGTGTTGCTTTAATTTTTAAAATATTTTTATTTTTTAAATGAATGATACATAGCTCAAAATTTAAAAGAAACAAAAGGGTATAGAGTAAAACTTAAGCTCCCTTCCACTCCTGGCCCCCAGCTTCCCAGTTCTCCCAGATGCAACTACTCTTATATGTATACATTGTCTTCCTCCCTTCCTTTCTCAACACAAATCTTTGGTTACTATCTACTTTTTTTTCCATGGACATAACTTGGAGATCGTGCCAAATCAATAAATATAGTTACTTTCTTTTTAATAGCTGCATAGAGAAATAACTCTAAAATGTACCATATGATATTTAACTGGTCCCTGTTGATGAACATATAGCACGCTCCAATATTTCGCTATGATTAAGAATTCCGCAAGGACTGCCCTTGTAAGTATATCAATTTACGCATGAGCAAGTCTATTTGTAAGATGATTTCCTGTAAGGGGAAGTGGCGGGTCAAAATCAAATGGTATGTGCATTTGTAATTTTAAAAATGTTCCATTCCAGAATTTTTCAAGCATTACAAAAGGAAAGAGATTAGTATAATGAACCCCCCTCCCCCTGCATGCCCATCACCCAGCTTGCACACATCATTACTCCATGGCTGATGCTATTTCGTAAATATATCGGCCCAATTCATTCCACCACCTCAAATTATTTTGCAATGATTTCAAACAATGTTATCTTATTGGTAAATATTTTGGCACTATTTCTGAAAACTAAGAGATTTAAGAATATGTGTGTGCATGTGTGTGTGTGCCATTTCATTATCACACCACAAATAAATTCATAATAACTTAGCAGTGTCCTCTACTACCTTGTTAGTATCATACTTCCCCAAACTGCCTCATAAGAATTTATTTTTGAAGTAGTGTGTTCTTTGTTTCAGAATCTATTTAAGTCCATCTTATTCATAGCAGCTAGTCCAGTCTTTGGATTCCACCCCCCACCCCCGAGCTCTCTCTCTGGGAGATCATTCTGTAACTTGCAACTATACAGACAACAAATCCAGAGAACTGTCAGAGGGAAGAGGCTTGTCTGCACACACTTTGCTCAAGATACTGGCCTGCTTTGACTATCAGTAGGAGTACAGGTCTGGAACCCATACTTCTGTTCTTGGTGAGAACCTGTCAGGTTGAGGGAGGAATGGGGGCATGCAGAGGCGGCTGGATTCCCCACATCCAGTTCTGACTGGGCTCACTGCTGTGGCCGGTATCAGCCTTCTGGAAGGCAGTGGAGTGACTGGTGGGATGAGGAGCATTTCCTGTCCTGCAAGCACCTGGCACGGCTTTGCCATCCGACACACTCCAGGTCAGATCTCAGCTGGTATACTTAGTCTCAGGAGGCCTAGAGCCAATCCCTCTGAGCTGAAATGTCCTCACCTTAAAACTGAGTATTAATCCTTATCTTCAAGGAGTGAGAATCAAACGATACAATACGTAGAGCTAATGCTCAATGAGTGTAGCTAATATGACTCTCCAGTCCTGTGATGCCATGACGGAGACCCAAGGAGAGTCTCCGATACCCCCAGACACAGAGCGTCAACCCAGAGAAAAGAATCAAACAGCTCTTCCTTCTCTGAGGCCCACTGATTGTTAAACATAACATGCCTACCCACGGTACCCTAGCTCTCTCTCTTGCTGTCGTCCTATCAGCTCATCTCTCCCCCGTCCCCAGTCCACAGGGGAGCCTGGCCACCCACTCAAGAGCAAATATTTCTATCCCGGTGCCATCTGTCCCTACTAAGTGTGGATTTCAGGCACAGGGGCTGGGCTTTCAAGGCGGGAGGCACTCTCTCCAGCTCACCTTTGTTTCTCGCCCTGAAGGGAACAACAGAATCACTTAAACAGTCCCCCGGCCCCTGCCTAGTGGAACAAAGAACCTGGCATTATCCATTCTTTCTTGCCATCTGCTCCGCTCATTTCGCTTCGCAGAGCGGTCCTCGGGGTAAGGAGGAAAAGCCCACTGTGCAAATAGATCCCAGACGCGGGGCTCCAGCCGCTGCCAGACCGGATCAGCGGTCTGGGATCCGCACTCCAGCCCACCCCCCAACCCCTTTTCAGGCTTTGGCTGGCGTCGCGTTCCCCGGAACCCCGGCGGAGAATGCGGGCGTGGAGACCCCTGTCACTCCGCCCTGGCGTGGGGGAGGCCCTGGCCCCCAACTCGGCCCTGTGAGCCCACACCGGGCACGGAGCTCCGGTAAGCCCTGCGCTTTAGAGACCCAGGGGGATCGGAGACCAAAGCATACAAAGGGTCGGGGTCCGCGAGGGCCCGGGCCACCTGGAGGCCGACGGGCGCCCGCCCCCCGCGCCCCCACGCCGCTGCCCGCGCACCGAGCCCGCGCCGCCGGCGTCTCGGAGGCGTGCGTCTCCTTATATGGTCAAATGACACGGCGGGGGTTCTCTCGGGCGGGAGCCGCCGCGCTCCACCCGGCCCGCCGCCCCGCCGCAACCCTGCGCCGCCGCCGCCGCCGCCGGTCCGGGACGCCCGCCCGCCGCCCGCCCGGTCCCCAGAGCCCGCCCGCGCCGCACGGTGAGTGCCCTCCGCCCGCGCCCCCCGCGGGAAGCCGACACCTTGGGGACCGGGGGAGAACTATCCGCGGGAGAGCCGGGGAGACTGGAGCCGAGACGTGGGAGAGACCCGGGAGAGGGGAGAAGAGATGCGGGCGAGACCCGGGAAGGGGGGACGGAGCCGAGGGGCGACAGGGACGGAGGGGAACAGAACCGTGGGGACACCTGGGATGAGGATCCAGGCCTTGGAGGCGACCCGGAGACCGGGGAGACCCGGGAGAGGGAAGCTGAACCTTTGGAGAGATCTGGGGAGAGGGGAGCGCAGCTGCGGGGTGACCCAGGCAAGGGGTGTAGAACCCCGAGGACAACAGGGAGAGGGGAGCAGAACCTTGGGGATACCCAGGGAGAGGCGAGCGGAGCGTCTCGGGAGACCCGGAGAAAAGCCTGATAGAGGGGAGCAGAGATGTAGGGCCACCTGGGAAAGGGGAGTGTAGCTGCAGGGTGACTCCAGAAGAGGGGAACAGAACCGTGGGGATACCCAGGGAGAAGGGAAGACCCAGAGCCAAGGGGGAGACCCCTAGAAGGCAGGGGGAAAGGGAGTCGAACTGATAGGACACCTGAGAGAGGGGAACTAGCCTTGGGGACACTCGGGGAGAAGGGAGCCGAGCCTTGGGGGTGGGGGGGGCGAACCGTGTTGGGGAGAGCTCAGCTGGGGAGACAAGGGGGGGCGCTGTAAGTCAGGACAACACACCACCCCACGTCGGGAGAGAAGACCGAAGTCTGAGTCTTGGTCAAGCTGATCACCTGGGTGTGGGAACAGGGTCACTGCCACCCACAGGAGAGCCCTGGGCAAAGACTGGCCAAGGGTCCAAGAACGGGGAGGTGACCGCCTCTGTCCTCCCTGGGGGCCAGGACTTGGGAGTGTGTGAACACCCAGGTTGCCATCTGCCTGTGGAGGTGTAGGGGGGGGCATTTCCCTTGGGTCCAAAGATATGGAGCTCCGCGTGTGGCCTTGGGCATTGACTGGTGTAGAACTTAAAAGACTGAACTATCAGATTTTAAAATTTGGGCTTGTTTTAAAGGAGAGAAATTCTGATCTTAAGTGATAGATGGGTGATATTTTAACATACCTGCAGTTTGGGGAAGAAAGTGTTAAGTGTTGTTTCCTATTTAAATCAAGAATCAGTCATGCTTCTTTTTAGATCTCAGTTTGGGTTTCCCTGGGAACTAGTCTAACCCAGGTTAAATGAAATGTATACGGCTGCCTTCCATGATGTGCGATGTGCGCCTACTGTGTGGACTCCCTTGCACTTTGGGAGGAAATAAATCACAGATGGGGCTTATAATCAGGAAAACTGTGTTTGAAACACAGGCCATATGCTTCTTGCAGCTTTGGCTAGCTCTGCCTACCTGTGTTTTGTAATAATATGTTAGAGGGGGAAAGCTCTGATGTCCTGAAGGTGATTTACACCAAGCCACATCTGAGGCAAGTACTGGGATTTCTAGTCTCTTAAACTTCCATAGAACTAAACGCAATGAAGAACAGTTCATTGTGCATTTGTGTAAAATTTTTTCAGTGTTTTCCTCTGAATTTGCTCACTCTGAATTTTTAAGGATGATCAATTAATACATTTGACCCTTGAACAACGTGGAGTTTAGGGATGCCCACTACCCCCACCCTGCGCAGTTGGAAATCAAAGTATAAGTCTTTACTCCCCAGAAATGTAATCACTGTTGACAGGAAGCCTTACTGATCGCATAAAGTTAATCAAGACATATTTTACGTTATATGTATTGTACACTGTATTCTTACATTAGAGAAAAGAAAGTGTTATTCAGAAAATCATAAAATACATTCATCACAGTGATGTATTTATGTAAAAAAAAATTTACATGTAAGTGGACCTGCACAGTTCAAACCCGAGTTGTTGAAGGGCCAACTGTATACAGAACTGGGTTTCCACAGTGTTTATTATCATGCGGTGCTTTAAAATGCTTTTTACACAGCAGCATAATAATAACGGCTGAATTGGCTTCTTATAGACCAGGCACTGTTTGGGGCACTTACATTCACAGTCTCATTTAATCCTCACAAATACTCTATGAGACAGGTGTGAGAGACTAGTGGGCATGCGTGCCGGGAGCAAGGATGCCTGACATCACATTCCTCCACGTCTAGCTGTGCAGCCTGAGCTCAGTCACCTAATCTCCAGGTACCTGCGTTTCAGTTGGGAAACAGGAGGTGATCATGGCTTGCTTGAAGGGTTGTCATCAAGCCCGCATGTCATAAGTAGTATACATATTGATACCATCCTTGTCTTTGCAGAGAAACTGAAGCACAACAAAAGTAACTTTTGTTCAAGGTTTCCCAACCAGTAAGTGGCAGCTTGACTGGAGAGTCTCAGTGCTGATCACTAAAATACTGGGAACATAACTGAATATTTCACAGAGGACTTCTCCTGCATATTTTGACCCACAATTGCTTGTTGAACCTCCTCTGGTATGGAAAGAGTTTGTCTGAGTTTGTCTGACTTGCAGACAAACAAAGCCCTATAGGATATCGGAAAATAATTAGGCTGTACATCTGGAGGCCTGGGGTCTTCCCCCCTACAGCCCCCAAGATTTATTTATTTATTTATTAGAGAGAGAATGAGGGGAGGGAGGGACAAAAGGAAATGGAAAGAATCTCAAGCAGATTCCCTGCTGAGCCAGGAGCCTGACTTGGGGCTGATCTCGTGACCCATGAGATCATGACCTGTGCTGAAATCAAGAGTCCAATGATTAACTGACTGAGCCCTGCAGGTGCCCTAGGAGGCCCGGGTTCTCCCTGTTCTGCATCTAAGGATGCGAAGTTCCTTGAGATTGAGTGAACAGGTAGAGCTATTGGGTACTTCCTGTGTAGTTTTCTTAGGAGAATTCCATCAAAGCCTATTGATTCTGTGGAATTATACTGAGAAGCCACTTCTTGAACACGACCACCCTGAGCAAAATGCCCAGGATCATCTCTTGGTGACCAAGAGCCTGGTCTTCCAGGAGACCACGCAGGCATTGTGACTTTGGGGCGAGTCACCAGGCACCTCTGTTGTCTTGAACTGTGGATTTCTACTTTGGTCCCTGTGATGGCTAATTTTATGTCAGCTTGACTGGGCTGAAGGATGTCTAGACAATTGCTCAGATATTACTTCTGGGTATATCTGTGAGAGTGTTTCTGGATGACAAAACATCTGAATCTGTAGACTGAGTGAAGCAGATTGCCCTTCCCAATGTGGGTGGGCCTCATCCAATCAGTCGAAGATCTGACCATAAAGGCCGAGCAACTGGAAGTTCCTCTTTCCTGACCATTGGGCTGGGATATCAGCCTTTTACAGCCTTCAACCTCAGACTGAAAAGGAAAACTAAGTAAGAGGGCACTCCCCCAGCCTGACTGCAGAGCGGGGACATTGGTCCTTTTCAGCCTTTGAGCTCGAACTGAAACTCAGCTCTTCTTGGGTCTTGGGCCTGCTGGCTTTTGAACTGCTAATTTATACTATTGGCTCTTCTGGTTCTCTGACCTTCTGCAGATCTGGGGACTTCTTAGCTTCCATAAGACTGTGAACCAATGCCTTGTGATAAATCTCTCTCTCTCTACATATATATATGTATTTGTGTATATATGTATACATATGTATATATCCTGTTGGTTCTATTTCTCTGGAGGGCCTGACTAATACAGTTCTCTAATAACCCCGCTTAAAAATTCTCCTGCCAATAGGGCACCTGGGTGGCTCAGTCAGTTAAGCACCTGATTCTTGGTTTTGTCTCTGGCCATGATTTCAGGGTCATGAATTTGAGCCCCGTGTCTGGCTCTGCTCTCAGCACAGATTCTGCTTTCGATTCTCTGCCTCTGCTCCTCCCCCTGCTCGCATTCTCTGTCTTTCTCTCTTAAATAAATAAATAAAATCTTTTAAAAGAAATTCTCCCACCAGCAATCAGTCTTGCCTCTTAAAGATGCCATGACTGCTTTGCCACTGGTGGTATTGCCTTTTAAGTTTAAGAAATACAGCTGCCTTCCTGGAGATCTACTGAGAGGCCTGGGGCAGCATCTGGTGTCTCTGCCATCAGTTCCGTTGTCCTGAGTGGTTCTCACACCAAGTCTGAACTTGAACGTCCTGTGTCATCACACTGGTCCTTGGCCCTCGTACACCATGCATTTACTTCCCTGAGTCAGTCTGTGGCTTAAAGAGCCTCAGGCCATGGTACTAAGTGAGGCAGGTGATGTCTGTGCCAGTGAGAGAAGCAGCTGCCCTGTTTTTATGTCTTCAAGGATGTCACAGGGCATCCTTGAAGTCTGGAGATACTTAGTTTTCTAATCAAAAAGAAAATGGATCTGTCCATACTCGATCATACAACTTTTGGAACCACAGACAATTAGCGAGTCAATGAAGAAGAAAGCCAAGGATGTGTAAGACAGTCCTGACAGGATCCCAAAGCAGCACGCTAAAGCAACACCATGAAGGAACAGGACCGGGAGAGAGAAGGGGCCAGTCCCTCAGGGATGTTGGGCGTCACCATAGGAAGAGGCCAGTTGGGGCTCTTGATGGAAGGCCAGGCAGACAGAACGTAAACAACGAGCTGCTTTTCAGAGACTGGGGGAGGCTGCTGAGAGAGAGTGAGCTGATTTCATTTTGTTCCCGTGGAAACAAAGCATAAATAATGTGTTCCCATGTTCCCAGGAAGGTGGTGGGTAGAGCTATAGGGTGCTGGTGGGGCCTTCACTAAAGGCCCCACACAGGTGAGTTAGCCTGAGTCAGCCCGCCATGCTAGCCCGCATAATTATACTTATCTTGCGTTGACTGAGTTGACATGTTTTGAGATTAAATGACAAGAGAGTCTCTTAAAGGTGATTGGAATTCTTTGGAGCTAGAACTAGTCTTCTTTTAGAGATCCTATGTTTTTTCCCAGTCTCCCAGGGCCTAGAACAATATGCAGAGAATAGTGGTTACTCAATACCTTCTTACTGACTGGTTTTAAAAGCCTATAGGACATCAAACCAGCATCATCATTCTTGTATTCATGGACCTAAGGTGGGAAAGCTTACATTTATTATTTTCCCATTTCTTGTCACTATTCAGTGTTCCAAAGATAATTCAGAAGATAGCGGTTTACGTTAGTCAAGCATTGTCTCTTATACAGAACATTCCTTTTTTTTTTTTTTTTTAAAGATCTATTTTTTTATTTTAGAAAGAGGGACACTCAAGCAGGGTGGGGGACAGAAAGAGAGGGAGAGAGAGAATCCCTGAGCGGACTCCCTGCTGAGAGCAGTGCCCAGCGATGCTGTGGCTGCATCCCGGAACCCAGAGATCATGACCTCAGCCGAAATCCAGAGCTGGCGGCCCAACTAACCGAGCCATCCAAGCGCCCCTCACACAGAACGTTTCGTAAAACCATCAGAGACAAATCAAGATTTTTCTTGTAAGGTTTTGAAAGTTACCTGTTCTTCTGCATTGGTAAAGGCTCATTAAATCAATCCAGATATTTAACACATAGTAGTAGGCCTAGCCAATCTTGCACCTTACCAAACACCAAAAAATCAACTTCTAGGGGCACCTGGGTGGCTCAGTCTGTTAAGCATCTGCCTTCAGCCCAGATCATGATCTCAGAGTCCTGGGATCGAGCCCTGTGTTGGGCTCCCTCTCCTTTCTCCCTCTGCCTCTTCCCCCACTCAAACTCCCTCTCCCTCTCTCTCTCAAATAAATAAATAATTTTTTTTAAAAAAATCCATTTCAAATTGATTCTAAGTGCATACCTGTTCTTTCAAACAGCAAACTCCTTGAACTTGCACCTCTCTTTCATTCACCGGAATTTTTGTTTAAAAGAAACAGTTGAGCTAGACGAATGGAGTGTTAGTGGTGAGCCGTGTGTGTGTGTGTGTGTGTGTGTGTGTGTGTGTGTGTCCATACTTCTCTGTGCAGGAAAGCAAAGTATGCAGGGTGCTCTCTGGCGACAGTCACAGAGGGGAGAGCCCAAGCACTGAGACAGAGGGTCTTGGACTTCTAGGCAAGCTGTGTCCGTACAGGGCCTGTCCCAAATACCTGGAGCCTGTGTCAGGGGCTCTAGCACGTTCTTCGCAGAGATGCTTGGAAGCATCTGCCTGGTTTTTGCTCCTTGGGCTGACCAGGCCTCCTGTGGACAGTGCAGCTGTGTGTTCCCCAGGGTGCAGAGTCCAAACCCAGTAAGAGAGAGTCTACCTGCTAGGGAAGCAGCAATTTATCTGGAACAGGGAAGAGGCCAGAGACACAGGAGAAGGAATGAAGCTCGGAGTCTGTTACGTGAGGAATCTGCAGAAGGCCGGACGGCAAACCACATTACATTGCGGGTTTGGTATGCAGAGGGGACGGGACCCATAAAACATGCCTCGTTTTCATTCTTGATTTTTGCCCACATGTTTGGACTCCTCCTTCATTTGTCCGTTCATTCCCCAAGTATTTGTCAAGCGGCTGACCCTGTGTTTGTCAGCGGGTGGTGAGGCCACAGCAATGTGCCCACCTTCACAGGGCTTCTGGTTCCGTGGGGGACACAGACGGTCGCCGTGTCTCATGGTGTTGTGAAAACAATGCCTTTTTAAATACATTCTTTGAAAAGAGCCCACGTGCAGCGGGCTGATTTTCTGAATTCTCTCTGAAAAGTCCTAACTATTGATAAGCAATGGAATTTTCCAACTGGATCATTTATTTATTTTTAAAGATTTTTATTTATTTATTTGACAGATTGAGAGAGAGTAAGCACAAGTGGGGGGAAAGGCAAAGGAAGAGGGAGAAGCAGGCTCCTTGCCAAGCAAGGAGCCTAATGTGGAGCTCTATCCAGGACCCTGGGATCATGACCTGAGCTGAAGGCAGGTGCTCAACCCACTGAGCCACCAGGTGCCCCTCACGGGGGTCATTTAAAGATGGTTGTGGTTTGGGGCACCTGGGTGGTTCAGTGGGTTAAAGCCTCTGCCTTCGGCTCAGGTCATGATCCTAGGGTCCTGGGATCACCCCGCATCAGGCTCTCTGCTCTGCAGGGAGCCTGCTTCCCCCTCTCTCTCTGCCTGCCTCTCTGCCTACTTGTGATCTCCCTCTCTGTCAAATAAATAAATAAAATCTTAAAAAAAAAAAAAAAGATGGTTGTGGTTTCAGCAGAGACTGACTGACGGGTTCTGCTGCTTGAGTTGTGGGAAGGAGTTGGGAATATTTGCAGATTTCTCTTTAAGAACTGACTATGTTAGAAATGGCTTGTAGGGGCGCCTGGGTGGCTCAGTGGGCTAAAGCCTCTGCCTTCGGCTCAGGTCATGATCCCAGGGTCCTGGGATCGAGCCCAACATAGGGCTTTCTGCTCCGCAGGGAGCCTGCTTCCTCCTCTGTCTCTGCCTGCCTCTCTGCCTACCTGTGATCTCTGTCTGTTAAATAAATAAAATTTAAAAATATATATATATATTTTTTAAAAAAAAGAAATGGCTTGTAAAGCAGGGCTGATATAGAGAAATACTTGCATCTTGTGGAGAAAAAGGAAAAAATGGCCTCTCTGGGGTCAGATCAAATAAAGGGAGCTGAATAAAGGGAGCTGTGAAGACAATGCTTAAGGGAGACCTCTTTTGCACCTCTGGCCTCTTTAGGCAAGCCCCTGGGGCCCACCGGGCTTCCCTCTGGGAAGGACAGGGCAGGTACCTCACAGTCATGGGCTGGCCAGCTTGCTAGCCTCCTCCCTGTATACCCAAGACATCTCTCTATCTCTCGGGTTAAAAAAAAAAATAAAAAAAACCATGGCTCCTTAGTGTCCTTGTGTCTTTCTACCTTCTTTACACTCTTTTCTTTCTCCTGCCTCTTCCCATCTCTCAACTTCTTCCTCTCTTCTTCCCCTTCCCTTCTCTGTGTTTCTCTTCCCTGTTGCCAGCTCTGACACTTCCTCCCTCTCGAAACAAATTTCGCGGTTTTTAAATCTGCAGAGATAAAAATAACCGTCATTTATAGGCCTGAGGACTTAAAATAATAGTAAAGTGTGTAGGTGAGCCTATGCATCACAGCTCCAGGGCTCGGGGAGCCTTTCTTTTCCTACCTGCCCCAAAGCTGGGCCCGCAGGAGACCCTGAGACAGGTGCCTCCCTGCCTGCAGCCCAGTCCTCCGTGCCCACCCCCGCAACCCCTCAACTCCCACCCTCCACCCCACCCCTTCACTCCCTCACCCCCACATTTCCCCACCTTCCCCCCACCCCTTCACTCCCCCACCCCCACATTTCCCCACCTTCCCCCCCACCCCTTCACTCCCCCACCCCCACATTTCCCCACCTTCCCCCCACCCCTTCACTCCCCCACCCCCACATTTCCCCACCTTCCCCCCCACCCCTTCACTCCCCCACCCCCACATTTCCCCACCTTCCCCCCCACCCCTTCACTCCCCCACCCCCACATTTCCCCACCTTCCCCCCACCCCTTCACTCCCTCACCCCCACATTTCCCCACTCCCCCCACCCCTTCACTCCCTCACCCCCACATTTCCCCACCTTCCCCCCCACCCCTTCACTCCCCCACCCCTTCACTCCCCGACCCCCACATTTCCCCACCTTCCCCCCCACCCCTTCACTCCCCCACCCACACATTTCCCCACCTTCCCCCCACCCCTTCACTCCCTCACCCCCACATTTCCCCACCTTCCCCCACCCCTTCACTCCCTCACCCCCACATTTCCCCACCTTCCCCCCCACCCCTTCACTTCCCGACCCCCACATTTCCCCACCTTCCCCCCCACCCCTTCACTCCCCCACCCCCACATTTCCCCACCTTCCCCCCACCCCTTCACTCCCTCACCCCCACATTTCCCCACCTTCCCCCCACCCCTTCACTCCCTCACCCCCACATTTCCCCACCTTCCCCCCACCCCTTCACTCCCTCACCCCCACATTTCCCCACCTTCCCCCCCACCCCTTCACTTCCCGACCCCCACATTTCCCCACCTTCCCCCCCACCCCTTCACTCCCCCACCCCCACATTTCCCCACCTTCCCCCCACCCCTTCACTCCCCCACCCCCACATTTCCCCACCTTCCCCCCACCCCTTCACTCCCTCACCCCCACATTTCCCCACCTTCCCCCCACCCCTTCACTCCCTCACCCCCACATTTCCCCACCTTCCCCCCACCCCTTCACTCCCTCACCCCCACATTTCCCCACCTTCCCCCCCACCCCTTCACTTCCCGACCCCCACATTTCCCCACCTTCCCCCCACCCCTTCACTCCCCCACCCCCACATTTCCCCACTCCCCCCACCCCTCCACTCCCCCACCCCACCCTCCCACCCCGCCCACCCCCACTCATCTCACCCAGACCCGAGCCAAGCCTGTCCCCTACCAGCCAGCTTTGTCAAATACCCTGCTTGCTCAGAGAGAATGACATCAGAGAATGAGTTAGTCCTGTGCAGGGAGTTGGGGGAGGAGAAATCCTGGACGCAGTCATTTGGAGCGGGTTCAAGGAAATAGCAAGGTAGCAGCCACGCCTTGCCCTCAGGTGGCTCCTTGCCGGAGGGCGCCTGCTCACTTCTCGAAGCCCTTCTGGGTCCCAGGTGATGGCCAGTGATGGCCAGGAGCCAGGTCTAACCCGAGAGGAGGAGGCGGAGCTTCGGACGGGGGAGGCACTCGAGTAGGTTGAAAGAGAATCTTCACAGAGCCCAGATGTCTGATTTTTATTGAAAGAAATGACTCAGACGTAGACCCCGACACCCTGGAAACACCCTGAGTTTTGTCTTCCTCATCTCCACATGGCAAAACTGGAACTTCACCCAGTAGACTCTCAGCTGAGCCTCACTCATGATGACACCCACCGCCTACAGGGCAGAACCAAGTCCACGGTCAAGAGTACAGCCCTCTTTTCTTTGACTTTGACTACCTTCTCAGCTTCCCGGGCTCATCTTCCTCAGCTTGTCATCAGGCCTCCGCCGTCTGCCCACTGGCCCGCAGTTTTGCCTGGCTTATCCTTGTCCAGCACAGGCAGACACCCCCGGGGGAGCATGCCCTGCCTTCCCATAGGACCCTCTGTGTCTCTCCCTCACTGCCCTGAGTGTGGAGCTTTGTAAGTTATCTGACACACTGCTGACCCTTGAGCAACAGGGGCTTGAACTATGCGGGTCCACTTACACACAGTTTTTTTTGTTCCCAGTAAACATAGTACCCTACAGTAAATGTATTTTCTTTTCCTTGTGATTTTTCTAAATGATATTTTCTTTTCTCTAGAAAACAGTGTATAAGACACATCATATACAAGTATGTGTTCATCGACTATCTGTGTTTTTGGCAAGACTTCTGGTCAACAGTAGGCTATTAGCACTTGGGTTTGGGGGGAGTCCAAAGTTACACATGGATTTGGACTGCTTAGGTGCTGGTCTTTCAAGGGTCAACTGGGTGTCTGTCTTCCTCCTAGACCGTGTTCATCTTTGTATTGCCAGCACTTTGTGCACCATCTGACACACAACTGATGCTTCTGGAATGAATAAATAATCCGGTGTTCTATAGGATTAAAAAAGGCTAAGTTGTGGGGACCTTCTAATGTAGTGCTATAGATAGTTTTTTCCCATTAAAAGAAAAAAAAGCTTAAGATCGATAGTTTATGTTTAAATACACACTTTTTGAAAAAGGAATATTCTGTTTGGTAGCATCTACTTAAGGGAGACTTGGTGTTAAATACTTTGTGATAGAAGGGAAGGGAAACCCTTTGTTTTCTTTTTAGCTTTTGGTCTACTTCTTTTGACCCTCAGGGTCTGTGTTTCATAAAGTCTCTGGGAATCTGGAAGAGAACCTCCGATCAAGCGTATTCTGCTCTGTTCCTCCTCAGGAACGGGTGCTCATTTTACACCTTAACCCTTTGGTTTGGCAGGAGTGCTCTCCTAATCCTTAGAGTTGCCGTAACTTCTTGGAGAAGACAAGGAACCAGATGGGGGAGAGAGCCACCATCATGAGAATCTCATTCAGCTCCTCTGGGCAGGTGGCCACCACAACACCTAGTCCTATCAGGGCTGATGACATTGGTCCCCAGAGAGACTCCGTCATACTTTGACCAGACACAGAGCCTTCCTTGTTCTCACAATTTACTCCCTTAGATTATCTCTCACCCGGCCCTATGGAACAAGGAGGTAGAAAACACACGTATGCCAGGTACATGAGCAACATCATGATCATGACGTTGATGGAAAAAGTTCCCCGTTTCACTGGCTCGAGAACATAGAAATGGTCTCTGAAGAGATGACCTTGTACAGTCTGTATCCTTCCCCTAGCAGGATTTGCGCTTTGTCCGGGTCCCCACGGAACCGCCTGTTAGATCTCGGCTTTGTATTCTCTAAATAAGATGACTTTTGGGGGAATGCTCACGTGGATCTTCTTTTTTCCACTAATATTCTTGGGCTCTGGTTTCTCCATCCACAAAACGAGGCAGTTGTCATGGATAATCTTGGGAATGGTTTCCAGTTTTTAAAATTCTACTTTATAGTTCTGTCTCCTTTTGTTAGTCATAGGTAACATTCTCAAATAATTATTCATACATTTTTGTGAGAAGAACAGGCAATCAGCGTCCTGTTCCCCAACAGGTAAATGGTGATCTTTATTGGAAACATATATATGGTGGAAAAATAGCTCTCAATTGCGATGACATAACCAATTGCCACTTTCAAGGGCCAATAACTAGGGAATTACAGGAAAACGTTTGCATCTTCTGACAATATAGCTGCAGCAACCCAAGATGGCCTGAGTACAAAGGATAGTTATACATTGGGTTTCAGAAGGATAATTCAAATGCACAAGAGCCTCATCTTGTAATGTTATCACAAGAATATCCAGACAATGTTTTCTTTAACTCCGGGAAGAGCAATTTAGAAGGCCGGATCCTACCACATGGGTCCCAGCTGCATGTTTAATACTCTTGGAAAAGAAAAAAATTCTTCTGTAAACACAGAAATCACCAAGTACCGAAGCCTGAAGGATGTTTCTTTGCTTACTGTTGTCAGGACCTTGTATACAAAAGAGCACACAATTAATAAACACTATCAAATTTGTTGTTGTCATAAACCAGGCCATACCTTATTTGCACCATGGGCTCTCCTGGAATTCACTCTTAAATGGTTTGAAAGCACTGAACATCGAACCGCGTGTATTTAGAGTTTGCAAAACATGGCTCAAAGTTACAGAGTCAGTGTCCCTAGTTAACAAGTTCTAAAAATTTTCACTTTTAGCAAATGAAATATTGCCACTAGAGAACATATTCCTGAAGAAGACTGAGTTCGTGTTTTCAGCACCGCAGAGGCACGTTTCCACACCAGGTACGCCCATGGTGGCCTCATTCTTTCCACCAGTTCCAGATGTTTATATGGGGACAGCAGCACCTGAGACTGAGAAGCTCCTCCCCCTTCCCTTCACCTCCTTCTCATATTCCCTCCCCCACCCAGCAGGTGCACACTCCATGCACACCCTGGAAAAAATGCAGGGTGACTGGCACGGAGATGCATTCCTGTTCCTCTCTGGAAGGCTTGAGGTGTTGCCTCAAGAGCCATTGACCATGGTCACTGCGTTTCCCCCTGTGATAATCTCTGCTCTTGGAAGCCAGCCTTCCCCTTTATCCTGTATCTGGATACCTGGGCAGCTGAAGGGTCATATCTTCATAGAGAAGTAGTGACCTGCCCCCAGGGACATACAGCAGTTGTTCTGGTGCAAGTGTAGTTTGCACTTCCCAATGTCACATCAGGGTCAAGGGTAATGTTCTTTTGGCCTCTCAGGTTTACCAACTCCAATACCCCCTCCCTCTGGACACTGTGGTTTTTTACTCTTAAACTTATGCATCATAAAGGGGAGCTCATGAAAAACCTTTTTTAGAAATGAACATATTGTTTCTATCCCAGCCTTTCTATTTTGGGGACAGGGAGAAAGGGAAGATGTAAGGCAGGGTCACATGTTTGAAGAAGACACACAACCCTTCCAGGATGAGAGCTCTGGTGCTGGTTCTCCCTGTATCCAAAGTCCACATGGCTTTTTGTGACACCGTCAACAACAGCCAGGCAGGTGATGGACTTTTAAGAAAGTGAAATGCATGCAAACCACAAAACTGCCCCCATGCTAAATTTTTTTTTTTTTTGTAAATATCTCTGAAAAATCACAGCTAATGAAAAGGTGAGTTTCGGTTCTTCACCCAGAAGGGATCCCACCCCTTGGCTAAAGATGACAGCAGACAGTAGGACAGCGTCCCTGTGTGCTCACTGGAACGTTCTTTTTCTTCTTGCTGATAGGCTGTTGAAGGACTGGGCATCAGGATGACCGAGCGCTTTGACTGCCACCATTGTGAAGAATCTCTCTTCGGCAAGAAGTATATCCTCAGGGAGGACAGCCCCTACTGCGTGGCGTGCTTTGAGGCCCTCTACGCCAGCACTTGCGAGGAGTGCGGGAAGCCCATCGGCTGTGACTGCAAGGTACCCCCGGGGCCTCCCCCAGGCAGTGCCCACTACTCTGGGGTCCCTCCATGCGCCCCAGAAACAACAAGCTTATGTGTGGTGACCCTTAGTGCCCATTGAAATTCTGTGTCTTGAGCCCCTCTGAGGGGCTTGTCCCCTCCGGCCAAGAAGCCTTTCCGAGCCTCCTCCCTCCAGCCGCTCTGTGCCCACTCCTAATCCCGTAATGCCTGGCGAGTGCATTTCCAGGACGTCCATGCTGTGTTTTGAGCATACTTCTTACGTTGTGGCTGTTGGTGTCCTGATCAAACACTGCACCCCCCCACCCCCCACCTCCCAGTACTGTGGCTTTCCAGACGGCAGTGCTGTCTCACTCATGTTTGCCCCGTGCACTGGGTGAGTGAATGGGCACATGAGTGGCCCGGGACTGATTCCCAGATAAATGGGCTTGTAAAGCACTAACTTCACTGGAACCTGAGGGGCTCTTTTCTTCTCATTGGGAGAAGATCAGGATTGGTAGTGTTTCTTTTTCAAGGGGAAAAGCTCATGCCCAAGGGATGATGACCAGCTTTCCCACTGTGGATGACATCAACAGGGTCAGTGGAGGCCACGGGTCATTCACGCTGATTGGCCGGGGCTGAGTGCTGAGGACCCTGGCCCGTGCTTCTCAGCACTTCTTATTCCAACCCGGACCACCCAGAAATCCCCCTAGAGGTTCACCCATGTTGCTAAGTTCTCCAACATCTTCACCTGCACGGGTGTGACATTTCTTTCCTCTATCACATCATTCCCAGGAAAGGCGGGAAGCAGAAGGCAGTACAGTCCCTTTTGTGCTGCTGGGTATGTGGTGATGGCTGGGCAATGACTTCCATCCTGCATGGAGGGAAGCCTTTGCCCTAAGCAGAAACAAAGCCTCTGCAGAGCGGGCCACCAGCAACCAGGCTGCAGCCACGGAACTTTTGGCTGTGGAATAGGGGCGGCCTGGCTAAAAGAAACCGAGTGGCAGCAGGCTTGCCTAAACTTCAGAAGGTGCAGAGACAGGGCCCCCTGAACAAGAGGAGGCTGATCTTGCTTGTCTAAAAAGGAGGTACCGTCCTGTCTCTAGCATTGTTTGATAAATGATTCGCTCTCCCCCATGGGTTCTTCGAAGGCTCTTGGTGCCTGTTTCTTTATTTATGAGGCCAGGCATAAGTGTTCCGACCCCAAACTGCCCCATTCAGTCCCAGCTCTGTGTCTCACTAGCTGTGTGAGCCTGTGCTGATTACTTGACCCCTCTGTGCCCATCTTCCCCATTAGGAAAGGCAGATAAAACAGGTGCCAGCGTGATGGGGTTGTTACATTCTGGATAGGAGCCTCAGCACTCTGAATAGCAGCTGATGATCTCATAAACGCCATCGGACTGCTTCCCTATTCTTTCTGCAGCATGTTCCCTCCACACACACCCCCTGGAAGCCTCGCCCTGTCTCTTGATCTGTTTGCATTATGGGAACATCAATAAAAATGTCCGGTTGGAGGAAGAACTGAGAGACAGAGGGGGGGAGAAATGATCCCTTATAAAAATTTAACCTGGAATGGTCTTAAGTAGGTGAGAGGCTCAAATATAATTTGGTCAAAGAATGAGGCTGGTTTAGAGGACACGATTTGGATATTTGGGGTAGTCATCCTTGACCAGCGGCTGAAGTAAAAACAAAGCAGCAGTCCCTTCTCATTTTTCCAATACGATTTAGTGCAAAGACCCTGAAAACTAGTTACCCTTCAACACACACTTGATGAGCAGATAAACAAGAATCCCGTGAGCCGGGCCAAAATCAACAAGACTGTTGCAAAGCCAGGCGTTAATCGTGCTGAACTTTTCAACCCTGATGCACGGTTACTATACATGGAGTTATGCCTTGTGGTTTTCTGAACTATGGAAGGAAAAGAGATGCTTTCTTGACTTGGCTCTTTGGAGCTCTTGAATATTTGGGATGGTTTGCTTGACTTTCAGAAGTAATGATGTTGTTGACTTTGGGGAGGAAGCAAGGATAGGCAAAACATTCCTGTTATGTCAGGAAGCAAAGCCGAAAGTCCTGGCAGGAGGGGCCTCCATGGGGCCATGGAGCTGTCAGATCTGTTGGCCCTTCCCGTGGCTGAAAACAGCAGAGGCACCAGGATCCCTGCTCAGCTCCTCTTCTGAAGGATACACGCATGCGTAGAGATTTGAAATCTTGGCATGCCGATGGGAATCAGGCTCAGTTTGCCGGCATCGAGAGACTTTTATGTTATATAGATGGGACTTTAGGACCCATTTTGGTAGTTAGCTCACATAGGTTTGAAAACGTTTCTGCACACTCACTCTGTTGTATTTGCTATTTCTATTTAGTAACTCTGAGGAAATGTGCTCTCAAAGTGAAAAAATCATTCATTTTAGGACCAGTGGAAAAGGTGAGAACAGGTCATGCAAATAAAATTTCATGCTCCTCTAACATTACCCTGTTCCTTAAATTTTTCTTGGACATTTGTAGATACGAGCAAAAGAAAAAAAAAATTGGTCTGATGACAGATATTTTTGGATGGGTCTACTTATGTTCTGGGCTTTAAAAAAGTTGAGAAACTAAGGACCATGTATGGGGGGCCCATAACTCAGAGAGGGCTGCCCGTACTGTGAGCTTCACAAATCAGGGACTTGAACAAACTCTGGGATACATGGCCAGCTCAGTGTGTTTCCAGAACATACTTTCCAGCTTTTGCATCATTACATGGGAAACATCGAATGGATACTCAATTTGACACACGCCCCCCCCCACCAAACTATAAGTTTCTCAGTGGATGTCTATAAAGTTCTCAAGGATCAGAGAATCTCTGGGTTCCTTGGGCAGAAAACAGCCAGGGCACTGAGAGGGGACTCTTACTCCTCCACGGGAAATCTAGCTGTCTGTGCTGTACTTCTAGAAGGCTCCTGACCACAGCCAGTGTAGGAAGCATGAGGTCTGATTGGAAACACCTGTTCGTCCTGCCCTGGAGCAGGACGCAGGCCTCCCCCGCCCACCGATGTGGGAAGGGATACTCTTCCAGACATGTTCCAGACACGTCCTCACTGTCCAACTCCCACATCCAGCACTTTTTTATTTGTTGAGGTGATTTTTAAGTGCTTAGTGAATGAATCATCTTTGTAGAGTTTCCATGTAATTTGTCCGCAGAGTTTGTAGTGAGCCCTGAAAATATGTCTATGTATTTGGATTTCCTCCCATAAGAGACCAATCTGTTTCTAGAGGGAAGTGAAGGAAGCAGGATCCTCAGAACTGGGAAAAAGGCTGACCAGGTGGGTCACGCAGAAGGACCGCTCAGGCCCTGAAAAACCAAAGGGGTACCAGGGAGGCACACCCCCAAAGGCACCCCACACTCAGCAGCAACACCTACCCCTCCCAAGGGGGGACTCGAGCCACATGTGCCTGGGCTCACCGTCCACCAGCTGAGGTGTGGAGACATTTATGTTGCCTCTTTTCCCACTTCCGAAAACGGGGTTGCGTGCTTTGTGACTGTGGCGGGAATTAAGTGAGTTACCACGGTTGGGACACCTGAAATGGGGTTCCGCACAGCGAGTGCTGTCCTTTCTGCCACCGTCTGTTCTTCGGGACCTTTGTTCTTAAGTAATTGAAGGAACGTTCGGTTGAAAACATGACACCCTGGTGGTCTCAAAGCATAGGACACCTGTTCAAACTGCAGAGCGTGAAGGGCTCTGAAAATCCATCTATCAAGTGAAATCGCGTGGATTTGAGAAGGGGTGGATTTGGGAAATCTGCCTCTGAACTGCCCCCCAGCCCAGGAGGGGTGGCGCCAGCACCATCCTCAGGGAGGGCCACTGTGCTGCCTGGGGCCCCCTAGAGCCAGTTGAGGGCGCTAGGGTCCTGCCAGGCCCTCCCGCGGGTTCAGCTGCAGTCTCCGAGAGGGCAAGTTCAGAACCAAGGAGCGCTTCCCATATTAGGAATGTTTCCAACGTGGAAAAATAATGAAATCACAAAGGAAGTGTTTGGGCCTAATCTTACATTGTTTATCAACATTTTACTGCAATTTATGACATTTCCATGAGCACATAATTAGCCTTGGTATGTTTTCTGGGATGTGTAAAAGATCTATCCTTCTTTCTTTCTCTTTCTCTCTTTTGTTCTCTTTTACTCTGTCTTTCCTTCTCCTTCACTCTTTCTAGAGGACTTTAGAACCACGATATTTCTAGGACATTTTGAGGTTCAAAGTCAGTGAGTCTATATTTCTTAACCTTGTACCACCAGCATCAAAACCGTGTCCTTGGGGACTGCACAACGTACTCCATACGTATCAGAATTAAGCAAGATGGACTAGGTCGGTCCTAAGAACCAAAACTGTCTCTTTGAAGCTGCGCACACAGGAAAGGAGACGGGCCTTCGGGTACCAAGACTTCGAGGGAAGAATTTAGTGTGATGTGAAGCTCAGGGCCAGGCACACAGAAGTGGTCCGGGTCTTTGGGAGGTAGTTGCCAGCCCACCTCTCAGCTCTGGGGACCCCTATAGCTAAAATCCTGCCCCACGCCAAGAGTCAGAAGAGAATGTTGTCTTGGCTAGAAACCTCAGCGTGCCCTTAGAAAGCCAAGCCGGCAGTGTTGAGTTACATTCCTCTTGCCATAAAGTCTTTTCTCACTTCCTATGTATTGTGGGCTTTCTTAAGAAGTGAGTCCAAGAGGAAGCTGTGACCTGAGTTCATTAGTTTAGCTTTGACTTCCAAAGAGAGCCCAAGCCGAGAGCCCAAGGAGAACTACAGGGAAACCTGATAGCATAACAAGTTAGATAAGGGTTTCCATGCAGGATTTTGAAACGGTGTGGACACAGGCTGGCGGTGGCAGCGTGCTCACTCGGGGCGGTGTGTGACATCCCCCCCGCCGCCCCGTCCCGGCTGGGGCAGCTCACAGAGCAGGTGGCCCGTCAGCTGGAGAGGAGGCGACGAGCCTTCTGAGGCCAGGCCCGGCATGGGCCAGAGCGCCGATGTGTGATGACTTGGGCACCAGAAGTCTTGCACTGATGCCTGAGGTCTAAAGAAGCCATGTGGCTGGTCCCCCGCGTGGAAAGGAGCACGTTTTAGTGTCTCATGACTGTCAACCCATCCGTTTACCTGTAGCTGCCATGTGCTCGGGTTCGCTGGAGGAAAAATGGGTTTCTGCCGTGCTTCTCACCCATGGGAGCGTTGAGACAAGCTTCTCCACGACTGTCCATGCACACTGCCGACCCTCGGCGACTCTTTCCTTCCATCTGGGGCCTGGCTGAGCAGGGTGGAGACTGTGGTGACATCTGGTGGCTTTGCTGTCGCCATATTGCCCACTGAGTTTCCTCTCTCCATTTTTTTGAAGATGAGCCTAGGAAGGCTAGTTTCCTTGAACCCGTATTTCCTTTCCTTCTTGTTTCACTAATATGTTGTGTAGCCGCTGTCTGTCGATGCCGATGTCCTTGGCAGAGCCCACACGCAGGGCTGGGCCCAGGACTGTCTCCCCTCAGCCCTCGAGTCATTTCTAGGCTTCTCCACTCAGCCAGGCGGTGGGCGAGTCACAGCATGGAAAATGCTAGCAGCTTTTCCACAGGGGCCATCCTTCCGAGATGTCTGGTCTGCACAGAGGGAAACCACCTAACATCGGCAAAGGCTTTCCCACCTGCTGCATAATAGTCAAACCTATTTATTTAATTGTGGTGAAATACACATAACCTGAAACATATCAACTTCGCCCTTCTGAAGAGCGCAGGACAGTAGTGCCACACGTATTCATGTTGTCCTGTGGCCAACCTCCTGGTGTCTTCACCTTGCTTTTGAAACTCTGTCCCCAGGAAACACTACTTCTCTGACCCTGTCCCCCAGCCTCTGGCTCCCACCATATGAGTGTCCTCCTAGAGCATTTGTCCTCTTGCTTCTGGCTTAGTTTACTGAGCCTAATGTCCTCAGGCTTCCTGCACATCAGAATTTCCTCTCCTTTGGGGGGCTGAATAATACTCCCTTGTGGGTACGTACCACCTTTTTCTTATCCGTGCATCCCTTGATGGACATTTGGGTTGCTTCCTCTTCTTTGGTGACGGCGAATAATGCTACTATGGATACAGGTCTGATTCTTTATGCAAATGCCCAGATGTGGAATTGCTGGATCATATGGTAATCCTATTTTTAATTTTTTGAGAAACTGCCAGTACCGTCTTCTGTAACAAAAAAATGTTAAAATGCCTTTATTCCGTAGTTCAGCAGTATCACAATGATAACGATCAAAACCTCCCAACTCTTCTCACAGGAGGCTGACTCCCGTTCCTACCTCACAAGGAGTTAGTGGCTTGTTTGACTTTATTCAGAGTCTCAACAAAGGCAATGCTGAGCTGCATTCATTACATACAAAATGTGGCATTATTTCTGAATGTTTTCAGTGGATATGTATAGATCTCATCAAGGGTGCGGTTTTTGAAAGGTCGAACACACGTTCAACCAGGAGTTTACCTGAGTAGCGCACTGCCAATAGCTTCTGAATCAAAGGGACGTGAACTTGAACCTTGCTTGGCTCAGCTACATGCCCATGAGTGACTGTGTGCCTGTCACTGAGCTCCTCTGAGCTTCCAAAATAATACTTACCTTGCAGGGCTGCAAAGTGCCCAAACTCACAGCCTGGCAATGAGTATCCCTGACTGGTGTCCCAGAAAGAGAAAAATAATGATTTCTTCCTGGAAAAATTCAGGCTTCCTGGTTTATAATGAGTTTGCCTATATAGTCTCTAACTCAAATTATAGCAGTTTATACTTTGTTTCATTTGTCAAAATAACCAGTCAGGCACAGGGTGATTTCCCTCCTCCCATTTAAACAGTTCATCCCCTCTGCTGCCTTCAGGACCATTTTAATCTCTGTACAGAATTATAAGGACCCTCCGGCCCTAGTCTGGGCTTGAATTCCCCTGCTGGGCCTTGGGCTGTCCCTCCAGCCTGACCACACCTCTGTCAAGGACCCGTCTCTCTGGCCTCTCTGCTGTGTTCATGCTCTGTCTCTATCTGAAAGTCCCCCTCTGGCCCCTCCGCCCGCCTCCCTGCTGTCCATGGGCCAGACACACTCAGCTGGTGTACCAGAAGTCTCTTCTGATCCCCTTCCTCCATCTGAAGCCAGGGTCCTGTCCCTGCCCTCGCAGTTCTTTCTCTGTCCTGCCCGGTGTCCCTGGGATTCTGCTCTCACACTTGGTTTTGCTGAGTTCCTTCTGAGCTAAGCCCTGTGCTCTGTTTCTCTCTCGCCAGTTTTGCCAATGAGAAGCAGTAATGAATCGCATGTTCTGTGCTCCTCTTTCTTACAGACCACACCTCAGGGAAACCCATGTGTTTCTGGAAAACACATCTTTCTGACACATAGATACACACCTCCCCACATCTCAATGGTCGTTCCAAAATGCAGCCAGAGGAAAGCCCAGCCCTCCACGATTCACAAGCAAGGTCACAGTCCAGGCATGCCCATGGGCCTCGGCCCCTCTCTGCTCCCTCTCTGCCCCGAGATGTGTAGGACTCGCCGGGGCTGTGGGTCAAGCAGAGCATCTGCGACCCCCTCCCCCACTCTCTCACTGTGTCACATGCTCTGGGTCTACAGGACTTGTCCTACAAGGACCGACACTGGCATGAGGCCTGTTTCCAGTGCTTTCGGTGCAAGAGCTCACTGGTGGACAAGCCCTTCGCTGCCAAGGAGGACCAGCTGCTGTGCACGGACTGCTACTCCCACGAGTACTCCTCCAAGTGCCAGGAATGCAAGAAGACCATCATGCCAGGTCAGGAAAGCGCCCTCCTTCCTCACGGTGCCACAGTGCATGCTTACTCTTTTCTTCCCTTCCACTTGCTGAATTCGTCCTCGCTGGGCTATTTCAGCAAAGAGCTACTGGGCCCCGCTGCATGCCTGGCACTGGGCTGGGAGCTGGGCAGTCGCGGAGTAGTGAGCCCAGGCGGCTCACCCCATCCCCCGTCCTCCTGGGCTCCGTGTGCTAGACAGATGTTCATTCTGCACGCATGCAGACTTGACCACAGCGGGGTCAAGTGTTAAACAAGTAATAAGGAGATTGGCTATTACGGGGGAGGATGGCATGGTGTCCTTTGTTTCTTGGGCGAAGTTGGCTGGTTCTGTTCTGTGGGAGAGAGGAAGCTTTCATTTTAAAAAAAACTGGGTGATTGAAAGCATATAGAATTTTTAAATATGGCAGCAAAAAGTCTTGACAGGCACATCCAAAAATGAGGGCAAGGAGACTAACCACCCAGAGAAGGGACTGAGATGTGGACGGTGGGCAGGTGAGAGGGAGGCATGATGGCTACACCTGGCTTACAGGCCACGGACAACCCATGGTCTCTGTCGTCTGCGTGACCAGTAAATGCTACCAGAGGGGAGATTTGCCGGAGTCAGAAAACAAAAATACAGACTTGCGTTTCAGTCTGAGTTATAGGTAATTTTTTAGTCTCTGGCCCACGTGGGACGTTTTTAAGCTGGCATCCTTACCAGAGAATCCCAGGGACCCAGGAGAAAACGCTGTGCAGCACACGTCTGCCAGAGATGTGGCCCTCGCCGTAGGCAGAGTCTCATGAAGCATTGGCGAGGCCCCTGGAGTCCAGTCAGGTGGCCGGGGACCCAGCCTGCTGTGAGTAAATGGAGGGCTTGGAGAGATGCGGCCCTGAGTCCTCTGGTTGGCGGGCGCCGGCCGAGCTTCTCCCATATCAGGATCATGGGAGCAGGAGGGACACTGGTCAGGCCCAGCCTTCCCCTGCTGAGAAGTTCCAGCCAGCTCGCCCAGGGGTGGAGCAAGGGGTGCCCACTCACAGGACCGTCCCTGAGGATGCAGCGGGGAAGCATCCTTCATCCCAGGGACGTCTGGAATTAAGGGCGGATGTAGGAAGAAATCAAACCCACAGTAATAGTGTGTTCAATCTGATGAAGCAGGTTTAAAAATAAAAAAACGTGGTCTAAGGAGTAAATTAGAGAGTGTACATGATTTAGGCTTGTGATTTCGAAAGGGAATTTCCTTAATTTATCGCCTGTCGTGGTGTTCAGGGTATCTGATGATTTGTCCTATTCACAAGCTTAACTCGTTTCAACAACAATCACTTAAGACCTTGAGGTTTGGTTTGTTGGTTGAGGTTTTTTTTTTAAAAGGGGTATCAAACACGTGAAGCTTTCAAGTGTTGTTTTAAAGGAGTTGAGGTCTGGAAGCTCCTGAGTGGCTCAGTCGACTGAGCATCTGACCCTTGATTTGGGCTCAGGTCATGATCTCAAGGTGATGAGATCGAGCCCCATAAGGTTCTCTTTCTCCCTTGTCCTCCGCCCTCCTCCCCGACTCATGCATGTGTACACTCTCTCTCTCTCTCTCAGAAAATAAAATCAGAGACACCTGATTTTATCGGTCGGTTTAATGTCCATTTCTTGGTTTGGGCTCAGGTCATGGTCTCGGGTTGTGGGGTTGAGCCCTGCATCAGGCTCCAAGCTCAACGGGAAGTCTGCGGGAGTTTCTCTTTCCCTCTCCCTCTGCCCCTCCCCGTGCGAGCGCATGCACTCTCTCGCTCTGTGCCTGCTCTCTCAATCTCTTTCTCTCTAAAATAAATAAATAAACCTTAAAAAAAAATAAATTAAGAAAAAGAAAAAGGGCTTGAAGTCTGTACCTTAATAAATAGAAGTAAACACAGAGGTCCCTTAGGAGTGATTTTTAAAAAAATTCACCGTATTCGTGCATGTCGTGATGAGATGTGTCAGAGGAGCTGGGGTTGAGGGTTTTGACCTGGTTGCATCAACAGATTGAATGTTGATTTTTTATAACCCTGGCAGCCAGCGGAGTCACAGTATTTCACTCAGTAGCTGGGTTCACGCCAACGTGCGACAGGAATTAGGGTTTCCCTGGTCATTTAGAGCCAAACTCTTTAGCGGAAGCCTGCTTGCCATGGCCCTGAATTTTCCTTTGATTTTTCGTTTGCTTGGTGTTTGGCAGTGAAGAGATGCCAAAGGGTTTTTGAGTGAGAGACTGACGTGCAGTAAGTATTATTTTAGGGAGATAAGTTGGATAAGAAAGAATACATTTCAAAAAGGCAAGGGCAAAATTAGGCTTCAGTAAGATGGTTTCTCATGGCCCTACATTTTGCTGCCGAATATATCTTAAAGATAACTGACTCCACGCTACTGCAAGGAACAAACCCCGCCCCCCCCCCCCCCCCCAGACCAAGGCCTCTCAGCACAGCAGGTGTGGGACAAGGGCCGGGTGTGGGACAAGGGCCCAGCGTGGGGGCTGTGAAATGGAAACGAAAGCTGGGCTGGGCCCTGGTCCTGCCCCACAGGGAGTCACCCACAGAGACAGAGTGGTCCCGACATGGTGAGAACCACAAAATTAATTAAAAGCAAAGTAAATCTTTATGGAGTTATCACAAGAGCCCAGGGGAGTCTCCATTCTGCTTCACAGCGGACTCTCTCCATGCCCTTCCACACCTCCCTGGGTCCCCGGCTGCCAGAGACTTCTGCTCCCCAACAGCGGGCTCTTAGCTCACTGTTTGCCTTTTGTTTGGTTTTGCTTGCTCGCCCATTTGCTCCCCCTCAGCAGTGCACTGGCCTTTGGCAAGGAACCCTTCCCTCTTATCTGCCTCCCTTTCTCTCACTGGCAGACCTGGAGGACCAGGTGGGGACAGGGTCCCACTGCACTAGAGCTCTGGGAGGCAGTGGGAGGTCACGAATATCCCTGACACCTGCACCTGTGGGGCTGGCCCGGGACCCTTCAGACACCTGAGGGAGCTTACTGTTTGGATAGTTCACCATGGAGAACTGAAGCCCCCTGCCCCCCCCACAAGCTCAGGCACTTGTCACCAGAAGCAGCTAAATCACACACCACAAAATTGTAAGAGCATTGACAGTTTTACGCTTAATGGACCTTAAAGTTCACCTGTCTTGTCTCGGCAGTGAAGAAACCAGAAAGTTCAGGGGCGGACCCCTGGGCTACTGTCAGTGGCCCAGCCAGGATTAGGACCTTGTCCAGGACTCTGGTCTCAGAGCTTCGAGCCACCTTCTCAACTAGATAAGAGAAGGTGGGCCAGGAGCTGGCGGGTGTGAATGGTGGTTCATTCACAAGGTGGGGTAACAGGACACCCAGGATAAACCTTCACGGAATGGGGTGCTCAGGGCCTCCCTAGGTGGAGGACAGAACAGCAGTGTTGGCATCATGTCCTGTTCAACATCTTCGTGTAGTCCGAGCGAGTTGGACACAGGCAGGAAGGGGGGGGTCCCTCTTTGCTGAGCAGTAGCTCACTGAGCACAACCACTTGGGAGCTGGGGGCGTCTTGGTTTCCCCACCCCCACTCCTGCTGGTCTGCGTCACATTAAATTCAAAAGCAGTCCTACAGATGCCATTTTCTTGTCCTGTGGTGTCTGTCCAGGCTCCCCCCTCACTGTGGCGCTCCTTCCCTGAACCATTTCTCAGGGAAAACCTAGAAACTGACAGGTTGGGGTTTCAACCTTCCTGTTCCTGGCTGTGACTTTTCACCAGTCGTTGCCCCTCACTGAGACTTGACTAGAGAAGCCCGTCTTGTACCCGCCATGATGGAGGCATGGGCCCAGGGCAGGGTCGGGAAGGGACCCTGGGGAGGTCACATAGGACCCTGGGGAGGTCACATTGGACCAGTCTTAGAGGATGAGCTGGGTTTCTTCGACCAATGGAGAAGTCTCAAAAGGGAGGGCCCTCTGGCAGAGGACATGGGCTCAGCACCAAAGGCAGAGTGTGTAGATGCCTGGTGAAACAGATTGAGACAGAGAGAAGCTGGGCAGGGCAGGGAAGGACAGGGGAGGGTGGGACCGGGGAATGGAGCAGGAAGGGATGGGAAAGAAAAGAAAGAAAAAGAAAAGGAAAAAAATGTGCTGAATCATAGCATGTGCTACTTTTCTTTGGTCTGATTTTTGGAAGTGCTACCAGGAAATCATGATGCATGGGCACGCAGGTCGTCGGCTTGGCTATGGCAATGAATTTAAGTAAAACAAAACAAGAGGTCTGTGCTGACTGACAAACTCAAACCTGACCAAAGCCCCCAGAAGTAGCCAGGAACCTAGAAACCGCCACAAGCCATAGGGTTGAGGCTCCCGGGCTTCTCCGCTACTAAACGAGCCTCTACTTCCTCTGAGCAGACTCACAGGAACTCACCCTTTTCCTCACTTGTTCGAAACAGAAAAAAGACACCACAGGACCCTGTACTCCCTTCTGCCTGAGAAGTGGCAAGGTCTGTTAGAAGGACCTTTGCTGCCCCCTGCTGGCTGTGTTGTACAATAAACTCGACAGGTGTCTGGAGGCTGCTGGAAACCACCCAAAAGGGCTACAAGTGCCGCCCCTCACCCCCCTCCCGCTCCCCAGGGCTCCTGACTGGTGATAATAAAAGACCATTATTCCTCAACAAGCCAAGAACGAACTCACGCGGTCTTGCTTGCCGTCTTCAGTGAGCATACAGTTGCCCTCTGTTCATTGACAAGATCCTTTGGTTTTTAAGCTGCTTTATCAGGGGAAGGTGGGAGAGTAAGAGAGCAAGGGGCAAAAATACACATGGGAAGATAACCCCCTGGAGACAAAGAAAATCATTCTAGGTTTAAATCACCAATCTTCCACTATTTTTACGTGACATTCCGTTGCTCAGTGTAATTCTCCTTGTGTCAGGACTCATCACCCCACGACTGGACTCTGCAGCTTTGAAAACTATTATGTGCCTCCCTGACCATGTATGCCCCCCCCCGTCCCTAGCTTCTGGCACCTGCACACACCTGAGTATTGTACGTACTTTACAGAAGATGGTGCCCAAATGCCCTGGCTTGGAAGTACAGGAAGCGGAGAAAGTGACCCGAAAGTGACAGCGAATAAATAATCTTGCAACGATTCTCTGCACATATCCTAATTTTTCAAGAGATGGACAGCTCTTTGTCAACCTTGCAAGCAGACAAAATTCAGCCCTTAAGCCCATCATTTTGACCATATATATCATCTTTGGACTTAAGCTAAAGTTTGGCGCGTTTCTAGACTCTTTGGCTGCCTGCGTTATGCCAGGCAGCCCTGGTTCGAAGCCGGGGCTCCTGCTCGTACCCTCACTCCCCCTTGGCCTGATCCCACTGTGACGTCTAACCATTGCATCCTACATGCCTCAGCCCCAGACTTGCAGTGAGCCCAGGGTTGGCTAACATGTTTCCAGAAAGAACCAGACAAATATTTGGGGTCTCAAGGGCCATGGTTTCTGTCCCAATGACCCATTCTGCCACTGTAGTGTGAAAGCAGCTGCAGACAATTGAAGTAAGGGAACAGATGAGGCTGTGCCCCAGGAAAACCCTGATTGTAACAGGAGGTAGTGCAGACTGTGCATGGGCCGCAGGCCGGGTGGCCGGCCCGGAGCCCACTCAAGTATTTGGAGAATTTGGGGTTTTTTTTTCAGTCCTTACCCTCCTTTCCCTGCAAACTTGCCTTGTGTTGCATGCAAAGGGGGTTTGCACACCAACCTGTCTTGAACCATTTCTTTCTGTAAATACACATACTTTTATTCTCTTGAAAAAGTATGGAAAAACATTAACAAATACTGAATACTGTGACTCCGGCTTTGTGGTGGGGGATGGGGTGAGCCAAACAGCATTTCCGGTTCTCTAGGACTTCCTGAGCTCCTTGAAGAAATCACGTAAACATATCAAATGATAAGTTACTCGAAAGGAAATGCGATGTCACAAGATCAGATCAGAAAATTTCTAAATGGGATGTCTGAGTGTCACATGTGGATTTTATTTATTTTTTTAAGAATGTATTTATTTGAGAAAGAGATAACACGCAAGCAAGGGGAGGGGCAGAGGGAGAGGGAGAAGCAAACTCTCTGCTGAGCAGGGAGCCCGACACGGGGACTCAATCCCAGGAGCCTGGGATCAGGACCGGAGATGAAGGCAGACGCTTAACAGACTGAGCCACCCCAGGTGCCCCACATGTGGCTTTTAATGATAGCACTCAGTCATCACTTTTAATGGTAGAGCTACAACACATCTCGGCTTGGTTTCCACGGCAGGTCACAGGAAGTGAGTGCCATGGAGACTCCTCGCGGACTCCGGCTTGAGACTCCAGGTTCATGTACGCGCCACCGATTTCCATCCCACTGCAAAACAGAAGAGTATTCCTTAATGGGCCACTGAGCTCTGGAATTCCCACTCTGTCCAGACAGTCTGAGCCCTGCCAGAATTCTCTGTTTTGCAGTCCGGAGAGACAGAGACAGATACTTTTTCTACTTCATGTTCCTAACCTCCTTTGGGACAAATTACATACTGAGTACGCACAGAGATTGTTCTGGAAGTTGGGTGTACAGCGGCGAACCCAGAAACACAGAGTCCCTGCCCTCTCCAAAACAGGCCCATTTCGAGGCGAGCCTTTGAGAGCTAAAGTGACTTGCTGGGGTCACCAAACTAGCCCGTGGGCAGGTTCTCAACGCGGACAGCAGGTACTCCGAGCCAGCCGTGTCGTCAGCTCTGCCCTTTGCTGCTTCTTCCCAACTCTCATGACAGGTACCCGCAAGATGGAGTACAAAGACAGCAGCTGGCATGAGACCTGTTTCGTCTGCCGCCGCTGCCAGCAGCCCATCGGCACCAAGAGCTTCATCCCAAAGGACAACCAGAACTTCTGCGTGCCGTGCTATGAGAAACAGTACGCCTTGCAGTGCGTTCAGTGCCAAAAGGTATCTCTCATCCTCCCTTGGACCTTGTCCATTCCAGTCCATTTGCCTCCACAGCCCTTGGCTTCAGCCCTCCTTCCCCCAAGTGACGACACCTGTGGTACCTGAAGGGCACAGGAGTCTTGCCGGGCTGGCCCCCCATCCCAAAATTCTCTTGTGTGCATGTGCATTTACCCCCGGACGGACCCCCCACTCCAGGCCTTCTTCCTACAACGCGATCAGAGATAAAATTCCGTGTCCCTCCCTCCTTCTAGAACATTGCCAAGTATTTGTTCCTGTTTATGACACACATTAAAGGCGAGGAAAACTTATTATCCCA
This sequence comes from Mustela erminea, assembly GCF_009829155.1. Taxonomy (NCBI): domain Eukaryota; kingdom Metazoa; phylum Chordata; class Mammalia; order Carnivora; family Mustelidae; genus Mustela; species Mustela erminea. The sequence continues at coordinate 56,262,564 of NC_045620.1, forward strand.
AAGCGGTCCCATTACCCTGTACTCCCATCAGTGAACAGGAAAACTCCGGGGAGGGAGGGAGGGACGTGAGGAGCAAAGGGAGGCTGTGCCCATGGACAGGGCCCAGGTTGCTGGCTGCACACTTGCCCCCTCACTCTGGCGCCCTCCTGTCTTGGCTGTTGGGTTACCGAGGGAAAAGGAGCCCACTATAGAGCGATTGCACACTATTTGGCTCGGGCCCTATTACAGACTCTGCTGTTGGGCCTGTGGGGGCCCAGCCTGGCCTCTGGCTGCTGTGCCACGCGAGGGTCAGCAGGGCGTCAGTGCCCGTCCTGCCTGCACCTCTTCAAAGGGCAGAGTGGTACGCTAACTACAATCTTAAATTCCCCTCCTCCCAGTTCCTGCGCTAAGATTATGCTGTTTATCTACTGTGTATCCCTGCCTCCTTCGACAAACCTGCTGTGTTTATGTCAGCAAGCCTCTTCTCCTCTCACTCCCTCTCTGTTTGGTCTGCCTGTTGTCGTCAAGAGCCAAGGAAAGTTCATGTCATTTGCTTTTCTTCCACTGTGCTCCTGCCAACCTTATGGCTGCCTTGTTTGGCCGCAGAAGTGAAGGTAGCGCATCCTCTGAGAAGCATGGCCTTGTGTGTGTTCATCGGGACGCAAGAAAGCCTTCATGCCAGACACATCCATTACCCGCTAAGGGACGGAGGCCCTCGGGGCTACTAGGGTCTGGGGGGAAATGCAGTCCAATGGCAACATTCAAATGCTTATCGACAAGTGTGCCTTGGAGGAGAACAGAGTCAGCAGAGTGTATACGGGCATGATCTGAACTAACTGGGAGTGGGAGCCAGGCTGGTGTTTAGGAAGAGAAGCTATGAGACAGTAACACCCAGGAGCAGGTCTGAGCTAGCCGGGGGACGTGGAATCCAGACACAAGGAAGACAAGGGCGTGTGCCAGGCAGAGCAAACCTCTTATTATACCTGCCCTCTGTATCCAGCAGATACTTTGCAGCCGAATTTATTTTGCATACATTCTGATCCAAGGGGGATATTTGTAGGATGATCATTATTACTTTATAGTTTAATGAAAAGAATATAGGACAGAAAGAGTCCTGAACCCTGGCACCTGCTTTGTCTTTAGCTATGAATTCTTAGGCAAGTCCCTGCATTTCTCTGGGTCTCAGTTTACTCACCTGTAAAATGGAAATCATGTCTATAAAATATAAGGGACTTTATACAGTCAATCCTTGAACAACAGGGGGGCCAGGGGTACCAAGCCCCCTGCACAGTTGAAAATCCACATCGAATTTTGGACTCCCAGAAAGCTTACCTACTAAGAGCAGGCTGTTGGGGCGCCTTGGTGGCTCAGTTGGTTAAGTGACTGCCTTCAGCTCCGGTCATGATCCCAGGGAGCTGGGCTTGAGCCCGCATGGGGCCTGGCTTTTGCCTCTCCCTCTGCTGCTCTGCCTGCTTGTGCTTGCTTGCTCTGTTAAATACATAAAATCTTTTAAGAAAATCAGTAAGAGCGGGCGATTGACGAGAAGCCTCGCTCATGGCATAAATAATGCTCGCGTATGTGGTAGGTTCTGTGTATCCTGTACTGTCTCCTTGCAATACAGTAATCTAGAGTAAAGAAAATGCTAGGAAATTATAAGAGGAAAAGCACCAGGCAGTCCCACTCTGTGCTTAGCAGAAGTGCGCGCAGGCGCAGAAAGGTCCCTCGCGGTTCAATCCCTCGCTGTCCGCGCTCCTCCCCGCACCTTCCCGCACCTTCTGTGCGCACTAGGGGTGGCCGTGCCATGTCTCCGTGCCTTTTCCCCTCACACACCCGTCGGGTTCAGGAGGGGGCTCTCGCGCCACCCAGAACCACCCCTCCCCGGGGGGCCCTGGAACGCTGACCGTGGCTTCCCTGCCTCCTCCAGCCCATCACCACCGGGGGCGTCACATACCGGGAGCAGCCGTGGCATCGGGAGTGCTTCGTGTGCACCGCGTGCAAGAAGCCGCTGTCGGGCCAGCGCTTCACGTCCCGCGAGGAGTTCCCCTACTGCCTGAGCTGCTTCTGCGACCTGTACGCCAAGAAGTGTGCCGGCTGCACCCACCCCATCAGCGGTGAGTGTCCCGACTCGGGCTCCCGGGCGAGGGTTCCCGCTGGGCGCGCGCGAGGCAGCAGCCCTTCCCCACCGGGCCACCGCCAGGGTTGGACCAGGGGCACGACTGCGGCCCCAGACTTTGCCTCTCCTCCGAGACTGAGACTCGGGGGCCTCCCTCAGGTTCCCGGACGGAGCCGGTGTTCCTGCGGCCGCGCTCGCCGGACCTTGTGACAGGGGCGGGGACAGCCGCCAGCACATAGCGCGGCCCTTCTAGCTCAGCGGGTCCCTGGAAACCACGTGGCCTGTTCTCAAGGGGTCTTGTTTCTGCCCTCGGCTGGGTTTTTTCCAAAACCGCGGTCTGTGCGCATGCGGCCCGCGGGTGAGCACCAGCAACTGGCATTTCCAGGCTGAGCCGCGAGGCTGCGTTTCTAAAGCGGCTTCCTAGGGGCGCCGACTCCTGCTTTCGGCTCTTTGGTTTGGCGATCTCATGGTGGTGAGATCAAGCCCCATGTGGGGTTCCACCCCCCCCCCCCGGGGTGCGGAGTCTGCTTGAGATTCTCTCTCCCACTTGTGCCCCCTTTCTCTCTTTGCTCTCAAAATCAATGAGTAAATCTTTTAAAAAAAAAAAAAAAAGGATAATAAAGGTGCTCCTTGGCATCTTAGAGGGACTTGTCGACCACAAGGCCATAGCTACATGAGGGCAGAGGACAAGATTCTAGGCGGTTCTTTCTTATCCCCCAAAGGCTGGGGCCGACCGAGAGCCCAAAGCCTGTTGGTTGCAGTCCGGTTGCAGACCGGAGTTGCACCAAACTATTGGACTTGCCGAGAAATCGAGCGTGGAGGGCCGACGGCTGGCCAGACTCCAGCCCTGTAAACGTGCACCACGCACCACCACACAAACCCATGACTGGGCCAGAGGGAAAGAGAATTCTGTGAGGGCACAGCGTTCTGGGATTCCCAGCTCTGCCACTTTCAGGTGACTGCGATCCCTGTCCATGGCAGGCGGCGGACACGTGTCATCTAAGCCTCACAGCCTGGAATCTCTGTGTGGCGCCGCTGTGTGGTCACACAGACATTTTACAGCCCGTGTGTGCTTGTCCCCGACTTTCTTTTTCCTGGGGTCTAGAATTGAGCGCACTCACCTCAGCCAATGCCCCTGATGCAGGAAGCCCTAAAATTATCCTTTCCTGGGTAATCCAGAGCTCGTATTTCCATAAGGAATTAAAATACAAAGAAAAGAAGCACAGCATTTAAATTTTTCCGTTAACCTGATTCCAGCCATTTACATACCAGACTGGAATCGTTCAGGGGGAAGAAATGCAGTCCCCTAACATATGCTGTTTTCATGGTAATGCCTATGAAAGTAAATGTTTATAAAATTAAACCTTATAAAGCAGTGTAATTTAGATAAAAGCACTTATACATGTAAAGTATCAGATACGTGTTAGTCCCATGGTAGCACTAAAAAAAATTTTAAAAGAAGAAGAAAGAAAACAACACAAGGAAAACAATGGACACTTTCCTCCAAAAGAGGAAAGTTACTTCTCTGGAACTCAGAGATTAGTGTTCTGGAGCCTACAGAGGAATTTTGAAATTGCAGTTAAAATATACTTGTAGCCAAATCCCTAAACAATTATATGAGATTGTGACTTTAGATTGGATTTTTAATAGATCCTTACTTAGCATTTTCTCTTCAGCAACAATTTAAATGATTTTTTAAGTAAATCTGAAGTTCTACTTTCCCGCATTCTGTGCACAGTGATGCAAAATCCACACACAAATACAGTCTTCGTTACTCAGAGTCCAGACCTGCAAATTCGCCTACTCACTAACATTTATTTGTAACTTCAAAATCAGCACTCAATTTGCTTTCGTGGTCATTCCCAGACACCCACAGAATGGCAAAACATTTTGAGTCGTCTGACACATAATGCTTCCGGCGGAGGTGAGGTGAGGGGACACTCTGCCTCCTCATTTCGATTCTCATTTTATAACCAAGGGTCCTATTCACGGACTATTTATTGCCACGTTGTTTGCATTTTTGCGCCTTTTTTTTTTTTTAAAGATTTTATTTATTTATTTGATGAGAGAGAGAGAGAGAGATCACAAGCAGGCAGAGAGGCAGGCAGAGAGAGAGGGAGAAGCAGGCTCCCCGCCGAGCAGAGAGCCCGATGCGGGGCTCGATCCCATGACCCTGAGACCATGACCTGAGCCGAAGGCAGAGGCTTAAACCACTGAGCCACCCAGGTGCCCCCATTTTTGTGCTTTTTGTTGGCAGTTTCGCTGCTGAAAGTGGCTCCCAAGGGGCAGTGCGGACAGGCCGTCTGTGTTCCTAAGCACAGGCAGGTTGTAAGGTGCCTTACGGAGAAAATGCACCTGTTAGATGAGCTCTGTTCAGGCTGGAGTTCTGGGGCCATTGGCCATAAACCTCAAATGACAATAGTTGACTGTGTATGCCTCTCCCCTTTAGGAGCATTCTTCCTCCTTGGGCTGTTTTTTGATTCTCATTTCTGTGACTTGCCCCATTGATTGTTATATCAAGGAAACAGTGGCGTTTCTAAAAGGAGGCTATCCCCCGGGACGGCACCCGGCACAGCACCTCCCACTAACATCCTTCTTCGTCCTGTCCCTGCCAGGGCTCCTCCTGGCCCCAGATCTCCAGTGTAGCAGGACTCAGTCAGAGGTGAGACAAAGGAGAGACATGGAATGGCGGAAATGCTGGGGCATCCCAGCTGCTTCTTGGCTTTTCAGTTTGCTCAGTGCTGAGAAAACAAAAAACAAAAATGACCTTTCAACTGTTCTGCAGTCCCTGCCGCTAAATCAAGTGTTGCCGAAAACCTCTTGTTTTCAGACTTGGCTACATATTCAAAACACCTTGGGGAGCTTAGAAAAATGACTGCTGCCTGGGTCACGATTTAATTGGCAGGGGCTATGACCTGGGTGATAGTTGAAGCCTGAAAAGCTTCCCAAGTGATTCAGATCTGCGGGAAGTTTGAGACCCATGGACCTTAATCACAGGTTTGGTGCCACTGCAGGCCCAGCGCAAAAGCTATGAGACCACAGCCCTTAGGGGTCCAGGATGCGTAAAGGCAGTCAGTGTTTTAGTAACTGTGAATATTGAGGGTACTTCTGATTTTCAAGCTGTGGGAAAAGAAAGTCGAAAAGCTGTGCTAGTGCAAACCCCACCAGCCACAGGGCTAGGGTGACACTGGAAGGAGCACTGAACTTGAACTGAAGCAGTTTCTAACTAGCCGGGGAGTGGGGGGGGGGGGGTGGCTAGCTTGCAGGTCTCCCCTGGGTGAAAGACTGAAAGCCCCACGTCAACCTAGCCAGCTCTGTTACAAAAGGAACTACCTGTTTGGTGCATTACAGACTTTTCAGGCTAGCCTGAGACTTCAAGCCCTTATAAATGGAGCAGTCAAGGCAGTTGCTTTCTTTTTACTGTGGCAGATTGAACCATTATTTCTGGAAAGAACTCTTTGTAATTGGAATTCATGATCCAGAGTTCAGTGGAACGGATCACAACTCCTAATAACCCTGGGTATTTGATTCCAGTTGATTTCAGGTGGCTCAGGGGCGGGACCAAGCAACCATGTGGTAATAGGCGGCCGGTGTACCTTAAGCATTTGATGAGAATTCGCCATCAAACAAGAATCAAGCACCGAACCGAGTTATTACATCTCTTGTTTAAAATATAATAAGCTGGTCCTCTCTATTGCCCACACACCAGAATGCGCTCCCACCCACCCTAGCGGCCCACCTTCCCCCTCTCACACTTATGTTCATACTTTGTGGTCTGTCTCATGATATTCACTCTTCAAGAATGGCCACCCCCCACATCCACATGCCATTTCTTTAGTGAGGCCTTTCCTGGCCATGCCAGAGAAAATGCGTATTTACCTCTAACGTCCCTTCAGCACTTCATTCATGAAATCACAAAATAATTGAGTACCAGACATGAGGCACCCAGGGAAGAAATAAGAGAGACCAGCTCCAGATCTCCTAGAGTTTCATTCTGGTGGAACAGACAGACAGACACAATCGTCCCTCCATAATTAGAGCTCTGATCATGTCGTTTTGGAGCTGGTTTGTGTATCTGTTCCAGCTCATAGTACGAGCTCCACTGGGTGTCTGATTGACCTGTGGATTGCCAGCCATTAGAAACTCACACTCTCCAGACTACACAGTCCAGCTTTGAAATGGCTCAAACCAGAATTCCTTCGTTGGTCCCGGAGGCCTGGTTCTCCCCAGCCATGGCCCCTTTCTTTTTCCACCCTGGTGTTCTTTCTTCTCTGTTAACAGGACTTGGTGGCACAAAGTACATCTCCTTTGAGGAACGGCAGTGGCATAACGACTGTTTTAACTGTAAGAAGTGCTCCCTCTCACTGGTGGGGCGAGGCTTCCTCACAGAAAGAGATGACATCCTGTGCCCTGACTGCGGGAAAGATATCTGAAGCCCACACGGCTGCTTGTGACACGCACGGATTTAGACACTCTCATTCTCCACCAGGCAGTGTTGTGTCTGGTCTCCACCGGCCATGCTGAAACTTTCCTCTTGTGCTTCTCAGTGATATTCACATTTGTTTAAACCCTTTAATCCTTTGTACTAGCTCAGTCCCAGGGAAGGAGGAAACCCTTCTGTAAACCTGTGATGGGAAGATGATGTTGAATTTTCATAATCAAGCAGGGCAATTCCAAGTGTAAAAATCCTTTTGAATGACATCTTTATACATGTACCTTTCTTTCACTATGTATTTAATTTTTAAGTGCAATTAACACATCACGAACTTGAGTTTCCCTAACTACATGAGATATTGAAGAGTGGGCATTTACAATGTGTAGCTTCCTGTCATGTAAGACCTAGAGCAAGATCGTATAGCTTACAATAAAGTTAAGAAAAAGTTAATAAAGAACAAAATCCTTGGCCACACACAGTGCGTGAAATAATGATTAAACATCGAAGTTCTGAACATTGCAGTATAAGGCACGTTATTGTATGTTCCACTGATCACCGTATGAAGTACAAATTCAGACAGGCTGGGGCAGCATTCATGGAGATCCATCACACCTTTCATTTCAAAGAAAACCTTTAGTCAGCACCACAACCTCTTCCAGGCTCCCTTCTCTTTGCTCCTTTCTCCCAAACTTTGTCTCTCTCAGAATTTAATGTTCTGCATTGGATGCAGTAACAGAAACTCCAGAATATGAGCCAGCAGAATATGAGCTAATGACAGTGAAGGCAGTTGGGGGGTCACTTTTCTTTTTTTTTTTTTTTATTTTTTTTTTTTTAAAGATTTTATTTATTTATTTGAGAGAGAGACAGTGAGAGAGAACATGAGCGAGAAGGTCAGAGAGAGAAGCAGACTCCCCGTGGAGCTGGGAGACCTATGTGGGACTCGATCCCGGGACTCCGGGATCATGACCCGAGCCGAAGGCAGTCGTCCAACCAACTGAGCCACCCAGGCGTCCCGGGGGGTCACTTTTCTTAAAAGGGCTCAGTGCTTTCCCATTGCCATGGGTCCCTATCCTATCCCAACCTGCCTTTTCATCCATAAAGTGAAGGATCACGAAAGGATACAAGCACCTCGAGGTCAGAGATGACCTCTTGCTCATCTGTGTATTACCGCTACTCCAGCAATTTAGGGCATTGCTTTGGAAGCCTCTGTTGTTTCTGAAAAAAAGAGAGAGAGACTCCCAGCTCTCAGATCTTAATGATTTGAGCTCCTAGCTTGGCGTTCGTCTGTAAAACCATCTGTGAAGGCATGATATACAGTTGGAAAGCACTGAGCCAATTTGTGAGCTAGAGCATTGCCTGTGCTCCTTTCTAGAATGCTAACAATAGTGACTTTTGTCCTTAGTTTTCTAAGGTGGTGTAGTACCATAAAACGACTTGATTTCCACCAACGTCCCAGCCATGCTGAGCATGTGTGAAGTCAGTTTCTTAATCCGAGTGCTGGACTACATAAGATGTGTATCGTGATGTCTGAGACAGGCCTTCTGAGAACTCTATGGCTCAGTAGTTCTCTTGCCTTCTACGTCATATTATAAAAGTAAAAGCATTCTTGGATTTGTGCTTTTTAAAGTGAAAATAACAAAATTCAAGACAAAAAGGTGAAAGCTTTGGAAATGTCATTGTGGAACACCTTACCTTTTCCTCATAAGAACCACAGATACACTGAACACACCTGACCTTAAATTAATGGAAGGGGGAGCTCCATTTCTAGTAAGTAGCTCTTACTGGACTCCAGTAATCTTCTGGACAAAATATTTTAAGACATTTGAAAATACCAGAGCATGATCCAAGGCAGGAATACTTGAGAGAGGAGTGGACACCTGAAGAAGGGAAAGGCAATGGGTAGGTTTCCCATTTTTATGGCTTTTGGCCAAAGGCAGGCCCCAAAGGGGGAGCTAAAACTCTATTAGAAAGTCTTCAGTCGGGCGCCTGGGTGGCTCAGTGGGTTAAGCCGCTGCCTTCAGCTCAGGTCATGATCTCAGGGTCCTGGGATCGAGTCCCGCATCGGGCTCTCTGCTCAGCAGGGAGCCTGCTTCCCTCTCTCTCTCTCTGCCTGCCTCTCTGTCTACTTGTGATTTCTCTCTGTCAAATAAATAAATAAAATCTTTAAAAAAAAAAAAAAGAAAAAAGAAAGTCTTCAGTCTTACTGGCTTGAAGAACCAGAGGCCAGAGCCTGAGACAAATAACATCTGGATAGTTAAGGAGGGAAATGGTATGAAAAAGAAACCCAAGTTCTTTGTTTGAAAACCCTATCCATCTCTGGCTGACAAATGAACCATGCATTAAGAGGCTAGACCCCAAGCAGCCCAGCCAAGGCTTAAAGAACAAAGTTGGGGTCTGCAAGATGGTGGTGTGCAGAACTCAGTGACTGTCTTCCTAGTGTGACAACCATTTAACTGGGAAAACTGTGTGTGTGTAGTGGGGGTGGGTATATACACATACCAAATAAATATGTTCAAATCTTGGAAAATCACCCTAAAGGAGCAAATGGAGAAACATTTGGGAAAATCTACATGTTAAGAAGAGTGAGAGTCTATGGCACTTGAGCCATGGACTGATCCCATTCCCCACCCCCCTCCCAGTGTCCTGAGACAGAAGATCTACTCTGGGCAAGTGAAGCCAAGAAGGGAAGGGCTCCTCCTACTGGTCTAGGGCTGTGGCCCAAGCATGACAGTCTGCAAATCCTGGGGCTCCAATCACTCCTGTCGCACACTGCCTATAGGGTGGGGGCTCCAAGTAAGAGGGGCTATCTGAGAAGACCTGAGGCTACCATTCTCCTAGGAGTAGGATTGCGTGAAGACATTTATCAGGATGATGTTGGCACGTTCTGCTAATACCAGTCTTCCCTATCCAGGATTTAACTCATGGAGGACTGTTGCCCCAGGACAAGCAGGACACTGTCCAAGCTCAAGGTGTGGGTTGGAAGGGCAGCTCTGTGAACTAGTAGCTCGCATCCCTGCAGGAAGGGACTGTTTGGTACCAAGAATGGAAGAATCTGTGCTATGGGGATTATGAAAGACAATGGGGATTCTGGTGGCAAGCAGTAGAGAGGGGGCTGCTAGCTATGTGACAGGAGCAGTAAAAGGCAAAATGGCAGACCAGACAGAAGTTTAATTGAGAACCAGGGAAAGAGAGATAGGAAGAGCTGTCCTGGGATCCCATTTATCGCTGGGGATCCAGGAGACTGTGGGCATGGACTGGGTCACACCCACTCAGGAGCAAACAGAGTGGGACACAGAGCGGACCTGAAAGCATTCTCTAAGCCACACGCAGATTGTCAGCAAAGAGCAGAAGTCTCATTAGCTCAAAGAGCTTAGGCAGAACCTCTAACCAATCTCCAGCACTGGCCAAACATATAAACATGTTCAAAGAGTTAAAGGAACATGTATGACAGCAATGCTCACCAGAGAACACCAATAAAGGGATAAATGCTATAAAAAGAGCAAATGGAAATTCTGGAGTTGAAAAGTACAATCACCAATCAGAAATTCAATAGAGGGGATCATACATTTGAGTTGAGGGAAGAAAAAAGAAAAAAACAGTAAACTTGAATAAAGACCAACTGCGATTATAATTTGAAAAATGGGGAAAATGAAAAATTAACCTCAAAGCAATGTGAGATACCCTTAAGTGAACTAACATATGTATAATGAATGGAAACATCAGGAGAAGAGAGAAAATGGACAGAAAAAAAAAAATTTTAAGAATGGCTGAAAACATCCCAAAATTTGATGAAAAAATTTTAATCTAAAAACATCCAAGAGGGACCTGGGTGGCTCAGTCTGTTAAGCATCTGCCTTCTGCTCAGGTCATGATCCCAGAGTCCTGGGATAGAGCCCTGCTCAATAGGGAACCTGCTTCTTCTTCTCCCTTTGCCCAGCCCCCGCTCATGCCTGCTCAAACTCTCTCTCTAATAAGTAAAATCTTAAAACATGCACATATGCATGCACACACACACAGATTCAAGAACCTGGACAGATCTGGAGGAGAGAGTTTGAAGTTTGAGTCCATCCACACACAAAATCTGAGTCTGTCTCCAGCCCGACCCTACTCACTTAGCCCTCTATCAGTTGGAAATCATGACACTGCATGGTTATTTCTGAGTGGCTCTATGATAATCCTTTTTATTAAGCAAAACTTATTAAATTGTTAAACAAAATGTACATAGAGGTGCATCACACAGGTGTTAACAAGTAAAACCAAACTACAGAGATAGAAGTCAGAATAGTGGTTACCTTTCTGACTGGAAAGGGACATGAAAGAAGCTTCTGGAATGCTGGAAATGTTCTGTATTATGGTTGGCAAACTATGGTCCAGCTAAATCCTGCCCACTTCCTGTTTTCCTAAACAGTATTTTATTGGGACTCAGCCATGTCTATTCACTTAGACATCATGTGGCCCATAAGACATTCTTCCTATCTGGCCCTTTACAGAAAGTTTGCCAACCCTTGCTCTATACCTTGATTTGGACAGTGGTTACATAGGTATAAGTTCGCTCTGTTTAAAACTTTACAGTATTTTATGATACCCTCAATAAAAAATGTATGTTCTATAGTTTGCTGTACTGGACAGATATTTTAAAGTTTACCTTTTTCTTGAAACAAAGCAAACTTGCTTGATCTTTACTTGGTTATTCCAATAGATGAAAGCTCTGGGAGTCAGTCTATACCACCTGACGTTTCTACTGACTGTCATGCTTGGGACTGTGTTTCCTTGTATGCTTGCATAATTTTGACTAGTGCTAGTCACTAATTAAAAAAAAAAAAATTACCTGTGGGCATGTCCTCAGGGTCAGGATGAGCCTGTCTTCCCGCAGAGATGACTTCTACTGCCTCTGCCACTCGCCTGAAGCCCCGCCAAACTGGGATGACTTCCGAGTCACTTGCCGTGTTTCCTTGGCCATCCTGGGGCGTCAGGTGTGGCTAGGATTATGAGAGAGCCGGCTTGTGTGTTTCTAGCTTCCACAGCAATTCTTCCTTCCTATCTTCCTGTTCTTTCTTGTCCTTCCCTCTTGTTTTCCCTCCCTCCCTCAGCAGGGCAGGCTTACTTCTCTTTATCTTTAGCGTATGGGATTGCTCTTTGGGGTCGTGGCTATTAGGTTTCCTATCTCTGGGGGCATGGGGCTTTGACTTCTCTGTACTTTACATCATGGTCACCAAAACCCTGGCTTGCTTTCACCAGGGCATGAAAGTGGCCTACTTCTCTGGATTCCTGGGTTCTCTTAGATTCTTGACTGTTGGTTCTTCAGTGCTTTTTTCCCCTTATTTTCTCCCAGCAGAATTGTCCCTTAACATTTTAAAAAGTGAGAGCTTTTTTCCCTCTACTGTTTGCCATAAGAAAACCTAACTATAAATGTTAATTCTTCTTTGTGACACAGTCTACAAAATTGAGACTTAACTGATTTTACCTCTTATTTTAGTATCTTGGAGCTTTGATTTAAAAATGCATAATTACCTTGTAAAACAAATTATGTATTTATTAGAATTATATACCTAAACTTCGCAGTAATTTAAGATATTGTAAAATTCTTTTTGTTATGTGATCGGCATGTATGCGATTTGGTGGTTGTTCTTGTTGTTTTTAATTGTGTTATGTGAGTCACCATAAAATACATCATTAGTTTTTGATGCAGTGTTCCAAGATTCATTGTTTACATATAGCACCCAGTGATCCATGCAATCTGTGTCCTCCTTAATACCTACCACCAGGTTCACCTGTCACCCCCATCCCCCTAGGATATTGTAAAATTCTTAGTAAACTAGTCTACCTTCAGCCCAAACCATAAAAATCCAGTCACTGGGGGGCACCTGGGTGCTCAGTGGGTTAAGCCTCTGCCATGGGCTCAGGTCATAATCCCAGGATCCTGGGATCAAGCCCCGCATCGGGCTTTCTGCTTGGCGGGGGTAGGGGGGTGCTGCTTCCCCTCTTTTTCCTCTGCCTGCCTCTCTGCCTACTTATAATCTTTGTCAAATAAACAAATAAAATCTTATTAAAAAATGGGTGATCTTGGAAGTAATAGGAGCCCACACACCTACCCCATGGGCTGCTTGTTATTGCTGGCTAAGAGAGAGAAAAGAGAAGAGTTACAGTAAAAAATAAATAAATCAATAAATAAAAATCCAGTCACTGAAGTAACCGAAAGTGAACAGTTTTCCTTACAAGGCCGTCACCTATTGGGGAAAGTCATGAGAAAGCAATGACTGCCAGCTGACACATGAACCGGACCCAGGTGCTCAGAGGCTCCTCACCCTGTCCTGTCCACAGCAGATGGGAATGTAGCTTGCCTTTGAGCTGCCTTTGAGTTGGGAGACACCAGTATGAACTCACATTTGGCTTACTATAGATAGTTCTGTATAGAAATATTTACAGATGTGTATATATAGGGTGAGTATACACACATATCTATTTTTTTGCTCTGTCAATTGAGATCGAGAAGCAATGACACCCCCACTCCTAGCTTGCAGATCGTGCTTTCTAATACCAGTCCAGTAAAAGGAACCAAAGCTCTATGGAGAAGTTGCTGTGTTTAGGACTGGGGTAGGAATCAGACAAGATGAACCTGGAGCATCTGGAAGAGCTAGAAAGTGAAGAGCTCCGAAGCAACCACAATGATGAGCTAAGTCAAACGGACACAGGGGCCAACTGAAAGAGTTTCCAATGGCCAAAGCTGGAACAAGATGAGAAAAAGGCATCAGATTATAACCCAAAGAATAAGAATCCGAGTACAAGTTGGTGCAGCCACTTTGGAAAACAGTGTGGAGATTCCTCAAAAAATTAAAAAGAGCTACCCTATGACCCTGCAATTGCACTACTGGGTATTGACCCCAAAGATACAGATGCAGTGAAAAGAGGGGCCACGTGTACCCCAATGTTCACAGCAGCAATGTCAACAGCAGTGATGTCCACAATAGCCAAACTGTGGAAAGAGCCAAAATGCCCTTCAACAGATGAATGGATAAAGAAGATGTGGTCCATATATACAACGGACTATTATTCAGCCATCAGAAAGGATGAATACCCAACTTTTGCACCAATATGGATGGGACTGGAGGAGATTATGCTGAGTGAAATAAGTCAAGCAGAGAGTGTCAATTATCATATGGTTTCACTTACTTGTGGAGCATAAGGAATAACATGGAGGACATTAGGAGAAGGAAAAGAAAAGTGAAGAGGAGTTAAATCTGAGGGAGAGACTGTGGACTCTGAGAAACAAACTGAGGGTTTTGGAGGGCAGAGGGGCTGGGGGACGGGTGAACCTGGTGGTGGGTATTAAGGAAGACATGTACTGCTTGGAGCACTGGGTGTGGTGCATAAATAATGAATTTTGGAACACTGCATCAAAAACTAAGGATGTATTTTATGGTGACTAACATAACACACACACACACATACAAAGAGTAAGATTCTGAGTCCACATTGACATAAATTATTAAATAAATAAAGGAGACTAGATAAATCTGTACAGAATTACAAGTAATTTATGTAGATACTTGGCCCGTAAAGGTGGAGCATATTTCCTACTCAAGTCTTCCTTCCAAAAAATACAGTGGGAAGAGGAGGAAAAAGAGTAGTTCTCTATGCAGGGTGCCTGGGTGGCTCAGTGGGTTAAGCCTCTGCCTTTGGCTCAGGTCATGATCTCAGGGTCCTGGGATTGAGCCCCGCATCGGGCTCTCTGCTCATCAGGGAGCCTGCTTCCCCCTCTCTCTCTGTCTGCCTCTCTGCCTACTTGTGATCTCTGTGTCAAATAAATAAATAAAATCTTAAAAAAAAAAAAGAGTAGTTCTCTATGAACCTGACTGACACACAGTACCTCAGCCAGGTGACCAAGATTAACCTCAAAAGCAGTTAAGTCACACTGATAATATGTACCGTTAATATGGGTTAAAGTCACACTTTACCTCTGTGACATTCCCTCCAAAATCCATAGCCCCAATCGAATCCTAAGGAAATCGTAAGACAAATTCAAACGACAGACATTCCACATATCTAATCATTTTGATGCCTCAAAACTGTCAAGGTCATCAAAAATTCAAGGGGAGTCTGGGAAACTGTCACAGCCAAGATGAGTCTAAAGAGTTATGCTGACTAAAAATGTAAGGTGGCGTTCTAGATGGGATCCTGGGGCAGAAAAACATTAGGTAACAAGGAAATACAAGTGAAGTTATGGACTTCGGGTAACAATAATGCACCAGGATTGATTCACTTCCATGAACATACCATACTAATGCATATCAGTAATGGGGGAAATTCGGTGTGTGGTGCATGGGAACGCTCTGTACTATCTTGGTGATTTCTACAAACGTCAAACTTCCCTAAAATAAAAGGTTTATTTCTTAAAAGCTTATTTTAAAAAATTACATAGCAGGACAGATATAACAAAAAGCTTGGCTTTAGATGTAATTCTATAGTTATGAAAAATAGCTTTTGCCATAATTGGTGTTTTAGTTCCCTAACGTTTGTCAAAATTTTACGTATTTTAGTTCAAATAAATTGGAAAAGAAAACGAAAAAACTTGGGTAATTTTACTAAAGAAAAAAGGTTAGGGCTATTACTTACTTAGTGAGTCTTTTTGTCTTTTGGTTAAACTAAATGTCTGGTTAGGTCTGAAACATAGTTAACAGCTTCCATCTGCTTGTAGAATCAAATCAAAAGTCCTTACCATGGCCTAGGTAAAATCCTACATAATCCTGCTCCCACCTACCTGCTTTGGCTTCATTTTATATATTCTCCCTGCTCTTTTGACTGATCATGGAACCACATGCTTTCTGTTCTGAAATCCTAGTAAGCCTCAGGGCTTTCACTCTGTTCTTGACCGGTATGTTATTTAATGCTGGGTAGCAAACCATCCCCAACACTTAGTGTGGCTTAATACAACCCCTATTCTGTTCACTCAGGATGCTCTGAGTCAGATATTTGGGCTGGCCTCACCTGGGACACTCATGGAGCTGTGGTCCGCTGGCAGCTAGGGCGGGGGGGCGGGGGTGGTTGCTAAGTCACGTCTGGTGGTTAGTGCTATTTGCTGTTTTTCTAGCAGGCTTTTTCAGGCGCCTGCAGCAGGGGTTCCACAGGGAGAGAAGCATTTGTTTGATGAAAGCAAATTACAAGGCCATTCCATATTCAAGCAGTGGGAACAGACTCCATCTCTGATGGAAGGAGTAACAAATATGTAGACATTAAAAATCTACCATATGGATGATGCTTTTCCTGAAAGCTTTCCAGAACTGTCAACCCTTAAAAATAATTTCTTCAAAGAGGCCTTTCCTAACCACTACATTTAAAGTAGCTCTTTGCCCTCCCTTCCCCATCTCTATTTCATTTCTTGGTTTGATTTGCTGTCATGACAATTATCTGTTATTTCATTGAGCAGAAACGTACCCATCTTTGTTTTTTGGCACACCAGGATAGACAACTGGGTTTAACAGAAACTGGGAGAACAGAGCACTTCAGTAAAAAGTGCTTTAGTAAAAACAATGAAAACAAATTTTGTCTTTTCTGTCCAGACCAAAAAATGACCTATTTTTTAAAATTCAAGGTAGAAAATAAGCTGAAATGGTTTCCAGGTAGTTGAATTTATGGCTTCAGTCTCCAACATTAACATCCCAGTTTAGAAGTGTACTTTTTAAAGATCGCCCCAGACACAATAATCCTTCAATTGAACCTCTGGTTTGCTTCAGTGTGTAAGAGAGCTCACACCGGATAAGGTTCAAGGGACCTGTTCCCATCTGTCAAAGCATAGTGGCAGTCACTGTGGCAGCCCCAGCGGCCTCAGGCTGTCCAAACACCTGACCACTCACTCTAGCCCATTGCCTCCTCACAGCAGTGGGGGGGGGGGGGGGGGCACGCCTGAGACGTGGCCGGACGACCAGCATCATGCCTGATCCCAATCAATCCTCATACAGAAGGCTGTACTATATAAAGCATAACACTTTTCCGCCATATACTCTGCTCAAATAAAAGGAGATCAAGTCATTATAGAACGTTTTTCCATTTTATTTTTTTTATGAATGACAGACCTACTCAATCATTTTATTCAGTTTATTTAAATAAGGATAAGGCTACTTCAAAGACCTTTTACATACAAAAATGTACATTACAAGGTTGAACTTTCTGTACTGAATTACAAAACCTGCACAAGCATTTAATAAAAGAGCACACTTAAAAACATTTTGACCATTTTGTAGCCTCTAAAAATTACTGAAGTGGCGCAGTAGTAAATAGAGAAAGCTCTTACATACATGTGATTTAATCTACTGGCAGTTTTACTTAATGTAAGTTTTTAAAAAGGTCATTGCTATTGAGTGAGTCTCTAGACCAGTTTTAGAATCCTCTCTCAAAACTGAAGTCAACCAAAATATTATTTCAAATAATAATTACAATTCTGAAGAATTTTAATTCTAGCAAAAATATTATGGCCTCCTAGTAACAGTTGAACCAACTTTCCAAAGTGCCTGGTAGCTGTCCAGATTACTAAAGCTATTGTGGTAAACTGTACTGCCTTTACAGCCACGGGGAAGCAATTCGGGGCCCTTGGTGCTGCAGGGGCTTGAGATTTCCAGAATTCACACAGCAGTCTGTGATCCCTCAAATGTAAGAGGACCGGGGGTCATCCTATCTTCACTCCTCAATGAATGCATAGGGCCAAGCATTATGACGTGCAAACCTAAGCCTGATACTTACGGTCTGCAAAAGGAGGATGGAGAATGGAAGCAGAGTAAGTTAAAACATGGGAAAGGAGAACAAGAAAAAGAAAACGGGCCATGAAGAAGAAGGGGAAGAAAAGAAGACCTCTGCCTATGGCAGGAAGTGGTAAAGCGCCTGAAAGTACACCTCAGAACCTACTTGCTGACCCGACCACTTAGCTGCCTACCGAGATAATAAAACAGGTGGCTCTGTTGGAACATGAAATCAACAGCGACAACATTAACCCATGTTCCTAAAATTCACTGACGGTATTCCAAAGTTGTCTGCCACTCCAAATGAGTCCTTCCAAACTTTAAAGCACACCAAAGCAACCCTTCAAAACCCAAGATGCTCGACACTTCTGCTTCAGATTCCCCTCACTCAGGAGGCGTCATGACGTGGAGGAAGACATTTCAAGACAAGCTGTATCTATGCACCTTGAGAAGGCACAGTGCTCCAAGATGTCAGTATTATGGAATACACATTACGTGGTTTAGCACTTCTCCACACTCAAACTCAAAATAGCTCAATAATATGCTGCTCTATGAGCATTGATTCTGAATGTTCATAATATAAACTTCAATTTGAAGCAACAATGTTACACAGTTCAGCTGTTATTACCAACCTACTCTGTAAGTTAAATATACAAATTAAAAATTAATTTTATTGAGTAACTAAAATAAGTTTCCACTGACTTAAAACCGTCAAATGGCTAACTCTCTCTTAACTAAGAGAGGAATGCAGAAGGGATGAAAGCAGAAGGGACAACTGAATTATCAAATAGAATTTGTCATTCTACCCTAAAATCTGTACTTTTAAAATATCCCTTAATATACAGTTACGTGGAGGGTTACTGTTGTCCTTCAATAATATTGAACATATCAGCTGTGCAGTTAACTCTATTATTCACTCACTTGGCGTAACATCAGTAATTTATGCAACACATAGTATGTATCGATTTTGCCTTATCTGTACAGATTTATAGTCTGGATAAAGGCAGAATGGCTAAAAACTAGAGGGTTCAAGTTTTAGTACAGTACTTACCTGCCAGGCTGAATGAATTTTTTGTAAGGCTATTTAATAGCAGAACTAAAATACTTGTTTTAACAAATCAGAAGAGGAAGGAGACTGCTGTAAAAAGTTAATGAAAAGGCGAACCCCAATGTGAAGATCAGTCATATAAGGAAAAAAGTATAAAGTATCCTCCACACTTGGTTAGAAATACAAGGCAAAAAAGTGGACAGAACATGTGGCTAGAAGGTCTACCGTATGTTCCCACCGACTTCCATCAGACTGGGACGGTAACACTACTTTAACAAGAACACAAAACCTCTGTGGGTGATGAGTGTGCGGCAGCCCTGTGGGAAGCTGCCTGTTACCCCAGCAGGGACCCCCGTCCGGCTGGTACTTGTCTCCTACGAGGTCACTCTGCGGTGACTCCCGGCGTCGGCGTCTCCTCTTCTGCCTACTCCAGATCATGCTAGGCGTCCCACCTCTCACCACTATCCCTCCCGGACTCTCTCAGGTGCTGGAACTCCACCCCCCTCCTCCTATTCGCCAAACCTTCTGCCATAAGCTACCACCTCGAACATGACTACGTCACCTGAAGATTTTAAAGTCGGCTTCTTTTGGAAAGGATGAAGCTCCTAGGAAGGAGTGACACCTGAGCTCCCAGAGCAAGATCAAAGACTGCTCATGAAAATAGTGAGGAGTGCTGCATGACAGGGACATCTTAAAGGGTGGACCAGCTGTGAGACTGACCAATCAACTCCTAATACACCAATTCTGTTACAACTTCAAGGGAAGGAGCAATAGCAAGCACTGATTTCCCTTTTTGGTTTTTATGGGAAAAAGTAATGTAAGCACTTCAAGAACAGCAATTTCATCTGTATATTTGGAATAGTTTATTGGCAGCACTACAAATATGCTTTTCTTGGTGAACCTTAAGGAGGGTTTGGCAGTATTTACTAAAATATTGGGATAAACTGTTAAATTCTTCTGCTAGGGAAAATAAATAAAAATTGTGAACTTCTAAAATATTTTGGGTTTAAACAAAAACCTCAAATTCCCCCAAATACTGAAACCGAGTAATTAAAATAATTCCTAAAATTCATCAGATGCTTTGTATCAGACTTGCAGCTAATGATTGACTGGGATCAATATAAATGACTTACACTAAGTCACCTGGTTTAAAAAGAAATTTTTTCCTAGTAAGGGCACAAAAGGCAAAAATTTAAAAAAAAAAAAAAAAAAAAAAAGGAAGGGGAAAGGAAAGACTATTTTTTTCAAACCTAATTTTAAACCTCTTAAGAAAATTCCACAATAATCAGGATCTCTGTAAATACTGTCAATATATGCGAACTTGCTTGAAAAACTACAGTTACAGTTATATTTACATTTTTGGAAACTTTCCTTCAGGGCCATGTAACATGCTGTATCTTCCTCTTTGTTTCTGGGGGCTTCAGGTTATTCTGAAAAGACATGAACAGAAACCAGTTTACACCTGCAGAAATGTCAGAGGACAACTTGAAATGAGCACTTGAAACCACTGAAGTTTACTACTAATATATGAATGGCAGATCACTGCTGCCATCTGGTGGGAGAAGATTTAGAAGACTGGGAAATGCACGTCTCGCCTGCCACCCATTTTTTTCCAGCTGTGGTTCTCAAATCTCTGCATATTAGAATCACCCACAACACTTTCAAACATACCCAGACCTGGGTCTTATCCCAGAACTAATTAAGTCAGAATGCATACAAGGTGGCAGGGATGAGGCTCCGATTTCTGTCTGGGTTTTCTGGAAGCTCCTCCAGGTAATCCTGAAGTGCACTCAGAATTGAAAACGACTAAGGACTCCAGACCTGCTTCTTTCCTGCCTACCCCATCGCCTTCCTCAATCTCACAATCCAAGATCTTAATACTAGTAAATTAAAAAAAAAAAAAATCATACCTCTGAAAGAGTAAAATTTTTCTGAGTAGAAAGATATGTTTTAACAGACTGAAAAAAAATCCTCAAGACTAACTCTTTTATTATAATATTTGAGGTCTAGATTATTCTTCCTACTTTTTTTCCCTCCTTCCCACTCTTCTCTGACACCCTCCTCCTCTGCCCCACAAAAATGACTGAAAGAAGTGGAAAGGCAGCTTGGTGAGACAGAAGCTCATGCAGAGGTCAAATAGGTCTGTATTCAAATAGCAACCAGGCCACTTACTAACTCTGAAACCCTGGACAAGTTTATTTAAACTATCTGAGCTTCCATTTCCTTATCTGTGAAATGAGAAAAAGAACTGTGCTATTGCACAGGGTAGCTGAAAGGGTGAACCAATGGAAGAACCAAACACTGGTCAGATTTACGGTAGTCTTCTTTCTGCTACTACTTTACAATGTTTGAACTACTCTGAGTTTTGATCCCTCTGACACACAATTTGAAGAGTATAATAAAGTCAAAGTATACCATAGGAATGCTACAGACTGAATGCGTGTCCCCTCAAAATTCATATGTTGACATCTAATCCCCAATGTGACAGTATGTGCTTACCACAACATAGGTGCTCTCATGAATGGGCCCTTAGAAAAGAGACCTCAGAGAGCTTACTTGCCCCTTCCACCACATGAGAACACAGCAGAAAGCAGGCTAGGGGGGCGCCTGGGTGGCTCAGTGGATTAAAGCCTCTGCCTTCGGCTCAGGTCATGATCCCAGGGTCCTGGGATAGAGCCCCGCATTGGGCTCTTTGCTCAGCAGGGAGCCTGCTTCCTCCCCTCTCTCTCTGCCTGCCTCTCTGCCTACTTGTAATCTCTGTCTGTCAAATAAATAAATAAAATCTTTAAAAAAAAAAAAAAAAAGAAAAGAAAAGAAAGCAGCCTAGGGCGAATCAGGAAGTAGGTTTTCACCAGACAATGAACCTGACAGCACCTTGATTCTGCACTTGCCAGCCTCTAGTACTGTGGGAAATGCATGTCTGTTGTATAAGCCATCGAGTCAGTATTATATCGAGCAGCCTAAATAGACTAAGACAAATAAACTAAGATAAGGAATTATATAAAACTGCTTGGATGTTTAAAGTAAAATCATTTTCTGAGAAGCCCAGGGAAGAATCAAGTATGTTTATGTATATACATATGTATTTGTACATATAAACATACATATAAGTGTATATACATACACATACATGTATATGCCCTCTCACAAATTAAACTCTAAATATATTGCCTATCAGTACCAAATCTGCCAGTATATGAAATCCAAGCATCCGAATGCTTAACTATAATTCAGTCCAGCACAGGACACTCCCCTACTTCCCCTACCTCTCCAAGGACAGATAAATTTGAGGGAAGGGGAGGTCCATGATAAATTCTGAATACTCTAGTGTGGTTTTAAGGTAAGTATAAAACAGAATGAAGGTCAAAATGCTACTGAATAGATATGTAACTCTGGACAAACTACTTAACATTCTGAGCTTTACTAACAAAGGAATATTTTTCTCTTTTAGTCCCCCAAATGGTTAAAGGACTGAAATGACAAAAGTCTAGGGAAAGTGCCTAAGACATTTTAAGTAGAAATAAGTTTGGTAGACTTGAAAAAAACATTAACTTATCATCACGGATTTTATGATTCCAGGAGTCAACACAAAAAAGGACACGGAAGAGTCAGACCATTTAAGAGTTCAAGAACTGCCTGTGGCCCAGCTTACCCTCCCCCACTCCACGAGGCCTCCCCACTCAGAGACTCCATCCCCTCTCTCTTACTAGCACAGAAGCCGCCCCACACTTACCACAGCCTCAGCTTCTTCTTTAGGGGCCGCTCGCTTTAACTTCACAGGAGTAGCTCCAACAGGGGACAAAGGTGGGGACTTCACAGGACCCAAAGGACTTTTCCTATGCGTTAAGTCATGGTTCTGTTTAGTGTCATTATTATTGTGTTCCATTTTATTGTTCATAGGCAAATTGGAAGACAGAATTAGGGGTGAAACACTTGAAGAGGAATTTGACAATTTTCGAAAGGCATTACTGGTAAAGCTTGCCTGAGTGGGAGGCCTGAGCCGGTCATTATCACCATTCTCTGTCTTTCTAACTTTGATGCTTGTACTTGTTGAACTTCCATCAAACACGATGAGGGGTCTTTTCCTTAACCCATCTATAGTGCTAGTCCTGAAATCAAAGAGATAAATTCTTGAAAAATACCATCTGCAATGCAAACCAGTCTGCAGGAACTCAGAAGTAAAACAATGACCAGAAAACATTTACTGGTAAGACTCATCTATTTTACGGAGGACTCCTAGGAATGAAATTTTCTATGTTCATCCTAAATGAAGTGACAATTTTCTGATGTTTAAAGTATAAAATATTTATTGACAAGAAACTTAAGTTAGCTTTAATGTACACATAAAATGTTTTTTTTTAACATCAACCAATTAACCCTAGAACTTAAAACAAGATTTCCTAGCAACTAAAAAAAATTTTTAGTTTAAAAAATCACCCCATCTAATTGATAAGGTTACCTTGACTATGTATCAGTTATTATTTTAAAAAGATAATGAACTATTAATAAAACTATAGCAAAACTACCACAGCGACACTCTATAGACAATGAGAATATTCTAATCATCAACAGTCTCTAAACTAAAGCCAAGGCACTCTCTAAATTCTAACTATAATATTTGTGTAATGTTAATTTTAAAATTTGGCAAGTCTTCATGATAAGATTCTGCAAAACCTAACTTCCACTCTGAATCATAAAGATAAATAATAAAAACATTCATTTGTCTACTATTCATTAAACCTCAAGTGAAACAACAGATTTATGGGAAAAGAAAAACTTAGTTAAACATGTAACAAGAACTTGAGCAATTACTACGAAGAACACTTCAGCCTTCCTACGCAAAGTGTGGTCGAGGGACCAGTAGCATAAACATCACCTTGGAAGTCTGTTACGAAATGCAGAATCTGGGGCTTCAACCTGTCATTTTAACCAGATCCTAGGTGACTGGCCAAACTCACCAATTCTTAGGTTACCATTGAACATCATCTGGTAGCAGATAAAAATGACTTTCCTACATACACTGTGCCGCTGCCAAAGGGAAAGAGGACTCATCAGAGAGAGCAGGGCTCATCAGCTTGTGAGAGTTCAACCTAAGATCCCAGAGGCATGCTGAAGTTTGGGAAGCACTGCACTGTTGATCTGGGCCTCGCTCTGTGTGACCTGGGGCATATCACAATACTGCTAATTCAACAATACCAGACAATCTCTTAGATCCTTCCAGCTTTAAGATTTTGAGTCAAGAGTGAGATTTGTGGGGTGCCTGGGTGGCTCAGTGGGTTAAGCCTCTGCCTTTGGCTCAGGTCATGATCTCAGGATCCTGGGATCAAGCCCTGCATCGGGCTCTCTGCTCAACAGGGATTCTGCTTCCCCCTCTCTCTCTGCCTGCCTCTTGCCTACTTGTGATCTCTCTGTCAAGTAAATAAATAAAATCTTTAAAAAAAAAAAAAAAAAGAGTGAAATTTGTGGGGTTTTTTTAGAAAGTCACAAATCCGGGGCACCTTGGTGGCTCAGATGGTTAAGTGTCTGCCTTCAGCTTGGGTCATGATCCCAGGGTGCTGGGATCGAGACCAACGTTGGACTCCCTGCTCAGCAGGGATTCTGCTTCTCCCTCTCCCTCTGCCTGCTGCTCCCCCTGCTTATGCTGTCAAATAAATACATAAAATCTTAAAATAAAAAGTCATAAATCCTTTCAAAAAGGATACTGAGGAGCTTAAAGAGATCATCATACGAAGTAACAGTAGAAGCTTTGCTTAGGACAATATGCATGAACATGCTGATCAAGAAGAAAATACTTTCTTATTAAGAATCAACAAAAGTGGGGCGCCTGGGTGGCTCAGTGGGTTAAAGCCTCTGCCTTCGGCTCAGGTCATGATCCCAGCGTCCTGGGATCGAGCCCCACATCGGGCTCTCTGCTCAGCAGGGAGCCTGTTTCCTCCTCTCTCTCTGCCTGCCTCTCTGCTTACTTGTAATCTCTGTCTGTCAAATAAATAAATAAAATCTTTAAAAAAAAAAAAAAAAAAAAGAATCAACAAAAGTTAAAAAAAAAAAAAAAATCAACAAAAGTAAGGGGTACCTGGGTGGCACAGTCAGTTAAGTGGCCAACTCTTGGTTTTAGCTCAGGTCATGATCTCAGGGTCCTGGGATGGAGCCCATTGGCCTATAAGCTCCAAACTCAGCTGAGGGTCTGCTTCAGGATTCTCTCTCTCCCTCTGCCCCTCCCCCTCCCACCGCTCACTCAAGCCCTCTCTATAAAATAGATTTTTTAAAAAGATGAATCAACAAATGTAAACCGAAGATGTATTTGGCATAACCACAGATTTACAAAAGCTAACACTAATATGTAGCCCATACCACTATATAACCATCAAGCTAAAATGATGTTTAATCTGAACTGAATGTGTTCCTGATCAAAAGAAAGAATATTTTCCCAAAATAACTATGAGCATACATGTTACATTCTTCAACTATTTTCATACCTGGGGAATACTCCCCCTACCAATCATGAGTTCTTCTTTGTAACTAGAGATTAACACCCCTCATCAACTTGGAGCCAGCATTCGCCCTCACACTCAGCCCTCATTCCACCTTCTCCCACAATCACTAGTGCGCTGCCAATGACAGTACCTTACAAACAGAAGGCTCTAAAAATAAATTCAGTAATTAATCAATAGCGCCCACTTGTGATAAAACAGACACAGGAAACGAAATAACTAGCCCACTCAAGGATCTTAGCACACTTTGTTCTCATTAAACCATCTACCACTGTTAGAGAAACATAACCATTTAAGAAGGAAATTTATTTGCTTGTGGTTTTATGAAAATTTTTCTGAAATTTAAAAATCTTAGTGTCGGGGCGCCTGGGTGGCTCCGTGGGTTAAAGCCTCTGCCTTTGGCTCAGGTCATGATCCCAGGGTCCTGGGATTGAGCCCCGCATAGGCTCTCTGCTCAGCAGGGAGCCTGCTTCCCTTCCTCTCTCTCTGCCTGCCTCTCTGCCTACTTGTGATCTCTGTCTGTCAAATAAATAAAATCTTTAAAAAAAAAAAAAAATCTTAGTGTCCCTGAAGCTATATGACAGTTCCTTCATTTCTTTATTATTCGAAGACCTTAAAGTCTTGACTCCACATTTTCTCACAATTCAGCAAATCTTGTTGGCTCTACCTCCAGACTCCAGCCACTTCTTACCAAGTTCCCTACTTCAGTCAAAGTCCCCACCATTTATCACCTGGATCACAGTACAGCCTCCTGATTGATTTTCCTGTTCCCTTCCCCCTACCTTAAAATCACGTCTCTGTACTGCAGCCACAGTGACGCTATTAAAATGCACATCAGATGATATCACCACTTTGCTCAAAACCTTCCAATGGCTTCTTATCTCACAGCAAAGCCAGTGTTCTTACAATGACTTACAAAGCCTTACACGATCTAACCCAACAAACTCCCCTACTCACCTCCAATAAACCTCTTTTCTCTACTCTCCTTTTGACTCTCTCCACTTTGGCCTTGATGGGCTCTTTATTGTTCTTGGTTTATGACGGGCACACTCCTGACCCAGGCTCTAGTATTCTGTCTGGAATGCTAGCTTGCTGCTCTTAAATAACACCTACAGGTTTCTTTACTGAAATGTCATTTCTCAGTGAGGTTGTTTTTGGCCACTTTACCTAAAATGGCAATCTCTCTCCCTGATTTACTTTTCTCCTTAGCATTTATATGTATCACCATGTAACATACCATATATTTTAGCTAATTTTTAAAATTATGTTTCTCCCAATTAAAATATGAGCAGAGAATTGTTGGTTTTAGTCATGCTATAAGCACAGTGCCTGATGCTCAATAAATAGTTATTGAGTAAATGAATTTTTCTTACCTAAGTTTATTTTACCTGGAGAAAAAAAAAGAAAAGCAAAATTGTTAAGTCATAGGAGATAAAAACCACAACCACTACTAAGTACCTTTTAGTCTCATTTTTCATCTCATGTTGCTCTCTTTTCTTTTCCATCATTTTCCCCCACCTATTCTTTGGCAAATCTCTTTGAGGCAACGGAATTGCGTGCTGAACATAAAGATCAGTGAGATTGTCTTTGTTTATTCTTATGTCATTTTCAACAGCTATGTTCTTCTGTGAAAAAGGAAACAAAAGTAATTTCAAAATAACATCCTTCATGGTAATTACTACCTATCTAACAGGGTAGAACATTCCTGCTTAAGTAATAAATTTATAATTATAACGCTTAATAAGTATCTATTTTATAACTTATTTTCCACAATATAATACTTATTATTTTACTTACAATTTAAAACATATGAAATTTAATATAAACTCTTAAATTTACATTTACAATTCTATAATTATACCATTACTATGTATTTACTGTAATTACAGAATTTGTTATGTAAGTGTGAGTTTATTATTTAAGTCATATAGGAACTTATAGGGACTTCAAGTACACTGCAATCCCACATAGTACCGTAAGTAGTATTTCGGAGGTTAACCTCTGCAAATATTAAGTTTAGGCTCATCTTAAAAGACAATGGTCATATATTCTCAGTGTGACAAGGACTGCAGTCCACAATTGGTCAGCCAGTCATCAGGCATGGAGACCATTTCCAGTAGCATGGAATCCATGAGGTAAATTGAAAATGGGAGACTTCCTGGGGAAATCAGACCAAAAGAAAAAGCCAACAACGATAACTATTACTGCATTCTGTCAAAAAGTTACCCAGAGTGTGACTATCATGATCAAAGGAGTGGGCTGGAGGTCTCACCCCAAATACTGTTTCCCTCATCTCCCTAATAATACTTCTTAAATTGAAGTCAACTACCAAGATTTCAAATGGCCCTACAGATGGACGCTGTAGTCCCCTTACTAATGACTGTACTTATAAGAGTGCATCATTACAAACTGCCCTTCATATTTTCACCAGTCTTTTCAAGTAGCTTCCAGTCACTGTCCAGCCATTCCTCTCTAAATTACCTCATTCTCCCTCACTTTCCAATTTGCTCTCAACATCATGGAAAACATGCAGCATAAGGAAAAGGAGTAGCTACAATAAAGAGTTTGGATTTATCTGTGTTCTGTTTAAGTGGCAAATCAAGTCCAATCTATGTACTCTGATAAACTTATCCTGATTACTTTTTTCTTCTAAATTTAGAAGTACAAATATTACTTTTCTCTGTTATACTTGACCATCCTTTGTTATCAGTTTTCACCCTCTATTCACTCAGAAATATGAAAAAACCCTGGAGAGTCCCCTGGATAACATTTCCAGATAATTCATAGGCACCGTAGTTTAGGAATTACTGCTCTAGGGTGGTAGTTCTCGAGCTATGGTCCCTGGGCTAGCAGCAAGAAGTTGTTGAAAATGCCCATGTTCAGGCCACGTCTTGCACCTACTGAATCTGACACTCTGGGGATGGAACCCAATAATTTGTGTTTTAACACGCTCTGGGGTGATTCGTGATTCTGATGTACCTAAAAAGTTTGAGAACCTCAGGGGAAAGGTAACCTCCATAAATCTACTCAGTAGGGCTGAAAGAAATTAGCGAAAGAGTACTAAGGCGTAAACATATAGAAAGCAACAAAATATGGTACTTAAAACCACAAGAAAACTTTCAGTAATTCTCTACCACTTTAAACCAAGTTCATCTCTTCTTTTGTCTTGTTTTTTGTTGATTGTGTGAGGTCACATTAGCTCGAAAAGAGGAAATGCTGCATTGAGAGCCAGGAGTCCTGAATTCTCCCCCATTTAGCAATGGTATGACCTTAAATAAAAGTCACTTCACTTCTCTGAGACTGAGTTTCATCTTTAAACGAGGTGGCGATATGAACAAAGGGCGATTTCTCCGACGCTTTCCAGCCCTGACAGTCCTTGATTATTACCCTTCATTTCTACTACGATTCCGCCCCCCGACCCCCCGCACACATTTAGGCCGCTGGAGTCGCCTAGGACTCCTCTGTCAGAGCCATCAAATACCCAAGAGGATGAGTCCTAATTCTCAGGAATTCCTGATATTCTAAGGACCTCTGTTTCTCGGATAGAGGTGTGGGGAGACCTGGTTCGCCCGTGTGGAGTGGAGAGTGACACAAACCCGGCGGGAGGGGCGACGGCGGCGGGTGTGTCCGCTTGCCACTGAGGATTACTTGGGGCCAGCTCAAGTCCGAACCCCTCTCCAAAAAGGCCCACCCGTCCCGGCGCGCCCGACCTGCTCCAGGGTGAGGAGAAGGAACTCTTGGGACAGTAGCTCCGGGTGCAGCAGCAGCTCCGAATCCGTGCAGCTGCGACCGCCCACATCCCCCGCCATCGTCGTCGCCAGGAGACCCCGGCCGGCTACCCACAAGCCTCCACGAAAGAAGCGTCCCGGAAGTGACGTGAGGGCGGGGGCAGTGAGTGTGACGTCACTCCTGGTGCGCCTGGCGTCCCGCTCCGCATCTGGTGGCGGACCGGCGTGCTGGGACAGATCTTGTTAAGGGAGGACTCTCGGGACCGAAAGAAGCGGAAGGACGTCTGCAGAGAAAACGATTGTCATTTGACTTCCTACAAGAAGAGTCCAGAAAAACGAAGATCCCGAAGCGGGCCACGATTGGTCGCGCTTCCTGTGACGTCCAGGGCAGAGGCCAAAGGGATTCCTTAGGGCAATCTCGCGGGAAAGGGGGGTGCAGCTAGATGTCCTTTACCTCTGTATATGGCACTTGTCGCTTCTGAAATTGTTTCTGTTTCCTGATCCTCCTTCAAGATGATGATCTTAGGTCAGAGACTTTAATTCTTTGTAACCCCATGGCCTCACACATAGTAGGTTCTCAAGTATTCCCTGAAGTAATACTCTGAATTAACCTGCTCACGTATGGAAATAATAACAAAATCACTAGTGAAAAGGCCAGGCATTTGTTAGACATTAACGATGTGCCAGGCACTGGATTTAATATGCATAATCTTGCTCCTCAGAATAGCACTATGAAGTATATGTTATGAGAATGTTTATTTTCCAGGTGAGAAAACAGGCATTGGGTAATTTGCTGAAGACCAGAGATTGAGGAAGTAGCAAGCCAGGCACTTAAGTACATTTTCTCTGCTCTTTTTTTTTTTTTTTTTCTGCTCTTATAACTACTATGAAGTAACAGTTTTGAACGTATTCTTGTAGGTTTCCGCGATGATATAATCCTTGGCAATTCACTAAGAAATCTCTTCTACTTCTCTTTCATCTTTTGTGGGAGAGATACACATCCCAAAACATTAGGCGCATTTAAAACTTGCAGGCTGTTCTAAGTGTTTTGCAAACAGCAACTCTATGAGATGCATCCTCTTACTGGAAGTCATTGCACTAAAACATGTGAACAACTCCGAGGACGCTAAAAGATAAACCTTGAAGCATTGGAAAATAAGTGAGATGCTAAATCAAAAAGATAATGTAAGGCTTAGAGGTATTTTGAAATTTTTCTTTATCATTTATGTATATGATATTTTATCTAGAAATTGACTTTCAAAACTGGGCAGAAACTTCAGTTAGTCCGGTTCTTTCATTTTAGTGTTGAGGAAGCTGACCTGAAAGACATTGAAATGACTTGCCCAAAATAGAATGGAGTTTTAGACCTGAGCTGAGGGAGGTATTTGGATGTTCTAATTTGCAGTTAAGTGCATTAACTTCATGGTATTAGAATCATGGTATTTTATATCCAAAATCTGATTACATTTTCATAACAATAGTGAAATTAGTGTGGCTGGTGTTATCCTCATTTCCCTTTCTAGAAGGCATGTTGTTTTAATGGCAAAAGCAATTGTCTTGGAAGGAGCCTGGGCTTGAAAACTAGACCTTAGTTCAGATTTTTTTTTCCTGCAGCAAAAACGAGACCATGGGTGAGTTACTTAAGTCTCTCAGCCTCAATCTTATCAGAAGAAATTGCTGTGCTAACATCTGTGAAGAATTATCAAAGGAGTACAGATTATATAACACACTTGGCACAGAGCAGGTGCTTATTAACTGGTAGCTGTTTTTTTAGAAAGTATTCAACCATAATTATGAGGCAGTCTACAAAACTGGTGAAAGGGCAGGCTTTGGAGTGGCCCAGACTTGGATTTTAACCCTGGCTCCAGCACTCACCTAGGGCAAATATTTCATGTCTCCCCACTGCAGTGTCCTCACCTGTGAAGTGGACACTGTAAGGCTACCCCACAATGTTGTGAGGTTGGAGCCAGAGAATGTAAAGTGCTTCCTCTGTTGCCACTAACTGGAGATTTGTTGTAGTCTATTGATTGTCATCAAAGGAAGCAAGTGGCAGGATGGTGGTGTGGGTGGGGGAAAAATTGAGCTTAAGAGTCTGAAAATATGATTTACATCCTTGCTGTGCTCTTTTACCCTGTGGTTTTCTAGACCAATCACCTAATCTAAAGCCTCAAGCTCTTTATCAGCAAAAATGTTTTGTGAAAGGTAAGATCTGTTCTCCACCCCCCGGCCCCCCCCCCCGTTTTTGTTAATTTCCCAAACGCACTTCTCCGCTTTAAAACTAAATCCATTAAGATAATTCCAGTTCCCTTTGAACCAAAAATCTCTAGAGGGAGTGTCTCCTGGGGTGGGAAAAAACATCAGATTCAGAGAGGAGGAAGTAGATTCAAACACAAACATTTGCCTAAGGAAAGAGAGACTATTTGATAAAGCCTGCCCCCACTGCATCCTGGGCAGAGCCTGGGGGAAGGAGCCTGAGAGAATTTGTGGCAGGTGACTGTGCTTTAATCAGAATTTCTGATTTAGGAATTGGGGTGAGGGAGAATTTGCATTTCTAAAAAGTTCTGAGGTAATGTTTCAAATATGTGTGGGCAAAAGGGCCACCTCACAGAAATTTCTGCCACATCACAGGGCAAGGAAGCCACAGACATTCCTCAATCCTCAAGCTAAGCAGTCGCCTTGATTGGAAGGACCAGGCCTGTCAGCACTGGAACAATGCAACTGAAAACCAAACACTGGAATGGACAAAGAACATCTCAGAATCCTGTGGGGACCAGTGATGCTAGGACCTGACATCTCCGGCTTCCTATCTTGGCACTTTAGAAATTCCCGGACCTGATTAACACAGGCCTGGGAAAGAGGGAGGGCCTCTGTTGATAAGATTATTGTCACTGAGGCTGAGTGGGGGCTTGAAAAAGAAATAAAACTCAGTTACGGAAAAAAATTATATTTGTTACACATTTGAGTTTGTAGACTAAAGTTCATTCCTGCTACTCTGTTATCTGTGAGTATTCTATAGTAACCAACAGTATTTATGTTTAGTATTTATAAGAATTTTCTCTTTACTCAAAAATCATGAGGTTTTATTCTTTAACATTTTTATTTGGTGCCTATACTTGAGAAAAACAAACTGAGGGATACCAATAAACACTTCCATGCCTGGCATTGCCTCACTAGGTTATGAGTTCCTGTAGAACAGGGTGCACACATTTACTCTGAGTCTCCCATCTGGTTAGTAGCACACACAATGCTTGTATTTAGTAGGTACTCGGTAAATGTTCAATGAATGAGTCATGAATAAAATATGTACTGACAACTTTGGGCGTTGATTCTCCTTGTTGGTAGTGTAATATTTAAGATAGTTATGTTATGAATATTTTAGTATTCTCAAAAATATATTTGAGCATGAATAAAATTAAAAACTTCAGGGCACCTGTGTGGCTCAGTGGGTTAGGGCCTCTGCCTTCGGCTCAGGTCAGGATCCCAGGGTCCTGGGATGGAGCCCCACGTTGGGCCCTCTGCTCAGTGGGGAGCCTGCTCCCTTCTCTCTTCTGCCTGCCTCTCTGCCTAATTGTGATCTCTGTCTGTCAAATAAATAAATAAAATCTTTTTAAAAAGTTAAGGAACTTCAAAGTGAATATAACAGTTTGAAGAGTTCTTCACATTTTTGACCTGGGTTTTTAGGTGTTTAGAACAACAGTTCTGCTTCAAGTTTCAAATAACTACTTTCAGTGCCGCAGTAATAATTAATGGTTATATTTTTATTACCATTTCTTATTCTTTTTATGATCAGATCATAATAAAGATGCATTTGTGGACTTCAACTACTCATCCCACAGATAACCCTTTCATGAGCTTCTTGAAACATTGTTTTGTCTTTGGGTTCTGGGTACCCAGCAAAATGCTTCCAACACTGTGTGAGACCAGTAGCGTGCACTGAATGAATATGAGCAAACCTTTCCTGATTCTCAGGCACTTCCTAACTCAGCTCTCCTGTGATCAAACTTCTAGAGCACATTACTTTTTGCCTTAGGATTGGATTAGGTGGTTCTTTCTTTCACATATTCCACTAAATCAAGGGTTCTCAAAATTGAGTGATTATTAGGGTCAACTGGAGAGCTTGTGAAAAACTCTTTTCTGGGCCCCAGCCCACAATTCTGATTTAGGAAATTTGGAGTAGGGACATGGGAATTTCCATTTGCAGGTTCTGAGATGATGTTGATATTGTTGATGATTGACCATACTTCCTAAACCATTGCACAAAATTAAGTTGCTTGAGGGCGGGGGCTGGGTCTTCCTCATTTCAGGATCCCCAGCAGCCTCTGCCATAGTACCTGGGACATGGGAGTAGCTCAAGAAATAGTGGACTTGGGGGCATCTGGTTGGCTCAGTGGGTTTATCCTCTGCCTTCAGCTCAGGTCATGATCTCGGTCCTAGAATCATGCCCGCATTGGCCTCTCTGCTCAGCGGGGAGCCTACTTTCCCCTCTCTCTCTGTCCCTCTGCCTACTTGTGATCTCTCTCTCTCTGTCAAATAAATAAATGAAAAATCTTAAAAAAAAAAAAAAGAAGAAATAGTGGACTTGAATAATAGTTCAAAGTTTATTTTACTGAATTTAGATTACAGGTATATGAATATATGTACATATATCCTTAAGTGAGCTAATACATGTAAAAGCTCTTAAAACATGACATGTAGTGAACTAAGTTTGCTTAAAAAATAATAAATGTGATCTTTCTTTGCTTAACTTCATCGTCTAAAATGATATCCAAACGTTCAAGAGATACGCTCTTAATAAGACAGCTTATAAATGAGAGTAGCAGAATGTTAGCATTAAAAGCCTCTTTTGAAGATAGTCCGGTTTATTAACATTGAGCATCAGGGATTTTCAGAATTGGTTATGTGCTTCCTACATGCAGATAGATACAGTAAGAACATGACAGACACACTCGTTGCCCTCACGAGCTGATAGCCAGTGAGGAAGTGAGGAACCCAGTATGAGGAAGTGTAAGTAGAGGATATTAAGTTTGGGGAATGACTAGAAACTATGAAAGGATTCCCTTGTATCTTATAACTCCTGATCATCATTAATCTGTCAGAACTCATCTTTTGCATATTCTATAAAATTTTGCTCTTAACATGTTTAGTATGGGCCCAAGAATAGTTACTAAATATTAATAAATGAAGTTGAAAATTCTTTCGAAAAACATATGACTTTGATATTTCTTCTTCAGTGTAATCAATCAAAACAACACTAGGAATTTAGAATAAGCCCAATGCAGATATTTGCACGTATAGGGGATAATTATTTATATCCAGGTGTTTGTCATATGTGAAACAGACTTCTTGGAAAGTTCCAGGAAGAACAGATGTTTCTAGGTGGAATCATGTGCACATGTGGAACTTGCCATTTTAAGAATCCTATGGGAAATCTTTCACAAAGGAAATAATTATTTCTGAATTATCTTTTTCCCCCTCTTTTTAGTTAATACACACTTTGACTTCTCGATTATTTAAAGCAGAACACAAATGCTCCATCAACTAACCAATCAATAGAATTTAACTTAATAAAAAAGATTTACTGTGGTGTTGAATTCCGCATTCTTCTTCCTGCTCTATTCTTACCACCATGGAAACTGGGACAAGTCTTTGGGACTTTGCTTTGAGGGCAAAAGTGGGCACATTACTAGTGCCCACTTCATAAGGATATGGCAAGGCTTAAATGAAATCATTGCTGTACCACCAGCATCTGGCATTCAAGAGATGGTCACCTCTGCAACCAGTTTTGCACAGCTCTCTGTATGATGTAGAGTAGGGCACTAACATAGAAAAGCACAAATCCTAGGCTCAGCTGGTTCAGTGATTAGGTGATGGTCACTCACATATTCTCCCAGAGCCTGGGCAGAATGAGGCGACTGGGCTGAATTTGCTCTGATGCCTTTCTGCTCCCTGGCTCCACTGGCTGCAGGCCTCCTTGGATTTGAGTCCACTCACTACCTCTTGCCCTTGAAGTGCAACTGCTGGTCATAGCTCTGCCCTTCAGGGAAACCAGTTCCCCATACCAATGCTAATCTGGTTCCACTGGGCAGAACTGAAGCACTCGTTGGGCGGCGGGGGGGGGGGGGGCATGTGTGTGGCCATGAACTTACAAGGGAGGTGGGTAAAGGACAGGCCACCGAAGATTGCTTCTTGTGTTTCTTTATTTCCTTTTAACTTTATTGGGGGAAGGGGTCATTGTTTCTTCTCCCTTTGAAACAGAAGACTGCAGAGTAGAATCCAGTATTTGCCTCCAGATTCAGGATAACAACTGTTTTACGATCCCTTGGGGGCGGTGGCAGAAGAAAACTGGGGCCACAGCTCACTGATGGGTTTTAAAGTCAAGGAAAACCATTCGGAAAATTTGCCGTTTATATGCTAATAATGGAACGCTAACAACTCTGGAGGAAGGTTCCTAACTGTTCCATCTTAAGACTGGATTTTGACTATATATTGAAGAGAGAGGTTCGTGGATTTGTAGTATCCCAGGATTCTTCATTGCAGCTGATGACGCAAAGGAATAGCTACTGATAGACTTTACTAAAGACCCAGGACTCCCCTTTAAAATAAATGCGTCATGTAAATGTACAGTCCTCTCTAGGGGTCCCGTTCGGCCCCAGGGGCTCTGGATTAGCCAGGGGCTTGGGTGTGTTGGGCAGCGCCTATGCAAAGGGACACTTCAGCCCCACAGCGGGTACTACCCACTAGCCAACTCCCCAAGCCCAACTCTGTCAGATGGCAGCGCGGTCAAGCCTTTCCAGGACTCATTGACTGATTGGTCCATTCATTCACTCGGCAGGTATTCCCGAGAGCCTACCCTCTGCCCAGCGCCGCGTACGTGTTAGAAACTGAGCGGCGAGCAAATCAGGGAGGGCCCGTGTTTTCCCGAAGCTCTGAGTGCCGGTGGGGGAGGAGAAAATACCTTAACAACAGCAGTCCCCGCCGGCGTTCCTGGGGCACCCACCCCGTGCCAGGCGGTGTTCTAAGTGCTTTTACACGAATTAACTCATCTGACCCCGCGCACCGCCCCGAGGCGAGCGCGCAGTAGTGATCCCGGCAGGCGGGAGGAAACTGAGGCCGAGAGGCAGCCCACCACGGCGCAGCTCGCAGTTTAGAGCCGCCTCGGGCGCGGGGCGGCGGGGCGGCGGGGCGGCGGGGCCCGGCTGGACCGCGCTGGGACCGCGGCGCTCCCGCCCTCCGCCGGCGCCGGGCGGCCGCCCCACGTGACGGGAAGCAGCGGCGGCGGCGGCGGCGGCGGCGGCGGCGGCGGCGGGGCCGGGCCAGCCCAGGAGCGGCAGGCCGGGAGCCGGCGGCGGGCGGCGCGGGGCCCCAGGCCGCAGGGTCGGCGCGGGACCGCGGAGGCCGGCGGGCGCCGCGCGGGTGAGTGCCGAGGGCGGTGGCCCAGTGGGGACGGGCGCCGGGTGCTGGGGGCAGCGAGCGGAGGGGGTGGGGCGGGGAGCGGTGAGGAGGGGGTGCCTAGGGGGGTGGGGGCGGGGCGCGAGCCGGCAGGTGTGTGTGAGCGGGGAGGAGGACAGGTGTGTAGGCCTGGGGGGGCGGGGGCTTGTTGGGGTGAGCCAGTGTGCACGTGCGTGTGGGCTGGGGCAGGTGTGCCGGGGCTTGGGGTCCGCGGGTGTGGATGATGTGAGGGGTGTGTGTCTTTGGGCGGGTTAAGATCCAAGAAGACCCAGTCCCGGGTTTGGGGTAGGCTTTCGGTTTTCTGGCGGGGAGGAGCCGAGGACTCCACCCCTGCGCCCCTAGCCCCGCCACTCCGTGTAAGGAATGGTTTTGTCGCTTTAATTGATGTTTCCTGGAGCTCTTGGGATTTAAGAGTTCAAATTCCGGGTCACGTTCGGGCCTGAATTGTTGCCCCTGAACTGGCAGACTGGGCAGGGGTATGCCAGGGAGAAGGGAAGAGACCTCAAGGGCTGGAAGCTGCCACCCCTATGGGATTTTTTCCTTTCCATTGCCTTCTGGAGGTGCAGATGGAAGTTGGGTTCTCCGCTTGCCTCTTGTGGGTTATATGGGTACGACTTTAAAGACAGGAGCTGTGGGGGCGCCTGGGTGGCTCAGTGGGTTAAGCCGCTGCCTTCGGCTCAGGTCATGATCTCAGGGTCCTGGGATCGAGTCCCGCATCGGGCTCTCTGCTCAGCAGGGAGCCTGCTTCCTCTTCTCTCTCTCTGCCTGCCTCTCTTCCTACCTGTGATCTCTCTCTGTCAAATAAATAAATAAAATCTTTAAAAAAAAAAAAAAAACAAAAACAAAAACAAAAGACAGGAGCTGTGGTCTCCATTTGTCTGCCCCTGTCATTGCTTCTTCCCAGGGGATGTTGGGTGATCCTCGGAAAGTCCTCCCCCCCCCCCCAGCCTGGTTTTCCTGGGGATTCTATCTGGTGCTGAAATTGGGGTTCACACAGCTTCTTATTGCTAATGGATTGTATCGGGCCGGCACTGGGGTCAAAACCTGTCGGAGCAGGGTTTTATCCTTGACGAAGTGCTTGTGGTTAGCCTCCTGCCCATCCGGAGTGAGGGCAGGCGGCTGCTGGTGTGATTTTAGTGACAGGTGAAAGAACTGACAGGTATGTGAGGAGGGTCCTAGGGCAGTGTGAATGGCGACCTGAGTCAGAACTGAGGTCGTGGGTGGGCCTGCCTGTGCCCACTGCTCCCTCCTGATGGGGACTTGCATCTCTCTGTTGGTCAGCAGGAAGCTCTCAGAGCTATGGTCAATTAATAGGAACTTCTGGCTGGCTACTTCCCTTGCTTTTTCCTTCCATTTCTGCTAGCCGGGCAGATTCAGCAGTCATTGAAGTGGCCTCTTTGATGTGTGGCACCGGAAAGAGTACTGACCAGAATCCCTTGGAACTGTCTGCAGTGAGCCTTCCTCGGCCTCCAGTTCCTCTACAAAACGGGGACAGTGCTATTCCACAGTGGTGATGAGCATGGAGCTTTGGGTTCATACCCTGTTCCTGCCGCTTCCTAACTGTGAGCCTTGGGCAACTGATGGAAAGTTCTGCATCTCGATTTCCTCAATCAAAACAGTAGTCATGGGGTGCCTGTGTGGCTCAGTGGGTTAAAGCCTCTGCCTTTGGCTCAGGTCATGATCCCAGGGTCTTGCCTCTCTGCCTACTTGTGATCTTTGTCAAATAAATAAATCTTAAAACAAAACAAAACAGAAGTCATATTGGAAAGATGCATGTGCTCTAATAAGAAACTGCATTTGGCACAGGGCCTGGCACTTAGTAGGTCCTCGATTAATTAGTAATAAATGTAAATGAGGCTGTAAAGCTGTATCCCAGCTCTGAAAATCAGTAGTTTTATGCTCTGAGAATTTTTTTTTTTTAAGGTATTTATTTATTTGTCAGAGTGCGAGCGAGTGAGCATAGACGGGGGAGCAGAAGGTAGAGGGAGAAGCAGACTCCCCGCTGAGCAAGGAGCCTGATGCAGTACTCATCCTGGGGTCCTGGGATCATGACCTGAGCCACAGGCACACCCTTAACTGGCTGAGCCACCTGGGGGCCCCTGCTCTGAGAAATTGTTAACCCGATGAATACTTTAATCTGGAGTTAGACTTGTAGTGGGTTCTGAATTCCAATTGGCTGTACACATTCACAGTGTACATTTTACAAAGATTTCAGGTGAAAGTTGTGGCACTGCCCCTCACTTTCAGGTCCTCTGCCTTTCCTCCTGCACTCATGCCTGGTAACAGCGGCCCTTGGTCCAAGGGCCTGTGGAGAGCTTACCACCATCAAGGGGCTGGGGAGATGGGTTGGGGGGGGCTTCCTCCAGCCTCACCCAACCCTCCAACAACAGCAGTTTGTAAGAGGGCCTCTTCCTCTAGTGGACCAGTTTTAAAAGCCCAGAACTCCCTATTTTAAAAATGCTTTTTCTAGGCCCGATTTGCAGCTAGCATTTCTGTTTATGGAGGAAGAAAGAAAAAGTAGTTGTTACGATTTCTTCCTTCACACCAGTATTAAAAATGTGCGATCCTTTAAGAAAGCATGAGGACATTTTTCTTACTGCTTTAAGCCTCTTCATCTTGGTCTGAATCCAGTCCTCATTAGAAATACATTAAAGGAATCCTTTGTGGTAGCCAGATGTTTGGATACTGCTGGAACAATTTGGCCAGGACTCTACAACTCATCTCCTCTGTGGCCCACCTGACCCGTTTGGCTTTATTAAAAAACACGTAACTCCTAAATGAACGCAGACGTAACACGTCAGTTCGGGGCCACCCCAAACGAGCTTGAGTGTTTGGTGCAAAAGAACAGGAGCACTCACGGAGCATGTTGTGCAATCTTGCAGATGATTTGAGAGCAAGATCTTTTCTCTTTTCTCGAGAGTCAAGTAACTGCTTTTGAGTAAATGGAAGACTCAAGAAAATGCTGAATGTAAAAGAGGACAATGGCCTAGCTTCCAGCAGGCACTCCGCAATTCTTTGTGGCTCTTTGAAGGTCCAGTATTGAGGAGATGCACTAAAAGAGATGCCCTTGAGACCTAGTGCCCCCCTGCTCCTCTTCTGTCCCCTCCTTCCCTTCCCAAATCCCTACAGTTGTAACTGCTGACAGTATATATAGGGTGTATATAAAATACACATACATAGACATACCGTGTATATGCATATGGTATGTGTGTGTGTTTGTATACGTACATAGTGTATACATACTTGAGGATGCCTGCATATCATACGTATGCATATAGAGTGTGTGTTTATATGTATAATATGCATAGTGTATTTGTGTGTGTCCATTTATGTATGTGTATTTACATGTACGTGCCAAGGAAAATGATACCAGCTATGAATAATTACATAAACGTATGAGCCTTGCTACTATCAGGATGACAAAGGTGACGTTAGACACGAGCTGTGTTTTCTTCTTCTTCTTTTAGGTGCACTTTCGGCTCACTGGAGCAGATTCGTTAGTGCGATAGCTAGTCTGAACACTATTTCTCTCACATGAGGGCAAAGATAACATGAAGCACTTCTCCAGTTGGGTCCTTATCAAAAGAGGAAAGTGTTGTCTGTGGAACAAGTCAATACTTTTGCTGTTGATTCCTGGCAAATTTAAGATTGAGTCACGAAGGAGATGGCTGTGAGAAAGCGGAGAACATGGGACAGGAGCCAGCCTGGGGTACCGTTCCATAAGAATTTAAGTCACACAAGCGTATATCCTGTTTTGATAAAATTACTAGGTCAGTGGGGCAAAGTGGGAGCATATATATCATTTCTGCGTCTGAAATTTGGTATGGTGGTGCTGACACTGCACCACATTTGCTAAGAGCCATTTATTTGTGACTAAAGTTGCTGAGGGGGCCGTGGTGCGGGGGGGTAAGCTGTTTGGCGGCAAGAAGGTAAGCTGAAGGATGATAAGAGGGTTCCTCTTCTGGACTCAGCATGGGAAAGTGAGGGCCCTGCTGGGAACAAGTGTCCCTGAGTGAGCTATGACAGGACATCATCTGAAGGCCTCGTACCGTGGTTGCCTCATGCTTAGAATTGTCACTTCCTTCAGGAGGACTGAATTCTCAAAGAGGATCTGAGATCAACTTGCCCCCTTCGGTCCTTAGAGTGGAAAGAATAGGGCCATGAAATCAGAAACAGGAACTGGGGTTGAAGCCGGTTTCCTCCCGTTGTAGCTGTGTAACCTTGAACAAGCCACTGAAAAATGTCTTCACGTCCATAATAGTATCCACCTCTCAGAGAACTGTGGGAGTGGAAGAAAATCATTTACATCATGTGTGTGGTATCCAAACCCAGGGCTTTTGGGGCTCTCAGGGGGTGGACGTAAGGGAATCTGCAGGGGCTGTCTTTGGTTGGTGCCCCTCCTCAGT
This sequence comes from Mustela erminea, assembly GCF_009829155.1. Taxonomy (NCBI): domain Eukaryota; kingdom Metazoa; phylum Chordata; class Mammalia; order Carnivora; family Mustelidae; genus Mustela; species Mustela erminea. The sequence continues at coordinate 56,302,943 of NC_045620.1, forward strand.
CCACACTTGGAGCAGTCTTTACCCCAAGGCAGGCTGTATGTGCAGTGCTTAAGGGGATGGGTGCTTGAGTCAAGCTACCTGGGTGGGAATCCAGCTCTCCACGGTCATTTTGCTTTTCTAATCTGTTTCCTCCTCTGCGGAATGGAATAATGATAGTACTTACCTATAGGCTCCTTGTGAGCCTGGAGATACTACTTAACAAAGAATCTGGCACACACTGAGTCTTCTAGAAGTCTTTGTTCCCTTATGGTACTGTTATTAACTACCCTTCCTCCAGAGGAGCTAGAGAGGAGTATAGGGGAAGTCTATAGTCCAGTCCAAATTTCTGTTTTACAAGGAGGCAACAGGTACAGAGGCTTGAAGTGACTTGGCCAAGTTCATGAGCAGATGTCCAAGCTGTGGAGCACACAATCCCCAGACTGATGTTGAGAATGCCTGCTTTGGACCATTCCTGCTTGACCACAATTCTCTGGGTTAACTCTGGGGCCCAAATCCTTACCTTGGAAGCCTTCATCTCTGTTCTTTTCCAGCTCTGCTGACCCCAAACCCTACTGGTCTCCCTCAGAGCCCTTTGCCTGCCTGCTTCTCCTGAAGCTCATAGTATATCAGATTTTGGACCCAGTGGAATCAGCTCACATTTGCCCCAGTTCAGTCTGAAGTTGTCAGTGGGAAGAAACACCTCAAATGAGCAGAAGTCCCAAACCTTCCTCTTTGAAATGCATTTTCAGGAGGTAAAAACAAAACAAAACCAATAAACTCAATTTGTAGGTATTACTGATACACGTCATTTTAAGCTAGGACAGCAAACTTGAGAAAAAATCACCTCCAAAAGTAACTCAGTAAAGCAGCAAGTAGAATCACCTCAGCATAGCCTGAGGCTCTAGGGAGGTTCTGCTGGATGGCTAGTCACTTTGCGCTCTCCTCTGTCCTTGTGGGTTAGTGACACCCAGATCATTCTGAGCATCTCTTCTCCAGTTAACAAAGGAGATTCTTGGAGCTCCTTTTTCTCTGTCCAATTACTCGAAGGCAAGATAAATAAATCAATAAACTGTGATTACAGTTATCTTTTTAACTTTCTATTTTGAAGTGCCTGTGGGCTTACGGAAGAGTCTGGGAAGAGTACAGAGCTCACGTATGTCCTTCCCCAGCTTCCCCTTTTGTGAGCAAGTGTGGTACAGTGATCCAAACTAATATGTTAACATCAGCGTTATTAACCAAACTTATATACACTAATCATTTTCAGCGAGTTTTTCCACTGACCTCTGTTTTCTGTTCCCTAATCCTGCTTCTGATCCAGTTTCCCCACATTGCATGTGGTTGTCATGTGTCCTTGGCCTCTGACCTATGACACTTGCTCAGTTCTCGCTCTTCGTGACCTTAGTGACTCGTGAGGAGAGTCAGGGATTTTGTAGTTTGTCCATCAGCTGGGGCTCAGCTAGTGTTTTCTCATGATTAGGGTGCAGTGATCAATTTTTGTCTAAAATACCCCAACAGCAACATGCCTCAGTTCCATTTTATTTATTTATTTATTTTAAAAGATTTTATTTATATATTAGAGAGAGAGAGAGCACACAAGTAGGCAGAGAGGCAGGCAGAGAGAGAGGGGGGAAGCAGGCTCCTCACTGAGCAGAGAGCCTGACACGGGGCTCGATCCAGAACCCTGAGATCATGACCTGAGCCGAAGGCAGAGGCTTAACCCAGTGAGCCACCCCGGTGCTCCCTCAGTTACATCTTAATTTAAGGTTGGGATGCAGTCCATGGCCGTGCCTTCCACCCCTGAAACAGCAGCGGCAACTGTGCAGAAACTTTGCCGGCAACTTTGTGCTGAAACTGTCCCTAGCACTCTGCCCGAGCCCCAGTATTTGATTCCTCTGGCCATGCCCCTGCTGAGCCAGAACAGAACTTTCTTCTTTTTCCCCATCATGTCTCTTCTTGCTTCCATGTGCCCAGTCCCCTGAGTTCACTGGTATATTCCCTTGAGAATTTAGGGGAGATCTGTCAGAGGACCCAGTTGCAGTTTAAAAAGCAAAAATGTCAAGCTTTCTTATCATTGGAAAAATTGTGACTACTGAGTCTTTAAATCCTACCAAGTTTCATCTGACTTTCGAGTGGTTACTAAGATAAATTCTCTATTTTTTCCTTTGGATTTTTAAAAAAAGATTTTATGTATTTATTTGATACAAAGGGAGAGAGAGAGAGTTACTTCTGCAGACTGAAGGCCACTGTGAACGCCCATAGGAAGTAGGGATGTTTACCACTTAGTTTTTTTGGTTTTTTTTGTTTGTTTGTTTTGCCAGAACATGTTCTGCCTTTATTTTTTTTTAATTAACATATAATGTATTATTTGCCCCAGGGGTGCAGGTCTGTGAATCATCAGGCTTACACATTTCACAACACTCACCATAGCACATACCCTCCCCCATGTCCATCACTTAGCCACCCTATCCCTACTCCCCTACCTGCCAGCAGCCCTCAGTTTGTTTCCTGAGATTAAGGGTGTCTTATGGTTTGTCTCCCTCCCGATCTCATCTTGTTTCATTTTTCCCTCCCTCTGCCCCACCTCTCAAATTCCTCATATCAGAGAGATCAGAGAGATCGCTCAGCATAACACTCTCTTGTTCTATCCACATAGTTGCAAGTGCAAGATTTTGGGGGTTTTTTGATGGCTGCATAGTATTCCTGTGTGTGTGTGTGTGTGTGTATACATACCACTTCTTCTTTATCCATTCATCTGTTGATGGACATCTACGCGCTTTCCATAGTTTGGCTGTTATGGACATTAATGCTATAAACATTCCGGTGCACGTGCCCCTTCGGATCACTACATTTGTATCTTTAGGGTAAATACCCAGTAGTAGCACTTTGTTTTTAGTAGGGACTTTGATTACGATTTTATTTTGCTAATTTAGCACAAAGCAAGCATCTGAAGGTAGTTTGCAGTGGAAGAATTTTTGCTAGCAAGATTTCCCTCTTCCCACCCAAGAGCAAGTTTTGAGTCTGTGATTTGGCTGTTCGTTCAGTCAAGAACATAGCATAGGAAATAGAGGTTTCCAGATCAAAGGAAAATGAGTGTCCAGTCCCACCTACCTGCCCTGCTTGATGCCCACAATGAGTGTGTGGTGGGAGGGAGGAGGACAGGCAGGTCAGAGCCCAGGACCCCCTGGACACCGGGCAGTAGGTCACAAGCCACTGCCCACACTGTTTCTGCTTTCTGTAGTAAGCCAACCTGAGCTGGGCTGATACCAACTAGCCAAGCCCATCTCCCGACGTTTCTGGCTGGCCCAGATCCAGCGTGGGTCAGCCTCCATGGCTAAGATCACAGAAAATGGTCCCCCTTACTGGTTTCTAACTTTTCCCATCCACAATATCTCTCAGGACCAGCCTGAACCTGCATGGCAGTCAGCAGAATGTTGTTCTGTGTTGCGGGGCCCTCCTTTCTGGATCCTTCTTCCCCACAGTGATGTGCTATCAGCTCTGCCCTCTGTGTTTCTGCTGCCCCACCTGATCACAGGGGACCATGTAATAACCCGTTGACATGGAGCCAAAAACAGCTGATGGAGCCCAGGAGGCGCTGTGTTCCCTCCCAGCCCTTTCCAAGAGCACGAGGGCGGATGACGGCTTTGCTTAACTCCCTTCTAGGTTTGGTTTTTAGAGTTGGTTTTTTCAGTTTTCATGAAGGTTTTCCCCTGTAATGGATATTGGTATCTGTTTATGTATTCATAGTAAGTATATTTACCAGAGTAAATGAGAAACTTCTTAAGAAACATTTTTTTTTTCCATAAAAGGCAAGTCCTTTATTAAAATGGCAAAATGCAAATTTTTTAAAAGTCCTTGTTTTGTATAGAAATACTGCAGGTCACAGGAACAGTGTGACAATGCCTGCACATTTTCAGGCATTGGGTAAAAATGTACCTGCTTTCCTGTGATCAGCCAGTGTGGGGTTATGGGTGAAATATGCAGTCCCCCCATGCCCACCTCCGACCCCAGCTTTGACCCTCACACATTACCTCTCTCCATATGTACAAGTGACTACAGTCGGCAGATGGGAGTGAGGCAGTGCTTTTCACTTTAGGGATTGCTATGCTGTTAAATTCAAACAAACCATTGTGGTTAATGGTACCTCTTTCCTGACTCATGGTTTCAGACCCTTGAAAAGGTGCTCAGAGAGTGGTTTTGGCTTAGGATCCCTCTTCACAACTGGTCAGTTTGTAGAGTCGCTTGGATACTCACAGACTTAGATCTTGGCACTTTCCAACTCAAGCAACTAGCCGACTCAAGAATTTGGAATTGAATGTAGCTGGGTAATCAGGAAACAGGGTCTACCAGGGACTGATATGAGGAAGTCAATAGCTGTAACTCATCTTTATACTAGGAGCAGAAAGGTTGCCTGAGGTTGGGTTTTTGAGGGCTGTCTATCTTATGCTGAGTTTGGAGTTTATCTGTGAGGCAGCAGCATACTTTCCAAAACATTTTAAGGACGGTGACAACATGGTGCTGTTTTAGGCATGAGGTCCATGTTCCTGCCCATCCTCCTGTATGGCTGTGAACCTGGCCTGACTTCAGCCCAGACATTGGGATGACTGTTTGATCTCTGTTCACTTATGATGGATTGTCAAGAAACTCAAAAGAAATTAATGTAAATTGAGAAAAATAGCAAATCTGACTTTTGACAGGTGTCCTTTTTAAAATGTAGAAGAAGAATGAATCTTTAGCTTGTTATAGGAAGGCATCTGCTATAATAGGGCTGTCCTACCCATTGGTGAGTTTTTGAGTTTTAACCCTCTGACACATAGAGCTGACAGGCCTCTGAAGTGGTGGTTTCATTTTATTTTATTTTTTTAAGATTTACTTATTTATTTATTTATTTGACAGAGAGAGAGAGAGAGAGAGAGCAAGCGCGCACAGGCAGGGGGAGCTGCAGAGGGAGGGAGAAGCAGGCTGCCTGCCCACTGAGCAGGGAGCCTGATGGGGGGCTGGGTCCCAGGACCCCAGGATCATGACCCAAGCTGAAGGCAGTCACTTAACCGACTGAGACACCCAGGCACCTGAGTTTGTTTCATTTTAAAGTGTTGCTATAATTCTCCAGTGGGAGATGTTTTTGCAGACACATGGGACACCTTATCCATCATGAAGTTGCTTACAAATTCTATGCACATTCTGTGACAGCAGCTAGCAGAGTGTCATTCTATTAGTTCAAGAATAATAATGAGTGATAAAGATCTCATCTTAATCAATGTCACTTTATCATAGCATTCTTATAGCAGAATGTATTTATTTCTGTCTCAGATCAGGGGTCCATGTATGTGTTTTTTACCTATATAAACAGACACACGAACACACACAGATGTATTTTTTTTCTTTAATCTTATAATGTTGCACTACAAGCCTGTTTCTACATCGAGATAATCTCTTTCAAACATTGTCTTAGTCCATGTTTATTCTTTCTGTGTGACTTTTTTAAATGAGTCCTGGCCTTGGTGGGATTTAGTACAGAGAAAATGAAGAGGGAGCAAGGTACTTTGTAATTCCAATCTTGAACTGGTTCAAAAATAAGAGTGGAGATACAGTTGACCCTTGAAAAACATGGGTTTGAACTGCATGGGTCCACTTATACTTGGATTTTTTAAATTTAAATACAGTACTGAAATCTTTTTCTATAAATGCAGAACTATAAATTTTTTCTATGTATACAGTACTCTTCCTTATGATTTTCTTTTTTTTTTTTTTTTAAAGATTTTATTTATTTATCAGAGAGAGGGAGAGAGCGAGCACAGGCAGACAGAGGCAGAGGGAGAAACAGGCTCCCCGCTGAGCAAGGAGCCCGATATGGGACTCGATCCCAGGACGCTGGGATCATGACCTGAGCTGAAGGCAGCTGCTTAACCAACTGAGCCACCCAGGCGTCCCCTTTATGATTTTCTTAATAATATTTTCTCTAGCCTACTTCATTGTAAGGATACAGTATATAATACAAATAACATACAAATATGTGTTAATCTACTGCTTATATTATCAGTAAGGCTTCTGTTTAACAGTAGGCAACTAGAAAGTTAAGCTTTCGGGGGAATCAAAAGCTACACGTGGATTTTGAATTGTGCTGGGGGTTGCTCAAGGGTCAGCTGTGCTTATGTGGAAGGTGAATTGAAGCTGGGGAGAGGTCCGGGGGGGAAGAAGCTGGCCTTCTGGGAGCTGGGACCCCAGAGGATGTGTTTACCTTCTTGGGCATCCCATCATGTGTTAGAATTTTCCTCTGTCTTTAAGAATCTAGGGGGATTTGTGGGAATCACTGATAGGCTGACTGACGTATATTGGACTTTGTAAATATGGGTACAGTGTAAAGTAAGCACTGGATTTAGATGAACTGAGAAATTAGAAGTAAACCATTTATGTCTATGATAAATGTTTTCATTCAGTGAAATTTTTTTAAACTATTTTTTTAAAGATTTTATTTATTTATTTATTTCACAGAGAGATCACAAGTAGGCAGAGAGGCAGGCAGAGAGAGAGAGAGGGAAGCAGGCTCCCTGCTGAGCAGAGAGTCCAATGCAGGGCTCAATCCCAGGACCCTGAGATCACGACCTGAGCCTAAGGCAGAGGCTTAACCCTCTGAGCCACCCAGACGCTCCCATTCAGTGAAATTTTAGACAAGCAACGTGCATTTTGTCAATCTTACCAAGTTCATTAGGCTGAGCTTCTAGGTCTGTTTCCCCAGTAGGCTGGTTTGGGGAAATGAGAGGATTTTTAGTGGGTGTGTGTATGCACACATATTATTTAATTACTGTTCAGTACACTTAAAGGAGTATTTATGGAGTATTTATAGTCTGAATTAAGATATAAGGAATAATAATAAAAGCAACCTCAGTTTGGGGCACCTGGGTGGCTCAGTCAAGCGTCCGACTCTCAGTTTTGACTTAGTTCATGATCTCAGGATCTGGGATCGAGCTCTGCATTGGGCTTCATGGTGAACAGGGTGTCTGCTTCAGGATTCTCTCTCTCTCCCCCTGCCCCTCTCCTCCAATAAATAAATAAATCTTAAAAAATAAAATAAAGCAACCTCTGCTTAAGAAGCAGAACATTACTAATACTTTTGAAATCTAGCCTATCCTTACTCTCTATCCTGCCTCCCTGAATTTTTGTTTATCATTCCCTTACTTCACGTTATGATCTTAGTATATATGGCTGAAACCCTAAACAGTTTATTAGAGGGACTGTCATATTTTTGAGTCTTACAGAGCCTCTCAGATCATTCAGTGTAGAGTACTCTGCAGTTTACCCCTTAGCTGGAGATCTGTCCTTGTTGGTAGCTGCAGCTCTTTCTCTCCTGCCGTTCAGCGCTGTGTCCTGTCCACGGATCGTGAGCTGCTCCCAGTGTCCCTGTCTCAAACAAGATTGCAGCCAATGATGTTCTTGCTTATCACCTGGTTAACATAAATTCTGTAAGCCACGTGCCTAGAAGTGGGATCGCTGGCTTACTCCTAATGTCAAGGTCTTCTCCATGGTGCCAGAATGGTCTTGCCAGTTTAGAAGATTCTACCAGCTCCGTAGAGAGTTCTCATTGCTCCCATGTTCTTGCAAGCAGCTGACATCATCGGACTTCAAATGTCTTGTTGGTTTCACGGTATAAAATGAAGTCCCATGGTCGTTACAATTTGCAGCTGCAGATGATGAATCAGGTTGAGCATTCTTTCATGTCTGTTGGCTGTTCATGCTTCTTCTGAGAGACACATGCTCACAGATTTTCCCCATTCATCTATGAGATCATTGTAACTTTCTTTCTGCAGGAGTTCCCTGTATCATCCAGGGATTTTTCTTTTTTTTTTTTTTTGGTCATTTTCTTCACAATGTCTTTTAAAGAACAGAGGTTTTACATTTTAGCATGAACAAAGTTAATCCTTTTTTCCTGGTCTTTGTACTTTTTCTTGCACCTTATTTTGGAAATTCTTCTCTACCTGAAGGTCATAAACATATTTTTTCCATATTTTCCTCTCAAAGTTTTAAAGTTATGCCTCTCATTCTTAAGGATCTTAATCCATCTGGAGTAATTACGATCCATGGTAGAAGGTAGGAATTGAGTTTCTTTTTTTTTCTTCTATGCAGGTATCCAGTTGTCCTGCACTGCTGATTGTTATTTTTGTTATTAACATATAATATATTATTTGCTTCAGGGGTACAGGTCTGTGATTCATCAGTCTTACACAATTCACAGCACTCACCATAGCACATAACCTCCCCAGCGTCCATCACCCAGCCACCCTATCCCTCCCCGCCACCTCCAGCAACCTCCAGTTTGTTTCCTGAGATTAAGAGTCTCTTATGTTTTGTCTCCCTCCCTCGTCCCATCTTACTTCATTTTTTCCCCTCCCTTCCCCCCACCCCCTGCTCTGCCTCTCAAATTCCTCATATCAGAGAGCTCATATGATAATTGTCTTTCTCTGATTGACTTATTTCGCTCAGCACAATACCTTCTAGTTCCATCCACATCGTTGCAAATGGCAAGATTTGGGGGGTGGTTTTGATGGCTGTATAGTATTCCATTGTATATATGTACCACATCTTTATCCATTCATCTGTTGATGGACATCTAGGTTTTTTCCATAGTTTGGCTATTGCAGACATTGCTGCTATAAACATTCGGGTGCTTGTGCCCCTTTGGGTCACTACATTTGTATCTTTGGGGTAAATACCCAGTAGTACGATTGCTGGGTTGTAGGGTAGCTCTATTTTCAACTTTTTGAGGAACCTCCATGCTGTTTTCCAGAGTGGCTGCACCAGCTTGCATTCCCACCAACAGTGTAAGAGGGTTCCCCTTTCTCCACATCCTCACCAACATCTGTCGTTTCCTGGCTTGTTAATTTTAGCCATTCTGACTGGTGTGAGGTGGTATCTCACTGTGGTTTTGATTTGTTTTTCCCTGATGCCGAGTGATGTTGAGCACTTTTTCATGTGTCTGTTGGCCATGTGGATGTCTTCTTTGCAGAAATGTCTATTCATGTCTTCTGCCCATTTCTTGATTGGATTTTTTGTTCTTTGGGTGTTGAGTTTGGTAAGTTCTTTCTAGATTTTGGATACTAGCCCTTTACCTTATATGTCATTTGCAAATATCTTCTCCCATTCTGTCCGGTTGTCTTTCAGTTTTTTTGACTGTTTCCTTTGCTGTCCTGCACTGATTATTGAACATGAAAGATTCTGCATACAGCCCATGATAAACAATGCCACTCTCGTCAAAGTGGGAGGTTCCAGGTGCACACATCTGTTCCTGGGAGCCTGGACATGTTTTCTTGGATTCACTTCGTACCAGTACCCCGTTATTTTAATAACCATAGCTTTATGTCACACTTTATCTTTTGAGTCAAGTCTCCTTACCTTATCTTTTCCAGAAGTGTCTTGCTTTTTTTGAAGGCTCTTCTCTGCCAAATGACTTTCATAATCTTCAAGTTGAGTTACACACACATTTACCAGTGAGGATTTTTACTGAAATTGCATATATAGACCCTAAGTGCATAGCCCAGTGAATTTTGACAAATCTATGCACCTGTGTAAGCAATACCGAAAACAAAATCTAGAATGTTTCTGTCATCCCAGAAAGTTTCCTTGTGTCCCTTTCCATTTGGTCCCCCTTTGTCTCCAAGGTAAACATTGTTTCGATTTCTGTTGCTAGAGAGGAGAGTTGCCTACTTTTGAACTTCATATAAATGAACATATACCAAATGTGTCTCGTTTCTTTCATTCGGTGTTTTTGATTTCATTCATATTGTTGCTTAGCAGTAGTTTATTCCTTTTTACTTCCAAGTTATGTGAACACCCCACTCTGAAATGGATACAAATGAGTAAAACTGAGCTGTTTCCTGTTTGGGGCTATTATGAATAAGGGTGCCGCGCGTGTTCTGGTAAAAGTCTTTTTGCAGATATTGATTATATACTCGAGAGAACTGGAAACATTCAGAGTGAAATTATGGAATAACAGTGTAAATGCATGTTTAACTTTATTTTAAAAAGTCATATTTCTGCAGTGATGACACCATTTTGTTTAATTGAAATGTAGTTGACATACAGTATTATTAGTTTTACGTATATAATGATTTCACAATTCTATACATTACTCATTGCTCACCATGACAGGTGTAGTCACCATTTTTGCCATACAGTGTTACTACAATATTTTTTTTTTTTAAAAAAGATTGTATTTATTTATTTGAGTGGGAGAGAGAGAGGAGGAGGAGCAGAAGGGGAAGGAGAGGGACAAGTGACCTCCATGCTGAGCAAGGAGCCCAGCATGGAGCTCCATCCCAGGACCCTGAGATCATGACTTGAGCTGAAGGCGGATGCTTAACCGACTGAGCCACCCAGGTGCCCCTACAATATTAGTGACTATATTCCCTATGTTGTATCTTTCATCCCTGTGACTAGTTTATTTCATAACTGTAGATTTGTACTTCTTAATCCCTTCACCTATTTCACCCGTCATTCCAATCCCCTCTCCTCAGGGAACCTTCAGTTTATTTTGTGGTTCTCTATTTTTTTTTGTTTGTTTGTTTGTTTTTGAGGGGTTGTTTTTTGTTCTTAGGTTTTGTTTTTTGGATTCCATGTGTAAGCGAAATCATATGGTATTTGTCTTTCTCTGTCTTGCTTACTTCAATTAGCATAGTACTCTCTGGCTCCATCTGTGTTGCCATAAGGTCTTTTTTATGGCTGAGTAATATTGTAGTATGTATATTTTATATAGATATATACAGACATATATGTAACATATATACATATCATGTCTTCTTTATCCATTTATCTATCAATGGGTGTTTGATTGCTTCCATATCTTGGTTATTGTACATAGTGCTACAGTAAACCTAAGGGTACGTATATCTTTTTGAATTAGTGTTTTCATTTTCTTTGGGTAAATACCCAGTAATGGAATTACTAGATTGCATGGCATTTTTATTTTTAATTTTTTGAGGAACCTTCATACTGTTTCTCATAGTAGTTGCATCAATGTACATTCCTACCAACGATCCATGAGGGTTCCCTTTTCTGCACATCCTCACCAACATTTGTTATTTCTTGTTTTGATACTAGCTGTTCTGACAAGTGTAAGGTGCATCTCATGGCGCCATGACTGGCGATGTTGAGCATCTTGTCATGTGTCTGTTGGCCATCTGTACTACTTTGGAAAAATGTCTGTTCAGGTCTTCTCATTTTTCAACCATATTTTTTATTTTGGTGTTAAATTTTGTAAGTTCTTAATGTATTTTGGATATTAACCCTTTACTGGATATATTACAAATATCTTCTCCCATTCAGTAGATTGCCTTTCCATTTTGTTGATGGTTTCCGTCACTGTAAGAGCTTTTTATTTGGCATAGTCCCAATAGCTTATTTTTGCTTTCATTTCTCTAGCCTGAGGAGACCTATCTAGAAAAATGTTGCTAGGGTTGATGTCCAAGAGATTATTATCTATTTTTTCTTGTAGGAGTTTTATGGTTTCAGGTCTCACATTTAGGTCCTTAATCCATTTTGAATTAATTTTTGTGTATGGGTATAAGGAAGTGGTCCAGTTTCGTTCTTTTGCATGTAGCTGTACAGTATTCCCGACACTATTTATTGAAGAGACTGCCTTTCCCCCATTGTATATTTTGCCTCTGTTGGCCATGTAAGTGTGGTTTTATTTTGGGGGCCTCTGTCCTGTTCTATTGATCTATGGGTCTCTTCTTGTGCCAGTGTCATACTGTTTTGATTACTACAGCTTTGTGGTATATTTTGAAGACTGGCACTGTGGTATGTCCAGCTTTGTTCTTCCTCAGGATTGCTTTGGCTATTCAAGGTCTTTTGTGGTTCCATACAAATGTTAGGATTATTATAGTTCTATGGAAATACTATCAGTATTTTCATAGGGATTGCAATGAATCTGTAAATTGCTTAAAAGTATGGACATTTTAACAATATTAATTATTCTAATCCATAAGCATGGTATGTCTTTCATTTGTGTTATCTTCAGTGTGTTCCATCTGTGTTTTATAGTTTTCAGAGTGTAGGTCTTCTACCTCCTTGGTTAAATTTATTTTTTGGTATTTTATTTACAATGCAGTTGTAAATGATATATTTTTAAAAATTTCTTTTTCTCCTACTTCATTATAACAGATTTCTCTGTGTTAATTTTGTACCCCTGTAACTTTACAGAATTTATTTATCCTAATGTTTTGCTTTGGTGGAGTCTTCAGGGTTTTCTGTTTATAGTATCATGTCATCTGCAAACACTGACAGTTTTACTTCTTCCTTACCAATCTGGATAATTTTTATTTATTTTTCTTGTCTGATTACTGCAGCTAGGTCTTCCAATACTGTGTTGAATAGAAGTGGCAAGAGTGGACATCCTTGTTTTAGTCTTAGAGGAAAAGCTTTCAGTTTTTCACCACTGACTATGATGTCAGCTGTGGGGATGGTACCATTTTATACAGCTTCCAACAATGTATGAGATTTTTAGTTTTTCTGCATTCTCATTATCATGTAGTGTTGCCAGTCTTTTTAATTGTAACCAGTCTAATAGGTGTGAAATGTTATTTGATTATGGCTTAAGAAAAATTTTTCTGATGACTAATAGTGGTGAACATCTTTTCATGCTGTTATTGGTCACTCATATACCCTCTTTTTTTCTTTTAAGTTTATTTATTTTAGGGAATCCCTAAAATTTGAACTCATAACCCCAAGATCAAGAGTCATATACTCCTCCAAACGAGCCAGGCTAGAGCCCCTCATATACCTTCTTTTCTGAATTTAAAAAAAAAAAAAAATGTTTGTCTCTTTATTGATGGTTTGTAGAAGTTTTTATATATTCTAGATATGAGCCTTTTGCTGGATGTATGTATTACAAATTTTCTCCCAGTCTGGGGCTTGCCTGTTCATTTCTTTAATTCCATCTTTTAGTGGACACAAGTTTTTAGCTTTTATGAAATCCAGTTTATCAACTTATTTTTTATGGTCAGTGCTTTTTGCATCCTAAGAAATCTTTATGTACCCCAACGTCTCAAAGATATTCTTCTGTGTTTTCTCCGAAAAGCCTATAGTTTTAGCTTTTACTTGTAAAAATAATTTGATGCAGCTCAAATTAATTTCTGTATATAGTGTGAGGTAGGAATATTTAAGGTAAATTTTTTCCCTCATAAGGTTATCCAGTTGTTCTAGTGTACATGTAGGTCTAATTTTGGACTTGATCTTCTGTTCCATTGATCTGTTTGTCTTTCCTAATATCTTAATTACTGCAATTTTATAGTAGTTTCTGAAATGAGTTAATGTAGGTCTTTCAAGTTTCTTCTTCATTTTCAAGATTGTTTTGATGATATAGGTACTTTAATAGCCATTTCAATTTTAAAGATTTTATTTATTTATTTGACAGAGAACACAAGTAGGCAGAGAGGCAGGCAGAGAGAGAGGAGGAAGCAGGCTCCCTGCTGAGCAGAGAGCCCGATGCGGGACTCGATCCCAGGACCCTGAGATCATGACCCAAGCCGAAGGCAGCGGCTTAACCCACTGAGCCACCCAGGCGCCCTAGCCATTTCAATTTTAAAACCAGCTTGTCAATTTTTGCAGAAAAGTCTGCTGGGGTTATTATTTAGTCTTTCTTAATGTCGGACAATAAGATTTTGTTTTTCTCCATAAAGATCTTATACATCTATGTTAGATAATTCCCTCATACTTAATTTTTTAATATGATTGTAAATATCTTTTTTGGAAGATTAAGTTGCCTAATTGTAGATGGAAATGCAGTTTAGTTCGATAAGTTGATTTTTTAAAAATTAAACAAAATTTCTAAAATTTTAGTTATTCTAAAAGATTATTTGTGAGTTTCCATATAAACAGTAATAACATCTGTAAATAATTACAGTTTTATGTCTTTGTTTACAGGTTTTTATAACTGTTCCTTAACGGGCAGAAACTCCCAGTACAATGTTAAATAGAGATGGTACATTAGTTTGCTAGGGCTGCCATAAAAAAATACTATATAGAGTGAGTGACTTAAACAACATAAATTTTAAAAATAAATAAATAAACATTTAAGTTTATTGCCTCACAGTTCTGGAGGGTAGAATTCTCGGTTCAGGGTGTCCCCTGAGTTAGCTCCTTTAAAGGGACTCTGAGGGACTCTCTTTTGTAGGTCCCTTGGCCAGCCTTCCTGTAGCCCCAGGAGTTCCTTGGTTTGTCAGTGGTCATCCGCCTGTGTTTTGATGTCTTTCCGTTATGCCTGTCTTGCCTTGTAACCAAATTTTCCCTGTTATGTAGTGACACCTGTTGTATTGGATTACACCTCTCGCCAATGACCTCATCTTAACTTGATCATCTTCAGTGACCTGGTTTCCCATAAGGTCCTATTCACAAGTAGTGGGATTCAGGACTTTAATGTATTTGGGGCTATAATCTATGCATAACAGATGGCAATAGTCTTGTTCCTTGTTTTATGCTTTTTCTCTTTTATTTTGTAAATGTGAATTAAACCAACAGATTTTATTACCTTAAGCCAATATCACTTGCCAACTTATTCATACGGTGTCTGTGTGTGTTCAGTGCACTAATAGTTAATACTTTTGCATGTTGATTTATAAGTAAGAATGATTAGGATTTTCTTTTTTCTATATCCTTATCAGGTTTAGATAGTGAAGTTATACTTTATACTGGCTTTATAAAATGAAGTGGGACATGTGCCTCTCCTTTTTTTTTTTTTATTTTATTCTCCAGAACATTTATTATTTCAAGTTAGTATTATCTGATTCCTAATTGTTTGGTAGAACTTCCAAGGAGGGTCGTATGGACATGATACTTGCTTTCTGGGACAGTGTCCACAAAAACAGGATATATAGCTGGTGTTGCGTTGCTTATAAAACTCATCTGAATCAGCTCTCCTGGGCTTCTGGGAGCCTCTGGAACTGTTGTAACTGATCTTAAGTCAAGAACATGGAAAGACATTTTTGAAGCTCACGGATAACCTCAGAATTGCTGCTGCCCCGCTAGGTGTGTAGCAGAAAGAATGGAACTGCCATTTTTTGAGCTGAAATTTAAGAAACGTAGAGAATAGGAGGGAAGATGCCAGAGCAGCAAGAGACTTTCACAGGGGCTGCAGGCGTGAATGGAAAGCTAATGTTTGTTTCTGTGTATGCCTGCAAAAGAAAATTCGGATTTTCTCATTAGCATTTTCAAAGACATTCACTTAGATTCTAATGTCACCAGCGGGGGTGTGTAGGCTCTCTAGGTGGTAGAAAGTCATTACTAATATTTTAACTTGTTTCTTAGTACATAGTGTTTTACACTGTTACTTGCTTATTTTTCTAGTCCTTCTTCCTTAATGAGATTGGGATACTCCCGGGAAATGGAACAGTGCCCTTTATTTTGCACACATAGAAGTGCTTGTTGCGTATGTAATGTCATCATTATTTAAATTGCTCTCTGTCTATTAATACTTTCAGTCTCTTTTCCTCACCAGGTCTGTATTTTGCAGTTTTGAGAAAAATATTAAAATGTTGCACTTTCAAATGACCATACTTTTAAGGGTATGTTCTATCAAAAATGTCTAAATTTCAGATCAGTTTGAGATCACATAATAGAGTATGGATTGTACATCTTGGGGAAATTTTCAATTTTATTACCATGTTAAAACGTCTCTGACTTCAGACCCCACTAAGCTGGACTTAATGATAATACAGAGAGGCATGACCCACAGTCTATCTTTTTATGATTCATATTGTCTCTAAGTGAGTTTATCCTGTGAATTAGCTCACGGAGAAAATTTCTCTGCTGCTTAAAGGAATAAACCACTTTGAAGTACCAGAATATTATTTTGTCAGCTTTCAGTTACCCCCGTGTGATTCTGTTTTAGCAACTGTGAAATTTGTAATACATTGCTGATAATTGGGAGGCAGTGCGTTAGCACCCCAGGACTTATTTATCTCCTAGTTCCAAGTTGGTGCCCTACACCACATCTCCCCAGTTGCCCTCCACCCCGCAGCCTCTGCGAAGCACCACTGAACTCTATTTTTATGAGTTTGACTTTTTAAGATACCACCTGTGAGATCATGCGGTGTTTATCTTCCTCTGTCTGACTTATCTCACTAGCAGAATGCCCTCAAAACCCACTCACAAATGGCAGCATTTCTTTCTTTCTCAGGGCTGAATAATATTCTACTGTATATACACACCACACCTTCTTTATCTATTCCTCAGGGGAAAGATTCTCCTGGCCTGTAAGGGAAAAATGCAGAATCTCTGGATAACCTAATGGGATTCCTTTGAAGTTTACAGTGTTCCCACCCTCCCCCCCACACCCCATCTGCTTTTAGAATTCATTCTTTATCCTTGATTTCTAACAGGTTTTTTTTGCATTGAGATAATAGGGTGATCTGTTAGCTTTGTGAACTTGGATGTTCAGTTCTCTCCCCAGGTTTGGGAAACTCTCAGCTATTATTTCTTTAAATAATTTTCTGCTCCCTTTTCTCTCTCCTTCAGAAACTCCAGGCACTCCAGCACTTGTTCTTTTGATGGAATCCTGTTGCTCACTTTGGTTCCTTCACTCTTCATTCTCTTCTCTTTGTCCTCCCCAAACTGGGTTGTTTCAGAATGCCCATCCTCTCACCACTTATTCTGTCCTCCAGATACTTTACTCTCCCACAGATGCTCTATTGCATTTTTCATTTTACTCATCTAGTTCTTCAGCCTCAGAATTTCAGCTGCGTTCTTTTTTTTATTTCTTTATCTTGGTAAAAATCTCGTTTTGCTTGTGTGTGTGTTTTTTTTTTTTCAAGGTTTCATTGAATTGGCCGAGTTTTCTCGTGGCTCACTGAAGTTCTTCAGAGCAGTTACTTTGAAATATTTATCAGCTAGATCACACATTTCATGCCTTTGAACTCAGTTTTGGGGGAGTTCTTACTCTCCTTGTGATGGCACGTTTCCTTATTTTGTCACGTTCCTTGTAGCTTTGCGTTGCCACGTTCACATTTGTGATAGTGGCAGCTCCTTCAATGTGTACGAGTTGCCTGGAGATGGGTGTTCTGGGCCACCGCGGTGGTACGCAGGTTCTTGGTCTCTTGGCATGGAAGCCTCCACTCTGCTCCCTTGCTCCCTCTTGTGGTGGGATTCTGAAGCTTTTATGTCTTCTCCGGTTCTTACAACTTACCAGCCGGCTCCTGGAAACCTCTCCTTTGTTTTCCTGAAGGTGGCGCTGTGGCTTGTTTGTGGATTCTCCCTGGCCGGCCATCTAGGCCTGCTGTCTGAGGGGCTCTGGGCCTACTGGGCTCTCTCCCATGCTGCACATGTGCAGGAGCTGCTGCTCGGTGGGTGGAGGTGGGTCTAGCTCAGGCGTTGGGGGTGCCTAGAGACGCACTGGTGAACTCCCTGGGTGTGGTGTTCCCACCCGCTCATGGTGGACTTTCTGCTGCACACCGTCTCCTTTCTGCCCTTGAAAATTCCCATTGGCCTCTCTCCCAGTGTCCTTCCTTCCCGCAGCCACAGACATCCAGCCTCTGTACTTTGGGTCCTGCTGCAGAGCAATGGGATTCCGCCGCCTCATCCCACACCACTGGGGTGGCCCGTGCTGCTGCACCCCTGCCCTACCCCCTGCAGCAGAGACTGCCCCAGTCTGACAGATCAGTCCCCTGCAGTGGTTCCTTGCCAAGCACAGCCCTGGGAAGGTTTCTGTTAATGCCTCCTCTGTTGTGACTGATTGGCCAGTCTGCTCAGGTTGTTGTGCGGTGTTGTGTGCTGTTTGCTGCACTGGCATGCTGGAAGCTCCGCTGGGGAAGGCTGGACTTGTGCACAGTCTGCCCCTCGTGTGCATAGCCACGCCCATCGGCATTCTGCAGGTTTCTCCCCAGCTGCAGGGACAGGGGTCTGGCAGGGTTGGTGGCCGTTTGTTGGCTCCACGGTTCCACAGCCCACGCTGAGTTCTGCCTGCCTGTTGCAGAGCGTGTGAGTGCGTGAGTCTCCCCTGGGTCCCATGGTGTGTGGTGCTAGATCCTAGCACCCGGCCTGGGGCTTTGGTCTGTGGATGGATGTCTAATTCTTTGTGAAAAGGCAGGATATAAAGGAGGAACATCTTAGCCACCATGATGCTGACATCAGTCTCCTTCGGCTTCTTATAAACCATTTTTTTCCAAGGCCTATAGCGGGGAACTTTAGCAAGACTTGAGCAGTTGTAGTTATCACAGAGTAAAATATTTCTTCTTAAACACTCATACTACGAAACTTTGAAGTAAACCAGACGCTTGTCTTACAGCTCTAGCTCTCCTCTGCCTCGTCCTCTGTCCACCCAGTCCTTAGACTGAGTACGCCATGTTTGCATAAATTCACCACAAACGTGTCTGGTTCATCTCTCGTGTGAAGTGAAGACACCACACCTTGGAAGAGTTAAGTAGGAATTGGCTTATGAGTGCCCACAGCCTGTCTCTCTGTTCCTTCTGCAAAGGGAAGGGTACAACTGACACTTCGAACATTAGAGTCACTCAGTCATGCAGGTCTAAAAGACAGCCGTTACTGATCGAACAGGGAAGGCAGCAGTATTTCATAACCCCTCGCTTTCACGGACTTAGGATGTCTCGATGTCTACATCTCAATACCTGTGTTTTACACTTTGGCACTGAAATGGGGGAAAAAAACATCATCTAGGTTAGATTTTGTGCTTCTGTTTGGTCATGACAAATAGATGGTAGTCTTTAAAAACAGTTGGTGTCAGACTCTGAAGTTTACTTTTTTCCTCCAACCCTGGCTTTCCCCAGGACCCTGCAAGTTCCTGTGGCCCCAGATAGATGGACAGGATTCCTTCCTCTATGATGCCTTCCGAGCCTCACGCCCCACTTTCTTGCCTTGTTTTCATAGTCTCTGTGAGAGCAGCTCATGTAAATGAGTATGACAGTGCGTGAGGTGGGGGAGGCTGTGTTTGAGTGTGTGTCTGGCTTACATTTCAGTCTGTCCTTCAGTGTCAACAAGGTGGACACTGGTTCCCTAGCTAAGAGCAGAAGACAGCATTGTTTCATCTCTCGGTACCCAGCTTGGGAAATAAAGACCGAAAGTGGGCTGGGGCTTTGAGTCTGATATATCGAAGATTATTAGATCATAAACTTTTATTGGGTCCTTGTTATGTCCTCAGATATTAAGTATTTTATATGAACTCACTTACTTAAGCTTCAAAATATTGTTATGAGGTTAGTGCCCTTACTACACTCATTTTACAAATGAGGAAACCGAGACATGGAGAAGCCAGGTGACTTTCCAAGTCACATAGCCAGTAAGTGACAGGAAGGAACTCCGATGGTGTCCAGCAGAAATGCCTCATCCCCAGACCTGAGATACCCTCCTTCCTGGGGATTTTATTGACAGGAGACTGGAGTTCTCCTTGTGTAGCTGTTGCTTCCCCAATAGACAGGGGAATATAAGAAATGATAGCATTCTACATTCTTTCTTGAATATTTCCAAGAGGTCTTCTAGCCTTGGCTAGAATGCCTGAAAGGATTAAGGAATTTAGTCTCTCTGGAAGCGACCCTGCTTCTGGACAGCCCAAAGTGACAGAAGAGTCCAGCGGGCCTCCCCTAACTTCCACGAACCTTCTACAGACCTCTGTGGAGCTCTTTCTCCCTCCTGCTTCCGTGGAGTGGGGAGCCTGTGTGATTGCCTTCCTGTGGGCTGAGAAGTCAGGGAAAGGCCATCTTGTTCATTTCTGCTTCCTCTGACCTGGTGGTGTTTGAAACCAGAGTTCTCTTCAGAGGTTGGGTCAGTCGGTCTTCTAGCGGGAAACATCCCTTAACTGACATGTCAGTGACCTTCTCACAGGTCTCTAGATCTCTCCTCCCCTGGTGGACATAGGGATTTGAGGCACATCTTTACCACTCTGCATGAACACCTCTCCTCGGAGAGCCAAATACGGTGCTGAGAAGAACACCACGTGCCAGATGCGGCTCCTGCCTCAGTGTTTCTGACAAGATCTGTGGGGCAAGGTTTAACCAGCTGAGGTAGCTGCGTCCCACTGTTCACTAAAACACTCAGCCAAGTGGCCAGAGAGGCTCAGGGGAAGATCAGTGAGGATCCTTTTTGCCTTTTTCCAAATAGTTTCTGTTATGTTGTCTCGGGGCAGATCTGTGTGCTGGTCTTCTGTAGCACACAGAAGCTCTTGGTCCTCTCCCAAGAGCAACCTGAGGAAACTCCATGGACTTCTGGGCTCCACTGAGAATGGGCAGGGTGGCCTTTGTCAGGAGCCCACGCATGTGCTCTCCTGCTGCGGTCTTCCGTTGCCTGGTGGAATGAGACCCAGAGGGAGAGCTTTTCACCCCGGTGCTGTTTCTTAAGTGTCGAATAGTTTCTTTCCACTGAAATCATAACTTAGGAAGGAGGTATATCCGTTGTGACCTGACATGGTTCTGCTTGGCGTTCGTTCCCCTGGATTAACCTCCCGGCCCTTCTCCCCGCAGGTCACCAGCAGACATGATGAGCACCAAGGCCTTCACGCTGGTCTCTGCCGTGGAGTGGGAGCTGCTGGCAGGTGACAAGGAACGGGTGCACATAGAATGCGTGGAGTGCTGCGGGAAGAACCTTTACGTGGGCACCAGTGACTGCGTAGTCTACCACTTCCTATTGGAGGAGCGGGCGCTGCCCACTGGGACAGCCACCTTCTCTGCCACCAAGCAGCTGCACCGACACCTGGGCTTCCGGAAGCCGGTGAATGAGCTGCGAGCAGCCTCGGCCCTCAACAGGCTGCTGGTGCTCTGTGACAACTCCATCACCCTGGTCAACATGATGAGCCTGGAGCCCGTGCCCTCGGGGGCGCGCATCAAAGGGGCCACAGCGCTGGCCTTGAACGAGAACCCCGTGAATGGGGACCCATTCTGCGTGGAAGTCTGCATCATCTCAGTCAAGCGCAGGACCATCCAGCTGTTCCTGGTGTATGAGGACCGGGTTCAAATCGTCAGGGAGGTGTCCACGCCGGAGCAGCCCCTGGCTGTGGCCGTGGACGGCCACTTCCTGTGCCTGGCTCTGACCACGCAGTACATCATACTGAACTACAACACAGGCTTCTCCCAGGACCTGTTTCCTTACTGCAGCGAGGAGAAGCGCCCCATCGTCAAGAGGATCGGGAGACAGGAGTTCCTCCTGGCAGGTCCCGGAGGACTGGGTGAGCCTCCACCAACCTCCACCTCCCGTCTGTCCATTCCTTTTGCTTTACCTCCTTGAGCCCTTGCACAGACCCTAGCTGTGAGAGAACCTAGCTGTGAAAATAGGTACTCGTGAGGAGTATTCACCAGCACTAGGGATGCCTGGCGAGATATAAACAGAATTCCGAACCATTGTGCACTCTAGCGTTCCTTTAGATTGTCCAGGGTATGTAGGGTCCATGGAACAAAACTAGTCACAAGGTAGAGCCAGCTTTCTTCTGTGCTAGCGGAGCCTCGAAATGACACAGGGAGAAAATTCCTTTAAGTAAATGACTACAAAATAAAAATCTGTAAGCCTTCCATATAAGATTTTTTCCACGTGGGTGGGTTTGTCAGGTTGTTTGTATTCTTCGTTATGGAAAGGAGTGTAGCTCACTTAGACATAATTTCAAGCGTGACACCCATTACTGAACTGACTGCAGTTTCATCACACCGCACTGTCTTGTCACCAGGCCCCGAAAGGGCTTTGGCTCTGTCGTTGGGCCTCGTGAATTCCCTGTGCTGCCTTCTCGAAATTCAGGCTCAGAGCTGTTCATGGTGTGGGTGACTTTTATTTTCTTTCAGTCACGGTTGGCTCATTTTAGGGTTCATGTGTGTCTGTGACACACAGTGGGTGCTGGGGAGGGTGAGCACCCCCTCACTCCCTGTGCTCATTAACCGTAGTCTGTGTGTAGGCATCTCACTCCAGGTGAGGGGTACAAACATATTTTCTGGTCACAACAAAAGTTGAGTCACAAACTCTGGTCAGTGAACACGTACAGATTTTTTACTTTCTTAATCAGTTTTATTTTTTTGATCCATTTTGGGTTCACAGCAGGATTGAGCGGAAAGTGCAGATTTCCCATATACCCATTACCCCCAGACACGCACATCCTGGTGCACCATCCGCATCTCCCCACCAGAGGGCCGCATTTATGATAATGGACGTATCTACAGGGAGACTTTATAACCTCCAAGGTCTGTAGTTTACGCCAGGGTTCACTCTTGGAGTTGTACGTTCTTTGGGTTTGGACAGATGTATAATAACACGTATCCATCATCATGGTACCATAGAGAGTATGTTCACTGATTCTCGGTGTTCAAAATTCTTGTCTTCTACCTGTTCATCCCCTGTACCCCCAACCTCTGGCAACTGCTGATCTTTACAGAGTGCTGTGTAGTTGAGCTCATACAGTATGTTACCTTTTCACATTGACGTCTTTCACTTAGTAATATGCATTTAAGTTTCCTCTGTGTCTCTTCATGGCTCAATAGCTAAGATTTAAAAAAAAAAAAAATATATATATATATATATAAAATTTATTTGTTTATTTATTTGAGAATGAGCACACAAGCAGTCAGAGCGACAGGCAGAGGAAGGAGGCAAAGGAGGCAGAGGGAGGCAGAGGGAGAAGCAGGCTTCCCACCGAGCAGGGAGCCTGACGAGGGGGCTCGATCCCAGGCCCCCAGGATCATGACCTGAGCCCAAGGCAGATGCCTCACCGGCTGAGGCACCCAGGTACCCCACGATAGTTCAGATTTTTACTTTTTAGAGAAAATATTCTTTACCTCAGCCACCTTTTTTTCTTAACAAAAATTCCCAATTTTAATAAAAATTTGTGTTATGGAAAACATAACTAAATAGAATATTATAATGAGCTCAAATGTACCCATCGCTCAGCTCCAGCTGTTATGAATTCCTTGCCAGTTGTTTGATTAATACACATCCGTTTCCCCTGCTTGATTATCATAGCATCATGGGCCTGATAACACTTCTCCTAGAAACCATTCAGTGTAAAGTTCTAAGTTCCTTAAAAAAAAGAAAGAGAAAAGGAAAGAAAGCCACAATACCGGGCGCCTGGGTGGCTCAGTGGGTTAAGCCGCTGCCTTCGGCTCAGGTCATGATCTCAGGGTCCTGGGATCGAGTCCCGCATCGGGCTCTCTGCTCAGCAGGGAGCCTGCTTCCTTCTCTCTCTCTCTGCCTGCCTCTCAGTGTACTTGTAATTTCTCTCTGTCAAATAAATAAATAAAATCTTTAAAAAAAAAAAAAAAAAAAAAAAGAAAGCCACAATACCATTGCATACCTAAAAATAAATATAACAGCAATTCCTTAATATCACCAAACATCAAGGCATGCCATGTTTCTCCTACTATCACACATATTCAAAGAGACATATGTAAATACTTACCTACATAAATTTGTGTGTAAGGATATGTATGTTTTCCAGTTTGAGTCAGATCCCTCATGAGGCCTGTACATTGCCGTTGATTGATCTGTTAAGCGTCTCTCTGTCTCTTAAGTTCTCTTATGGTTCCTTCTCCTCTTTTTATCTTTTCCTAACTTTTTGTTGAAGAGGTTGGATCACTTCACCTGTACCTCGCACAGCCTGAATTTTGGTGATGTTTATCCCCTTATATTGTTTACTATGTCAGGTTGACCTTTGCGTTTCCTGCCAGCTGATAATTAGGATGCCAGGTGTTGTCAGATTCAAGTGGGGGATGTTTGGGGATTTTTTGTTGTTGTGTTGTTGTTGTTGTTTTGCTTATTTCGGGGAGAGGCCAGACTTCGTCATCGGGGTGGAGGCCTTGCATCGGGTTGTGTAATTTCTTTCTCTTTCTGCGCTGGCAGTAGCTGTTGATGAGTGATGCATACAGCCTTTCAGTCTTGGGGCTGCCAAGTGGCAGCGTCCTCTTCCTGTCCCTTCCTCCTCCATGTGTTAACTGGACTGCTTCAGTGGAGAGGAACTTACTGTATTTGGTTGCCCCCGGGTGCATTGTTAAGAAAGGCAGAACGAGGAGGTTCTCAATAAGATGATCCCTTCTTTCTTCCAGAAGTGGCTTTTTTTTTTTTTTTTAAGATTTTATTTATTTGACAGAGAGAGATCACAGTAGGCATAGAGGCAGGCAGAGAGAGAGAGAGGAGGAAGCAGGCTCCCTGCTGAGCAGAGAGCCCGACTCGGGACTTGATCCCAGGACCCTAAGATCATGACCTGAGCCGAAGGCAGCGGCTTAACCCACTGAGCCACCCAGGTGCCCCAGAAGTGGCTTTTTAAAAGATATCATGACGCATCATGGATTCAGACACATATGGTGCGTTTCCATATATTTGTGCTTGGGAGGGGCTTGTCCACGTTGACTGCCAGGCACCTTTCTCATGACCGTAGAACTCGGCTGGCTTCCTTGCCTTCTGGTGTGGAAGGTGTTCCAGGTTCATTGTGCGCCTTTCCTGCCCCAGATCTGGTTTCAGCCATTTCTCCAAGGATCCCTGATGTTTAGAGACTGGGCTGGTGCTAGATCGGCTCGTTGCCTGTTGTGTTTAGGCTCCGTCATTGAACAGAGTTGGGAAAGAGGCATTTCTATAAAGGTAAAATCCATGGTGAGGCCCTACTGATAGAAACAATTCACGGCTCCCAGGTGTTGACCTCATCTGTCTCTATGTTCTGTCTGCTTTCAGCCACATCTAGGGTCTTAGTAAACCACTGCCGACATCCTTGTTCCTTTGACTAGTCCCACAGTACACAGAACAACAATACTAACACCATTGTTCCCACAATGTAATGACTGAAAACAGTTTGATTGTTTATGGTTCTTTTTGTCTTGAGGGATTGGGAGGGAGACAAACCATAAGTGACTCTTAATCTCACAAAACAAACTGAGGGTTGCTGGGGGGAGGGGGGTTGGGAAAAAGGGGGGTGGGGTTATGGACATTGGGGAGGGTATGTGCTATGGTGAGTGCTGTGAAGTGTGTAAACCTGGCGATTCACAGACCTGTACCCTGGGGGATAAAAATATATGTTTATAAAAAATAATAATAATAAAATTAAAAAAAAAACAACAACAACAGGAATTGACCGGTCACATTACTAGGTTCTGAAGTCACTTGGAAGAGTCCCCCTCTGTTTGGTTATCCCACCACCTGGATACATAGTTAATTCATCTTATTTTACTTTTGATTTTTAGGAATTGCTTTATTTTATTTTATTTTATTTTATATTTTCACTGTGTAAGTATGTGCAATGTTCCAAGTCATGTGGGCTACAGCAAGGTATACCCAAAGAGCTGATTCCTGGCTTTTTCCCCCTTGGGCAACCTTTATTTTTATTTATTTATTTATTTATAAAAATTTTATTTATTTATTTGACAGGCAGAGATCACAAGCAAGGCAGGCAGAGAGAGAGAGAGAGGAGGAAGCAGGCCCCCTGCTGAGCAGAGAGCCTGATTCGGGGCTCGATCCCAGGACCCTGGAATCATGACCGGAACTGAAGGCAGAGGCTTTAACCCACTGAGCCACCCAGGCGCCCCGGGGAACCTTTATTTTTATGATATTTTATGGTTTATCCTCTCATTTTTTGATAAAAAATACAAATAAATATGTAAATATTAGCATCTCTTTCTCAGCATTTTTTTTTTTTTTTTAGCCTAACAATGTATTATGGAGACCCCTTTGTAATATAATCCAGAGATTTCACAGCGGCATGCTACTCCGTTGTGTAGAGGTGGTATCGTGTTTTATTATTTTTTTTTAATTTTATTTACTTATTTGACAGAGAGATCACAAGTAGGCAAAGAGGCAGGCAGAGAGAGAGGGGGAAGCGGGCTCCCCGCTGAGCAGAGAGCCCGATGTGGGGCTCGATCCCAGGACCCTGGGATCATGACCAGAGCCAAAGGCAGAGGCTTAACCCAGTGAGCCACCCAGGTGCTCCTCGTGTAGTGTTTTTAATCAGGCCCCTTTTAGTGGGCATGTGGGTTTTTCCAGTTTTACAATTTTACTAGTGCCTTATTTTTTTTTGTACTTTCCTGGTGGATCTATGGAAAAGCCTTTTGTAGGTGGGATTGTTGAGTCCAAATACAAATGCTTGTGAGTTTTGCTAGGTATTGCTGTATTCCGTTGATAAATGTGTGTGCATTTTCTGTTCTCCCCAGCAACATATGACAATGCCCGTTTCCCCTCAGCTTTGCCAAAAGAATAGGGTATGTTGCTGAGCTTCCTTCTGTGTGGTCCCCAGTCCTGTACATGAGAAGTAGTTAATTGCATTTTTACTGTGATGAGCAAGTATGAACACTTTTTAAAAAGATTTATTTATTTATTTCGGGGTGTGGGGGGAGGGGCTCAGAGGGAGAGGGAGAGAGAATCTTAAGCAGACTCCTCTTGGAGCCCGAAGTGGGGCTCGATCTTACAACCCTGAGATCATGACCTGAGCCAAAACCAAGAGTCGGTTGCTTAACTGACTGCCACGCAGGCGCCCCAAGAGGGGACGTTTTTTCATACATTTAGGAGTCATTGCATTTCTTTTGATGGGGATTGTCCTTTTCTCTTGCCATTTCTTTTAGTGTCCTTTCTGTGTTTGAGATACCAGCTTGTTGCCTGGTATAGGTTTCAAATATTTGTTTCCAGTTTTTACCATGAAAAGCTTTTCTTCAATGTTCCTATATAATCAAATGTATTAACCTTTTTACTTTACTAAGTCTTGATTTTGAATCACAGTTAGGTGAGAAGTCTACCACCGAACCACCAGTGCACATGACTTCAAGTCATCATTAGGGTCGCTTCCCTGTCTTCTGGTTACAGACAAAAATGACCCATGTTTTCTGCTGGTACTTTTGTGGTTTCATTTTTCATGATGCAGAGTATAAGGAACGGATTTAGTTTTTCCTTTTCTCTATGGCTGTCCATTATCCCAGCCATCCTACTACAGAGCCCACCCTCTGTCACCCAAAGGATATAGACAGCCACCTTTAACACACACCGAATTCTCTTACGCCTTTGGCTCTATCTCTGGATTTTCTGTTCTGTTCCATCAGTGTGTTTGTCTGCTTATGAGCCTGTACCTTCTGTTTCAGTTATAAAGGCTTTATAGGGAAAACATTTGACACCAATCACTTGTAAGCTCTCTTATATGTTACCTATATACAGGTTCTGTATGCAGCATAGTAATCAGCAGCTTTATTACATGGATTCAGAATTAAGTTCAGATACGGACGCCTGGGTGGTTCAGTTGGTTTGGCGCGTGATCCTGGGATCCTGGGATGGAGTCCCACCCCCAACACCCATGTCCCTCAGCAGGGAGTCTGCTTCTCCTTCTGTTCCTCCCCCTCCCCCAATTTGTGCTCTTTCTCTCTCCCTGTCTCTCTCAAATACATAAATAAAATCTTTATTTAAAAAGAGTTAAGTTCAAATAAATACTCTAATGAATGCAAATGCACCTTTAAACATATAAAAGCAATGTATTTTCATTTTGCTTTTCTTTCTTCTGAAGATTTCTCCTGTGTCATGAGAAACCACTCTTAGCCTTTTGCCTTAGCTTAGATTTTCCTGTTCTCAGCAATATTTTGTTGAAATTTTCATAATGCAATTGAGTCTTGTGATTTTAAACTCTGTCCTTTGATACCACTTCTTGAAAAATGCAGACAATTAAGCCTCTCCCGACTCCACATGGCCCCCTGGCTGCCTGGCCCCCTCCCCTTCTCCCAGCTCAGATAAGGGGACCTCTGATATTTAAAGGGTTCACTGTTGAAAATAATGCTTTTTAAAAATGTACCATGTACACATTTGTTACATTTGCACGTTGACAGCACTTGACTCCAACAATATAGAAACCTGCTCTGCAGGCATGTAGTTATTTGGGGGCTGTTAATAACAGTACCTCCGTGCCTAACTGGTTCTGGGCACCTTCTAATGCCCGACCTGGGCCTATCAGCTGCCAGTGACCGCTCTGCTCTTTTATTCCAGTGTCATCTTCTGCTTTTTGGGTAAACAGAAGCCTTTGTTCTCGACCTCTGGTTTCTGCCCATTCCGTTACAAGAACATTCATGTCAGGGCCTCTGCACCGCATATCTCCTGGGCTGGGTGGTACCCAGCCTTACATGGGTAAAGGCAATCACTGGAATTTAATTCCAGGAGGAGGCAGGACAGCATCTTACAGTCCATGTTCCTGGGGGAGTGTGCTATACATGGTTATTTGACCCGAAATCTGGCAGCGTCATTGGACTTACGGCTTACGATTTGCCAGGCACCCCGGGGGAGTGGCATGCCTTCAGGTTATTCCAGCTGGCTGGCTCTGAACGTACAGAAGGGTCAAGAGAGTGCTTCCTCCTCCAAAGTTCAGTCCTCCTTCCAGAGTCTTAATGCTGCCCAGAGCCTTGGGCCTCGCTTTCTCCCCACCAGTTTTAATGCTGCCTGAACACCTGGGCGGTGCTGTTGGTAGGCCAGTTCCAATGGTAATGGCATTCTCTCTGGTATGGTAAAACACTGGCAATGCCAAACCCAGGGCCTTGGGTCCCAGGCATTGTCCCACCTCGGCGACAGAACCAGGCTACTCTCTTTATTCTGCCCACCAGCCTCGGGAGCAGTCCTCCCTCACACTCTGCAGATGACGGTCCCTCTCGGGTCATCCTGTACTCTGCTGTGGCTTCTGGTGTGCTCTGTGGAAGCATGGTGTGTCCCCCCCTTCCTGCCTTCAAGAAGCATGCTACCACCACCCCCTGAGAAAGCCCTGGGACCCCAGGCTTGCGTCTCTCCAAAGTCTGTGACCTCCAGTTCCAGGAAGTGCCAACACTGCCTCTCAACCAGCTCTGCATCCTGGTCCCTGTTTCGTTTCAGACTCCGCAGTCTGTTCGATCTCGAGGCTGACTCCCGCATGGTGGCCCCTGCCTCCCCTTTTCTCTTGCTCCTACTGAGTCTGTGGCCAGGTTCCCCGATTCACCCCAGAAGTGGCTGCCCCCTCTGTTGTGCCCCAGCCCTGGCCTGGTCCAGCCCACCTCCGTGGTGGCAGGCAGCCATCCGGCCCTCCTCGTGTGGCTCCTTGCATACGCTCTTCACACTCCTGCCCAACTGGCCTTCAGAACCCCCCGTGATCTATAACAAGTGTGGGCCGCACTCCTTAGCCCACCTAGGGGCCAGCGCTGCCCATTCCAATGCCAACTTGACTTTCAAACAGGGTTTGTCCTGTTCAGGGGACACATGCCAGCCCCACTGCTGCCCCCTGCATGTGTCCTCTTCCCTGTGCAGGCTGGGCTCTGATCACTCAGCTCTAGACTTGACCTCCAGCAGTACTCCATCTGCACTCAGAAAGTTTTTTGCGCCTTTCTGTGTCCTGGTCTCCATCTCTTGTGCCGTCATTGTTTAGGCATTTCCCTTAACACTTTCACCACCTTAAACCCTTGAATCCATTGTCCGTCTCTTGGTAGCGAACTCCGTGCTCCACACAGTGAATGTTCACTGAACTGAAATCACTGCTCAACACGCTAATTTGTAGTAGTTCTTTTTGTCTGTACTCATTTAAGAGAGAGAATTCTTTTCTGTTCGTGGTGCATTCACCCAGAGCCACATCATCTTTTAATGTATTATACTTAATTTTATACTACTATATTATTTATACTATAATACATAACATGTATACTATACTATACTACTATACTATAATATATTATATATATACTATAATATATATTTATACTATTATATATAATATATAATATATATTTTTATATATGCATATTTATACTACTATATTATATTATGCTACTACTATACTATATATAGTAATATACTACTACTATTATTATATATTATACTATACTATATAATATAATATATACTACTATATTATATAATATATATTATATATATTATACTACTATATTATATACTACTATATACTAAAAATATCGCAGAGACCACCCTTATACTTATCGGTTGGCAATAGATTTAAAAGTGGAATCAATTAAATTCAGTTTGGGTAGATAATACCCAAATTATTCTTCAAAATATATTTTCTTATACCATACCAATACTTGTCTTTATCAGTCTATAACATTTGGCTAATCTGATGAGTAGAAGTTGTTTTTACTATTTTTCATTTAAACATGTAACCTTAGTTACTGATAAATATGAGGCTCTCTTCATATACTTATTAGCCATTTGCATTTTGTCTTTTGTGATTTACTCATTTATAGCCTCTCTTTCTGTATTGAGTCGTTGGTCTTTTTCCTAATGATGTTTGGAGACTCCGAAGG
The DNA here is from genome assembly GCF_009829155.1 of Mustela erminea. Classification (NCBI taxonomy): domain Eukaryota; kingdom Metazoa; phylum Chordata; class Mammalia; order Carnivora; family Mustelidae; genus Mustela; species Mustela erminea. The sequence continues at coordinate 56,333,107 of NC_045620.1, forward strand.
GCCAAAGGGAAATGCTCCAGATCAGAATGGTTTACATAAAGCAATTGTGACTTCTTAGTAGATGACATGTACACAAACACACACACACACACACACACACACACACACACTCTCTCTCTCTCTCTCTCTCTCTCTCTCTCTAGGCTTATTGTGCTGTCATCTTTTTTTTTTTTTTTTAAATTCAAGGTAGCTAACATATACTGTAGTTTCAGGAGTGGATTTGGTGATTTATCAGTTGCATAGGACGCCCAGCGCCCATCACAGCAAGTGCCCTCCTTCATGCCCATCACCCATCTAGCCCATCCCACCCTCCCCCCAGCAGCCCTCAGTTTGGGAGTTCAGTTGTTGCTCGCACATGCCGAGAACCCATACGGAACTTGTTAAGGAGGCCGTAACAGTGCTCTGAGCACAGCGTTGTTCTCCAGGGAGGGCCTCGCGTGTGTTCGGCAAGAGCAGGGTGAGTATGCATGTGTGAGGTGCCACGTGCTACCCAGTTTCAGGAACGGCCCAATTCAGAGGACAAGAGCGATGTTTGTAATTAATTGATTAACTGTAGTGTATTTTAGTCTTTGTAACTACAAAAAATTTCGGTGCATTGATGATTTCACAGTTCAGGAATTTTGCTATATGCTACAGTTGAGATAACCTTCCCTTCTTTATTTAAATCTTGAAGTTCTCTGTGTACCTCTGTGTCTCCCCTCCCTGTTCTCCATCCTGTACAGCAGAGACCAGGTGTCGTGGTGGTTTGCAGGCAATAACACGCTGTTTCTAAAGGTGTTTTACGTCAACTCGTTTGAAAACTAAGTTTTATTGGACTGACTTTACTTTGCAAATGTATTAATTTTGGTAAACCCTAGTATGTGCAGACTATATAGCTCATCAAGAAATGGCTGGTCTGGTGCTTCATGCACAAGACAGATAAGCTGTCATTTGTTATGGAAGTTATTGACAAACACTCAACAGCAGTGTGTCTTGCAGTGCAAACTTGGTTCTGTCCCTGCATTCGAGGGTGCGTGTGTCCAGTATTAGACTGCAGCTCCGAGCAGGGGCAGTTCCTGATAGGATGCCTTGTGCAGTGCCTGGCACATCGTAGGAGCTCAGTAAATGTTTGAGGGAATGTATTCAATACTCATTCAACAAAGAAGGGCCGTAACTTAGGCACGCTAACGTGCTGGAGGACTGGATGTGGGAAAGACCTTGCAGAGCTGCTTAAATTGCTGGGAAGTAACGTTTTCCACACAGCTGAGGACATGTACTTTATACATCTTCCAGGCGGTACATGTAAACCTTTTTTTAAGCTCATTTTTAACTGGAAGTAAATGAAAGGTACACATTCAGGGCGAGGTAGTTCTCGTCCTGATAAAGTCATGTAGGCTTCTTCACACCTGCAGAATATTCTTTTTTTTTTTTTTAAGATTTTATTTATTTGACAGTCAGAGATCACAAGTAGGCAGAGAGGCAGGCAGAGAGAGAGGAGGAAGCAGGCTCCCTGCTGGGCAGAGAGCCCGATGCGGGGCTCGATCTCAGGACCCTGAGTTCATGACCTGAGCTAAAGGCAGAGGCTTTAACCCACTGATCTTTCCGATCATAAAACAGAAGGAAGAAGGGGATGGCATTCTTCCCCCAAACCCATCTACAGGAAGGAAAAATGCCACAGGTCTTCTGAGGCGCACCTGACTCTTCCCGTTTTTACAGGCATGTTCGCCACAGTTGCTGGTATATCTCAGCGGGCTCCTGTGCGCTGGTCAGAGAACGTGATCGGCGCAGCAATTTGCTTCCCATATGTCATAGCACTTGATGATGAATTCATCACGGTGCACAGCATGTTGGACCAGCAGCAGAAGCAGACCCTGCCCTTTAAGGAAGGCCACATTCTACAGGATTTTGAAGGTACTGCTTTGCACAGAAATCTCAATGAAATTAGGTTATCAATCCGTTTGTGATGTTCAGTAGATGTTAGTAAGGATCCATTCGGAGCTGGACCTCGGGCTAACTAACCTTCGAAGCTACACAGTTGCTGGTAATGCAGTCTCTGGGCTCCAGGGCCTCCAAGGGCAAAGGGGAGATAGACATTTGGGCCGAGAGCTGTAGCAGTGGAAGAACTTGATAGGCACGAAACAAGGCCAGTTGGGAGAGCAGAGGAGGAAGTGTTTCTTGGAAATATCAGGGAGGGCTTCCTGAAGGAGATGGTATTTTAGCCAAATCTGTAAGGACGAGTAGGAGTCAGCCAAGCAGATCTGGTGTGAAAGAACACCAGGTAGAGGGAAAGGTGCCTGCAGATCTGCACAAGAGGGAGCCCTGAGCTTTAGGTCATGCGACCAATTAAGGATGACTATAGCACGTCATGCTTGAGGGGGGCCGGCCTGAGATGAGGCTGCAGCAGACCAAGGCTGTCCAGACAGACCTCCCTTTGTGTGCACCAGTGAGCCAGGCAAGGGATTTCTTTCACTTTTCCTAAATTTTATTATGAACATTTTCAAACATACTGAAAAGTTGAAAGGAAAACAAAGTGAAGCACCATAGACTGTTCAGCTAGACTCAACACTTGGAAACATTTTGCCAAGCCGTTGAAAAGTAAGAAAAAGACATCATGACAGTTAATCTGAAATACTTCAACATGCATCTCTTAAGAATGAGAGCATTTTCCTATGTAACTGCAAAGCCCTTGCACCCCTTAGAAAATGAACTCTAATATCCTGGCCATGTTCAGATTTTCCCAGTTGTTCGAAGAAGATCTTTTATGATATTTTCCTCAAACTGGGAACGAATCTAGATTTATACATTGCATTTGCCACTTAAGGATTTTAGCTCACCAAACATTGCCCTTCCTGTTCAGGACGCGACAGATATCACTTACTAAGACTTTCGGCCCCCACATTAAGCGTGTCATGCTTCATTTGAGGGCCCCAGTACACACATCAGAAGAGCATGTCTCATAACAGTATCCTGGTGCCATGGACCAGTGGTAGAGGTGGGCACGGGGTCATGGGCACATAGAGGCTGCTGGTGTAACCTCCCCTGCCCCCGGTGCACACAAGGAGAGGCTTCCCAGGAAGAGGGACCCCCGTGTAGAGAAGGGACAGAATCTCCTCTGAGTATGAGAAAATGACTTCGCTTGTGATATAGGAGACACGTAATCTTAGCAAGAGAGCGAGTGGGAAGACTATAAGGAAGATGTCCAGGTAAGGAAAGATGAGGCCTTCCGTGACACCAGACAGTGGGGCTGGAGTGGAATGATAGCTTCCTAGGAGAGAAGAGTGGAGGATCTGACCCTGAGTCATCCTTCAGACAGGAAGGAAACATCATCTCCGTGCTTCCTGTGCACAGGTGATAGTTTTCTTAAAAGAGTGTCTGGAAGGGAGCAGAGCCCAAAGCTTCGTAGCAGGAGTGTGCCTTCGATTAGAGCTCCAGTTCTGTGGACTGTCTGCACAAGGTCTCACAAATCCCATGAGGGTGATGGCCACGGGTCTGTGACCTCACAGGGCTGTCCGGAAGTGATAAGGTCAGACCAAAACTTGGTTATTTGGATGGTAGGTGAATATGAAATACCTCATGGTTCAGAGTGTAGTATTATAATCTTAGTTTCCTATAAGCTAACATGGAAAGAAAAGAATTCTTAAAAAATTTTATAAGAAGTATAGCATAATTCTCATAGATCACCATAATTGATCTCTACAACTTCTTTGGACCGTATGTTATGTATCTACTCAACTGATTTGATTTTATTTTATTAAGATTTTAGTTATTTATTTGAGAGAGACAAAGCATGAGCAGAGGGAGAGGGAGAAGCAGACTCCCTGCTGAGGGCCGAGCCCACACAGGCTCAATCCCAGGACTCTGGGATCATGACCTAAGGTGAAGTCAGATGCTTAACCAACTGAGCCAACCAGTTGCCCCACTACTCAGCTGATTTTAAATTAATCAGCCCCCCCCCCTTTTTAAGATTTTATTTATTTGAGAGAGTGAGAGAGCATGAGAAGGGGGCGGGTCAGAGGGAGAAGCAGACTCCCCGCAGAGCCTGAAGCCCAATGTGGGACTTGATCCGGGGACTCCAGGATCACGACCTGAGCTGAAGGCAGTTGCTTAACCAACTGAGCCACCCAGGCGCCCAGCACTTTCAAATAAATGGCAGAAAAGCTTATTTTTTACTTTGGAAATGTGGTATAGCATCCACTCTTTTCCTGACAGTTAACAATATGGGAGGAAGGAAAGAAAAGCATTGCAATGTATAATTTCTTTAGGAATTTTGTGTTGGGAGAACTACAGTGAAATCAGCCATCAGATTGGATGACAAGCCTGTTTTGGGAGAGCAGTGTATGTCTGTGCAAGATGTTCTTTCTCTTTCCAACACTGTTGACTTTTTCCCCAGGAAGAGTGATTGTCGCCACCAGTAAAGGAGTTTACATCTTGGTTCCATTACCCCTGGAAAAGCAAATACAGGATCTTCTAGCAAGTCATAGAGTGGAAGAGGCTTTGGTTTTAGCAAAAGGAGCCCGGAGGAACATTCCAAAAGAAAAATTTCAGGTTTGTAATTAAGTCGGTCCCAAGAACGCATGCCGCCAAGCCACCAGCTAGCGAACATTCGGATCTCACTAACATACGTTGGCCCTTTCTGTGCGCCACGACCTTGCAGATCAGTTTTGGCTCTGGTGTTTTGTTTTCACAGCCTGTCCACGTCACACAGGTACGAAGGCTGTTTGCAGAGCAGTCCGAGACAGCTGGACTGAGGTCTCCCTGCCCACCGAGCCCAATAAACCTCTGGTTTGATTCCGGGGTCTCATATACACACCAAGTAGTATTTCCAATTGACTCTCTTCTTCAGTGGGCCTTCAGAGAAGGGTCAGGAGCATAGTTCTCCTAAACCAGCAGAGTAACCGTATCAGCACATCACAGTTCAATATTCAGAATTGGTAAATACAACAGAGATAGGATTACTTTAAAATATCAGGGAGAAGTAAAGACAAATTTTAGACCTTGGATCAAAAGAGATAAAGTCTACTTGACTTTCAAATAGGGAGATGGTAGAAACTCATTCATTCAGTAGTTTTTTTTTTTTTTTTTTTTTAGATTTTATTTATTTATTTGACAGAGAGAGACACAGAGAGAGGGGGAGCACAAGCAGGGGGAGTGGGAGAGGAGGAAGCAGGCTTCCCACCGAGCAGGGAGTCTGATGTGAGCCTTGATCCCAGGACCCTGGGATCATGACCTGAGCTGAAGGCAGCCACTTAACCCCTGAGCCACCCAGGTGCCCACATGCAGTTTTTCTGAACAAAAAGACAATATGGTCTGATGAGGAGAGTAGGGGAATAGATAAAATGCCCTAAAATGGGGCTGGATATCTTTAATTTCTATGATTATATAAAAAAGAGTGGACTTTACAGATAATGCTATAGAAGCCAATATTAGTAAGAAAAAATCCCAGCTGGTTCCTGTGGAATTATAAATATGTGAAACTACAATAAACCTCTTGTTCAAATTAGAAAAAAATTTTTTTTTTTAATTCTAAATTAGAATTTGTCTCCTGATTTAGAATTTGTATTTGTTGGGATGGAGTTGAATGTTAAAAGTTTATAGACTTCTAGTATCTATAGGAAAAGCTTTGTTAGCCATACTGATAAATGGCCCAATACTGCAGGAATCCATCTAATTATTTCTGGAGGAGAAAACTTTTAATGCACTCGAGACGGCAACTTTAATGTAGTTGGGGTGATAAATAAAACTGATCCCTCTCTCTCTGCCTGCCTCTCTGCATGCTTGTGATCTCTGTTAAATAAATAAATAAAATCTTTAAAAAAAAACAACTGATCCAAGAATCACAAGTTATTTTTATGTTCAATGAAATCAGGTTCCCTAAAAATTGCTGCTTGACCAGTTGTTAGGTTAGTTCATGTTACACTATGTATTTGAAAGTAATGAGACATCCTGTGAGTGTGTGTATGCTGTACTGAATATTGAAACTGATCACGCAAAGTTCTGTGATGTAATCATGATCCCTTGACAGTTACCAATCAGTCTGATTTCCACACAACTCACTGATTGTTGTGGGATGAAGTAATGCCTTCTGACCTCAGTTGCTTTCTGCTGCCAAGTAAAAGAAGACCAGACATGTAATTTATGGTTATGGGTTTGAAAGTGGGCATCTTTTTTTTGTCATTTTTTCTTTTTTTGTCTAGTTGACACACGATGTTACATTAATTTCAAGTGTATAGCTCAGGGATTCACTGACTCTATACGTTATGCTATGCTCACTGCAAGTGAAGAGGGTGTCTTTTCTGCATTTAAAGATTGATAGTGTTCCTTTTTGTTCTGGATTTTTTAAGATGAGACTTACCTATTTGCGTTCAGCAGGGGGCAGCAGAGGCAAAAAGAAGAGCTGTTCAGGGGCCTTGCTATGCTGAGCTCACTTCCCTCCGCAGCCTGTAGGTCAAAGCCAGGTGGGGTGGCCATGCCTTCCATAGGGTCTGAGGTCTGTCATTGCCCTTTTTGCTCTCTACCCCATAAGCCTCCTGTGGACATCTTGGATGTTTAGGTGAGCCACATGTTGGGGCACCCCCTCCTTGCACACACACATGCTTTAGGTGCGCAACGTTTTCTTACAGAAATCTCCGGTGTTCCTTGTCTGATCTTCGCCCCCTCCCCTCTCCTTTTGCTGGAGTAGCTATGTGCAGTCAGTATGGGATCTTATTAGTTGTCATCTTGCTCGGACATCATCTGAGTGTCATCTTGGTATCTTTTCCTTTCCTTCATGCTTTCTGCCTTCTCGCATTTGCTGCAAACTCCTATATCTAAACCTGGAAATACACCCTCAGAATGGTCTTGAATTCAGCCTTCATTCCCCGTGCCCATTGCTGTTGCTGTACAGACCCTTCTGTTTTGCCCAAGTTATTATTTTAACAACCTGTGTGTGTGTGTGTGTGTGTGTGTGTGTGTGTATAGTCCATCCTCCATGCCACTGTGGGAATGTTCTTTCTGACTTACAGATGGACTCCTTTGCTTAGAGTACTGCGGCTTTCCAAGCCCTTCGTGGTCTGGCCCCGCCCACTTCCATGACCTACCTGCCGCCTCAAAGGCTAGAGGGCAGCCCCTTAACAGCTGACAGCTCCTAAAGGAGCCAACAACAACTCCTGAGCCCTGCAAGGTGCCTGGGCTCTGCTGGGTCTTTCAAAACAGTTTTTTTTTTTTTTTTTAAGATTTTATTTATTTATTTGACAGACAGAGATCACAAGTAGGTAGAGAGGCAGGCAGAGAGAGAGAGAGAGGGAAGCAGGCTCCCCTGCTGAGCAGAGAGCCCGATGCAGGGCTTGATCCCAGGACTCTGGGATCATGACCTGAGCCGAAGACAGAGGCTTTAACCCATTGAGCCACCCAGGCGCCCCTCAAAACAGTTTTAATTGTCAGAACGATTTAGAAGTAACCAGCACTACTATCTGAAGATGGAAGGCAGGACTGCTGAGAGCTGGTTTCACGCATGGACACCTCTCTAGTTGCAGGGGTGCCAGCCCTCAGAAGCAGCATGTGCCCCGCCCCTGACACCCTCCTGCCCCCCATCCTCGCCCCTGCTCCCACCCTGTGCCTTGCCTCCAGTTAGCAGAAGGAGCCCTGGGCTTTCACACCCCTCTCTGCCCTCCCCTTTGCCTGATTCCTGATACATGCAGGTTTCAGTTACTGGGTGTGCTTCCGGACTGGACAGTGGTTTCCATACTCTGCTTACCCCTCTTATCTGAGTCCTCCCCGTCCCCCCAGGCAAAACCGATCCCTCCCCTGCTTTCTGCGGTTTGTGTGTCAACACTCAGCACAGGAGTTTGCACTTGGTTCAGGCCTTTCCTGCCCGAGTTCCTAGGTGGACTCTGTCCTATTTGTCCCCAGGCACCCTAGTCCGGACTGGGCAGAAACTCACTGCTCTAAAAACAGAGCCCGGTATATAATGGATTGTGGAGCAGATGGTTTGTGTTAAAAAGCAGAACCGAGAGGGAAAAATAATATTGACAGCAAAGGAGAGAATTTTCCTGAATGTGTATGTGTTTTTGAGGATGAGACGTGACTCTTGTGATGATGAGGTGCATTATTTATTTTAGCCTTCAGGTGCTTCTGACCAAATGCTGGACCCCGGCTTAGAGGAACTCAAAAAGGAGAGGAAAAGGGACCAAGGTCCAGCCTTGTCCCTCTTCTCCCGCCTTCATTTAAAGCAAGTATCTGCTTTGTGTTACTGACTCCTGAACTAGGGAGGACTTTATCAAGAAGTTTAATTCTGGGACTGGGATTAAGGACTAGTGCTTTTAGAGATCCCAGAGGGCCAGAGAGTTTAGATCTTTAAGAAAGCTTTTTTTTTCTTTATGTTAAGGTATAAGATGTCATAAAGAAAGCGGCAGTAAGGAGACCTCTTGCATTAACAAAGGCTTGTGTCAGGAAGTTCTCCTGATTTTTGTCATGTACTATGTATGGAAAGTATTCATATTTAAGCTTGAACTCTGGTATCTGTGGGGTACTTTTTCTATTTCACCTATAACTATTTGAGTATGTATCTTTAAAAGGCAAGATTCCCCTTTTAAATGTAACCACAGTGCCATCTACAGAACTCCCCAAAGTCATCAGAGAGTCCTTCAAAGAACAGAGTCCCATCAGTGTTCACATCTCCCAGGTGTCCTGCGAATGCTGCGTCTTGCCATTCTCCTTGTCCCCCACAGAAGTCCCAGGCACGACCATGTGCCCGAGCCGCTCAGAAGCAACCTCTGTGCAGACCTGCTACCATGTCTTTGATTTATGTAGTTAGGGTCCTTTGTTTCATTTGACTTTTGCTTTCTAGGGATCGCTCTCTGGAATTTAATTTTGTTTTCTGATTATGTAAAATATTTACGGAGCTCGAAGGAATCTCTCCTCCCTTCACCTCTCTTGCCCCCCACCCCCAGTCCCTCTCTCTTCCTTCTTCCCTATCCCCGGGTCTTTTTTTGGTGTGAAACTTGTGATTTGTGTTCTAATGGTTGCCCTAGTCCTTTGGTTTTCTCTTTGTCTTGCGGGAGGGTGGAGAGAGCTCCTGTTTTCTGTTGTTTACCCCCTTTGAGCAGCACTTGGAATTAGCTGGTGAGCTCTTGTTGCCTTCCCCTCTTCTTCCCCAGCATCTGTATGAAAGTCACATCCCTTTATCCCCAGCATGTCCGTGAGCACATTTTCCTTCTGTGTCATCTCCCCATGGCCCCCTGGTTTTGATGGTCATGTTGTCTCTGCTGTCGCATGCATACAGCCATCTTCTGTCTCCCTTATATTTGCCCATCTTTGCTCAGGGCAGATGCATATGGAACACTCGGGGCACATTTTATGCTGCCGACTCTCCAGGCGTCTGGTTTTCCGCAGCTATCGATCCTGCTGCTGATGTCCCAGCAGGGGCATATGGGAGCACTGTCCCTGCACGTTGACAGCAGTTCCTCCACAGCCTTTATACTTGGGGGCCCATGTGGTTGGCTGTAAAGTCTTTGACTCATGTTATCTTTCAGTGAGAAACTTAAGTAATTTCCACCTTTATGTTTTGCCATCAAGAGCTGACCAGTATTGGGTGACAATCTCAATTCCTTGCCCTTATAGCGACTTGGCTTTTTGCCTTGAATGCCCAAAGGAGTTTTTCCTTGTCTTTCAAGCTCAGTCTCTCCTTGTCACCTGGCAAAGTAGAGCCGGTGAAGACCCCTTCCCCGGCGGTCAGGCTTTCCAGTGATAGTCGTTTGGGAACTCTGGCTTTCATGGCCTCACAGCCCCTTTTCCTCTGTCCACTTCTCCCCCCCATTTTCTAACATCATCTGGTTCCTGTAGTTGGTGGTGGGTCTCCAGTGGCTTGTGCTTTTGGGTTTGTGGACATACCCAGTCACTTTGTGCTATTACAAATGTTGGCAGTGGGTTTTTGGTTTTGTTATCCCTGATTGTTTTGTCTGTTTTACTTGTTCACACAGTAACATAAAATTTACCGTCCTCACCTTTTGTAAGTCTACAGTTCAGTGGCGTTGAGCATGTTCCCACTGTTGGTCACCCATCACCACCACGCACCTCCAGAATGTCTTCCCATCTTGCAGAACTGAAACTCTGTCCTCATTAAGCAGTAGCTCCCCATCCCCCTCCTCGTGGCAATGCCATGCTTTCTGTGTCAATGATTTTGACTGTTTCAGATACCTCATGTAAGTGGAATCATGCAGGATTTGTCCTTTTGTTCCACGGCTTGCTTTACTTAGTATGATGTAATCAAGCCTCTTCCATAGTTATATGTCCAAATGTCCTTCCTCTTTAAGGCTGAGTAGTATACTCCATTGTACACATGTACTGCATTTTGTTTTTCCGTTCATCCACTAAAGGACACTTGGGTTGTTTCTACCCTTTGTCTATTGTGAACTGCTCTGAACTAATTGTTCTGTTTTATGAGAAGGCTGCAAGAGTAAAAAGACTGCCCTGCCACAGTCTTCCCAGATACCATGGTTTTGAAACATTTTAAAGTAATACTTAAAGTTTTATTAAACTTACACACATATACTCACAAACACATTCTACTTGGTGAAACCTACTCTAAATCAGTTAAAAACATAAGTAACAAAAAACTACTTGCACTTTAAAGCACAGAAGGTATTCTGATTTCTCTAAAACATCAGGCCTTCCTTCGAAAAAATTTTTAAATAAAGAATGACCTCATAGAAAAATGAATATGAACAGATATTTCATAGAAAGTAAAATCACCTGCCTTATGAATGTATGAAAAGATATTTTGTCTTATGCATACAGAGATGTGCAAACTAAAAGTTCATGAGTTTATTTTCCGTTCAGATTGTTAAAATCAGAGGGTTTGGGGATACTCTGTTGAGGGAGTGGGGAAATGGACACTTGCAGAAGTCACTTCTACGAATGTAAATTGCCTGCAGGAGGACGAACTGATAATCTCTCTCCAAGTTACACGGTACAGTTCTCCTAAGGGGTATTCTACGGGTCTAAGCACAAAAATGCCAAATAACCAATGGAGAAGACTCTACATGATCAAATTGGTTGTTTAAGAAGAAACCCAACAACCCAGATGCTGCTGAGAGAGGAGTGGTTAAATGCGCTGTGGTCGAAGAAGTAGCAGGCTGAGACTACATCAGGTAGCAGGCGATCAGCTAGATAGCTTATCTAAAGATTGCAAACACCTACAAATCCAACGGGAGATTGAAAAGAAGAAGAACAGCAATTCTAGAAACAGAAAATCAACCACTTTCTGAAAGGTAGGACTCATGGAGAAGTGAATCCAAAGCGATGGGAAGATAGACCGTGGGGGGAGGGGCCAGCTCCAGGCAAGCGGCGGAGCAACGGAGCACAAAATCAGGACTTTTAAAAGCCTGTTCCGCTGAGGGACATCGCGTCAGAGGCTAAACCGCGGTGAAGCTCACACGGGGTCAGCATGGCCTCAGGTCCCTCAGGGTCACAGAAGGATCGGGGGTGTCTGAGTGTCGCAGAGCTCACAGGTATTAGAACGGGGAAGCCGGCTACAGAGACAGAGCCGAGGAGTGAGCTCTCAGCTCAGGGTTACCTTGAACCAGTCGCAGGCTTGGTGAGCTCGGAGCGTGGCCAGAGGCCAGGGAGATGGGAGTAATTGGGCACTATTCTCTGAGGGCACTGAGGAGTGGGGCCCCGAGCTCTCGGCTCCTCCGGGCCGTAGACTGGGAGGCTGCCATTTTCATTCCCATTCTCCGGAACTCTCTGGAAAGCGCTCAAGGAACAAAAGCTCTGGAAAGCAAACCCAAGGGGATTACTCAGCCCGGCCCCTGGTAAGGGCAGTGCAATTCCGCCTGGGGCAAAGACACTTGAGAATCACTACAACAGGTACCTCCCCCAGAAGATCAACAAGAAATCCAGCCAGAACCAAGATCACCTACCAAGGAGTGCAGGTTCAATACCAAGGAGAGCAGTGGAATTCCAGAGGAGGAGAAAGCAAAGCACAGAACTCATGGCTTTCTCCCCATGATTCCTTAGTCTTGCAGTTTTTTTACTTTTTTTTTTTTTTAATGATTTTATTTATTTATTTGACAGAGAGATCACAAGTAGATGGAGAGGCAGGCAGAGAGAGAGAGATAGAGGGAAGCAGACTCCCTGCCAAGCAGAGTCCAACACAGGACTCAATCCTAGGAGCCTGAGATCATGACCTGAGCCGAAGGCAGTGACTTAACCCACTGAGCCACCCAGGCGCCCAGCAGTTTTTTACTTTTTTAACCGTTTCTTTTTTTAACGTTTTTAAACTAGTTCATCTAATATATATATATATATATTTTTTTCTTTTTTATATTTTTTCTTTATTTGTTTTCTTTTTTTGTTTCTTTCTTTTTTTTTTTCCTGAACCTCTTTTTATCCCCTCCCGCCCCCCCCATGATTTGGGATCTCTTCTGATTCGGTTAAAGCGTATTTTCTGGGGTCTTTGCCACCCTTTTAGTATTTTACTTGCTCCTTCATATACTCTTATCTGGACAAAATGACAAGGGAGAAAAATTCACAACAAAAAAAAGAACAAGAGGCAGTACTGAAGGCTAGGGACCTAATCAATACAGACATTGGTAATATGTCAGATCTAGAGTTCAGAATGCTGATTCTCAAGGTTCTAGCTGGGCTCGAAAAAGGCATGGAAGATATTAGAGAAACCCTCTCAGGAGATATAACAGCCCTTTCTGGAGAAATAAAAGAACTAAAATCTAACCAAGTTGAAATAAAAAAAGCTATTAATGGGGCGCAATCAAAAATGGGGCTCTCACTGCTAGGATTAATGAGGCTCTCACTGCTAGGATAAATGAGGCAGAAGAAAGAATTAGTGATATAGAAGACCAAATGACAGAGAATAAAGAAGCTGAGCAAAAGAGGGACAAACAGCTACGGGACCACGAGGGGAGAATTCGAGAGATAAGTGACACCATAAGACGAAACAACATTAGAATAATTGGGATTCCAGAAGAAGAAGAAAGAGAGAGGGGAGCAGAAGGTATATTGGAGAGAATTATTAGAGAGAATTTCCCTAGTATGGCAAAGGGAACAAGCATCAAAATCCAGGAGGTACAGAGAACCCCCCTCAAAATCAACAAGAATAGGTCCACACCCTGGCATCTAGTAATAAAATTTACAAGTCTCAGTGACAAAGAGAAAATCCTGAAAGCAACCCGGGAAAAGAAGTCTGTAACATACAATGGTAAAAATATTAGATTGGCAGCAAACTTATCCACAGAGACCTGGCAGGCCAGAAAGAGCTGGCATTCAGAGCACTAAACAAGAAAAACATGCAGCCAAGAATACTATATCCAGCTAGGCTATCATTGAAAATAGAAGGAGAGATAAAAAGCTTCCAGGACAAACAAAAACAGAAAGAATTTGCAAACACCAAACCAGCTCTACAGGAAATATTGAAAGGGGTCCTCTAAGCAAAGAGAGAGCCTAAAAGTAGTAGATCAGAAAGGAACAGAGACAATATACAGGAACAGTCACCTTACAGGCAATAATACAATGGCACTAAATTCATATCTCTCAAATAGTTACCCTGAATGTTAATGGGCTAAATGCCCCAATCAAAAGACACAGGGTATCAGAATGGATAAAAAAACAAAACCCATCTATATGTTGCCTACAAGAAACTTATTTCAGACCCGAAGACATCTCCAGATTTAAAGTGAGGGCGTGGAAAACAATTTACCATGTTAATGGACATCAGAAGAAAGCAGGGGTGACAATCCTTAGATCAGATCAATTAGATTTTAAGCCAAAGACTATAATAAGAGATGAGGAAGGACACTATATCATACTCAAAGGATCGGTCCAAGAAGAAGATCTAACAATTTTAAATATCTATGCCCCTAACGGAGCAGCCAACTATATAAACCAATTAATAACAAAATCAAAGAAACACATCAACAATAATACAATAATAGTAGGGGACTTTAACACTCCCCTCACTGAAATGGACAGATCATCCAAGCAAAAGATCAACAAGGAAATAAAAGCCTTAAATGACACACTGGACATCACAGATCTATTCAGAACATTTCATCCCAAAGCAACAGAATACACATTCTTCTCCAGTGCACATGGAACATTCTCCAGAATAGATCACATCCTGGGTCCTAATCAGGTCTCAACCGGTATCAAAAGATTGGGATCATTCCCTGCATATTTTCAGACCACAATGCTCTGAAGCTAGAACTCAGTCACAAGAGGAAATTTGGAAAGAACCCAAATACATGGAGACTAAATAGCATCCTTTTAAAGAATGAATGGGTCAACCAGGAAATTAAAGAAGAATTGAAAAAATTCATGGAAACAAATGATAATGAAAACACAACAGTTCAAAGTCTGTGGGACACAGCAAAGGCAGTCCTGAGAGGAAAATATATAGCGGTACAAGCCTTTCTCAAGAAACAAGAAAGGTCTCAAGTACACAACCTAACCCTGCACCTAAAGGAGCTGGAAAAAGAACAAGAAAGCAAGCCTAAACCCAGTAGGAGAAGAGAAATCAAAAAGATCAGAGCAGAAATCAATTAAATAGAAACCAAAAAAACAATAGAGCAAATCAATGCAACTAGGAGCTGGTTTTTTGAAAGAATGAATAAGATTGATAAAACCCTGGCCAGACTTATCAAAAAGAAAAGAGAAAAGACCCAAATAAATAAAATCATGAATGAAAGAGGAGAGATCACATCTAACACCAAAGAAATACAATTATAAGAACATACTATGAGCAACTCTACGCCAACAAATTTGACAATCTGGAAGAAATGGATGCATTCCTAGAGACATATAAACTACCAAAACTGATCCAGGAAAAAATAGAAAACCTGAACAAACCCTTAACCAGTAAGGAGATTGAAACAGTCATCAAAAATCTCCAAACAAAAGCCCAGGGCCAGACGGCTTCCCAGGGGAATTCTAACAAACATTTAAAGAAGAACTAATTCCTATTCTCCTGAAACTGTTCCAAAAAATAGAAATGGAAGGAAAACTTCCAAACTCTTTTTATGAGGCCAGCATCACCTTGATCCCAAAACCAGACAAGGGTCCCATCAAAAAAGAGAAGTACAAACCAACATCCTTGATGAACACAGATGCGAAAATTCTCACCAAAATACTAACCAATAGGATTCAACAGTACATTAAAAGGATTATTTACCACAACCAAGTGGGATTTATTCCAGGGCTGCAAGGTTGCTTCAACATCTGCAAATCAATCAATCAATAAAAGAAAGAACAAGAACCATACGATACTCTCAATAGGTGCTGAAAAAGCATTTGACAAAGTAAAGCATCCCTTCCTGATCAAAACTCTTCAAAGTGTAGGGATAGAGGGCACATATCTCAATATTATCAAAGCCATCTATGAAAAACCCACCGCAAATATCATTCTCAATGGAGAAAAACTGAAAGCTTTTCCACTAAGGTCAGGAACACAGCAGGGATGTCCATTATCACCACTGCTATTCAACATAGTACTAGAAGTCCTTGCCTCAGCAATCAGACAACAAAAGGAAATTAAATGCACCCAAATCAGCAAAGAAGAAGTCAAACTATCACTCTTCGCAGATGATATGATACTATATGTGGAAAACCCAAAAGACTCCACTCCAAAACTGCTAGAACTTGTACAGGAATTCAGTAAAGTGTCAGGATATAAAATCAATGCACAGAAATCAATTGCATTTCTCTACACCAACAACAAGACAGAAGAAAGAGAAATTAAGGAGTCAATCCCATTTACAATTGCACCCAAAACTATAAGATACCTAGGAATAAACCTAACCAAAGAGGCTAGGAATCTATACTCAGAAAACTATAAAGTACTCATGAAAGAAATTGAGGAAGACACAAAGAAATGGAAGAATGTTCCATGCTCCTGGATTGGAAGAAGAAATATTTTGAAAATGTCTATGCTACCTAAAGCAATCTACACATTTAATGCAATTCCTATCAAAATACCATCCATTTTTTTCAAAGAGGTGGAACAAATAATCCTAAAATTTATATGGAACCAGAAAAGACCTTGAATAGCCAAAGGAATATTGAAAAAGAAAGCCAAAGTTGGTGGCATCACAATTCCGGACTTCAAGCTCTATTACAAAACTGTCATCATCAAGACAGCATGGTACTGGCACAAAAACAGACACACAGATCAATGGAACAGAATAGAGAGCCCAGAAATAGACCCTCAACTCTACGGTCAACTAATCTTCGACAAAGCAGGAAAGAATGTCCAATGGAAAAAAGACAGCCTCTTCAGTAAATGGTGTTGGGAAAATTGGACAGCTCCATGCAGAAAAATGAAATTGGTCCATTTCCTTACACCACACTCAAAATGCATGAAGGACCTCAATGTGAGAAAGGAGTCCATCAAAATCCTTGAGGAGAACACAGACAGCAACCTCTTCGACGTCAGCCACAGCAACATCTTCCTAGGAACATCGCCAAAGGCAAGGGAAGCAAGGGCAAAAATGAACTATTGGGATTTCATCAAGATCAAAAGCTTTCCACAGCAAAGGAAGAAGTTAACAAAACCAAAAGACAACTGACAGAATGGGAGAAGATATTTGCAAACGACATATCAGATAAAGGGCTAGTGTCCAAAATCTATAAAGAACTTAGCAAACTCAACACCCAAAGAACAAATAATCCAATCAAGAAATGGGCAGAAGACATGAACAGACATTTCTGCAAAGAGGACAACCAGATGGCCAACAGACACATGAAAAAGTGCTCCACATCACTCAGCATCAGGGAAATACAAATCAAAACCACAATGAGATATCATCTCACACCAGTCAGAATGGCTAAAATTAACAAGTCAGGAAATGACAGATGCTGGTGAGGATGCAGAGAAAGGGGAACCCTCCTACACTGTTGGTGGGAATGCAAGCTGGTGCAACCACTCTGAAAAACAGCATGGATATTCCTCAAAAAGTTGAAAATAGAACTACCCTATAACCCAGCAATTGCACTACTGGGTATTTACCCTAAAGATACAAACATAGTGATCCGAAGGGGCACATGCACCTGAATGTTTATAGCAGCAATGTCTACAATAGCCAAACTATGGAAAGAACCTAGATGTCCATCAACAGATGAATGGATCAAGAAGATGTGGTATATATACACAATGGAATACTATGCAGCCATCAAAAGAAATGCAATCTTGCCATTTGTGATGACGTGGATGGAACTAGAGGGTATCATGCTTAGTGAAATAAGTCAATCAGAGAAAGACAACTATCATATGATCTCCCTGATATGAGGAAGTGGAGATGCAACATGGGGGGGTTAAGGAGGTAGGAGAAGAATAAATGAAACAAGATGGGATTGGGAGGGAGACAAACCATAAGTGACTCTTAATCTCACAAAA
Source organism: Mustela erminea (assembly GCF_009829155.1). NCBI lineage: Eukaryota > Metazoa > Chordata > Mammalia > Carnivora > Mustelidae > Mustela > Mustela erminea. Next base: position 56,350,466 of record NC_045620.1, read on the forward strand.
CAAACTGAGGGTTGCTGGGGGGAGGAGGGTCAGGAGAGGAGGGTGGGGTTATGGACATTGGGGAGGGTATGTGCTTTGGTGAGTGCTGTGAAGTGTGTAAACCTGGCGATTCACAGACCTGTACCCATGGGGATAAAAATATATGTTTATAAAAAATGAAAAATTAAAATACAAAAATGAATGCGCTGTAGTCTAGCAGGCTGTCAGGACACCGCACAGCCAGGAACAAGAACCAAGGACTTTATGTGTTGAGGCGGACGGTTCTCTGAAAGACAATGAATTAAAAATGTAGAGAGTGCTACTATAATGGGGGACAGAGTTAACTTAAAATACATCACGTATTTCTGCAGCTGCACAGAAATTCATAGCATCGTTTACCTCTGGAGCGCCACTGGCTGCGACTGCTGTGGGAGGGAGACTCTTCATTAAACCCCTTTGACTGTTTGGAAATTTGAGCTTTATGAATGCATCACTTCCATTATAAATCTTAAAAAATACAGGAGAAAAAGAATACATGCAGGTGTGTGAAGAAAAAAAAAATCGAAGAGCAAGGGGCTTTTGTACTTAGAATGTCATTTTTCTTCTTAGTGTATCCTTTGCAAGAATCAGGACCTGTGCTTTGGGTAGGGTTCCTTATGCATGTTAAGTTCCTCGGGCCTCTTCTCCGGCCCCTGCACCTGCTGGCCCTCACTGTCCCTGTCTGTGGAACTGACCACTTTTCCTGCTTTGCATGCATATCTGTCACACGACTGATTCCGGAGCGGGGTTTCTAGTCTGCATGTCACCAGACCCTGGCTCTGGGATGGGGGTGGGTGCAGAACGGAAAGGTTCTGTTTTACACAGTTGCGTTAACTAGGTTTCTTAACTGGAGGATTTCTCAGAGCTTTTAATACACTAATATCTATTGTGATCCTTAAGAGGCCATATAGCATGTATTTTTATTACTATCTTTCTGTGAGTTCCCAAGAATGGGTATATGTAAAATACATTATTTTATACATTATGGATTTGTATTACATATGTAGGTGTGTGTGTGTATGTGTGACATGTAAATACTCTTTATGTATATTTTGTATTTACCAGTATTTACAATAAACACACACTCATGTGCATACACATATACATTTGTGTCCAAACTTAATGAGGATGGATTGCCTTTTGAACAAGGAGAGAATGTCATGGCCACTTAGGTGGGACAACTGTTTCACCCTGTGTATTTTCGGAAAGGTCTTTCTATTTAGTCAGTAACTAAGTGAGCAGAGTTTTAAAATAAGTTTTTTAAAAAGCCTAAAACCCACTGCTTCAGTATGTATTACAAGAGAAGGTCTAAATACAATTAAAAGCCCAATATTCATACCAATTTTTGTTTAGAGTTGGGTTGTACTCATTTTACGGGAATGATATGTATGTACCAGATAGCCCAAGTCTTCTTGATATCTTACAGGGCCTTATAACCTGAACCTTATGCGTAGTCTCATGTCAAGAGTAGGCTGTACTCTGGATCTGTAATGGTTTGTATCTGGCTTGTAATGACCACACCCGGTGGTTTCTCTGCACTAGACCTACAGTCATCCTTGGTAGGAAGCGGGTGTGCCCATTCGCCCTGCCCTCCTGGAGATGGGCCCACTGGCAAAGCCAAAAGCAGTGCCCTTGATGGGGGAGGGGGATCCAGGCCTGACCCTAGAAGTGGGCTTTCTGCCCTTTAAAAAGAAGCCTCTCTGTAAATAGAATAGAATAGAATCTTCTGCTTCACAAAATTTCTGGTTACCCAAAGCATGACAGAAATCTCAATTCAGAAACAGAATAGTAGAAACAGGATTTGACTTCACTTTGACCTTGCTCCCAGAGTACACGTGACCTCTTCCACCTGGCTGGTGGGGGCCCTGTGTCTCTGCGCAGAGCAGATACCAAGTGGTACTTATAAGAGCTCTGTTGGGCTAATTTACGCCCTTGGCCTGGGACTTCTGATAGCTGCCTTATGCCAAGGGACAAATCAGAAAGTTGAAAGGACAGCTGAAGACTCCATTGTGCTAGCTCTGCCACTGGGGAGATAAACAGACTTTCTTGTTCTCTCTCCTCACATGGCCATCTTTCTTGTCCTTCTGCTGGCTGCCCTGACTCCAGGTCTGTAACCCCGCCTCACCTGGGTGGAGGGCCAGAGAAGCTGTCAGTCAGAGGGGATGGTCTGGCAAGGAGACAGTCATTTTCAGAGCACCAGGAATCAGCTGTGCTTGCCAAAGTTTCTGATCAGGTGCTTGCGAGTCTGAGTCAGTGGTGTGTTGTGTAGCCTCTGTGGTTCCACGTCTAGGTGCTTCTATTCAGGATGACGGGATCTCTTTGCATGCTGCTTCTAAGTCTGCCTCTAGCATTCGCGGACTTGAATACAGAAATAACCCCATATTCTTGGAGATGGGGCGTGTTTGCAGAAGTGGTTTTTATTTCCCTTTAGGAAGGGAAAGAGTAGATGGCATTTGAGTCCTGCAACCACGTGGAGTAAATCATGATTCGGCTGATTTCTCATCAGCAGGCCGGAGATCAGGAATTCTTCTACTGCAGATGACGGCTCCTTCTTATCCTTTCTGCTAGGTGGATGGTCTTCATCGCATCTGCTTCCAGAAGTGGAGCGGTCATTCCCGTATAACAGAACCCACTCCTGTCTGCTTATTGTTGGGGGGATTAAATAGGCCAGTTTTTAGGCTACACATGGTTGCTGTCAGGGAAGAAAGGTAAAGGCAAGTGGTAAGGAGATGAAAAAGCAACCTGCCTTTTCTGACTTCTCTCAGGGAATGTCTGTGGGGAGAGGGAGGAAATGCTACACTATTTAGAACTTTTTAAAACTACAGCGAAAGCCCCTTTTAAAGCTGATGTAAGGGAACGGAACTAATGGTCTCTAGGTGCCAACTGTCTCCACTTCCCTCTCTTCTTCAGTGGGTAGCAGTGTTAACTGCCTGCTGTATACCTGGGTGACTCAGTGGGTGAAAAAAATTGGGCTTTAGAATCCGAAAGGTCTGCTTTTTAAATCCCAGCTCAGCCACTTACAACTTCACGAACTGTGGCTAAGATCTTAACTATCCCTCCATCTGAGTTCCCAAATACCGAGGAGATAGCTCTTCAGATCCAGAAGGCCTTCCTGAGTGGCAGGTGTCATGCTGGGGTGTGGGGCTACAAAGAGGAATAACGTACGTGCCATACCGCCAAGGACTTCATGGCTCACAGGACAGCACAGTGGTTGGAGGGTGGAGGAATTGAATTCCCAGGGTTTGGAATATGATTGGAGTCTTTGATCATGAGGAGGTGACCACCTGACTGTGGGATGGCACCAGTATGAACAGAGTGAAGAGGCATGTCCAAGAGCTCCTTGAAGCAAAGGATGCTTGCAGCTCCAGCACTGACCAAGCTGGACAGCGACAGGAGGGGGCGGGGTTAAGACACTACAGGAGAGCTCTCTAGAGTGCCCTTTGCTCTTGCTGGATGTCATGAGAAGAAAGTTCCATGGTCAAGGAAATCTGGGCAATTCTGGTTGAAACCGAGATCACTGGCAGCTTGATGGCAGGAATTCTGCCTGGGGAGTGTGACCGTGGGCCAGGCACCTCCAGGAGAGGGACTAGGAAAGCATGTGGGTTTATCTGTCTACTGACTAAATGGCATTGGCCTTGTGCTCTGAGGGATACTCAGAAGTGAAGTGTCAGTTCCAGAGGAGTGGAAGCATGGGGAGCAGCTTCTGGGCCTCTAGAGACGCTGGGGCTGTTGCTCTCTGAGCCACCAGAAGTAGAAGCTGTCCCCCTAGCCCTATGAGTTAAGGAGGAGGAGGACAGAAGAAAAAAGGACACATTGGGGAAGAGGATGAGATTTATGGGGGAAGATCCTTGGAGAGGGAAGAATAGTCAAATAGAGAAGAACTTCATTTCAGGAATGCAGAGTTAGTTCATTGACACACACATGCACAGAAATATATTTGTATTGGAAATAATCTCATATATGCCATGTTTTTTCTTTACCTTATAACTTCTGATTTCTGTGTAATCCTGAACATTGGGTTTGCGTTCTGACCAGAGAGAACGCAATGCTGGTTTTGTGAGGTTTTGCGGGGTCTATCAGAGATGAATTCAACCTATCTTTCCTTGCAGGTAATGTACAGAAGGATTCTGCAGCAGGCCGGGTTTATACAGTTTGCACAACTTCAGTTCCTGGAAGCTAAAGAGCTCTTCAGGTAAATTTGAGGTGTTGATAGCAAGCCTTCCCATGTGTCCCTCTGTGGTCAAGACCATCTCTACCGTGATACCGTGAGGGGAATTGTTGCCGTGGTTAGATTGTGCTTCAGGGAGAAGTGGGGAAGCTTGTTGACAACAGCACCCACCAACAGTTGAGAGAAACAGCTCATTTCTCTCCCCTATTCCCTAGCCTCAGTTTACCTGCCCTGTGTCTCGAAGAGGGTAGAGGCTGAGGAGGAGGAGGCACCCATAACGGTCCTGTGGAGAGGGAAGAAGGGAGTCCTAGAGTGAACTCAGTAATGCAGGGGATTCCTAGAAAAATGCTGCTCTTGCTCACTTTTCCTTCTCTTCAGAGATTTTTTTTTCTTAAAGATTTTATTTATTTATTTGACAGAGAGAAATCACAAGTAGACTGAGAGGCAGGCAGAGAGAGAGAGAGGGAAGCAGGCTCCCTGCTGAGCAGAGAACCCGATGCGGGACTCGATCCCAGGACCCTGAGATCATGACCTGAGCCGAAGGCAGCGGCTTAACCCACTGAGCCACCCAGGTGCCCCCCTTCTCTTCAGAGATTTAACGGAAAATCGGAAGTTTAGGAATAGAGCAGGTGCCCCTGGGAAGACTGGTAGAAACTGTGCTCCTTCTAAGACTTCACAAGGAAACGTTTGTAAGGACAAGTTAGGACCTGAGTTTTCAGGCCATCTAACTAGACTAGATCCTGCACGTTTTAGAGCCATCTCAAGGATAAAGGGTGTCTAAAGCATCGAACAGGTCCTTCACATCTGGGGAGCGGCCGGAGCAGAGCACGGCTCAGGAGCATGCTGTCCGCCACCTGTTCCACAGGCTCTTGGACTCACCACCTCTCTGGCCTCCTGCTCTGTCACACTGGGGGCTGAGGGAACAGGGTTCTGAGTCAAGAAGGAGTCACTAAGTGAATAGCCATGCCCCCTCTAACTTATACTTAGGTCATATTCTGTGTGGTGTTCTCATCTGTTCTTGGCAGGAGCAGTAACTGGGGGACTCATGTAGGTTCTTCATCCCTGTGGACCTCGCTCTCTTCTGTCCTGCCTGTTCTGTCCCTGCAGCGTCAAAAACCTTCTCATTTGGGTCCATCTTCCCATGGGTTAATCTGGAACAGTGGGCAAGTGGTCATAATCTGTTCCTAGAACAGTTCACAGATTTTTCTAACAGAATAGCTCTAGGTTCTGTCAGTCATTAATACAAGGCTCCCCTGTCTTTCATGCTTCAACCCCTTCATAGCATAAACTGACGGCTGCTCCACTGTCAAAATGTGACCGAGAGAATTGGTCCTCAAAGCAGGCAGGCCCAAGGCAAGTGCTCCCTTCCTGCGCCCACAGCAGACGTTGCTAGTAACGTGGGATTTTTTTTTTCCTCATTGATGTGGGACTTGTCCTTGTATTCCATCTCAGTTTGGTGGAGAAGCCACAAGCGCCAACATGTTGTGGTTGGCACCCAAGAGAGAACCTCTGTGGGACTCGTGTTGTGGGCCCTTCTGCTCTGTGTCTGTCCCCCGAGACGTGATACAGCCCATCCTCGTGTGCAGTCAGGTCAGCACTCCTCCCGGGAAGCAGACCTGGCCCAAGAATCAGAGCCAGAGTGCGGGGTGAGACTGCCGCCTGCTTTCCTGGCGTACCCATGCAAGTATGGACAGCGGCCATGGGCCCGCCGGGCAGCAGCGTGGGTGCTGCTCTGCAGTGGGGGTGGGGCACTCTGAGGGCGGTGCAGAGCACGGGCTCGGATTGGGATTTGGCTGCATCCTAAATGATGAGAAGCTTCCCAAATTGGGAATCTTACAGTCTGGACCCCTTGGGCTAGATAATTTGTTAGGGGTGCTCTCTCATGCATCGGAGGAACCCTGGGCCTCTATTCACTCAGTGCTAATACACCTGCCAGTGGTGATCGGAAGTATCCTCAGACATGGCTCGGTGTCCCCCAGGGAGCACAACTGCTGCCATGAGGGCTTTTGCTTTAGGCAGAAGGAACAAGGCAGCAGAGGGCAGGCGTGAAGTGTGTAAACCGGAGAGCTGATGGGTGGAGCTGAAGCGTCAGAGTGTGGGAGGGATGGTGGAAACCGACGCTGTGAGGGCATTGGGAGCAGCTGGGAAGGCCCCAGAATGCTGTGCTCAGAGATCTGGGGTTTATCCTCAAGAGGCCCAGCACCATGGAAAGTGACTAGAGGGCAGGAGTGGAAGGAAGGAGAACCAGAGGATGGAAGTCGGGGAGGAGGAGAGACTGTCCAAATTTGAAGGAAGGTGGATGTCGTGAACATTGCCAGGAGTGAAGACCCCAAGCCCAACCTAGGGTTCCCATTCATGTCTGGGAACCCTGCGTCTACTTCCGCAAGAGGGACCCCTGGTGGGGCTGCTCCGGGGCCAGCATTGAGGTCTGCAGCTCCTTTATGCTGCCGCTGCTATCACAGTGGACAGGACGAGCAGGCCAGGGGCACAGCGGGGGACAGGGCCAGCAGGAAAGCAGAGGTGGGATGTCACCAGACGGGCTCCATGGCCTTGCACAGTTAGGATACCACTGGAGTTGTGGTCTAACCTTATGCTCCAAGTTGTGGCCTAACTTTATGCTCTAAGAGGCCATTGAGAGTCACCACAGAAACAGCCTCACGAATCCTCCCGCGGCTCCCATCATAGGATCTTTGATGAGGAAACTGTAAGTCACCTTCTGGCAAAGTCCCTTGTTTATGAACCAGTGAGCAAACCTGTTTATAGTTTGGTGCCAGGAGAAGCGTTTGCTTCAGAAGGACGGTCCTTCACCGTTGACCAGACAGTGCTGTGTTCCCTCTGCGTTCCTTTCTTGGCCTTAGTTTCCAGGGAGTCTGCTGCTCCCTTGGTATTAGGACCCTCTCAGGGGTCTCGTTACTCATGTCAGCACTGGCGGTGCATGTGTCTTCTTGCATGGCCCCCTCTGTGCTTCATTGGAATTGCGTGGGGGCGCACAGTGCGCCGTGCTCTGCCACGCCGCCTACACATCCAGCTCCCCGCGAGCGGGTGTGGACGTGCCCACCCCCCATGTTGTTTTGTGCGCCTATGTGTACTCTTTCTCTCTTTTTGCTTCATTTAGTTTGACACTGTAATTGCAGAAGCGGCCAGCTTGACGTCCGGGAGCTGATCTCTCTCTACCCCTTCCTGTTGCCTACCTCCTCCTCATTCACACGGTCCCACCCTCCTCTCCACGAGTATGCAGACCTGCACCAGCTGACCCAGGGGGACCAGGAGAAGATGGCCAAGTGTAAGCGCTTCCTCATGAGCTACCTGAACGAAGTCCGCAGCACAGAGGTCGCCAATGGCTACAAAGAGGACATCGACACGGCCCTGCTCAAGCTGTACGCGGAGGCTGACCACGACAGCCTGCTGGACCTCCTGGTCACCGAGAACTCCTGTCTCCTCACCGACAGCGCTGCCTGGCTGGAGAAGCACAACAAGTGAGTGTTCCCTTCCCATGTGCGGCCAGGGCCCCTTGAAGGTGCTGCAGCTGCTGTGCCTCAGGCCCCACAAGACTCTTCCCGTGACAGCTGGGCACCCGCCAGCTTGGACACCCACCTTGGCAGAGTCTGCAGACTCCTGGAAGGTCTCGGAAAGCATACGCTCTCACAGCCCGTCATAGGCCCAGTCAGTGCATGAAGTGATTCTTAGCATCCCCATCTGTACTGCTCCACGTAGGGCTCACCTGTGGACGTCACCATGTGGATGTTGGTAAAATTTGCAGCACGCTTTAGTCATTCACGGCCAGATTACACAGATAGATAGACAGCTGGGTAAAAAGGTTAAAAGGGAGACTTCTTGATCTTGTTGATCTTCTTGATCTTGTTGATATGGCTTAAAACTCTGCCTTCATCATGAGCATGAGTTGGTAGACAGCTGTATCCTTGCCACGTGCACAAGGGCAGTCACCCACAGTCCCTGACTGGGTAGGAGCCATTACTGCTTTGTTCTGGGCAGGTACGGGGTTCAGCGGAGGGGTGAGGGAGTTCTTTAAAAGTGTTGGATGACCCCTAGACTCCTTTAAGGAGTAAGATTCTTCCTCTGTCATTTTTGTTACGTATTTGGAATGATAGAAGGACTGACGAAGGCCCACAGGAACCACGGGTGTCACAGACCCAGATCCTGCCTCTGCGTGGGTACTGGCTCTTCCCACACTTTCCCTCAGTTTCCCAGATAGACTGTGGAAGGGAGTTGTTTGTTCAGGAACCAGAAAATACACTGATGCCTCGTGGTAGTGATGGGGTGTGGTGGGGTCCAGAGAGTCGGCTTAACCTCCCGAAAGGCTGAGGAGAAGAGGCAGACTCCAGCAAAGAGTTCGATACCTGGAGAGTTCGCTCTCGGAGGGCGACCCAACATGTCCCCCAGGTCCACTTGTTCCCGTCACCAGCTGGGGATGGGGAGGATGGGGAGCAGGGCAACATGTGAACCTGGGGAGGCTGTGAACAGCCATGCCATATTATCACCAACGTTTTCCACACACAAGTGAGAAGACGGAGGGCCGTTAGGCATTCCACTTGCTCAAGACCATACAGTCCCAAAGTAACGGAACCTGAATTGAAACTCAGGGCCTAGAACCCTGGGTTCCCTCCCTGGACTCCCCCTGACCTGATATCTGCGCTGGCTTGGTACTGTGGGCCTGTGTTGCTCTTGTTCGTGTTCAGATTGCTGACCCCGTCTTTCAGTAATAGCTCAGATGACACACCTTCTGAGTATTCTTTGAATACTTCATGTTGGGTTAACAGTAATCACCTGAAGAGATACAAAATTATATCAATATTTGAGGAAATTATAAAGCAAATCCAAATAGAATTTTCTGTAGTATAATTATGATTTTATTTTTTAGCTTGTCCTAGAATTTTCTGTAGTATAATTATGATTTTATTTTTTAGCTTGTCCTAGACTTGAGGATGATTCGTTTTGGAAGTTGATAGGGCATACATTTGATTGATTTATTTTTTTAAGATTTTATTTATTTGAGAGAGAGAGGAAGTGAGAGAGTGAACACTAGCAGGGGGAGCAGCAGGCAGAGGGAGACGTGGACTCCCTGCTGAGCACAGAGCCCGATGCAGGGCTCAATCCCAGGACCCTGAGACCATGACCTGAGCTGAAGGCAGACACTTAACCAACTGGGCCACCCAGGCACCCCAGTAGGGCATATGTTTTAATACCAGAAGTAAATAAACAGAAATGAGGATCTCTTTGTCATTGAAAATTTGTTGTTGAACTCTGAGTTGAACCAAGTATAGGAGACCAGAGGGACCAGGGGTCTGTCACTGGGTGGGTGCCAGCCACAGCAGGTGGTTGGGAGAGAGCATACTCACTTCCTTGTTTTCTTTCAGGTATTTTGCACTTGGACTACTCTATCATTATAATAACCAAGATGCTGCTGCTGTTCAGGTGAGTTCAAAAGCATTTTAGCCTGATTTTTAAACATCACTATCCTTTAACTCGGTATTACTTGGGGAAAAAATTTCCCAAGTTGATAGAGACTGCTTTTGCCTGACCTATAACGTTTTCTACAGAAGGAAATTAATATACTGTTTTAGAAAGTGAATTCCTTGAGAAATGTCAGCCAACGGTTTTCTTTTCTTTGTCTTTACAATTCTTTCAAAGACGTTATCAGGACTGAGTTTTTGAAAATTTAAGAAATAAAACGAACTGATTGCTGAGCCCTCAGGCCTGTGACGTCACCGCCTTACTGGGAAATTAAGCCTGGGGACAGCCGTTTGCTTGGAACTTCCACAGTTGATGACAGTAACTATTGCCAGTGGGCAGGGTACATCATTCTCCCTATGTCACCTGTGACAGAACTGAAGCCAGTCGAGGCCGGTCCCTTACCCGGGGTCCCAGCCCTGCTCAGCGGTAGCACAGATATTTGAACCGCTATTCCAGGTGGCCCTGGCAGAGATACTGTGGCGGAGATAAAATGCCACACTTATCTCGTCTCCTGTCTTGTCTTGCCTCTCTTGTGAGGCAGCTTGTGACTGGTCAGAAGACATCCTCTCCTTCTGTCACTTGGTTTCCACTGGAGTCTGTGCTATAGTTTCCTCAGGGGCCTTTTTGTTTTCTTCTGTGAGTGGTCGAGAACATTAGCCACTGTCTCCAATCTAAAGTCAGCCTTGGGCTGTCACTGTCATGGTAACATGATTGCAGATGAGGTTTAAAAAAAAAAAAAAAAAAAAAACTGGTTTCCATCAATATGCACCCCAATGGCTTCAGTAGATTTGGACATCAAGGGCAATATTTTTATACTCTAAAACATGCAGCTGTAGGAATTACGGCCTGATATAAATATAATAGTGACATCAGCAGAGCCATAGAGAGAGGAGGGATTGGCAAAATCAAAGTAATACAAAAGAAATCTGTATATGTGGCAGAATTCTGCTGTAAAAAATAATAACACTTTCCATGTGTGATTAGCTTATTTGGTGTGAGGATGTCAGTGTTAAGGAAACTGGTACCATAGCAAAGGTTCCCATGCTGATACCAGGATCACAGAGACGACATTGCCAGCCCTGTTTTTTGGGCTTCTCGAGAGTAGCATGGTCCTAAAGTGCAGCGTGGTGGACAAGCAGATTGGGTATAGGAGATGTGGTATGGGATGTGGGGCAGCCTCCGCCTCCCCGCCCCCCTGTGATGTGCCCCCATTCTGGGTTTCCGAAAGGAAGGTTCGGTTTACACAACAGGGAAGTTTCTGGATGAAATAGCAAGGGACTGTTGTTGGCAGCTCTCATGAGCCCCCATGCACCAGACAGAACACTAGAGGACAGAATGGCCAGTATTTTTGAAGACATGGTGTCTGACTATCACAGTTCACAAGAGACTTCAAAGTCAAGGATTCCTGTGATGGGGGAGGTAGAAACAGCCCTGCGGATGGAGGCAGGTGAATTTCTTGTTCTGTGTCGAGATGCTGTCAGTGATCGTTTATTTCATGAAGAAACATTTGTAATACATCTACCTTTTCCCGTATGATGTGTTTCCTATTTGTATTACTGCGCTGTCATTAGAAAGGAAAGACAGAGAATCCGCGGCTTTATCTCCTTGATTTCCTGGACCACATCTACTACATATATGGCTTTATTTCTCCGAAAACCTTAAAATTGACTTAGGCATTCAGAATTTGTCCTACCACTTTCAAGTATCAGAAGGCCAAATAAGTAAACATATGCCCCTCCTTAGCTAACTCTAAAGGGTATGTAACTTTCCATTTCTTCTTCTTTCCTCCTCTCCAGCTCTGGGTGAACATTGTGAATGGGGACATTCATGACTCCACTCGCTCGGACCTGTACGAATATGTCGTCGACTTCCTTACCTATAGCTTAGACCAGGAACTCGTGTGGAAGTATGCTGATTGGGTCCTGCAGAAAAGCGAAGAGGTTTGTGCGTCATAAATGCTCTTTTATGGGGGGTGGCTGTTAGCAAAAATAGAAGACTTGATTTTCAGTGAGAAACAAGCCGCCAGGCTACAAGCCTCACCCTGTCTGTAGTTTGCTCCCTTCTAATACCTCTCCTTGCTCCACCGGAGTCCCGGCTCTTTGGAAAGTTCCGCATCTCCGTCCTTCTGAGATGCACTGGTCTGCTTCTTTGTCTGGGGCAGGCCATGTTTTTATAGAAAGGGAGAAAGCATAGCCAGGTCACATTCTTAAAGATTTTTTTTTTTTTTTTATTAATTTGACAGAGAGAAATCACAAGTAGACGGAGAGGCAGCCAGAGAGAGAGAGAGAGGGAAGCAGGCTCTCTGCTCAGCAGAGAGCCTGATGCGGGACTCGATCCCAGGACTCTGAGATCATGACCCGAGCCGAAGGCAGCGGCTTAACCCACTGAGCCACCCAGGCGCCCTGCCAGGTCACATTCTTAGCGTCTTCTGAAAAATGTGTGTGTCTATGTGACTCCCCACGCCTGACCAAGTGTGACACTAATGCTCTGTCGCCTTGCAGGGTGTGGGGACCAGGCCACTGCAGGCCCACCCTTGTCCTCTCTCTGTGCCACAGCCCCTGGTGTGGAAGTTGAGGGTCTGGAGGAAGGAGGGAGCCCTGAGTGTCCTTGCTGTCCAGGAGGCTGAGAAGGGACAGCAGGGAGGAAACACGCCAAGGAAGCACCTGGGGCTGCTGTGGGGGAGGGAGGAGGCACAACATTCTCAGGACTCCTCAGTGAAGCCCCACATGACGGGAAGACAGATAGTTGGGGCATTTTGGTTCTCACTGTTGAAAACAGGAACATTTCCTCAGCTCCCCTTGGAGAGACAGACTTAGCTTTGTGACGTAGGACCTTCATCATAAACATAGAGTTTTCTCTGTCACATCTGCTGTTCTGAAATCTCCACTGGCGTATGTCCTCCGTGGTGCTGTCTGACCTGGAGGTCTGAGCCCGTGGGCTCATGTACTTCTTACTCCATCGTACTTTGCCTGTGTGCACACCCAAAGCTGTCAAAAGCGCTGGGCTCTTCCCAGTGCTGATAGATGGCATCAGCAAATCATTCCCAGAATTCTGTCTATTCTGATAGATGGTATCAGCCTGATGATATGCCAGGCACTCAACGTACGTCATCTCTGTTAAATATCCCAGCAGGGTCACGGGGTAGAGACTACAGGCGAGGAAACTGAAGCTGAGCTCTGGAAACTTCCCTAGGTCGCACAGTTGGTTCAGTACCGATCCGGGCTTCCAAAACACAAAATTCACAATCAGGGTAGCTGTGTGGTGTGACCCATGGGGTGCGGGTCTGCGTGAGCTACAGTGAGCATGTGTCCGTGACTGCCCGGGGAGGAATGGCGTGTTTCCTCCCCTACTTGACCCATTCGCATTTCCTTAGAAGACGGGTCTGCCACAGCGAGCTCCACTCGACAGGTGCGGGAAGGCTGTCCGGAAACTTGCCCCGGTGGGTGTGCACAGATGTGCCACATCGTGGGGGTGTGTGCAGAGCACTGGGTTTACAGGACGTTCAGGACTGTACGCATTCTGTCACTCACTGCTCAGCAAGTGACCCTCTTTGTTCTCGGACGATCTTCATCATGCAAAGGATGCAGCTTCCTGGGTTGTCAAAACCTGCTACCAACAAACGTTTCTTTCTTTTATTTCTGACCCTTTGAGAATAAAGGAGGAGGTTTCAGAGTTTAGGTCACCTTTCCTATCTTTGTGTCATGCTCTGGTCTTTGTCAGTGTCCCACCATGCCTGTTTTGTCTGTATCCCCATGTTTTTGTTTTTGTTTTTTAGCTTTATTTTAGAAGTGGAAAGAAGCAGAGGGAGAGAATCACAAGCAGACTCCCCACTGAGCATGGAGCCCAATGCAGGGCTTGATCTCACGACCCTGAGGTCACGACCTGAGCCTAATTCAAGAGCTGGGTGCCTAACCGGCTGAGCCATCCAGGCACCCCTGTGTATCCCCATGTTTCTGACAACAGTTTTACCCAAACATAAACGGGCAGTGCCCTCGAAAAAAGTACTAGCTAATTGCTGCTCTTCTTCCAGGTTGGAGTTCAGGTTTTCACCAAGAGACCTTTGGATGAGCAGCAGAACAGTTTCAATCCGGACAGAGTACTCACTTGCCTTAAGAAGTACCCTACAGCCCTTGCCAGATACCTGGAACATCTGGTCATAGACAGGAGGCTGCAGGTGAGCCCATGGACCTGGACGAACATGGGGGGGCTGCCATGCCACAGTTGTGCTTTCAGAAACAGAATGGAACTAGGAAGCCTTTTGGCAGATGGTTCTAATGTAGTATTTTAAATGGAGCTGTTTTAAATGTTCTAATGTATTTTCAGTGCCTTGCACCCTGAGTGCTCAGCCTGTCCTCGTGGATGGGCTAGGGCACTGGAGGTTTCCGAAGATTACAGGAACATGTGGCCTTTTCTTTACCCTCCTTTTAAAATTATCCTTAAGGGAAATGAGAGAAACTGCACGTTTTTGGAAAATACCTAAATCCTGGGGCCCTCACTGTGCAAATGAGAAACGACCCTTTTATGTTTTTTCTCACGGATGTGAAGTCTGCCTTCTGTGGATGGCAGTTTCTAGATGTTTTCCATCCGGTGAGCATGTTCTCTTCACTGCCCCTGAGACCCTGCCCTGGCTTGCCCCGCCGGCTCCACGGTCCTGGTCTGGGAGCTCCCGTGGGCTCGGGGAGCTCCAGGTTCCCGCCTGTAAATGCTGTCGGCTTGGAATCCCGTCTCCCACAGAAGGAAGAGTACCACACGCAGCTGGCCCTCCTCTACCTGGACAAGGTGCTGCAGCAGAGGTCCGGCACTGGCAGCGAGACCACAGAAGCCACAGACACACAGCTGAAGCTCCAGCATCTGCTCCAGAAGTCTGATTTGTACCGAGTGCACCTGCTGATAGGTGAGGGGCAGTTCACCGGTCTCTCCTCCATCCCGGTTCCCCAGCAAGGAGGGAAGGAGCTGACGAAGGCTCCAGTGTCTCTCCTTGAATCCACCGAGGGGAGTCCTTGAGCCTCTTTTGGCCCTAAGTCAGCCTGCCTGCAGGGTAGGGCGAAGCTTCTCAGGCCTCCGCCCTCTACAAACAGACGTGGGCTCTTTAGCTGATGACACAAAGCTGCCCAGGGAGTTTGGAAGTCTGTCTTATCTGTTGAGCGTGCCTTCATTTAAACTGCCTTACTAGGCTTCGGCACGCTTGAATCCCAGTTCATTGTTATGGCACCAGTGTTTGGACCAGGCTGTGCCAGCTGGCACTGTCCCCAGCTCAGGGCTGTCACTGAGCCCTGAGCCATAGGAAGGCAGGCAGGTATCTTGGACGGGAGCCTGGTTTTCATTTCCTTGGGTTGCAGAGTCTGTGGTTTTTGTGTTGTATAAAGTGCCACGAGGCAGCACGGTGCGTACACCCAGTAGAATTAGCTAGTTTCTTGATACATTTGACATCATAGAATTTTCAGATTTGTTTTTACTGGGATTAATAATATATTTCTCTGACTTTAATGGCACTGACAGTTTTTTGACTATTACCTACAGTCCATTCTCATCATTTGCCATAGTTACATTCTATAAAGTCTCCACAAACACTGAATTACTGAATCCTGAACGGTTGCTCCCAGGGAAGTACAGGGTCAGGTTCCTGCAAACCGCTGATCACATTTTCATCACCCATCAGTACGTTAACTTGTTTTACGAGAGCTTCTGTTTAAGACACCTTATTTAATAGGTACTGTTGATTGGTTAACATTGAACTCAGAGCTAGCAGAACTCTAGCTCAGGCTGACACACACATTTTCTCCATAAGGCACATCATAGCCCGCTTGTGCTTGGAAGCATGAGGCCACACCTCAGCACTGTGCTTGGGGCCCATTTTAAATGGCAATGTCACCAAGAGAAAAAGCACAAAAACTCAAAAATTGTGGCACTGAGTAAATCCTGGAGAGGACTGTTTGCAGAATGAGGGCTGCCACAAGAAGGCAGTGCCTCAATGGCCTCACAGGGCCTCATCTGGGACCGTGCATGGCCGGTGGCTCCAATTGTGTGCCAGCCTGTGCGTGTCCGCAAATAATCCTGAAAGCCCTGTGACTGCTGGTTTGGGGATTCCATGGGAATTTGGGCAAGCAAGCCAATTCATGAATATGGAATCTGAATAATGAGGACTGGCGGCTGTATGTGCCGGGCCCAGGTCAGTACGCTTGGCGTGCATTATGATGCTTTCCACAACGACCCTGTGAAATAAGTCCTATTTTTAAAAATTATGGGTTGGTGTCATTTTCCATACAGCCTTAAAACTCAGATTGCAGAAGAAACAAAAGAAGAGCTTTAGAGTCACATCAATAGGGATTTTTAACGATAGGAACCCACACTCCTTCACATGAAATATAGTTTAAATTGGAATAAAGGGGTTCACGGCACTTTTTTGCCAGGAAGGGTTAGTGTCTGAATTTAAATCAATAAAGTGCCTTTTTGCCATAGTTGAAAGATCCCGTACTAGGAAAGTAGGAACGATGCCGGATTAATTGGAGGCCTGTGGCCGTGATACTCAGGTTTCGCCAGGGCCTACCAGGATGACAGGTCATTTGTTCTGTTCAGTCACTAAGCATTATTAAAAATGTGTATTCTGCCATAAGGCTCTCCCTGTGAGTAGGGAGTTTCCCCTTTGGAAACACCCAGCTCTGTGGCACGGAGGTCCAAGCAAGCCTTGTGTGAACTGCCTAGGTCGCCGGGCACGCTTTGCCCTTTCTTGAGTGGAGAGCACCGGGCGATGGGGGGGCAAGCCGGGGCTGGCTCTAACCACAGGCTGCTGCCACGCAGATAGAACCCGGGGTGCCGGGCTTCCCATGGAGAGCGCCATCCTGCACGGGAAGCTGGAGGAGCACGAGGAGGCCCTGCGCATCCTGGTGCACGAGCTGCGGGACTTCGCAGCGGCCGAGGACTACTGCCTGTGGCGCTCTGAGGGCAGGGACCCGCCATACCGGCAGCGGCTCTTCCACACGCTGCTGGCCATGTACCTCCAGCCCGGCCCTGCCGCGCCTGAGCTGGCCGTGGCCGCCACGGACCTCCTGAACCACCACGCGGCCGATTTCGACGCCGCCCGGGTCCTACCGCTGTTGCCAGGCAGCTGGTCGGTGCAGCTGCTGCGCCCATTCCTAACCGGGGCTGTCCGGAATAGCGTGCACGCCCGCAGGACCACTCAGGTGGCTCTGGGCCTGGCCAAGTCCGAAAACCTGATCTACAAGTACGATAAGGTGAGAGCTTATCGTGGCTTCTAGACCCCAGTGGTGGGGGGCTGGGGGGGAGGGGTCACGTTCTATTTCAGGTAGTTCTGGGTGCATCTTCTCTGCACCTTCAGCACCTCAAATACTTGATTCTGCTCACGTAGAAGCCCAGGTATGTGGAAGCAGAGGCGGGAGCTGGACTGGCAGGTGCCGTTCTTCTCCCCGGCTAGACGGCGATGCTTGGATGGTGTTCCAGGCAGCGTCCTACGCCGGGCAGCATGGGTCAGGTCATCATCTCAGCTGTCTCCTGCCGTGTCTCCTGCCATTCTCCCCATACCCTGAGGCCCAGGGAAGTCACATAGCACAGGAAGAGCCCAGACATGGATCCTAGGCCAGCTCATACCTCCACATTCTAGGTCCCCAGCTGGTGGGCTGGGCTGCAGGAACCAGTGCCATGGACAGCCATCTTTCATTGTGTCCTCACATGGCACAGAGAGGGCAAGTGCTGGTCTCTCTTCCTCTTCTTTTTTTTATATTAGTCCCAGGTGTACAGTACAATGATTTGATATTTCCGTGTGTGGTGATGTGATCATCACACTATGTCTGGTTAACCCCTGTCACCGCACATAATTATAGGTCTTTTTCTTAGGATGAGAACTTTTGAGATCCGTTCTCTTAGCAACTTTTAAATATATAATACGGTAGTGTTAACTGTAGATTCCATGGTCTACGTCACATCCCACTTTCAACCCACTTCACCCATTGCCCCCACCTGTGGCAACGGCCAGTCCATTCTGTTTCTGTGAGTTGGGCTTTTTTTTTTTTTTTTACGATTCCATCTATTAGTGAGATCATACAGTATTTGTCTTCTTCTGTATGACTTATTTCACTTTGCTGATACCTTCTAGGTCCATTCATGTTGTTACAGCTGGTGAGCTTTCCCTCCTTTTCATGGCTGAGTAGTATTCCATCATATAAATATATTGCATTTTCTTTATTCATTGAGGAACACCTAAGCTTTTTTATGCCTTGGCTATTGTGACTTATGCTACAGTGAACTTGGGGGTTAGTGTTTCGAGTTAGCGTTTCAGTTTCCTTCAGATAAATACCCAGAAGTGGAATTGCCTAATCACGAGGTAGTTCTGTTGCTTTTTTGAGGAACCTCCATCCTCTTCTACACGAGTTTGCATTCCCACCAACAGTGCACAAGCATTCCTCTTCTCCACATCCTGGCCACTTCTATTCCTCTCCTTGTAATGGCCCCAGTGCCATCCTGGGAGCCCCACCCAGTTACCTCCCAGAGGCCCCAGATACCACCCCATTGAAAATCAGAGCTTCAACATAGGAATTTGGGAGGTGGTGGGGGATATTAACATTCAGTCCACAACAGAACCCCAGTATAGATCCCCTTCTGGAGACTTCTCTCTTGTGAGGCCCACACTCCATGCAGTCAGCCCAGGGATCTTTCCAGAGCGGGAACCTGATGTGGCCCTTTCACATGGAAGTCTTCATGACTCTCTAGAAGGGGAGCTGAGGCCTGGAACGTCCCATCTCCCCTCCTTTGGCCTGACCCTCTCCATCTTTCCCTGCTTCCCGGGACACATGGAACCTCCTTGATGTGACTGTTTCACACATACGGCCTTGGTACCTGCAGTTCCCTCTGACACAGTCTTAACCTTTCCTTTGGGGCCTGCTGACCACCTGCTCACAACGCAGCCTTAGAATTTCTTCCTTCCTGAAACCTTCCTGCCCCTTCGAGCAGGAAACCCCCTCCTTTGCTCACCCACACATTCCTGCACAGAGCCACCGTCGTCTCCCTTCATTGTTTCTCCGGGTTCGTTGGGGGCAGGGAGTTCAGCTGTCTAGAGCTGTCCCTAGAGCCAAGCCCAGCGTCTCAAAGGTGTTAAACGTTTGTTGAAGGATTGATGAAAACTGAGGAGTACAGGGTGACTTCCCTAAGTTGGGTTTGATCCTGCCGGTAGGCCAGCTTGCCTGCGCAGGCACCAGTGAACTGTGCAAAAAGGCTTCTTCTTGCAAAATTGTAGTCCTTTTTATCAGTCAGGGTCTGGGGAGGTACAGCCTGGTTTGGTTAGTGACCTTTAAACAAATGAAAGGATATTTCCCAGAACCAGGCAGGGCAGTGCCACCAATCGACCATATATGGCTTTGATGGAGTCCCTTATTTGTGCCTTGCTTTTCTTGTTTGCAAATGAGAGGACCCGGGAACTAGATCATCTAAAGGGCTTACCCAGCTCGGACGTGACGTCACTTTCTGACAGACCTTGTGCAAACTCAGAGCTCAGGAAATGTTTGAGAGAGGGTCTGCATAGAAATACCTGGGTGAGGCAAGCAGCAAGTGCTTTTCATGAAACAAGAAAGCAGTTCCATAGCATTTTTTAAAAAAAATTGTAGGGAGGGGGTGCCTGGGTGGCTCAGTCATTAAGCCTCTGCCTTCGGCTCAGGTCATGATCCCAGGGTCCTGGGATTGAGCCCCACATTGGGCTCCCTGCTCAGCAGGAAGCCTGCTTGTGTTCCCTCTCTCACTGTCTCTGTCTCTGTCAAATAAATAAATAAAATCTTTAAAAAAAATTTTTTATTACTATTATTTTTACTTCTCCAGTTACTCGGGACGTTTTTGTTTATTTTCACCTCTAATGTTCTGTTTCGAGATCTGTAGGGTGACGCGTGTCTGCTGTGGTATAACTCTTTTATTTATTTATTTATTTATTTTTTCAGATGAAGTTGAAAGGAAGCTCAGTTCAGCTCTCGGACAAAAAGCTTTGCCAGATGTGCCAAAATCCCTTCTGTGAGCCTGTGTTTGTTAGATACCCAAACGGTGGGCTCGTCCACACCCACTGTGCCGCCAGCAGACACACGAACCCCAGCTCCCCCGGCCCTGGTGCTCGGACTTGAAGAGGCCCACCGGAGGGCGCAAGGAGGACCCTGAGTTCTTTACCGAGCCTGCTGGGTGCAGAGAGCGGAAAGCCGCTGCACTGGTGTCAGCCAGGGAGTGACATCTGGGCGCTGGGAGACTGCAGTCAATGTGAAACAGGGGCTTTTCGCTGCTGACCACTCCACCCTGAATGTTCACAGGAGATCCTGAAACAAGACACATCAGGGTTCGCCCGTCCCAGGACACAGTAATCCCAAATAAATGTCTACTTTGAGAGAAAAATGAGCCTTCCCCATGCCGTCCAGACAAGCTGGACGCCCCTGTCCCCGCCCCTGCGCCTCAGTCTTCAAAAATGCATTTGCACTGGAAATGTCTGCTTCAGGGTGGCCCAGAGATGTAGCTGTCCCCGGGCAGGGTGAGGAGCACGGCCTTAGGGGGCGCGGGGGGTTGGGGGCTGTTTCCAGGATTACCTCGTGGGCTCTGCCTTTGCCCTTAGAAACGGCTGACCTTGGGGGAGTCTTTGTTCTTGCCTACTTCCCATCCGGCTCTCAACCCCTAAAGGATTCTGCCTTGTTTACCCAAATACCCCCTCTCGGGGAAGTCGAGGACTCATCGGAAAGTGCTAAAGCCCAGGTGACAAGCTGCCGCCCCCACCACCTGAAAGAGGACAGCAGACAGGAGGCCTGCGGCACTTTCCTGTCCTGTCACGCTACCTGCTGATTTTGAAACTCCATGATGGCCATGTTTGACTAAAAATTGTTATTTGAAGTTCTGTCATCTCTGCAGTTTTTCTCTTCTTTGGAAACTTATCTGTTGTATCCGTTAGGGACATTTTTTTTTTTTTCCTGTTAAAATGTACCTCCTACTGACCGCTCGGGAAATGAAAAGGGAAACGTTATGAGCACAAGCCACGTGGAGTTTCACGAGAGGCCGGTTTGAACTTCACACCCTCAGCAGGGCAGGCAGTGGGTGGCAGCTGCCCTTGCCTGTGTCCGAGATGTCATCTTTCCCGCCGGGCGCTTCTGCACACCCCGATGAGGAAGTCCAGTCAGGCTGCCTTACCTCCCAGCACTTTACACGCCTGCTCTGAGGTTTCCTGAACCCACGGGAGGGGTCCCCCTTGTTCACCACAGACTGGGGGACTCACTGTGTTTCTGCCAGACATCGCGGAGAAGCCGAAGTTGTCCTTACTTCACTGCCCTCTTTCGAATTTCTTCACTGGGATGAATGATTCTGTCCGGAACTCACACAAGACACTGTACCCCCTGCCACAATGCCGGGAAAGCAAGCATTAGCTTGTGTGTGTCACAAGGGGAGGACCCTGGGATACAGCCCCTCGCCGTCACCCCAAGCCTGACAGAGCGGGGGCCAAAGAATTCATGGTCCGTTCTCGAAACAGTGTTCTCCTGTACTAATCATGGTCAGTCTTCTTCCTTCAGCGATTCTAAGTGGCACAAGAAAGCAATAGCGCGCCTGCATTCTTCCCTAGCTGCGTCTCCAGCTAAAGAATCAACGATGAAGAAGTTCTCCTTGTGACTCAACCACATACGATGTCGACGGGGGCGAAGTAGAAGCCCAGTCGTGAATCGACCCTGTGGGTGACTGCTACGGAATGGTCTTGCAACCGCGCGCGCTACCATGACAACTCGCGAGGTCGCGTTTTCTGCCTCAGAGAGCAGGTCCCTAGCACGCGCCGTATCACACTGCTGAAAGCACTGTTTCACTGGACACAAAGTGGGTACAATGTGGAGAGCGCCTTGTGATTGCTCATTCCTAAAATGGGGACACTAGTCTCCGCTCTCTCTCTGAACATGGGTCAGTGTTTTGAAACGTTTGTCATCCTTTAGAATGACGGGGATTAAAGTCAAGTCATCTCCTATGTTCAGAACCGTACCTTGCTCTCCTCTTTGTCTGACTCCCACGGGCCCTTTTCACAAATCAGATTTTTAAAATAAATACATGGTTCTTTCTAAAGGCCTGCTGTTTTGTGACTGTGGCGTTAACTGGAACAATTAGAACATTGCTCAACCCTTTCCTCCCCTCATTAGGTTCTATGTAACCACTCTAGTTAAAACAGCATGAACTGAACCCAGTTGGCATTAATATTCTATGGGCAATAAATACTGTTGAATATGAGGAACTGTTTCTCTGCCATTGCCTGTCAGGTGTTGACGTGGCAGTGCCCCTGAGGGCGTGGTGCAATGGGCCTGAGAGCCGAAGAGTTCATGCTCATGAGCTTGGTAAATGTGCTTTCTGAGGTCAGGAGTCCAGAGCAGCTCAGGTGGCCATGGGGTCGCGCTGTCAAACCGATGCCCGTCACACAGCTAGGGTAGCCCTTGCTTTTTGCTTGCTTTCCCCCTCTGGAAACCTTTGTCCTTGCAACTTTATCCTTCACCCCTGGTCAGGTCCCAAATACACAAGATGTACAAATGTAAACTTGTTGATTTTATTAAAATTCTTTTAATTCTTTGTTCTTTCTGTAATTTTTTATATGTGTTTATAAAAATCATCTTGGCTGGGTGATGACTTCCACCTGCACAGTACCTAGTCATAGGAGCTTTGGAACCTACTCACCCGGACCCCATGGCTCCTCCTAGCACCTGAAGCCGACGTTCCCTGGCCGCCCCTCAAATTCTTTGTTCCTACTTGACTGAACTTTAAATGCTCTACTTCTGAAGGTACCTCCTGCATGTTCTCAAGGTGCCCCTTGACATTTGTTACCTTCACAGTAGTCATTACCCTAAGGTCTTTAGCAAAGGAGATTTCTGGTCGCTTCTTCCATACCTCACCTCGTAGCCAGACGCTCTTTAAGTAAGCCTGCTGCCCTTGGATTTCTAACTCTGAACAGAGTCAAGGACTAGAACTTTCTTTCACCTTTTACATTTGACTTCCATAGAATCTTGTTCGTAGCACGTCTGTGAGAAACACGGTGGAATGAATTTCACAGCAAATTGCCGTGTTTCTTATTCCATTCTGGGTGCCGTGGCAGCCCTGAGGAGAGCCCCTGACAGCGGTAACCCTATCGTGCCTGGCAGTCAGGCTGTTAGAGTCCAAATACGTGTGGGTGACAGTAAAGGCGAGGTGTCGGGTGGCATCCATATCTCAGGTTGCAGGAACTGAGGCACAGGTTGGTGAGGTGATTTTCTTGGGAGGACAAGAGCAAGAGCTCCAGTCCCCCTCAGCTGAGCTCCCCTCCTGGTGCTTCGCCAAAACCAGCAACCAACCCAGGGTTGACTGGAGTACTCACACAGCAGTGTTGCCGCTCTCTGAAAGTCACAAAGCAACGAGTTACGTATCCTTTTCTTGTTCTATATTATATCCTGTGGTTCATTGGCATATTAAAGATTGAAAGGGGGCTGGTCAGTCGGTTAAGCATCTGACTTGCTTTCAGCTCAGATCACGATCTCAGGGTGGTGAGACCGAGCCCCGCATTGGGCTCCATGCTGGATATGGGGCCTGCTTGGGACTCTCTCTCCTGCTCCCTCCACATCTCCCCACCCTGCTCACACGCTCTCTATGAATGAATGAATGAATCAATGAATGGGTGCTTAGGCTTCCAAACCTGACTAAAAAGGGAAAAGTGATAGATTCCCACTGCCTAGCAGAATATTACAAGGCCAAGCAGCTGCGAGAGAAAAAGAGTGTAAATCGATGTCCTAAATGTGACTTGGTAGAAGCAAAGACTGGCGCCTGACTCCGTGAAATGGGCCGTGGCTTGTGTTAGATTAATTAGGTACTAACACCCCATTTGCTCCTGGCGGATCTGTCAGCCTCAGAGTCGGGAATGAAAATGTACAAGAATCTAGACCATATGGACCAGAGGCCCTTTCACCTTGAAAATGCTAAATGGCTCGAGTGCCATCTAAAAGCTTGTTAATACCTTGTTCAGTTGTAAGCACTGGAATTAACGAAGCCTGCTTTTCTTTCGCTCACAGCCGGGCAAGGGAAACAAACAGCTGTAGTTCAGTCTGCGGTCCGGAGCTGTGTATCAGTTAAATGAGACATGTGGGGGCGCCTGGGTGGCTCAGTGGGTTAAGCCGCTGCCTTCGGCTCAGGTCATGATCTCAGGGTCCTGGGATCGAGTCCCGCATCGGGCTCTCTGCTCAGCAGGGAGCCTGCTTCCCTCTCTCTCTCTTTCTGCCTGCCTCTCCATCTACTTGTGATTTCTCTCTGTCAAATGAATAAATAAAATCTTTAAAAAAAAAAAAATAAAAAAATAAATGAGACATGTGGCCGGCAGGGGCTCAGAAGCACGACAGGCTGCTCAACAGGCCAAGTGAGGCTCGGGAAGGAACATGTCACCACTAGACTCCGGGGAGCCTGGGTCGGGCTCCAACACACCCAGCTGGGGGCCGGGGCCAGTCCCATCGCCTAGACCTTGGTGGTGTGCTCTGTAGACCGGAGTTGGAGCTGTATGGTATCTGAGGACCCTTCAGGAAATCGGGGCAAAGGAATGGAGTCGGTGTGGTCTAGCCTTTGAGACCAAATGCTGCCCCCAGAGGATTGTGGGTCTCAGCCTGTGCCCAAGCTCTCCCACAATCCTTCACTGTCAGGGTCATCTTCTAGCGAAGGTTTTCCGTTTGTTTCGATTGACCAGTTTTTCCTTGGAGTCCCCAACTGAGCTGGGGAGACAGATACCCAGCCTCATCTCACTAGGCTTATGAGCATCGATACACAGCACATGGCACCGTTGGTACCCATCTGATAACTCGTCCTAGCCTCGGCCTCTTTCATCCACACGTGTCAGTGATTTACCTGGAGTACCTAATGTGCACCATAACATTAGCATAGTAGGGCTGCCCCTACCCCCTCCTACCTCTGCTCTCAGCTCCGTGTCAACCCCCACGGCTGTTCTAAAGTGTTTTTCAACGCATTGCTGATTGACCGCCAACTGTTGACTTTAGCTTACAAATAAACCACAACACTAAACTTTCGCTTTCTTTAGAATTAGCATTTCCCATTGTACATATCTAAAGGCATTTGAATTTTTTGTGCTTTCACTTAATTTACAAGACTGTGTTCAATTTTTTTTATATGAGGTATAGTCAAAATCCATTTTCGGTCAAAAAAAAAGTTACCATAGTATGGCTGTATGAAAATACATTTTCTGTGGGTTAGTCTTCTTATCATTTTCATGGATTTTTTTAAGTCATAAAATATACATAACAAAATTTGCCATTTTAACTGATTATTTTTCAGTTTAAATTCAGTGATATTAAGTACCTTCATAGTTCCCTCACCACTCTCTCCAGAACTCTTTCCTTCCCAAAGTGCAACTGTGTGCCCAGTAAACACTTACTCCCCACCCTCTTTCCCCCAGCCCCTCAGTACCCCCATTCTACTTTGTGGCTCTATGAATTGCATTACTATGGACCTCCTATAAGTCACAGTATTTGTTCTTTTGTGACTGGTTTATTGCATTCAGCATAATGTCCTCAAAAGTCACCCATGTAGCATATGTCAGTATCTTCTTTCTTTTTAAGGCTGAGCAGTACTCAGTTTCATAGCTTTTATACAGTATACTTAGTTACACAAAGCATGCATATGTAGGCCATCTGCTGATATGTATTTTATATAAAATTAGAATTGCTACTTTATATTATTCTTTTTTTAACTTTATGTTCTTAGTGTTCCAAGATTCATTGTTTATGCATCACATTATTCTCATCAACATGTAAGATATAACCCTGTACTAACCATCGAAAAGTTGTCTGTTGTCCTAATCTCTCCCACTGGGTTAAAACAGATCCACACACAGAGCTTCCAGATGGCCTTATGGGGGACCTTTGAAAATGAGTTCAAAATCAGCACAAATCTTGTCAACAAGGAAAGAGTACAAAGCCCAGTCGAGTGTGTGAGCATCGTCTCTGCTCCCATCAGGGTGGTCTAACGTGGTTGAACGTTGGCATCCTGCTGGTGCTATGCCAAATTCTGATTTGTGCGCCTACTGATAGAATTTCCAGATACCTTGTTGATGTGTTGATGGAAATACTGGAAAATGAGCTGCTTCTTCGCAGCTGATGGAAGGTCAGCTATTCCCAACCCGACAGGGGCTGTGCCTGGATGCCATCCAGGGGATGGGGAGGATGGCTGGCTTGCTGCGTGGGAGCTGTCTAGCGCTGTCCTCCATGCCAAACGGCTACCATCCCTCCCGGGGCAGCCACTGCCACCGTGACTCGCTCCACGTTACTGTCCTATTCAAGCAACTGCAGAATTAGAACCAACCTTGCCGTAGAGAAAAACAGCAGAGGGGGCTCAAAGACTCACGTTACCAGAAATTGTATTTAATGTCAGTTTAATGTGGTTTTTCATGTTTCAGTTTATGCGTTCATTTAGTCATATATTCGATCATTCATTCATCCCTCAAGCATAGGCTGGAAGACTGCTATGTGACAGGTATTGTGCTAAGTTCGGTGGATAAAACGGTGAGAAAGGGGCGCCTGGGTGGCTTAGTCCATTAAGCCTCTGACTCTCCGTTTCGGCTCAGGTCATGATCTCAGGGTCCTGGGATTGAGCCCCACATTGGGCTCAGCACTCAGCAGGGAGGCTGCTTGTCTCCCTCTCTCTTGCCCCCTCCCCCTGCTCACAAGTATGTGTGTGCTCTCTCTCTATTGAATAAATCTTTAAACAAAAAACATTCAAAAAGACACATCTGGCCCGGCCCTGCTACAGCTCACCTTAGAGATAAGGACAGCACAGTGGGACAAATGCCAAGAAGAGACAATGCAGGTACACCCACAGCATAGACGAGGAGCCCTCGGAAAGGAAGTGCTCCTGGCAGAGGGAAGAGGTGAGTAGGACGGTAGCCCCTTGAAAACAGAGACTCAGTTTGACTGCAGTCTGGAGAGCAGGCAGGGGGTAGTGATGGATGAGGCGGGGGGGGGGGGGGGGCTGAGGCTTCAGCCTGCTTCTCGGCAGAAGGAAAAACACAAGTGCTTGTGCTGCGGAATGACCCACTGTCCCCACCCGCCGGGGCAGCCATGGCCAACTGCTGCACCTAGGATTTTTGCCCCTTCATCTTTTCATAGTTTTTAATAACATGGGAAAGGAAGCCCCCCCACCCCCACCGAGAAAGGCACAATACAAACTGTGTTAGCCAGTTTACTTGAAGAATCCCTTGCTTTAAAATGTAGTATATTAATAGACACGTCAGGGTATCGAAAAGCCAGCAGACCAGGAGATGATTGCTGTTGAAAAGTTAGTCCTTATGCTCAGATCCCAAGAGGGGGGACCATGCCATCAGAGCGGCACAAGGAATCCTGGGGAGGGGGGCAGAATCAGGTAGCACAGGGAAAGGATGGGTAGTGTGTGCAAGAGTCTTTTTCGGTGGTTTCCCAGGGAAGGAATAGGTGTGGCAGGGGAAACAGGCTTAGGGGTGGGTAGTTGGAATGATTTCAACAGGCTCTGGGGTGTGTAGAGTCTGTCCTTGGTTGTCCAGTCCCAGGCCCTGCTCCCCAGCAGGGGAGGTGAAGAGTGGCTGAGAGCGTGGGAGCCTCAGACAAGGTGGTGGGGTTGTGGTCCCTGGACTGGGGTTTCCTATTTATGCAATGCACTGGTAGGCGAACTATATACTCTCTCTAGGAATTAGCTGGCCCTGGGAGTGGCATTCTGTCCATAGGCGGCAAGGCCACAACGTCAAAGCACCGCAGGACAGAAGAAAAGAGAAATGGCTAATACGTCCTTTGGATCAGGCCACCAGCGCAGCCACAATTATATTCTATTCTGCTCCCCAGGTCAGGGAATCGGACTTAAACACTTAATACGTTTTGAACAGCAGGGTAGAAAATGTTGCCTGAGAGTCGCAGAAGCAGAGACACGGAAAATAGAATGGTCTGGAAACGCTTCCTGGGCCCAGCCCACCAGCCAGACCACTGCTGTGTTTGAAGGGTTGGTTGACTCCACTTGGCCTGCTGTTGACACAGATAGTCCTCTTAGCCCAGGTTTCTGGGAGGTGTACTATCTTTAACAGTTATTTCTGGGACTCCATTCTATAGGTAATCCATGAATATGTATTAATTGGCCTTTAGCTTTTCCAAAACCATGGAGCTCTTGTACAATGCCTCCTCAGTCACGATGGATGCCTATTTTCTACCCCCACAACCTCGATGACCCAATTTGTGATCTCACTGAGGCCCAAAGGGGTCTCTGCCTGGCTTGTTGGCAGAGGGCCCATAGGTGGTTAATGGAAAGTGCTTCATGACCTGCCCATATACTTTCTCAAGTTGTTGGTAATTCTTTTTTTTTTTTTTTTAAGATTTTAATTTATTTAGTAGAGAGAGAAAGTGAGAGGCAAAGTACGTGCAGAGAGGGGAGAGGCAGAAGTGGGAGAAGCAGAGGGAGAGGGACGAGCAGACTCTCTGCAGAGCAGGGAGCCCCACATGAGGATCAATCCCAGGACCCTGGGATCATGACCTGAGCCCAAGGCAGATGCTTAACCAACTGAGCCACCCAGGCACCGTCAAGTTGTTGGTAAATCTTAAGCACAACTGATGAAAGAATAAATTTCCACAGATTGTCTTTAAATAAATAAATATATATATAAAATTTCTCGGCAGAGAAATTTACTCCAAGGTTGTTCATTACAGAGTGTTTTTAAAGATGATGAAAATGGGGGGAAAATACACAAAAAACAGAGAGTACTTCAGTTACTTAGCTTGTGGTACATCTACACAATGGAAGACTTCCAGCCACCGGAAATCACTTTGAAAAAACAAAAATAAAGTTAAAAACAACGACAACAAAAAAACTAGGCTATGAAGTTGTGGCGTGGTTTAGCATGATCTGAACTTTGCAAAAGGAAATATACATTTTTAAATGTTTCTTACATACAAATACAATTGTGTTTTTTAATTATGAAAGTTTAGAACACGTTTAATTTTCTTTGTTTTGGGGTTAACAAGTCCAATCACTGTTTTCACTTCTATAAGCAGCAAATTAAAATTTTAAAAATCTATAATTTAAAAATTAGTAGATATGATCTTTACAACTTTTCTTTTTTTAGAGAGAGAGGGTGAGTGTGAGTGGAGGGGAGAGAGAGAGGGAGGAGAGAGAGAATCTTAAGCAGGTTCCAGGCCCAGAGTTAAGCCTGATGTGGGGCTCAGTCTCACAACCTTGAGATCATGACCTGACCTAAAATCAAGTCAAACGCTTAACTGACTAAGCCACCCAGGCACCCTTCTCTTTACAACTTTTCTTAAGACTAGATATCATTCATTCATGAGGATGGAGAATATACCGTTCTTTTACATAATCTAAATCTAAATTTTAGGGGCGCCTTGGTGGCTCAGTCTGCTAAGCGTCTGCCTTCGGCTCAGGTCCTGATTTCAGGGTCCTGGGATCTATCCCCAAGCTGGGCTTCCTGTCCCTCTGTCTCTGCTCCTTGAAACTCATGCTTACTCTCTTTCCCTCTCTCTCTCTTTCAAATAAATAAATAAATAAAATCTTAAAAAAAAAAAAAACCACCTTAATGAATTAGTGTCCCCTCATATCTAATTAAAAGTTTACCTATGTCTCCTTATGGCATTATCAGAAGGAGAAGGGAAGATCCAAGAAAACCAGAGGAGTGGTCCAGGGAATGAAGAGGCTTGTACGAAGTGTAACAGAGATCGGACTCCTTGTGACAAAATCTTGCGGGGCATCCTCACTACGCCAGGGGATAGGGAAAACAGCTAGGAGTCTCATCCGGGCTGAGTGCAGTCCAGAAATACCCACCTCCACAGTGCAGGTGTTAGCTGGATGCATGTCAGAAGTCCTAGGGCTCCCCACAAGGGAGGAGGCACGTCCTGAATAGCCTGGACTGACTACTTCCAGAGAGGCCCAGCAAATTCCAGAAAATATGGAAAGCCTTGGGAAAGAGCCTCCTCTTTCCCCCTAATGTTTGCCCATTGCCTCTGTTCACACTTTGAAAGCAAACTCAGCTTTCCATTTTTCCGTATGCATATTTGAAATTGTTCAGTCTTGTTTGTCTTTTATGGCAAGGTGAGTGACCCTCTCTTCTTGGTTTAATAAAACATTGTTAAGACTTCATGACAGTACAGCAAAATACTGTGACCAGGAAAAAGGGCAGTGGCACTTTAATGAGGGGAGAAGTAAGAAATATAGTCCCCACAAAGGACAGTTAATAAGGAGCAGCAAACCTGTCTTTAAAAAGGCTTCCAGAGGCGCCTGGGTGGCTCATGAAGTTAAGTGTCTGCCTTTCATCTGCTCAGGCCGTGATCTCAGATCCCTGAGATCAAGAGCCCAGTGTGTCTGCCTGCTCCTCTGTCTCCCTCTCCCTCTGCCTCTCCCCTCCCTGCTTGCTCTTTCTCTCAAATAAACAAATAAAATCTTCTAAAAAAGAATTGCTTCCCAAAGTGAGCTTGGCTATTTCCCCCCTCAATTGCAATGACTGGCAAAAGAATAGCCATTGCCAGAAGCACAGAGAGGGTGCAACACGCAGGTCCAGAGCAAGGGATCTCTCTGTTCTACCTATCTGGGCCTTGGGGGAACTTCAGGCATTTATCGGAGCACCTCAGAAGGCTGAACTTGCTTATCAGCATCCTCATATCTGTGATCGCAAAAAGGTAAAGTTGTGGTCCTATAGGTAAGTTCTTTCTGTTGTTATCAGACTAATGAGAAAAAAAAAATCTGTCTGAGCCGCAGCCCCTCCCGGTTGGCTCTCTTAGTCAGGCAATCTCGGGCACTCCTCTTGTCCCTAGAACACCTTGTCCCCGGCTTCTCCAAGACGAAAGACAAGAGAGCAGAAGGTAGGCTGGGAGGGTCTGCTAAAGGAACCCTGGACACCTGCCCGAAATTAGGAGGGTGCGCGTGCGCACACACGCAGACACGTGCACACAATGCCTTTGCCTTCAAACCTCTTTATTCTTGCAGAATCCAGATGTTAACCTCCCAGCTGGGGGGCCCCACGCCCTCCTTTTTCATGAATAGTTAAATTGCCGCAGCCAGGCCTGAGCCCCCTCCCACACTCCCTGGTGGTCCACCTTGCCATGGGCAACCTGTCTCCTCCGTACCATAGGCAAAACCTTGAAATTATACTCTTGCCTTGAACATAATTAAATTCTTGGGCAGAGTTGGTTTCAATCACTGTTGACTGTTGTTTTATTTTATTTTTTATTTATTCATTTGACACAGAGAGATCACAAGTAGGCAGAGAGGCAGGCAGAGAGAGAGAGAGGAGGAAGCAGGCTCCCCGCAGAGCAGAGAACCCGATGCGGGACTCGATCCCAGGACCCTGAGATCATGACCTGAGCCGAAGGCAGCGGCTTAACCCACTGAGCCACCCAGGCGCCCTTGACTGTTGTTTTAAATAGTAATTTTTAAAAAAATATCTAGGCCAAATTCATTTCTTCGTGACTACAAATTTTCAAATGGTTACACTTTGTTTCCCTTCTTCTGCGTCTCAAAGATTAAATGTGGCGGCTTTACCTTAGCCCAGGCATAAATGCGTGCAGTTTTTTCTCTGCGGATGTAGGTCCCTGTATGTTGAGGGCTGGAGGTGAAGAGGCACCCTTCTTGGGTTGATGGAATAGAGGTGTGTTTATTTTACAAGGAGCAAGGCTCCCTTATGAAATTTGTGCTTAAGATTTCAGAATTAATATGTCTGCTAGGATCCCTTGCTTTTCAAAATCGTGGTATTTTGGCAGAAACTGCTGGGAATCCACCAAATCCTCTCCCCTTCCTAGCTAAGAAAGCTGTACGTCGTCACAGGTTCCCCGGATGGGGACTCCATTTCCCAGCCTCCTTTGCAGCTGGCTGTGGTCATGTGACTCAGCTCCTGGCTGCAGAAGACCAAAGAAGTGTGGGTGTGTCTTATCCCACCCTTTCTTTCCTCAGGAGCCAAACACAGCCGCGGCCACTGCCCAAATGCACCACAAAGAAGACAGGACCCTGGAGAGTTAATGGGAAACTGGATGAAAGGAACCTGAGTGGGGCAGCTCCTGAGTAGAGAGCCCACCTTGCTGACGTGGACCTCAAGGAGAGGGAAATAAGGTTATTGTTTTAAAGATTTTATTTATTTATTTTTGAGAAAGAAAAAGAGCGGTAGGAGCAGAGAGAGAACCTCAAGCAGAGCCCAAGGTGGGGCTTGATTTAATGGCTCTAAGATCATCACCTGAACCAAAGGCAGACCTTAACCCGCTGAGCCACCCAGGAGTCCATGGAGTGGGGTTTTTAGTCCAAAGCAGCATGTGCTGTGATTCATGTTGGGGAAGATAGTCCCAGTGGTCAGGAATTGATCTAGAATTTCATTGCTTGGCTTGGTTGTCAGAATGACCTAAAGAAACTTTGCCTTCATTTTGTCCCAGCAACAGGACAAAACGTCTCGAGATTCAAGACAAGAAGGTAGTGGATTTTTAGGGGTAGTCAGGATTAGGATAACACTTCTGAGGCTTATTTGTGTCTCATTTTCTGGGGCGAGGCTCTCCCACGTCGCCTCTGGAACATTTATTACCATAGTAGCTACCCAGGCCCCACAGGAAAAAAAAAAAAAATTCAGGTGCCGCAGTGCTAAAGAGAAGATGTAAACCAAAACCCAGCAAGCACCACTTTTCCTGCAAACCTCGGGGAAGGACATGAGAACTTGGTAGCTGTGCGGGGTCTTAGGAAAGCAAAGTTCATTAAAGATTTGGCGAGGGTGGAGAGCGCAGTGAAGGTGACAGTCTGGAAGTCCGCGGTGAAGACTAACTGGCTGGAGTTACTTAGTGGGGCCATGATTGTTTTCAAAAGTGGGTGCCCCGGTTGTGACCCCCCCATTGTTCAAATAGTCTCTCCATTGTCATCTTATATTAACTTCCTGTGGTCATTCCAGCTTGGTTACTAACATCAAGGTTCTAGATTTCCTAATGTTGTTTTGTCCTAGGAGGTGTTAGACACCAGATTTGTGGCTTACCCTTCACGGGCTTGGTGCTAATTTTGATAAGAACATAGTCTTGTACACTGAAAGAGCAATAATACTTTATTTAAAATATATACAAAATTATTACTTTAAAACATATATACTACTGTCCAACATACAGCATATAACACTGGTTGACAGAAATTTGGATACCTTCATTCATTCAGCTTGTGATTTCTTTTTTGCTCCTGAAGAACATTCTCTTAAGCTCCCACCAGAGGGGAGGTCCCAGGGGTCTATTACCCAGGGTGGTCTGGCTGTGCTTCTGGACACCACTGAAGCCAAGCAACTCATCTTGAGGGAACTGAAGGCAAAACCTGGCCCTGCCTGGTGCACTAGGGACGCGGAGTTGACCGGACCCACGTCAATCAGTCACATGCCAACTGCCAGTCTTCCTGTGCATTCTCTCTCTATCTCTATCTCTCTGCGCTCTCGTCTGCATATAAATGGATGGGGGAGTTGGTGATAAAGTGGCAATTATTTCCTTAACAGACCTTCCTCTGGGCTTAGGTTAATGTAAATCATGTTCTCTTTCTTTCCCTCTGTAACCGGTACTGCAGGAAAAGAGCAATAGAATGGGGAGTTGGCCTCTTATCAGTCTTGGAAAGGAAATGAGAAAAGAGACAAAAAGAGACCTTCTGTGCTGTTAGATCAAATTCAAGTTACGATTATCCTGAAATACGTTGGACAACTGGTTTTTGTCACAACCCATGCATTATTCGTCACTATTCCAACAGTGCCTTGCATCTACTAGGTACTTAATAAAAGCTCATTGCATGGGTAAACAAACACACACAGGGGATCTGCTGGGTCCAAGTAGGAAAGGAAACAGACACACAGAATCTGAGCATCTGTGAAACAGTAAGGGACATTGGACCTCATCTGGACCTCCTTCCTTCCTTGGCAATTGGGGAAACTGAGACCCTGTGAAGTGTGGTGAAATGAACAAGTTCACAGGACTAGCTCCTGACAGAGTTAGACTTGCAATCAGATTTTTGGAATCTCCTTGAATTTCCCACTCTCTTCAGATCCGAAACTGTAACGAGAACTCAGTGACCTCAGTGGCATGCCTGAACTTGAAAATCATCCCCTGAACATCAGAGGCTCCTGATGGTGAAGGGTGGCCCTGGGCACAGTGGCCGAGTGGATAGCACAAGCAGAAAGGTCCCCTCCAGGCAGCTTTAGTCCTGGGCTCCTGGTCCCAGCTGGGGTTGGGAGCCCCAGGTTCTGGCAGGTGGCCTGGACAGCAGCAGTCAGACTGCGGATCTGAATGAGGTAGGAGGAAGGCAGAGCTCAGTGGGGAACCGCTCAGAGCTCAGCGGGTCAGGTGTTTATGATGCCCCCACTCCAGCCCCTGTGCTGAAGTCCATGCAGCAGCTCACCAAGACAGCAGCCTTGGGCACTTGGGAGAAAACATAAACCAAGCCCATTGACCGCTTTTGAAACTGAGAGCAAGTCACTATGGATACTTACTGAAAAGATGAATTACAGAAAGAATGGGTTTCTTCTGTGCATGGGATGGATGGCATGAAACAAAGGGAGGCATGGGGAACAGTGGGGGAAAAGAGAGAAGGGGCAGGGGGACTCTCACGGCCCACAGGGAGGGCGTCAGGGCCCGGGGACAGGGCTAGGCCAGGTAGGAGCGGTTGGGTAAATGCAGGACCACTTGGGTGGACTTCTCATTTCAGCTGAGCTACCCCGATCATTCTCTGGGCTTCAAGCCATGGAAACCTCCCATGTGTCCCCCTGAGCAACTGAAAAGCACAGGGGCTCACTCTACTTCCTGGTGCGATTTTGGTTTATCAAAAGGAAGATTGTGCATGATCAGAAAGCCACACCCGACCAACATAAAGAGCCTTGTGTGTTTCCCATGCTCCACAAACATAAATACCTATGAAGAAGGCTGGCGTCAAACCAAAGGAGTGGTAACCCATGAGATGATCCCTTCTGGGTTTCCCATCTCAGAGCAGTCACCACAGGGTTGCTCGGAAGCAGGTGCACAAGCAGCTCTTTAGAGCCTTTCTCCAGCCCCCACACAGTCTCTTTGCCTTCTCCCTAACTTTCTGCCTCCATGTGCCTACCCCATTCCCACTTTATCTCAACTACCTTCCACTTTCCATCAAAACCCCAAACGGCTCTTCTCCTGTGAGGAACAAAAATAATTCATCTTGCAAACCTGGGAGCTGCAACCCATCCGGGAACAGATGGTACATTTGTGCTTACAGGGAGGGCCACCAAACCTGCAGACTACCATCAGCGCTGCTGGGACACAGAGCAGAAGGGCGTATGAGCTCCTTCCGGCCGGGAACTAGCACATGCGGCTCCTCCCGCTGGCATCCTTCTAAACGGCGGACTGGTTTTCATTGCACACGTAGACCGTGCTGGGCTGGATTCTCCTCCGGATCCGCTCAGGCACTTTGGGAAGGATTTGGACAGTCTGGGGCAGCAGCTCAATGCAGGCCTCACGGAATTTTTTGATTCTCCAGCAGTAGACAATGGGGTTGAAGACGGACTTGAGGTAGCTGAGCCACAGGACGCAGGAGCTGGTGGTGTAGAAGGAGGAGCTGCAGTAGAAGCCCTGACTGAACACCGACAGCAGGCTGTAGACCGAGTGCGGCAGCCAGCAGAGCGAGAAGCCCACGAAGAGGATCAGGATGGTGGTGCAGGCCTTGGTCTTGAAGCTCAAGTCCAAGCTGACCTGCTGTTGCCGCTGCAGCCTCCGTAGGCCAGCCCTGGTGAGCTGTCTGAGGTCCAGGCTGTCGGACTCGTTGTGCACGCGGATGGCGTTCTTGCGGACCGTGTGCAGAATGCACAGGTAGGAGCACAGCATGACGCTGAAGGGCACGAAGAACACAGCTACCACCAGCACCACCACGTAGGCGCGCTCTGCTGGGAACTCCGTGTAGCCCAGTACGCACTGCGGGGCCCGCGCCGGCACCTCCATGAACGTCGGGCCAGCCAGCGAGGGCGCCGACACGCAGAACGACAGCGCCCAGGAAACGGCGATGATCCTCTTGGCCCGCCGCGGGTTCAGCTTGTCCTGGCGTTGGACGATGATGAGGAAGCGGTCCACACTGATGATGAGCAGGATGGCCACACCCTCCAGGACAAAAAACCAGTAAAGGGTGGCTGAGAGGCGGCAGAAGTAATCCCCAAAGTGCCAGTGGACCGTGATCAAGGTGACGGCCGTGAAAGGCATGCAGCATAAGGACAGCATGATGTCAGAGAAGGCCAGCGTGGCCAGCAGCAGGTTGATGGCGGAACGCATGGCTGGCCGCTGGTACACGATGATGCAGACCACAGAATTGCCGAGGAATCCCACCACGATCATTAGCATCATGATTATTGCCAAGGATATCCTGAGGGGGGCAGAGGGTGTGGTGACCCCAGAGGCTGACACGTTGCTCCCATTAAGCAGCAAGTACTGATAAGTCTCAGTGGTGGAGCTATTGCAGGCCATCATGGAAAAAAACTTGGAGCCCAGACGGAAAGGACTGGAAGGACTCCCCTCAGCGCTTCGGTGGCTGCCATTTTCTGTCTGTTGGTTGCATGTCTGGGATCTCTAGGGTATGGGAATGGTGGTGAGCAGAAGTCTTTCTTTGGGAGCGATAACCAGGATTTGCAATTCATGGATCACAGCCTCATCGTCTGCAGACGACTGACTGCGTCTGCAGCGTCCTGCTTGGATGCTCTCCGTAGCCTAGAGAAGAGAGGAGCAGGGGAGAGACGGGAGTGAGACTTTCCAAGCACGTTTTGCACACAGCAGTGTTTAGATTTTACAGGTTTTATAAACATGGCGGTGGAGAGAAAAAATGACTCATTGATTCATTCACCATTTGGGATAAAGCTTGGCAGTCGCAAATACTGTGTGCCTTGTCGAGTAGCCCAGGGAAATCTCATCAGACCTACTTTGTGGTGGGATGAGGAAGGGAATACTCTGTAGTCCATATTTATTTAATGAGCATGCATTTGATACATTTTATTGTAAGGAACCTGACCAAATGAAACTTTGGATAAGCCAACTTCCTTTAGCATGCCAGCTTTGTGAGGGCAGGGATTTTTGTGTGTGTCTTGCACTCTGCTGTATCCTCAGCACTTAGAACGGTGTCTGGCACAGAGAAGATGCCCAGTGTTGAGTTGAAGTTCATAAATACATGGAAGTTGATGTTGTTGCTAAAATATTTTTAACTTTTTTTTTTTTAAGATCTTATTTATTTAATTGACAGAGAGAAAACAAGCAGTGGGAGCGACAGGCAGAGGGAGAGGGAGAAGCAGGCTTCCTGCTGAACAGGGAGCCTGATGCGGGGCTGGATCCCAGGACCCCTGGGATCGTGACCTGAGCTGAAGGCAGACGCTTCACCAACTGAGCTGCCAAGGTACCCCGTAATTTATTTTGATATAAGTGTAGATTCACATGCAGTTGTGAGAAAAAAAATTCAGTGAGATCTCATATGCCCTTCACCCACTTTTCCCTAATAGTAAAGTCTTAAGTAAAGTAGTGTTGTCTTGCCATAGGATTACTTTTGGAAATGCTGACGGAAAGGAAGAAATTCTATCCCTAAATATAGGTTCTTTTAAAAGATAATGTTGATTTTTATTTCTTGTCTCATAGGTGGGGTAAGAATGGTGTCCAGTAGCCCACGTGTGGACTCAGATTGCCTGGGCTGGGTAGAATCTACACCCACTACTTATCTATCCCTGGGCACCCTCCAGCAGGTGGCTGAGCCTCTGCTGATAGGACTACCTCGTCTGTAGCCCATAAGTAATAATTAAGCCTACTACAGAGGAGCTGCAAAGATGAAATGGGAGAATACCCACAGAGTGATTTAACCACACCTAGATCATAGATGGTATTCAAGAAATGTTAACTATTATCATTGGAACCCCGAGGAAAAGCAATCACAATGTTACAATTGCTGTTGTTTCATTTGTATGTATACACATAGAATATTTGCATCTGTTCTAGATCAGTGGCTCTGGGTACCCCAGGGAGAGGGTATTCGTAATACATTTCCCGTTCCCCCACCCCTCAGCATTTTCAATACAGGCATACCTTGTTTTACGGCCCTTCCCTTTGCCGTGCCTTGCAAATGATTGCATTTTGTTTGTGTGTTTGTTTATGAATTGACGGTGTGTGGCTACCCTGGGTCGAACAAGCTTATCAGCACCCTTTTTCCAACAGCATTTGCTCTCTTGGCATCACTGTGTCACATTTTGGTAATTCTTCCACTATTTCAAATTTTGTCATTATCATTCTATTTGAACTGCTACAATCTCATGTTAAAACGTTAATGTGTGAGGAGTTGCTTCTTACGGATGAGTAAAGAAAGTGGTTTCTTGAGATGGAATCTCCTCCTGGTGAAGAGGCTGTAGAAATTGTTGCAATGACAGCAAAGTATTCTGACTGTTACGTGAACTCCATCAATAAAGCAGTGGCAGGGTTTGAAGATAGACTCCAGTTCTGGAAGAGGTTCTACTGTGGGTAAACTGCTGCCAAAGAGCTTCGCCTGCTACAGAGAACTGCTCCTGAAAGGAGGAGTCGATCAGTGTGACAAACATCATCTTTGTCTCATTTCAAGAAATTGCTACAGGAAACAGTGTGGCTGTGGTGGGGGACAAGGAGAGAGAAAAAAAGAAGGAGAGAGGGAGGGAGAGAGGAAAGAAAGGAAGGACGGAAGAAAAGAAAGAAGGACATTGCCATGGCCCAGCCCCCTGCCTTCAGCAACCACCACCCTGATCAGCAGCAACCATCAACACGGAGGCAAGACCCTCCCCACCAGCAAAAAGATTACAAACTGCTGAAAGCTCAGATGATGGATAGCATTTTTTAGCAAAGTATTTTAAAATTAAAGTATGCACGTGCTTTTTTGAAGATAGAATACCATTTGACACTTATAGGCTAGAGTTCAGTATAAGTACAACTTTTTTTTAAAAGAATTTATTTATTTTTTCAGAGAGCGAGCAAGCCCAAGCGGGGGAGCAGCAGGAAGAGGGAGAAGGAGGCCCCCCCACCAAGCAAGGTGCCCGGTGAGGGGGACCCGATCTCAGGACCACGGGATGACAACCTGAGCTGAAGGCAGACGGCCAACCGACTGAGCCACCCAGGCATCCTGTAAGCACAACTTTTATATGTGCCGGGGAACCAAAAAAGTCATTGGACTCACTATATTGCGACATTCGCTATATGGCAGCGGTCTGAAACCGAACCAGCACTATCTCCGAGGTGTGATTGTATAGCTGATTGGTCGGGCAGCTGACCCAACCCCAGCTAATGCATAGCCTGGCGAATGACGGCAGAGTCCAAATGCTCTCACTCACTCAGCCTGAAATCTGAATGAGGTACTAGTAAGCTACTAAAGAGCTGCCCTGAGGGATGTAAGAGAAGGGAATAGAGAGAGAAGTCTCAAGGCCACAAGGGTATGATAGATACTCTGCCTTTGCTTCTCCAGTTCTCCTGGCTACTCTCTCCCTTGCCACTGTGGGAAGGGAGGCAGGGGAGGGCTTTTTAGCTCTGGCTCCCTCCCACCTGGCTGTGGCTGGCAGTGGTTTATTCCTCTCCAAAGCTCTCAGCGCCTCTTAGGGAGTCTGCCCTACAGCCCAGCACTCTCTGCAGACTACCTCCTGGCTCCTGCCTCAACCTGCAGGCTTAGGAGTGACAGGGCTTCCCGATGCTGCTAGGCCAGGGTGCTTCTCCAGCCCTCCTGGGTCTCCCTTAACCTGGCCTCTCCTTTGACAAGAATCCCTTATTAATCAGGGGCTGATCTCCTTCCTATCTATACTGTGATTGATACAAGGAGTCCTGGCTGACCATTGTTACCAAGAGTAAGTAGCTATGAGGAGGTAAAGGAAAGTGACATGTGTGTGGTATAAGGAAACAGAAACACAGGGAAACCTACCTCAATTCATGACAGGTTTCCAATCAGAGTTGCATTTCCAAATGCAAATCAATATTTATGCCTTTGTTTTTAATTGCATTCTTAGCTTTTCGCTTTCATGTAGCTGTTAGCCATTGGTACGTCCTCTTTGGGGAAATGTATAATCAGGTCCTTTGTCTATTTTTTTTCATTGGATTGTTTTTTCACTCTTGGGTTGTATCTCTTTATATATTTTGGATATTAACCCCTTATCAGATCCACGGTTTGCAAGTATTATCCCATTCTGCAGGCTGCCTTTTCATTTTGCTGATGGTTTCTTTTGCTGTGCAGAAGCTTTTTAACTTGATGTCCTCTAGCTTTTTTATTTTTGCCTTTTGTTGCTTGTTGATGTCATATCCAAGAAGTCATTGCTAAGACCAATGTCAAGGAGCCATTTTTCTATGTTTTAATAGTTTTGGGTCTTACATTTAAGCCTTTAATCCATTTCAGGTAAAATTTTTGTGAGTGGTGTGAGATAGGGGTCCAATTTCATTTTTTTGTTTGTGAATATCTGGTTTTCCCACCATCACTTATTGGAG
The DNA here is from genome assembly GCF_009829155.1 of Mustela erminea. Taxonomy (NCBI): domain Eukaryota; kingdom Metazoa; phylum Chordata; class Mammalia; order Carnivora; family Mustelidae; genus Mustela; species Mustela erminea. Next base: position 56,390,564 of record NC_045620.1, read on the forward strand.
ACTATCCTTTCCCCTTAAGTATCCTTTGTCAAATATTAGTTGACCACACATGTATGGGTTTATTTCTGGGCTCTCAATTCTGTTCCATTGATGTATGTACCTGTTTTTATGCCAGTACCATATCATTTGGATCACAATAGCTTTTTCTTTCTTTTTTTTTTTTAAAGGATTTTTTATTTATTTATTTGACAGACAGAGATCACAAGTAGACAGAGAGGCAGGCAGAGAGAGAGGAGGAAGCAGGCTCCCCGCTGAGCAGAGAGCCCAACTCGGGGCTTGATCCCAGGACCCTGGGATCATGACCTGAGCTGAAGGCAGAGGCATTAACTCACTGAGCCACCCAGGTGCCCCCACAATAGCTTTTAATAACGTTTGAAATCAGGAATTGTGATGTTTTTAGCTTTGACCTTCTTTCTCAGGATTGCTTTGGCTAGTCAAAGTCTTTATGAGGTGGTGTTGTTTTTGTTGTTGTTGTTGTTGTTTGGCTGCTGTCATGTTTCCTTGATTTTTTTATGATCTCTGTGCTCATGGGTTGGTGTCTGCCCATTTGAGGAAATATGCACTCTTCTAGTCTTTATAGACTGACTTCAGCAACCAAGCTGGCCTAGAGATTCTGGGTGGGTCATCTGGCGATGTCTGGGTCAATAGGTGAGCAGCCCTGATGCTTGGGTACAATGGGTGAGGATTGGCCTTGAGCCTGCATTTATAGGCCTAAGACCTGGTCCATGTGGGTGGGCCTGGATCCTGGGTCCCCAGGGGTCAAGCAGACTCCAGGGATCACTGAGGTGGGCCCCAAGTCTGGATTCACAGGCTTGGTCCAAAGGCTGGGGACATGAGGGTGGTCAATGACCTGGGGCTTCAGGGACAGACCTGGAGATGGGTCTGCAAGGGCCTTTCTGGTGCTAGAGTAAGCTAGGAATCTAAGTCCGTGAGAGCTGGTTTAGACTCTGAGTCTATGCGGGCTGGTTGGTCCTGGGACGAGCCAGTGGCCTAGGTCAGTCCATAGTAGTTGGCCTGGAGCTTGGGCTGATTGAGAGCTGGAGGCCACAGGAGTTACTGGGCCAGCAAGAGCCAGCTGACACTGGGGTGAGCAGGTAGCCTGAGTTCACAGGAGCCTCTAGGAGCTTGGTGCCCTGGGAGCCACCTAGGGCTGTAGGAATTGGCATGGTACTGGGGGTCCCTGGTGAAGTCAGGTGCTCACTTTTCTCCTCCCATGGAGACAGGGTGTCTCTCTGTGCTGGGCTACCAGGTTTGGGGTAGGGGATGATGGAGGGAATGTGAATCCATCTTTCCTTGCCTCCATTGTTATTTCCAGGAGAGAGGATTCATTTAGCTTGGCAAATGTTTCCATAAGATGCAGTACACTTTTGAATTGCTAAACATTCCTTATGTACTTCATTTTAAAATCACCAAATAGTGATATAAAATAAACCTGCAGGAGTCTGTTGTATTTCAATACACTAGCAATGGAGCAATAGAAAGAGAAATCAAGGAATCGATCCCATTTATAATTGCACCAAAAACCATAAGATACCCGAAATAAACCTAACCAAGAGGCAAAAGATCTGAACTCTGAAAACTATGGAACACTTATGAAAGAAATTGAGGAATACAGGAAGAAATGGAAAAACATTCTATGCTCATAGATTACAAGAATAAATACTGTTAAAATGTCCATGCTATGCAAAACAATCTACACATTCAATGTAATCAATCCTTATCAAAATTCTATCAGCATTTTTCACAGAGCTCAAACAAATAATCCTAAAATTGGTATGAAACTAGAAAAGACCCCAAATAGCCAAAGTAATGTTGAAAAAGAAAGTAAAGTTAGAGGCATCTTAATTCCAGACTTCAAGCTGTATCACAAAGCTGTAATCATCAAGATAGTATGGTTCTGGCACAAAAACAGACACATAGATCAATGGAACAGAATAAAGAACACAGAAATGGACCCTTAACTTTATGGTCAACTAATCTTCAACAAAGCAGGAAGGAATATCCAATGGCAAAAAGACAGTCTCTTCAACAAATGGTGTGGGGAAAATTGGACAGCCACATGCAGAAGAATGAAATTAGACCATTTTCTTACACCATACACAAAAATAAATTCAAAATGGATGAAAGACCTAAATGTGAGACAGGACTCCATGAAAATCCTAGAGGAGAACATAGGCGGCAAACTCTCTGACCTCTGCCACATCATCTTGCTAGACACATCTCCAAAGGCAAGGGAAACAAAGACAAAAATGAACTATTGGGACTATATCCAGATAAAAACCTTTTGCACAGCAAAGGAAACAGTCAACAAAACTAGAAGACAACCAACAGAATGGAGAAGATATTTGCAAATATCTTATCAGATGAGGCCTAGTATCCAAAATCTATAAAGAACTTATCAAACTCAACACCCCCAAAACAAAAAATCCAGACAAGAAATGGGCAGAAGATACGAATAGACATTTCTCCAAAGAAGACTTACAAATGGCCAATAGACACTTGAAAAAATGCTCACATCACTCGGCATCAGGGAAATACAAATCAAAACCACAATGAGATACCACTTCACACCTATGAGATTGGCTAAAATTAACAAGCCAGGAAACAACAGATGTTGGTGAGGATGTGGAGAGTGGGGAAAAGTCTTGCACTGTTGGTGGCAATGCAGGCTGGGGCAGCCACTCTGGAAAACAGTATGGAGGTTCCTCAAAAAGTTAAAAAGAGAACTATCCTATGACTTAGCAATCGCACTACTGAGTATTTATCCAAAGGATACAAACATAGTGATTTGAAGGGGCACATGCTCCCCAGTGTTTATTGCAGCAGTGTCTACAATAGCCAAATGATGGAAAGAGCCAAGATGTCCATTGGCAGATGATTAGATAATGAAGATGTGGTCAGTCGGCCTGTCTATCTGTCTATCCAATGGAATATTACTCATCCATCAAAACGAATGAAATCTTACCATTTGCAACGACGTGGATGGAACCAGAGGGTATTATGCTAAGCAAAATAAGCCAGCTGGAGTAAGACAAATACAGTATGATTTCACTCATATGTGGAATTTAAGAAACAAAACAGATGAACATAGGGGAAGGGCAAGACAAATATAATAAGACAAAAAGAGAGAGGGAAGCACACCATAAGAGACTCTTAATTGTAGAGAACAAACTGAGGGTTGCTGGAGGGGAGGTGGGTGGGGAAGCTGGAGGGATTTGGGTGATGGGCAAGTGCGGGCACTCGAAGCAGTGAGCACAGCTTGTTATATGCAACTGATGAGACACTAAATTCTACCCCTGAAACTAATAATATAGTGTATGTTAACTGAATTGAATTTAAATAAAATTAAAAAAAAATAAAATCACCTAACAGTATAATAAAATTTTAAAATGTAGGAGCTAATGAACCAACAATTTGACAAAATGTTCTTTTTACAGCCCAGGTGTTTTTTTTTTTATTTTTTAATTTTGGGAAACAAATGTGTAATAATTTCCATAAAAAGAGTGTTGTAGTTATAAATGCAAGGTGAATGGACTGGCAGGAGAACCTGCAGGAGGGGAGGCAGTGGCTTCTGGCCACACCTTGCCTCTGGAATCTCTGTTGCCATGGTGAAGGATCTCGAGGCAGAACTTCCCTGGGAGTGGGGAGGCTTGTGCAGGCAAGGCCTGAAGATGAGCAGCAGGAGCACAACTGACCCACTCCAGACTCCCTCCTTCCATGGTTAAAGGCACCAGAGTGAAAGCAATAAAAGGAAACTAGAATTTTCTTCATTCTTTTACTTTCCACCAGAAACAAAACATGGGAGTCAGACAAGAATTAGACTTGACAGAGACTTCCAGAGACCCCGCAGGGACACACTTTGACCTGCTTTTCTTTTTGTTCAGAAGCCCTTTTCCTGCTTTCCACTTAGCAAGACCCACTTCTGCCTCTGTGCTTTCAAGAAAGCGTCTTTCTTCCTAAGCTCCTTGTGGTCGGTATTATAGATAAAGGGATCCCCTGCTTTTTGAAAGTTTTCCGTACGCCACTTTGTTTTTAGGTAGAACCTACATTTGTCCTGGTTTTCACTAAGTGAAAGAAATCCAAAGAGGATTTTTGCTTTTACCAAATAAAGGGCAAGAAGCGACAATAGCATTCAGCATCAGTTTTGCAAGGAGCCGCTTGAGAAGCAGTGTGCACCCGAGCTCCTTCCTGCGGATCTATGCTCAGCATCTCAGCATCACACCACCAGTGCTCTGACCCTTGTCTGCAAGTATCTGGGCTTTATCTTCATTTAGGAAGATGTGTCTGCAGGTATCAGAAAAGCCCAACAGAGCTTATCCTTTAGGTCTGGGAGTCCTGAATTTCTTTTCCCCATATAAATTAATGGCAGTTGCTTCTTTGCTGACTACCATTTCTTTTCTTTTTTTTATTGTGTTATGTTAGTTACCATAAAATACATCATAAGTTTTTGATGCAGTGTTCCAAGATTCATTATTTATGTACAACACCCAGCTCTCCATGCACTATGAGCCTTCCTTAATACCTGCCACCAGGCTCACCTATCCCCCCACGTCCCTCCCCTCCAAAACCCTCAGTTTGTTTCTCAGAGTCCATAGTCTCTAATGGTTCATCTCCTCCTACGATTTGCCCCAATGCACTTTTTCTTTCCTTCTCCTAATGTCCTCCATGCTATTCCTTATGTTCCACAAGTAAGTGAAACCATATGATAATTGACTCTCTCTCCTTGACTTATTTCACTCAGCATAATCACTTCCAGTCCCATCCATGGGACTGCAAAAGTTGGGTATTCATCCTTTCTGATGGAGGCATAATACTCCATAGTATATAAGGACCACATCTTCTTTATGCATTCGTCTATTGAAGGGCATCTTGGCTCTTTCCACAGTTTGGCGACTGTGGCCATTGCTGCTATGAACATTGGGTTACATCTGGCCCTTCTTTTCACTGCCTCTGTATCTTTGGGGTAAATACCCAGTAGTGCAATTACAGGGTCCTAAGGTAGCTCTATCTCCACACTGCTTTCCAAAGTGGCTATACCAACTTACATTCCCACCCACAGTGTAAGAGGGTTCCCCTTTCTCCACATCCTCCCCAACATTTATTGTTTCCTGTCTTATTAATCTTTGCCATTCTAACTGGTGTCAGGTAGTATCTCAATGTGGTTTTGATTTGAATTTCCCTGAAGGCTAGTGATGATGAACATTTTTTCATGTGTCTGCTGGCCATTTGTATGCCTTCCTTGGAGAAGTGTCTGTTCATGTTTTCTGCCCATTTGTTGACACGATTATCTGTTTTTTGGGTGTTGAGTTTGAGAAGTTCTTTATAGATCTTGGATATCAGCCCTTTGTCTGTAGTGTCATTTGTGAATATGTTCTTCCATTCCATGGGTTGGCTGGCTACCATTTCAGCTTGTGAAAGTTTTCACAGGAGCCCTCTACTCTCAGATAGTAGGCAACACCTGCATCTCAAATTGAAGGGATTTAGTGAAATAAAAGTTTGGGAGACTGAACACCAGGCCAGCTAGCCTAAAGTTTCTGCAGGTGGCGATATCTTCATGATGTTACCTCGGTTTAGAAACAACCAGTCCTCAATGTGATAAGCCTAGAACTTGATTTGGCCAAGCATGCCCAGAAGGGTTTCATCTCTCAGTGGTGGATCCAGTTATCCAAACTCCTGGAGGGCAAGCTATATAATAAGAAGTCTTGTGCGTTATTCTGCAAGTGAGTGATATCCCTCATGCAGACCACAAATGCTTGCATTAGAGTGATACAGTACTTTGGTGTCTCAGTCTTCTGATCTGTGAAATGGCGATACTTACCTATGTATTCCCAGAATTTTAAAATACATGTGCAATGCCTGGTACAAAGAAGAGCATTACTAAATAATTACTAAACTAATAATTAATCAACTCCACATTTCTCATTATTTCAAGCTCACGGGTTTGTTTCTTGGGTCAGAGTAGAACTGTGACACACAGATATGAGGCCCTCATGGATTAAGCTCCTCCTAGAGCATAGAGTAAGGGGTACTGAGTAGAAAACATACCCTTTTGGGTTCGCGTGCCTATCAGTCCTAGCTAGTAGCTAGTCCTTCACCCACGTCCTTGTGATGCTCTAAGATTGGATTGTCGCTATGTGATAGTGACAGAGAGCAATTTCATGCTTCACCAAAGCAATGATAGTGTAGAGAATTTTTTTTTAATGTGTTGTGTCTTGGGGTTGAATCAGAGTAAAATTGCTTGGACTTCTGGGGAACAACTTGTCTTAGATATTTTAATTTAGTGTTTTGGTCACAGTCCTGTTGTTAATATCCAAATCAATAACACTTTTATTACCAGACACTTTGGCAAGTTAAAGATCAAAGTAAAATGTAACAAGTGAACCAGGAATGTTGCACTGTGATCCTTCAGTTTGAAACAGCACTCAATATCTCTCTGGTGCTTTTCACTTTGAGGAATGGGAGCCATGAATGATAAGCCAAAGAAGAAGCCAGCTGGGAACAGAACAATTTCAAAGTACTTATTATAGTTCTTCCTATCTAAACCACCTCACTCTGGAAAGGGCAGGTCACACAGGTGCTGGAAGATAAAGAAGCTAAGGAAAGGACCATCAGCCTATGCATTGCCTGTGTGCTCTGGGGTAAGCAGAAGCATACTGACAATGTCTTTGATGAGCTGAACCCATGCAAAGCACGGAAGGTCCTTTTGACCTTGAGCAACAAGGAAGCACGGCCATCTATACACTGCATTTACTGCAACTCTTGCTGAAACTTCTTCAACCACCCCACCCCACAGCTTCTGCACACTGAGTACTCTTTCCCAAGCCCCCGACCATGTCCCGTCCTGCCATCCTCACAACTGGAAGAGGGAGGCCAGGAAATGAAAGGGATGCTCTGATACAGTCATGACACCTCCAGGTCATAAAAGCAGGAAGAACATGGAGCCAGGGCTGGAAACTAGGTTTCTGGCACTGAGACCCCAGAAGGGGGACCAATCTTGGTTCAGACCATGCGAGAGTGAGGGTGGTTTCAAGTCTATGATGCTCACAAGCATGGGGAAGAGGAAAGCAAACCCGCCACCCCAAAACCATCCAAGAGGAGGTCAGAAAACGTTGAGATGAGATCACACCCTCTTCTCCTTTCCAGAAGGTGAAGAATGGATGTTTACAAACAGAGCTCTGGAGGTTGAGAACCATGGGGGTGAGGGAAGGAATCTCCTCAGGACAGCTCAGGGTGGGACCACCACCTGGTGCCCTGAGGGATCTCCCTGGGCACCGACCAGCCACAGGCTGCCGGGAAGCACTGAGACTTGCCAACATTGTCGCTCCTGCTTGCCTGCCTTCTTCCTCCCTCTTCAGCCCTGTCCCCTTCTTTCTTTCTCCGTCTTTCCTTGATAACTTTTAAAACCTTTCTATTTTAATACATTTCAAACGTATAGAGACATAGAAAAACTAGTATACCAAACTCCATTTGACCAAGCTTCTGAGATATGTTTCTCCCACTTCCTTTCATTTATGCGCACAGCAGCTCTACAGTTCCTTGTCCCTGCACACCTGCTCTTTGGGCTTTGTTCCCAATCCACTGAGGAGATTCTTCCAGATTTTCTTGGAATGAGGAAGCCAGGGTATGAGGTAGAGGAGTGCCCTGATGGACAAGGAGAGGAACACAAGCCAAGGAGAGGGTCCTAGACGGCAGGAGGGCTGCAGGGGGAGTAAAGGTTCCAGAAAGTGCCTCTCCAAGCCTTTTCAAGTATTTGACCCAATCTAATAATAGTGGACCTAATCCAGAGATGAGTCGGATAGGCTGTTTCCTCTATTTTGAAGACCTCTAGTTTCAGGCAGCAAATCTTGTCTTCAACTGGGGATATGTCTGGTTTTAAATTGATGGGCCGGATGGAATTCCAAATGTCTTTCTTCTTTCCTCATCCTTGAGGTCAGATATGAAAAGAAAACCAGGCTGTAAACCTGAAACCTGGTGAGCCGTCGAGCCTGGAGGGAAGAGGGGAAAGCAGTGTGTGGGCAGAGTGCGAAAGACTGAGCAGAGGATGGTGGGAGTCAGAGGAAGTTACCATGTGTACTAGGAAGACTTCCTGGAAGCTGTGGTGACCAAGCGAGAGTGTGGGTTTTCAATGAAGGACTCACATCTCCTCAGATGCCTCTGCAACAGAATGTGTCACAAAGTGACAGTGAAAAGCATCGAGTCCAATCCTATCCAGAAAGCTCATGTCACTGCCATTAGGGTTTCAGGAAGATGAGTGAATCTCCCCACACGACAGTGACTCCAAACTCCGGAGGTGAGCTCCTTTGTGACATGTGCATGTCCTTCAAGGAGGGCAGTCATTGGCCCTTCCCTCTCCCCACGTTACGCACATTACCTGTGCGTAATGGAAAGTCTCCGGCTATAAGCTTCCAACGGCAGGCGCGTTCCTGTGCACCTTTGTGCCCATGAAACTTGACGGTGTGGCTGAGACCCCGCCCAGTGCGTGTTCCTGGGGGCGGGGCCACCACCTTCTCAGAAGCAGAAGGCTTCTGGTGCTGTGCCAGGGAGTAAGAAGTTCTTTTGCAACTATTTTACGCAAACAGTAAAAAAGTCAGGTACTCGCTGTATGCACAGGTACACCTATATTTTAATTCACAGATTTAGAAATAAGCTATACACATTAACATATATGTACACATATGTACATATACATATAATATACATTATAGCATGTATATAGGTTGCCAATAGAACTTGCTGGTTTTGCTCGTTCCAGTGAAGCTGAATGGCGGGAAATTTGGTGAGCCCTTTCTCCAGAGTGGTTAGTATTGCTTCAAGTAACCAACTGGTGTTTGTAATATTGGATTTTTAATTCCTACTCCAGAAGAACATATCGGTTCACAAATGCTAAATCTAAGAAATGAAGTCAATTTTGGCAGATGGGACAGTTTACTGTTGAAACAGCTTGACTCTGTCATTACCTGCAACTCTGTCACCTGTCTTTTTGATACAAACTCTCAGCCAGATGGTATATTTCAATTTCAATAACTTTATTGGCAATGAAAAAATAGGCAAGAGCCGCCAAAAGTAATATGTCAAGTAGCTGTGTTTAGAAACAGGTGTTACCCCCAAGTGTCTGAATTTCTAAGAAAAGTGAGCTGAAGAAGACCAGATTTTTTATTTCTCAACTCAGGCAGGACTCTTGGGGGGGAATTTTTAAATAGAACAGAATTGGGAAGCTTTTTAAGGGAGTAAATCTTTATTGATTGTTTCTCTTAGTAGTACCTAAAATTTATGGCGTGCTTATTACATGCCAGCCTAAGCCCTATCAGAGTGCAGGGGTTCTCTGGACTTGCATATGCACTCTCCATATCACCAAGGAATTTGTTTCAAATGCACCTTATTGGGGCCAGGCAAGACCTCCTGAATCAGAGCTCCGGGAGCAGGGAGGTGGCCGGCTCCACAATCTGTTTCAACACAAGGTTCGGGGATTTAGACATTCTCATCTGTGGGAACCACAACCATAGCTCATCTCTCTGAACCTGGCCATTGATCCAGTTTTACCGATGGAGAAACCGGTGGGCTGTTCTTTACCTAGAAAGGAGATTCATTGTATTAGGAGCCGGGTGTTCTGGTTTAATCCCTGGCCATGCCACTTCCATAATGCTATTAAGGGATGATTCAGTGAAGACTTTTACATTTGCAATGAACCAGTATTGTGGAGCAAGAGCAAGTAAGTCTTTCAGCAGGAAGAGAGAAGAAACACAGGGAGTGGATGGAGAGACCCTTGGTGAGACTGACAAGGTCTGGAGTATAGCAGAGCCACGGGCAGCCCTGAACACCAGGCTGCCCTCGCACCTGGATTACACTCTGTGCCCCCAGATGGATGGGCTCTCACAGAGGCTTTTGGGGCCAATGTGGATGGGACCTACTTGTCGCATCCCTTGAAAAATCTGCTGGCTCTAGAGGAGGTGGGATTTACTGCTAGATCCTTGGGAGACCCAGTGTAACATGGGGTTTCGGCCATTAACCAGTCTCTGTTTGATGCTTGCTTCTTCCCTGGGACACACACACAAAATATTTAAGTGACATATTAGAATGACAGTCAGAGGGCTGAGGAGAGGGTTAATTCCTTGGACCGGTCAGTAGCCCATTCACTGCTCCAGAGCCATGCATGTTTGTTGGGAAACTCTAATCTTTTTTTTTTTTTTTTTTAAAGATTTTATTTATTTATTTGACACAGAGAGAGAGACAGAGATAGAGGGAACACAAGCAGGGGGAGTGGGAGAGGGAGAAGCAGGCTTCCCGCCAAGCAGAGAACCTGTATGGGGATCAATCTCAGGACCCAGGACCATGACCTGAGCCGAAGGCAGACGCTTAATGACTGAGCCACCTAGTCACCCGGGAAACTCTGATCTTAAGTAGCTGAAATTATAGGGCTCCACACATACAGAGTCTAACATAGACTGAATCTTTGATCTGACCAAAGAATCAATAATAATATCTGATATTTGGAGAAGATTTTTAAATATGTAAAATGTTTCCCCCCAAATTGTTCTTCTTTCTTTCTCCTAGCCATCCGTTGATATATTCTTATTACCATTTATACATGAGGAAACATAATGGATTTGGTGATGTGTTTAAGATGGGACAAATGGAAGAGGATGTCTTCTACTCATAGGCTCTCATCCCCTTTTCTTTGTCCTGGGTAGGGCCCAGGTCAGGAACTCTTACTACCAAACTCAGGATTGTGTTGTGTGTACAAATTCCTTTTCACAGGAACTATGATTATGGTTCAGGTGAACCCATGAACAGGATACCCTTGATCTAGTTATGAGAAAGAACCATTGGTATTTAGGTATTTATGGAAAGTCCAAAATAACCCCCACCCCCAACACTCACAAAATATCTGTTTTTATGTCTACACATGTTACCAACATCCTTTGGAGGAAACCACAGGACATTACTTACTTAGGATCCTTAGTTTCCAAGTGCATCTTTGAAAATTTTATTTGTGCATTTAACTGTTAGAGCCAACTTTTTTTTGTTTTCGCTTTCAGAACTACTTTAGAGGTGTTGAATCTAAGACAGGGTTTTTAATGTCTCTGAACCATGCCTGAAAGATTTTGCTAGAGGCACAAAGCATATGGCGCTTCTTTAAAAATGGATATAGCTTGATATTTTAATGAAATCGGAGACACTTAGCACTTTTTCAAGATGCTATAAGCAAGACCTGTCGATGCCAAGTTCTTCCAGGTAGATTATATGACGTCCCAAGTAGCCTCACCTGGGGGGCTCCCAGGACAGCTGTGTCTTCCTCACATCAGAAAAGAACCTGATGCCATACCTCCAACTTCTCAGGCTGCAGCCCAGCTGCTTTGCAAAAGCTTTTTCCTCCTTGAACATCACATCTACAGGCGCCCTTCCCCCACTTTTACTTGACTTTCTCAAAAACCAATTTTAAACTTCCTTCCGTATCTTTTGCAAATTTTCTAACATTTCATGCCTCTATTTTGGAAAAAGAAAAAAGAAAAGCTAAATCTACTTTAAAATATGCCTTTTCGGGGCCCCTGGGTGGCTCAGTGGGTTAAGCCGCTGCCTTCGGCTCAGGTCATGATCTCAGGGTCCTGGGATCGAGTCCCGCATCGGGCTCTCTGCTCAGCAGGGAGCCTGCTTCCTTCTCTCTCTCTCTCTGACTGCCTCTCAGTGTACTTGTAATTTCTCTCTGTCAAATAAATAAATAAAATCTTTAAAAAAATATATGCCTTTTCATTTGTAATAAAGACTGACACAGCTTATGTATTTGCTTAAAATTATTTTTGATGATATCTTACTGTTTTCAGCAGCTTTATTGAAAGAGAATTTGTGTATCATAAAATTTGCTCATTGTAAGTTCACGATGCAGTGATTTTTAGTCAATTTATAATGTTGTGCAACTGTCCCCACCATCAACTTAGAGCATTTCCACCACCCTAAAAAAAATCCCTCCTGTCTATTCGCTGTCATCTGATTGAATTGTTTAATAGTGATTTCAGTTAATTTTCCAAAAATGAGTTCCCCAGACCACCCAAGAACTTGACAATTCTAATGGGGGGCTGGTCACTCTAGAAGCTCCTGACCTTAGGTTCTTGCCCAGGCCCATGATATATGGAAAAACGTAGCACTGAAGACGCTACCTTCCTAATAAAGAGGAAGTATCATTGAAATCACTTCAGTCCTTCAGCCTGGCCCATCTTGACATTCATGACCCTGACTTTACAAGTAGGAGCTGGGTAGGGAGCAGGACGAGCTTAACTGATTCACCCAGGCCTCCACAAAAATACTAACCAATTTACATAAGGACAAGATGAGGGAATGAAGTAGAGGAGGGGACAGGGCCTGGCTAATTCCCAGGGTAACTCCTATGATCCTAGCTCTGCTTCTTAGCCTTGTCACCTGGAGAGCAATTCCCAAATTCTCAGCCTCTGATTCCTCTTTCGGACCTACTGCGGCCTCACCCCCAAATCCCCGTCCCAGCCCAAGTGCTGTTGTGAGCATTAAATATTTATAAAAGCAGCTTGCAAATCACAGGGCACTAGGCAAGGTGAGGGAGGGACCTCTACCAGGGAAGATGGCAACATGCTAGATCAGAGGGACAGTCCCAGCCAATCGTGGGTATGTGGGTCCCCAGGAGTGATGTCCTGAGGCTCTCCTGAGGGTTTTGCTTCTAAGTACATTCCATTTCGAATATTTGACACTTATGCTTTGCTAAGCATTTCATGACCCTGTTACTAGTGCCCTTGAACTCCCCATGAGGTCGCAGAAGGTGTACGTAGTAAAGCTGGGATGCACAGCACCTGGGTCTTCCCTTTTAAGTTCTGCCGAAGTTGGACCTCTGTGATCCTTCTCCAGAAGAGGGTGAGAGCCCCCACGTGGCAGAAAGGAGGACTCTAGAATTTAAACCCCTTCTCTTAGAAGAGCTTAAGCCCAGTGGCTTTTAAGGTGCATACTTTGACATGAGCCGATTTGTCTGTGACCTTTGCTCATTGTTAAGGAGCTAAGAGGGTCTATTTAAAAGTAAAAGGACCACAGAAGAGTTTGATTTGATCCCTTATAAGGAAAACATAAAATCTAAGGGGGAAGTATGCTCACTTTCACTTTTTGGAGTTGTATGTTAAAATCAACATCTCAAATCTTTAGAGAAGTATTCATTGAATTCTTGGGTTAAAAAATAATTATTAAAACATCTAGGGGTGCCCGGGTGGCTCAGTCAGTTAAGCATCTTCCTTTAGCTCAGATCATGATCCTGGGGTCTTGGGATCGAGCCCCGCATTGTGCTCCCTGCTCAGTCGGGAGTCTGCTTCTCTCCCTCTGCTGCTCCTGTCCCCCACCCTGACTCATGCTCTTGCTCTAGCTTGCTCTCTCTCAGTAAATAAAGAAAAATCTTTAAAAAAATTATTAAGATATTTAAGAAGGTATTTGTCAACTTGTAAGTTTTTAAGCCCTACATAAATTTCTCGTGGACAATTTCAAATGAGCCGGCTTGCATATAGCTCTCCTGATGTTACACAAACTCAGGCTACCTATACACTGGCTATGAATACAAGGGCAACGTTTCATGGCTTCCTGGGTTGAATGCATGTAACAGCAAGTGCCACGTGGGAAATGTTCCTGCTTGAGTAACGTGTTGGATAGAAGCTCATTGTCTCCTGAGAAGCAAAGCCTCTCGGGTCCAAGATGCTGGGGAATGACTTTTGGGGAGAAGGTCTAAGTGGAATCCTCAGAGTGGGTCAGACTCAGCTTTTGGTCTTCCTGTGAAGTCATTTGTCAGTAGCTCAAAACATTTCCATTTTATGAGTCTCAAAAACCTTGTCTGTGAAATGGGCATTATAATGCCTATCTCTTCAGCTTGTAAGAACTAAATGAGAAAAAGCTTGGAAAACATACACATTTTGTCTTTCACTGACTCTGAGAGCCCCTGAATTTAAGATGCTTCATTATCTTGCATACGCTAAGGAGGTAAAAACACTGCCATGTAACCCCAACTCAGAGTCAACAGTGGTCCTACACCCAGCGGGAATGGGCACCAGTGCCTCCCCTTGCTTTCTGATTTTTTTTTTTCTCTATCACTCTGGTGTGTAATGGCTTGCTTTTTTTGGGGGGGGGGGTGTCATAAGTCCTCATAGCAAAACAACACAGTTTCATATGTATATTACAAATACTTAAAATTTTCTATATATTGTGATGTTTTGACATCTTATTATTATTATTTTTTTTTACTTAGTGTTGGATTCCCCCCTCCCCAAATTTTTATTTAAATTTTAGTTTGTTCTTTAAAGATCTTCCTGGCTGGGGATATATGCGTCTCTGGGGCCACCCACTTCTTAGAGAGAGCAAAGAGCCAGGCAGATAAGCAAACTGACTGATCCAGAACCTTCTATCTGGCCCCTACAGCCCAGAAGGTAAGGTGCCTCTGCCTTAATCATCCCAGGGCCAGGTGCCAGGCAACGAGAGACCACCACTAGAGCCCAAAGCCCACTAAAATTATTCAAACTAACCAGTCCTCTGGTGTCTCCCTTTCCCTGCCTTGCCCTTCCTGGGGAGCCCCAATAAAGACCATGGTCTAAAATTCCCCCATCTTCTGCCTCCTGACCACCTGCTGTCTTCTCCATGTCACTCCTCATGGCGCACCTCCTCTGTCTAGGACCTGTGAGTATAATAACCTGTTTTCTGGAGCCTCTCTTTTTCCTTTAGTGGCCACACCTGGCTGAACTTTTCGTAAAGAATACAAAGCAATCTGTATGTAGGTTTCTTCCTTTCGATGGTCCTATAAAGCATTTGGTTTCTATGTGACAAAAAAATGTGGAATTCAAGTAATTCCTGGGATGACCTATCTTCGCTTTACTTGTGTGAAATGTACACCCACTGTGCTGTTTTTGTGTGTAACTTAGCATGCGTGCCTGGAACTTTCCATTGTGGCACAGAATTAGGATGTCATCTTTTTGAAAACGGTTTAAACGGGGTAGTAGCAACACTGCTCATTACTGAACCATACACTGAAGTGACAAGAACCACTGGGACCAGCTCCCCCCACCACACACACATCATGGCACGTAGATGACAACCACCCAGCCAAAAGCCGGGTAAGATGCACTCCAGTTTTAGAGATGTTAAAATGTGTGTGTGGGGGAGGGGAGCAAAACAAATCAAACAAAAAATGTGTGTCTTAGTACTGACAGATTCTTTATTTGACCAAACTCTAGTCAGACTCCTGAACCTTCTCCAGCGCCCATGTGTGTCCTTCATGTCAAATCCAGTTTTAGCAAGAACCTGGCTAAGTCAGTTCAACCAGAAGCCCCAGCCTTTCTATCTGGTGACCCTCGGTGTCTGACCAGGTTCTTCACTCTCCGCCTTCCCCAAGGGATGATGTTTGATCGTCCCAAACTGCCTTCAGCAGGATTCCTGTTAGGTGCGCTTAGCTAGAACCCCCCTTAGCACTAATGTTTCTTCTCAGTAATTTTTCACCCACTCAACCCACCCTGTTCCCAGACTCTAAGCCCCCACTTCTCCTTGTTGCATGAGAGGCTGAGTGCCCTCTCTCCCCGCCACGGCAAACTCCCCCTGCACCGGGCTCTGCACCCAACTCAGTGGTCCTCAGGAAAGTCTGCCTGACTGTCTCGAACAAGCACCATTCAATATACCATTGAACCTTGAACAATACAGGTTTGAACTGTGAGGGTCTTTGCAGAATTGTTTCCATAAATACAGGACGGTACTGTATATGTGTCTTCTCTTCCTTATGCTTTTCTTAATAACATTTTCTTTCCTCTAGTTTATTTATTATAAGAATACAGTATATAATACATATAATATACAAAACATGTTAATCAATTCTTTATATTATCAGTAGATTATTAGTAGTCAAGCTTTTGGCCAGAGTCAAAGTTATATGCACATTTTTTAGTGCATGATGGGGAGGTTAGAAAGAGACAAACTTGCATTTTCACTATGCTATTTTCTCTTTCTGTCAGTACACACACACACATACACGAACTTGGATATAAATCCTGCCTTTGGTCAAATGTCTAAAGCCATGGGCAAGAAATGAATATATTCATTTATTTAAGAAATACTTAATGAGTGGTTGCCATGGGCAGGTGTGAGTCATTCAATGGTGATCTCTGTTTTTTGGGAATTTATAGTCTAGTCTGTTTTTCTCCAGATGTGATCTGCGGATGAGCTGCACTAAGCTGGCATGGGTTATGTGTTAAAAGGGCAGATCATGGGGCCCAACCTCAGACCCATTCGAGCAAAATCTCTGGTTGGGAACCAGGAATCTGCTCCTAGGGGACTTTCAGTGCCCCAATCTTTGAGACTGGCAGTGGATCGTAACAGATAATAATAGAGAAGCAGACGAGGGGCTTGGCTCTGAAGCATTATTGCACCATCTGCCTCCCCTCCCCCACTCCAGGGCCAAGGGAAACTGTGATCCATGATACAGTCACGTACCTGTGCCAGACTCCCGAGGACATGAGAAGATCTGAAAGATCATAACTCACAAGGTTATGCTGGGGCATTCATCACCAGCTTCTCCTGCACTGAGACAGGTATGCTGAATTCTACCGTGCACACTGTCACTGGTTAAACACAAAATGTTAGCTAGAAAATGCTCACATTAGGCTGACATTTGGGTGTTTGCTGATGGTGGGAAGTCCATATTCACTGGGGAGTTCCTCTACCATTCCGACTCTCCAGATACACCCCAGCTAGAGGTGGGATTCCCTGTAGTCTAGCGCATCAGATGGTCATCTGAAATCAACCAGAAGCAACCCTAGCTACACGGTTTGCTGCTCCAGGGGTTACATGGGCAGGTTGCTTTGGAAAACCTCTGATAGTGTTGCCCAGTGGGCTTTGGAGTTGGTTTTTACAAAGCTGAGTGACTGCCGGAAAGCCCTTGGGTTCCCCAGCCTCATTTCCTGCTGTATAAAATATGGACAATTAAATTCATTATCCAGAGTGTTATAAGGAATCAGTTAAATAAGGCAGCCTATAAAATGCTTAAAAGAGTGAATAACGCTGTGGCTACTATTATGATGATAGAATTTCCTCATCTCCTCCTGCCTGTTCTCCTCCCCTTCCCTCTCCTCCTCATCCCAGGTTCTGAGGTCCTAAAAGACCTGGTGCTCTCAACCTGCCAGGTGGTGGGGCTGCTTCACTTGAAGCATCGACTGACTTTGACCTGAGGTCCTGTTGAGGCCCCTTTGGCTCTGGAGCATCTATTAGTTTCTGTAGCCACTGTAGCAAATTGCCACATGCTCAGGTGGCTTAAAGCAATAGAAATTTACCCTCTCACAGTTCTGGAGGCCAGAAGTCCACAATCAAGTTGTCAGCTGGGCTACGCTCTCCCCCTGACTCCTGACGATCCTTGGTGTCCCTTGGCCTCATGAGGCTACATCACTCTAGGATCTCCCGGTCTTGAGGCTACATCTTTAAATGTGTGGTTATTCTGTTCAGGGCTCAAACTTCTGTGATTGCCACAGATATTAATCAGCATTTATTTTTTGTTTTATCAAGTTTTTAGGAAAACATTTGATGTCCTATAGGACCCTGATTCAATTAGGAAGAAAGCGGAAAGCGTGAGGGACAGGATGGAACAAGGGGTGTGCTATTTATCTTTTATGTAGTGAGGTATGCTTGGCAAATAGCATTGCATTTGTTTCAGGTGTACAAATAATGATTTGATACTCATATATGTTGCTAAATAGTCGCCATGTCTAGTGAATATCCATCAACACACACAGTTGCGATTTTTCTTCTTGTAATGAGAATTTGTAGGATCTATTCTCAGCAACTTCCAAATACAGGTGTCCCCCACTATCCAAAAGCAGTGTTTGGATTGAAACCTTTCTTAAGCTGAACTAATGCAAAGCTTATAAGTAATTATTGCTTTATATGATTAAAAAAAATCTGACCATTCCTAGCCCCCTTCCACCCAATAGCCTCTTTTAGGCTTTTCTGACACATTAGGAACAGATCTTGCTAATGAAGGCAGAAAAATAAATCAAGATAATACACAGATGCTCACAGACACAGTTCAAAGCTCTGGCTGCTTGATACTGAGATACTGAGTATAGTTCTGGGGAAGGAGGTAGGAGGTGCCACTCTTCCCAAGAGGGCTAAACACTGTCTCTGTAGCGCTGCAAAACAAACACTGTCCACTCTCACCACCTTTATTTAACATAGTACTGGAAGCCCTAGCCACACCATTCAGACAAGGAAAAGAAAGAAATGGCATACAAATTGGTAGGAAGAGGTAAAACTGTCATTATTTGCAGAGGACATGATACTCTATATAGAAAATCATAAAGACTCCACCAAAAAAAAAAAAAACAAAACCCTACTAAAATGAATTCAGTAAAGTCGCAAGATACGAAATCAATTTGCAAAAATCTGTTGCATTTCTAGACACTACTAATGAAGCAGCAGAAAGAGAAATTAAGAAGACAATCCCTTTGACAATTGCACCAAAAATAATAAGATACCTAGGAATACACCTAACCAAAGAGGTAAATGACCTGGACTCTGAAAAGTATAAAACACTGATGGAAGAAATTGAAGATGACATAAAGAAATGGAAAGATATCCCATGCTCATGGGTTGGAAGAACAAATATTGTTAAAATGTCTATAGTACCCAGAGCAATCCAGAGATTTAATGAATGCTATTTTTGCTTCTCACCTTTATTTTGTAAAATGGGAAATCCTCTTCAGATTTCTTTCAGTTAATGAAAATGGACTAATGCTGGTCTTTCGTAAAAGTAGAGTGATGTACCACAAACTTGAAAGCAGGGGATTTTCTGTATACGATATGGTATTATTAATTATGGTCACTATGCTGTACATCTTCAGGACTTATTTTGGGTAGTTTTATAAAAGTGCATTCCTGGGCAAGCCCCAACCTCTGGGATCAGCACTTAGGGTAGGGTCCAGGCCATGTGCTTCCAGCCCAACCCAAGTGTCTTGGTGAGATCTCCTGGCCCACATTATTCCTACAGTTCCTGTAGCAGATCTGCAGTTTGTGCTGCACTAGAGCTGACCCCCCAGTTCTGGGAAGGAGCAGCCTGAGAGTTATGGGAAGAGAAGCAAAATGGGAAGAGGGTGGTTCTGGAAACCAGGAGGGGGTAAAGTTCAATATTGGCTATGCTTTGATGATAGTGCCTCTCCCCAGGAAGACATGATTGGCCAGAAGTGAGGCCTGGACACTGGGGTTTTTAACCCACCCCACCCTGGGTGATATCTTGGGAGGCAGCCAGGAATGAGAACCCCTGTGATAGCAGATATCAAATAGGGTGAAAGTTTGGAACAAAACAATGGATTTGTCCTTTGGAAGTAGCCCAGCCCCATGAGCCAGGGGACTCAGTTCAATGTGGAGAAGAGGGAACGTATTAATTAGATTTTCTTATTTTCTATATTCTGATACTCTGACACCTGGTGCCTTGCCCACTACCCTGGGGAAGCTGCCCTTCCCAAGGCTGGCCAGTTCCTAGAGATACTATACAACTCACTGGTAAACACACTCTTCAAATACAAATCACTCATTCAGAGCCCACCACCCCTCCTTTAGGGGGATCCCACACTTTGGGCTACTGTCCACTTGCTCTGATTACCTCAGCCACGTACTGGACAACCAGGAACAACCCTTGTGTCCCAGAGCCCAATCCTAGGCCTGTCACCCTGTCTTTCCCATGGCTTCCCATGGAAACCACAGTAAAAGCTCTTGCCCAGTACTGTGCCCCTCTCCCTCTACCTCCTAGCTGACCCTGGTACTTTCCTAGGAGGCCTCCCTTGGTGCAGTGTGCCCTTCCTGTTGGGAACTGAGAGCAATAAACTATCTTTTCAGTGGCAGTCGTCTCTTCATCTGTTGGCCTCAACACACCTGATAATAAAAATACCCCTATATCTTAAAACAAGGAGTTGCAAGCTCGGTTCTCAGCACGGCCTTTGCCCCAGATACAAAATGAAGGGAGCATGACATCTGTCTCCTGTGGTTGTTGCAGGATCACTAAGCAGATGGCGATGATGGAGCTTTGGAAATTAGAACCAGAAAACATAAAGTGCATTCGCGACTTGACCATCAAAATTAATATCGCAATGGAAAAGATACAATATTAAGCACATCACTTCCTTTAAAAAAGTATGGTAAAACACACAACACATAAATGTTACCATCTTACACATTTTTAAGTGTGTAGTTCAGTAATGTTACTGATAAAACTAACACTCTGTACCCACCACTCCATTCCCTTCCCCCTCAGCCTTTGACAACCACCATTCTACTTTGTGTTTCTGTGGATCTGACTACTCTAGGTACTCCATATAAGAACACTATTTTATTCCAATGCATATTTATGTTCTTGTAGGAGTGGGTTGGGTGGAAGAAACAAGGCTGAGAAGAAGATCGGAGGGCTCAGGATTTATTTATTTATTCTTTTTTTTTTTAATTTATTTTCAGTGTAACAGAATTCATTATTTATGCACCACACCCAGTGCTCCATGCGATACGTGCCCTCCATAATACCCACCACCAGGCTCCCCCAACCTCTCACCCCACACCCCTTCAAAACGCTCAGAGTGTTTTTCAGAGTCCATAGTCTCTCATGGTTCATCTCCCTCTTCCAATTTCCCTCAACTCCCTTCTCCTCTCTGTCTCCCCAAGAAGAACTTAAACAATTCATGGAAACCAATGAGAATGAAGATACTTCGGTCCAAAACCTATGGGATACAGTAAAGGCAGTCCTAAGGGGGAAATACATAGCCATCCAAGCCTCCCTCAAAAATATTGAAAAATCCAGAATACACCAGCTGTCTATACACCTTAAAGAACTGGAGAATCAACAATAAATTAAGCCAACTCCACACACAAGAAGAGAAATAATCAAGATTAGAACAGAGATCAATGAGATAGAAACTAAAGATACAGTAGAATGAATCAGTGAAACCAGAAGCTGGTTTTTTGAAAGAATAAGATCGATAAACCATTGGCCACACTAATCCAAAAGAGAAGAGAGAAGGCCCAAATTAATAAAATTATGAATGAAAAGGGAGAGATCACAACTAACACCAAGGAAATAGAAACAATCATCAGAAGTTATTATCAACAGTTATATGCCAATAAGTTAAGCAACCTGGATGAAATGGATGCATTCCTAGAAAACTATAAACTTCCAAAATTAAACCAGGAAGAAACTGACAACCTGAATAGACTGATATATAGTAACGAGATTGAAGCAGTGATCAAAAACCTCCCAAAAAACAAGAGCCCAGGACCTGATGGATTCCCTGGGGAATTCTACCAAACTTTCAAAGAAGAAATAACACCTATTCTCCTGAAGCTGTTTCAAAAAATTGAAGCAGAAGGAAAACTTCCAGACTCTTTTATGAAGTCAGCATTAGGCAAAGACCCCACCAAAAAGGAGAATTTCAGACCAATATCACTGATGAATATGGATGCTAAGATTCTCAACAAGATCCTAGCAAATAGGATCCAACAGCACATTAAAAAGATTATCCACTATGACCAGGTGGGATTCATCCCTCGGTTGCAAGGGTGGTTCAGCATTCACAAATCAATCAATGTGATCAAACAAATCAATAAGAGAAGAGAGAAGAATCACATGGTCCTCTCAATTGAGGCAGAGAAAGCATTTGACAAAATCCAGCATCCATTCATGATTAAAACGCTTCAAAGTATAGGGATGGGGGAACATTCCTGACCTTCATAAAATCTATCTATGAAAGACCCACAGCAAATATCATCCTCAATGGGAAAAAGCTTGCAGCCTTCCCGTTGAGATCAGGAACACGACAAGGATGCCCACTCTCACCACTCTTGTTCAACATAGTATTAGAAGTCCTAGCAACAGCAATCAGACATCAAAGAGAAATAAAAGGTATCCAAATTGGCAATGAAGAAGTCAAACTCTCTCTCTTCACAGATGACAGGATACTTTATATGGAAAACCCAAAAGACTCCACCCCCAAACTACTAGAACTCATAAAGCAATTCAGTAATGTGGCAGGATACAAAGTCAATGTACAGAAATCAGTTGCTTTCTTATACACTAACAATGAAAGCACAGAAAGGGAAATTAGAGAATTGATTCCATTTACTATACACCAAGAACCGTAAAATACCTGGGGTTCAGGATTTAAATCTGAATGAGGCTGTTGGTGCTATTGGCTAGAATTTTCCCCAGAGCCTGGATTGAGCCAGGTATTAGCATAGCTGACTGTCTCCTTTAACCCTTAACACAAACCCCCAAGTGGGGGTCATTTCTACTTAGAGAGATTGAATAACTTCCCTGTCCAGGGTGACAGGGCTGATAACTGGTTGAGTGGGTCTTTGAACGCCTCTCCAGTTAACATCTTGTTTCATCCCTGGGTGGAGGGTCACCTAGGTTGTCATGACCTCTTTTCTTGCCAGCTCACTGGCTTCGTGCACTGTAGCCACTCAGGAAATGCCTGCCTGCCTGGATCTCCAAGAGACAGTCCCTGGTGTGAACACTGCCACCAGCCTACTGGGGTCCCCTTGAAACAAAGAGCTGAATTTGGAGAAATGCCTGCTAATGCTGGTCCAAGTTCTTGTTCTGGAGAAACCATGTATCCAGGGAGTCACACTTCAAAGAAACTGCATCAGAGCAATGGTAATTATTGCTTTGAAATTGACTACCAGCCATTGTGTTCAATATCATACATGGTCCCTCTGAGATCCGGGACAATTTGCTCGTACTTGTTTAATTTACAAAACAAATATAACCTGTTGTTACCTTAAAAGAACGGACTTAGAAATTCCTCCTCTAGGAATTGATTCTTGGGGAACAATTATTGACATTTGCAAAGATTCAGCCGCAAGGATGTTGACAGCAATAGTACTCACAAAGGCCAGAAGTGCGTTCTAAGTTCCAGGACGGTAAGGTGGCCGGAGGGGCGGGGCCTGGAGCTAACCAGCTCGAGGGTTAAATATTAAATATTAGCTCTACCATTCACAACTGTGGAGAAGTTGGATGAGCCCCGTGCCTTTGGTTTCCTCATCTGAAAATTGGCACAGAGAGATTCCCTGTCTCCCAGTGCTCTTGGCAGAACACCGCAGTGCCTAGAATATGGTGAGTGCAAGTCAGGCCAGTTTTTATTACTTCTGCTCCGCCACATAACATCCCTAAACAGAATTTCATCAGGCATAAAAAATCACACTGGACACTCATATTCAATGGCATGGAAAGGGAAAGATATTCATTAAATATCATGTGGGAAATGAAGGTTAAAGAATAGTTTATAGAGTTTGATCCTTCATTTATAAATGTGTACATTAAAAGAAAGACCATTCGCAACGGTTCTCTCTGGCCACCTCCCTGCCTCTAGTGCCCACTTTCATAGCAGCCAGGGGCTCCGGGTAAAATGTAAGTCAGAACAAGTCACTTTTGTGCTTCAATTGTTCCAAGGATTCCAAACTCACTCAGAAATGAGAGTGAAAGCCAAGCATGTTACTGACCTACCTCCATCTCCAGCTTCCCTCTTATGTCAGCATCTCCCTCGTTTCCCTCCTCTCTTCCTCTGCTCCTCCACATTGATTTCCTCATGGTGCTGCCAACAAATGGGGTATCCCTCTGCCTCAGGGCCTTTGCACTTGCCTTTCCTTCTATCTGAAAAACTCCTGCCCCTGCTATCCTCATGTCTCCTTCCTTCACTTTCTTCAAAAGTCACTTTGGCAATGGTTCCTTCTCTGTCCATCATAGCTATAATGTTAACAACCATCCCACTGATAGTTCATATCCACTCTCCCTTCTAAGCACTTATCACAAGAAGACAGGGAACCTGTCAATGTAGGTCACTGTTGTATCTCCCGCACCAACTCCAGTTTTTACAACTTAGTAGTGGTTCAGTAATTGTTCACTGAATTTCCCTTTTCTTCCATTGCTAATCTATATGCGTGGTGCTTTCTGTAGGTGACACACCTTATTTTCTCTAATAAGAAAGGTGAGTTTGAAAAATGAGTAGCATTGTGCCTGTATGTGTCAGATTTGACCTCTAGAGGCATAGATGTGTTGGGCAGGGATGGGAGACAAATACCGTGGGATAGAGGGAGCGAGAGGGAGACCAACCAAACCTGCGATTTCAGGCCACTTCCTGAAAAGCAACCAAGTCCTTTGCTAAATCAAGGGGCTGGAATTGAATACCACTTTTTATTCAAGAAAGCCAGCTCACTGATTTAAACCTAGGGCCAAGAATATTTCAATACCAGCCGCTCCAACTTCTAATAATTTTCAACATATTTTTATTGTTCAGGTTTCTAATAACATCAAACACATGCCTTCTCCAGCATGAGGAATAAATTTAGTTCAAAAGAAGTCAAGATGGAAAACATTTGAAGTTACGTGGCCCAGCCACAGGGGTGAGTCAGCCCCCAGGTTAGTAATTCCATGTGGGCTGTCCCCACATTCAGCTAGAAGAAGAGTTTCATTTGCTATAACGGAGGCTCAGTTCAGATTCCTTGAGATAATGTTTAATAATCAGCTCGAACACACAAACCTGGTGTGTGTTAACCTCATCTGAGTAGTATTAGCCAAAGGTCTGGAGTGTATGGGAGATGATGGCTTGATTCTTACTTGGAGACAAGGATTATTCTAGAAAAGAAACAGGGAATGTCCCAGGATCTGTCTTTGCTTTTCTCATATATCTTCCCTAACAGATTGCCTTTCTTCCAAGATTTCAAACACTATTCAGTCTCAATGCCACAAACCCAATCCAGCATCATTAAGCAACAAAGTCCATGGAAAAATCAACTGTTGGGTGTCTTATATCCAACATACCCAAACCAAAACTCAGTGCCCTCACCCCCAAATGGGACTCTCCCCCATTGCTCTGTATCTCAACAACCAGTGCCATGGCTCCTCCAGTTATCAAACAGAATCCTGGAGTCCTCCTTGACTTCCTGTTCCCCACTTCATGCCACAAACCAGTGTCTGTTCTCCACCTTAAGCATCTCAAAAATCAACCCATTTCTCTCAGCTCATATGGCCACTGCTTGCATTTGGGGTGTCTTCCTCTCTCAACCAGGTCATAACAATCAACCAGCCCTAGGGTGCCCCTACCTTCCTCATTCCCACCACAGCCCACCCTCTGCTGCAGCTAGAGCATCATTCCACAAAGGAAACTAGGCCAACTTGCTTCTTGGCTTAAAGCTCATCCATGGTTTCCTACTAACCTTGGGATAAAGTTCAAGGTCCCTATGATTATTTACAAGGGTGTGTGGAGACTCATTAGAAGATTGTAAAATCAATTTTGAGGGTCATAACCAGCACTGAAAAAAGCAGAATAGAAATAGAGTACTTTGTTCATGGTAAGGGTAAGTGTTCTGTGAATATTGTTTCATACACAAATGTATCCTGAGTTATGACTTAAGTTGTATTTCTTGCTGTGTGTTGCAGTGAAGAATAGTTTGAAAAACACCAGTAGACAAGACCTGTCATGACCAACTCTCCAGATTTCCCTCTGCCTTCTCTTTCTGCTTGCAACATTCTCTAGGTACACATAGTAGTCTCCCTGAAGTCCTTTGCTTGCCCTGCACCCCCTACATACCCGACCTTAGCTTTGCATGGCTATTTATTACTTTTTGGATCTAAGCTTAAATGTCCCTTATTCATGGAAGTCTTCCTTGATCCCTAGGCAGGGGGATATGTCACGGGCCTATGTCCCCACAAAACCCCATCTTTCCCCATTGTAGCACATTACACTGTAGTGCAATCCATCCCACTTTGTGTCTGATTTCCTGCTGTTGACTCATGGAAGTAAGAATTCCATCTGTCTTTTCATTTCTGTGTCCCTGGCACACAGCAGAGTACTCAACGTATAACAGGTTCTCAATGACTATGTGTAGAATAAACACACAAAGGAGCTCGTTCATTAATTTCAGGGCCATCTATCAAAGGGCACTTGAGCTCCTCTGATGTCTAAGACCCAACGAACACGTAGAAACAAGTATGGCTGCATTATTGTCTGGAATTCAAAGATAACTGACATCTACAACAGACTGTATCTCCCCTAGAGAATGGCTCACAACCAAGTTCATGAGTAAACCATCCTACAGGGTGCTTCTATAGGAGGAAGGAAGATTCTTTTGTGCCCCAAGTAAAAAGCAAACCTCCTACAGATCACACTTCCAGCATGAAAAACATTTATTTTATATGAAAATTTTCTATGGAAATTATATTTTTATTCCATAAAATATTACATATGAAATAAAGAGGAAACACATGGTTTACTCTGAACCTTAATATTTTGGGGGCAATGACAAGCCAGACACAGGGGCTTTGCCAATCTTCTAATGCATCTACCCAAGGAAAAAAAAATACACTACAAATATCAGTTATTCACACCTCATTAATTCATTAATTTACAGTCATTCCTTATTAATTCTTTCTGAAGTCAAATTGGTATTGAGCAGAAGGGGAAGAGACTACAGAATTCTAGCCCCCAGGACTAGGAGTCTGAGAGCAGAGGCAGGGGGGGAAGAGAGCCTGGAAGGACATTCTCCAACTTCTGCCTCCATATAGTGGAGACAGAGGGCTTTGGGGTCAGCTGGGCCCAGTCCTGAGCCTCGCCATGCCCTGCTGCCTCAGTCACCCTGGTCAAGGCACCTAATTTACCAAAGTCACATTTACTTACCAGTAAAGAGGGGCAATAAAGTCTGTGCCCGATTCTGCTGGAAGAGTAAAGACAGAACTTTGAGGCTAACTGTAGTGTAGGTTCTCAATATGGTGCCCATAGCAAGTAAGGTGGCTGGGGAAGTACCCTTAATGATGATGAGACATGGCAAGTGGGCTCTCTAAAACAGACAGAGTGGTCTCCCAGATCCCCAGAAAGCTTCACCTAGTGAGGCCCTGGTAGGGATGGGGAACTAAGATCAGGAAACTCTCACAAACCTGGGGAAAGGCATGGGTCAGAGCATCTGCCATTACAAGGAAAAGTCACATTGCCCAGGACTAAGGAACTCAAGAGAACTTTTTAAAATCATTAAGCTATATGACATACTTTTTCATTTGTTTCTTTTTCTTTTTCCTTTATGTGTATTGTGAGCTTCTGTGTCTGGTAATCATCCCCCCCAGCAATAAAAGTTTTCTTCAGTGGCTGCATCAGTTTGAGGAAATAATTATGGAGTGAATAACTCATGCTTTATTATTCCCTGTCAGCCCTCCAGTCAAGTTGCTTATCTGATGTAAATGCGCCACGGGAGAGTCCCAGGATGGCGTGTTCTCCATTTCCTGCGGTGCTGGAAGCAGGGAAGGAAATGAGAGGGGAAGGCCGGGCCAGCTGGACCCAGGGAAATCAAATACTCATCGCCTTTGTTCAAAATAATTTTAGCCGATACCTTTGAGAAAGCTAATATAAACCATGCAAGGGAGGCTTTGCATCTCTTCAAACATCTAATATAAAACATGCACAAAATCATCATCGGACTTTGAAAGAAAGGTGGTTTGTTTTCCTCAGAAAAGTCTGGAGGTCATATTTTTAGGGAGTTTCTATAAGAAATTTGTGAACGTGAGAAAAGTGAGGGACCCACTTGGTCCTTCAAGTTTGAGGTGAGGATTGGTGTAAAGTGGGGCTGATTGTATTGGCGGGGGTGGGGGGCGGAGTAGAATGAGTGGGTAGTAGGTCTTCCCTCCAGTTCACCAAAGTGGGTGTGATAGTGAATTTTGTGTGTCAGCTTGACTAGACCATCCCAGACTAGATATGGGTTGAACACTGGTTTAGATGTCTCTGTGACGGTATTTTTCAGATGAGATTGACATTTAATCCAGTAGGCTTTGAGTAAAGCTGATTAGGCTCCAAATTGTGGGTGGGCTTTATCTAATCAGTTGAAGGCCATAAGGGTAAAAGATGACCTTCCTGAAGGAGAAGGCATTCTGCCTCCAGGCTGCCTTCAAACTTGAGCTGCAACATCAGCTCTTCCCTGGGTCTCCAGCCTGCCATCATGCCCTGCAGAATTCAGACTAATCAGCCCCGACAACTGTGTTAGCCAATTCCTTAAAGCAAATCCACCCACCCCCATCCATGCATCCTATCAATACTGCTTCTCTAAAGAACCCTGATTAATACCAGAGATGAACAGTTACCCAATCCAGATATGAAGAAGGTAGTCAAAGTGAGGAAGGAGTCATCGAGGGGGCCCTGGTAATTATAGATCTCCCAGAATATTTGTTGATGAGGGCAAGTAGAGTTAGGCTAACTTCTGAGTAGTGAAAGTCAAAAGAGATGCTTGTGTGCCCAACAAGCTGACGGCAAACTGGTTCTGAAAGGTTCATGGTCTTACTTCTATGCCTTCACCCATTCATTCACAAAACAAAATCTGACTCCAAGACACTCTCTGGGCACTTGGGATTCAGCAGTGAACAAAGCAAAGCCTGCCTTCCTCAAACTTGCAGTCTAGGAGAAAGGAGACCATAAATAGATAATTAAGGATAAGAAGAGAAATAAAGTAAAAGGATGGAGTTTGGTGGATTGCTTATCCTGAGGGTCTTCGATGTAGCAGACCCTGTGCTAGAACAATGAAATACTAGCCTCAGGGAGGCTACAGTGTCCTGCCAGAAGCCAACTACTTAACAGGCGGTTAGAGCATCAGCTCTGTAGGATGCCAGGCAGCATCCTGTGAGGCCAAGAACTCGCCGACACGTAAGAATTTTTCCCAGAGGAAGTGTCTCTGAGCTTCCCCACAGCTGGACTCCTCTTCAGGCCTTCTCTTTAAGGAACATTAGTGTACCTGTGAAGCCCTCCCAGGTGGGCTCTGAGGGGCTCCATTTTGGCTCAGAATGCTTTCTGGGCCCTGCTTCCTAAAGTCTTTACCTATTGAGTTAATCTAGACCGCAAAGTGGCCTCCTTCCTGGATGTAGAGTCACATAAAGTCTGCATTGTTTGTTTCTAGTCAAGGTAAGAAACATGTTTGTCCTGTACAGAAAAGCCCAGGGGATGGGGAAGAGGGGGGAGTCTAAAAACTGGGGTTCTGGCAAGGAGGGAAAATTAGGCTGGGTTTCCACCTGCAGAACCCAAGTAGTTCAACGATGGTGGTCTCTGTGGTTGCCACAGAAATCACCAGAGGGAAGAGTCTAGAGCTGGTTCTGCAGTGGGGGGGACTCCTGAGCTAAACAGAAAGTGTTCTCTATTGCCAATGGCTTAATGGAAATAAGGGCTGCCCACACTGAGTGGAAAGTGGTGGCCTTTCTCTGCCATTATTAACTGTTCCTGAAAGGTGAGGCTCCATCCAGCATTAGTAACATTTGTAATTGGTGTGTCTTCTTCAGAGTCCTTTTATTTTGCTCAAGTGCCTGATGGAAATGCCCCCTTAATTGCTAGAGTTATGGTGCTAATAAGGCACCTCTGTGTCTCACGCGAAAGGACTGTGAGGGAAGCCCAGCTGGACACACACTGAGCATTAGTAACACCTGCAAATGGAATTAATGATTGCACCCCGGCAAGAGCAGAGCCTGCAAGTGAGCAAAGAAGTGGCATTGTGAATATTTTATCTTCTGGACTAGATATTATTTGAGAGGAGGGGGTTGCGTCTTTGTACATTTATATTCCTGCTACTGTAATTAGTAGAGAGATTTATATGTGAATAAGCAACATCAGTATTTATTAGATTGAAATGCATGATAGTGAGCTCTTAATTTTCCACATCGATGGCAGGAACATTTGTGGATAACATGAGTAGAAGTAATAACAGTAACATAAACAATAACTACACCCTAAAGACCTAAACAGATGACTTGAAACCATAAAAGTCTTAAAAGAAGACATAGGGGGAGATGTTCATGACATTGGATTGGGTAATGATTTCTTGGATTTGACACCAACAGCAGAGGCAAAAAACCCCAAAACAGACAAATAGGACTATATCAAACTTCAAAATCTCTGCACAGCAAAGGCTATAATCAAGAGTGACAAGGCAATGAATGGAAAGAGAGAATATTTGCAAATCATTTATCCGACAAGGTTTTATTTTTTTTATTTTTATTTTTTTTAAAGATTTTATTTATTTATTTGACAGACAGAGATCACAAGCAGGCAGAGAGAGAGGGAGGCAGAGAGAGAGAGAGAGAGAGAGGGAAGCAGGCTTCCCGCGGAGCAGGGAGCCCGATGTGGGACTCAATCCCAGGACCCTGAGATCATGACCCGAGCCGAAGGCAGCGGCTTAACCCACTGAGCCACCCAGGCGCCCCAGTCCGACAAGGTTTTAATACCCAGAATATATGGAGAACTCCCACAACTCAACACAAAACAAAAATAATCAGATTAAAAAATGAGCAAAAGTTTTGAATAGACAGTTCTCCAAAAAAATATATAAACAGCCAACAAGCTTATGGAAAAATGCATAAGATCACTAATCACCAGGGAAATGAGAATCAAAACTATAATGGGATATCACCTCACGCTCATTAGGATGGCTATTATCAAAAACCAAACCCCAAACCAAATACGACAGGAAAAAAACAAGTGGTGATGAGAATATGGAAAAATCCCTTGGACCCTTGAGTACTATTGGTAAAGGGTGTGCTTGCAATGGGAATCAGGATGAAGGTGCGTCAAGTAGTTAAAAACAGAATTACCATGTGACCCAGCAATCCTCTATCTGGATGCATATCCAAAAGACTTGAAAGTAAGATCTCAAAGAGCTATTTGCACGCCTGTGTTCACTGCACCATTATTCACAATAATCAAGAGATAAAAAACAACCAAAATGCCCTTCGATGGATTAATGGAGAAACAAAATATGGTAATATACATCCAATGGAATATTATTTAGCCTTGAAAGATGAGGAAATCCTTTCATAAGCTACAACATGGATGAACCTTGAGGATATCATTCTAACTGAAGTAAGCCATTCAAAGTAAGACGAATACTGTATGATCCCACTTACATGAAGTATCTAAAACAAACTTGAAGAAACAAAACAGAATGGTAGTTGCCAGAGGTAGAGAGGAAAGGGAAATAGAAAGTTATTTGACGGGTATGGAATTTCAGTTTTACAAGATGAAAGAGTTCTAGAAACCTACTGCACAAAATGTGAATGTACTTATCATGGTTGAAATGCCAAAAAAAAAAAAATGTGTAGGAGGACAAAGTCCAAGTTATGTGGTATTAGCATAATTAAAACTGGAAATATTTTACAATGAAAAAAATATTACTATTTGTTGGTCACTATGTAGCGCGTGACCAATTAGGCTCCTTACCTACATTACTTCACATTAAACACAGCAATGCACCCTGCTGAGGTTAGGACTATTAACTCGATTTGCAGAGGAAGTAGCTAAAGCTGAGAGGGTGAGCAGAGTGTCCAATGTCACATGCTTAGACTGAGTAATGGGCTCTACATGATCCTACTAATAAATGGCTGGGCTGGGTGAGACCTCACCTCAAGCCCATTCCTGTAACTAACAACATATTGCGTGGCAGTCAGAGGAGCGGGGCTCAGGCACAGCTGTGATGCATGCTAGGTACCAGGGAAGGAGGCAGGCTTCTTTGTTTGCCAGGGAGGGATGAGTAACGGCTCTTGGGCACTCTGAGGAGGGCACATTAAAAAATTTTGACTTATAGTATCATATTAGTTTTAGATGTACACATAGCGCTTTAACACCTGCGGGGAGTATACATTTCAAAGTCAATACAGAGGGTCTGGGGAAGGCTCGTGGAAACACCCCATTCCCCTGGTCACTCAGCCTCCTTCTCTCCTACAATCTCTTTCCTCTTCCAATCCCATCACTTCCTGTGACCTCGCTTCCTGTTTCCTGCTACCATTCAGGGGAAGTAAGGGGAACAGAACCTCCCCAGGCCACTTGTCAAACCCATGCTGCTGATTCTCTGTGTACAGACTATCCTCCCATGTCCAGGGCTGACCTGTTCTCGGTTTTGAGGTCAACCCTTCCCTATAAGAGTACTATGCCCATTGATACTCCTTTTTGTCTCTTGCAATGCCCAGTTTCCTTCACTATTGAATCATTCCCACTTAAGCAAAACTGCTTTTTTTAGGACACCCAGTGATCTCTGCAGAAAGGTGTTCCTAGCGTATTCCATGGCCAAATGAATCATTTTAGCAATCCTCCTCTGTACCACACAATTATATTCAGTGATAATGACTGTTTTCTTGATTCATTCTCTAGTTTTAAAGCAATTAACAATTTAGGAAAAAAATTTCTATTATAAAGCTAATCAAATTCAATATATTTGGTGACTGAAATCTGCACTTATCAAACCAAAATGATACACCTTGCAGTTTGTATGCTATTATACTGTTCCAAATGTTCAACACAAAAACTTCAGTTGGGCTCACAAAAATGACAGAATTGAAGTAATGTAAGGTCTGTTTAGGTAAGTATACATTTCTAAGTCAATGAAGATTTGTTTTGACAATCTCCCTGCCACTGTCTGAGCTCAGGGAGAACCCGGAGCCACTGCAGAAGAACTCCTTTTTAAAAGCAACAAAAAGCTCCCAAAAGCAGGTGCTTGATTTTGCTCACTTTCATCATGAAAAATGACCAGGAATGTGCCTGCTTGCTTGGCTGAAGGTGTCCTACGAAGCTTTGGCCTGCAATGGCAAATGTGTGGCACAGACTCTTTCCACTGTGCCCTTCTGAGATCTGGGTAGATGTCACTATTCAGTTGTGGCCCCAGGTGTGGTCTCTGAGATGTCCACCACTCACCAGCAACTACTGTTGATTACAAGAGTTAGCATGTGAAGTGACATTTATTTGCCATTCTTCATTTAAAAATATTCAGTGTACATATGTTGATCTCATGTTGAATTCTGAAGCTTAGTTTGTAATTTATCTGACGGATCAAGAGAGTTAGATGTGTTGATGTAACAGGAGATGGCAGCTCTGTGGGCCCTAGTCCCCCCCCACGGTGATGGCTCACAGCACTGGGTTCCCTAGAGACCCTGAGGGCAGCTCGAGACCCCTCATTCATCTCAACTCTGCAGAAGAGTACTCTCCCTGGAGTGCAAAATTCTCTACTTCTTTTAATTAATTGACTAGTTAATTAATTACTTTTTAAATTAAGAAACATCCAGCTTCAAATGTCAACAAAATCTCCACTTCCAATTGTCATCTCTGCTTGGCTCTTTCAGAGACTTCTCTTACTCAACACGCCTAAACCAAAGCCATGTTCTTCCCTTCTAAACAAGGGCCTTTGCCTCCGGGTCTTGGCACATGACCCCACCATCCACCCAATGCATGAGCCAGAGGACCTTGGGGCTGGACTACTATATTCCCTTCTAATTCATCAGCAGTACCTGTTCATTTTATCTCCCAGTCTCATTTTGCTGCCCATTTCTCTCTAGACACCAATCATGGGGTGAATCATAATCTGAATTAGCATATTAAAGACCTGAGGAGTTCTGTACAGAAGAAACCTTCTAACTTGGTTAACTGAGGCTTTCCAAATCATATTTGACCCTGGAGAACTTGATATCTGCACCCCATCTCCCAAGACTGTTCTTTGGGAGACATCCCCTGACTTCTCTCTGGGGAGGTCCTGTCGCATTTCCACTCTGTCTTGATCAGGAGCGAGGCCACCTACCGAAGCTATGTTGCTGGGCCTCAACATGCTTCGTGGCTCCCTTTTCCTTCCCTTCCCTCATAGAAGGAATGAGGCCATTGAATCCATTCAGCATGGAGCATACTCTTACCACTGACCATGATGAATGTGAGCAACTTCAAGTGTTTGGAAGCTTCTTACTGTTTTTAACCAACAACATTTCAACAGTGGCACCAGGAAGTTCTCTTTAAGCTTCCAGAGAGCAGGCCTGAGCACTCTTCTAGACAGTATGAACAGCACCAACATGTGGCCAAAAAGAGACCACGTGCTTTTACAGATGCTTCTGCCTATGTTTCCTTTCCCTTCCTGCCTACATTGCTTCTTCTTATAGGGACACATTTAATAAGGCCCACACCAACCCCCAGACCAGGGAGGTGGCCCGGCAATCAACCACATTCTCCCTTATGCGGTGTGAAATTTTGGATGCTCTGATCTCCAAAAATCACTCACTTGTTCAGTGATTTTTTTAAAAAAGATTTTATTTATTTATTTGACAGAGATCACAAGTAGGCAGAGAGGCAAGCAGAGGGCGGGGGCGGGGGGGAGCAGGCTCCCCGCGGAGCAGAAAGCCCAATGCAGGGCTCGATCCCAGGACCCTGAGATCATGACCCGGGCCGAAGGCAGAGGCTTTAACCCACTGAGCCACCCAGGCGCCCCTTGTTCGGTGATTTTTAACTAGCATGTTCATTTAGATTTCTATTCACGCACAAGTTTATTTATTCAACTTCTTGTGCTAGACACTGTTTTAGATGCTGGGGATTCGGTGGTGAATAACACCATCAAAATCCCTGTATTCAAGGGGCAGGGAGATAGACTATAAACAGTTAAATAACAAAAACTATGAACACCAAGTCTGATGGTGGTAAGTGCGATGAAGAAAAATAAAGTGGGGCTGCAGGCTGATGTACAGCCTTTTGAATCGGGTCATTGTCTAGGGAGGCTGTATAGACTGGTTGCTTGGGGTTGAACATGGTGAGTGTCTCATGAGGGAACCGGAGGCCCCTATAGGTTGATGGGCCACACGCAGGTACTGTGGAAATGCACCACTGTCTAGGATTGGCCTTTTAACAGGTAGTGGGCATTGGTAGTGTGCTCTTCTATCTCTTTTGTAAATAGGCATATGCACAAATGTGGGTCAGGACTCTTTCGTGTGTGCAGAAAAAGAATCACGTGCTTTAAAAAAATTCCTGTGTTAGCAGATAAGCTTAAATCATTGCCTATGCCTAAAAATGTGCATGTTTTCTGAAATACGCATTTCAAGAAATGTTTACTTCATCTTTGAGTTTAAATATAGAAAGTGATTCTTGGAGACTGGCTTTTTTCTAACTTTGGCTACAAGATGGCTTTGAGAGGGACACAGGAATGGAGAAGTGAATGACTCCTTTGCACACCCACTTCCAAGTAGGATCTGAGACTGCTGCCTGGATGTCCTCTGTACCAGCAGGGCCGGGAGCCAGGCTCCCTCCTGTTACCTGAGCTGTCTTCACAACCAAGTACTGCTTCCCTATACAGGCACTCACCACATCATAGATAAAATGTTGAGCTCCAGGAAAACATGGTTGGGCCAGTATATGGAGACCTTAGTAGCTTCTGTGTGTGGAGATAGTGGGATGGTCAGACAAGAGGGATGGTTTGGTAAAATTGTTTAAGTGCTAATGGATTTGAATCCGAACTATTCTCTATAGGTTCTACCTTCATAGGGTACATTTCTCTGACCATCCCAGCCTGAACATCAGCTTCCTTCTCTAGAATCCCAGATGCTCTCTGTCTGGCTCCACTGATTTCACTCCCATAATGCCCTGCATACACACTTCCCCCACTCAGTGGTGGTTGACCAAGTGGGTGGAGAACAGAACCTCTCCAGCTTCCCTTGGAACCATCTGGGGTCCGGTTACAAGGCAGAATCGAACTTACTAGATCTGGGGTGGGGCCCGAGACTGTGCACCTGGGAGTTACCAAGCTCCCAGGTGAAGCCTGTGTGGCTGGTCTGAGGGGGCAGAGTTTCAGGGCTGCTTGCAGACAGACAAACCTAGGTTCAAATTCTGCTCTTCCCTTATGTGGGCTTAAGCTCTTTATAACTCAGGTTTTTTTGTTTTGTTTTGTTTTGTTTTACTTAAAATGGGCATAGGCACCTGGTAAGTTTGTGGATAATGGCTATTACCCATGTTGTTGCGTATTCTTTTATGAGATGTCCGACGGGTGTGGCCACAAGAGAAGACAAAGGTGCAGGAAAATGTTTACTTCACTCACATGTCCTAGAGACAGAAGGCATGCCAATCAAGGTCACACAAGAAAGGCACCAGGGGGTCAGGAGGCAGAAGACAGGAGTGAAGGTTTGGGACACAGTCTTATTGGGGTTTCCATGGGAAGGACAAACAGGGCAGGGCGAATATCCTAGAATAGCTAGTTTGAATAATTGTGGCCAACTTTGGGCTCTGGGGGTGGTCTCTAGTTGCCTAACACCTGGCCCTGGGATGACTAAGGTGGAGACTTGTAACCTGCTAGGCTAGGTGGGGCCAGACAAAGGAGGTCTGGCTCCAGATTGTTTAGCTTGCTCAGCGAGGGCTCCCCCCTGCCTGGCCTTTTGCCATCTCTAAGCATTGGCTAACACTAGGAGAGGCAAGATCAGGAAGATCTTTGAAGATCCCAAAACATCATAATATAAATAAAAGGTAAATTATATACAATACAAACATAAATGGGACTTCTAGATCATGATTCCTCACAGCTTTCATTGCTTCCTTTCATCATGCTCATGCTACAGGCCAATCCGCCATCTTCCGGCCCTCCACACAGGGCTCATTGGGGTGTCTGGCTATCATGACGGCCATCCAGGTTGAGCACGCTGCCTGGCATGTAGCGCTCCCTAAATGGAGGCTGCATTGCTCTGATTATTTCCCAAATCCATATGACTAGCAGAAAAGAACCACTGTTACTTACCAGGCAAACTAATGAGGAGCTTTGTGTGTTGACTTTGAGGATGAAGCAGGATGCCCGCCACAAGCTGTGTTTATTCTGAGCAGCATGAGCTGAACATCAGCATTCTGCCTCCTCACTTGAATCTTAACCCTGAGCAAATCCGTCAAGACCCTTCACTGAGAGGAACAAATGATAATGATCTTGATATGAAGCAGTTTAAACTTGCATTGCTGTTGCTTATAAACCAACTCCCAACCCAAACTGAGGAGAAATCCCCACCTGTCAAGATATTTTTCTCAAAGTGCTCAAAAATAGAACCGTCATCTGACAAATTCTGGAACTAATTGCCTTACACATAGCAGGCTGCTGGATGTGACCGGCCTCTCCCCTCTGCTCAGTGGTTCCCAAGGAAACGAGGTTAATACATTCACAACTGACATTTGCCTTGTGAATCCCAGTTCACTGCAGTAGGCATACAGCGTGCAGGAAGAGTGCTGAGAACATCATTTCATGCATGTCCCCACTCTGCCTGAAGTGCAACGCGTCACAACCAAAGATTAAACAAATGCTCAGTCAACCATCAAGAATTAATCAGCATCTACACTTGCCCCATACTTTAAATGCCTGCCTGGGTGTTCTGCTAATAAAATAGGGAAACATTCAAAATCCCAAAGGGTAGTTAACCCTTTAGTTATGAGGAGTTAAATGTTCTTTTGGTGCATTTTGTAAGTTCTTCTTTTTCTTCTATGGATCTGTGTTACTTTTTAAAACAAACAAATAAACTATAAAATACCAGTTCCCAGGAAACTGTAAATATTAGTAAGATGAGCACTCTTGTACGTTACCTAGATCTTGTTTCACATTTATAATCAGGAACAACTGTAGTAATGACAACAAAATCCCTAAATTCATCCACATCTCTTCCAAAATCTGTCCTTCCTGACTTCTGGTTTCTGACATGGACAACACGGTGGTTCAGGCCATCAACATGAAAACCTCAGAACTCTGGTTGAAGGTTACCTACTCTTTAACCTACAAGGCCCCTTGATGGCACCACTAAGTTCCTTGAAAAAATCCCGTTTGTTCATTCCATTGCTACTTTGTTTCAATAGCCTTAATCACCACCCTCTTCCTCATTCTTGTCATTTCTAGGTCAACAGTTTTAAGACCTTGAAGATAACATTCCATCATCTCCTTGCTTCATTACAATCTGAGAAGTCAACCGAAAGTCTGATTCCTTTATGTATAATCTATTTTTTTAAATTTCTTTCCCTGGATGATTTTAAGATCTTTTTAATTTACTTTTTTAAGGTAAGCTCTCTGCCCAATATGGGGCTTAAGCTCATGGCCCCGAGATCAAGAGTCACAAATCCCACCAACTGAGTCAGCCAGGTGCCCCAGTGATTTTAAGATCTTTTATCTATGGCATTTCTCTGTTATGATAGTTACAGATGTCTCTCTCTCTTTTTTTTTTAAGGTTTATTTATTTTCGAGAGAGAGAGTGAGCCCACATGTGAGGTGGGGGGGGGGGCGGGGAAGAGGGAGAAGGAGAAAGAATCTCAAGTAGACTTCCCACTGAGCATGGAGCCCTGAGATCATGACCTGAATCAAAATTGAGTCAGACACTCAGCTAACTGAGCTACCCAGGTGTCCTCAAATGTCTTTTTAAATATGCTGCTTGACATTAGTTGGGCTTCCTGATACTGATAAGGAAGCTAATTTTCTCATTATTTGTAAAAATTCTCAAGCATTATGTCATCCAATGTTCCTTCTCTGTCATCCTTTTTTTCTTCCTTTTGCAAACTTAGTTAGACATTTGAGAGGAGTTTTCTCTCTCCTTCTGAAAAGATTTTATTTATTTATTTGAGAGAGAGAGCACGCTTGAGGAGGGGAAGGGGCAGAGGAACAAGCAGACTCCCGCTGATCATAAAGCCTGACATGGGGCTTGATATCACAGCCATGAGATCATGACTTGAGCCAAAATCAAGAGTTGGATGCTTAACCAACTGAGCCACCCAGGCACGCCTTCAAAGCAAGATCCTAAAGCAGAAGCCACACTGAAGTGACCAACAGCCACCAATGAGACAACGTTTCAATATCTCAATTCCTCTGCTTTTTCACCATTCGTTCTAAGAAAAAGTTGTAGTACCAGGTTAACTTTACTAAAACAAACTTTATAAGTGGGCTGAAAACAGAATTAACCAACTTTGATTTAGTAAGTAGAATTCTACACCTGAAAATGGAAATATTAAGCCTGCTCTTGTACATACATATGACATATATTTGATATATATAGGATATACATATTCTATATATATTACTTTCCTCAAGTAATAACACCATGAATGGCAAGAGCCCTAAAATATAAATTCTCTGCAATTTAGCAAATGCAGGGACAATGCAAAGTCTAATATTAAACTTGAGACAGACTAAATACTGCATAATTAGCACACTTGAACCAAAGGCAGAAGAAAAACATGTAATTAAATCTGAATACTTTAGGAAGAAATAAAGATGGTCCAATAATAGCTAAATCAACCAGAATGAGAGCGATTATAAAAAGCAACCTCCGATTGATTTCCCCAATAAGATTTGAGACCAAATAGACCAAAGGAAGAAAGAGGGGGAAATACACTTACTGATACAAAAAAAATGGAGATGATGTCATTTTAAAGAGCAAATGGTTGCTTTTCCAGCAGCACCCTTGAAGGCCGAGTTCCCTTATGGCTGGTAAGAGCAAATAAACAAAAATTCATGAAGTTCGGTTTACGTGTGCTCATTAAATAATTACTGTGAGCAAAACCCAAGGTTAAGAGCTCTGGGGACAAAGGCTTAGTAAGGGGCTTGGTCCCTGCGCCGGTGCACTTAAGAAACATGGTGGCAACCCCTTCAGTGAGAGAAAGTAAAGTGGGAACTAGAGCCGAATGTCCGAGTTCCTCTTTGTCACACAAGATCGGAGCTGTCTATGCTGTTGCTGAGACCAGGGCTCACCGCAAGGACTGCTCAAAGGGCAATGAAAGGTGCTTCCAGTGGGAAACCTAGCCCAGCCCCCTTTTCAGTCTGCAGTTTCCCCCAAGCCCTTCCTTCCAGTTCAGTCACTGTTAGACTAAAGTACAGAACCCCCTCAGCCTAAGACACTTTAATTATGATCTTCTTCTTCTTCTTCTTCTTCTTTTTTTTTTTTAGTAAGGGAATGGCAGAGGCAAAGGGAAAGAGAACCTTAAGCAGGCTCCAAGCCCAGCACGGAGTCCAAAACAGGGCTCGATCCCAGGATCACAGATCATGACCTGAGCCAAAATCAAGAGTTGGATGCTTCACCAACTGAGCCACCCAGGCGCCCTAATTATAATCTTATTTAAATGGGCATAAATAGAGACAACAGAGTGAATGACTTTTGTGGCTCTTACACAGCTAGAAAACCCAAGCAAACTACAAATGCAATACAGACCAAATAATAAAATTTTAAAAAATCAAAGGAAGAGCAATAAGCCTTCTGCTCATGCCGGTGCCAGGGACAAAGGAGTCACACGATGTGAATGTGTGGAATGAATGCTGGAGAGTGATTTTATCATTCTAGTGAGGCTTTTGAACTGATGTTATAAAGACATGGGGAAAGGGGGCAGCTGATGCTGTGCTGGAGCATCTCTGAACTCTTGTAGAGACAGCAGAACCTCTCCTTGGTAAGGAAGGGGAAGGTGCTCAACTGGAGTGGGGAGCAGTCTACCCTTGGCCGAGGGGCACCCCAGAGTCAGGGACGTCTGCCAGTCTAGTCCTGTGGACCCCCTGCCCCGTGGAGAGTGTGGCACAGAGTAGAAGCTGAACGCGTGTCTTAGCCCCTATGAGCTGCTATAAAAAATTACCATGGACTGATAACTTAGGAACAAAGATTTCTTCCTCATGGTTCTGGAAGCTAGAAGTCTGAGATCAGGACTCAGCATGGCTGGGCACTGAGAGTCCTCTTCTGGGTTCCAGACTTTTCCTTCATCCTCATATAGTAGAAAGACAGGGAGAAAGATATTGGGGTCTCTCTTTAGAAGATGACTAATCCCATCTGAGGGGATCCTCCTTCATGACCGAATCACCTCCCCAAGGCCTCATCTTCTGATACCATCACACGGGGGATTACAGTGTTCAATAGCTGTCCACACAGGGGGAGAAAAGAGGGGTATCCCTAACCCTGAAGAAGGGAATATCTTGAAGGCTGAGGTCATTTCAACCATCCACTGGTTTAGAAATTCTGCTTCTAACTCTTCTGGCCTTCTTGGCTTTCTTGTAACAGAGAAAACGGAAAAGCTAAACTCGCAGCAGTTACCTGATTGCTGGGAAAAGAATGGTTGGGAGAAAGGAGAGTATTGGCTGTAGCTTCAGCAAGCTGTCCCAAAACCCGTTCTCAGCATCAATGAGCCCCACCCTTAGAGCCAGGCCCTACAAGGTTCAGGCAAGTGTTCTTGGAGGTGATGTACCTTCTGGAGCTGGAGGATGAGAAGAGAATGGGCAGAAGGTTTCTGTGACAGGGGCAGAGCCCTGTAGACCCTCAGTAGAGACCTCTCTAGCAACCTTCCCCCCTCACCTATGCACATGTAATTCACAAAGCGTTATCAGGCCTTTTTATCTCTAGTAAATGTGCACTACCTCCACTTCCTTCAAAATCTTCTAAGGTTCCTTGTACTCAGAATAAACCTCCAGAGCCCAGCTTCCTGCCATATTCAGCCCACCTTCCCTCACTTCTCAGCAGCCACATGGCTCTATGTTTCTACCCCAGGGCCTTTGCACTGTAGCTCCATGCCTGGAATATTCTCCAGATGAAGCCGTGGTTCATTCATTCACAGCTCTGCTTAAATGTCACTTCCACCAAACCCTTGGCAAAAATCACATCCCTGGTCGCTTTCTCTCTCCTATTCTGCTTTATTTTCCTCAAAGTACCTCTCCTTAAGAATCTATCATACATTTGTTTGTTCTTCAACTTCTTCTCTGCACATGCACTGCAAGGGGTGGGCCTTCCTCTTTGAATTCCCACTGTTGTCCCTTGTGCCCCGAATGGTGCCAGCTGGAAGTGCAGGAATAAGAACTATGTATTGACTGACCAGATAAACATAGCTTCCCAGAGGTCAACGCAGTGAATCTACCCCAAAGCATTTACCAAATGCTTCTGCAGAAGTTGTTGACTTAGCTAAAGGAATGCACACATTCCTTCTTCACTATCGCTATTATAAAAATTAGCATTGAATAATAGCAGCCCTCCCTTTGGAGGACTTAGCCCACGCCAGGCACTAGGAATGCCATTTGCATGACATTTGTTTTTCACGAACACCTTACTAAGGAGGTGTACTGTCTCTGGGAGAGAAGGGGACACTGAAGACTGAGGATCTTAGTGATCTGCCATGGCAAAGCAGGTCTCTCTCAGGTGCCTGGCAGGCAGCCTGTTTCTTCAAGGAGGCTCTCCAGGAACCAGTAAATCTCGGATTGCCAGAAAGACTCCTGGCATTTTGGCTCTTCTCCAGGGTCTGCGCAGAAAAAAATAAGAGCATAATTACTTGCTTCCTCCTCTCTCTGCTAAGAGAGCCCCCAGAGGAGGGATGGCTGGCTTTCCAGCGAACCCACCAGGCTCTGGCAGTCCCTGTGATTCCCAGCCTGAGCGCATCCTAAGATTATCTGGGGAATTTAAACAATACAGATGCTCAGGCCCCGCCCCCTGACATTCTGTTCTGGTCAGCCTGGGGGTAGGTCAGGGCATTCTCATTTTTTTTAATAGAAAGTGCAACAATTATTTCCAATATGCAGGAGGGAACCACCAGAACCCCAGAGGAGGTCGGAGGGAGGGAAGACCGGAGGCAGGGGATGGAACCTTCATTTTTAACTAAAGATGGGATAAGAACTAGGGATTTTTCCTTTTGCCTCAGGCTCCAATATGACCCAGGACTGTTAATGATGCCATCTTTATTTAAACATTTTGCTATTTTGCTCATTGTGCATTTTTTACATTAATTCGGCTTTTTAAAAAAGTTTTGCCTTAAACTATTATTTATGTTGATTCTTTTTATGGGGAGACCACCTTAAATTTTGCCACTTCACCCATGGGAAGGGAGTGGCCATTTACTGAGAGCCTGCAGCCCCTGGGCACTTGGCAAGGGCTGTGTACATTTCCCCTGAACAACTATTCCTTCCTTCATTCATTTGTTCATTTGCAACAACAGGTACTATTGTAAGGACCTATTTTATATTTTTATTTTAGCCAGAGGTTTCCATTGAGGTTAAACAATAACTTTGTTGTTTAACCCTTAAACTGTCCCTGCTCCCCTTCCCCCAGGGGACTTAAAAACAAGTCCTAGAAACCAGCTCCAGGTGTGAAGGCCAAGAAAAACAAGGCTGTACCCACCTGAGTCTGGCCCTGACATAAGTACAGCCCTCTTGGCAAAGCAAAAGCAGACACCTTGCACAGAAAGAGTGGGTTAGCATAAGAATGGCCATCCTGGGGCACCTGGGTGGCTCAGTGGGTTAAGCCTCTGCCTTCAGCTCGGGTCATGATCCCGGGGTCCTGGGATGGAGCCGTGCCTCGGGCTCTCTGTTCAGCCGAGAGCCTGCTTCCCCCTCAACTCCCACCCCCCCCCCGCCTTGCTGTGCCTGCTTCTCTGCCTACTTGTGATCTGTGTCTGTCAAATTAATAAATTAAAAAATCTTAAAAAAAAAAAAAAAAGAATGGCCCTCCTGAAGGCCAGGAAGCCATTGTACTGAGCATCCCTAACCAGCCCACAGGGCGCAGATAGCTTGAGATAAGAGAAAGTAGCTAAAACCTAAGAAACAACTTAATCTTACACCACCAGGGCAGTTAGGCTATGGTGCCACAGGGACCAGATGTTAAAGAAAAACAAATAGTTAACTTGCAGAGATCACAATCCTGCAAGACTGGAGTCTCCCTTGGTTTGCAAATGTCCCTCTGATTTACAACAAAAAGGGCTATCTCTTCAATGGCCCAATTTCCAGAGACAAATGGCTCAGTTCCTCAAGGCCTAAGGTCGCCCTCCCCACCATAAAGCTGAAGGAGGCTGAGGCAGAAGGAAATGTAAATAAAGTTAAATTTCTTCTAAACCTAAATCTCACTTAACCACCAGGATGGCTCCCGGGTGACGCCGGGGTGGCAAAAAGTTAAACTGTCAAAGTGGGGCGCAAGATATGTATGTAGCTATGAAAAAGTGCCTTGAAAATGCTATATAAACCCTTGGCTTTGAGTGCTCGGGATCCTTGTTGAAAGCCGCTGCTCCAGGCAGATACTTGGGCCCCAGCTAGGTGGAAATAAACCTCGCTGTGTGACTTGCATTATCGAGAGTGTTCTCTGTCTAATTGAGGAGAGGTCGACTCCATACCCTAACAGTATTTAGTAGGAACTCCTGTGTCAGGTTCACTCTGGATACTTTCGGACAATTTTGTCTAACCTTCTGAAGAGGGATAGCATCAGGCCATTCTGTAGATGCTCAGAGAGATCTGTTGAGTG
Organism: Mustela erminea; assembly: GCF_009829155.1. Classification (NCBI taxonomy): domain Eukaryota; kingdom Metazoa; phylum Chordata; class Mammalia; order Carnivora; family Mustelidae; genus Mustela; species Mustela erminea. Next base: position 56,434,569 of record NC_045620.1, read on the forward strand.
ACCCACCATCCCCAGAAAAGGACATAACTTAGACCTCTCCCTTGCCCTCTCAAGCTAGAAGTGTTTGTTATCTTAGCATAGCCCCTTCCCTTGACTTTAACATTACCTCTAATCATGATAGCCTTCCATAAAATGTGACATTAGCTCCCTTTTACAGATGAGGAAATTGAGACTCCCCAAATCACTCAAGTAATAAATGCCAGAGCAAGGGCTCTTGGTTTCCTTCTTGTGTGTGGGTCCACACCGCAGGCTGCCTTGCCCGGATCCCTTTGCTGGAACTCTACACTTTTTTAATATATTATTTTAATCCCGCCCGCTTCTGTTAGCCAGTCTCTGTCTCATCAAACATCATGAAGCACATCACCTTCACTTCCTCCTTCTCACCTCTGTTTCTCACACCACTTGCCTTGGTTCTGGAGTCTGTGCTAGGCCTGTGATGGGGAAATTGTATCACCTGGGAAATCAAGGGCCATGGAGGCCTTTGGGAGAATTGGTGGAAATCGGAAGAAGCTTTCTGTCAGCAGCCAGGCCCAGGTTGGAGGGGCCACAGGAGACGCTTTCTGTCAGGGTGGCTTGTGCGCTGAGTCCCTAGAAGTTTCTATGGAGACACCCCTTCTGCCTTCTCTGTCCCGCTCACCTGCGACAAAGCTCGGGACACTGGCTCTCACCAGTTCCACCTTCGAGGTACGATGATGACTGTCAACCTGAGCGAAGCCCGGCTTCCATCCAAACAGGGCCCCTAACAAAATGCTCCTTGTTTGAAGAGGGAGTAAAACAGAGGCAAGGCCCACGTTTTGCCCATGGAATTTGCCGGAAGTGGTTTTGTAAAAGGAGATGATCCTCAGTGAGTTTTATTTTTCTAAGGGGAGGATCCTGTTACTAACGCTGATTCTCCCTCAGGGAAGCTGTGGGTAGGACCAGCTTGGCCCAGCGACCTGAAGCCTCCTCACCAATGTCTTTTCTGCTGGCAGCAGACCTTGGGTTTGGTCCAGACGTACCTGGGCACCTGGGCAGGTGAGCTGGGCCCTGGTTTGGGGGGCATGGTCAGTGCGGTGTAAGGGGAGATGGCCGGAGAGCTTGTGGGAAAGAGACGGGCTCCCATATAAATGTCCAGTGCAGGAAGGGTGGGAACAAAGCTGTTTTGTGCCCTTGAGACTCCAAGGGAATGAAAAACCAGACAAGCACTGAGAAGAAGAGGAATATGATGTCCTCGGAGACACTCATAAGTGGCCATTCTCGCCCTGGATGGTGGATCTTTTGTTCCCTTAATTAATCAAGCGTCCTGATAGCTAAAACCACCTTTAACTCGCTTTTCTCTTCCTTGAAGCCAAGCATACAAGTAATGGATGGGCCAGCACCAGCTGAAAAAGCAAGGCTAGAGCTCTAGTTAGCGATGTATGGACGTTACCGCCTGAAGGGGTCTCGGATTCATCCAGCCCGACACCCTCGTTTAATGCATGAGGGACCTGGAGTCAAGGAGGCCGAATGCCTTGCACCGGTGCCCTGGCTGGGGAGCCGAAGAGCCAGGAGGAAGAACTACACTTTGAAGGGTCAGAGTGCAGACACTGCCCAAATCCAGCCCTGCAGCCCATTCCATTAACTTTGAGCGTCAGCCAACCCCAGCACCCTGCACAGGACGGGAAAGACTTTGGGGATGTGTCTGTCTGAACTCAGCCCTCCTCCAGGCTCCCTTGTGGCCCTTAAACCACCCAGAGCCTTCTAGTCTTAGAAGGGAGCGCTCTAATGAATTAATTTTCCCGAGGGTGGTGGGGGCTGATCGAGTTACCACTTGCATTTTTTATGATGCAGATGCAAAGCTCAGGATGGAAGGAGTAACTCTCCGCAGGAGATTTGTTTAGAATGCCCTCCTACCATGACATCAGGCCCTGCGTATTTGGTCCTCAGCAGCTCAAGGGGCAGCTTCTCAAGCCAGGTCATTTTCTTCCTGAACTTGGAGAACACAGAATCATCTCCTGCTTTCTGAGCATAGCCTTGGCAGCTGTTGCAATACTTTGAGGAAACCAAGAGGTTTCCTGGGGATCCACCTGGGATCCCCTTCCCATTTTGGTTATTCAAAGTGGAAGCAAGGTGGCTCAGTCAGTTAAGCATCTGCCTTGGGCTCAGGTCATGATCCCAGGGTCATGGGATTGAGCCCTGCTCTCTCTCTCTCTCCCAAATAAATAAAATCTCTAAAAAAAAAAAAAAGGCAGAAACAAGCCTTCAATGTGCCGGGCACTGGGCCAACATTCTCATAAACCTTTCTATTTATTCCCATGGCAATAGCTTGGAATATAAAGGGTTAATCTTCTTGTACAATTGAAGGGGAAAAGGCTCAGAGGAGAGAACCAGCTCAGAAGAAGCCAAATGCATTGGCTGAAGTGCCTCACAGGAGAGGGGCTCCACTCCTAGTCTGTCTGGGGCCAAAGCTCACAGGCTCTTTCCCTTCAACTACAACTTCCTATTCCAGAACGTGTGACAGGGGTTGAGTTCTCTCAATTGGGTCCAGGCCACAGCTGCTTACAAAGGACTGTGTGACCCGAGGGCAAAAGGACAAGAGAAGGACAGTTCCAGTATGATTGACGGTCTTCTATTTTTATGAGATACCAAATAATATCTCCACACATGACAAGAAGCGGTTAACAAGCTCAGGAAGGATGAGAGCTAATGTGTGAGGGGAAAAGAAATACCCAATTCTCAACTTAAAATAGAGCATTTCTTGGCTAGTGTGCTCATTTCCTAGAGCTGCCCGAGTACATTCCTGCAGACTGGGTGTCTCAAAACAACAGAAATTTAGTCTTTCACAATTCTGGAGGCTGGAAATCGGAAATTGAGCTGGCAGCAGGATTGGTTCCTTCTGGAGGCCCGAGGGAGAATCTGTTCTCTGCCTCTTTCCCAGCCTCTGGAGCTTGTCAGGAAACCTTCGGGTTGCTTGGCTTGTCCACACCTCACTCGTCTCTGTATCTGCCATCAAGTGGCCTTCTCCCTTTGCGTCTGTGTGTCTCTGTGTCCAAATCTCTCTCCTCTTTGAAGGACACCAGTCACTGAGTCAGCCCCACTCTAATCCAGGATGACTTCACATTAACTTGATTATATCCACGGAGACCTTACTTCCAGGTAAGATCATGCTCAAGGGCATCAGGGTTAAGATTTCAACACATCTTTTGGGAGGACACATTTCAACACATGACTGATGGTGTTGTGATTAAAAATATATTTAGAATCTTTATCTTTTTAAATGAATGCTGGAACATATGTAGATGAAAGGATGTGGTGAGACATAGGAGGTTTGCTTCTGAATATTTGATGTAGGGAGGGGTCTAGACTGGCCAGGAGTTGATCACTGTTGAATGTGGATGATATTGTACGTGGGGTTTGTTATATACATAGTGGTTTCCTATTGCTGTGGCAGATGTCACCATAAGACTTAGAGTCTTGGAATAGCAACCTTCATTTTACTATTGTCTTTCAAGGTGCTAGAGGTTGACTGAGCTCAACCAAGATGGCGGTCACTTTGTGTCTCTCATGCAATTACAGTTGTCAGATGTTGGGTAGACTGAAAACAGGTCAAGGTTCACTCATGCGCATGCCTGGTCCCTGGGCTGCAAAGACTCTAACATCTGGGGTTCCTTGGACTCTTTGTCTGTCTCTCTATATGTAGGATTCTCCGAAGACAGTCAAGTGTAGCAAAATATGCCACTCCAAAATAAGCCACTTCGGCATAAGAATTATTTGAGCTGAAAGCAATGAAAAAAAAATGCATTTTCCCCTCCACCTAGTTGCCTACAAGCAGGACAGAAATTTGTAAAGGTGTTTACCCTCCCCTCTTTAGTTGGAAGGATGGAAATTAATCACAGATATAATTCTTGACTCTTACAGGTCCAAAGCTGGGACAAGAGGAATCGACATAAACTTGGCTAAAACTAGTCCATATTTACCACCACTTTACCCAGAAATTTGCTTTCCCACCCTTCGCTGCCCCTAGAAGTTCCAAATCCTTTTCCTTTGTCTTGCCACTTCTCTATAAAATTATTGGTCTTTACTAGGACGGTCTCTAAGCCCAAGTTCAGCCACCCCCTTGAGTGACTCATCCCTGAGTTGTCCTGTGTGTGTGTGTGTGTGTGTGTGCACTCTACATGTTAGTAAACTTATCTGTTTCTCTATTGTTAATCTGTCTTTTGTCAGCCTAATTTATAGGGCACCAGCCAATGAACCAAGGATGGGTATACGGAATACTAATTTTTTTCCAACCCTACAGCAGTTCTTAGTATTCTTTTGACAGGGGCACCTGGATGGCTCAGTCAGTTGTGCATCTGCTCTCGGCTCAGGTCATGATCCCATGGTCCTGGGATCGTGTCCCGAGTTGGGCTTCCTGCTCAGTGGGGAGTCTGCTTCTCCCTCTCCCTCTGCCCTCCTACCCCCTGTATGCTCTGTCTCACTCAAGTCAATTAAAAAATCTTTTTTTTTTTTTTTTAATAAAAAGGGGTTCCTTTTACAGTAGTCAGGGATCCCAAAGTACACATCTCAAGAGAGAAGCCTGGGCAGATTCTGCACTGCCTTCCCTCATCTAGCTTCAGAGTCATGCAGCATTGTTTCCATCATACTGCTGGGCAGAGACAATCACCAATGTCTATGTGGGTATAAGGGGAGAGAGACATCAATGACTTGCAGACATGTTTTTAAACAACCACAATACTCTTCTATTTTTGTCTGTGTTCGACATGTTTCCATAATAACACACACACACACACACACACACACACACACACACAAATAGAGACTTATAAAATGCTACCTGGGGAGTCCCTTTACTTCCTAAAATTAATTTCGAATTATAGTAATGTAAAACTTTTACATGCATTTTGGAGGCAGGAAAAAAAAATAGACTAGAAAAGATCACTTTTTCACCACCATATATCATCCAGAAAAATAAGCATTAATCTCAAGATCTGGGGAAACCCAAACACTGTTTTCTTTTATCGTACAGTCTGTACCTTTAGGTCTTTTCACATATCATCTTTCAGCATTGGGGTCCGGTAATGTTTGCCAGCATAATTATATTCATATAAACTGCCATAGATGAAAGAACAAAAACTTTGCTCTTTCTCAACCAGGTCGACGGTGGTACCCTGGCGAAGCAGAAAGGGCCATCTCCTGTGGGTCTCCAGCCACTCTGTGGGGTTGCCGCCTCTGCTCTCTTGAGGTTGGGTATGACAAGCAACTTGTGTTGGCCAGCAAACTGTGAGTTGCGCGCTTCTGGGCTGATTTTAAGGGCAATGTGGGTTGATACCCTCCTCTCTGCTCTTGGCCCTTAACATTAGAGCTGCCCTCAGGCTGGGTCCCTCCTTCCCTGAATGAAGGTGATCTAAGGCCCTGGCCAATCTGTGGCAAACATGGAGCACGAGCAGTAGTAACTCCTTGTTGCTCTATGAGGTTGTTGCCACAGCATAAGCTTCTTCCTCCTGACTGAAGCAGCAGGCAGGGACTCAGGGTTTGGGTCAGAACTCTACCCCCAACTGGGGGTTTGGGCAAGTGCGTTGCCCTCACTGAATAAGACGTACATATCAATGCTTGCAACAAGCTCCAGAAAATATTTATGAAGCTTCAATGAAGAACTATGGGGGAGCAGATAGCACATGGCTGGGCACATAGTAGGTACTCAGTAAAAGCTCATTCTCTGATGTGCTGGTTCCCTTCAAGGCCTTGATTTCCTAATCATTAAAATGAGGTCATGAGCTTGGATTGGTTGGTTGCCAAGGGCTGTTCCTGCTCCCATTCTATGATAGAGTTAAAGACTTAGTCAGTCACATTGTGGAGTCTGACATTGGACTTGTCTTGACAATGATGAATTCTTTGGAGGAGGACGCCAAGTGCCCAACCGTGCATTTCTCCTTCTTGGTAGAGAGGCAGGATTGCATCTCTGCTCTGAGAATCATTTATTATATTCATAAAACACTTGGCAGTCCCTTGCAAATAAATAAGTGTTCAGAATCATTGGATGTCCCCATGAGGCTTCATGGATGTGTACCCAGAAGGTGACTGGCAGACCTCGAGGGAATCACATACATTCATTTTTTTTTTTTTTTTCCAGCTTCTGATTAGCCATTCCAGACATTGGCTGTTTATTTTTCACTTGCTTATGTGATTAGATCTGCTTGGCTGACTGCATTTTAAAGCTTCGTTCTCAGTAAAATCGTTCTGCCATTTAATAAGCCTAAGGGTAGAGGATGGTTGGTGTAAATCGTAAAAGCCAAGTTAAAGTTGACCCCCCCTCCCTTCAGCCCCTTTCTAGCAAGTTCTTCTCCATCAAGTGCTCTTCCATGGCAACAAAAATATTTGCAGACTCCTCCCCCAGCAGATCTTACAACCTGACATGATTCCTTTAAACAACAAGTAATTACCGAGCACCTAATTTGCGCTGGGCTCAGCATTAGGTGCTAGGGTTCAGCGTAGGGTCTGCCCTCATGGAGTATGATGGGAAACAGACTTCTAATGGAACAATCAGCTAACTAATGGAAAGTGACAAGGCTGGTACGGTCTGAGAAAATGTTGTCTATGGTGCAGAGACCACAGCTGTGTGGGGACACTGGGTTCAGAGGAGGCCTCCCCTCCCCACATCTGTACATTCTCCAAGTGAGTGCTTACACTTTCTGGCTTCTCCTTTGGGGATCTTACATGTTCCCAGCTTGTTGCAAGGATTCCCAAATCTCTACCCTTCACCCCCACTGGAACTTTTGGCTTACATTTTCCAACTGCCAGTTCCCTAACTTGTTATCCTTTCTGGTAATAAAATCACACATATATCAAACACTTACTATGTGCAGGTTTTACACACATTTATGCAATTCTCCCTATGAGCCCTCTTAGTATTCCTGTTTTATTTTTGAGGACATCGAAGTGCAAAGTTGTTGTAATACCTGGTCAGGGTATTAAAACATGATTTAGAAGTGACAGAATTCAGGGGCTCCTGCGTGGCTCAGTTGGTTGAGTGACTGCCTTTGGCTCAGGTCATGATCCCACAGTGCCGGGATCAAGTCCTGCATTGGGCTCCCAGCTCCATGGGGAGTCTGCTTCTCCCTCTGACCTTCTCTCCTCTCATGCTCTCTCACTTTCTCTCTCAAATAAATAAAATCTTAAAAACAAAACAAAACAGAAACAAACAAACAAACAAACAAACAAAAAACAGAAGTGGCAGAATTCAAATTTGAGCTTGAGCTCTGATACCAAGCCTGGGTCCTTCACTGCCCATCTCTGTGGCTCTTGGTAGCTCATATTAAATTATCTAAAACCAATCTTTTCTTCCTTCTGTGATCTATCCTTTCTGCTTTTCCTGTATGTGACATCTTCAGTCTCTCAGGTACTTGCACTTGACACCTTGTGTCATTTTTTACTCTCCCCCTGTCTCCTCCCCCCTAATTACTTGCTGAGTTCTGTGCCTCCTCCCTTGCAAAGTCTTTTAGATCTCTGCAACAACCCCATGTAACCCACTTTCAGCCTCACTGCTTTCCAAGTGATCCCACAAATGACTTGCAACATTTGCCCTCCTAAATGCTGGGTCTGTTTGGTTCCTCCCTTGATCAAGTGCCTATGGCTCCCTAATGAAAATCACAAATCTTAAGTCCAATTTTCCCCAGAGGCCCCTCTTCTGAGTTGCCCATGGGCACTCAATATGCCTCAAACCAAATCACACCTTCCACTGCAAAAATTCCCCTCTCTCCCCTTCGATTCTCCCTTTTTCTGTCCCTAGAGTGTTAGTTGGACACAAGACAATGTTTGCATTTTTCCAGCAATGAGGTATGGCCACGTGACTAAGGTCTAGCCAAAGAGATGTGAGCAAAAGGGACCTGGGAAACTTGTGGGTCGTGACCACAAGGAAAGAGGTATGCTCTACTTCCATTTCACTGGAGCAAAATGGACTTGGTGGTGAGCCATCATGGATAATGTTAATGACAAAACAAGGTAGAAGGAGACTGTGTCCCAACACCATGGAACTACCATGTAATGCTTACGCTTGCACACCTATGTAGAAAATAAATAAGCTTCCCTTTTAAATCATTGTGTGTGCATCTTGTAGGGGAGGGAAATTTGTTTTTCTTCCATGCTTCTAAGCTCTTGACTGGGACCCCTAAAACAGAAGATTAACAAGAGAAGAGAATTACAGATTTATTTAACTTAAGTTCTACATGACACAGGAGCCTTCATAGGAAATGAAGACCAGAAGACATGGTTAAGTCTGAGTGTTTTTGTACTAGTTTGATGAAGAGTGGAAGGTTGTAGAAAAATATGATTGGACAAAGGGTATGAGTCCAGTGTACTAAATTGGAGGAAACTTAGTAAAGCCTGTTCATTCAGATTTCTGTGTCTGTCTCTTTATCTTCCAAGATGAAGATGCTCTTTTCCTCTGCGTGTAGGGGGAACACTTCTCACATAGGAGTTTTATGACCTGTTTTAGGGAAAGGTGAGAAAGTCCTTCTTGCACATGTCATTTCTTAGCTTCTGTTTGAAATATTCAATATGCCAAGGAGCCGTAATTTGGACTAGTGTCCTGAACCCCATCACTGTGTATGTGTGTGTTTCCTTTTGGTCTTTATTCAAATATCCAAATATGTATCTTAATAATACATTGTCCCTTCCCCTCATCCAAATCCCTCCCTCCGATAGTGACACTCCACATCCCAGGCTCTTACACAGAAATCTGTGTGCCACGAGCTGACTTCTTTTCCTCGCCCTCTACCTCCAATTCCACTTCTAAATAGTTCTCAGACCTGTGCTTCGTTATTAGCTTTACTGCCTCAGTAACTTTGACTTAGTTGAATTTGGGGTTTTAACAATGGGGACCACACTGTTCTAAAAAAGACACTAAAATCAGGGCACCCTGGTGGCTCAGTCAGTTAAGCATTCAACTCTCGGTTTCGGCTTTGGTCATGCTCTCTGGGTTCTGAGATCTAGAGTGCCATCTGGCTCCCTGCTCAGTCGGGCTCGGCACTCAGTCCACTTGGGATTCTTTCCCTTTTCCTCTCCTTCCCTCTCTGCCCCTCCGCCTCTGTACACACCCTCTCTCTCTAAAATCAATAATAAAATCTTTTAGAAAGACACAACTCCTGGCTGCCAGACTTCTTTAAAAGGGAGAACAGGGGCGCCTGGGTGGTTCAGAGGGTTAAGCCTCTGCCTTCCGCTCTGGTCGTGATCTCAGGGTTTTGGGATGGAGCCCCACATCGGCTCTGCTCAGCAGGAGCCTGCTTCCCCCTCTCTCTGCCTGCCTGCCTACTTGTGATCTCTCACTCTCTCTCTCTCTCTGTCAAATAAGTAAAATCTTAAAATAAGTAAATAAATAAAAGTGAGAACAGACCACGAAAATGTCTCTGCAGGGAATTTGTTTTTCCAAAATGAAGACCAACAACTTTCCCTCCTCCTGGAAGCCCCTGGTTACTATGGGCCTTGTAAGAGGCAGGTGGTCTATGTGTCCTCTAACACGAGCCCTCTGGACAGGGTTAGCCCCTCTCTTCTGCTCTGTCAGCAGAAGAAAACTTCCGAGGAGCAAGGATGGGAGGCTCCCACCCTCTGGGAGTCTGAACTATAAATATCTGTGGAGACAGATTTCTCCATAGGGAATAAAAGCGGAGAAATTTGTGATTAAAAAATACGGAAGGGCCTCGTATCTCTTTGGTGAACAGGATTCCAATTATCCTCACTTGCCTTTGGGCTCCACAGGGCAGCCTGTTTCTAATCTCCTATAAGTCCTTTAAGTCTGCAGCCAACTTCTCCCCCCAAATGTTGCCACATCCCTCAGAAATGGTATATAGATAAAGCCACTCCATTCACTTCCTGTCATACTAAAAGGAAAGAGAAAAATGAAGTGACCAAACATGCCGTGTCTTGCCTGTCTCTTCTCGGATTTGGGACTTGAGAATGAAGAGATTATATTGCATTAGATGAGGAAAAAAACCGTTATTTCCTGGATGCCAGTCGGCGGCCAGTGGTGACTGGTGACGGCTCTCTTGATGGCGTGCTGGGCGCAGGGATGCAGCCCTGAGTGAAGCCCACAGAGCCCAGCCCTGGAGCTTAGGGTAACCTGGGGAATTCGGACAGTGATCCACGTGGCAACAGCCGCTCTCCCAAACCAGCCCGAGTATGTGGGGACAATCCGTGAACCCGACACGTTAACACGTGCCTGACCATTCTACCCCAAGAACACTGTTCAACCTAATTGACGGATGAGCCTGTTTTGCAGGAAGTTGACCGACTATCAGGAGACCAGATAAGACTGGAGCAAACGGGCAAGAAGTCCTGCAGCCCCACACACCGGGAGAGCTCCCCAGCACGGTCACACGCCTGCCGCCATCTTTTGCGCATACGGACGTAAGTGCCCGGATGTCACTGGATGGCGCCGTGCGCAGAAGCAGTTGAGATCATCCCTCTTACTTCTCCTTTCCCAACGTCCAATCACCTGCTTCCACGTTTCAGATCTCCACCCCCTTGTAAAATCCATAAATGCTCAGCTCCCCTTGTCTTCGGGAAGGCCGGTTTTAGAAATTTCCTCCCTACTCCTATAATAAAACCCTTTATCTCTGCCGCAAGAACTGCTATCAGTGTTTGGCTTACTGCATATTAAAAAAGAGACCCATGTCTGGTGACATTTGAAAATAAGTCACGGCAGAAAAAGGGAACTGCAGATCAGGCCACGCTTCTAGGGACAAGCCCGGTTTTCCATCCTTCTCTGCTACCAGCTCCTTTTTCACAGTGCACACGAATGTTTGATGAAGAAATGTGTGGATAAAGGAGAAGACAGGGGCGTCTGGGTGGCTCAGTGGGTTAGGCCGCTGCCTTCGGCTCAGGTCATGATCTCAGGGTTCTGGGATCGAGCCCCACATCAGGCTCTCTGCTCAGCAGGGAGCCTGCTTCCTCCTCTCTCTCCGCCTGCCTCTCTGCCTGTCATCTCTCTCTGTCAAATAAATAAATAAAATATTTAAAAAAAAAAAAAAGGAGAAGACGCCTTGTAAAAAAGAAGAGTCATTTTTCTGTCCACGGAGCCTCAGTCATGGGGTGTACCACTAGTCTGTTATTTAAATAAGGAATTCCCTAACAAGTAAGTCCCCCTTAAATTGCTACGTCCACAACAAATGTCACATACAGTGGGAGAGGCGTGTACGGGGCTATTTATGGAGTGTATGCGCCATGCTTTACACGTGCTATTTCGTTTAATCTTATAGCAGATCTATAAAGCATTTTCCATTTGATTCCTCTTCTACAGATGAGCATGTAGAGGCTACAACTGGTTACATAACTCCTGCAAGATCCCACAGAGAGAAGGGGACAGGTGCTGCAAGGATTCACATCCAGGTCTGAGTTCAAAGCCCTGCTCTTTCTAGAATGTTCATGACTTTTCAAAAACTTGCTGCAGCAGGATGCGAAAGGCAAGCTTGACTGCGATGTTCCTCTGCTGAAATCAAATAATTTATAATGATAGCCTTTTTCCAATTTGCACGAAAAGTTAATTGGGAAAATTTTCGTAATTTCATGTTTTTCTCCTACTATTATTTTCCTGAGCTTTGGTGCCTGCTACCCCCTTATCGGAGAGTGACATCAGCAATTCTAAAAGGAATGAAAAATTAGAAAAGGATAATTAACAGCTATTCAGGCTTCATTCAGTAGATTTTATTCTAATTTGGAATGAATGCTCCCAATTTTGATTTTATATTGAGTCTGTGTTCCAAGAGCCTTGGGGGCTCACAAGAGAGTTACGTGCATAAAGTTCATTAAACAGGTGTTTGGATTGAATGTCCTGAGGAGGGCTGTCCATTTGAGGGAGAACACCAGGATGAACCCAGCTCCAAATTAGCAAGGACACACCAGGGGCGATGAAATTAATTTCCTATTCAGAAATAGCTGGTCATGTTCCTTCCTCACCTTCAGTAAGTAGCTTATCTACACTGGTTTCTATTAGGAACAGAAAAAGTCTTTGGTCACTCAATAAATCACTGATTTCCCACAGAAGACATGTCCCTTTCATTAAAGAAGGAGGGAAATTAGGCCACTGCTTCAGGGCTATAGAACAGTATTGTTATCCTGCAGACAATTATATAAAAGCCAGGTCTCACTGAGAAGCAACCTCCCAGGACAATAAGAAAGGAAAGAAATAAAGAGCTTTTGAAAACGGTCAGGTCTGAGGCTCTGTTGCCCCACTGAGAAGCCAATTTCTTCCTTCCTACAGCCATTTATTCTGTTACCCTGATATTTACGTATCCAACATTCTTTCAGCTCCTCTCTGTACTGTGTAGCACTTTACCTGGCCCAGGATGAATAGAAACTTCTACCATCGGGAATTTTGTAGTCTGGTGTCAAATAAGAGTGGTAGAGTGAATGGACACAGCACAGGGCCCCCACAGGCTCTGCTCGGTGGTAAAGGGGTGCTATGTTGGGGCCCTAAAGGGGTGTGGGTTCCACTGAGAAAAAATGTCATATTTCCACGTGTAGTAATGATGCTTCCCCAAATCTACAGATTTGATACAGCAAAAGAAAAAACAGACAGTTTGGGCTTCATCAAAATTTAAACCTTTTATGCATCAAAGAACAGTATTAACACAGTGAAAAGACCACCGGTGGAAAACATTTACAAAACGTATATCAAACAAGGATTTAATATCCTGACTATGTAAAGAACTCCCACAACTCACCAGTAAAAACAACCTGATTCAAAAATGGGCAAAGGACTTGAATCGGCATTTCTCTAAAGAAGATATACAGATGGGCAATAAGCATCTGTAAGTGTGCTCAACACCACTGATCATTAGCAAAACGAAAAATCAAAACCACAATGAGATGCCATTTCACAGCCATTAGGAGGGCTACTATCGAGAGAGAGAGAAAGAGACAGACAGACAGACAGACAGAGTGCACCAGGCCTTGTGCATGGTTCACAAGATTTAAAATGGTACAGCTGCTGTGGAAAGCAGTATTGCGGTTCATCAAAAAGATAAATGTAGAATCATCATATGACCCAGCTATTGTAGATCTAGACCCCCAAAATTTGAGAGCAGAAGCTCAAGCTGATATTTATATACCCATATTGATGGCAACATTATTCACAATAGCCCAAAGATGGCAGAACCCAAGTGTCCATTGGTGGCTGAGCAGATAAACAAAATGTGGTATATCCACACAATGGAATAGTATTCAGCCTTCCAAAGGAAAGACATTTGGACACATGCTACAACATGGGTGAAACTTGAGGGCATTGTGATTAAGTGAAGTCAGTCAGACGAAAGGAAAAATTATCATCTGAAAGAAATGCCTTACACACAGAACCTGAAGTAGTCAAGTTCACTGAGGAAAAAAGTAGAATGATGGTTGCCAAAGGCTGGAACATGAGGAATTCATGTTTAATGGGTACAGGGTTTCAGTCTGTACCTCATGATGGATGCTGATGGTGGCACAGCGATGTGAATGTACTTCATGCCCCAGAACTGTGGATTTGGAAATGGTTAGATGGCTATTATTTGAAAGAGAAAAAGGACTCTCCCAGTCCAAGATAATGCCCTCTCAGGTGCACCCACCTTGAAGAGCACAACATTCTTCTCTCATTTGGATAACAGAGGCAAATACATTCTGTGTGAGACATAGTGTTCATTTTTCTTCATTCGTTCAAGATCCACTGAAATATTTATTGAGCACCTTCTATGGGATGGGTTCTTTTCTAGGCACTGGGGTTATGGCAATGAGATGAACAAAACGGGCAGAAATCCCTGCACTTTCATGCACCAGTCTGGAATCGAAGGTCCATGTCAGTGAGGGTCCCAGCAGAAAATACAGGACATGCTCAAGTTAGGGTCATTTGTGGAGAGGTTAATAAAAGGAACTCTTGGGGCGCCTGGGTGGCTCAGTGGGTTAAAACCTCTGCCTTCGGCTCAGGTCGTGATCCCAGGGTCCTGGGATCAAGCCCCACATTGAGCTCTCTGCTCAGCGGGGAGCCTGCTTCCCCCCGCCCCGCCCCGCACCTCTTTCTCTGCCTACTTGTGATTTCTGTCTGTCAAATAAATAAATAAAATCTTTTAAAAAAGAAGGAAACCAACTATATTTAATAAGTAAATAAATAAATGAATAAAAGAGACTCTTGATAAAGATATGAACAGATATAGGGAAACCACATGGGGAAAGTTCAGAAACAGTAGAGTTGTTACTGCCTACAAGCTGAATAGTAGAGGGGAGGATGTAGCTATCTCTAGGGAAAGGAAATGGTAAGAAAAAACTGTCATGAGAGCATCAGTGAAGTTAGTGGAGGGACACAGTGCCCCAAGGTTACCCCATGGTCAGTCCAGAGCTACCCCACAGTTAGGTCAGAGTTATCCCACAGTTACACAAGGCTACCCCATAGTCAGACCAAGGCTACCCTACAGTTGGCCTACGCCCATATACCCCCACAAGGAGCTAACACCCAACCTCACCCCATCCCTACTCGGATCCCTTGCTAGTTCCTTAAGGCCCAAACCCAAGCAGATAACAGAATGCAAAAGAGCCTTTTGCTACAGAGTTCAAACACAGAAGGGTAGGAAATGGGGAGGGGGACTAGAGGGCCAACAAAAGAAGTTCCATACTGTGAAGAAAACATCAGGTTGGTGACCACCCTGGGCCTCAACTCCAGAAAGCTAACTCAAGGTCAGGAGTTCTCACAGGAAGCAGGCAAAGCCAGTCCAACAGGAATCTGGGAATTTTCCCGGCTTGAAGCCATGCCAGAAAACCAGGTTCAGTTGAGATTTGTTGAAGAGACCAACACAACTGTAGTATCAGTATTAGCAGGCAGGGTTGGATTGTTCCAAGCAACCTGAACCCAAGTTTGGCCTAACGCAAAGCTCAAACCACATCAAGACCAGACTATTCATTCAGCAAATATTCACCTCTTATCCCCATCCACGAGGAGTGGTGCACTCTTCCCCACCCTTCCTGTCATTTGTCACGTGTTTTGCAAGAGAAATTTAGTAGACATGAACAAGCAGAGGGCTTACAATGAGCTCTGGAGGGGCACCTCGGTGGCTCAGTGGATTGAACCCCTGACTCTGGATTTTGGCTTAGGGCATGATCTCAGGGTACTGGGATGAGCCCTGCACCTGACTCCCCACTCAGTGGGGAGTCTGCTTCTCTCCCTCTCCTTCTGCCTTTCCTCCTGCACACGAGTACACGCGCGCTCTCTCTCTCTCTGAAATAAAGAAATAAATCTTAAAAAGAAAAAAGTGTTCTGGAAATCTGCCTTGAGAAGATGTGTCCAGGGTAGCTGTGGCCCTCAACCTGGGTCCCCAGATGAACACAGGTGGGGCAGATCCAAACCGCAAACTACCTGATTAAAAGCACTGACTTAACAGTCACTTAACAGTGACTGACTCACTGTTCTGCTAAAGAAATAGACTCAGGGGGCACCTGGGTGGCTCAGTGGGTTAAAGCCTCTGCCTTCGGCTCAGGTCGTGATCCCCAGGTCCTGGGATGGAGCCCTGCATAGGGTCTCTGCTTGGCAGGGAGTCTGCTTCCCTTCCTCTCTCTCTCTCTCTCTCTCTGCCTACTTGTGATCTCTCTGTGTCAAGTGGATGAGTAAAATATTTTTTAAAAAAAGAAAAAAAAAGAAATAAGACTCAGGAATGGAGTGGTTTATCTAACATGATATATCTAACTAATGTATTGCATATCTGGTTCTAGAATCCAGTTGTTTTGATGCGCAGTCCAATAGTTTGAAAACCCTTGTTTTCTCTGGTGGAATAAAAGAGCCCAGGAAGCCACGCCTATGTTAATATCAATTCTGCCCCACTGACAACCCAGAGCCCATGTTCTTCCTACTACCAAGTCTTCCTCCTCTTTCCATCTCATAAATATCCTTATCTTCTCTTTTCATTCCCCTCTCTCCCTTAGCAACCACACTACAGGCCTGCAGCTTAATTTAGCCTCATCTTGGGTTCAGATGCTCTCAGAATTCAGACCAGTATTACAAGCTGTTTATGTCTCCATCCAGTGATCACACTGGCTCCTCCGGCTGAGTGTGCTCCCCATCAAATGCTATCTTCTTCAAACAGCTCTTCTCCAAACTTTCGTATTTCTTTAAAACACTTTTTTGTGGTGTGCCTGGGTGGTTCAGTCAGTTAAGCGTCTGACTCGATTTTGGCTCAGGTTATGATCTCAGGGTCGTGAGATTGAGCCCCATGTGGGTCCATGGTGCGCATAGAGCCTGCTTCAGATTCTCTCTCCCTCTCTCCCTACCCCCCCTCCATCTCTCCTTCTCAAATATATATATATATATATATATATATATATATATCCTTTTTATTTTGAATAATTATATAGAGATTCATAAGAAGTAACAGAGATAGTACACAGAAGTCCTTTGTACCATTTACTCAGTCTCCCCTAATGGTTACATTGGGCATGGCTTTAGCACAGTGTCAAAACTGAAACTGACATCTTATAACCATCACCACACTCAAGATACAAAACTAGTCCAACAAAACAAAGATCTGCCCCAGGCCACCCCTTTATAATCACACCCACCTTCCTCCCTTCCCCATCCCTAAACCCGCCAACCATTGGATTATTCCCCATTTCTATATTGTAGAGAATATTATTCAAATGGAATCCTATAGTATGTGATCTTCAAAGACTGGCTTGTTATGGTTTGGCATATGAAGTCACTAGAACAGTGCTAAGAACAATGGTGTGTAGGTTTTTATGTGGATATGTTTTCCTCTCTCTGAGATAAAGGTCCAGGAGTGAGGCTGTGGGGATGTATGTTAAGTGTATGTTCAATTTTTTTTTTAATTTTTTCCTTCCATTTTATTGAGATAGAGTTGTCCATCAGCACTCTGTAAGTGTAAGGTATGTGGGGTAATGATTACCACAATAACTTGAGTTAGCATTCTTCATCTCATGTAGTTACAAAAAAAGTTTTTATCCTTGTGATGAGAACCTTTAGGATTTATTCTCTTAGCAACTCTCAAGTATACCGCACAGTAGTGTTAACTGTAGTCATTTTGTACATTACAGCCCTAGTAGTTATTTATCTTATAATTGGACATTTGTACCTTTTGGCCACCTCGTCCAATTCTCTCACCCCTCAAACCCTCACCCCTGATAATCACAAGTCTGACCTCTTTTCTTTTAAAGGTTTATTTATTTATCTTCAGAGAGAGAGAGAGGGAGCAAGCACAATGGGAGGAGCAGAGAGAGAAGGAGAGAGAATTTCAAGCAGACTCCACACTGACCACAGAGCTCAATGCAGGGCTCAATTCTATGACCCCAGGATCATGACCTGATGGAAACTAAGGGTTGGATGCCCAACTGACTGTGGCACCTGGGTGCCCCTAATCTCTTTTCTGAGCATAAATAAACACACACACACACACACACATTCACTGAAAAGGATATATTTATGGTAGATAAGCACATTAAAAAACCACATATATGTTATATATAGGTTAGATTATAGAGTATCAAACAGTATTTTGCCTTTCTTTGTCTGGCTTATTTCACTTAAATTGATGAAGAGACTACAAAACTCTTTTCCAGAATGGCTGTAACATTTCACATTCTTTACCTCTTGCCATAATTTGATACTTTTTTAAAAAGATTTTATTTATTTATTTGACAGAGAGAGATTACAAGTAGGCAGAGAGGCAGGCAGAGAGAGAGGAAGGGAAGCAGGCTCCCCGCTGAGCAGAGAGTCTGATGCAGGACTTGATCCCAGGACCCTGAGATCATGACCTGAGCCAAAGGCAGCGGCTTAACCCACTGAGCCACCCAGGCACCCCAATTTGATACTCTTAATATCTTTTATGTATCTGTTTTGATAAGTGTGTGGTAATATCTCATCAGAGTCTTCATTTGCATTTCCCTGATGGTTTGTGATGCTGAATATTTTTTCAGTGCATATCTATCATAAATATAACCTCTTCAGTGAAATGTCTCTTCATGTACTTGTTTTCTAGCAAGATTGTTTTATACTGTTGACTTCTGAGAGATTTTTGTACATGCTAGATAAGAGTCCTTTGTCAAACGTGTGGTTGCAAATATTCTTTTCCTGTCTGTAGCTTGTCTTTTCGGTTTTTCAACAAGGTCCTTTGCAAAGCAAACATTTCAAATTTTGACATAGTCCAATTTATAGATTTTTGTCTTTTATGAGTTGCACTTTTGGTGTTGTGTCTAGGAACGCTTCACTGAGCTCTTCTATGTTTTCCTCTAAAAGTTTTATATAATTTGATGTTTTACATTGAAATCTATGATCCATATTGAGATAAATTTTGTGCAATGTGTGAGTGTTAAGCCAAGATTCTTTTTAAAAAATATTCAGTTGCCCTAAGACCATTTGTTGAAAAGACTATCCTTCATTGCACTACTTTTAAATCTTTGTCAGAAATTAGTGCTATATGGGATGCCTAAGTGGCTCAGTTGGTTAAGGTCTGATACTCGATTTTGGCTCAGATCATGATCTTGGGGTTGTGAGATTGAGCCCCATGTTGGACTTCATACTCAGTGCAGTGTCTGCTTGAGACTTTCTCTCTCCCTCTTCCTCTGTCCCTACCTGCCATGTGCGCGCACTCTCTCTCTAAAACAAACAAATAAATAAATAAATCTTAAAAAAAAAAAAATCAGTGCTGTACTGGTGTAGGTCTATTTCCAGGCCTTCTACTCTACACCACTGATCTATGTGTCCATCCTTCTGTGAATACCACACAGGCTTAAATAAATAGTCACACCTACGTACTCGTCTTCAAATTGGGTAAACTAATTTCGCTCATTTTACTGTGTTTTTTTTCTCTCCAAAATTGTTTGTTATTGTAGTTCCTTTGCCTTTCTGTATAAATTTTAGAATAACTCTGTCTATACCCACAGAAAATCTTCCTGGGATTTTGATAGAAGTATTAAACATGCATATTGATTCAGAAAAAATAGTCATTGTTACTAATTTGAATCTTCTAATCCATGAACACAACATGTCTATTTATTTAGATTTTCTTTCATTTCTTTCATGGGCTTTGCAGTTTTCAGCATATAAGGCTGGTATACGGTTGTTGTTGTTTTTTTTTTTTTTAAGATTGATGCCTAAGTATTTTATTTTTTTGAGTGACTATAAATAATCTTGTATTTTTTATTTTAATTTCCAAGTGTTCTTGGAACAAGTTCTTCTCTACTTCATAGAAATATAAACGACTTTTGGGTTGTTAATTTTATATCCTGTCATGTCACTTATTAGTTCCAGAAATGGTTTTGGAGAATTTGGGGGATATATCCCCCTATATTCTATATACATACATATATATGTATGTATCTCTGTGTATGTGTGTGTATATATATACATACACATACATACATAGCAAATGATGTCATCTGTAAATAAGGGCAATTGCATTTCTTCTTTTATGATCTGTATGCTTTATATTTCCCTTTCTTATTATATAGGCTAGAACTCTCACTACTTTGTTGAATAGGGGTGGTAAAAGTAGACATCCTTGCTCCCAGTCTTAGGGCAAAGGCACTCAGTCTTTCATCATTAAGTGCGATGTTAGTTACAGAGTTTTGGTAGATGTCTTGTCAGGTTGAGGAAGTTCCCTTCTAAGGCTTGTTTTCCTGGAATTTTCATTGTGAATGGGTATTAGACTTTGTCAGACATCTTTTCTGCATTAATTGATACCATTATGTGATTTTGCTTCTTTAGCCTATTAATATTACAGATTACATTGATTGGTTTTCATATATTTAACTAGCTTTGCATATCTGCAATAAATCCCACTTAGTCATGATATAAAATTCTTTTTATATATAGTTGAATTCTATTTGCTAATACTTTATAAAGGAATTCTGTACCTGTATTCATAGTGTTTGGGTTTCCTTTTTTGTACTATAGTTTTCTGGTTTTGATATCAGGGTAATAATTAATTCATAAAAAAGAACTGGGAAGTGTTTCCTTCTCATCTATTTTCTGGAAGACATTGCCTCTTAGCCTTTCTTTCATTCTTTCTTTCTTTTATTTTCTCCATTATTCAGATTGGGGAATATCCGTTTCCTTATTTTCAAGTTCACTGATTTTCCCTTCTCTTTCCTCCATTTTTATGTTAAATGCATCCACTGAGATCTGTCTTTTATTTCTAGTGCTTTTAGGTTCTAAAATTTCCATTTCATTTTTTATATCTTCTATTTCTTCATTGAGATTTTCTTCTTTTTCATTCATGTCAAATGTGTTCAGAATGGATCATCCATTTTTATGATGACTGGCTTAAAATCCTTGTCAGGTAATTCTAAGATACATCTCCTCTTAATGTAGACATCTATTGTTTGATTTCCTTCACTCAAGTAGAGATTTTTTTTTATTATTCTTTGTATTATGAGTGATTTTTTTGATTGAAGCTTAGACATTTTGTGCCTGACGTCATGAGACTCCGAGAAAGAAAAGGCAGATGAAATTCAGGGAATTCAGCACCATGCCATTCTTCAAGTTCTGAGATCCCTATTGGATCTACCTCTTTCTCTCCGTTTTTCAGTCTTCTTGTCTTCATTTTGTATGTAACGTCTGGCGAATTTTAGTTCTATTTAGCAGGAAAGGGCAGTTACTTATTCTCTATCTTTCTAGAAGAAGAAACCCATATTTCTTTTAACTAAGCCATTTTTCTCCTCATTTTAGGAGTCATATCTGGCTCCTTCATTTCCCTCTATTTCTGATACTGGAACATTGGTTCCACCCCTCATTACTCCGTGAGTTAAAAGTATAGTCCTTTCCACATTCTGTGCCTTTGTCCTGTTCAGAAACTGTTCACTATCTCTTGCTTGAATTATTTAAATGGTTTCCTAATTGGTCTCTAAACTGACAGTCTCTCCCTTTCTTCCAGTCTCTACTATTCTGTAGATTGTGGCCAGATTTATTTCCTTAGGCATAAATCACTGTGCTTTCTTTCTCTTCCTCCGTGACCTTAGACAGCTCATCAGTGGCTATTCAGGAAAACTCAATCCTTAGCTTGGGGTTCAAAGCCATCTATGTTATGGCTTCTCTTTCTGTTTATAACCTTATACTCCTCTACTCTCGCACACAGTCTCATGCTGCAACACAAGGACATCACGTTCAGATCCCAGGCACATGCTGTGCAGTTTGACACTGGGCCTTCAATCATATATTCCCCCTGCTTGGAATCCCCCAACCTACCCACTCAAGTCAGATCGCACTGCCTCAAGGAAACCTTTCCTGATCACCCAATCAGAACCAATACCTCACTCCATCAACAGCTATGGCCTTTTGCTCACAGCTCTCTTTAAACATATTTTCAATCCAGGGTGTCTGGGTGGCTTGGTTGGTTAAGCATTCAACTCTTGGTTTTGGCTCAGGTCCTGATCTAAGGGTCATAAGATTGAGCCCCACATCAGGGTCCACACTGGTCATGGAGCCTACTTAAGAGTCTCTCTCTTTCCCCCTGCCTTCTCTCTCTCTTTCTCAAAAACAAAACAAAACAGAACCCAAACAAAAACAAAGCAAAACACATTTTCAATCCATCTCATAGCTACAAGACAGAATTTATGGTTTATGCAGGGTCTCTTCTTTGGTACAAAACCAGGCCTTCTTGGCTTAGTGGTCCAGGAAAGAGAGCAAGCCCGTCAGTGGAGGGCAAGACTGGAGCTGCCTTCATCAGGAAGCAGGAGGTATGTCAGTGAAACATTTGCTTAGTTCTGGGAAAATGTGCTGATTTCAGGAGATTTTGTTCTATCCTAGGTTTCTCCTGGGTTCTATCCTGGGTTTCTGGACCAGGATAGGTCCAGAGAAGGAAACTTTAGAGATATGTCAGCCATGCTTTTCATGAAATCAGTTTTGGAGATATTCTAGAACAAAGCTCCTCTGCCCTTCCTTAAGTCTACCTATCACGTCTATAATCTGAACAGTTCATCCTTTGGGGTGCTGGTGCTTTCTCTGTACAAGGGGTGGTGGCAGCAAAGGGAGCAAGGGAAAGTAGAAACTGCTTAAGTCTTAGCTCTGCCCCTTACAGGCCATGTAAATTCTGGACGTATTATTTAGCTTTGTACCTCACATTCTTCATCTGCAAAATGGGGATAATTATAGAACCTACAGAGAATCACATAAAAATGCTTAGTATTGTATTTAGCACTCCAAAATGTTAGCGATGACCATTTTCAATATTTTCCACCCAAGTATCTTGAAGAGTAGAATATTCGTGAGGCCTAGGACCATACCCCAAAGTAGGCTCTACTTGTTTGAAATTTCTTTTGGGCATAAATAAATATTTCTGCAAGTTTTGCACTCCCCTCCACTCATAGAGTTTGTTTGTTGAGTTTGTTTTAATATCTGGCTATTTCTCCTATAAAAATATTTAAGAGAAATGTAGATTCTAGAAAGAAAGATAATTCTATGTTAGAGCCCTGGCGCAGGGCAGAGCCTCTCAGTGACACACTCCTAAAAGTCAAGGTGAACATTCCCAGCAGGCTGACACAGAACACTGAAGCCCATACCAACACCACAAAGTATTCCTCACTGATGAGTTCTCTGTGGGACTGACGCAGTCCCTATACCCTCCTTGACTGACCCTCCCTAAACTGAGATTCACAACCTCAATCCCCCTTTCCTCATCTGGGAGAGCTAGCCCCTTGTGTGGAATGTAAGCAATGTGGCATGGAGATAAAAATCTTGGCTTCTATTTCCTGGGCTATGATCATCAATAAAATAGGGCAGAAGAGAGCTATAATCTAATGCACTGTATTACTGTAATTAGAGCTTCATGCATAGAGCTCTCTCCCGCCCTCCCTCCAAAATAATGAAACAGTTTAAAATAAATAGTAGTGACTTTATTCTCCATCATGTGGTGTTCAGTGATTGGGTAATTATGGTAACAGCACACAGTTAGTGGATGTTGAGTTCAGAATGTGAGAAAAAAGATTTGGGGAAAAACACACACACACAAGGGAGAGAACCAGAGAACCATAGCACTGTGGAGCTAGGAGGCATCCTGGCAATTGTGTACCTTATACCCCCGCTCGCAAAAGAAGAAACAAGAGACTCAGAGACAGCAAATGTGAGGCATTTAGGCAGAGGTGGAGTTAGAACAAAAACCCAGGTTCCTCTCTCTTGTTCAATATTCATTTCAAACCACATGTTGTCTCTGGGAAAGCATACAAGGCGGAATATTCTAGAAAGCTTTCCGCGGGGCAAGTAGACTTTGCCCCCAACACCTGCTGAGGTAGAGGACAACACTTCTGTGACTTAAGTCGCGGCCACCGAATGTCAACAGCAACTAGCCCTGAACGTTTGAAAACTTTTTTTTTGTTTGTTTTCTCCATTTTGTTCCTTTGATGTAGCAGAGAGGAAAAATTAGCAAGTGCACAAATTAAGATTTTGTTTAACTTGCTCTTGATGAGGCTAATTGTTTATTTTCAGTTAGATTTTATTTCTGTTATTACATTGGGAACATCAGATAAATTGTCGAATTTCTTATAAAAATGTTTACATTTCTCAGTCCTGTGCCACATGTAAGAAATTCAGAAAATGTCAATGCTTTTTGCATTTTTTGGGGGGGATTTCCCCCCAAAATAGCTAAGGGTCCTCTTGGAACAAAAAGGAAATCGACTCCAGCCTGCAGATGTGTAAGGGGTCCAGAATGACACAAACATGTACCATTTCCCCCCCGATGTGTTGAACAGAAACATAATCATAGCCAAATCCCCCACATGCCCCTCTCTCTCCTCTTCTCCTCCTTGCTGTAGAAATGGAGAGATGGATGTAGCCAGAGGGAAGGGCATGAGCTCATCCCTGCTTCAAATCGTCACTGACTCTGTCATTTGCTACTCAGCCCCTGAAAAGCAGCACCTAGGGTCTGGCGGAAGGGACTTCCTCCTTCCTACCCTGTCCAGGCACCACCCAGCAACACATGGGCCCTACCATGGCTAAGCCCAACCTGAATGAGGTGGACATGGGAACTTCTACTCTGCCTATGATGAGAATATGTGCCACCCCAAAAGAGCAGAGCCAGCCACTGGTGATTGCTGAGCAGGAAGCAGCAATGCAGTTGGGAGACCTTCTCTACAGAAGTAGAAGCTCATGCCCTTACAGAAGTAAGATTCATGCTGCTGCATCCACAGATACAGAAGCCACTAAGAAGCAAATTTCTCATCCAAGATAAGGTTCTCTATGCTCTTTCTTGCTCCAACTCCAACTCTCTCTGAACCCTGAAATGGAGCTGGGGCTCATAGGTCTTGATGAATAGAGTCATTCAGATGTCAAGGTGAGATTAGGAAGATGTCAAGATGGCTGTTGAGATCAAGGATGTAAACATAGGAAGACCCCCTCTTTGTGGGCAGTTCTGCCTTCTCTTTAGGGCCTTCGGATGGTGCCACCAGCACATGGCCCAGTATGGGAGGCAGGTTCACCCAGATGACATACTATGGCCATATGCATTTCCACAGTCCCTTCCCCACACAAAGTGTTTTGTCAGTCAAAGTTCTGTCAACTGCCCAGTGGTAGGCAGCTGCGATTGTCTTCACTCACTTGTGAGGAAACTGAAGCCCAGAGAGGCTAGCACACAGTGAGTCAGCTCATAGAAAATTCTAGATTGTGTGCTAAATTTCTGAAGTCTGCTCTCTTCCAGACACTTGATGGTACCTTACCTAATTGGTTTTCTTGTCTGCAAAATGGGTTGAAGAATGGCACCTCCCCCATATGGTGTCATAAGGACTAAATGAAATGACTTTGCAGAAATGTTTAGCATGGTGCCTGACACACAGGAAGTCTTCGAGTTAAGGGTTAGGGGTCCCTGTAACATCCTTACTAGTATCTGTTATAACCTCCACCTTACAAATCAGGAGACTGAGGCACGGTCAGGAAAATGACTCACTCAATTAACCAGCATGGTAAGTGGCCTAGTGAGGCCTCAGAGGCAGATCTGTGTGACACCAAAAGCTTTCCAGTCAAGAACACAATGACTTCCGGAGCTCGTGTTGCCTGTTGGCAAGTTCTGTGCCCTTTCACAGACCTGTTCGTCCCGATTTGAGACCAACACAGAAAGTGTTGAGACTTGGTTTGACAAGCAAACACAAAGCCTTCTACCTCAGAAAATACATAACGATTTGTCATTGTGTACACAGACATCCAAGCATCATGTTCCATGAAGACTTTGATGACATCAACAAAGAGGCCCTCCCCAGAGTCCCCAGGGAGGCTAAGCGCTTCTGAAGTAGAGTAGGGTGTCTGAGGCCAATAATTCACATGAGTGTCCAAAGACTATTCTCAACAGCATTTCTATGACCTCAGAAATTCTCTGTCACTATTACATAATTCCTAACTCAGTTTCTTTCTTTCTTTCTTTTTTTTTTTTATAAAATATCAAGTAAATTTAGCAAAAATTGGGGTAAAATCCTTTCTTCTAGCTACAGCTTCTCGCATGCTGTAGGTATTTCACAAATGTACAATGTATGAATAAATTGATGATGAAAGAATGAATCTATTTTGTTCTTGTGAATTGGCTCAAAAAGCCAGTTTTACAGAGGTTAGCTAAAAACTACCTCCCTGAGAATTCACAAGTGTCCAGTAATGCTTTGCCAAAAAGCTCACAGTCTATATTTTAGATGCCTCTGATGCAAGGATGTCCCCCCACAAATGTGGCCAGAGACTCAGGTGTGTGTTAAAGCAGTCAGGTGCTCTCACTTGCTTTGTAAGCATCGAACCTGAGCTTGAGTAGAAGGCACCCATGCTCCCTCCAGGACCCACAGCTTGGGCAGGGAACACACCTTCCTTTGGTGTTACAGCCACTCGGTGCCATTGGCTGGGGACTGGCCAGCTCTGATCCCATTTCCACCCACCAAGGATTCTTCAAAAGAATCAACATACTAACAAGATCAACAGGCTGGCCCCTCTGCGACATGGCACATGCTTTGCCAGGAGCTCCATTACCGAGAAGTTCTCAAGTGGAAAGAACTGCTCTCGGTGGAACATCTGAATCAGAGTCTTGGCTCTGTGGTCTCAACAGGGAATATTTCTCCTCCCTCCTTAACTGTAAATGTGGCAGTGGGGATCCCACTAAACAGAACCCAGGTGCACAGAAGTTTGTGAGAGCACTTTGTAAACAATGAAGAGTTCAGCTGGCCCGTCTCCAAAGACCATTACCACCAACACAGGGGCAGAAGAAAGGTCATTGGGTGCAACCGGATGGCCTATGGCTTGGAAAGAAAAAATATATGCTCTGTCCTCAGCAGCTAGTAACTTCAGATGCTCTTATGCACCCCACTGTCGGATATATTAAGCTGGAGTTGCCCCAAAGTTCCTCATTTTTGTGCCTGTCACCTTCACACCTGTGTTGCCATAGACAGCCGAATCTTGCCTGTTATAATTTACCTACTATTTCTTTTCATATCAAATTGAAGTTAACTTTCTTGCTGTACATTTTCATCAATAAACCACAGGTTTGACATGCTGGTAACACGTACTTCTGTGCTGCATTCCATATATGGGGAGACACTGTAGTTAGAAAAGATCATTCCACTGCTCAACCCAAGATGGGAGGAAAGGGAGCCGGCCGAAACCTCATATAAGTTGGCACAAGGAATGACTTGGATGTTCCCGAATCTGAGCAAAAAAGCAGTCCTAACACACTGAAAAGCAACTTTGAACTCTAATTCATTATCTGTTCATATACAATAAGGATGATTTATGTTCCTATCACACTTTACAGTTTTAACAACACATTCATGATCATTTTACATGGGGTCCTGACCCCAAATATGGCAGCAGGTGGGGTGGCTGATACCATCCGTTCACACGAGGGACTCAGGGGTGTTGGAGGGTTTGTATGAGATCATGTTAGAAATAAGGAACAGCACCAGTAATGCTGTCTTCAGCACATTTCACTGCACCCTCCTCAGGGGGAACAGTATTTTCGCTAGGACTGCTTTGTCCTCTTAAGGCAGGACAACTCTCCCTGCCAGTTTTTTTTTTTTTTTAATCCATCTGCTCTTCTACCTGCACATTTATCTGTCTATCCATCTGTCTATCATTCTTCCCATTTATCCAGCCAGCCAGCTACCAACCTACCCACTTCCCCATCCATCCATCCACTCACCCATCCATCTAGTTTTGGGGGACCTTCTTTGAGCTTGTCACTCACTATACAGAGCACTGGAACTACCTGCCAGTTTTTATTCTTATAAAATGAAGAATGTTCACGGTGAATTGGGATGGCAATAAGAGTAATATCCACCTCAATTTCTTGTGATTTAAAATTCTACTGCAGATTTTCCCTGATCATACAAAACATAGTAATACGCTCTACTTCTTCCCCTCAAATGAAAGAAAATACTTGAGAGTGGGACAACAAAAGAAGCAGGAAAAGATCTGGTTAGTAAGAGTCCTCTCGTCCATAAGTACATTGGAAATACAATACTTATGGTTACATTGTTGGATCACTTTAGATGAAAAGGGCACACTTCTAATTACTTCACACGAGTATAAGTCCAAATAATTAGAATATATCCCTGATAGTGTCTTGGAACTTTCTGGAAGAACAAACTGAAGCAGCTAGGTGTTTTCTCCTCAGCCGTTCAGAGTCAAGACTCACTTATCTTCATGGCTGCCCTCTGTTTTGGAATTTTAATTCCTTCATTTCAGAGCTGAGGACAGCAAACCAATGATCAATGATGCAGTGGCCTAACATATTGAGAGTCCGTAAAGGGATGTGTCTCAAAGCAGATAAAAATAGAACTCCAAAAATCATGTAGAACAGAGTGAGACAAAACAGGAATCTATTACCAACCAGTATATAAAAGAAAGAAAAAATTCAAACATGCAAAAGAAAGAAAACATGGGAGATTTCCAAAGAAAAAATTAAACAAAACTTGAACACTCCTGTAAGAATTTTTTGAATTTATCCCAAATAGCTGTAACTTCAACCCACTTGTTTTCATCACGCTTTCCCGTCACTGATGACTTCCTTATCAATGAATGAAGTAGGGCAATGGTTCTCAAACCTCAGTGTACATCAGAATCACCTGGAAGGCTGGTTAGAACACAGCTGGCTGGGACCCACTCTGAGTTTCAGATTCAGTAGGTCTGGGGCAGAACTCAAGAATGTGCCTTTCTAAATTCCTGGGTTATGCTGCTGCTATGGTTGGTCTGGGGACCCCACTTTGAGAAGCGAAATGGACCATTTCTAGTCCTCATCTTTTCAGCAGGGTGTGACCATGGGGACCACTCCCCAGTAAATGCCACATTTCTGTTGCTTTCCCAGCCATCTTGCCTCTTCTTCATCTTAGAAACCTAGAGTTCCTCAGGATGCTATGCTAGGCTTCTTTGTCCTTTCACTGAAATCTTCCTGAGCAACCTTGTTCACTCTGAACCCTTTCGTTAACCACGGGCATCTGGCAGCCCCCAGGCTGCTGCTCCATCCTGACACCATGCGAGCTCCCCTCGGGCACAGCATATTGTCTTGTTCAGTGTCCAGAACATGCCTGGAATATAGACTGTGCCCCATAAACAGCTATTACAACTTCCTCGTAGATATTTCCTCCTGAATGTCCCACCGGCTAGCCTGCAACTGACATTAAATATACTCGGAAAGAAATACATCAGAGAAGATATACTAGATTCCTTCCCCGTATTTCCAGTCGTACCACCATCTACCCA
Organism: Mustela erminea; assembly: GCF_009829155.1. NCBI lineage: Eukaryota > Metazoa > Chordata > Mammalia > Carnivora > Mustelidae > Mustela > Mustela erminea. The sequence continues at coordinate 56,463,196 of NC_045620.1, forward strand.
TTCCGTACGATCTAAGAAATCGATGGGTCATCCTCGAAGTCTTGCACGTCAAACGCCAAGTTGTGCTGACTTCACTTCTAAACCTCTTTCGGGTCGTTCCATTCCCTCCACCCCATTCCCATTGCCGCTGCCTCATCAAAGCCACCCAGCCTCGCACCCAGTCCCTCCTCTGATCTCTGCACCAGGCGGTCGGTGGAGAGATGGGATCTCATTCCGTGCTCCGTGACGAAAGCCAGCCCTGTCCTCCCGGATGTGTTTTTGTTCCTCAAACACTCCATGTGCTCTCATTTCTGAGCCGTGGCTCGTGAGCTTCCTTCCACCTAGAATACTCTTTCCTTTTCTTCCCCCACATGTCCTTCTACTCATACATTCGGATCCTCCAAAAAGCCTTCCCTTCCTCTGTCATAAAAACAGAACAAAATCCCCAAATTGGAATATGGCTTGCCTTGAGTTCCTATGACCTCTCTACCTACAGAGACTGCACTACCCCTGCTTGTTTAGCTACTGGCCTTGTTTGCTCTCCGGGGGGGAAGGCTCATGTCTGTGTCGTGCTGGGTCCAGGGCCTGGACCTGATCATATTTGCTGAAGAAATAGGCCAACCAGATTTAACAGGGGGAGACATAAAAGAAATTATTTTTCTATGCTGAGAGCCATCAGAGAAGCAGTATGTCTGGAACGGGCACGGGGGAACACTCGAGGATGACGGGAATATTTTGTACTTTGTTCTGGGTGGAGGTAATATAAGGGTATACATACATAAAAATGCAAGCTATACACTGAAGAGTGATGCATTTTACATATATAAAGTGTACTTCAATAAAAGAAGTGAATTATTTTTAAATTGTGGTATAACTCATATGGAGATATAAAAATTCATATAGGTTAAAACAATTCATGTGGGATGTGACCCTGGAATTCAGTTACAACCCAAGGCACAGAAGTACTGAAAGATGCTAATTATTTCCCAAAGATCCAGAACAAAAACACGGTGAGGGGTTTTTTGTTTGTTTGGGAGGTTTTTTCAAGAAGAGGAGAGAATGGAGGGGGAAAGGGAGAAAGAGAATCCCAAGCAGGTTCCAAGCCCAGTGCAGAGCCCTAAGGGGGCTTTGTCCTATAAGCCCCATATCATGACCTGGGCTGAAATCAAGACCTGGTCGCTTAACCCACTGAGCCACCGAGGCACCCCTTCCTTAAGTCAGTTCAAAAAATGTAATTGCTTTAGATTAACTACACCTTACTTAAATTTGGAGGCCTGAAATTCTTTTTAGGGAAAGAGATGATTTCAAAGTCATTCTCACCAGAATCATAGATACCCTTTAAAAAAAATACCAATTCACAGGTCCACCTGGGTGGTATAGTCAGTTGAGCACGCAGATCTTGGTTTCCGCTCAGGTCGTGCTCAGCGTCATGATCTAAGGGTCATGAGATTGAGCCCCATATCAAGCCCCACATCAAGCCCTGGATTGGGCTCTGTGCTCAGCACTGAGTCTGCTTAGGACTCTCTCTCTCCCTCGGCCCTTCCCACCTCGCTCACTCTCTCTCTCAAATAAATTAAAAAAAAATTTTTTTTAAAGCCCATTTCACAAATTAGAGAGACCATAGTCTAACAGGAAACACGGAAAAGTTCGAGATTCATTTTCTAGCTAATAGGCAAAATGCAGAGCGTTTAGGACCTTGTGTTCTGCAATTTACTTTTCATAAGATCTCTGTGCTTTGTCATGCCAGGCTTCCTAACAGCCCCCCTGACTCTGTTGTTTGTCCTGACTGCTCAGCAGTCTTTTGGACCAGGTAAATGCTAGTTTTGAAACACAGCAATTAAAGCATTCTTCAGGTAGGGTGAAAAGCACCCAGGGGAAGCACGATGCATCCAAAAATAATGACATCTACAGCCACTAACCACTAAAAGGGCGCTTTCTACACTTTAGGCAAAAGTCATTGCCTTCAGCCCTTTCGGGTGATTTTTCTACAAACATACATATTTGCTTCTGTTCTTGGTATTATTTTAGTCAAAGTTTCATTTTCCTTATGCCTCTCTTTGCTAATGGTATGCTTACATTCAAAATTTAAAGGAGAGAAGGATTTAAAACTCCTGATTATTTAATCTAGTGAAGATATGACTTTAGCATCACAATCCTCATTATTCCCAAGTGAGAGGGGAAACAATTTTAATATACAAAACCCTTTCCAACACCAGAGTTGAAAAACTGAAAGCTTGCCAGTCATCCCAGTCTGACTGTGAGGAAGGGGGCACCACCTTGGCCCCTTTCCTCGTGGGAAAGCCGAGGTAGCTAACTGGCAAAGGAAAGGGGACCCAATGTCCCGGGGGCAGGCAGGGGTACTTATTCCTAATTTGGAGCACTCTGTCGCGGTTTCAAAGTATCACCCAGGAAAAGGAAATAATCCGATAAAGTTGACGTTACCCGGGGAAATGAGAGGGGAGGGGAGGTCGGGGGCCGCTGGGATGGGCGACGGGCAGAGATGGTGATGGTGATGATGGTGATGGTGACGGTGGAGGCGATGGTGGCGGTGATGATGATGGTAATGATGGTGACGCTCGCCGGCTCCTCTCCAGTTTCTCCATCTCTGCCTGTCCTCTCTGCCTCCTCCGTCCCCGCGTGGCCTCTGCCCGGAGAAACACAGCCGCCAGGATTTGCACCCAAGCCGCACGTCCTCGGGCGCAAGGCTGCGGCGCCCGCCACCCCGGCACCCCGGCACCCCGCCGCGCCCCCCGCGGCCGCAGCTCCTCGCAGGGCGCGCACCGGCCCGGCTCCCCGCCCGCGCGCCCGGCCCGCCCGGCTGGCCCCGCGCCCCCCGGCCAGCTCCCCGCCGAGACCCCGCGGCCCCGGCCGCGGTCACTTACGCCAGCGCTGGGCCCCGCCGCCCCGCGGCCCCGAGACAAAGGCTGCGCGGCCGCTGCGCCGCCGGCTGCTCCTCCGGCCGCCGCCGCCGGGGACCCGGAGGAGGCGAGGGGGAGGGGACAGAAGGGAGGGGACGGCGGGGAGGGGCTACCCGGCTGCAGCGGCCCAGACCCCGCTCCTGCTACCCCCGGCCCGCCGCCCTCCGGGGCGCCGTCCTCCCCCAGTCCTCGGTCCCGAAAACCTCCCCCAAGGGACCGGGGTACCGCCCCTCGAGGGGGCGGGGTGGGAGGAAGAGGAGGAGAGACGCGCGCGCGCGCGCGCCTGTGTGTGTGTGTGTGTGTGTGTGTGTGTGTGTGTGTGTGTGTTCCCTCCTCCCAATCATGATCCTCTCCATCCACCCCCGCAGCCCCGAGCCATCTCAGGAAAATGCCAGCCTCTGCCGCACCTTACAACCCTGGAGATGCTCCCACCGACCTCCTTGCCGTCCACTCACCTCTCCTCCTGATGTCCAACCATTTTATGAAGAGCAAAACTGAGACCTGGAAGGTGAAGTGCCCAAGGACGCAAGGTGGGAGGAGAATGCCAGGACCGTGAACTCTTTCCGGGTGGGACCCACATCTCACCTGTTTTCCACCTCCCCGCCCCCCCTGCCCCGCCCCCGCAGCTTGCTTAGCTCCAGTCGCTGGCCCCCAGCAGGACCCGGCAGGTTGGAAGGTGGGCACCGGGGAAGGCGACCCCCTCATGCACCTTCGGGGTATGGGGCGGCTTCCCTTTCCGGGAGAAGTACCACTTTCCCTTGGCTCAGTCATTTGCATCTTGTTAAGAATAGTGGCTTTGATTTGTTTTTATTTTTAAAACTTTTCACTATGGAATTAAGAAAAAAAAATCAAAAGTAGACTAGTATAAGGAAGCCCTGAGTGCTTAGCTCCAGCTTCAAAGGTTGTAATCCTTGCTCTTCTTCCATTTATTCCCCACTCTTCTCCATCCCCGGGGCTAAGGACTTTTAAAGAACACAGTCACAATTTCCCTTACCCCAACTTACCAAATTAAGAATAATTCCTTGACACCAGCTGACTGTGATTTGTTAACAGCTGATGGTTATTTGTTGAGAACGTATTACCAAGCTTGTGTTCAGCGACTCTACTGATGCTGCTCAGCTTCTGTGTGGGCCCTAGGGTCTCCAGAGCCAGTGATAGACAAGGGTTGTCTACATTGTTTCTGGCCTCTGGTGACTGATGGAGCAGGAGTTCCATAGCTCTGACCTAGCAAGGGTGGGTGCTTCTTACTGAGTCCCAGGCCCTGGAAAATATTGATTGCAGGCCATCCTTCCAGAAAAAGGCACACACAAAATTCTGATTTAAAGTCAGGGGACTCAGGGGCACCTGGGTGGCTCAGTGGGTTAAAGCCTCTGCCTTCAGCTCAGGTCATGATCCCAGGGTCCTGGGATCGAGTCCCGCATTGGGCTCTCTGCTCCATGGGGAACCTGCTTCCTTCTCTCTCTGTCTGCCTCTCTGCCTACGTGTGATATATCTCTCTGTCAAATAAACAAATAAAATCTTTTTTAAAAAAAATAGTCAGGGGACTTGGATGTGAGGACGATCTTGCTGCAACATCTGTCACCCCACTGAGCACCAGGATTGATTCGGCTGATCTGGCTGGCTACGCAGGTGTCCCCTTCCTCTCTCACCACTCCAGGTGCGTCCCTCCCGAAACTGCGTGCTCTGTCGACGAGGACGACCTTCCCTAATAGAGGAGAGGACCGTTTTTTGATCCAGGGTATACGAGTAGCTGCCCTCCCCTGCTGGAACCTCCGAACAAGCTCTCAGGGTCCATTTGTAGGAGAACAGAGGGTAGTCAAGTTTTCAAGACTTCAGACACATCCAAATGAGGCGCTGCACATGGCAGTCTGCCTTTCTAAAAAAGAATAAAAAATAAAACAAACAAATAAACAAAAACGGGGGACTCAGTTCACTTCTCACAGGCTGCCTGAATCTAACTACAGGTTACAAACGACAGAAGTGGTCTGATAAGTCCTTTGCAGTCCCTTGGAGACCCCGAGATGGGATCCTGAGTCTTCAGCTGGGTTCGCCTCTTGTTTGCTGAGAGCTCTGGGACCCAGGGACAGAAGGGGAACGCTAGGGTATGGGGCCTTCCTCCCCTGGGAGGAGGCTCTGTGTTAAGTCCTATGCCAGTGTGGTATGAATCCAGTAACTCTTGCTAGCCTTGTGATCTTGGGCAAGTTACTTGACATCTCCGTGCCTCTTTGCTCACCAGGGACGAAATAGGGTTGCCATTCAAACCGGCCTCGCCGGGCTGCCAGGGGGCCTTTAAGGCACAGTCAGTGTCTGGTTCCTAAAGGTAGAGAAGGTGCTCAGAGCATTCACACCGTTTGTGCCTGCAAAGTGGGAGGACCAGTGGTTGAAACCTAGGAGGACCTCGGCTGCTCCAAACAATTCCCAGCAGAGGTGGAAGAAAACAGAAGGGCCCGCGCCTGCTTTCTGCAGCAGTAGAAGCAGGGCGTACCTGTGACAAAGCGGCTCTTCGCCCCCTGCCTGGGGAGGCAGTGCAGGTACCCACTGGTGGGCCTCGGTGGAATTCCTAACTACTGTGGGTTTCCTGACTGACGTGGCTCAGGAAATGGTCTCTGAGATGCTCCAGGGATGCGCTCATTCTCTCTCCACCCACCCCAAGCAGAGCAGTCTCGGTCGGTGGAACTTGGCGTTCGTTCCCTCTCCTACCTTCCCAAGCCTTCCCTCCCTCCCCTGTGACTTCGCCCTGATAATTTCAGGCAGAAGGAAATCTCCCCAGTCGGAGTTCCTGGGCCTGCCCTGCATTAGTGATCTGTCCCGTCGGTTGCTGTGTGTGTCCCATGTGCCCGTCTAGGGTGGAAATGTGTTGAGAGGAGAGATTGTCAACAGCTGTCTCAGCACCGCCTGTAACAACCTGTTGATTGCCCAACCCAACATTCATGCAAAGAGCACATCTTCTTTTCTTCTTAAAGGATTTTATTTATTTATTTATTTATCAAAGAGAGAGAGAGAGCAAGGACACACAAATAGGCAGAGAGGCAGGCAGAGGCGGAGAGAGAAGCAGGCTCCCTGCCAAGCAAGGAGCCGGATACGGGATGTGATCCCAGGACCCTGGGATCATGACCTGAGCCCAAGGCAGTGGCTTAACTGACTAGTCACCCAGGCGTCCCCAAAGAGTGCTTCTTGTAATGTAATTAGATTATTATTCTCCCAAGAGTTCAACCTGGGCCAGGATTTCCATGTCCCGTGGGGAGCCCCGAAACTAGCACGTCACTTGATCCTGCTTACCTGCCTGCCCTTCCCCAGGGTAAGGCTGGGCCTGAGGAGGAAGGGATAGGCCTCGGGGCTGGGGCTTCCCATTCACCCTGATTGTGACACTCTGTTTCTGAATCTTCATCTCCCAATTGCTCTGTAATCTCATCCCCGAGCTGGCAAGGGGACCACCTCCCCTAGTGCGGGTCTGGATTTCTACGGAGAACTGGCCTTTCTCTTCTCTCTGTACCTTCCCCTTTCCCTCTCTCCTCTCTCCCCCTTCCCTTCCCTCACTTATGTATCTCCTCCTTTCCTATCTCATAATATGGATCGTATTGATTTTTCAAGCCATCTTTGGCCACCATCAATCAGGGAAGAGGTAGGTGAGTAGAATCAACTAAAGCTTTTGTAGAATGAGATGGACAGAAGAAACATAGTGTCTAGCTGTGCTTGGGGGAGAATGGCCGAACTGTAGGTCCTCTTACAGGGTGTAGAATATTTTAGGGATACTCCGACCTTATAGGTCTTCTTGGGCATAAATTGACCAAGGAGACCTCAACCTTAACCTCAGGATTAAGATGAGACCCAACAAAGAATATTGTTAGCCTCCATTTATCTGTGGACAATCTGACGCTCTCTGCCAGCTCTAAGAGAAAGCTCTCTAAACTATTAAAATGACAAAGAACTATAGTCCTGATAAAGAAATAGAGTTGGTGTAGCTAAATGGAACGCCATACAAATGTGAAGGACGGCTTGGGGTGATGAATGGATTCACGACTATAAAGATGAACTTACAGAAGATTAATAGCAGGGGAGATGTCTAATATCAGGGCTTCCAGCTGTTGATGAAGGCTGAACTTATTGACAGTGAAGATAAGCTCAGATAAAATGGAGAGAAAAATACTTCAAAATAAGCCTAATGCTAGCAGCTAAATGAAGGCAGTAAATGCATCGCGGTTACAACCCATTTGTTATGATAGAGACTACAGATCATTATAATGAACAGCAGATTAGTAACTACAAAGTGCCCTGTGCTTCACAAGGAAATTTGAGCCCCTCGCTCCCCCACATCAAAGGAAGTCCACCTGTCCCGACAAGAAAGCTTTCACACACGAGCTGGAAACTAAGAAAATTGAGAACATCACACAGGCTGGGCTATGTCCCCTCCCACCGAGTCTGGATGGGTTTGCTTCTGCTTCGTCTTCCACCCATAGAGAAAGGTGGAAGAGTCCATGTTTATGAATTTCACTTCATAAAAGGCACACAGCTTCCATCTGGCTTGGTGGCAATGTTTGCCCTCCAGTGCCCCCTCTTGGGATATGCCTACTCAGAGCTTCCAGATGATTTCAGCATCCAGCCTTCAAGTCACCTCCAGCTGTTTGTCTTTCTAGATGAGACCTCAGACATCATGGAGAAGAGACTGGTCATCCCCTCTGTGCCCCATCCATGTTCATGCCCAAAGAATCTGTGACCATAAAGAAAAATGGTTGTTTAATGCCACTTGGTTTAGGTATTTGTCATGTAGCAATAGATAACAGTAATATTAAATAAACAAAAATATGCCAGATGTGGTAGGACAGATTTTGCCTTCAAAAGTCTTACAGTCTTCACAGAGATCAGCGGGATATAAGCTGAGTAAGAAGGTTGGGATCTCACTGAATTCTAGGCTGTCCTCTGCCCTTCTCAGCTACACGGGCAAGTGACCATCTCTGTGCCCAGTGTTCCCCACCTGTCAAATAAGGATTTTGTAAAGAGTGAACACACATGAAGCATTTAGAACATGGTGAATGGCCCAGAAATGCCAGCCACTGTTAAGGTCATCATGTAGCAGGGCATAGTTACTCTGTGACACGAAGCAGAGAAAGTGTCCCTGTGCCTGGTGAGATGATCAAGCGGTTTCTTTTTCAAGAAGAGTAGATTTGTGTAATGGATTTGATGAATAGGCTCCATGATTTTTTAAAAAGATTTTATTTATTTGGACAGAGAGGGAGAGAGAGAGCACAAGCAGCAGGAGGGGCAGAGGAGAGGAAGAAGCAGACTCCCCACTGAGCAGGGAGCCCGATGTGGGGCTCCATCCCAAGACCCTGGGATCATGACCTGAGCTAAAGGCAGATGCTAAACCAACTGAGCCACCCAGGCTCCCCTCAGACAAGGATTTTTGAATCGACCTTAGAACAGGGATACTAATGCTATTTTTTCCGCTCAGGTTTTATGTGTGCTAAGCACTTAGTGGGTTCTCAGAGGATTTCTAATTTGATGACAATGCAATGTAAGTGTCAGGGAGAAGAGACTGGGCTAGCATGCCTTTCTTAGATGTTCCCAGGAAACATGCACACAGTTCTAAAACCACACCCTGGTCACACGCCTATCCTTTTTGAAAGCTCTTCTTGTTTTGTAACCACAGGACATTTCAAGCCAGATTCCAGAAAATGCCTTGCAATTAAAATTTTACACTGCCTGTTGCCACACACCAGCTTTGTTATTGCTTTTTGTCACTGCCCATTAGAAATAATGACCCTGGCATGGGGTTTGTTACTGGAGTCATTAACACACCACACCGTTCTGCTACATGAAACAAACCATGCTTCTGCTAAGGTACCCTGGTAGATCGTTGTGTTTTTTTTTTTTTTTCACCCGTCTTTCTTTTGTTTTTCCTTCTGCAGAACCTAATGATAGACAATAAAATGAGCAAATGGAGATTTCACGGAAAAGTACATTCAAGCTGCGGATGCTGCACGGGGCTAGCTACAGTTGGCTTAGAGTCCAAAACATGTTTCTCCACTCTTGGGGCTGCTCTAGCAACAAAATGGGATCATATTTGCACAGGGGTGTCCCACCTCAGTTTCCTTTTATCTGTAGATAAAAGGAATTGCCTTCTCTTCATGGAGAGCCTGTGATGGAGTAGAAAGAAGGTGGGGCTTGGCATCACACAGACTAGGGCGTGGATGAGTGTCAGAGCTCGTGGACTCGAGCTCTGACACTCATTCACTGAGCAACTGGAAGCGGGTTGCTTTAGATCTTTGAGCCTCAGTTCCTTCACCTGTACAATGGGAATAATAATGGGGCTAATAATACATTTCTTAGGGTCATGAGAAAAGTCCATGCAATACAAGTGGTCAAAGCCATTCCTTGTTCATGTGAGTGATGCTTTTCTTACACCATGGTTTTCTGCCTTCCTGACCAAAACTGAAAGGGCCAAGGAATGACAGTCATATCCAAGGCCATGCACTACAGCCTGGCCAGTGGCCCTGCTACGGCCTAACTAAAAACTCAGTGGCAAGCAATGAACAGCCTCAATCAATGTATTTTAAAAACAGCTTTGTTCAAAGAAATGATTACCTAAGAAGCTCAGAGAGTAGGTGTGGTGGGCAGAATAGCAGTCCCCAAAGATATCCATGCCCTAATCCCTGGGACTTGTGAATTTGTTCTATTTCCAGCAAGAGGGACTTGGCAGATAAGGTTAAGCTAAGGGTCTTGGGATAATGTGGTCACCGTGGGTTATTGGAGTAGGCCCCGTGTCATCACAAGGGTCCTTATAAAAGTGGATTGGGGGCCTCAGAGTCAGAGAAGGGGATGTGAGGACAGAAGTAGGGGTTGGGGTGATGTAGAGCCAGGGGCCAATTGTTGCCTCTGGGAGAGGCTCCAAGCCTCTAGGAACTGGGAAGGCAAGGAACTGATGGTCTCCTAGAGCCTCCAGAAGGAATGCAGCCCTGCCCATGCCTTGGTTTTCACCTATGATAAGCACTTTTTAGACTTTCAAGGGTCAGATCTATGAGGTAATTTATTTACGTTGTTTGAAGCCACTGAAATGGTGGTAACTTGTTACAGCAAAACCTCATCTGTAAAGGGAAGAAGGGGATTGTCATGGGGAAGAAATGTACAAGATCCGGCGGGCTTCTGGAGGGCTGGCCTCCTTCTGGTTCTTGACTCAGGTGGGGGTAACCCAGACAAATGGGTTCACTTTATAACTACATGTTCAATGTCAGATTAATGCTATGTATACTTTTTCTCATGGAAGTTATAGTTCATAATGTAAACATCATTTCAGTGGCTTTTTTACTTGGAAAAATCTGGGATCCAGCAAGAAATAGATGAGATCCTCCCACAGGGTTATTGAAGAGAGTATAAAGGAGCAGATATTTACCAAATGGTGGCCAAGGTTAGGAAAGAAACAAAAGGCCAGTTGAGTGGCCTGAGACCAGCAATGGAGGGAAGCTGGAAGAGGCAAAGGGGAAGGGCATTCCCCAGCCAGGGAGGGTAGCTCAGTGGAGAGGAATACCAGACAGGAGCTGTCAGAGGAGGGACCTCCCAGTGGGGGACAGAGGGGGAATGAGCGGCCCACCCTCTAGTGTCCTGCTCCTGCAGTCCATTGGCTGATCCCACCCAGAAGCCAGAGCACAAGGGCCTGTTGATGCCTCCCATCCAAGGAGCAGGGTGGACAAGTTTGGAAGGTGGGTCTAGAGGCCAAAGGAAAATTTTCTGGACAGTCTATCCCCTCTTGTCTTTCGTTGGTGTAAAAGTAGTCATGGCCTCTGCAGAGAGGACATGCCAAATTTCATCAGATGTGATAACACCATGGGTGAGGTCAATTCAGCCATACGCCCACGGGAAACCTAACCTTTTAGCCCTAACAGCGCTCTTCTGATACTGAAATGTAGGTGATGGGGAAGAGGGAGAAGGAGAACAATGAACAGAAAGAGATCCGCTGTGTACTCTTCTGTAGCTGGTGATGAGGCTTAACTGGCATTATTACCCGGCTCCTCCCTCCTTCCCCACTAAGTCCCTCTTCCTATCTGCCAGCATCTCAGCTGGGTGATGAGCTTCTCTGATGTATGATAGTGACCTAGACCTTCATTCCTGAATGAATGGAATCCTTGATTTGACTGCAGTTTTCCATGGATGGTAACAGTTGGAGAGAAGTACCAAGAGGCAATGTCCCCAGGAATCCCTTGGGCCAACCCCTAATCCTCCCTGACCCACTGTGTAGCCATGAGCCAGTTTTCCCTGATAATTAAGATCTGTGGCCCTGCTCAGACTAGTGACCCTTTCTTGGCTGTTGCCTCAACAGCATGAGGAGACCCAGATGGCCAGGGAGCAGTCTCAATTTCTAGTTTAACAGCGCTATGTTTAGGTTCCCTGGTGACATGGTCCTCTGTCAGGCTCTGGGACTTCCAAATTTACCCGTTCCAAGATCACAGGATGAGAAGGAAAAAGTTTCTCAATTGTTTTTTTGTGGGGAGGGATTAGGTATAAGAGACTCAGAGACACCACCAACTTGATCCTTTGATTCTTAGACCCATGGATCAGGCTACGAGGACAACGGAGAATTCCATTGCTTGGAAGCACATGTTATATCCTACAGGACAGATTCCAACAATTCTCAGGGTGTTCCTCCCTTCTGCTACCATAACTTCAAAAGGCCATTCTACCCTTCTATTGATGCTGCTTCTGGGTGGTGGTGGGCCATGGGGTAAGACTAGCCTATTTCATGGCCTTCCATCATGGGAAAATGTGTGTTGGGTGGAGATAAAGTTGTAAGGGATGTTTTGGCTACAAATGAGGAATTCTTCCAGCCCACATCTGGAGAACTGGCAGAGCCCTAAGGACAGAAAGGGTGAATCTATACCCAGATTATAGTTTCTCATTCCGAAGATGGATTGCTGCCAGTTACATCATGACAGAAGCCCAGTGTCATGAATCTCTTAAAAGGTAACTCCCCACCCCCCAGAAAATGGTGCCAAATCAGGGGCTCCATGTTGACCTCTGCTGTTGGAAGTAGCCAGATCCTTGTTGGTGAGGAGAAGGCCCTCTTGCCCTCTTGCTGCATAAGCCCCATTCCTGCCCCACCCCTAGCCACATGGTCATTTTATGGCGTGGTGGGAAAAGCGCTGACTGACTGCTACAGAACACGTCATCCTCTACACTTGATGCTGGAGAGCCTTGTTCTGGGGGCATGTCTTTCGTGAGGATTTGCATGGAATTTAAATTGCTTCACATTCTGCGGACATTCCATTCTTTTAAGAGCTCCTTCTACCAGTTTTCCAATTTTGCTCTTTCCAATTCCTTCACCAACAACCTGTGAGTCACAGCTCACGAGTCAGTGTAGATCCAGATCCCTTCTTCAACACAGATGGACAGACTGGAGTGTTGCCCATTGAGGGGGCAGGGCTGGTTCCCATCACCAGTGATTTTTAGGACCATCCCTTAGTGCGACTCTAGCGTCATCTGCGTCTAGCTGTTCAGGTCCATTATTCCCGTGAAAATCAGGAAACCCATTCCATTGCCATATCTCCCACCCTGACCTTTAGCCTACAGAGGATACAATCACACAGTCCTTTCGTGGTGCTGGCGGCCCATTTACCCATGCTGTGTTGAGGAGGGTGTCCCTTAGACCCTTCTAGGGAGTGTGCGGAAAAGACGGGTGTGCAGGTTGCCCATAATCATCCATTCAAACTTACCCACTTCTCTGAATCTATGAACATCTTCCTCTATGGGCTATGTGGCGCAATCTGAGATGTCGCCCTCACTAACTGCAGGCATTACTGAGTCCGTGGAGGAGAGAGAGGATGGTGGGAGGTATCAGCGTGGCTCTGAGACCGAACAGAGCCGTGTAGTTTTCCTCCTGCTCCCCTCTTCCACACTGCTTCTTGGAGACAGAGGCCCAGTAGAACCTTGACTATATGTGGAGAGCATAGCGTGTACCTGAGTGGGGCAAGGCATGGGTGGTGATAGACATGGAGAATGCCACTTCCTTCATGGTGTCGTCTGTGCCCAGTGTGAGTGACACAGGTTGCAGACAGCCTCTACTCCTCAGCTCCTTGATGGTCCGCCTCAGCTGCGGAGAGCCACCCAGCCTGAGGTCACTGCCATACAAGGGCAGCGCTCATGTGGTGACTAAGTGAGGCAGAGTAAAGACATGGCTACTCTGTGATTCTAGTGAATGGTTCTTGCCCCAGGGCTCCCTGCCAGCATAGCTAAGGCTTTGGGTGGGGAGTGGGGGGCTCACAGGGCAGTTGAGCTTCTCCTCCACTGGGTACTTTTCCCTCACAGGGCTTGGCCTCCTTCTTAGTCAGCTCAGGTTTTCCTAACAAAGTACCACAGACTGAATGGCTTAAGCAACAGAAAGAAATTTCTCACAATCCTTGAGGGTGGAAGCCCAAGATCAAAGTGTTGGTGGAGCTGGTTTCTCAGGAGGCCTCTCTCCGTGACTGGAGATGGTCTTCTTCTTCTTCCTGTGTCTTCCTATCATCTTCCCCCTGTGTGTGTCTGTGTTCTAGTCTTCCTGTCTTACAGGGACACCTGTCATATGGGATTAGGTCCCACACTAATAACCTCTTTTTAACCTAATCACTTCTTTCCATACCCTATCTCCAAATACATTTGAATTCTGTGGTACTGAGAATGAAAGCTTCAACATAGGAATTGGGGAGGTGGGGACACAATTCAGCCAATAAAAGTCTCTATTGAATGTCTTGCACCCCAAGCCCTGTCTCAGCATCTGCTTCTAGAAAATTCAGCCTGGGACACTGAACCGACATCAAGTCTTAATTTCCGATGTTCATAGACTTAGCTTGATGGAATCTCAGATTCCTTCCATTTGGTCTTCTACCCTTACGGAGTACCAGCCTTGCTCAGGCTCATGCCCCTTCCCTCATTCCACATGAAAGCCACCTCCTCTTGGAACTGCAGATGAAGCCTTACTATGTCGATCATAATATGAATATCTTAAAGCCTCTTGATTGTTGTCTCTTCCATTTCATGGCCGCTACCTTGGTTAAATCCATTGTCATCCATTCCCCGGGTGTTTGCAACAGTATCCTAAACAGCCTGCCTCCTGTCTTGTCCATGTTTAATTCATTTCTTGCACTGCAGAGATCTTCCCGAAGAATTCTGCAGGCATAATGTCTGCGTGATATTAAACAGATACTTTTTCTCCTTTCTCGTAGGTGACGTAAGCTTCCCTTCCATTGACTTGGTGGCATTCAGAGCTTGAGAGGGAGGCTGCAAAGTCCCTAAAAAGGGGGTCAGTGCTCAGGTTCGCCTGACAAATGAGGTATTTTAACTCTGTGGCAAGAAGGTGTTGAAGTGAGAGAGAAAATGTTGCTTGTTTTTTATTTCCTTGTAGGTTTCAAAATTATATTCCCTTGCAAATCAAGGGCCAATTGAGAGTTGTGAGTGGAGTTTGCTGGGAACCCAGAGGAGGGCCGGTCTGGGACACATGGACATTTCCCACTGGGGGCGGGGGTCTAGGGAAGCCCTTTGAGAACTGGGAGAGGAGCTGTAGGAGACGTGGCAGGCCATGGGTTCAGAGGTAGGGATTCTGGTTAAGACTGGAGTTAATTCACCCACACCTGAGATTTCTAGACAGCTCTGGAGGAAAGCACAGGACAGAAGGCAGCAGTCTTGGCAAGGGCGGGCCCTTGGCTCCCACTTATAGTTTTCGGGAGGAGGCAGGGCGGAGAGGCCTGAGGGAAGTGAGGACCTGGGCTGAGGGGAGAAAGCCTCCCCATGCCAGGGATTCAGAGAGGAAGCTGAACCAGGCTGTGGTTTTGGGCAGCGGCAGCTGGCCGGATACCCAGCGTAGAGACCCCGGACGCCTGCCTCAGTGGCCAGCAGCCTGGGCCACACCGAGGTGGAGCCATTGGCCAGGCTTTACAGGGAAGTGCGTGGACCCCACGCTTCTCCTCTCAGCCCAACTGCTCCCTCCTTCTCCTGAAGGGAGATGAGGGAGATGCACCGAAAGGAGAGAAACTGCTAAAGGGCACTCTCGACTTGGAGAGGCCTAATCTGCCTCCTCGCCTCCCGGTGCTCTCTGCCAGTCGGAAGAGAGGAGACCACGAGGTCAGTTACAGACGACGTCCTTCCTCCCTCTTCCATTCTTCCTCTCTCCCCCTCTCTCCCTCCCCCCCTTTCCTCTTTCTCTCTCTTTCTTCCCATCTCTCTCTCTTCCTGTCTCTCTCTCTGAAGCCCTTCTGATCATGTCACTTTCCTGCCAGTGTCCCGTTTTTCCCCAGTGGGAAAACCCCAACACAAACCTTGGACACAAAGAAAGTGACAATAGGCTCTGGCGCTCCTGTAAGGGGAGGTGCGTAGAGGGGAAGGAAGCTGGGAGGCACCATGGTGAGTGTCTTCACAGAGACCCTAATTTCCCAGTCAGATCAAAGGCCAGGATGAGGGCGCACAGGGGGTTAGTCTCCAAGACCCAGAGATGCCACTCAGCAGCAGGCTGCTTCCAACAGTGCGTTTGCCCCCCTGAGTGTTTTCCCCATTTGGTAGTAATTTGCCCATCACGGTGGACAGATCGGTTATAAACATAAACATTGTGGTGGTCAGACTCTAGGGTGGCCCCCCACATGATTCTTGCCTCATGGTATATAATTTGCCCTCCTTGAGTTGGGGGAGGGACCTGTGCCAAGAACTGAAAGTCAAGGTTGGCTGGGAAGGCAAGATTAGCAAAGCAATTCTTTGCACCAGTGGAAAACAATTTTTTGATGGTGAAGCCTCTTTTCTAGATATTAGCAGCACATATTATATCTGGTCTGAGACAATGGGCAGCATGGGGTGCACCCCCCATGTCCTGGGAAGCCAGCGCTTCCTGAATCCGGCTTCAGGCTAGAAGGTCTGTAGCTTTCATTGGGTCTCCATCTGTCATCTGTCGAGGGGTCGCACTACCTGTCCCCTGGAGCTAGATTTTGGCTAAGGAATGGGGCTCGGAACCCAGAGGAACAGCTCTCACTTTTTCCAGTTAGATGCTTATCCTGCGACTCATTTATTTTGTCTGAATTGGATCCCCAGAATATTAAACACGCGCCTAATCAAATGTAAGTACAAGCCCACATTTGAAAGTCAGATATAAAAGGTTTCTGGATTTGTATCATTTCACATTACCCAGACTTCTGCTTTCATCCACGAGAATGAATACATAAGAGTTGTCTGAGACCACAATAATTTTCTGGGCAAAGCGGAATAAATGTATTAAAATGAAGGGGGGGTGGGAAAGCACCCTGAAGATGAAAAGGTTTTCACCCGAGATTGAGCTAGGAGAGATAGAATCTGCCTGTTATTTTCCATTTTGATCACCCAGGCTTTTATTTTCAAGGTAATGATAGGGGAGCACAAGCACTTCACGAAGGGGGGCGAGGGGGAAGATAGGGAGCCACAGTGAGGGATCTTGGCCTTCATCACTTAGCCCCAAGCACAGACGGCTGCAGCCCCTGACACCCACCTCTGGAAGCATTTGGCTCTAATCAGTTCTCCCCGAGATCCTAATCAAATCCAGTTTTTATGAAAATCAACTTTCTTTTGATAACTTAATTAGTATGTTCTGAGGGAGTTTGGGAAAGCAACCCAGAGAAGCCCCTCAATTAGGGGGATGTTCATTCCGCGCTGTTTCTTCTTTCTGTTCTTAGAAAAGAGTAGGCACGTTACAGCTGGAGGCATTTTGGAACCTTCTCGAAGGAGGAGAGATCATTTATGATCGAGCGATCCGTCTTCTGGCAACCTGTTGTTTCTTGTCTTGGAGTCTCCAAGAAGCTCCATCTTGGTTTTTAAAAATGGCTTTCTTGAGAACGTTTACATAAGAGTCGGTTCTATTTTTAATCATGCACAGGTCTCCCTGTAGTGAAATTTAACAGGTACTTTGATGACAGAAACGGAATCCATGGGTTGAAGCGGTATTTTTAGAAGGCGGCTTGGGTTTTCGCTGCTTCTTCGAACACAGATGACGCACTTTCTGTTGTAAAATAGAACTTCCATACAGACGTATGCCATTTTACTATAGTTCTAAAGTGAACACCAGACATAATCACTACTTGCGTCAAGAAATGAAGATTATAAAAAAAAAAAAAAAAAGAAAGGAGATTATCTGCACCCCAAAAGCCCACCCTGGGATCCTTCACCCACAACCACTGACTTTATCGACAGGCACTTCCTGACTTGACTTTGTAAGTTTATCTCTCCAAAGGGATCCCCAGGTAAAGACAAGCTTCTCTCTGTCTGTCTCTCTAACATGCGCATACACACGCATGCGCGCGCGCACACACACACACACACACACACACACACACACACTATGACCCTCTAGATTTTTATTTATTCCTTTTTTTTTTTTTTTGGCAATAACTGTCCCTTTTGATGTTCACATTGTCCCCCATTTGACCAGAGAAAGCCCAGCAAGGTGGCTCCTCTGTCCTTTTGACTTCACTGTTTGGTCTTTAAAAAATCAGCCTCTCAGGGCACCTGGGTGGCTCAGTGGGTTAAAGCCTCCCCCTTCAGCTCAGGTCATGATCCCAGGGTCCTGGGATGGAGCCCCACATTGGGCTCTCTGCTCAGCAGGGAGTCTGCTTCCCCCCCCAACTCTCTGCCTGCCTCACTTGTGATCTCTGTCTGTCAAGTAAATAAATAACATCTTTAAAAAAAAAAAATCAGCCTCTCTGTAATATTATTTATGGAAAATGGACTGCCCGCAATGTCACCATGGAGGCCGGTGGCTTTGACTAAGGTGGACACCCGTGTCCCCCCTGCCACCATCACACGTAGATTTTCCAGCACCACATACTTCTCTTGTGCCCACATTCACTCAACATTATCTGCTTTCATCGCCATTGGCCAGTATTTGTCTTTCTCGAATTTCACGTTAAGTGGAAGAATACAGTAGGAGTTCTTTGGCGTCTGGTTACTTTTTTCCCTTAGCATAGTGTTTTGGGAATTTAATTCTGCTGCTGAGCACAGCCGTGGTGGACCCCTTATTATTTCTGAGTAGCTCTTCCCTATAGGACACACACTCTATTTATCTCTTCAGCTGTGGCTGGACATTCGGGTCGTTTCCAATTTGGGGTTCATGAGAATACAGCTCTGTGAAATTTGCATACAAACAAGTCTTTCTTTGGGCATAATTTTCATTTATCTTGGGTCAGAATCCAGGCATGGGATTGCTGGTTTGTGAATTTGGTTAATAAGACACTGGCACGAGATGACCCAGGTTCACCTTGCCCATACCCTGCTCCAGACAAAGCAGCTGTTTCTCCAACGAGCCCTGATTTCTTTTCCGTAAAGAGCGGTATTTGGAAATCAGGATCGGGAGCTGGGCATGCTGACTGCTCCCAGCAGTGCGCCCCCTCTGGTGGGGTAGTTCCCTGAAATACTGATTGACTTTGTCTCAACCTTGGCGGTTCACCCTGCAGCCCCAGGTTCCATGCAGTAAATGCCAGTATCACCCCTCATGCACTGAGAACACACACACGCACACACACATACACACACACAAACACACACACATCGAGAAAGCCCCTGCGTGATTTCCACAAGAATGTACTGTTGAGATGCTCCCATTACTGTTCAGAGCCCCCATTCTGCACACCTTTCTACCATCAAATGGAGGTATCGATCTGCGTGGACACCGGTGTGCTCGTTGGTCCCTTGTATCACAATAGAAGAACGGAGTTGCTTCCACTCCCTGTCCTCTCGTCTCTTGCATTCCCAGGGCTTCTTTCCAGCATCTTCACATCCTTCCCCAATGTCTATACTTTCTCCTCAATATTCACCTACTCGCCCATTCCATCAGAATTTAAACACGCCCAAACCTGCCCCTCTCAACACAAAACTGAACCTTCCAGAGGTTCCACGTTCTCTTTGGCCACACCCTTCCCTCTTGCTGCTCACCCTGTGGCCCCCGGCTCATGTCCTCCCTGCCCTGCAGGGTGGCTTCTGCCCAACACCCATTGCACCTGTTCTTGCCAAGGTCACCGATGACCTCACTTGTGCCAAATCCAGCGGACACTCTTCAGTCTTCACGTGACATCTGTCGGCACTGAGTGGACCCTTCTGAGCCCCTCGTCCCTTCTATGAAGGACTGCATTTCCTTGATCTCTGAGGCTCCCCACTTCATTCTTTCTGTCTCTCTGGCTGGTCCTTGGAAACCTTTGTCTTCTTTTCTCTCTTTCCTTGTCACTTAAATGTCACTGGACCTCTTATGTCTTTCCTTTCTCATTCAACATAACCCACCCTTCTGGAAGCTATCATTCACTCTCCCGGCTTCAGACACTGCCCATATACCCCCGCCTAATCCAGGTGTCCAGCTCTATCCCTTCTCCTGGGCTCCAGACCCTTTCCTCTTTGCCCATCAGACACTTAGATGTGGATGGTTCAGCAAGTGGCCTCCATCCCTGACTCTTCTCTTTCTCGCACTCTAACCTCTAATCAGATTGCCAGGATTGGCAGATTCGACCTTCGAAATCATCTCTCTAGTCTGTCCACTTCGTTCTATGACAACTACTCCAGTCTGTGCTCCTTCCTCTAGGACACATGTTGATACTGGGATTTATAATAAATATATATTTGTTCTTCTCCCTGCATCTGGCACAGAGCTCCCAAAACCCACGGGATTTCCTAAGTTATCAGAGTGATAAAGGGGTCTCTTTTGATATCCATAAGGAGCCCCCTTTTGAGCATACCTGAGTTTGTGCTAATGAGGTGACAGAGAAGCCCTGAGAAATATAAGTAGTATTCTGAACTCTATGAGCCATTCTAAAAAATTCCCAGACCCAAGATGGGGGTTGCAAAAACCCTGATTTCAACCAGTTGTTTAGAAGTACATATGGCAAACTGGTCTTGAGATGGTTGTTTGAACTGGGGGCAGTCTTGTGGGGGGGAGCTCTTTCGTTGTGGGATCTGATGTATCTTTGGGTAGCTGGTGTCAGAATTGAGTTAACTGTGTAAGAAACCCACTCGTACTCAGTGTCCACTGGAAATTGGGGACATGCTTGGGTGGTATTACAAAACACACCAGAGTACACCAAATCCTCAGAAAAGTGACTAATCATAGTACTTAATACTATTTGCATCACCAGACTTATTTATGAGCTATTTTAAAAAGTGATGATGATCTGTTTCCACTACTAAAATATAGGTTTGGTGGGAGAGGGATCTTGCCTGGCTTACTGATTGAGTCTCAGTGCCAAGAACACTGCCCCACATGGAAGAAGAGAGAGAGGGACAAGGAAATACAGAATGATGTCTAACTGAGTTTCTTAGGGAAAAAAGGAAAGGCTGAATGCTTCCTCCAGATATGACACAGAGGAACCTAGAAGAGTATGAGGAAGTTGAGTGTGGAAACTGTGTGATGGGATTTGAGCTGTCAGGCCCTTGACCTCAGGTTTAAGCTACACCCAGATCTCTGAGGGACAGAGCAGGGAACTTCACCAGGTTACATATGTGACCTCTATGGGTTAAGGACACTCCCCTGTACCCCCACCTCCATAAACCATACCAAGCCCAGTACCTACTCAGCCATTTCTTCCTGGTGTTATGTGTTGCAGGGCACATCACTCTCGCCATAATTGTCTGCACCCGGCCAGCTCATACACTCCCTGAGGACAGAGACCATCTCCCTTGTTCTCTGCAACACCTCCCCGCTATTCCTGTGCCTGGCCCAGATTCGGTGCTAAGTTAAGATGAATAAATAAGGAGTAACTGGGTGGTTCAGTTGGTTAAGTGCCTGCCTTCAGCTCAGGTCATGATCCTGGGGTTCCAGGATTGAGTCCCACATGGGGCTCTCTGCAGCCGGGAGTCTGCTTCTCCCTCTGATCCTATGCCCTCTTTCATGCTCTCTCTCTCGCATAAATAAATAAAATCTTTTTTTAAAAAAATGAATAAATAACGGTGCCTGGTGGCTCAATGGGTTAAGCCTCTGCCTTCAGCTCAGGTCATGATCTCAGGGTCCTGGGATCGAGTCCCACATCAGGCTCTCTGCTCGGCAGGGAGCCTGCTTCTCCCCCTCTCTCTCTGCCTGCCTCTCTGCCTACTTGTGATCTCTCTCTGTCAAATAAATAAATAAAATGTTTTTTAAAAATGAATAATTAAATGAAAAGCTTTTACACATTAGGAAGCTGATGGTCAGAGCTTAAAGTACTTATCAGAATCAAAATGTCTATACATATTTGAACTTTTGTCTAAAAATCTGTGCGCTTTCCTCTCTAAATGGTTGATGCTTCTGTGCACTACTTTTGAAATACCAATTCACTACATTTTCACCAGCCCTGTCTCCAGTGGACTTATTGCTACCACCTATTTCTAGCCCTCTGTGATGAATGAACAGCATCAGAGAAATCATGTAAAAACATAATTTGCATTATTTCAAATTATCTCACTCCTTTTGATGTTTTTGATACTTTGGTTTAAGATGCAAGATATCAAAGCAAAACCAAAGTTGTTTCTGGCTTTGTTGCTTTAACATTTATGTTAGATTGTACTATATATCAGAATGTTCACCACCCCTTCCCATGGGAGAATTACACTTACCCACCCCACTGAGGTCAGACCTGGTCATGTGACATGCCTTGATGCATGAAATTTGCATCATGTTTTGCACTCTTGAGCAGAAGCACAGAGTTGCCACACAGTTCTGCCATCTTTTCTCTTCCCTCTGCCCCAAGGCCAGCTGTATCCCAGATGGGAACGGCTCTGTCAGCTAGGGTCGGCAGTTAAGATGTCTTGGAGCAGAGCCTTGACTGACCCCTTTGATGTGAGTGAGTTGCTATAAACCACCAAAATTTATGCTTGTTAATTATGCTTGCAGCATGATTTAGTGTGAGTTCACTGATAACCCCTCTACAACTCATCTTTTTGATAGCCAGCACAAATAAATTTTGTCAAGTGTCTTTGTCTCCTGCCTGAAAGCATTTTGCCTTTAGGCAATGGGTTAGGACAATAATCACAGAACTGTAGAGTTTCAATGCATCAATCAGTTGGATGTTTTCCTTATCAATGGCCGTGGTCAACTGGGATGGATTTGAGGTTGAGATTCCACCCTTGCATTCACATATGGTGTGACTTGGAGCTTCCATTTCCCCATCCCCAGTGAGGATGAGGATGAAGGTATCCAGCATGGTTTTGACATAGAGTATGTCCTCAGCGTATTCTGGGGATTTTTGAGTTTCCCCTGGAAACTTCAACTTTTCTGTTGGCTCATTCCATCATTAATTTAAATTTTCCATAACTCAAAGATTTGCCTCTTGCAACACACCTTCTTTGGTGAATATTAACCTCATTTGAAACTTACCTGGTCTTCCAGTATCCATTAATGCAGATTATATATTTATTTTTTTCTTATGCTGCAGTAGGAAATTTTTTTTTAAGATTTTATTTATTTATTTATTTGACAGAGAGAGATCACAAGTAGGCAGAGAGGCAAGCAGAGAGAGAGAGGAGGAAGCAGGCTCCCTGCTGAGCAGAGAGCCTGATGTGCGACTCGATCCCAGGACCCTGAGATCATGACCTGAGCGGAAGGCAGCGGCTTAACCCACTGAGCCACCCAGGCGCCCTGCAGCAGGAATTTAATAGAAAGGGATAGAACTAAACTGACTTTCGTATTTTGCACATCTATGTGAATATTACATATAAATGCGTCAGGTATGACTACGACTCTGAGACTAATTTTTAAGCAAATTTACTGTGTAACATTGGATTTATTCAAAAGAACTTGGGCACTGGGGTGGTTCGATCGGTTGAGCATCTGACTCTTGATTTCAGCTTGGGTTATGATCTCAGAGTTCTGGGATGGAACCCCGCATCGGGCTCCATGCTCAGCCCTGGGTCTGTTTGTTCCTCTACCTCTCCTCCTCCTGCTGCTTGTGCATGCTCTCTCTCACCAGCTCTCTCTAAAATAAAGAAATTAATTTAATTAAATTTTAAAAAAGGAATATGTGTCCTACGTATTAATAAAACAAACATCTGTCACCTCACCACCCAGCCTCAGCCAGTACTGCAAACTTCTTGTGTGCCCCTGGCCTCTCCCATCCTCCTGCCTTCCCCAGAAGTGATCACTATCTTGAGTTTTGTGTTTATCACTGAAGTAGTTTCTCGACAATTGGGCCAAACGTTGCCTAACCTGTGAGAGTTACCCCCTACAAAGTAGTCAGCTCACTCTGCTCAGAATATTTTTGGTTGTCCCTCCTGGAATTACCTTCGGAGCCATAGCCATATACTCTGAACATCCTCGCTTACGGGGATTTAATTTTTCAAAACACTAACACTAAAGCACTAACGATACTCCCTGTCATTTAGTCAATATTTATAATGTGTCAGGCACTCTTCTTTGCTCCCTGGATTTCCAGCTTCTTTGGTCCCCACTATGTCCCCAAGTCTATTTTATAGCGATGCAATGGAGACTTAGTGAGGTGAATAGCTCCTCCCAAATCACCTGGTTAGTAAGTAACAAAGCTGGGTAAGTCCAACACTGGGAGACCTCATTCTACTCACCACCACATGACCGTGCCAAAGCCAGCTTGTGAATAAGGGAAAGGTGGGTCAATCTGGACAGGAAATACCATCTGTGATTAAAAATAAAAGCAAGACAATACTATTCCTACTGATTTTCTTCAGTGGTCCTGGCTTTGAAATGAAGTCCACAGGAAAAATTCGGGGTTTGAGAAAATGGTCCCAAGGAAACTGTCCTGGAGGCACTCTGCATAGGTTGGGAAATGTGAGCCTCAGACTTGTTAAATTATGAAGGTCACACATACAGATGTGTCCTAGTGCCTTTCCTACACAGCCCCTCCCCTGCAACATAAAGAAGAGAACACAGAAGGAAAACACGACACGCAGGATTCAATTCCACTAGTTTTGCATTTCTCTTCAGAAACAAACATAGCTACGCACATCTGTGATCAAAAGATGTAACTATTGTTGACAAAAGTACAGAAGCGGGTCAATGAAGGAAGATGGACTTCTCAACAAAGGGAGCTGGGCAAGGGGACACCCATAAGGAAAACACGGTGAGCCCTGACGTCACATCACACCTGATATGATGAAACCTTATTCAAAACGGGTCACAGATTTTTACAAATGTAAATGTTAGGAATTTAAAGCTCTAAAGTTCTTCGGGGGAAAAAAAGAGACTATCTTTGGGACCTAGGGCTCAGAGAAACATTCTTAGACTTGACATAAAAAAAAAAGGATCCATAAAAGATAAACTTCACCTCATTGACATGCATGTGGCCATCTACTTTGCTCCTTAAGAGATCTCACTATATATATATACAATATTTTATATTACAGGATGGGAAGACAAGTTACAGAGAGACAGAAAGTATCAGCAATCACATATCTGACAAAGGACTTGTAACCGCAGTATATAAAGAAGTCTCAACAGTCAACAGTGAAAAGCAAGCAATCCAGCTAACAATAGGCAAGACAGAATGGAAACATGACATGCCTTCACAGAGGAGGGTACACAGATGGGCAAATAAACACACAAGAAGGAGTCATCTGCCATTCGGGAGACACAAGTTAAAAAGCCCCAGTAAGACATCAATATGGGGAAAAAAAAAAAAAGACATCAGTATGTACCTACCAGAATGGCTAAAATTTAAAATAGTGACAACACCAAATGCTAGCAAGGATGTGGAGAAATGGGATCCCTCGCGCATTGCTGGAGGGAATACACAATGTGCAGCCACTATGGCAACCGGGTTGGTAGATTCTTATAAAACCAAACATGAAGCTGACACAGCAATTGTGCTCCTAAGTCTCTGCCCCAGGAAAATGAAGACTTAGGTGCACATAAAGCACGTGCACAGATGCTCATAGCATTTTAATGCAACCTCAGATCGCAGTAAAAGATATTTTAAGTTGGAGAAAAAATGTAAAATCAGCCATATTCTTCAGTGCTTGCAAAAATAACTCCCTCCCCCCTTAACACAATACAGTTAGTAGCTACAAAATGCTTTTTATGAAATTCTTTTCCGCTTTGTAGATGATGCACATCAGTGTATAATCAGGAAACGTGCTTATATGAAAAGAAGGGAAGTTTTTTTGTTTAATTTATTCACATTCCAAGATGAGTTTCTAACACCTGAAATGGCTTTTGGGAGAAAGAAGTAGAGAGAAAGCCCTTTGGTTTAAATGCAGAGCTCCTGCCAGACCTCAGCCAAGAGCAGCATGTCTTCTGCCTGACAGCATTCTAATTCCTCTTGTCATTTAGATGAATCGTCAAAAATTCCCAGTAGGCATTATTTCTTGCCTTTCTCATTAGAAAAACCCATAAACTTTAAACTTTACTTATGCTAATGTTTTAAAACAAGTCTCGCTATCTTATTTGATTAATATCAGAATACTGCTTGAAATCTTACATTTATCTTCATTAACGTCAAGGTCAGAGACACAAGAGCACTGTGAGGGGTTAAAGCCTCCTATGACTCCATCTCCTCTACTCTGTGAAATTCAGGCCCCTCTGCCAGACACTTTCGTCATCATCACTGCTCACAATGACTGCAATGGTGGGAGAAGGGGCTCCAACAGACCATCCTATGCATTACAGCTTCCAGAACTGGAGATATCTCTCCCTTAGTTTAGTGCTGAGTCAAGGACTCACACAGTTTACCATGTGCCAGGCACTGTTCTAAGCATGTTACATATGCTAATTTGTTCCCTACATTCCTTATATTTATTCCATATATATATCTTCTATGAAGTAACTAGCAATTTCCCCCGTTTTACAGATAAGGAAAGTGAGACACAGGACGGCAAATAAACTGCTCAAGATCACACAAACAGGTGGCAGAGGTAGGTTTCAGACTAAGCAACTCATATCTGGGCTCTTAGCTATGCTGTCTGTCGGATGAATGAAAGAGTAGATGATTGGATGGATAGATGGATGGATGGATAGGTGGGTGGAGGCATGGGTGGATGGATGGATGGATGGACAGATGGATGGATGGATAGGTGGGTGGAGGGATGGGTGGATGGATGGATGGATGGACAGATGGATGGATGGATAGGTGGGTGGATGGGTGGATGGGTGGATGGATGGATAGATGGATGGATGGATGGACAGATGGATGGATGGGTGGATAGATAGATGGATGTACAAATGATTTAATGAACAAATAGACAAGTTTGTCCCAACAAATAGAATCTCCATTAGTCTGAGAGCCCTGTGGTTCTCAGGGCCTATCTGTGGTCTCCACATGTCAGCATTTAGTCTTGTTTCTGACCCAAGACTTGTTTCTCATGAATGTCATGGCTGACAAAGTATAATATCATGAGTGCAGGGTTGGGAGGCAGGACACATGGGTTCTTATTTTGGCTGTACCACCCACCTGTTATGTGTTTTCACTTAAATTGATGACCTATTTTTCCCATCTGCAAATAAGAGTGTTTGACTAGAATAATCTCGAATATTTCACAATTCCATCAGCAAGACCAGAAATATAGGAGGTGGGCATGAATCAAGCCTCATAGACATGGAGGGTGAAGCGCTGAAAAACTCTGTAGCCACTGAGTGTTGTTCAATTTCATGGTCAAAGAGACCACAGTAATATTGTGTGGCTACATTTCAGTGATGGGTAGCAGATGAGGCCAGAAGAGGGGTGCTGAGACAGATTCTCAAGGACTTGGAGCAAATGCTGTGGTGTCGCAACACTAAAAAGTTTTTTTTTTTTTAAATTGTGGCAAAATGCATAAAATACTCCTTTTTAACCATTTTTAGGTGAACAGCTCAGTGGCAGTAAGTACATTCACATTATTGTGCAATCATTACCCCCATCCATCTCCAGAACTTTTCCATTTTCCAACTAAAACTCTAGCCCAGGAAACATGAATTCTCCATTTGTCCCTCCCTCCTGAACCCCTGCCTGGCAGGCACCATATGACGACTTCTGTCTCTATGAATTTGACTATTCCGGGTGCCTCACAGTGGAATCACACAGTATTTGTCCTTTTGTGACTGGCTTATTTCACTTATATTATGTCCTCAGGAATTATCCATGCTATACCTCACGTCAGAATTTCCTTCCTTTCGAAAGCTTAGTAATTTTCTCTTGCATGTACACACCATATTTTGTTTATCCATTCTTCCATCCATGGATGCTTGATTATTTCCACCCTCTGGCTATTGCAAATATGTCTGAACTGAAGGATTTTGAGTAGCATACTGGCTGGACCTGATTTTTCCTTTATAAAGTTCTATGTGGTAGTGCAGAAGAAGAAGGTGATAACAGCAGTGAGCATTTAGCGAGTGTCTGCCATGTGCCAGGTGCCGTCTCAGGTGCTGCACACGTGTGGACTCACATAATCCCCGTCCTATGTCACACCTACTCCCTTGATGTAGGTGCTATTATTGTTCCCCCTTATACATGAGCAAATGGAGAGAAGTTAAAGAACCTGCCCAAAGCCACAGAAGACAGAGTCTTATCCTGTAAGTCTGCCTATAGAACCTACCTGCTCTCATGATGGACTGGGAAAATGGGCTACAAAATGGAGGCCTTTTGTGGGGCTGTTGGAGTAATTCAGGCAGGAGCTGACAAGAGTTGTGAGGTGAACTCAGGAAGCGGTGAAGAATGGACATGAGGGGAGACATTGGAGAGCTTTAAGAGGAGGGGTGGTCGAACTTCTAGTGAGTAAGTGGCCCTGGATGTGAGGAGGGGGAAGGAGTCTGAAATGACAGCTTTTGAACTTGGTCATGTAGGTGGAGAGTGGTGTTATTCACTAATGGAACGTGAGTAACCTGGCAGGTGAGGTGATGGGGGGAGGGGAATGATGATTCTATTTGGTACCTGTTGAATCTGAGATACCTACAGGACCTTCATACAGAGGTGTCCACTTGGCATCTCTTAGATAAGAGTCAAACCCAATAGAAAAACCTTGTTGGAGGCACAGATGGGGAAGGCATTAGCATCGGGGAAGATTATGATCTTGGAAGCAGATGAGCTTATTCACGGATAGAATAAAAGGAGATAGAATGAAAAGGAGGTGGAAACTGAATCCAGGATTGGGAGTCACAAAGCCAGAATAAAGGACACACTAGGATTTGTAAATTTCAGAATGAACATGACAGCATAGAGACATGGCGGGAGGCCCATAGCATTGTCCTAGGTGCCATTTATCCCATTTGGGGAAACACCAATGGTTAAGGGCTGGGTTTGCAAAAAGAAGACAGCTGACATTTGCAGAGAAGCTTCAGAAGGGTAGGAGGACGTGGAAGTCAAGGCAGCAGGAAGTTTCCAGAAGAGTGGTGTCGATCCTTCACAGAGAGCAAATGCAAAGTGCCTCTGAGACATAGTCTTACTTTTGCAGTTCACATCCCTGGTGCCCTTGGAAAGAGCCATTTCACTGAAGAGGTGGAAGTGGGAGCCAGATTGCCGGAGTGAGTTGCGAAGGGGAGGTTGGAGCATTGATGGAGAAATTGGCCCTGGGCCTCTGGAGGGCCCCTGGGGAACTGTGGGCACATTCACAGAATGAGAGGGGATTCTGCTGAGGGTGACCAGAGGATAACAACAGAACCAGGACTGGGGGTCAAGGGCCGAGGTCTGTGATAAGGCACACACACGAGCAACCACCGTCAGTAGGAAGGCCATCCCAGATCAGAGGGGCAGTAAAGAATGGCAAGTCCATGGCGCAGACTCTGGGCAAGTTGGAGGCTTCCAAAAATGAAAATTCTCAGCGCTGATATCGATGCAGTGATGCTAACACACTCATACACAGGAACGGCAAGTTCCTTTCGGGAAATCATTTGGCACCAGGTATAAAGTCATAGTTGGTGCCCATTGACTCGATAAAGTTAGTCTGGAGAATTTACCCTCGGGATAAATGAAAAGAAAACCATGCATCCAAATGTGCTTGTGGCATATTATTTACAATATTATTTTTTAAGAGCGCATGTGGCTCACGGTATGGGAACCAGTTAATTATGGAACATATGCTCAATGGATGGGATATTATGAGGTCATTAAAATCACAATTATGACACTTATAGCTGCATAGAAAAGTGATTATGACGGTAAATGGAAATCCAGTTTGAAAATTGTATGCGTACTCTAATTGCAACTGCGTGAAATATGCCTTCACGTGAAAACATACTACAATAGAATTCCTAAAAGTGATACTAGCTGTTGGCTGTGGATAATGGTAAGATGATTTGTTTTCTTGCTCCGTGTGGTAGGCTCCTTCTGAATCCTGTTGTTACAGTGCTGGGTGGGAGATAAATAGTAGCCTTGTATCTTGCGAGTTATTACTCTGTTCAAAGGAGAACATAGCTGATTTTTCCCCCTTCCTACTCTGATGCTCCTGAGGTCCACTAAGTTGGATTTTATATGGTGTAGTCATTCTGTCAGGGCCTCCCTCCCATTCGATGTCAAGACTGAGTGTGAGGGGGCATCTGGGGGCTCAGTGGGTTAAAGCCTCTGCCTTCAGCTCGGGTCATGATCTCAGGGTCCTGGGATCGAGCCCTGCGTCAGGCTCTCTGCTCAGTGGGGAGCCTGCTTGCCCGCCCCTCTCTCTGCCCACTTGTGATTTCTCTTTGTGTGTGTCAAATAAATAAATAAAATCTTAAAAAAAAAAAAAAGACTGAGTGTGAGTAATAACTAACGGGGTTCCTCCTCCCTGCCAAGGGAGTCTGGGTTATCAACAGCACCCAACATTTTGGTGTGATTTGGCTAGAAAACACGCCAACCAAACTCTGGATGACAGTCTCAGCCTTCGCGTCACGCCAGGATGGGTTGTGGGTCGGAGGCAGGGAAGGGAAGAGAGGACTGTCCTTGCCAATCCCAGATCCTCAAACCCCGAGGTTTTCATTCTGCGGGATGAGTCCTCGGGGGGCCAGCAGCATGCTCATTTGTTTCCCACGCCTCTCCCCCAAACCCCACTGTGGAATGCAGTCCTAATGCCTTGCTTTTGAGTCTCAGTGTCTTTTTATTGGTCTTCCTCTATTTTGAATTAAGTCCTTTCTTTCTCTCTCTCTCTCTCTTTTTTTTTTTTTTTTTGTACACTAATATTTAGAGAATTTGTTAATGGTTCGAAATGTCACTGTAAATATATGTTTTGAAATGGCACTCGTAGTGGAATGGTCCCCGTTCTGTGTGGGGGGCAGGGCAGCCTGAGGAGGAGGGAATGGGTCCCTGACCTCTGTGTGCAAGAATTTTCTTTCAGGGGCGCCTGGGTGGCTCAGTGGGTTAAACCTCTGCCTACAGCTCAGGTCCTGATCCCAGAGCCCTGGGATTGAGTCCTGCATTGGGCTCTCTGCTCAGCAGGGAGCTTGCTTCCCTTCCCGCCCTGCCCCCCGCCTCTCTGCCAGCTTGTGATCTGTCAAATAAATAAAATCTTAAAAAAAAAAAAAAAAGAAAGAAAGAAGAATTTTCCTTTATCAGAAGAAGCTGCTGCTAAGTACTATTTTGGCTTCTAGTCTTCTCTAAGTTTCCATTTTGTTAGAAGAAATCAATTGAATAAGAGATCGTTATAAGTTCAAAAATGTAAGCATCAGCACAATCAAAATTTAGAAATTCATCTGCAATCAATGGATTTTAAAATACAGTGAATAAGCCTGATGTTTTCAAGAGGCGTTACAATGCTCTTGAATCACCCAGATTAAAAGGGGGACCGGGGAGCAGGAATCCCATTCCCCTCCTCGACCGCTGCGTTTAGCTGCTTATTTGATTGTAAACGACTCCATCTTGTGGTTGAACAACGGTACTCGTAGCTAGAACTCGGGACACTTGTCACCGTGAAAATCTCTGCAGGGAAGTTATGAATGAGCTGTAAAAGATCTAAACCACCCCTAAAGGGAAAAAGTAGAATGTACCGATCAGTTCCTTGTCTAGAGAGATCTAGACACACATATTTTATAAGTCACATATAGGTACCTACTAATTGCGCATTCTTATATGTAAGAAATAGTAGTTACCATTTGCCTGCTTTCACTTAAAATAAATCACCCCATCTCAACAGGATTCAGGAGAGCTGATCAGTGTTTGCTTAACAGGTTGGAGTAAAAACGGAATATTTTCCTAACAGGATAACCACAACTTCGGTGAGCCTTGCCTTCCTCATCTGTTATTGGGGGGGAGGGGTGTTGCAGGGCGGAGTCAGAGTTTCCACCAGGGAATCCTGATTCCAGCCCCCAGTCCTTCTGGTGCATGTGGTCTCACACCATTCCGCACATTTATGTTGCCTCCCTGGGGAAGCATTTGGTCTGCAACAGTTAGTAAATGCTTCTTTTTTTCCTTTTTTAAAGATTTTATTTATTTATTTGAGAGACAGCATAAATGAGCATGAGTGGCGAGCCAGCGTCACATGCCTCTGTAAACCCCACCTGTGGGTCAGCGCTCACTTTCTCCTCAAAGCAGTTTTGACTTTTGGGGTCAACACTGAACTTTCTTCCTTTTTAGTCTCTGTTGCTTGGCCTAAATCATTACACCGACACAAAACAGAAGAACAGGAGAAAAACGAGTTTTAAAAAGTTTGTACCTATGGGAGATCACAGAGATAGGAGATTCAAAGAAGTGAGCAAGGCAGGCAGCTTCCGTAGCTTTGAAACAGAGAAACAATTATTTGTGAAGAATGACAAAGGGGGTTGGGCTTGAGGTAGCAAATAAAGGAAGAAGCAACAAGGTTTGTTCATCCAGCAATGGTGGCCCCGAGGGCCCTCGTTGGGCAATCAGGATGTCTTCTACCTTCTAGGTGCAGGGACGGTGGGGAGTGGGGGATATTTCCTGCTTTCAGGGGACAAACGAAGGTATGAGGGTCCTTCTTGCACTGGCTGTTTCTTAAATGGCTTTCATGCAAACATCATCGACATACCAAAGTGACATATTTGGGGGTGGCCTTCCCTGGGCCCCATCAGTTTCTTCCTCTGAAACTTCCTTGGAAAGTGCACCCTTTAAAGGTGAGCTGGTGACCTGGAGAGAGCAGAGTCAGGTTCGTCGGCGAGTGGGAAGAGGCCTGTGAAGGGAGAAAAGAACGTAGACTAGAAGCAGGACGGACAGAGATGAACAGAGGGAGGAACACGTCCCACAGTCCATTAACCGCCTCCCAGTCCTGGGACTCCATCAGTCCAATGGATGAGGCTCGTGCTTCATTTATTGGATGGGCAGAGCTCATCTTTCCTTACAGTAAGGTAAATTAGACTCTACTTGACCCATCTGATTTACATAAAAACAGCATTTTTCACCGATGACTGCATACCCTTCTGATCACCGGGCAGTGAGAACAGGATGAATCTGGAGGACAGCGGAAGCGAAGCTGTTAACTTCTGACTCGCTAGCTCCCAAGTCCCCAGTCTCATATGGAACTTGGGCTCTCTCACCATGGAAATAGGTAAGATCACCTTTCGCAATGCATCACTCCCACAGCCTGGGACTAAGGTCCTCTGTGCTGAAAAGAACCTGCCGCGGGGATACCCAGGCCATGTTCTAGTCTAGTGTGGCACGACTTCACGAACAAAGGGGCCCAACTCTGCAATCTGGCTGGTGTTTAAGGCAGAGTGTCTAGTGACGGAAAGAGTCAGGGGTCTGGGTCCACATTGCCCTGACCATTTGGGTGGGAACACTTTATAGACCTTGTCGCCACATAAGGCCAAAAGACCCGTGTGATTCAAAGACACGATCAGAGCAGAATCTGTAATATCTGAGATCTGTGGCTTTCCATCACCTCTGCTACTAGTAA
This sequence comes from Mustela erminea, assembly GCF_009829155.1. Classification (NCBI taxonomy): domain Eukaryota; kingdom Metazoa; phylum Chordata; class Mammalia; order Carnivora; family Mustelidae; genus Mustela; species Mustela erminea. The sequence goes on from NC_045620.1 coordinate 56,495,769, forward strand.
TGTTAGCAACCACACGTTGTCACTTTCTCTGTAGGAGGAAAACAGGTTGCAAAACATCGGCCACAAGAAGCCTGCATGCCAGCTTTGGCAGCTCGAAGTCTCAGTTTTGTCCCTTGGCCAAGTTAGTCCACATTTTCTTGATTCACTCATATATAGTTTGGGGTGTTGGGGAATCTAATTGGGGAGCAGCTGGGATACCCCAAGTCCTACAAGGGTGGCCTATGAACCATCTAAAACAGGGAGTGATTTGGCAAACACCTGTGCCAGGGGACATAGTGCTAGAGTCACTTTTGATGGTCTTGACATGTTCATGGATGCCATCTACAGACTCAGCCCCCAGGGTGTGTCCGCAATATCGTCCTGTCGTATGTCACCCAGGAAAGGGCCACCTGGCATGTGTTTTCAATAAAAAGGGAAACATTTTCACCTTTTGTCTTTTTCTGGCCAAGGAACTGTCCTTGAGCTTCTCTACAGGTTTCCCCAAAGTAATTTCCGTAAGTGACCCTGAATACAATTGTAAGCCCTATGGAGGGCTGACAACAGCGAGTCCATCTTTGGGCTCCACATTCTCACGACCTGCAATGACTTTCCTACAATGACTTTGCCTCCTGTGATGTGGAGTTTCATGGAGGCCCTGCCCCAGGTGCAGGAAAGTCTGCGCTGAGCGTCCCGGAGCACCCAGAAGGCTCCACTTTAGGTAACTAGTGGAGCTCCTCTGGCTCACAGATGGCCACACTTTACATGGCCTTGTGACCCCACCGCCATGTTCCTCATGCTATAAAAGCTGGAGATTAAGGCCAGGATTGGAGGACGAATGGCTGAGAAAGGTCCTGGTTCTTCCCCTTTCCGTAAGTTACCCCGAATGCCATTGGAAGCCGTACGGAGTGGCTTGCTTCATTTTTCTGTCTCAGGGTCCCTTCTCAGGGTGGAGGATAGCTTCCTGACCCTCCTCCACCCTCTGAGAATTGGTGAGCCAGGCACAGAGTGAAAACAAAACAAGCTCGGGTAAAAGGGGGGGTGCTGGGGGCAGCCCGGGGCCCACATGGGTCAGGGGGCAGCTAGGGGTCCGAGCAGGAAATCCCCAGCCGGCCGGACCCCACCTGTGGGGAGACTGGGCTGGTATGGGGATGGGGACACCCAGCAAACACCTCAAGGAATGTTCAAGATCCCATCGGAAACCGTGGGGGAAAAGCAGCGGAGGGGAGAGTAATCAAGCTGTTCCGGTGATGGCTTGGTTATTGACCTGAGGGTTACGAGATGCCAGGAAAAGGGAATTTTGAGTAAGGAGAGAATCAGAAAGGACCAGGGAAGCGTTGGCTTTAGAAAAGCCCATATGAGCCCCAGGCTCTTGTAATGGGGGTGTCATGTGCAAGAGAAGGCCTCGGAATGCTGGCAGGAGTGGGCACAGGGTCAGGGACCTACTGAAGGGAGACAAGGTGTGTCTCAGGAGAGCTGGGGGCCCTGGGATGGAGACTGCCCTGATAAGGAGAACTCGGTCTTGAAGGAAGAGGAGGAGGCCCTTTGATTCACGTGGAGAGCCAGGCCAGTCGTGAGCCTGGGCATGACTGAGAAGAACGCCAGTCAGAAGACTGCTATGAGGGAACCTTCTGCCATTGAATTCGTGGAGTTAATGAGCCCCTTTAAGCCAAAGGGCCAAGAAGGGGTGGCTGTCTGTGGGTCAGGAGGGGGAGATGGTATTGTATTAAGTGAGTTTGAGATGCTGGAAATGGCCTCAGGTGCTGCTCCACCTGCCTTGGGAGGAAGGTTGTGTGCCTCGGGCTTGGGCGCCAGCACTAACTTCAAGGATGAGATCAGCCTGCCTGAGATTGAGGTAACCTGGCCTGAAGAGCTGTCTGTTCATCCCCTCCCTCTCACTGGCTCTCTCTAGAACAATTACAAGAGATGATACGTGAACTGGGAATGAGGCATGCCATTTATACCCAGCGTTCTAGAGGCCCAGACAGCGAATGGTTTTACTGTGGTGGGAAAAGCTATATCAGGCCCCAGGGGGCTGTGGCACGGGGCTTATGGATCTGCCCTTTCCCCTGTGGTTCATTGGCTCATGACCATGGTAGCCGCTCTGGTGGCAGTTTTAAGTGAAACCAAAAGATTCTGTCACAAGGGAAAGAGATGGGTTGAAAAGTGGAAAAACAAAGGACACTGCCAAGGACAAAATGGCGGACAGAGGGCCCATCAAATTCTCTCCTAAATAGCTGTGGCAAGATCTAATATCATCTGGGACCCTGGGAGAAAATAAGGACAAACAATCCAATCTGGCCTTCCCAAGCCTATGGAAGGTGTTGTCTAGGGGAAAGCAGTTTACTCCCTTGAAAAAGCCTCAGGAAAGCCAAGTGCCTCCCTGAGGGCCCTTCCACTAACAGAAGAATTTCAGGGGTGGATCCCCACAGCCTCCACTCCCCCCAACCCCTCTACCCCCACGTACTAGGGGTTAGGTCAGCATTGCCCTCTAGTGCATGCCCTCTTTTGCACTTACAAACACACTGGGCAAGCTCTAATATTCACTGGCTGAATGCACACTTACCTATGGAAACCCCTCAACATTTCAGGGAGAAATAAAGGCTATTAATGGTTATGGGCGAGCAATTATTAATGACTCAAGTCCTTGAACTCTCCAAGCAGTAGACACTGACTGGAGTCAACAGGAATTTCCAGGCAAGGCTTTCACAGGGGCTTATGCTTAAGCATGGGGGAGATGGAATAAGGGAAAGGATCCTTCATGCTGGTGTTCTACACGAAGGTCAGGGAAAGTTTGTGAAAAGACTAAGGAGGCGGGCAAGGAGTGATGTCTAGGTATGGAGGAGTGGGGAGAGATACAGGAAGTTGGGCGCACGTGGGCACAGAACATGGTCATCATGCATTGATTAGCTCATTAGCATGTTAAATCTCCACTCCTGGGGGTGATTTTTGGTATCATAATGAGGGCAAAAGTCAATGGCAGGTTAATGCTGGGGTCCACCTTGGTGCAGACTGATTTGGTTGGGTCTTCTGGTCTCTGTAGTTGAGTACCTCCTTCGGTAAGCATCCTGCTTCCACCTTCCTGCAAGACATGCTACTCAGGAGGCATAGAGGGCTATCTAGCAAGGAATACTGGATTTTGTGGTCAGGGTTGAGGGGCCTGGAGTCCAGGCCCTATCGGGTCTCAAAATTGTCGAGGTCAGACAAACTAGTCTCTACCTACAGACAAGCAGGCTTCCTCCCCACTGTTTTCTAGTGCATATCTCCCCCATTCATGAATGTATTTGGGTTGTAGGCGTTTTACAGGTTCTAGATCCAACTCACTGACAGGTGAATTTGGGTTGTGTATCTGAGTAGAAAACCCATCGTGGTAAGTCGTGCAGAATGGTAACCTCTTTAGCTGCTGGTTCTCAGGGACAAATATAAGACACCATAACCTACCCAGAATGCGTGATGAGATTACTGCCACTGTGACCAAATTAGAGTAGGCAGGGGTCCCCAGGCCCACTCAAAGCCCATTCAGTAGTCTGGTTGGGCCTGTAAAGAAATCAAAGGGGACCTGGCAAATGGCAGTAGATTATAGGGAACTCAATGAAGTTGTTCTGCCCATCCATGCTGGGGTGCCAATATAGTCTTTCTTATATTCAGAGAAAGTCATGGCTTCTGTTAAGACCTACCTTTTTTTTTTTTAAGATTTTATTTATTTATTTGACAGAGTTCACAAGTAGGCAGAGAGGCAGGTGGGGGTGGGAGGAAGCAGGCTCCCTGCTGAACAAAAAGCCTGATGTGGACCCAGGGATTATGACCTGAGCCAAAGGTAGAGGCTTTAACCCACTGAGCCATCCAGGCCTCCCAAGACCTACCATTTTTTACTGGGCCTATCTAAGGCCTTTTTTCAGCATTCTGTTAGGACTTGAATCCCAAGACCAATTCGCTGTCCCATGGAACAAGAGAAAGCAGACCTTCCAGGGGTTGCCTCAAGCATATCTCCATAGTCCCGCGATTTGTCCCAGGATAGTAGGCAGATTTTTGGAAGACTGGATTTGCCAGAGAAGATTGTGCTTTCTCATGATATAGATGATGTCCTGTTAACTTGTGGTGACTTAGCCTCCCTGTCTCAAGCAGTTGCATCTTTCCAGGTGTACTTGAAGTCCCAAGGATGGGACATAAAAGGATCCAACGGCCTAGTCAAATGGGTACCATCAGGCTTGGGAAGACCCAGGTGATGCTGGAGGTGGTCATCCATAAGATCTGAGCCTTCCCCGTCCCTAACGTAGTAAAGGAATTACAAGCTTTTGTTGGTTTGTTGGGTTACTGGAGACCTTTTCTATTTTCCATCTAGAGCAGATATTAAGACCTTTATATGCCTTGGTTAGGAAGGGAAACCTATGGGATTGAAGTGCTCGCCAACAAGAGGCTTTCTTAAAGGCAAAAATGGTAGGAATATTGGTGGGGTTAAATGGTAGGGTATACCTAGGGATATCAATGCCTGATGAATGAGATGTGAGTTCATTTCCAGAAGGGCTTGGCTGGGGCTCATGGCAATGGCAAAATACAAAACAAATCCTGTAAGGATTCTGGTCTCTATTATGGAAGGGAATAGAAGCTGGGTATAGTCCCATCGAGAAACAACTAAGCTGTTTATCTCTTACTGCAAAAGACAGCAGGACTGATGGCTGACTTGCCCGTGATAGTAGTAACATCTCTGCAGGTCGGAGAATGAATTTAGGACACGTTCAGCAAACCTAAGTGTGCCTGTGCCCAGGAAAGCACCTTACAGGAATGGCCCTCTTACCTATAGCAGACATGATGGCTCCCCTCGGGCAAGTAAAGGAAGGATTAGACCGGCCTGCAGTAGACACCAGTATACTGACACCTGTTGTCCGGGGAGCCCACCTCTTTGGCATTCCTGGCTATTCTGCCGGATTTTGGTGGGCTTTGGTTCAGAAAAAGCTATTTGGGAAGTAGGCACTAAACCCAATGTAGTTATCCAAGTACGGCGTGTGTCCGCTCAGTGCCCATGCACACCAACACTGCCAGGCAGTCATGAGGCAGAACCACAGGCTGCTGACTCCTGACCCTGATGGCTCCTCAGGTGATGGCTAGAACATATCGGTTGGACCACACACCATCCTTTCTCGCTGGTCAGTGGATGGCATCGGCCCTCTGTCAGTGCTGGAAGGACACAAATTGGCACTAACCTGTGTGGACACCTCCACAGGGCTTGTATAAACCTTTGCCTGTAAAAGAACAGGTGTGGGGGGAGGGGCAAGGGGAGAGGGAGAAGAAGAGCTAGATCTCAAGCAGACTCCCTTCTCAGCATGGAGCCTGACATGGGGCTTGATCTCACAACCCTGAGATCATGACCTGAGCTGAAGCCAAGAGTGGACACTTAACCAGCTGAGCCACCCAGGTGCTCCTCCACCCAACCCCTTGACATTGGTCAGGGCCTAACACGTGCATCTGACTTCTGGACCTCTGACACTTGGTGCTGAGATAGAAAGGTTAGTATGGGTACTGACAGAGATGACTGTGTACAAGTGAGTCACACCCTCTCAGATATGGAGGCACATAATATATGGCATCCTCCCTCAGAGAAAATACCTAAACCAACAGGGTGTTGAGGCATGGGGACTGAACCACTACTGTGTTGCTCCAGAATGAAGACTTGTCCATGGCTATGGCCTGTAGAGCATTGGTCTGATCGCCTCTACCCTCAATTGCTGCTTTTCCTGCCTATCCGGTCAGCAAACCTCTCTCTGTCATGGACCCCCATGTACACTGAAGTTCTCAGTCCCTCTGTGGGAAGGACCTCTTTACTGGTTTGCTGGGGGAACCAGAATTCTGAGTTTTTTCTTTGGGCTTAATGGAATATTAATGTTGCTGTCGTGGCACAGGGATGCAAGCTGCCTCCTGATATGTGGCTCTAGGGTCATTGTGGAAGAAGGGCATGAGATTGTTTGGGCTGTAAAGATGTTGGGGTGGAGTGGAGGGGTGCTGACAACATGGACTCCATCTTTGGCCTTACATCTTGTTCATGTGCTCCAGTGACTTGCCGCAAGGCCATGTGTTCTGAGGCCCATGGAGGGAATGTGTGCCCTGACCAGAGTGAGGAAGGCTTGTTCTGATCTTCCCTAAAGTGGTGCACAGAGGGCAGAGCAGTGCCAAAGGCCCTGCTTTGGGTGATTAGTAAGAATCCTGTAGCACAGAGAAGGCGCCCGTTAGAAGACTGCCCTGTGACATTACCACCGTGCCCCTCACTCCATAAAAGCTGGGGATTAAGGTCGGATGGGGCAGGGAACAACAGTGGAGAATGGCCCTGTACCTCCTGGATTGTCTTCAAGTCAGTCAGTTATCTGGAATAAAACTCTGTGGACAGTATCCCGGGACTTGCTTCATTTTTTAGTCTCAAAGTGCCTTCCCCATATACAGGATGCTTTCCTGACCTCTTCCACCTCGATCACCATCTGTTTCGAGAGCCTGGGAATTCACTCTAGAAAGCCTTCCTAAGGTCACCTGCAGGGATTGTCTTCTAATTATCTCAGAAGTGATGAGCTGGGCTGTCTTTGGCATAGCTTGTTGAATCTGGGAGGATTCTTCTTCTATGTTCATTGCGGAGTTGGTGGTCAGCAGTACCTCATAAGGTTCTTCCCAGCGAGATAGCCATGTGTGTTTTCTTCTAAAGACCTTGAGGTGTATTGGTCTCCTGGTTGAGCTGGATGGCAAGGCTTGGCCATCAGTGGAGGCCATGCCCCTTTTACCTGTTGGTGAGGCGCTGCAAGTATACCAGTTAGTTCTTGTGTATAGCTAGTCCTCACACCAGATAGTGCGTTTAGGTTGCCACGTGTTTACTTAATCCAGTCATGGAGCTTTATAATGCCAGGGGGCATTGGGTGTCCAAACACTATTTCAGAAAGGGTCAATCTATGTCTCCTGCTTGGAGTGTTCTGGATCTTTACAAGGGGCAGGGGTAATGCATCTGGCCATTTAAGTCTAGTTTATTGACCAGGCTTTCCTACAATCCTTCATAGGGCTAAATTTTACGTTCCTGATGATGGAGGATGGTATGAGTCTGAAACAGTAATGACCATCCCCAGTCTCTGCAAGCAGGTGGTTTCTCTCTGCTGTAGAATGGACTCCCCAGCCTGACTTGATCTGTAACAGAATAACAAAATGTGGGATTGTTTGTTTTTAATTTCTTTACCACTATTGTGGCATCAGTACATCTGGTCAGATAGCATTCAGTCCATCCACCAAGGACACAGACAAAAACAAAACAAGTCAAAACAAAAAAACAGGTGCTGGGTGGCTTAGTTGTTGGGTGTCTGCCTTCGGCTCAGGTTATGGTCCTGGGGTCCTGAAGCCTGCTTCTCCCTCTCCGACTCCCCCTGCTGTATTCCTTCTCTCGCTGTGTGTCTCTGTCCAAAAAAAAAAAAAAAAAAACTTTAATATAAAAATTAAAAAATTTTTAACCGCCCCCCCAAACCCCAAAAGACAGTGGGAAGAGCCCAACCCCGGGGACAAATCTATAAAACCCATTCACAGCACTGCCACCACAGGAGCCTTGGAGGACCTCCTAGGGTATGTTGATTTCTTCTAGAAATTCAGTGACAAGTGGACACTGGGAAATAATCGGGTCAGCAATTCTGTGGTTGCCAGGGCAGGATCAATTGTCTTTTAGTTCCTTACCTATCTCCCCTGTCCGCACATATGTCCCATTTGGGTGGGAGAGAAGTGTAAGCCAACAAGTTCAAAGGAAGAGACTATGGAAGTCTGTCTGGCCCAAGGTTTAATCCATCTGGTAACTTGTTTGGCACATTTTGGTATCCATTTGTCTTTTTCAGATTAGGATAGGGAGGTGTGGGGGGGGGGGCATTTGCCTGAGAGTCGGTAACACCAGTCAAGGATAAAAGGTGGGCTTAAAAGTTGGGTGGAAAAAGGAAGGGTGTTCTGTTTTGGGCTGCATACTTCGCAGCTCTGGGGGCCCAATTGCTTCCTTAGGGTATAACATCCGTTTCCTTAGTATTGGTTGAGCAGTGAAGAATGGAGATTTTAGGAAGAAGAGAATAGCTTGAAATAAGGCAGGAATCATAAGCATATTAGCAACAGGAGTACTGCAGAGGTGAAGAATCCACATGATTTCCGAATTGTGCCAATAGCATGGCAGACCCCAAATGCCTTTCTGGAGTCAGTGTAAAAAGTGGCAGTTTTCCCTTCCCCCAGTGTACAAGCTGTGGTGAACACTAGGATTCAGCCTCTTGGGCTGATTTCAGAGTGGGCAAAGAAGGAGTTGCCATCAGTGTTTCGCATGATGGCATAGCTGGTTTTTACATTTTACATTTTGCTGGAAATTTCATTTACAAGAGTCATTACAAGTTAGAAGTGAATCTGGGTTGTCTGAGGGGGTGTCTGGGAGCTCCTCCTATGGCTTTGAGCCCATTTCTATAGTGGCAAGCCAACCATTATGGCAGGGATGGGAGGGTTGGCTGGTAGGATAGCTGGCTGGAAAGCCTAACAACCATGGAAGATGGCGGATGGTTAGGAGAGCTAGGTTGTAGGTGGTCTGTCGCTATGTACAGAGGTACCATGTCTTATGACCTTGTCAGAGGGCAGATACTTCATGGGGAACATAGGTGAAAAGGGGAGCCTAACGCAAGGCTTTATCAATCAAGATGGAGGCCATGGCTACAATGCATAAACATGGGGGCCGTGCCTATGCCATAGGACCTGACCCACAGGAGCCCCCCATGAGCAGTACCCCACAGGATGAGCCTGAGAGGCAGAGGCTGTCCCAGGACCCCATTGTTTTCATGGGTTATAGACAGAAATGTTTGTCAACATGAGGTAAGCCAAGAGCTGGGGGTGTGGACAATGGTTATTTTAAGGCTTCAGGCTGGCCAGGAAATGGGCTCTGGGGTGTCCTCTGGGAGGAGGACAGACAGGATTAGCAAGGGTGGCAAAATTAGGAATCCATTGGTGGCAATAACTACTTGCCCGTAAAGATTTCTGTGACCGTCTTTTGGTTTTAGGGAGGAGGATGGGCAAAAGTGATTCAAGGCATTTTGGGGAAAGCCTTCAAACACCCTGAGGACATCTCATACCGAGTTTGCACTTACTGAAACTTGGATGGGCGGGCCTTATGGCCTGGTCCAGCTGGTGCCTTTTGGAAATAAGAAGGTGTCTCTGAGAGCGCTGTCCTGGTGTGGTTCTAGCACAAAACTCACCACCATACTGAATGAAAGCAGAGCCCAGTGTGCAGCCTATGGAACCCAAGTCAGCTGCAAGGACTTGGGAAAGCAGGGAGGGAGACCAGTCGTATCTCTGAGGTATGCGAGTCCCGTTAACTGCTCCCTAAGGCAGTCTGGAGTCAGGATGCCGTGGGGCTAGAGAGAAAGCCGAGCTGAGGTCAGCTACTGCAAACCAGACGGCCTGCCTGGGAGAGGAGGTAAGAACAGTTAGCTGGATCAGAGCCCTGGGGTACAAGGGGGTGCAGGAGTGTATGGCTCTCAGATCTGGCACACGTGGACAGATTTGGCTCCTTTTGACCTTCTTTCTTTACTGGCAAAATTGGAGCATCACAGGGTGAGGCCCTAAAGGCCAGGGTGATCTGCTGTCACCCAATCTCTCGCGAGTCCGGGATGGGGCACCAGGCTGCTGCAGGGAAGGACTTGTTCCTTTCCAAGAAACACCCCCGCTCAGCACTCCATCACAACCCAACTTCACTCGTGTGTGTGGCCCAGAGAGCAACAGGGCATCCTTTAGAGACCTGTCCTCTTCAGAGGAATCGGAATCAAGATGAGTTGCAAGTAAGGAGGGGGAGATCTGTGGTTTGGCGGCAGGGCTGGGAGATGGTGTGTCTTACGGTGACGTTAAGCTTACACAGCAGATCTGTATCAGGAAGGTTTGCTGATGAGGAGCTGGACCCCGGAAAGGCGTGCGGGGTGCCAGGAGGGCCTGAGGATACTGGGCGGGCTCGAGAAGGGGGCCGTGGAAGAAGGTGCCCGGAGTCTCCAGTGGCTCGAATAGAATCAGGTGACAGGCAGAGAGGAATCCTCCGAGAGGATGGCGGAGTCCCACCGGACTCAATTGAAACATCCAGTTCTGGGTCATCTAGTTCCAATGGAACAGTGGGCTTGGGTGTGAGCAAGGATTGGCTGACCCCATTCAGTGATGCGGACTGTCCCACAGGAGGAGACAAACTGAACTTCCAGGGACGTGGGCCCCCGGGGGATGGTTTCTTCGACCTTTCTCTCTGAAGCGACCTTTCTCTCTGAAGCGCAGGATGTTATTCTTCCAGTGTTGTTTTCTATAATACCTGCAAATGTCTGGAGGCAAATCAAAAGGGTCACAGTGGCCTCAGAGTAGCTCTGAGCATTACAAGTTGCAGAGAAAGAATGGTTGGTTTTAACATTTTCTCCCCCTGCTCAAAGAATTTAGTAGCTATTTCACTTTTAGGCTGGCTGGTCTACCCAACTATATTACTTTGAAGGTGTCTCTTCATATCAGGGAGAAAGTTTCCTACTGAAGGGGAAATTAAAAGAGTTTCCGGGCTCAGGGCTCTGGGCTCAGTGCAGTCATGTGTTTGAAGGTGTGAAGCATTCAGCAAAGACCTTTGGATGTTCTCCTTCCCTCCGAGTTTAGGGAGAAACCTCTAAGATGGTTACCATCAAGCCTCGAATATCTACCTCCTGCTGGGCCGTCTCCTGGTCATTTGCAGAAGGACCTTGGAGAATTTCTGGCCATCTGTTTCCTCTGCAAGGGGGTTTTTGCAGGGGGCTGTCTGGCCCGCCTGTAGGCACATCATCATCAGGGGAGGGAAGAACATTCTCCAGCCAGAACAGGTCTTTGGGAGTGGGGTGGTGGATGGCCACTGATCTTTCTAATTCTGCTCTAAATTTGGTAGGATCTTCTAAAAGTGGAGGTAAAAGGGCTTTATCATTTCAAAGGTCTGCTGCTGTCCAGAGGACATGAATTCTTGGTGGGGGAGGGGGTCCAAGATGTGTCTGAGGAAGACCCTGGATAGGCAGGCCCGGGTAAGCAAGGTCTGTGTCTGCACGTAGAGAGCCCTGGAAAGTAGGCAGGGCCATAGGGGACAGTAAGCGAGCCTCCCCGCCTGCCCTACATGATTCAGCTATACTCACCTTCTGACCATTAGCGTTTCCACGGGCAACCTCGATGCCCTGGGCTGGGAAGTCAGGCCAGGGTGCCTGCTGTAAATCACATAGGGAAAGGGAAATTAAAACAGGCAGCTGGGGGCTGAACGAATTTTTCTGGGGAACTTGGAAGAGTTTGGCGAGCTGGCTTCTGAGAAAGGAGATTTTGACCCAGGGCCTGGAGAACAAAAGATCTTCTGGAAAGTACGGGGACAGGGAACTAGGGGTAGAGGGGTGCACAAGAAGGTGGAGATGGAGAATTTATGGCAGATGTGGATCTGAATCTTTGTTCCCAGTCTAGTTTCTGTTCCTTCCTCTTATTGAGGGAGCTCCAAAGGTTAGCCATTATACTCCTCGGTGCTCTGCTCTCAGGCCGGGCTTCCCAGAGATACCAGCAGGTAGCTCTGGGGGAGGAGCGCTCATTATTGGTGTTTTTGAATAGAGATACTTTTCCAACTCAAAAGACCCATCATCTGGTCTTGGGCGAGTGGGGTCTCCATTAGTATATTTATTCCAAACATGACTCAATATCCAATAAGCCTTTTTAGTGGAAGGACCTGGAGATAACATCCCACGCTTAGGAAAAAATTCAATAAATCTTAACCGTGGGTGTAAGAGGCGTCTCCAGAGTGGGCACAGAAGATGGAACCCCCACAGTCCAAGGTGTCCTGGACTTACTCTGTGAAAACACAGACCTTGGTAGTCACGGGGGAACAGTGTAGTGAACATGGTGTCTCTGGTCCGTCACGGGAATGCGCAGACCTGCAAGTTTGTGATACCAGGTGAGTGTTTCTGGAATGGGGCTTATGAGGCTTTTCTAGCACTAACAAGACAACGAAGGCTGGGACCCCTTATAACCCACTTCCCTGAGAGCAAGCGTGGAAAGACAGAGAGTGCTGCTGCCTATGACCTTGTGTCTTGGATCCCCAGTCTCTTGGACTGGCCACCACTGGTACCTGCCCCTTCCAGATGGGGCAGACCAGAGGAATACTCTCTCATTGGTCACAAAGCCAAGCTCTCAGGCCACAGAACTAAACCGGAAAACCTCATGCAGTTTTTTTTTTTTTTTTTAATTAACATATAAGGTACTCTTTGCTTTGGGAGTACAGGTCTGTGATTCATCAGTCTTACACAATTCACAGCACTCACCATAGCACATACCCTCCCCCATGTCCATCACCCAGACACTCTAGCCGTCCCCCATTCACCCCCCTGCAGCCCTCAGTTTGTTTCCTGAGATTGAGTCTCTTATGGTTTATCTCCCTCCCTGGTCCCATCTTGTTTCACTTTTCCCTCCCTTCCCCCCACGACACCCCTGCCCAGCCTCTCAAATTCCTCATATCGGAGAGATCATATGATAATTGTCTTTCTCTGATTGACTTATTTCGCTCAGCATAATACCCTCTAGTTCCATCCACATCATTGCAAATGGCAGGATTTCAGGGGTTTTTTGATGGCTGCATAATGTTCCATTGTGTCTATGTACCACATCTTCCTTATCCATTCATCTGTTGATGGACATCTAGGTTCTTTCCAGAGTTTGGCTGTTGTGGACATTGAGAGAGGATCCACAGCAAAGTGGTTCTAAGTAGAGGCCAGTCTGGCGAGAAGCGTGATCTCCTCAGTGTGAGGCTGCTCATAGAGCAGGCTGATGGGGCCTGTGCCTGCGTCCCACCCTATGGGTTTCTTCCCTGTGACAAAGGACCTAAGAGACGGCCAAAAGAAAACCATGACCGCCTGCGGGGGGAACAGAATCAGTAGAAAACAAAGGTACCCCTAACCAACCTTTACCCAAGGAGCGAAGGCACGCAGGTTATTTTCTCCTGCCGGGAAGAGGTCTCTCACTGTTGTGCGTCTATGGGACCCTGCAGGCAGAGCAGGCTGACCTGGGAGGAATTTCACGTCTGTCAGCACTTGTCAGGGGTCCCAGAGCTCAGCCATGACAGCCCCAGGGTGGCGGGTGGTGGGTGGCGGGTGGTGATGGGGGCAGCATCCTGGCCAGCCGAGGTCCCCACCCTGGGCGCCAACACCCTAGGGAGGAAAAACGTTTCCTCCCTTCCAGGCTCTGTGGCTGGCCTCCTAATTCCACTGACACGAGACAGAGGAAGACAGAGGAACAGGAGAAAAACTTTAATTTTGTCCATATGGGGGTGGGTCACAGAAATAGGAGACTCCCAAAGTGCCCAAAGCCTTTGAAACAGATGATTATTTATGGGAACAGGTAAGGGGGTTGGGCTTGGGGTAGCAAATTAGCGAAGAAGCAACAAGGTTTGTTCATCCAGCGTTGGTGGCCCCGAGGGTGCTCTTTGGGCAATCAGGATGCCTTCTACCCTCCAGGTGCAGGGATGGTGGGGGGTGGGGGATATTTCCTACTTTCAGGGGACCAAGAAGGGCCCAAGTGTCCTTGCACTGGCTTCCTCTTAAATTGCTTTCGTGCAAAATCATCAACATACCTATCTGGGGAGAGCCTACCCTGAACCCCATCACACCTCTGCCCCCCCCCATTCCCCAGGACATGTCTACACCAGAGACTTGAGATTTTGCTCAAGTTTGCCGGGGGTCCATAGGACCCTGGAAAGCAGAGCCAGTGGCTCCATATTTCAGACTAGAAAGCTGAGGCTTGGTAAAGGCAGTCAGGTTTCCTGAGCACCTATTATGCACCAGGCCCCACCGGGCTCAGTGTCTGGAGGCTGCAGCTGTCCCCTCGGGCCTTTGCCCTGGCCCGGTCCTCAGCTCTGACTCCTCTCACAGCCCCAGAATTCTGACTTGGCTATTTTTTATAACCCTTATTGCTGGCACCAAAGGAGTGCTTAGAGGGACAGAAGGCCAGGCTGCACCAGCTGGCACATTGCTCCCTTTGTGATAGACCATATTCTATGAGGCATCAGTAAGGAAGGCCTTGAACTCTGGCCAACGTTTATTCCCACCCATCCTGGGAGCCAGGCCCTGGGGCCCTGAAGATAAGCTGAACAGTCTCCCTGCCTTTGTGGAGCTTTATCTCACTGTCTGGTGGGAGATAAACACACAAGCAGAAACTCACTATTGAGTGCTGTGACTGTTGCAAGGGGCAGGTATTGTGGGAGCAGAGGGGAGCCCGTGGGGGCAGCGGGGCCAGGCCCGGGCACCTCAGATGGCTGGGGGGAGGGTGTTGTAAGGAAGAAATAGGCCCAGAAAGGTGGGGAGAGGCCCCCTGACCACCGGGTGGTAGGGAGAGCACGTAGACAGTCTCTACAGACCTGCAATGATGATTTCTATTTTAGGACAACCTGGGATAACACCTGTGAGCGTGGTCCTTTTGTGTGTGACTGCTGCCTTGTGGGGTGGGGATAGGACCTGCTGGCTTCCAGCTGCCCCCGCCCCCCTTTTCTCTTAAGATTAAAACAAAATTTATTAGCAAGCACATAAGCATGGGAAACAGCGGGGGGAGAGGGAGAAGCAGATTCCCTGCTGAGCAGGGAGCCCGACGTGGGACTTGATCCCAGGACCCTGAGCTCATGTCCTGAGCCTTCAGGTTTGAAGGTTGAGCCACCCAGGTGCCCCCAAGCTGCCCCTTCTCCTGCTCCATCTGCGTGCTGCTGTGGGAGAGGCCAGAGTTCCTACACCACCCCAGCTCCCTGGAGCCAGCTGGAGGTGGGCTTGAGTGTGGTTTCTCAGCATCACTGGGAAGCACCTTGAGGGCCTGGTGAGATGTGAGGTTTGAGAGCTGGTGGGAGTGTTTCTCACCCGCAGGAGCAGCAGTTGTGCAAGAAGGGAAGGAGGCAGAGGGCACAGATGGGAGTTCTGGGAACCCTGCATCCTGGAGGCCCGAGGGGCTGCTCCCCCTTCCTGCAGAATAGCTGGGCACCTCTTCATGCAAATAGGCCAGGTTCCCTGAGAGCTTTCTGAGAAACCCCCTTTGCAGGTGAAAGATGGTCCAAGTTTGGGACATTTGTGGCCTGGGACCAGGAGAGTTCTCATATGACTGACATGGTCCTCGGCTCCCTTAACTTCATCCATTAGACCCTACTAGGAAAATCTGCCTTTTCTCAGCCACTTCCTCCCCTCCCTTCAGAGGAGCAATGCTCTAAAATTGCAAAGGAGAAATTCCACGTAAGAGCGGGGGACGCCGTGAGAGAAGTGTTGCTTCCAGAAGCCAGGATGGGGAGCACTTACCGGAAGGTTGCCTACAGTGGAGCAGAGCTCGGTTTGTATCTTTTCTGCCTGACCTGGAGGCAGAGATCTCCCATGGTAAGGCTGGCTGCCCTGGAGAGGTTTCAGTCTTTTGGGGAGAAATACAGCCAGGTGGTGGGAAAAGGTAAAAGGAATCCATCTAGATTTCTCATGAACAGATTTCATAGAGGGCCCCAAAGTGGTTCTAGCTTTTGTTCAAGAAAGCTTAAGCAGCAGTGATTTAATGAAAAGTAATAGGGATTTACCCCCCGCCCCAGCAATAAAGGGGTATTCTCGATTCTCTTAAAAACATTTCCTGGAGGGAACTTGACATCACCACGGTAGGTAAACAGAGAATAGAAATTGAGCGGTAACACAGGAAAGGGATAACAACCCTAGAACAGAGTGTAATGGGGCCTTTTGAGGCTGAGACCTCGTTTAAGTGGAGATTTTATTATGATTCAGGTACCCGGAGGCCATCAGATCAGGTGACTGCCCCCAGACTGTTCGGAGGAGGGGGCCATGCCACACCACACAGCGCCCCACAGAAAAGAGCCAAAGTTGGCTAGGAAGGAGAAAGAGCAAGGGGGAAAACCTGGTTTTTATTGTGGTTTCTCAGGGATGGAGTGCATGAGATGGTGTAAGCAGGCTTAGGGGTGGCTCATTTCAAAGGGCTCTGGGATACAGAGGCTGTCCCTTGTTGTAAGGCATGTGGCTTTGAAGCGATGAGGGCCGGTGGACACAGCAGGTGGCTGGGGGTGTGCACATGGGGCTGGCTGGTTTGCATACAGGAGGTGGGCTGGCGGCAGGTCCCGCCCTGGTCAGCAAGGCCCCAGGATGTCAAGACTTACCACGGGTCTCTTACTACAGGTCTCTGTTCCATAAATCGTTTATGTGATTTACATGGTGAGACTTGAAGTGCCTTCTAATCCTAATGAAATACTCAATTGTTACATTAACTCAATTGTTCATGTACATATCACTAATTTTATTGATGATTTTAAGTTTAAAAAGCTAATAATCTGTGGCTGAAGGGAAAGCAATACAATGATAGGACCTGAATTCTTTTAAAATCTTTTCCAACACTTGGCTCCTCAGCAATAACTCGCAATCTTTTCTCTGTGAAATGGCAGCAAACATTCTTTGGTAAGACTCTGCACACAGTACTGAGCTTCAGTCGTTTTTACTGGTTAGTGTTCAGAGACTGTCTTTCTTAATAATGCGCAGTTTCCGCCACAGACGTAGGCTAAGAGAAACTTCCGTTGTTTTTTCATGAGTTTGTTCACTGAAGGGGCAGTCATTTCTGTGAAGGGGATGACAGCTTCCACTTTTTTGGTTCCTCGCCCGTTAATTCTGGGGACCGTGTTACAGCCCATGCAGGGCACGTAGCATCAGTATTTGTAAAACCAACCTACTGACTGCTCTTCGGAAACGCCCGTCCTACCTTGCTGGTTGGCAGCGGCTATGGCTCTGAGCCCCTCCCGAGGCTGCACGCACCCGACACTGGAAGGTTCCTGAATCTAGTCTAGCCTTGATACTCTCACAGACACGACACGGAGACACTTGGTCGGCAACACCAAATTGCTCCCCTGTTTGCGCCACCGCATTTGAGTTTTCTCTAGGTGGCCCGTGAAGTCGGTGCTACAGAAGGCGGAGACTCATACCCAAGGACCTGCTCCTTCCTTTCACAGACCACTGGCTCATACCAGTGCCTCTCCTCTAGCCCTCTTGCGAGCTCCCGGATCACCATGAACTTTTGTTTCACCACATGGGAGAAGGTGAAAGAGGGATTGTTTCCATGAGAATAACCAATGTTTACAGAGCACTTCCTGTGGCGGTCCTCGGAGGTGTGCCGCTGTCCTCCCCACATCAGGAATGAGCAGTCGAGGTGGGAGGAGGTCGGCTTGCCCGAGGTCACACACGGCCTCCAGGGACTGTGTCCTGAAGCTTCCTCGTACCACCACTCAGGGTGGCCTTGTACTTACTTTATCCTGCAAGTTTGTGATGAAAACCCTACACGCTGCCTTTGGAAGGTGTATTGGGTAGAGGCCCATGGACCTGTCTCCCCAACCCTCTCCCCCACCTGGCACAGCACCCCTCACCAGCATCTACCGCATCTGCTCGGCCTCACCCACCGCTTTCAGTGCTTCGAGCAGAGCCCAGGCTTATTTTCCTTAAAACAGACAAAAACGAGACTAAAACCCAAAACCCTTTTTATATCAGTGGTTCCTACCATGACAGAGATGGGCCCCCCTGGGCATCTCGTGAGCGCGATGGACCAATGCCCATCAAAACCTCGGGAAGGATTCTGAGGTTTCATGCATGCCCCAAGGCATGGGGAGCCAAAGAGAGTACTACTTACGAGTTACACTGAGATAACCCAGTGATACCGAGAGGTGTAGGCTGGGGGAGGTGTAGGCAAACTGGGGGAGTCCTCAGTTTCCTCAGGCTTCATCCCTGGACTCACATTGCTGTTCACACCTCACCTGGAACCTTCTCCTACAGGCCCCTGGCCCACTCATTGTCCTCCCAGGGATCCCATCTTGATGGCATGGCAGTGACACCCCTCTCTGATGTAATGATGGCTCTAGAGTCCAATGTCACTTGGCCACTCTCTCACTGTGCAACTTTGGGGAAGTGATGTAATAATGTCCCTGGGCACGATTTTTCTCAGCGACTATCTAACAGGGTTGCTTTGAGGATTCAACATGTTCTCATTTGTAAAGTACTCAGAACAGTACTTGGCACGGAGAAAGGACTACAGAAACATTAGCACTAAACTATTATCTGAAGGCAATCATCTTGTCAAATGCCTATTTAAAAAAAGTTCTTATCAGTTCTTCTCAACGCTGCATACATAGTGGGTGTTCAGAACACACTCATCAAGTTTCTGAGCAAGGTGGCCGAGGTCAAGAATCAGAGCCTGGAAAGCTCAGTGCCCAGCTCCTGCCCTAACCACTTGTTTGCCGAAGAGCTAGCCTCAAGCTGAGCAAAGAAACCAGTGCCTGGACCAGCTCTAATCATCTTCCTTGGTGGCCTGATCCCTGCACTCTGAGGGCACAGCTCCCGAGTGGACAGCCAGGGCTGTCCCACTCTGTCTTATGTGATCCTCACCAAAGGGCAAGTGGAGCTGGCAGGGCAGACTGCGACCTGCTGCGCACACAGAGCCCCAACTGTCCACCAGCACAGGCAGCTTCCTTCTCCAGGAGCCTCTGGTCAGCCCCTGACTTCCTCCTTCCTCCACTGTCACTGGTGCTGCTTCTGGCTCGTCTCCCTCCTTCAGGCTTTAAACTTCTCTTTTGTTTCTCCTTCTTCCTGCCACACATCCCTCCTTGCTGGTTCCAGCCATGTTTCCAATGTGTCACCAGGTACTGGCCTCCCAACCCGACCACTGGCCTGATGCCCCTTCTGAGTTACAGCCCCTCATTTCCAACTATCCCCAAACACCTGAAACTCCATCCTAGCCCCTCTGGTGTCACTGTCCCCTCTGTCGCCAACTGCCCTTCCTATAGTTGCATTCTCTGCACTACCTGCTTGCTCTCCTACTTGTATCTGCCCCTGCCTCCTACAGCCAGTCACCAAGCTCTGCTCTGGCCCGCTCTGGGACATTCTGCACACCCACCCCCATTCTGGTCCCCCTTCCTTCAGTCACAGCAGCCTCCTGATGGGTCCCCTACTTCGACTCCCTCCTGCTCCTGCAACAACTGTGATCTTCCTGAGGTAGACATTCTCCCTTGGAGGTTCCTGAGAGCCGCCTCACGGGAGGTGGGACCTAACACACTCTTTTGTTACAGGCTGACCCTCGTATAGTGTGGGGGTTCGGGGGCCAATCCCTGTGCAGTAGAAAATCCATATAGGACTTCTGACTCTCCCAAACATAACTACTAATAGCTTACTGTTGACGGGAAGACTTACCCATAACAAATAGTTTATTATGAATTTTGTGTATTATATATTTCTATAATAAAACTAGAAGAAGTGTTAAGAAAATCCTAACATACACAGTACTGTACTTACTGGGGGAAAAAAAAATCCAGATATAAGTAGACCAATGCAGCTCAAAGGTCAACTGTTGGGCACCTGGGTGGATCAGTGTGTTAAAGCCTCTGCCTTCCGCTCGGGTCATGATCCCAGGGTCCTGGGATCGAGCCTCACATCGGGCTCTCTGCTCAGCAGGAAGCCTGCTTCCTCTTTCTCTCTTTGCCTGCTTCTCTGTCTACTTGCGATCTCTGTCAAATAAATAAAATCTTAAAACAAAACAAAACAAAAAAGGTCAACTGTACTATTTGTTATGATCTTACCTAACAGTTAAAATATTTCAGAGTCATGTTGCTTATAGTTTGAAATCCTTGTTCTAATCTCAATCTTCATGGCTATTTCCTTGAAGGAGAGAAACCAGGCTCAGGCATGCCCCGTGGGCAGCAAGCGCAGACACTGCTCTATGATGTCCCAGGTCACCCCAAACCTGCACAGCACCCTCCCCAGCAGCAGCAGCCCCGCCTGCTGTGCCCCCCACCACCCCGAACACCCGTGGACTTGCTTTCCGCCTGTCTTTCTCCTGCTGCCGGGGTCCGCACTGCTGCCACCTGCCCTTGCTCCTGTCTCAGCCAAGTCTCCTGTTCTCTAGGGCCCTGGCCCGTGGCTCTGTTACTGGCTTCCCTGCACCAGCACCCTGGTCATCCCCACCCCCCAGATGTCTCCTCCACGAGAAGCACTGGCGGGTGCACTGGTTCTGTCCTGTCCTGCCCAAGTTGGCAAGAGCACGGCAGGTGCTCGCCGAGACCTCAGCAGACCCGTGTCACACAACGGCAGGACTGCTCGTCAGTTCCTGCTCGTCGAGGTGACAGCACGCTCTGACAGAAGCGGAACAGAAACTGCCACAACTCCACAAGAGAATGCTGTAGAGAACCTGAGCACATTGCCTACGATGCCATCCGAGATGAACAATGCACTGGGTACGATGCGGGGGTGCATATGCCCTCGTTTTCCTCGGATTACCGTATGGTGTAAGGATTTCCAGTGTATGTACGCATTTTAAAAAACAAACTTACTAAGAAATCAGTTGTCCTAGAGAAAGGACAACTGAACATCAAGGATCTAATTTTTGAAGTATTGTTTTTATTAAAACTATATTAAAATGGATTTAAGGCACCTGTCACCAATTACCTTCCCCCCCAAAAAAAACCTATTGCAAAATTAAAACAAAGTTAAAATCTAAGTTTCTTATATTAAATAACTTTTGAAACCCTGTAACAAACTCTTCAATTTAATACTTAGCTCTGACCGAGGAGTCCAGCTGTGGGCAGACACCTGTCTATGGTCTTTCCGACCCAATGGAGGCGATCACAGAGCCCACCCCAGGGACGCAGCCCTCCCCACCCCTACCCTGCAAACAGCCAGGGTGTGGCAGTCTCTGGGCGACCTACAGTCTAGGACTTGCCACCTGGGTCCTCCCCTTGCTGTTCTGCCTCTGTGAACTCCTGGCCTACCCACCTTCCTTCAGAGCCTCCGCATCTCCTTCCACAGGCACCTCTGCTGAGCCCTCCATGGGCTGGGGGAGTGCTCCCCCGGGTTCAGCACCTTGCTTATGCTACAGCAGGAAGCGGGTGCAGACTTCACTGTTAATTTCACCTGGCTTACCTTTCCAGCTTTACTGAGGTAGAACGGACAAAGTTGTAATGTATTTAAAATGTACAATGTGGGGCGCCTGGGTTGCTCAGTGGGTTAAAGCCTCTGCCTTCGGCTCAGATCATGATCCCAGGGTCCTGGGATCGAGCCGCGCATCGGGCTCTCTGCTAAGCGAGGAGCCTGCTTCCTCCTCTCTCTCTCTGCCTACTTGTGATTTCTGTCTGTCAAATAAATAAATAAAATCTTTAAAAAAAAAATAAATAAAATAAAATGTACAATGTGATGATCTGATCTGCAGTAGTTCCCACCTGCCCCCCCCCCCCGGCCCATCTGTACTTTCAGATACCCAAGGTCAACCAGAGTCTGCAAGCAAATACTGCTCCTCCTGCTGGATCGTCAGAGGGTTGGAAGGGGCCTAACGCTGTGCCCCAGTGCTCACGTCCTTCCCCTTACCTCACCTCCTCCCTGTGGGCAGTTCACCATCTCACACCACCATGAGGAGGGTGAGTACAGGACAACAGGGTATTCTGAGAGCTACCACATTCACATAACTTTTATTACAGTATACTGTTACAACTGTTCTATTTGATTACTAATTATTGTTGTTAATTTCTTACTATGCCTTATATATAAATTAAACTTTATCATAGATATTCATGGATAGAAGAAGAAAACCTGTCCTATATCAGGTTCAGTACTATCTGTGGTTTCAGGAGTCCACTGGGGGCCTTGGGATGTATACCTGTGGATGGGGTGGGGGGGGACTACTTGTATGTATCCATGGGTTGTGAAAGGTTCCTACCATCCAGTTAATTAACCCACCCATCACCTCCTAATTACCCCCCAACACTTTTTTTTTTTTTTTTTTTTTTTTTGGTGACAGTGCTTCAGATCTACTAGGCAAATTTCCACTATAGAATACAGAATCACACACCATAATCACCACCTTAGATCCTCAGAACTAAGTCATCATCTAGCTGAAAGCCTGTACCCAACCTGGAGGGCACTATGTTTGGGGAAGTAAGCTGGAGTAGACAATACCACACGGTATTGCTTCTATGTAGCCTCTCAGAGCCGAACTCCTACAAACAGTAGAGTAGTGGCTGCCGGGGCCTGTTGTCTGAGGCTGCTCCTTGGGACACTCGGCAGTTCAGCCCTTTCTGGCTCCTGACAGACTCCCACAACCGACCTCATTCTCAACAAGCATTCTCACCTCTCATGTTGTAACAATGGCTGTAGGGGAAAACAAGAGAATCAGGAGAAATGAGTTCTTTCATTAAGTTAGCAATGTAGCTCTCAGGTCCCTTCGTTTTGGAGGCTGGGCCTTCTCATCCGCAAACTGAGGTTACTCAGTTGACTATATGCTGTTGAATGTTCCTTTCAGATCTAATATGCCAAGATTCTATGAATCATGCTTCTAAAAAACTACCTTCTGAGAAAGTTTAAAAATAAAGCAGCAGAATGAAGTTAAATATTTTTTAAAAATTATGTTTATAAGGTAACCTTTACAAAATAGCATTTAAAAATAAATCCTCTCCCAACTCAAATGCCTGACAGCGTTGCCCTCATACCGGCCAGCAAATATTTATTGTATGTCTGCCGCATGCCAGGCACATATACACGGCGTTTCCTCTCCTTGCCCGTGAAAGAACACTTAGCGCTTCTTCCAGGTAAACTTTCTGCGGGCTCCCTCTTGGCCTGGCTTCTTCCGTTCTCGGACACGTGGATCGGCAGTCAGCAGTCCAGCTGCGGTGGAGAAAGAGAAGTCTTTATGAACCATGGAAAATGCACGCTGCCTAGCAGGAAAGCAAGCAGACCTGTAATAATTTACCAGCTCGGTGTAAGCATCAGGACAGCAGTTTGCTCTCACTCTTTTAGGATGGTTCCCCCATTTCGGAGACCAACACCAGCTACATCATTTGAGTCTGTTCTTCTCCTAGGAGGCCTATGGCTCCTTGTAGGGTTTTTTTTTTTTTTTTTTTTTTAAAGATTTTATTTATTTATTTGACAGAGAACACAAGTAGGCAGAGAGGCAGGCAGAGAGAGAGGAGGAAGCAGGCTCCCTGCTGAGCAGAGAGCCCGATGCGGGACTCGATCCCAGGACCCTGAGATCATGACCTGAGCCGAAGGCAGCGGCTTAACCCACTGAGCCACCCAGGCGCCCTCCTTGTAGGTTTTTAAAGCCGTTCGACTAAAGAGAAGTCTGCTCTTGGGTGCACGGTCACCATTCACTATGACTGCACTGATACTGCCTGCTTATTATTACTGATGTGAAAGTTCTAACACAAACCAGAAGCAGAAAAAGACACTATACAGCAAAGTAAGAGGAAGTAGATGGACACTGTAGACTTAAGAACATGAATATACAAACATACATATACAGTATGACTTAACAAACTTCTAGACGCGTTCACTCTCCTAACCACAAAGAGTGAATATGATTTCTAGGCAAGTGATGAGTTTCTCTCAGCAGACGCCCCGAGTAACATGCCCCTGAGGTGGCCAGAACCACAGATTTCAAGAATAGCAGTGATGAGAAAGCTCTTACGATGCATTGATAAATATGTAAACAGACCATAGTTTTCCTTGTCTTTTTTACTCTTTACACTAAGCACGTCTTCTCCCTGTAGACAAGCTGTGGGTATCTTATTAGGAGTATCTGAATGGGAGGAAAGCAAAGGCAAACTTCAACCACTTGTTATATACCCCTAAGTTTTTGCATTTACTTGTCTTTAAAAGGGCATAGAATAAATATTTTGGACAAAATGCAGACAAGACCTGTCTAAATTCTAGTCTGAATTGTAAGTAATAATGCTTTATTACTTTTCAGTATGCCCACTAGGTCAACCTGGCAGAATTATGAAATAAGGTCCTACAAGTTACTAGAATGACCAGACATGAACCCTACAAAACAGCGAATTGTTTATAAGCGAATGGGTTTTTAGACACTTCAGGAGTCAAGCAGCCTAAGCTGGAAGTGGCGCCTCTGCAGTGCAGCGGCTCACGTGGGAGGAGACCGGCCTTCTTCCTTGCCCAGAGAGGCGCTGCATGGCCCAGTGGCTCGGTGACTCGCCCGGGCCACACAGCTGGTTAGTAGTGCGCCCAGTGTTCTCTCCCGTTGGCCAATGGTCCGAAGACAGGCTGCATCAGAAGTGTTGAAAGCAGCGCCCTAACGAGCGAACTGATGGCCTGTCCTTTCCCGTGCCGCGGACGCTTGTACTTGTGGCGAGGTGACAGAGTCACCCAGTACTCAGTCATATCACAGTGGAAAAAAGGAAATCTCCAAAAATGTTGGAAAGCTACAGTATGGGCTTCATCATCACATCTAACACAAGTCCTGTGATGAAACAAAAACAGTCACTGACCCGTCTGTTATCCATCACCACAGAGCGGCGCTCGGACCCTGGCTCAGTGGCTAGGCCGTGGAGGCCAAAGGAAAGCTTCCCTGATGTTGGGAGGGATCTGTTTCTTTTCCTAATTCAAATTCCCCTCACAGAACCCAGCATGGAAAAGCGCGGGTACGGCTCTGGAGCATAGAGAAGGGAAGCCAGCCAAGGGCAGGCCCGTGTAGTTAATGGAATCTTTTCTGATTTCGGGGAACTGGCGCGGGAACCAGCGAGCACTCCCAGACAGGGTGGAGACAACCCTCCTCTCCGCAGCTCCTACCTTGTCTCATCCACTCGACCTCTTCCTCGGTGACAAAACTACACAAGGCTCTGGCCACCGCCAGACGTATGGCTCCAGCCTGGGATGACCGCCCACCGCCCGAGACCGTGCAGGTCGTGTCGTGTTTTCCAAGTCGATCGAGGAAGTGGAAGGGGAACATCAACTGTTCTCTGGAACACATCGCAAGCAAAGGCAGCTCACTATCGAGATAGTTGTGTTCTCCGCTACTCGCACTGTCAACATTCACAGAAAGCGTATCAGGCACACCGGTGTGCCTGCTTCAGTCACCCCTAATAGGAACACCTCCTGGTGTTTCTGACGTCGAGAAAGCTCTGCAGATAGCCACATGTCGTCGTCTTCTTCCTGGATAGAGCAATACACACCCTCTCACAGTTGAACCCTTTTCTCTCATGAGAACCATGCGAAGCTTGAAAATAACCTTGTAAAGAAGTCTCAGAGCTGGGAAATTCCACTAATCAGCGGCATCTCCCTGGATTCGGTGATAAGTTATCGAATGCCAGTTACAGTCACTAAACCAACTGTCCCATTACATACCTGTGTGATGTAGGACACATCCTGACGTGCTTTGTGTAGTTATTAGAACCACATTCAACTCCTCCCCCTCCCCACCCCCAAAACACCTCTTCCTATGACTGGTTCCTGAAGTGGCAGGGCCAGGCGACACAGTGCCAGCCAGTCCGCTGCCCTCGGCAGTCCATGCCTGGCTGGGCCCTGCAGGCACCCCAGGAGTGGACAGTGGAATTCAGAGAGAACGTGGCCCCAGACCTTCTCTTGCTCAACCAGCAAGTGTCTGTTGAACACTATCTATGTCCCTGGTCCAGTCACCACTGTCTCTGTCACGTACGTTGATCTTGCTATTTTGCCCTAATATCTCTAATGAAGATTTAGGAAAAGCCAATTTGTTGTGCACGGACTTGCTTTTTCTGACAGTGTAGCTTTCTAGGCCCTGAATAAAAAAGCTTATTATACCACAGTGATGCTGAAAGATACGGAAAGGACATTCAAGTGTTACTCCTCAAGCTATGGATGGACAGAACCTTCTCTCTGAACAAGAACCTTCCACGGTTAATGAGAATCTGCAACAGGGATGCTGTTTTAACAGGGATGAAATGACAACAAACACGGGCTCGAAACTACATAAATCCACACTGTTTTTTTTTTTTAATAAAGCAAACCAAATAAAAAATAGGAATTTTATAAAAAACAGAACTGTTCTAATAACCATAAAATCACAATAACTAAAGAAAATTTAGAGACTGATAAAGTAATTCCACCATTCCACTTTTCCAGCAGGGCAAGACAGGCCAAGACAGAATCTATGAGATTGCCATGTGGACGAGTGTGTGGGGGTTTCTGGGTTGTCTAACACAAGTAAATGGTTAGTGATATAAGTGACATTACTGAGCAGTTCTGGTCACCCACTTGTTTGGGAGCTTAAAAACTTATCTGTGTTAATTCCTAAAATTCTAAGATTCCCTAACAAATGCTTATATAAAGAAATAGTGACAAATTCAGAAAAAACACATTCTCTAATCTACTCCAGATACACTAGAGTGACTGAGCCAGGGGTCAAGGTAAGACAGACCACCCAGAAGGGTCTGGACAGTTGGGAAGTCGGTGCACACTGAGGAAGAAAATTTATATGTAAGTGTGATCCAAAGGATAACAATTGAAGATGATTGTATATAGCTATTGATTTAACTAATCTGGACTGCAAACAAATCTGTGCAAAAACAGTCTTCCTCTGCTCTCGGGCGTCTCCAATGGAATCCTAACTTTAAAGAATCAGATCTATTTTGCTCTTTATTATCTACTCAAAGTTATTTTGAAAAAAAATATAAAACAATCTCATTTCTATCCACTCGGAACAGAACTCCTTATGGCACCAATTCAAAAGCTTATAATTCAGCATATGTACAAATGCATGATCTTTTTGATTTTTCTTCAATTGCTGAGAATGCTAACCTTATCTCCCTTATTACATGGCTAGTGCTGTGTGAGGAACATAATTTCTTTGGGACAGATGATCAAGAGTTGCGTTAGTGGTTGGCTGACAGAGCAAAGGCCTTTCCAAATCAGAAGGGTTATTAATCTTTGTATTCCACAGTACTGGGCACTGTGGAATAAATGTCTGTTGTATAAGTGAAGGAAGGAATGAATGAACAAGAATTTTCTGATAACACTGGGAAGGCAACACAGTCAACGTTCATTCCCAATGATCTATTTGTGCAAAGAGCCTGAAGAAAGGACTCTGCAAAGACAGCTAGCTAGTCATCCAGCTGACTTACAGGTGAGCACTGGAGAGATCAAGTCCAACTCTCCTACGCTAGAAGACAGAACTAGAAGCGAGATCACTTGATAGCCATGCCCAATCCCTACAACCACTTAAACATGATGAGACGGTCCTGGTGCCCATTTCTGTCAAGACTCTTGACTTAGGCTTCCCAGTCAGAGAGGAAGTCTCTTGATGAATGATATAATATCATAAATAGCTCTGTCTTCACAACTTCACAAGATGGTATACACCAACAGTCCTTAATAAATGCCTGCTGAATTCAAATTGGAAAATACGTTCTAAGGATACCACTGAATGATGAGATCAAGCCATAAATGAGATTTATGGTTAAATCATCAGGAGTTATATCTGAAAGCAAACTAACTGGTCAAATGCCATTTCCCCAAGCAGTTTTCTGTGCTGACGTTCCGGGCCTCTCTCTGGCTTTTAAGGGAAAGAAGAGCTTCCTCTACCCCTCTCTCTGTGAGACGGATGGAAGAATTAGTCTACTTCATTTGAATGGAGTTAGAGTGGGTTACTCCTCGACGCAGACACACATACCAATGAAATAAACATACATTTCCCAAAGTCATTATTCAGTCCAGAAACTTCCACGACATTAACAGCATCCTCTTTTCCTTACATAAGCACTGAGATCAGCAGAGCTTTTGCCCCTTTTCACCCTAAATAGTGCACTACACATTCAGGAAACGGGAAGATTATGGAGGTGGGCCTAATCATGCAGAACTTGTGTTACTTGTGGATAATGACAGTAACTACTAGAAAAATAATAACCGTCTCCAAAAGAGGCCTTTAGATAGTGATTCACAGAGATCGAAGATGAGCATATTTAGAGGACATGAATTGTAATACTTATTTATGATTAATGTCTATTTCTCCACGGGATACAAAGCTCAAAAAATAAAACTGCCATATTTGGCACCGGGAACTAAAGCAAAGCCTGATGAGCTCTTATTTTAACACATCAACGTCAGGTTTCTTTGCTTGCTCAATATGTAATCAGTTTCCTCTGAGTAGGAAAAAAATTCAGAGTGATAAAGCAGATTTTTTCTGGTATTTATGCTGTTAAGGGCCAAGGTTGGTTTGTGTTGCTTTGTGCGCATATGCCCTCCAGCTAGGGAAACAGAAGGTGGGACTCGATTCTTCTCTCATTTTGGCTCAGTCTGCATTTCAGACAAAAAGATACATCTAAAATACTCAACTTCCAGTAGGATCTGATGGAGACAGGAAGATTCAATTAATGAGGAATTCTACAGAGGCCTTTTCAAAATCTGGTAAATGGCATAAAAAAGATAGTGACAGCTTCCCTCTAGCTAGTTTGATTTAAATTAATTACATCATTCAGAAATATATAATCAGAAAATCACAAGCCTTTTTAATACATATAAAGACAAAACGCAAACGCAAAACGAGAAACAAACCTGTCTTGTGTCACTGGAAAGTAAAGCAGGTAATCAATTCCATTTACTTTTATTCTTCCACTTCCACGCTCATAAACAACTGCTTCTGCTTTTGCGCTCTTTCTTTTACCTTTGTAAACAGAAAATTTCTATTAGTAAAAATCTTCAAGGCGGATGTTCTGAGATAGGTAAAATGACATTAGATTTTCTTCCCCAGAAGGACAATATACTATTACACTATATGTAGGAAAGTTCTACGAGAATTACAAGTCAAACAAAAATAAAACAGGCAAACTACACCATAATCAATCTAATAGAGCTTACTATGGGGTAATTTTGTTCCTCAACTCTATTTTAGGAATACCACAATCATTTAAAATTAGTTTCAACAAGTGATGAAGTAATTCATATTTATTAACCTTACTTTAGAAAAACAACCAATTTACAGTGGTCTTCTTTGATAATAAGGATATATCTAATCATAGAACTTAAACAAAATATGAGTAGTATGATACAATATAACTGGTAGAAATGAAAAGAATCCCCAGCAAAGGTCCCATTTCTTTGAAGTGCCAAAGGAAGAGTTGAAGGTTTATTATTTACTAGGTCAGGCCTTAAGAGCTGTGTCAGAATGAATGTCTGCGTGGCTCCAAGGAACATGCGAGGTTGATGGCCTCAAGTTTTCAGGTTTCATAGTTTTGGTATCTGAGCATTTTACAGGGGAAACCTTTACTACAAACAGTTTTTGTTTCTGGTAGTTGAAAATGTGAAAATAAAAAGATTTCACATAAATCTGTAAAAATAAAAAGTGTTAACATGATGGGGTAGGTACGCATCCACATTTTTTCTTGGGACATGAGAAGGTTCAGATTTTTGAAACTTCAACAGTCTTAAGAATTAGAATATCCAATGTAGCAGTAGCAAAAAAGCAAAAACAAAAAACCAAAAGAACCAAATGAATCAACTGAATACCAGGGAGTGATAGCAAGTAAAAATAATTGTCGTTTCTCAGTTTTCACGAAATTTATTTTCTCCCCACAGAATGTCATTACCTTCGCTGGTGCTGAAGGCCATTCCTTGCTCGTCATACTGCACAGGTTCAATCAGGTGTTTTTTTGATTGAATAGTTACACTCCTACGGAATCTCTGTACAAATTCTTCTTCGGCACCACAGTGCAGTGTCAATAACCTTTCTAGCAGCCGAATGAACTGTGCATACTGCAGACAATAAAATCAAAATTCATTAGAAGATGCAAGTGTAATTGCATTTGCTAAATTTTTTCTATTTTTGTATACCTGATCTTTCCAATGTTGCTTTTCCTGATGAATTTTGACAGGATGACACTCCTGCACCTTCATGCTGCTTTTAAAACACAGCATGCAGACGCCGCGCCTCCCCTGTGTAGCCCTCAGTGCCCAATCTTTTCTTTTGAGAAACAAGAGACTTACCAAGCAAAGAAAAATCAGTTTCTCTGTATTATAATTACATGAAATTGAGGTTTAAATTCATTTTCAAAAAATATTTAGATGATCTTCGAGTGTAATTTCTACTCTTTTATTAGCCGGATCAAGAGGAGGTTTAAAAATAATTTCCAGTTAAGTTATGTATAGTAAAATGGGGAGAGTCTGATTTCGAGAAAATGCACCTCTTAAATTATATTTCATAATACATTTGGCAAATATATCTTTAGCTGTTCAAGCTGTGTTACTTTAATGTTTATGATTTCCTTTAAAACCGAACAATCAAGCTATTTAAAAATTCAAGAGATACTTGACTTAAAGGGCAACCTCTTGAAATAAATTATCGCTGCTACTCTGTGCGTTTTTTTTAATAGTTCTCGAACATGTGATTAGAAAGTAAACAACTTGGTATTAACCCCTTAAAATTAGACGCCAGAGTAATCATTCTAAAGTGTTTATGCAGAAGGAGACAACTAATACTCGAGATCCTTAGTTAATGTGGAGTGTAAGACCCAATTTTTGATAACCTTATTTGTGTTTCTGTCAACCCTAAAAATCATATGCCTGTCGCCTCTGACTTTATCATGAACATCTGCCATTAATAACCTGAAACATGGAGAAATCTCAACAGTAAGTTTAAAAAGATTGCTTCAATTACTGCTTCCCGTGCTGTCACAATAAAAAAGAGGGGAATTTTCTAGGTAAGGGTGACAGACTTCGCCACCTGCGGTTCCTGGACTGACACAGCTCTGTTCTTTCCCTCCATTTCCAGGCCTGTGCCCTCTGCTCTCAGCGGTTCTCTCAATTCTACTGCACACTGACCATGAGCATACAGAGGGGTAGCTACAAGTCTGGCACGGCCTTTCTAACGCGCTGGGGGAAGAAGTCCCTACCTTCCTCATCTTGATACCAGCCAGCAGCTTCAGGATTTCTTCTGCTATCCAGTACCCCAAAAGTATAGCAGACTATCATCTACGCATCTACTGTCTATGCATAAGAGATATATACATATCATTACGTGTATATACAGAAAATGCATATATTTGTTTTGTCTTCCCAGTTGCACACCTCTGAAAAAAGTCCTTGGGATGTTTTCAAAATGGAAAAACAGAACCAAGAAACAAAAGCCAAACTTGCATTATTTAAAAAAAAAAAATCAAAGCAACCAAAAAACACAGGAAACAATGAAATGATACACTAAATGAAGAAGCAAAGAGAGATTTTTCAGTTAGATCCAAATGCAGCAATAGTGACTTGGCAGTTAGGATATTAGAAATTAACTCCAGATCTACCACTCAACAAATGCCTGACACCTTGTTAAGCAAATTGCAACATTTCCAAATCATTAATTTCTCCAATATGTTAAACGAGAAAAAGAGCAATTTAAATACATGACTTAGAATCAACATGGGTGGCAAGGTACTAACAATGTTAGCCAGTGCCATGGAAGGAAAAACCCTTCTTGGAACAATTTGTGAAACTTACACTCAAATATTCTACAAATAATCTAAATTTAGCACATCCACATATTTAAAACCATCAAATTTCCTCAGATAATACTGGCACATATTAGAGCACTTAGCAAAAGAGCACTCCAATTAAAACCTAAAGCCCAAACTTTATAGGGTAGAAGACTCACCTGGGGAGCTGGTTAAAAATATGAATTCCTGGGTGACACCCCTGGAAATTCTGAGCGAGGGCTGAATCTTAGGAAACTGCATTTTCTAATCAGTTTTCTGGCTGCATTTAAGTGATTCTGACATAGGTGGTTTCGCAGATTCCAAGATGAAAAATACCGCCCTTTTAGAAACTACACACAAATAGGCCAGAGAGCGGCAAACTGCACAAAGGCAACCATGTGCTCCCTTCTTTTTCTACTTAACCTGTGATAACTCCTTACACTTGTCATTATTAGCTTGTAAAATTAGCTCTCTGCTTTACTGAAGGAGATGAAAAATGACACCTGCCACGCTTCCCAAGAACCGCTGGCAGAGGACTGCAAGGGCACTTGTGGATAGGAGGATCTGGACAGCAGGCATGTCACCTTCCTGACCGCAATAAGGCCCCATGGCAGAAAGTGACTATAAATATGTTTCAGAAAGGGAACTGTCTTAACGAACACCTGCCCCTGAGAAACATTGCTGTGAGATCCTAAATACAGCAATTGTCTACATTCTTACTGTACAAGGTCCCCTTAAATTTAAAAGATTAATTACTCACATCTTGATCTGATAGTTTTTCCACTAACATTTCTTCTAGTTCCTCCTTAATCAGCCATCTGCTGCCAATCAGGTCTCTGTTAAAATATCACATATATTCTCTTTTAAATTAACCATGCAATTAGAGTTCTATCACAAAAGATCCCACATGTAGTAGCAATTCTTGATTGGGAAACAAATTTTTGTATTCCAGAGCATTAAAATTTCACCCAAGTGAACTATTTTTGAGAAGTGTTATTTCATTCCCTCACTCTACTTTAAAAAAGACACCCAGTCTAGCAAATGTTTTGCTGGAGGACTTAAACATGCTCTTGTGGAACTCATCTGATACACCAAGATACCAGGTTTCTTAAAAATTAACACTGCACTTATTTTTCACTATTTACCTCAAAGGAGAAGCAATGGACACAGAGTTGGCCTGCCTGTGGAATAAAGTAATCATCAAGTCCAAGTAAAGAGCTAGCGGTCGTGTGTACAATTTTGAAAAGGGATTCTCGAAGACTTGTGTCTTCTGCATAAGAAGTAGTAAGTGGGGGCTGCCTGGGTGGCTCAGTGGGTTAAGCCTCTGTCTTCGGCTCAGGTCATGATCTCAGGGTCCTGGGATCAAGTCCCGCATCAGGCTCTCTGCTAGGCAGGGAGCCTATTTCCTCCTCCCTCTCTCTCTCTGCTCGCCTCTCTGCCTACTTGTGATCTCTCTCTGCCAAATAAATAAAATCTAAGAAAAAAAAGAAGTAGTAAGTGAAGCAGCAGCCCAAAATCACCCAGCTGACAGATCTATCCTATCCCTGTCTGTCCAATGGAAGTCCAAATCTTAACATTTATAGGCCTTGTTTTTGGCATTTTAGTAAATACACAGCTATATAAACAAAAACTCCGAAGACCTCATCTTCAAATGTAAGTGCCATTTAATACATACATCTGGAATGAAGATAAAAATAACAGCAGTAACATCTACTTCCTCCCAAAAACTCACCTGTTATTTTGACCCCTAAGTTTAATGATTAATGCTGAAACAGGAACACACTTGTAAGCTTTACGTATGCCTAAATACTAAATATCACCAATGACAAGTGGCATGTTTTTCATTCAAAATTTTCATGTATTCTAATGCAAGAGAAGAACTTACTTGGTTTCAGTTTTTTCTGAAAATAGACCTTTGGCTTGCAACTGACTCTGACGTTTTTCTGCTTCTAGTAGCTTTCCATATGCTTCCTGTGGCAAATAAAATACATGCGCTAAAATAAGAGCTCTGGTACATTATGACTTCTACTTCATATTTTCCCTGTGAGCATTCCTCAGTTCAGAAGGGACCTCCTCACAGAATCTGGCTGCACAGCAAATAATACTGAAAGTACTTTTTAATTATACTGTTTCTCAAACTAAAGAACAGTGGTGTAATTTCAATGAGAATTTAGTATAATACACAATAGCATACATTAACTGATTTTTAAATAATTCTGTAAGATATTTACTCTATAAAGAACTCTATTAAAAAAAAACTCCAGTGAAGTTGGTAAGCACAAAAGAAAGCTACAAACTATTTTTCTTTAAGTTCCACAAACAGGACAAAAAATTATCCTGTTAAATTTATACAGCAATATGCACTTTAAATTCAGGGAATTAACCAGCAAAGTTACGGTATTTACAGCTGAACTACTTATCTAATATTCAGTATTTATATAATATTTAAGTCCTCACCATGTTAGTCTATATCTTAAAAAGTTTTCTATTATATTTGTTTTATTATTTGATTTCTTTCCATTAATTTACTTCTCAACAAAGTCTTGTAAATGTATGTCACTTGTTAACTTGTAATATAAACAGGGGAAAACTGCCATTTTGTTAGAACTTGTAAAATGCAATAATCTGGCAATGAACAGTATCAATAAAATATTTTCCAGGAAATCAGTTTATAAAAGTAGAATCATGCAAGTTGTCTCCCAGTTTTTTGACTGAACAAGTGTTCACTGAGGACTCACATGCAGTATGTGTGTATTCACTTACGATTTAACATAATCTACCACACTGATACCTAATGAGTAAACATTTTCAAAGGATGAGCCAGAGATGATATAAATGACATTTTTACCCTTGCTGATCATGTCACCTTCCAATATCACCAGCTACTGTCCAATAATGAAGATACAACCTGTTACTGTAGACATGTCAATCCATATCCCAGTCTTAGTAATTGCAGATTTTGGAAGGGCAACTTCTTGTGGGCTCTGATTAAGCTGCCGTAAAATTCACAAGGTTGCTCAAGAAGTTTGCTCTAAAAAAATGGAAAGTGTCTCTTTGCACAGGTCTCTGTCTGTACGAGCATGCGTACATTAACTGCGTACATGGGGATCTCAAACAAAGTGAAACCGTCACCAGTTCGGTAACTGCAAAGGTCAGTTCCCAGGGAAGCAGCAGCAGCACAAGAGTAGAACTGGTTAGAACCGTAATTTCTCAGGCCCCAACCCAGACTTTCAGATGAGGAACCTCTGGGGTGGGCCCACTGATCTGTTTTAATGACTCCAAGTTACATACACTGACTTTTGGATCTAAACACTAGACGTACCAGGAGCCTAGTACAACATAACATAACAAAGGGAAAAATTCAGTTAATTCTATTCTCTTGTTCATTATTAAGTGTAACAGTCTCTACAGCTATATCCATAGTACAAATCCATTGCCTGTGGCAACAGAACTACAACAGTCTACCCCCAAGAAAGCAAAAATGAATGTGAACCATCCACATGTAATATGTATACCTGCTACTCAACTTAAAACTCTACAATTTATCTCCAAAGAATTGGCAAGCCTCATTTGACTGGTTGTGTAATTTATCTCCCAAGAACTGGTAAGTCTCATTTGACTTATAACTCATTTTAGAAAGCTAAGGTACTGGGTTGTGACCCCAACTGGATACTGTATCGAAAAAATTTCTGTACACCTGTTTCTAGAAAGGAATTCTCAAATGCTCTGACCAGGTAAAATAAAGGAAGAAACAAGAACCCACAAGAAGTAGACAGACTCCACGCACACTGCATCTCTCTGTACACCTGGCCCCAGGCTGTTGGCAGGCCGGGCCCAGCCACACTGCTACACCTTGGGGATCTGGGGAACAAAACAGGTCTCTCTGGTCCGCTCGAATCTGGACGTTCTGAGGGTACGGAAGCCAGAGATGTAGTATCTTTCAAATCCAGCCAGCCAAACAAACAAACAAACAAACAAACCAAATCCTAGAGAACACCACCAACAGTAATAAGATGCCTTCTCTGGTTTGTAAGGCTGTTAATTTCTGGAATAACTACGGCAACTATGAAAACAGTAATAATAACGAACCTGCCTCATCATCAAATTTTGAGTCACTTGTGGACTGCTAAAGTAATCATCATTTTCCAATGACTCTGGACCAACTTTAAGTCCATGCTCTTCTTCACATTTTTTTTTTTCCCACTGTGCCATTACCTTCCATGGTTATATTTAGCTCCATAATCATTTGTAAATAGTGCAAGTGAGATAATCAGTAAAAATGTGTACTATGAGAAAACCACCCAAAACCAGTACATGTCAAATTTCAAACATGGTAAATTCATTTACAGCAGATGCTTACACTTTGATGGCTGTAATCCATCGAACTACATAATTCTCATTAAGGCACCCCATACATTTCTTTAAATAGGAAAACATGCATCAATATTTAGCTCAGTGCCTGACCCATGGTAATGGTCAAGAAATGACAGCAGGGGGGAGGGATGGCATTCAAGAGTCTAACAATGGAAACACTTTTACTGGTGGACCATTTCTATTTATTCTTTCTCTTCTATATAATAAGACCACTCTAGAGATTCTATCTGTTAGAGACAACAGCTCTCTGGAAAGTAGAGTCTATAGCTTTAGCTCCCTGAAGAGATGTGTACTAACCTGCATCAAAAAATCCCAGAGGGTATAAAATATGTCAGGAACTGTCAGCATCACAGATTATCACTGGTAGCTTCTGGTATATTGTTAAGTTTCCACTTAATTTTTAAAGGACACTAGAGAATTAGCGTGACCCCACCCATACTAAGTTTATATACAGTATTTAATAGTATAATTTTCAAATATGACAGGAATAACCCAGATGTGAAATGCTGAATCATTAATCACAGCTATGATTAATATTTCATAAAATCAAAGCAAGCCTATCCACCCCTCATGTCATCAGATTTCCATAATGTATGAGTCAAATTTAGAAGGTGCCTAATTTGAAAATACCAGATGCTCAGGTTGCAGAAAAGGGATGCTTAAACGAAATCCTTCCAAGAGCATGAGCAATATGATTTTTTAGTATCCTTCTCAAATCTGTTTTGGCTATGTTAATCATGTAGAAATTCCAATTTTAGGAAGGGTAAACAAATAAAATTTCTTGTGGGGGTGGTATAAAAGTCTATGATACCCAAATGATACCCAAAACATACAACAGTGAACTGACAGTAACTATCCTCTTAGATACTAGTTAAGTAAGAGGAAAGTAATGGACTTAAAATATGCGTTTGTTAAAAAAAAAAAAAAAAATCACAGAAAATCAGATTTCCTAAGTAGCAATCATCCCAATTTTTGGCTACTGGCATATAAATGAAATAAAATGAAATAAACATAATACGGAATTCATTTATCACAGTTACTGCTATTTATCTAATGTTTCAAGTGACATATCACACACCCTTTGCTATCACTTTGTGAATACAATACACTGCATATATAGCCTTAACAGAGCAGGCAGAAATATGTCAGCACCACCCTGCAGCTTTTTAAAAATCAGCACTCTGCACAGTTTTAAGGAGTTATTTCATAATACCTCATTTAGAGAAGGATCACTGTTTTAACTCCCTTTTTAAAAGATAAGGGCACGAAATCAGAGATTTTAAATATTCACCACAAGGTTACAAAGATGATGCAAACTATGTAAGAGTTCTGTGGCACTAAGTCCCAGGACTTTTGTTTCTTGAAGTCTGGGATCTTCACATAGTGAAGTCACTTCTAGGGCTGTTGTTCTCCTGCTTTATGAACACAGACGGTTACTTAAGTCATTTAAAATAAACCAGATAATTTCTAAATAAGCCAGGCTTCTTTCAAAAGGCAAATGAATCCCATTTAGGCATAAGTTATCAGGATTAGAATTACTTGGTTTTCTTTCAAATTTTAACCTTTTTCTTTTCACTTCAGCAGAGTAGTTTAAATAATATATAATGATCTATTTATTCCTTAACTTCCAACTTTTTTGGGAACAGATTTCATCTGTGGCCATGTAATTCCTTCAATTTACAGAAATCCTTTGAAAATATTCCACTGTTTACTATAAAGTGAATCCTAAAATATAAATGAGGCTTATAGATTTAAGCTCAACTCCTGGTGCAGTAAAAACTGCATCAAAAAGAGATGCACAACTGTATCACAGAAATTGGGGTGAGGGAGTTTGTGTGAAATGTCAGCAAATGCCCAAGGTATTTGATAACTGGTTTCTTCAATGTCTGTACGGCCTTTTCCAAGCACTGGTCTCATGGAACATTAATAGGGGCTCCGGGCAGCAAAGGTTCCGTGACCCAATGTTTGAGCAGCAGCGGGTTACCGCAACAGGCTTCTTTACTGCCAGACTTTATCATGCTATCCCGTAGCTCCTGGTGGAGTTTCCCAGGACTCAAGGGGCAGCACTGCCAAACTCACTTCATGGCAGAACCTTTTTCATGAAGAATATTTTATTACCTGTGTTTCTTAGCAAACTTTGGGAAAGGCTGCAGTAGGCAAGCCCAGACTAAATGAATCATATTTTATAAAAGGTTTCCACTTTAGAGTCAAATAATCCCTTCCCGTAATGAATTTTAAATAATTTTCAATTTGCTTATAGTGAGTGAATTTAAAATTTTTCAAGAATGTGTATATATTAATGAGTAAACCTGAATTAACATTTTTCCTACAAGTAAAGGCCTTACCCAAACTCAACCATGGCTGTCCAGGTTGTAAATGTCTTGCTCATGGGTAAAACCTTCTTTATCACTAGCGTGGCCAGCCGGGAAAGGCTCCAGCTGCTGTGGGCAAGGGGAGCCACCCCCCTGCCCCCGCCAGACTGGCAGGCCCCAAGGGCAGACAGACCACCCTTCCACCCTGTCCCTTGACTGTGCACACATGGCTTTCTCCCTCATCTAGACCAAGGCTATTCACAGCTCAGCTGCGCCATGGCATAGCACTTTCTTTAGTGCACACATACCTTTATCCTCTTTAAAAAGTTTTCCCTTTCCTTTACACTTCGGCTCAGTTGTTGCAGGAAACTTCTCTTCTTCTCCCTCTGTTCATTCCTTCTGCTCCTGAAACCCTAAACTCAAACTCTAAATCATGTCTGAGAAGTATACAAGTTCTACTCATCATATGGCCATTAAGGAAATGGAAAGCCATCCATTTCCGGTGAGAAAAGACAGATGAGCCAATGCCATCAAGCGTGGAGCTCCCTTTTCAGTACTCAAGGACCTGAGAAACTCCTTAAGTCTCTTACTTCTTTTTACTTAAACTATTTTTTACTCCTTAAGACACTACTTGTTTGTTCAGTCCTATACTTTTTACATTACATATGTATCCCACATCCACTACAGTGTAAAATAAGTGGGTTTATACTGACTTTCCCAGGAACCTGAAGACATATATTATATCCATAGGAGAAAGGCAATCCCAAGGAAGGGGGCAACAACCTTTGGAAAGTAACACATTTACAAAAGCTGAGACCGCTACGGATCAGCACGTTTCCTCCACTCCACTTCACGCTTTCCTATCACGCTTCACATCTGGGCAGGAACAATAAATTGCTTCTTTCTTCTCGTCCTCATCTTCCCTCAAAAACCTCCCTGCTTCTCCACAAAGACCGGATGGACTGATGACAGGCCAATTGGAAACAGTGTTCACTAAAGCACTGGAGGTTATCCTTAACTATAAGCCACACAGGGACTCTCTTGTATTAGTTGCTGTGAGGTAATACATAAGCCTACTACACCAACAGTGACTAAATGCCAAAAAGAGGAACTGGCATTATTACAGAAGACAAAAAGGTTAACTGATGTCAGAAAGGTCTCCTGGCCAGAACTGCACACATATTTGAGACCCATGAGGTTTTTTGTTTGTTTGTTTGTCAAAAAGCTTGGCCCACGACTGCCATGCCTCACAAAATTACAGTTAGCTAATCAGAAAACCTAGTTTGCCTTAGGGTCTTTTTACGGTGTCACATGGTAAGAACCTGTATCAAAAGAAATGGCAATGGCAAAGATACACTTCCAAGTGTTTAAGGCCTGCCACAGTCTTTGGGGGTCGACTCCTTGTTGCAGTGGGATTACTCTCCCACAGAATCGAACGGCATCTGAACTGCCCTCCCCACCCCAAGAGGAGGCAGAACAAAGGAGTGAGCCAACACAGGAAGCAGTTTCAAATTTTATCCTTTTTTCTTTATACCCGATGCCTGACTTCCCTACAAAACCACTTCTGTAAAGTGACCAGTGGATATTTAGTCACAGTGCTTCAGAGTAGCAGAGGGTCTCTAGGAGGGTGATCAACCTGCACCATCTAGGAAACGAGGCTGGCACGACCACAGCTGTTAAGAGCATCCGCCATACAGGAAGCTGATAGGCGCAGATTTAGGAAAGCATTTGTCCTTTTTTTCCACGCATACATTTACTTTAAGATTCCATAAAAAGTTGATTTAGAAACAAGATTTTATTAATGATTTGAATTAAAACACTCAGGTCAAACCAAACAATCTGTCATTCATACATGCAAACTGTTCCGATGAGCACTACAGCAAATGTTAAGCCCCACAATGCCTGGGGAGTCAAAACACCCGACACAATGAACACACCTAAACTACAGAGTTGAACTAGAACAGAAAAGCCTGAAGAACTCAGATCTATGTAACAGAAACTGTATTACTCAGAACAAAACAACAACAACAAAAGAAAACCCTTTATTAATCAGTTGTAATTTGACATCTTCAGTCAGACTACGGTAGTGAAACCGACCGTTTTCTTGAGCAGTACCTTCCTAAAACACAGAAACCAACCCAAACCGATGTTAGGACCCTTCTACAATGTGTAATTTCTTCATTATGATGGAATGCAACAAAATATCTTGCCCTTGGGTTGCTCAGTTTCAGCCCAAACAAATGCAAATGGCTTGTCAGCTGACAGCTGTTTGATAAGGCTCCCCTACAAGACCTGCATACTTTACTTTTTTCCGTGAAACTCGGGATGAAAGGCAGAAGGCAGGAAGAGAATTAATGTAGCATACAGTCTAAAGGCAATGCTACAACCGTGATTAAGTAGAAAAGTTAAAAGGCACAGATTTTCCACAGCTTCGCTGCGTGCAACCCATCCGTGTAACAAGTTGACAGGCCTAGCGCGTCAGCTCCATCATCCCCTCCGACAGCTAAAACGCAGCATTGCATCCCTTTTCAGAGAAAATTTGCGTCTGCACCATGAAGCGTTGTACATTATTTCTTAGCACTGCAGGGGGCTCAAGTCCATATGGAACCTTCACAAATATTACCACAGATCAAACCAGCGGCGTTTGGAGGCAGATTTGACATACCTATTTAAATGAACAGCAGGGGTCCTCGGGCAGCCTCCGGCTGCGGGGGAGGCTCGGCGGAGAGCCAGCCGCAGCTCCATTAGTCAGCAAAGACACACTCTACATTTATCATTCATTTCATTTCTGCCAGGGCAAGAAGCTCATTTGCCCAAGGTCAACAAAAAGCGAAAAGAAGGTTTTCTTTTTTTTCCCCAAGAAATAAATGTACCTGACAAGTGGGGATTTTGTCCTTTGGGTTTGTGGAGCACAAATAAACACCAGAGTTCTAAAAAAGCCGAGTGAATGTGTGCCTGGGATTCAAGCAACCTGAAAGCTGACTGAGGCCGGGGAAGCCCGGTGCATGTTTTTGCAATTTTTTAAAAACCGTATAATGAAGAAAATAAAACTTGACACCGTGTTCTTAAAGCAAGATAGGTTCTGTTGTCCAAAACTGGGTATTAGCAGCTAGCCATTTTATTCGTAATACCCTAGGGAACCCCCAAATTTGCATGCTATCAGACACTCAGAGCACTGAAACAACAACGAGAAAAAGCTGCTCCCGGTACACTCAAACGCAGTTGCAAGTCAACGTGTAATAAAACCATTTCTTAGGTCTTTGGAGGGCACAAATTCTAGACTCATAACGCTGCATTCGCTTCTGAAAGGCAAAAACTGTATAGGATAAACAAAAAGTACAGACAACAATTTGCCCATGGCAAACGCCTTACAGCCCCTGACAGCAGCCTTACCCTCCACGCACGTGCGTGCCTTATGACTGAGCGGAGCACCGACCTCCAAAAATGATCTCAATTTTAAATACCAGCATTTTAAAACCAGACATTCAGATATAAATTCTATGGTGTTTATTTACCTTTAGCAAAAATGAGTTAGTAAGATATAAAGTCTTTCGACATACTGCCTTACCTCTAGAGATCTTAATTTTGCTCAGTCTGAAACATACTAGGTAAATCCTGAAGCCGAGCAAGATCTCTGCTACAGTCACTTAAGCTTACAGTTCATATTATTAATCATCGATGTAATATACTTACATGCATTAATGAATAATACGACTGTTTGCCGGTATAAAAGAGAAAATGAAATGGACGGCCATCTTCTCCCCACTGGATCGCTAATAAAAAGCGAAATGAAAATAAGCAAAAATAAAAATTGATAGGTATATTTAACTGAAGTTAGGAGACATGTCTACAATTCTGATTAACTTTTAATGACAAAACAGCGTTAATATTTGGAATTTTAGTATTTGGTTCAGCATGTTTAACGTGTTGGAAACTATTTAGGATATTTAATATTTCACACTCA
Source organism: Mustela erminea (assembly GCF_009829155.1). NCBI lineage: Eukaryota > Metazoa > Chordata > Mammalia > Carnivora > Mustelidae > Mustela > Mustela erminea. Next base: position 56,537,629 of record NC_045620.1, read on the forward strand.
TTAACATAAAACTGTTCATAACTAATAAAATATTCCTGTGCAGTTCATCATGAGAATTTCTAGAACTTGTTTTAAATAAACACACATAAAATAGCAAAAAATCATCTTGTTAGAACAAAGAATTTAGGTTTGGCTAAAAATACAACACACTCCATATTCTTAAAAAGGGACGCTGATAAAGTCAATGATGTCATAGCATACATTCAGGAAATGAGGAAAAGGCATAAAATAACAAAGAAAAAAATAAATGGATTTTTCCATGCCACATTATTTGATCCAACTCTGTGGTAACACACCTCTTAGAACTCAAATGTCTAAAACAGAAGGGCCCCCACAAGGTGTTATGTGTAATTCCTTTTGAAATACAGATGGTCATTCACATCTAATAAACACCAAACAAACTGAGGAATGGACTCACTGTAGTAAATAAACCAAACCTGACTCCACATCCTTTGCCCTTATTTCTACTGTTGTTTCTTGGTTAACCATTTGTGGGACCTTCAATATGTTAAAGGTACACTCCTCTGTCAATTACAGAAGTTGAAAACTCTTTTCTCCCAATCTAACACTCACTTCTTAAAAAAAAATTTTTTTTTTAGAGAAAGCATTTTTTTTTTTTTTAAAGGAATGAGGTCCTTTATCTTTTTTTTTTTCCCCCCCATGGGGAGGGTATGTGAGACAAACACAGACAGCCTTAATGTGTTGAAATCCTTTGTCACCCACCTTTTACTTTGGTTTCCAGTGTCTTTCATAGTCAAGAAGTTTAAAATATATGCTATTTCTCACTATCACCCCTACTAAGGAGCCTTGCTAGACATCTTTTTCCTTAATTGCCTCCCTCCCCATGAAACTTCAATATCACAAATATACCATAGATCTGTTGATGTATACAGAGGTCCTTTGGAGGGTCATAAATATTCTAGCAGTTCAGCCTTTACTCACCTCCTATGAATCCATTTATGTCCCCTCAGGGACAATATCACTTCTATGGAGAGAGCATGCTTTAAGACTTTGGGATTTCTAAAAACTATTTTCCTATATTTTCTTCTGGAATTTTTATTTTTTTTTCGTGCTCAGAAATTTCATCTATTTGAAATCTATGTTCATCAGGCAGAATCCAAGTTATCCCCTTGTGCAGCAAAGAGAGTCTTTGTCCCATCAGTTTTTTGATACTACACTCTCCCGCTGAGTCAAGGTTTTTTGTTGTTGTTGTTGTAGTTTTTAAGATTAATTTTAGAGAGAAAGAGAGTGCACTCAAGCAAGCACGAGCAGGGGGGAGAGGCAAAGGGAGAAGAGTGAATCTTAAGTACACTCCATTCTGAGAACGGAGCCCAAAGTGGGGCTCGATCTCATGACCTCGAGATCAAGAACTGAGCCAAGACCAAGAGTCAAACGCTTAACTGACTGTTCCCATCCAGATGCCCCACTACGCTCTTGTGTTGAAATACCACCTGTACAATAAGTAGGATATTTCTGCTTCTGAGGGTAACTGACATTACACACAGGCCACTTTAAGTGAATATATTTAAAACAAAGACCAAAATTTCATAATAAATTCTGAAGAAAAGTCTTGACAGGGATTTTAGCTTGAAAAAGAAAACTAGATTCTTATATGCCAAAGGCAGTGGATAAATTAAATACTTCTCCAACATCATTCTCAGACTTCATGAAATCCTGCATATTTTCCAATAGTTGTAACTTCACTATGCAATCCATTTGCATTGTATGTAGTGTTAAAGGAGTCAGAAAGTGCCTAAGAAAGACAAATATCATCGCTGCACATAAGACTCTACTGTAAAACTTGGGAGGGGTTTTTGAGTGGGCCTCATTTTGTGTGTGAGTATATAGAGGTCCGTGTGTATATACTTGATTTCATAATATTTCATTCAACCCAAGATGTCACAGATTTTAAGATGCCCCATCATGTGTCTTATACAAAGAAGGAAGGAGAAAATGCTGAACATCATGGTTTACGTTAATTGTAAAATTAATCCTGTGGTCAAAAATGTTAAAACTGAAAAACTCTCTTAGAATTCACAAAAAATGACATTAACAAACATGCTGATGCTGAATACTCTAATCTGGTCCACTGGTCTGTCAGGACACTGCAACACCACCACCCTTGGACTAAAATAAGCTTTTCCTGCATTTGATAGCTGATAGGGTAAGGTTCCTACATTACCCTTACTTCTTTTTAAAAAGTTCTCTCTGCTTCTTACACATTTACCCTTTCAAATTAAGCTTATAAATATCTCCCAAAAGTCCTACTGGGACTTTGATTAAAATTATATTACGTTCGGGGGCTCCTGTGTTGCTCAGTTGTTATTCATTTGCCTTCGGTTCGGGTCATGATCCCAGGATCCTGCGATCGAGCCCCACATCGGGATCCCTGCTCTGGGAAGCCTGTTCTCCCTCTCCCACTCCCCCTGCTTGTGTTCCTTCTCTGGCCGTGTGTTTCTCTCTCTGTGTCAAATAAATAATAAAATCTTAAAAACAAAACAAAACTATACTACATTTCTTAATTTTTAAGGAAGTAACTTTTCAGTATCTTTCCTTACAGAACATGAAATCTTTTTTCTAGCTATTCAGACTTTCACCTATGAGGTTTATAATTTTATTAATTTTCTACATAATAATTTTCCTAATTTTCTACATAAAAACTCATGCATATTTTTCTAAGTTTTACCTGTATTTTAGTTTGTAATGTTCTTGATATGTAGTCCCTTCATTTAACTATGTTTTCTATAAAATTAATTTTAAGCGATATGTCCTTCTTTCACTATTTTTTCAACGCTTTTTTTCTTTTTTTTAAGAGCAGTTCACAGCAAAGTTGAGAGGAAGGTAGAGATTTCCCATATACCGTCTTTGCCCCCAAATATGCATAGCCACCTCCATCATAAAACATCCCCTGACAGTGTGGTACCTTTGTTACAAGTGATGAATCTACTCTCTCTGGAGAATTATTATCACCCTAAGTCCACAGTTAACAGGGTTCACTCCTGTACACTTGGTGACTTTGGATCCAGTACTATAGTATCATACAGAGTGGTTTCAGTGCCCTAAGGATCCTCTGTGCTCCACCTACTCCCCTTAACCACTGGCAACCACTGACCTTTCCACTGTTTCTGTAATTTAGCCTTTTCTAGAATGTCATATATGTAGAATATAGTAGGTAGCCTTTTCAGATTGGCTTCTTTCCCTCGGACATTTGCATTTAAGTTTCCTCCATGTCTTCTCATGGCTTGACAGCACCCTTCTTTTTAGTGCTGAATAATATCCCATCATCTCTACGTACCACAGTTTCATTACCCATTCAAATGCAGAAGGACATCTTGGTTACTTTCAAGTTTTGGCAATTATGAATCAAGCTGCTATACACCTATCTACAGGTTTCTGGGTGGACCTAAGTGTTTAACCACTTTGGACAAACACCAAGGAACACAAATGCTGGATCGTATGGGAAGAGTATGTTTAGTTTTGTAAGAAACTGCCGAACTTTCTTTCAAAGTGGCTGTACCATTTCTGCATCTCCATCAGTGATGAATGAGAGCTCCTGTTGCTCATCATCCTTGGCACAATTTGGTGGTGTCAGTGTTTTGGACTTTGGCCATTCTAAAAGGCCTGTAGTGGTATCTCACTGTTGCTTTAATTGGCATTTCCCTGAGGTGAAGCATCTTTTCATGTTTACCATGTATATACCTTCTGTGTTATTAAGAACTTTGACCAATTCTTAAATTGGGTCATTGGTTTTCTTACTGTTGAGTTTAAGATTAAATTCCTTGTATATTTTGGTTAACAGTTCTTTATCAAATACATCTTTTCCAAATATTTCTACAATCTGTGGCTTGTCTTTTCATTCTCTGGACAGGGTCTTCCTCACAGCAGAAAATGTGAATTTTAATGAAATCCAGCTTCTCCTTTGGTGTTGTACATAAAAAGCCATAGCCAAACCTCAGTCTTCTGGGTTATTAATTACTGATTCAATTTCTTTAACTGATATAGGCTTATTCAAATTGTCTACTTCTGGTGTAAGTTCTGGCAGATTGTATCTAACCTACAAGGAATTGGTCCATTTCTTGTAGGTCATCACATCTGGAGGCATAGAGCTGTTCATGGTATTCCTTGATTGTCTTTTTAATGTCCCTGATCTGTAGCACTATCCTTTCTTTCATTTCCAGTACTAATCATCTGTGTCCATGCTCCCTTCTTTCAGCTAGCCTGACTAGAGGCTCATCGATTTTATTGATAAAATAAAACTGACGTATAAAATCTATTATCAAAGAACCGGTTTTTGTTGATTTTCTTCACTGATTTCTTGTTTTCAACTTCACTGACTTCTGCTATGATTTTTATCATTTTTTCTTCTGCTTACTTCAGATTTAATTTGCTCTTCTTTGTCTAGCTTCCTAAGATGGAAGCTTAGACAAGTGATTTTTAGATCTTCTTTTCTATTATACACTTTCACAATGCTATCAATTTCCCTCTGAATACTTCTTTTGTCCATTGTTTTTATAAAGATTAAATACCAGAATTCCCTTGCCACAGACAAGGCTGAAATTGATTGTTTTAGACTCTTTCAATTTATTTACCTATGTCTACCTACCTACTGATATACAGAGGACTGTCTGCATGTTTTTTAAAAACACAAATGGTATTAAGCTGTATTTACATTATATACTTCTTACAGACTATTTGTCTTCCCCTGCCCCCAAAATTCATGTTGGAGCCTAATCCTCCATGTGCTGGTATTTTGGTATGGGGCCTCTGGAAAGCGATCAGGTCATACGGGCAAAGCCATCATAAATAGGATGAGTGCAGTCACAGAAGGAATCCCAGAGATCCTAGGCCCCCTTGCCATGTAAGAACACAGGGAAAGACAGCTGTCCATGAACCAGGAAGCAGGCTCTTGAAGTGAATAGATTTCTTGATTTTGGACTTCCAGCCTCCAGAACTAGGAGAAATACATTTCTTTGGTTTGTAAGCCACCCAGTGTATAGTAACCTGAATGGATTAAGACAACACTACACCATTTTCACTTCCTTTTCTCACCCAACAGTGTGTCTCATTTGTACTAATGCAACTGGAGCTGCCTTTTTCTCTTTCAATTTGGGGAGTAAAAGAGAGGGAGTGGGAGAGAACGAGCAGAAACGCGTGAGTGAGGAGCGAGGAGTAGGGGTAGAGGGAGAGGGAGAGAAAATTTTAAGTAGGCTCCAATATCTGTGCGGAGCCTGATACAAGGCTCGACCGCACAACCCTGAGATCATGACCAAGCCAAAATCAAGAGCTGGCTGCTTAACAGAGACTGAGCCACTCAAAACCCCTGGAACTAGCTCTCTCTTGATTATCAGCACATTACTCCACAGTAGATTCTCCGACATTTAGTTAGCTACCCTATTTAGTGAACATTTAGACTGTTTCTAATTCTTTGCTAACACATACTATTTACAATTTGTAATCTGGTAAGTGATAATGATCTATCGTTGTTTTATAAAACACTGTTTCTGATCTGATAATTCTTATGTTTACTGGTTACTTGTATTCTCACTTATGAATTGACTATTTTCCCCTTTGCTTACTTTGTTGAATGCTTAACTGACTGAGCCATCCAGGTACCCCCGATGCTTGCTTTTTAAATTTATACTGCCTTTTTTCCAAAGAGAAGTTTTGAATTTTAAAATAGGTAATTTACCGATCTTTGTCCTTTTCATTTTTTTGTGACTTAAGGACATAATATTATCCATTATTTGATAATTGTATGTTTATCCTTCAACTAACAACTTTAATTCTGTTCTAGAGTGTGAACTTCTTAATTCCAAAATCATAATGAACTTTTAAGTCTTGACCCAATTCTGTCATGTTCTGGATACACTCTATTTTTTTCTTTTTTTTACATTCCATTGAGTGGATTAAGAAATAGGACACTTCTGGGGCACCTGTGTGGCACAGCTGGTTGGGTGCCCAGCTCTTGGTTTCAGCTCAGGTCACTGCCTTGGGGTCACGGGATTAAGCCCTGTGTTGGGCTCTAGTCTCAGTGCAGAGTCTGCTTGAGATGCTCTCTCTCTCTCTCTCCTTACCCCTCCCACCTGTGCTCATTCTCTCTCTAAAATAGGTAAATCTTTAAAAAAAAAAAGGGGGGGGGTGGGGGACACTTCTGTCCACAGAAATGTGGATGCCTTGTCCCATTTATTTTTTTAAAGACTGCTACAAAAATAAAACAGAAAATGAGAATAATCCAAATGCTCAGCTGAAGAAAATCATCCTTAGTAAAATCAACGACAAAACAGAAGGAAAGTGAAATGCAACACTCCAAACTGAATTAAATATTTTCAAACAAGCATTTGGGTTTACTGGAGGATACTCTGCATCAAATCTTCAAAATATGAGCCCATAATGGACAAAAAAACTGAAAGTAATGAAACTTGATTAAACTCAGAGAAGAATTAGGAAAAAAGTTAAAATCATCAGAAATGTAGACTGACTTATATAGAAGAAATAGATTAAAAGAAGAAATAGATTAGAAGAAGAAATAGATTGAAAACATAATAAAGGACACTGGAGGAAAAACTACAAAGACCATCAAGAAAATGAAAATGAGACAAAGGAAAAATGAAGATGAGTCAGAAAGACAGACTAGAAAACAACCAAAGAAGGAATAACATTTACATAACTGGAGTCCCAAGGGGCAAAACAAAGTGAAACAGAACTAATATTTAAAACTATTAAAAAAACCTTCCTGGATATAAAGAACTTGAATCTACAATACCGAAAAAGCTCACTGCCAGCACAATAAGCTAACTTTTCATAATCAACTCAATGTCATACTTCCACAAAGCTACTAAACAAAGGTAAAGAATCCTTAGGACCACCAGGAAAAAAGATTAAATGACTTATAAGGAAAGAATAGCTGGACTGATCTGAGACTTCTCAAGAACAACAGACAAAGCAGGACAACAATAGCGCAGCACTTCTAAGAAACTCAAGAAAGTGTGAACCAAAGATTTTTCCCTCTAGCCTAGCCGTTCTTCAAGTATCAAGGATATAGGAAAATAATTTTAAACACGTCAGTGCTCAAGAAATTTTGTAATCTATGACCTCTCTTTGAAGAATCTACTAGAAGATGAACTCCATTCAACCAAGAGATGACAAGGGAAACTTTAACAGAAGGAGTTTAATAATTTAATTATAGATGTAAAATTAGAACACAGATGAAGAAGAAGTGTATACAAAGAAATGTTGAAAAAATAGAATACACCCAGATACCTATTTTTCTATGTGCATATGTAGATATGTATTTGTAAAGCTGGAATTCAATGTTTCTGAAACAGCTCCTGTCCACCAAAATATAGGTGAGAAAAATCACAATTTATTTGTTACCAATGTGACCACTGTGTTACTTAAATCATCATTCCACGCCATTCCATACTGATTTGTGTGGGTTTGGCCACCATGTTGTCAACCGGCAGGATGCTCATATCATCTCTGTACAATTAGCACTTTGCCCTTCACCTATACTGTGGCATGTTTTTATAAGAGTACCACTTAAGGGGCACCTGGGTGGCTCAATCGGTTAAGCGTCCAACTCTTGATTTCGGCTCAGGTCATGATCTCAGGGTTCTGAGACAGAGCCCCAAGTTAGACTCAGCATAGAGTCTACTTGAGTCTTTCCCCTCTTCCCTCTCCCATCCCCCTTTGTTGCTCTCCCCCACTCCCTGCAAGTGCCCGCTCTCTTTCATGTGTGCCCTATCTAAAATAAAACTCTTTAAAAAAAAAGAGTATCATTAAAAAAAAATTACAACTCACATAGTTTAAATATTTTCAATATTCAGATATCCAAATAAGGATATTCTACTGTAATTCTAATATGGTTTTTAGTTTGTGGTCTGTTTTTTCTAGGTGGGCAATCTTAACATCTATGAATAATAACTGACTTATTCCTAACCTCTGTGCCTTTTTTAATCACACTGGTTAAGCCTTTCAAAATAATACCGAATACCACAGGCAAGTGCAGGCATACTTATCTTATTCCTGGACATAAGATAAAGTAATTCCAGTGCCATGCTTTTTAATTTAATGTGTTTGTTTCTCATGATAGTTTTTCTCAAGCTAATAAAGTTTCTTTTTAGTTCTAGTTTAAGAGTTTCATCAAAAAATGCTGAATTTTGTTTAATGACCTTTTCTTCATCTATGAAAATATTTACTTCCTGACTCAAGCAACTCATTAATAAATTCCTAATGTTAAACCATCCTAATATTTCTGGGAGTAAAAAGGTCTTCTGGTATTTTCTCTTAATATTTTATTTATATTTATATTTATTTATTTATAAACAATTATATTTTATATTATAATTATATTAGTATAATTTAAATAAACAGAAATAATATATTTATTTATATAATATTCATATATTATAAATATATTATACATAATATATAAATATATTTATATATTTATATAATACTTATACATTTACATATTATGTATTTATATATTATATAAATAAATATAAATATTTATATTAAATATATATATTTATATAATATATATCATTTATTAATTAATAATATATATTTATTTATATTTATATTTCTTTATTTCGTTTGCTATCATTTTATTTAGTGAGAACAGACTACAAGTTTTTATGCAATTCATATCCAGATCTAGTAATTGTCTGAGCCTTTAAAGTGAACCTGAAGGTTTTGTTATCTTTCTGCTCTGCAACAGTTCACATAACGTAAAAGTTCAAGCTTTCTCAAGTATGAGAGAACTCACTTACAGAACCCTTGGGCCTGGTGCCTCTCTGATTAGATCTCTGATCACCTCTGACTTTCCCAGCTTTTAGTCTAACCAGTATTCTCCCTAAGATTATTACTACCTGTTTGAGAATCAGGGAAGTGTGGCAGTGCTTTGCAGTTGAGATTGTTAGGGCCTACCTATATCTTGCTTCAGCCACTTCCTTGTAGACCTGCAGTTCTGTTCTCTCAGACTGACTTCTTGGGTGTTCAGAATAATCTGCTATTTATCTAGCTGTTTGAAGGATGATGCAAGCTTAGGGTCCCACTACTCCTTCACCGTCTTAACTCTACCCCTTCTGCCTCAGCCACTTCCCAGCTGTGTTTTTGGTAGATTACTCTCCAGGTTTTAATTCCTTTATCTGTAAAATGGGGCACGTAACAGTATCTACTTAATAAAACTGTTGTGAAGATTATGAGCAAATACAAAGCACTCAGAACTGCGCCTGGCCCACTCGAAGTTTCAATAAATACTAGTTATTAATTAGGATATTTTTCAAATTAATTAGAATAAAGCTACCCACAACAATCTTTACTTCAAAAATATCCTCTGAAGGGATGCCTGGATGGCTCAGTCATTGGGCATCTGCCTTCGGCTCAGGTCATGATCCCGGGGTCCTGGGACTGAGCCCCACATCGGGCTCCCTGCTCAGCGGGAAGCCTGTTTCTCCCTCTCCCACTCCCCCTGCTTATGTTCCCTCTCTCGTTGAGTCTTTCTCTGTCAAATAAATAAATAAAACCTTTAAAAATTAGTAAAAATAAATAAATAAAAATATCTTCTGAATATTATTGAAAATGATTAATATTGCCCATTTATGTTTTCTTTTTTCCTTGACCAGACTTGCCAGATGTTGATCAATTTCACTGGCTTTTTCAAAGAACTAGTTGGCTTCATTTATCCTACCTCATCTTTAAAATTTCTTCATTCATCAATTTCGTTCCTTTCCTACTTTCTTGAAATGAATACTGAGTTCATTTATTTCCAGTCTCTGTTAATGTCTATTAACTATGTTTGCCTCTGCATAATACCTGCCTATATCCCATAGGGTTTGATATGAACTGTTCTCATCTTTCTACATTTCTAAATAATCTGTAATTTCAATTCTGGTTTCCTCTTTAATCCAACAGTTTTATGGTTCTAGTGATCTGAAGTCAGAGGATCTAACCTATATAATTTCTACTTTTTTGGAACTTGTTAGATATTCTCTATGACCTCTTACATCATAATTCTATTAATATTCCATTAGCATCTATACAAAAAAATATATTTTTGTACCTGTATATGTAAGCTATAAAATCATGCTGTGTTACTCGAATTCTTTAGAGCCTTATTTAACAGCTTTTGCTATGAACATTTCAATGCTAAATGCATGGTACAAAAAGGTTCATGGTCGTCAAATCCACTTAAAGGATATTAGATTCTATCAATATCAATTAACATTCTTGTCTCATCGAACCACTCCTCGACCCCCCTGAATTCCATTTCATCTCGTGTTAGGTGCTATTCCTTGCGTCTGTCATCAATCTGGCATATATCTTTGTTTTTCTGACATTTTTATCACTTGCCTTAAACAGTAGAGCAAGATTTTTATGTTAACTCAATCTGGAAGCTTCCATCTTTTAATAAAGGAAGTGATGGCACTTTACAAGCATCATAATCTATTCAAATCTAAATTTTGCTGATTTTTTAACATAAAAATTAGTCTGTCTTATGTTTACAAAGTATAGCAAAATTGGTAGGTAGGTGGCAAAATATATTTTGCTAATTCTAAAGGAATTCTGTCTAAATACAGTTAACTGCAGTATGTAATAAAACCCCACCAATACTGACAAAATAACAGAAGCATTTTTCAGGGATGTCTGGAAGTTTCAGTTGTTACATTCTAGCTGATAGTAATGACAAATTTCTAATACTGAGAAGCTGGTATGATTTGAAAGAACAGTTTTAAAGGCACAGATATACAAGAGATGCAAAGAGACAAAGAGACAGGACATGTAAGTGAGGAGCCTGTGAGGCTGATATATAGAGAAGCTACTAAAAATAAGAAAAAAAAAAATCAGTTACCACATTTACAGAAAAAGCCATTAAGTTTCTATGTCCTGTATATACAGTTCTACTTCGATAAACTTGAACTGCACCTTTAAAACGGATGTGCACTTGTAACACAGCCTTCGTTTATTATCTCCCCAAGAGCTCTCAGTTGAAATGATGTTATAGTTTATAATCAACTATGTCAGAGAAATGAAGAAATATGAAAGACAATTCATTTATAAAAGGGCCCCTAATTTTTTAAACAAGATTCAAAATAAAAGTTATCATTTCAAAGAGCGAAGTAGAGAAGTAGAATGAAAGAACGTCTAGCTCTGGGTGCCTCTGGGTGGCTTTCAGTCAGTTAAGTTTCTGCCTTCAGCTCGGGTCATGGTCCCAGGGTCCTGGAATCGAGCCCCACATCGGGCTCCCTTCTTGGCAGGGGGTCTGCTTTTCCCTCTGCCCCTGCTCACGCTCTCTCTCTCTTGCTCACTCTCCCTCAAATAAATAAATAAAATCTTAAGGGAAAAAAAAAGAGTGCCTAGCTCTGAACACAGGTTAAGAATTAGCAGATATATAAGTGCAAAACAAATACATTTTTTTTATTGAAATATCTGCTCTCTTACCAATCTCTACTGAATCAGCTCTAAAAGAGACTGAGTAATGCAGCCTGTACAGTAAGAATTTGTGGCTACCAGGCTCTTCTCTATGAAATCTACACATCTTTGCTGCAGAGTTAAATGCTTTGGAAGAGTCAGCTGCGTCCATTCCCAAATCTGTTTATTACAATTGTATTTATTTCTGTAATTACGTGAATTAAGTACTATATAAGCAGATGATATATGAGTAGAAATAGAAAAGACAATTTTTGGTGCTGTGAAAACGAAATTGAATGCTTCAGAAAAACTGAAAGGCAAGCTACTAAAAAAAAAGTCTGTTCCACTTCATTGTGGTTAGAGGAAAAATCTGTAGAAATACAGAAATATTCTGCATTTAGATTTCTTAGAAATTTAAGTTCTTTGTTCCACTGTGAGGAAACCAAAACTAAAAAACTTTGATAATGTGTCAGTGACAGCAGGGTTATGCAAAAGGAATGGGGAGAAATAGATACCTACTGAAAGAAAAAAAACCATCTAGAGTTATTATAGCAAAAGACTGATGAATAAGTATAAATTTATACTGAGTGTTTTAAAGAAGTAATTTCTAGCTTTAGTACTTAAAATTTTTTGTTGTTGTTTTTTAAATTAGGCTCAATGCCCAGCATGGAGCCCAGTGTAGGGCTTGAACTCATGACCCTGAGATCAAGACCTGAGCTAAGATCAAGAGTCCAAGGCTTAACCCACTGAGCCACCCTAGCTTTAGCTTTTTAAATTAACCGATAATTACCACCAGTCAACACTGGCTAACAGGCTTTCTTTTAATGTAAATTGGAAAACAGTAATTATTATTTCCTGGCAACCTTAAAGCCTGATGTATGTTTTCTTCAAAATTTAATTTTACACAGTTAAGAGATAAAGAGAAAATCTTAGAAGAAATCAGAGAAAAGAGAAGGCCAGACAGGATGATGGCTAACTGCTTATCAGAAACAATGAAAGACAAAAGACAATGGAATTATATCAATAAAGGAAAGGGGGGAGGGTGGCAGTGGGGGGGATGGGGGGTGGGAGGGTCTATACTCAGTGAAAATATGCTTCCAAAATGAACAAAAATTTTCCATTTTTGAATAAAGGTGAATTAGTCTCCAGCAGATCTATACCAAACTCTTCCTCAAAACGGCATCTTAGAATGCAGATAAATGAGTGTAACACTAATATAGGCATAAACTCTAACCTGATCTAATTGTAATATCATTTAATTAAAAAGAAATAATTTGTAAATTCTAGTCATTTATTGTTAGTTATAAAATATTGCTGACCAGCCTCACAACTGCCATGACACAGGGGCATGTCCCCACCATATGTGGGTGGCTGCTGATACGTAACCTGACATTGCAGTGAAGGAAGCACTGCTCATTCATTCTTCAGTTAGCAATAATCAGCAATAATCGCGCCTCAGATAAACCTCATTGGCTACAATACTGCCACTGTGCAAAGCTACTGCTCATTCATTAGGAGCAAACTTACTTACCTCTTTGTTTTGGAAAAATCTGTTCAGGATGCTGTAAAATAAATTACAGTGCATTAATTACTGTAACATATTACAGACCTAAGTGAAATTTTTAAAATATTAGTGAAGAGAATTACCTTCATTATTGGCCTGGCTTGCTTCTCAAACAAACCACTCGGAAAAAGGTAAGCAATAGCTCTCTGAAAATATACACAAAGGTTAATTAACAACTGTTATAAACACAAGTTAATGTTATGACTAATACTTTCTGAGTGCTTAGTACATGCCAGAGATCTCATAATCTTTTAAACAGGAGAAAAAAATGACCACATACACATCCCCCAGAGAAAAATTATTTGTCACTATTAAACTGGTTATTAACAATTTTCAAGTGTCAGTTTCAAACATGCATGTGCTCCCACGAATCCCTCTTTTGTTTTTTATTATTATTTTTCAAGATTTTTATTTATTTATTTGTCAGAGAGAGAGAGAGCACGAGGGAGCGAGCATAAGCAGGCAGAGGCAGAGAGAGAAGCAGGCTCCCTGCCAAGCAAGGAGCCCAATGCGGGGCTCAATCCCAGGACCCTGGAACCATGACCCGAGCCGAAGGCAGTGGCTTAACGGACTGAGCCACCCAGGCGTCCCCAAATCCCTCTTTCAAAAGCAAACGAGAGGTGCCCCTCTACAACCTCTGTGGTAATGTGCTCAGGAGCCCCACTTTGGACTCCAAGTTAGCAGTGCGAATATCAGAGACCGAATACTGAGAAGAGCAGGCTCCAAGCCTCACCCACCGCGACAGCCCCAGTGTTTTTAGATGCTCTCTGAACTCTTCCTAGGAAGTTTTGAGAGGTTTTTTATACTACATTTTCCCAACCGGGTTCTCTGAAATGTCTGTCTCTCAATGGGGACACTATTGGCATTCTGAGTGTGACAACTCCGTAGTAGGCAGCCTTGCCCTTCCCTGTCCTGTAGGTCACTTAACAGCCCTGGCCCTTCTCCACCATCTCTGCTGGTAATAACCCTAGCACCTGTGACAAATCTTGCCCGCACACATTTCCAAAAGCCCTCCACCTCCCAGGACTGCCACCAACTTGAGAACAACTGTGTAAGCCATGCCAGTGTCTTCGCCAACACCACTCCTCACAATCAAAAGCAAAGCACACACGTTTTCCTTTCTCTCGAATGGTATCAGATGAGAAGTCTGTGGTCTTGGATCTTATTAGCACTGCATCTGAACTGTAAATGAACTGGCAGCTCACGCAGACACAGTGCTGCTCTGTGGAGAAGCTGTTCTCAGGATGGGCCTCTGTGCCCTCCCACGCAAAGTGCTAAGACCGGATTCCACCCCCGAAAGTCAGGGGTCTGTAACCTGGGGCTTATCAATTCAGTTATCTTAGGGAGCCCATCTGTGTCTCTGAGTCAAGCTTCATTCTCCCATTTGGGCTTCCGGCAATAAAAAGGACACTTAAGAAACCCTTCGATCACACAGCACAGTGCTAATTTTGTGAACATTTTTTTTTTTCTTTTTTAAAGCCAGGGACGACTCTGCCTTTCCTTCTCTGAGGGAGAAAAGGTGGACTTTTTAATAAGTGATGTTGAGACAACTGATTGCCATTTGGAAAAAGATAAAAGTGGATGCAAACCCGACACCATATACAAGGATAAGCCGCAGATGGGTCAGACGGTCGAACACAGAAAATCAAACAAGTATGAGGAGAAAACATGGCGAATTCCTCTATATAAGCTACACCTCCACAGGCAAAACCAACACCATCACAGGTTATTCGCTGATTTACAACCGCAAAATATTAGAACCCCCACTCCAAGGTTGGCTGCATAAATGATGGCATGTCCATGCCACCAAGCACTCTAGCATAAAAAAGGATTGATAAAAGCAAGACACAAGGGAAATGTGCTTAGAGTGTGACCTTTGGTACAAGAAAAAAAAATAAGAAAATACATATAGGAATGGGGAAAATATACATAGGTTTCATTCCACAAGGAACGGTACAGTGTAAACAAATAAAAATGATCATTTATTAAGGAGTAGGCGGCAGTAGGGTGAGGGCTACGGGGATGAGTAAGGCTTTCCTGGGGATGCCTTTATTCAGCTGAACTTGGAAGCACAAATATGCTGTATGTATTAAAGACCAACATTTTCAAAAGAAACTCTAAAACTTAATATAAACAAAATAAACAAACCTCATTTCTTTCTTTTTTAAAGATTTTATTTATTTGATAGAGAGAGAGAGAGAGAGAACACAAGCAGGGGGAGTGGGGAGAGGGAGAAGCAGGCTCCCCACTGAGTAGGGAGCCCGATGTGAGGCTGGATCCCAGAACCCTGGGATCATAGGCTGAGCTGAAGGCAGAGGCTTAACAACTGAGCCACCCAGGTGCCCTATACAAACCTAATTTCTAATGACAAAAACAACAACAACAAAACACCACAACAGCAAAAGAATTCTTCAACTTTACTCAGAAGGCTTATTGTTAGTAATATTAATATTAAAATTCTGAAACATTTTGTGTCTGTTCTAGCATAAAGTAAATAAAGGTATCAATTTTATGGTGACCAAGATGTTACTCAGGAGAGAAGATACAAACATAAAAGAAATGTAATGTTAAGTTTGAATTAGACAAACCAAAACATACTTGGGATCTTTAAAAAATATTATTTCCTGGATTATTCCTATAATATTTAAAAGAGATTACTTTTTAGTTCTGTCCCCTCAAAGAGCACAGGCTTAATGAAACTCTAGAATCAAGGAGTGGACTCTAGCAACCAAATCTTGGCTTCTAAATACAGTTTCCTAGTATAAAGAATAGAGCATCTCTGGAAAAGGATTAATCCTAGGCTTAAGGCAGGGAAAGTAAAGAATAAGCCTGAGACACCTTCCTGTGCCAGAAAACAAGGAAGTGCTCGAAAGGACAGAGAAACCAGCTTCAAGAAGCTTCCACTGACCACACTTGCGACAATGTGAACATCAAAAAGAACAATGACAATGCCTGGTACCATACTCAATACATACATGTTGAAGAGTGTGCCTCTACACACACACACACACACACACACACACACTCTCTCTCTCTCTCTCTCTCTCTCTCTCCCTCTCTCTCTCTCCAGAGTTCTGAGGTAGGAAGCAAGAAGAAAAGGAAGGCCTCTTTATGAAACAATACCAGTTAATAAAAGTAGAAGGAAATGAAAGATGTAGAAAATCACCGTTTTATAACCTCCAAAGTAATCTTCAATTTCAGCCAAGGATCACCAGTGGATGATAAAGTCATTGGCTAAAAGGTTACTGGGGCCTAGAATATTCAAATGGACTTCAAATAATCACCCTACAGATGACTTAGTTATGAAGGGAAAAAAATCACTTTTACAATAAAGAGGTCGGTGGTCACCACATTAACCAAGGGGTCAGATGTACAATCAATAGTGGGACAAACTCATTATATACCTCCTGGTGTGAGGGAACAAGAAGTATACAATATCACACAAGTATTACCCTTTATACATTCTAAATCTAATCACCAGGAGCAAACAGAAAGCCAGAATGTAGACATCCGTGTAAGACAAGTGGTCTGGATTCTACAAAACTAGCTAGGTATAAAGACATTTTAGGGAAAACTGACGAAATTTAAGTATAAACTATAGATTATAGAGTGTTACAGATTTATTGTTAATTGTACTAGATATAAACATGGTTACCATGGAAAAATGGTATGAAGGATGCATGTATGTAGGGCTAAAGTAAATGCGGATACATTTAGGAGTTAGGTGTAATGATACTGCATTTTCAACTCACTCCAAATAAGTTTTATATATACAGAGAGAAAGGGAATGTGGCAAAATGTTAACTGTCAAATCTATGTGAAAGGTTTGTATGTGCAAGTGTCTTTGTATTCACCGAATATTCAGGTTTTCTGGAAATTTGAAAAATTTGAAAATAAAAAGATGAGAAATGTTAAAAATTAAAAAGTAAGTCCATCGGATCTTTCCCAGTCTAACCTGTCTCCGCAGGGCCACCATGAGCCTACAGCACCTGTAGTAGCCCAGCTAGCCTTCAGGCCTGGTTCCTACAATCAGCCATGGCACTCCCAAGGCTGGTCAGACATCTTAGCCAAGGGGCTACTGACTCAAGGCCTGGGTGAGAATAACAGCATGGAAGACTGATGTACAACTCTGCAGCCCGGGGTAAGCATGCCAGGATTACACGGCTTAAAGTCCAACCAACTTTTGAATGAGGTTCAAGCTGTCACTGGTATCATTTTCAAATATAAAAATTACTAGTACTACATGAACAATGAAAGAGTTCAAGAAAGCAATGAAAATGTAAAGAATTTCAACCCACAGGAGATTTCTCATGAAAACTAAGACATACACAAGTCACGAGGAAGTTAATCAATAGAACTTGAAAATAAGGCACTGACTGCAAAGGGTGTCTAGGTCTTACAGGCAATCTCTGTATTGACTTAAAAAAAAGTTAGTAAAGATTTTGGTAGAAATATTCTGAAATTTCCTAGAAGGATCAGAAAAAGTAGCACTGCCTTAAAAACAACAACAACAACAACAAAAACCCAAAAACCTCAGCTAAGAAAAAACACGTATTTATTAATTCATAATTCCTCATTATATTAGATGATAATGTTGATTTTATTTATTTTAGAAAGAATGTGCAATGCAGAGGGGGTGGGCAGGAGCAGAGGGAGAGGAAGCAGACTTGGCGCTGACCATGAGCACGACACAGGGCTCAATCTCATGACCCTGAGATCATGACCTGAGCCAAAACCAAGAGTCAGATGCTTAACCAACTAAGTCACCCAGGTACTGTAGGTGAAAATAATAACACAACCAACTACACTGTATTGTATTAACTATATTATACTATATTATATACTCTATTACTAATTACTGACAGGGCATGTACAAGGTGCTCTGCTATACTGTACCAACTATATTATATTTGTACCAAATTACATTAGGTTTTGTACTAAGTACTGTGGAAAAGGTCCATAGAGTAAGACACCATGTTAGATAAACAGCAAAATCACAGGCTCAGTAAAAATAAGAAAAAACAAAGGATGGCAGAAAAAGGAATGAATGAAGATACAGAACATAAAAGAGTTATCCCTCCAAATCCGTATTACATCTTTTTCACCAAATTATGAGGAATAGGTTTTCTAATTCCAGGGGAGTTATGATATATTAGTCATAAACTGGTTACTTTTTAACCAAACAGAAGATACAAAACAGGAAAGGCACAGTAGGAATGTACATTTCGTCATCCATCCAGCATGCAAGGGAGAGTGTGACCACCACCTAAGGCGCACTTCCATTTACCTACTACGGGCACTCTGAAGAGATTTCTTACAAATTCTGAGGCTAACAAAGGACTACCTGGATTTTATGAAAAAATAATTTTGTTGGCTTTCTGGGACTGCAGTTGTTAAAACTCAAGTAGGTGAATACCGTTTAAAAAAAAAAAAAAGTTTATAGGAAGAAGAGAATTTTGAGTGTGTGCATGAAGCTGCAATGTTTGGAGCAGAGCACCATGTGCTGTAACAGAGTAAAAACCCTTACTCTCGCTGCACTTCAGAATTCACAACAGAGAGTGCTAAATATCTAAGTAACATAAGACCTTTACTACGTCCTATAACCATAAAAATATTCTCCAGGAACACCATTCCCAGTGATTTTAACTTGTGAGAACATCGGCTTTATCTAGTTGTTGTGGGGATGAAATAAGGTATTTGCAAAAGCACAGCACCCCACAGGCACTAGACAAATGTTAGCTATACGAAAATGTTCTATGTGAAACACTTTCCACATTATTTTGTATTAAGACTTAAAGTGGCAAAGATAAGAACCTGGACCTCCTGAAATTTAGTATCTGAATGTGCTCTTCCCCGCCGAGGTCAGGGAGCCAACCTAGGTCTCTCAGAAAACGGATTTACTTCTCCACTGGCATCAAGGACATTCACCTAGTTAGAGGTAAAATTAGGAGAATAGCCTAACTATGCTCAAAGGAAAATAAATTGACCATTTACTGTGAATCAGTTTTACCTCGACCAATTTTATTCAACAAATACTCATTGTACGTAAGTTACAGGGACTCTGTGAGTTTAGGAAGCTGTAGTTCCTGACCACATTCTAGCAGCAGAGACAGATGCATACATAATTTCAATTACGGGGGTCACTGTCACAGTACACATGGAATAACATGGCTTAGTAAAAGGATATTTTACAGGACCTGTGCTGCAGCTATTTCTAGGTTACACAGATGGAACCAAGGGAAGTGGTCACGAGCTTTTTTCAGCAATACTTTTCATCTGACTTCTTAGCAGTCACTTGTCCCTTGCCAAGTCAGGTCTTTTACATACTGTTTTCTCTGCCTGGAATACCATTGTTCCATCTAACATTTTCCTGCTTCTCTTTTGAGACCTAGCTTGCCAGCCCTCCAGAGCGACCTCCCCTGACTCCCCAAGGGCTCTGTCATTTCCCTTCTTTGTTTACACCTGTGGGAGTGCTCTCCACATTTGTCTCCTTCCCTATGACGTCAGTCACAATGGACAGAGCTCTCACGTCTCTCTAGAGACTTGAGAAGATCACTGGCCAGTCTGTTATTTTCTCCTCATCCTTCCTCCTGGCTTGAACTTCCACACTTCTTGCAGCAATCACAAAGGCTGATGCTCACCTCCTTTCATTTACATATCAATTCCTGCCCTGGGTGTGAGCCACCTACACAAGACTCCCAGTGTCACCCAGGCCAATAAACCCCCCTCAATTCCCATTTCTATCCTTAGAAGCACACAACCACTTTCTCAACGACCTTACTCTTCAGCCCAAATTCTGACCCTGCGATTGCTTGGGCTCACCAAGCCTTCCTCTGGAACCTCATGACCTACAGCCAGGTCTCTACCACAGAAGGTTGCTGTTTTCCCACTCACAGCCATGTTCTCCTCCTACCTCTCTCCAAGTTCTTCCATGGTCTCTTGTAAAAACAGCTCTGCTCCTCGCTTAAAAGCTAGTTCCCTCAGAGCTCCATCTCTGATTCTCCTTCTGTCAAGCAAATTCATGCAGAGAGGCTAAATCTATTTCTTTAGTTTCCAAACCACTCCCAACTGTCAGTTGTCTTTAGGATTGCTCCACTGAAGTATCCTAAAAGCACATTCATAGCTGCTCCTCAAATAACTTACTTTTGCCTCCTCAAAGTTCTTTCTCCCAGGCCCTGTTACCAGTTCTTTGGATTTTACCTTGGTCATATGTAGAAGGTGCTCTCGAAGGCAAAGGACCTTGGTTTCTTAATCACCGTTGCCCACCCCAGAGGGAGAACATCGGCAGGTATCATAGTCCCCCTTACTTGCGGATGATACGTTCCAAGACCCTCAGCAGCTGCCTAAAGCCGCAGACAGTACTGAACCCTATATATACTATGCTTTTCCCTATACATACATGTCTATGATAAAGGTTAATTTATAAATTCGATACAGTAAGAGGTTAACAAATAACAATATACTGTAATAGAGTTATGTGAATGTGGTCTCTTTTTCAAAATACTTTATTGTACTGTACTAACATCTTCTTGTGATGGTATGAGATGCTAAAATGCGTATGTGATGAGATAATGTGAAGTGAATGATGGAGGCACTGTGATGTAACGTTAGACTACTAGTGATCTTCTGATATGACAGAAGGCAGATCATCTGCTTCTGGATGGGTAATAGAAACCACAGAAAGCAAGACAATAGGTAGCAGGGGAAAACAGTACGCAAAGGGTAAATAAAGAAGCAAACTGACTACACAGTCCTTGAGTGAATCAACTAGACTATGTAACACTTTATAGACAATTAGGGAAATTTAAATACAGATTAATATACAAATGATCCCATACTCGGTCATATACTCAGCCATACTGAGTCCCATGCTCAGACTATATTAAAATTAATTTTGTTAAATGTGATAATGGTATTGTGGTTATATAGGAAAATATCCCAACTTTTTGGAGATGTATACTCAAGTATGTAGGGGTAAAGTATCATAACGTTTGTAACTGACTTTAAAAGAAAATAGTTCAGCGGCACCTGGGAGACTCAGTCGGTTAGACTCAGGTCATGACCTCTGGGTCCTAGTATCAAGTCCCAGGTCAGGCTTCCTGCTCAGTGGGGAGTCTGCTTCTACCTCTCCCTCTGGTCCCACCACCATACCCTCCCCATGTTCTAAGAAAGAAAGAAGGAAGGAAAGAAGAAAAGAAACTAAGAAACAAAAAAAAAAAAAAAAAAAAAAAAAGAAGAAGAAAGGAAGGAAGAAAGGAAGAAAGGAAAAAAAACAGTTTAGCCACAAAATATACAGGGGGAGCAAATATGGCAAAATGTTATTTAAACTAGGTGATGGTCACATGGTATGCATTATACAATTATTTCTTCTTTTCTGTATGACTGAAATTTTTATAAGAAAAAGCATACAAATTAGTGTTTATGGCTATCGCTATTGGCTTAGACTATTTCAGTTTTTCAATTTTGGTTCCTACTCCCATGTAATATACATACATAAATACATATACGTATGTATGTATACATGGACATATATACATATATACACACACATATAAGTCATGAAGCTTTTGCTCGTTTATAATTGAATAACCAAACAACTGAAATTGTTTTAGTAAACCTGTTGTTTCAGTCAGGTAAAAGCAACCATTTCCTACATTTCTAAATTTCTATTTATTCTTACAGTGTATTTTTGAACTGTTTTCAAAACCAATTCTTTGGATATTTGGAATCATGTCATTGAAAAACAATATAAAAATGAAACTGCAAAATATTACTTTTACTTCCAAAGTATTTCCTTTCTTTCAAATAACACAAGGCAAAAAAATACAAATTCTTACTTATGGGGAGATCACGGAGCAATCCTCTGGTTAAACAGTCCAGAAGAACTTTCTCCAACAAAGGAAATGTCCGATAATCTGTGGGCTGATATGATATGTAGCCCATGTGGTTACTGTGCATTTGACATATGGCGAGTGCAACTAAGGAATTAGACTAAGGAACTAAATGTTAATGTTAGTTAGTATTAACTAACTTCAAACAATTCCACACAGCTAGTGGCAACCACACAGCTCTAGACTATTTTAACCAAGCCCTCATGCAGCATGACAGTCTTGCACTGATGTTACTACTGTGTATCTCAGCAAGGTTTTCAAACTCCATTAAATTGGTACAAAGTTATAAGATCTGTGATTTAATTTTACTGCTCTACCCAACAAATACCCACATTCATAACAGAGAATATTAACAACCAAATTGTCTTTGAATAGAAGATTTCTAGAATGAATCTGGTCATGATAGCCATCCCTTTTTTTCTCTTTATGAAGTGAGAGCATTTTAATACTTCAGATTTGTGATTTGATTCCCTGAGGGTTTGAATGGAGAACTCAGTATTATGGAAACCACGTAGAAAGCTGAATTTCCTGACTTCTCTCTTGGAACTACTGAGGCTCTATTCTACTAACCAGAATGACTTCAACTTCCTGTGTCTAAGGCAAGAGCACTTGGATTTTATACCTCATTTCAGCCTGGATTTCAGAGCTGGGGGTAGGAAGTAGAAACATTTACATACAGGAAGTTGCAGGAAAATATAGGTATACTATACATACAAGTACTCATATGGGACAAAATGAAAGTAACATCACAAAAGACTCCAGATACCCAATGAGTCTTCTTGCAATGTTTATTGATTCAGGACAGCTCCCACTGTCCTCCTCCCACCTTCCATATTAATCTTAACTTGCTATGGGAAAGAAAAAGACATAAATATCCAGTTGTGACCAACACTGAAAATTCCCGCTTGTTGTGCATCTCCTTTCTCCTAGAAAAAGCAGAAACAAAACAAAACCAAACTGTCAAAAAACAAACCAAAAAAACCAACCAAACTAACAACAAAAATGACAAGCATCCACTTCTTTCTTAAAGCCTCGGAACGCCTACCTGAAGGAACAAGGTATCCTCCAGAGCCCATGAGGACAGAGCCTTGTCTGCAACATGCCCTCCAGGGGACACTCCAAGCCAGACTCTGCAGGGCCTTCAGTCCAGGTCCACAGTAACTGTCCCCACCACCATGTCAGAGGCAGGAATGGTGAGGGGAGGAAAGCACGTGTCAACTTTCTCTCCAAAGCCTGGTGCTAGTAGGGACACGGCTTCTGGACATTTTCTGCACATCTGCCAAGTATGAGAACATGTGTGCTACAGTCTGCTGTTCCAGAACCAACCTCACCGGCATGGCCTCACTAAAGTTCGGCATCTCCTGTTAACTACTAGAAGCTCTGCATTAGCTATGAGGGCACTGGTCTCTGCAGTGGGAGCAAGACCCACCAGGTAGCACAACAGCCTTACTGCTTCCTGCCTTTCACACCATCTTCTTACTCTAGGAGCCCCAATGATAAGATTATGCCTTTCCTGACCAGGATTACTCGGTTTTAATTCAAGGTCAGGCGAGAAGAGCTTAGCTCAGTGGCCGGCACATCCCACACCATAAAGTAGTCTGTTAGGCTCTAGTGACTTCACACCTTATTTTAGTAGAAAGGCATTTGTGCAAGCCCTTCCAAATATGGCATTTAACCCTCCACCTCCCTCCATACCCCACTAAATTTGCCCCTTTGGCTTCCTCAGTTGCTTTCTATTAAAAGCCACAGGCTCAAGAGACTTCCTCAAGCTTTCCTTGTAGGTGGTAGACAATATCCTCACTCCTTACAACTGACAGCCTCTGGCCCAAACTGGAAAAACATTTCAAAGGCTGATGTCTTGAGTCTTTGGGGCTTTCCAAAATACCCAACAGGAAAATACTATTCCCAGTTCAACATAAAGCTGTAGATGGTATTTCAAAGAAGAGAATTATAATAAAAAGTAAGTAACAAAAGTGGTTAGCGGCATAAGGGCTTTTCCCATAAAATTTTTAATTAAGGTAAAAATTTAGTTGGGAAAGGTTCAGAAGTACCAGAAAACAAAACAAAACAAAACAAAAAAAAGAAAGGCAGGCAAAGAAAGTGTTAAAATACTTGTCATTTTTAAGCAATTTTCCTGATATAATTCAAAAATATCTGTATTAGGATGGTAAAAGTGCAGAATTTAAATATTTTGATAAGGTGAAATTAAGTCAACCAGAAAATCAGAGGAGGAAGGTGACGAGAGAAATACTTGACTCTCTGCTAATGTTAACCCATCTATCAACTATAATGTTCTCGAATTCCCAGGTGCATTGGGCACTTAGCAGGTGCTAGAGACGCACCAGCAAGACATGGCCTACCTAGGTCTTCAAGTATCTTAAAATTAGAGGAAACTGGGCATTTCACATGTGAATTGTGGTTCTGCCCGTTTAGACTATGTTTTTCAACAAAAGAACTAACAAATTTCCTAATTATCTGGTTATGTAAACTGAGAAGCACCCAGTTCTTCCACAAAGACAAAAGACAAAAATCGATGCATTTGTCCCATGAACAACAGTTTGAACTTCTGAGGGTTCATGTATGTGCTGATTTTTTTTTTTTTTTAGAAATTTTAAACATCAAATTTATTCATAGATGTTTTTGTGTTGATTTTTTTTGATAAACAGCACAGTACTGTAAATGTATTTTCCTTATGATTTTCTTAGTAACATTTTTTTCTCTAGCTTGCTTTACTGTGATTATACAGTATGTAAAAGACCTCACATGCAAAATACGTGTTATCAACTGCTTATGTTATCGGTAAGGCTTCCAGGTAACAGTAGCCTTTTAGTAAGTAGTTAAGTGTTGGGAGTCAAAAGTTACATGTGGATTTTGACTTTAAAGGGGGTCAGCACCCCTAACCCCTGCGCTGTTCATGTACAGGTGCTAATTTATTTAAACTGTTCTCTATCAGTTGGGACTCAACTCCTCAAGAAGCTTGGAAACAGTATTACTAACCTAATGTTGTTACATGTTTTAGGTTAGCATTTGTGTTTCAAAAGAACATTTTCTCAGACTAGGAACCAGATTCCAGATGTAGACTGTAGTTTAACACTGGTATGCAAACACCAAATCATTGCCTTACTCTGATTTTGAAGCTGTTGATGACTTACTCTTTCAGTCTGAAGTTCAGTGAGAAGAAACTCTGAGCCAGAGGGAGAGAGAGAGAGAGAGAAAAAAGAACATTTTCCTATAATAAGTTCTAGCTTAGTATTTCCTATATTAAGTTCTGAAATTTGTATGGAATTCAACGTGGCTAAGTTCTTAGGTATTTTAAACTTATGTCACACTTGAAAAAGTCGTTTCATATTTGAAGTAGGGTTCAACGGTTGTTATTTGTTGTCACAATAACGAACAAACAAAAAAAGCCATACTTCCTTTGGAAATAAAAAAGTGGAGTATACATTTAACGGTACGTATAGGAAACTTAAAAAATTTGTTAGACCATAGTACTGCTTGCCTGGATCCAAAACAAAAAAATGCTGACAAAAATAAAGAATATAAATTAAAAAAAAATTAATCCAAATAAATCATGGACTATGGCAATTCTCCTTTGTGTATATGATTCCTACATTTTCAGATTTTTAACTAGAATACAGGGGATTCATGGGTTCCCTAAAATGAAGGCAAAGTATTTAACTACATTCTTAGGCTTAAATCAAAGTATAAAAGGATTGCAGGCTCAACCCAGGAGGAGCACTGGGTCAGGAATGCAATCTCTATTAATTAGGTATCCCAGCTGGGCAGTGGGTCTGCAGCTGTTAACTTGATCAATGACTTACCTAAATGTCATCTCTACTGATTCGCTTATAAATTACCAGCAAGTGAGACTAATGTACAGGTGCTAATTTATTTAAACTGTTCTCTACAGTTCTACATAGCTTTATAAACTGCATCTGGCACCTAATGTTAGCTGTCAGTTGCACTTAGACATGCCTGTCCTAACGACTCTGTTCATTAGAAGTGAGCACAAATTATGAAATATTGTGAAAAATGATACATCAAATGGAATGGGCACAGCAAATCAATTAGAGAAACTTCATACAGCATATTCACACTTAGGAGAATAAAACATTCTGGTTTCAGAATGAGGTCTATAATACCAATTAAAAAGTAATTGGTAGACTTCAGCAGTGTTATATATCAATTTGCTGGCTTTTTTCCTGAAATTCTATAGTTATGGAGAACTCAACTTTAATTCCCAAATAAAGACATTAGTAAATGCAAGTGCAATTTTGTATCCATAAAACTTAATGCAAGTGAGATGTCTCCAACTTAAAATTGGTAACTGCTATCACTTCATTCAAAAAGGAAAATGCAAACAGCAGTGGTTCTCAACTTTCTTCTACGCTGACAGCAGATTTTGAAATTGCTGTCACCCAGTGTCTGCTCCGGCTTAATAACATGTTACAGGGTCACCGGACAAGGCTTTCCCTTTGGGTCACTGAGGGAAATCGCTGCAGCCCTGCCTCTGTTATAGGCTCTGGGGCTGATTTCTTTACAGTCTTCAAACATGCAGAGTCTTCCCTTGGCCAGACTGTAACCACTTTGAGCTGAGTTACAGAATCCACTCTGGTGCAATGTTCAATCTGATGGTTCAGTTCTCTTCATGGTAACTATAGGGTGAGAGTCAAAAATATTTTTTACACACTGATCAACACTTGGCAGCAACCTGTGAAAGGCTGAGGAATGGGAGTTGAGAACCACGGCATTAAGATACATTTTCAAAACGGCATGCATGTCAGCACTTGCAGCAATGGGAGTATATTGTATACACGGACACCTGTATATGTGTGTCACCGTATATACTACTCACTGCCAACAAGGGGGTATCCGCTTTCCTTCGGCCATATCTCCCACAGGTGATCAGGGGCATCATAGTGGTTCAGTGGGAAATTGCAATAGGTGGTTTCTTTTCAAAAGAACTTAAAATATTAGGCAAAGATGAAACTATCTTGAAATGGGGAAAATCTGTACTTGCCCATGACTAATTTCTTTCCAGTTAATTCATTGTTTCACAAACCAAAAATAACTTTTCATATAAATGCAATACCAAGACTGAACATTAAATATAAAAAAGTAATTTTGTAGAAACAATTCTAGCAGATACACAATGCTGGAGCTTTAATAATAAACCTCTAAATAATGTTAACTTTTAAGTAAATATTAAAAATTACAATTATTTTTATTCACAAAATTTTATGTCATATCCTTTCTATTTTACCAACTCAACATTTGTACTCTTTTTAAAAGCCTTTGTAATTGAAAGAACACTAACATGTAAGATTAGCCGGGTGTAATTTTCACATGTTCTATATGCTGGACTCAGTAAAGCCAGGGGCCAGATTTCTATTCAATTTCAACCTTCTGGAATAAAGTTCTAAACCTAGAAATCCACCAAAAAAAAAAAAAAAAAAAAAAAAAGCCCATGAAGAGCTAAAATAGATGACCTAAATTCATGATTTTACTTAGTAGGAAGGGCACACAGGTCCTGACGCCAAGTCCAAGGGCTCTTACATTTTAATTCACAGGGCCTAAAGTTTAGTTATGCTAGAAGCCTGGAAGGCGAGAGCTGCCAGAGGCAGACACACGCACAGACATCCTGACAGGAAAGGATATGTCAGGAATCAGTCAGTACAGGGACAAACAGAAACTACGAGCCCCAGCCAGGGTATCAGCTTAACAACCACACTAAAAGGAAAATCCTGAGGCACTGTAAGGTTAAATTATACTCACTGTACTCTACTAACAAGGTTGGGGGAGAACCCTATTTTAGAAAACATTACCCAAAAAATTAATCGTTGAAAGTGTGGAAAAACAGACTTGGCATATAGGAAGACCTTGTATAGCTCTGGATTCCTATTTATAACAATAAATACCAACCCCATAATGTTTTTCTAAAGACTAAATCTGGTAATGTAAACCAGGTTCCCAGATAGCATCTTGAATGTATATAGGAGGTTTTCAATAAGTGGTGATACTTTTCATTACAAGTAACAATTAAAAATAGGTTTCCCTTTTCTGGAAACTTCACTTGTGTGGAATATCTAATTTTCTGATCACACATAAAGTAAGAGAAAAATTACTGTACCTGGTTTTAAATTATGTATTAAAAGCCAAACACATTACGAAAGAATTACAAGCTCTAAATATAGAAAAGCAATCATGACGTTCTTCCAAAAATTATCTGGAAGCTTAAAATATTTTCCTGGTTTTGGATATCAAATTATTTGGTTTTGTCTTTGGAAATAACTAAGCATTCTGTTAATATGAGAACACTACCTGAGACTCATTAGCTATATTTTCCTGGTTTTGGATATCAAATTATTTGGTTTTGTCTTTGGAAATAACTAAGCATTTTGTTAGTATGAGAACACTACCTAAGACTCATTAGCTATATACTCTTTTTCAGGTTACACCAATAGCCAAATCTCAAACAAAGGTAAGAGCTTTGAAAAGACACAAAACCAGGAACCACAATGGGTATGTAATTTTAACACTTTAGTAACAGTTGGCTGTCACTGTCCTCTTTTGCTTTTACATCTACTTAGACGCCAAAGAGAGTCCACTAAATTTAATAAAATGCCCAAAGAGTTCATTGATATAAAATGTGAGACTTAAGTGAGGCAGATCAATTACTAACACAGCAGAATTACGTCACTGGTGTCAAGGAAAGGGGCTAACACTTCCTCATAGGCATTTAGGCTGGGTGAGACAAGATCTCAACCTGTGTGTATGACACCACCTCCAGTGTCAATCACTCCATGATAAACCAGTATGTTCAACAGTACTTCCTATTGTTCTCAACACACAGTCTTAGGTGGGATGGAAGATTTGTGTGACGAAGGCAATCAGAGAAGGAGTGAAGGATTCAAATTATGGTAGATTTTACTTACAGCATTTAATAGTAATAGTAATAGTAAAGGTAATAGTAATACAATGGCACCTAAATTACCAATGTGAAAATTATACAGTGAGCCTAGGCTTTCAACAAGGTAAATGAATTAAATTATAGGCCTTGTCGACTACCTGGAAGTTAAATCATCTTGAAAATATTTTTAACAG
Organism: Mustela erminea; assembly: GCF_009829155.1. Lineage (NCBI taxonomy): Eukaryota > Metazoa > Chordata > Mammalia > Carnivora > Mustelidae > Mustela > Mustela erminea. Next base: position 56,566,603 of record NC_045620.1, read on the forward strand.
CCCAAACAAATAATTCTGATTAAAGATCCAAGCACTGAACTAACCAAACAGTTTTTAATATGTTATGAAAATGGTTATCTTCTCAGACAGAATTACAAAACCATTGAACAATTCTATTTCTTTCAATGAGCTAAATATGCTCCATGTACACCCAAAAATGTAGTAAACTCAGTTGGGTAGTAGAAGCCTCTTGCTCAAAACAGTTACTCAGGGACACACAAGTCACAGGAAGAGGACAACGGACCAGTTTTAAATGCAAACAGTAATATAAAAAAAACTACCCCCAAAAATCCCAGGGCCAAATGATTTCAACCAAACGTTTAGAGAATTAATACCAACTATTCGCAAACTCTTCTAAAATAGAGGAAAACACCTACCAACTCTATTGAACGAGGCCAAGTATTACCCAGATATTAAAATGAGACAGAGACACATATAAGAAAACTATAGATCAGTATCAGATGCAAAAATCACAACAAATACTATCAAACCAGGGCACCTGGGCGGCTCAGTGGGTTAAAGCCTGTGCCTTTGGCTCAGGTCATGATCCCAGGGTCCTGGGATCTAGCCCGCCACTGGGCTCTCTGCTCAGCGGTGAGCCTGCTTCCTCCTCTCTCACTGCCTGCCTCTCTGCTTACTTGTGATCTCTGTCTGTCAAATAAAATCTTAAAAATCTGTCTGTCAAATAAAATCTTAAAAAAAAAAAAATACAATCAGGGGCACCTGGGTGGCTCAGTGGGTTAAAGCCTCTGCCTTCAGCTCAGGTCATGATCTCAGGGTCCTGGGATCAAGTCCCGCATCGGGCTCTCTGCTCAGCGGAGAGCTTGCTTCCCTCTCTCTCTCTCTCTCTGCCTGCCTCTCCGTCTACTTGTGATTTCTCTCTGTCTAATAAATAAATAAAATTTAAAAAAAAAATACAATCAAACCAAATCCAACAATGCATTAAAAAAATCATTCACCACAATTAAGTGATGGATTTATTCCCAGATGCAAGGGTGTTCAATATTCACAATCAAACAACATGATACATCACATCAATAAAAGAAAGGATAAAAGCCATATGACCATCTCAATAGATGAAGAAAAAGTAACAAAGCACAACATCCAGTCATAATAAAAGTCCTTAATAAGGCAGGTTTAGAAAGAATATACCTCAACATAATAAAGGCCATAAATGAAAACCTACAGATATCATTATACTCATCAGGGAAGAACTGAGAGCTTTTCCCCTAAGGTCAGGAGCAAGACAAGAATGTCGACTCTCACCACTTTCATTCAATATCGTACTGGAAGTTGTAGCTTCAGCAATTAGACAACAGAAAGAAAAAAGGCATCTGTAAGGAAATAGTAAAACTTTCACTATTTGTAGATGATATAATACTACATATGGAAAACCCTAAAGACTCCACCAAAAAACTACAAGGACTGAGAAATGAATTCAGTCAAGTTACAGGATACAAATGTGTAGAAATCTGTTGCATTTCCATATGCTGAAAATAAAGCAGAAAAAAGAAAAATTATGAAAACAACCCCATGTACAACTGCACCAAAAATTATATGATACCAAGGAATAAACCTAACCGAAGAGGTGAAAGACCTATACCCTGAAAATTACAAAACACTGATGAACACTGATAAATTGAAGATGACACCAAGAAATGGAAAGACACTCCATGCTCATGGACTAGAATAACAAACACTGCTAAAATGTCTATAATACCCAAAGCAATCTACGCATTTAACATAGTCCCTATCAAAGTACCAATAGCATTTTTCACAGAACTAGAACAAAAAAATCCTAAAATTTATATGGAGCCACAAAAGACCCTGCATAGCCAAAGAAATTTTGAAAAAGAAAAACAAAGCTGGGGGTATCACAAGTCCAGACTTCAAATTATATTACAAAACTGTAGTAATCAAAACAGTATGATACTGGCACAAAAACAGACACACAGATGGAATGGAATAGAAATCAATGGAATAGAACAGAAAACCCAGAAATAAACCCACGGTTACATGATCAATTAATCTTCAACAAAACAGGAAAGAGTATCCCATGGGAAAAAGACAGCATCTTAAACAAATGGTGTTAGGAAAACTGGACAGCCACATGCAAAAGAATAAAACTGGATTGCCTTCTTTCACCATACACAAAAATATATTCAAAATGGATTAAAGACCTAAATGTGAGAACTGAAACCATAAAAATCCTAGGAGAGCACAGGCAGTAATTTCTCTGACATCGGCCATAGCACCATTTTTCTAGATATGTTTCCTGAGGCAAAGGAAACAAAGCAAAATTAAATTAATGGCTCTACATCAAAATAAAAAACTTCGGTACATAGAAGCAAACAATCAGCAAAACCAAAAAGCAACCTACAGAATGGGAGAAGGTATTTGTAAATGACATATCTGATAAAGGATTAGAGTGTGTGTGGGGGGGGAGTATATATATAAACACAAAAGTACGTTCTTTATATCTCATATATATATTACATATAAAGATCACACACAACTCAACACCCAAAAAGCAAATAATCCAATTAATAATAGGCAGAAGACATGAACAGACATTCTTCGAAATAAGACATCCAGATGGCCAATAGACACATGAAGAGATGCTCCAACATTACTCCTTATCAAGGAAATGCAAATCAAAACTACAATGAGATGTCACCTCACACCTGTCTGAATGGCTAAAATCAACAACACAAGAAACAATAGGTGTTGACAAGGATGCTGAGAAAAAGGCACTCTCGTGCCCTGCTGGTGGGAATGCAAACTGGGTAGCCACTGTGAAAACAGTATGGAGGTCCCTTAAAAAGTTAAAAATAGAACAACCCCATGATCCAGCAATCACACTACTGAGTATTTACCAAACAAAAAACAGAAAACCAAAAACCAAAAACACTAATTCAAAGGGATACATACATCCCTATGTTTATAACAGTATTACTTAAAATAGCCAAATCACAGAAGCAGTCCAAATGTTGTGCATGCGCACACGCACACACACACACACACAAACCTCTCTCTCTCCACACTGGAATATTATTCAGTCATAAAAAAGAATGAAATCTTGCCATTTGCAATGACATGGATGGAGGTAGAGTGTAATGCTGAGTGAAAGAAGTCAGAGAAAAACAAATATGATCTGATTTCACTCATGTGGAATTTAGGAAACCAAAAAAACAAAAAACAAAAAAACCCCCACAAAACATGAGCAAAGGAAAAAAGAGAGAGAGAGAGAGAGAGAAAGAGAGAGACAAACCAAGAAGTAGACTCTAAACTATACAGAACAAACTGATGGTTATCGGAGGGGAGGGGGTGAAGGGGCTGGGTGAACTAGGTGATGGAGATTAAGGAGGTCACTTGTGATGAGCACTGGGTGATGTGTGGCAAGTGTGGAACCACTATATGGTATACCTGAAACTAATACAACATTGCACATTAACTACACTGGAATTCAAAATAAAATTGTAAAAAGTTACAACAAACTTCAAAGTGGTTAAATTTAAGTATCTTTGCTAGGTATGTTGGGATGTTTGACAAAAAGTTTTTTTTTTTTTTTAAAGATAAAAGTATTATTTATTATTACTACTTTTATCATGGTTAGAACAACTCAAGAGTGGAATAATAACAGAGTTCTAACTTTAATTCTCAAATCATTTAGAACATGCCCTGACTTTGAAAATTCAAATATTTTAGTTAAGATAATAAAAAACACTCAACTCAGGTTTACTTATGGGATTTCTATAAACTTCACTATATTTTCATCACCATCTGTTTTACCATTTTGTAAGAAAGCGGAGTTTAAGACTCCACAATAGGATAAATGTTTCCAAATTGTGTATGAGCATTCACAGTGGCTCCTAAGACCTTGAATCAAGAAAATTATCCATTTCTGATTAAAATCTAAAACTTGCTATGATTCATAATGCTTAAAATACAAAGTAGCATCTCTCTTTGAAACCTTGGTTCCAACTTGCAATGCATAGTGGTAGTTGTCCTTATTCTGACAGTTTGATGAAAACTAACACAGAGCTAGGGGCACCTGGGGTACCACAGTCGGTTAAGACAAAACTCTTGGTTTTGTCTCAGGTCGTGATCTCAGGGTCATGAGATCGAGCCCTGCCTCAGGCTCCGAGCCCAGCAGAGTCCGCTTAAACTTTCCCTCACTCTCTGCCCCTCCCCACTAGCATGCTCTCTCGTTCCCTCTAAAATAAATAAATCATAAAGAAACTCTACAGCAATTACCTTCCCAACCGACAACTGCACTTACGTCAATGTCCTCTTGCGTGAAAGTTTCTGGATCTTCTCCCATCATGTTGGCTAAATGTCTCTTTCCTATGTTGAACTCTTCAATTTGCTTTTTAATAAAATCCACTGTGTAAGTTTCACGTCTTAAGGCTGCAACATTTTTCTTTGTTGTTACACCTGTGGTGTGCCTTAGCCTTAATATCTAGCAAAAAATATAAACAAAAAGAGAAAAGATTTTAAATTAAAGATTATCTTTAGGCTACCACCTCTAAATGAAAAAGGATGTTCAAACAGTTCTCTTTATGATAGTACTCAGTTGGCAAGAGTCTGGAAACAGGTAAAAAGGATTGTTAAGAAAGCCACTGGAAATTGTACTCCACTTATAAAAGCTTGCTTTTAAAAGCCTCTGCTTACAGTTTACTGGCATTGCAACACATTAAACCCCCCAAAAGCCCAAATATGTAAGTGATATGCTACCTCCTTATCTACTACAAACATCCACATTTGATAGCACTTGGCCAATGTCAACTAGTTGTGATATTTGAAACACAGACAATGAAAAGTAAAATGACACTCCCTCAAAAAGAGGCAAATGCACATGCAGACAGAACTGAGCAGGCAGAAGACAAGAGAAGGAAGAAGCATGTACTGGGGGACAGCACACTTTGGCTACTGGAAGTCACCTTGTTGTAAAGTATAAACATGGCCCATGTTTCAGGGCCTCAAAATAATAGTTTAGCTTAGCTTGAGACTATTCTGTGGTCCTTTAAGTTGATACAGGGAAGAAACTGCTTCACTAAGCACTGACAAGATTTATCATTAACTTGGTTCAATACACTAACTTACAGAAATAAGGGCTTTCCCATCCTTTTAAACTATCAGTAATGATATCACAATTGCTGCTGTTGATCCTTTTATGCTGTAGCACTAGGAATTTCCCCTCAAGGCATTAACAGTTCACCTACAATAAAGGGTGCTAAAGAACCAGAAAAATGTTTTCAAATGACTGTTCAGCCACATTCAGTGGCTGGATATAAATAGAACAGATATTTCTGGTCCTGGCTTTTCTCAAAATCTTAATCTGTGGTTCTCTACTTTCATCCCAGCCTCAACAATTTTAAACACTCTTAAGCAATTCAGACCTTAAGAACTATAATTCTTAGTAACTCCTTCACTTTTCTTTTTATTAACATAAATTTTCTCTGGCACATACCATCACCAACACCATCCCTGCCTCATCCATTCCCTGACCCTTTGAGAACCAGAGATTTAAGTAACTATAATAATTTGTCACCACAGTAACAATAAGAAGCAGAAGAAAAAGAAAAAAATACAGGACAAATATTATAATACCCTATTAATAGTAAAAATTATGTTCTTAAATGCTCACAAATCTAAACAGTGATAAAATGATTTCTTGTTACTCTTAAATAAGATAGGGCCATTTAAAATTCCATGAAACCATCTAGTTTATTTTTCCTCAGGGTAGCACAAAGAACTTTCTCTCTTTATATTATTAATTAAGAATCTTCTTTTTTTAAGATTATATTTATTTATCTGAGAGAGAGAGAGAGGGAGCACGAGCAGGGGGAGGGTCAGAGGGAGAAGCAGGCTCCCCTCCTAGCAAGGAGCCTGATGTAGGACTTGAACCCAGGACCCTGCAATGATAATCTGAACTAAAGGCAGATGCTTAACTGACTGAGCCATCCAGGTATTCCATTAATTGAGAATCTTAAGATGCTTTATAAATATACAGTGTCGCTATCAATTAGTAAAACACGACTCAAACTTGCTTACATACAGCGAGCCTGCCCTATTACAGCGTCTTTGTACACCCCTGCTATCTTTCCCCACTGCCAGTGCGAACAGCACCAATCCTCATTATGAGTTTTGCCATCTTACTCTATTTTTACTTTTTCCAGGGTTTGCTTCTGGTTTTGTTTTTTTTAAAATGATTTCATGTTTTCTTTGAACATGGGAAGATGTTGCTTCCCGTGTTCAAAGTGAAGAGAAAATGCCTGTCTGCCCCAAGAATCATGGCAAAGCTGCGGATTTGGAGGAGAAAGCCGCTGTCCCCAATGTTCCCCTGCCAAAAGGATGATTACGAGGCTGGTTTTGTAAGTCATATGACAAAAATATTTTTGTCCACAACTAAAAGAATCCATTCATAATACAGGTGAGCCTACTACACTTTTTACCAATCACCAACCACAGCCCTCAGGAGAAATGAGTCTCCCAGTGAATACGGGAGACTTCCCCTCACGAAAGTAGTGAGTTCTAAAGGAAGAGTAAGATTAGGAGGGAAGTGATGAGTTCAATTTGGGGCATGAAAAGTTTGAGATGCTTGATGGGCATCTTGGGAGATATAAGTGTCCTCAAAGCAGATGGCTCTGTGGGTGAGTATACAGGAGAGACTGGAGCTGGAGATGCCGTCTTGTTAATAATCAGCACGGGACATGATGTGACACCATCTAAGTAGGGGAAATGGCAGGCATTAGTGTTAAGAGTAAGAAACATCTATTTTACTAGGCAAAGAAACAACACAGTTTGTGAGGGAAAGCACAAGATTACTTATGTATTATGGCCATTATTTTTATGAAACAGGACAAGAGATGGGTCTGCAGAGTTAAGTGGGGGGAGAGGTTTGATGGACTGAATACTCCATATTCAAAGAGCGATGATGATACAATGGTTGTAAAGAAGACAGAACAATTAAAGGAAGAAAATAAGAAAAAATCTTAAGCACCCCTTTATACTGGATGTGGGCCAGGAGAATAATACCAAAAAAACAGTTATTGAATCTATATTCATAGAATAGCTATAATATTTTATTAATTATCTTCCTGTTTCCTATATATTTCCTTTGTATGTTTCAGTGGTACATTCAATGTACTAATTAATTCAGAAGAGTTCTATCATAAAGCAAATTGTACCTTCAAATTATAAAGTATTCCATTCTCAGGCAATACTTTTACCTTGAATTTAATTGCCGAATCACAATATTGCAACCCTTTCAAACTTCTCTTTGCCTTTTCCTGGAATATCACTACCCATATTTTTCATTTAAATTTTAAATCACTTCAGGTTTTGAGTCAATCTGACTTTTTTAATACATGAGAATATCCTATTTAAATGGACAATAGATACTGTCTCATTTTTTCATCTTATTTTGTCTTTATCGTTTTTATGTTTTCATTCCTGTTTTCTTTCTTTTGCTAGATGGTCTATAGTTTTTTATATTTGTCTTTTGATCCAGCAATTTAAATACCAAATAGCCTACTTTGATTTTAATAGTGATCACCTATAAGTCTCTTAAGAAAGTGTTTAAATTATTTCTCCTATCAACTTCAGAAAGTAATTCTCATTGAATTCTCACTTATTGTTTACTTCTTCGACCATAGGAATTATCTGTTTTTCTGTCCTCCAACCATATCAGCTTCTCTCAGTCTTACTTCTTATCCCTTTGTTCTGCATCCTGTATGACTGTTAAACCTTTACTCCTTGGGTTTTCTGTTTTCTGCAGTGTTAATTCTGCAGTCACTCTGAATGTCACTGGTCTATCTCCAAAAATCTTTCCTTAACCGTTTCTTTAATTGTATCTTGTCTTATAGCCTATTTCATACGGCTCTCCCTCACCCAACCTTTTAAGAATGTCCCTGACAGTTAGTTATAGTAAAATAATTCTTCCATTTTGTTCAGTAAATTTCCTTTGTGTTTTCTTCATCTCTCTTTCCCACACTGTTCCTTTTCTTTTGTTCCAATAACACTTTAATATCACCTCAAGCAAGAGAGTTGATTATTGCCTTGAGGATTCATTTTCTTCACTTGATTTAAAATTATCTTGTATCTATATTCTTCAGACTTTGTGACATGTGGTGGTTTTCTTAGTTCTAATATAAATGAGGCTTAAAAAACTAAATTTTTTTATTGTTGTTCACTTCAGAAAGAGTTTTTTTTTTTTTTTTAAAGCCCCCACTTTGCTATTTTTCATAAAATCTCTTTAGGATCTTTTCAAAGACATTTGCGTACATTGCCAGAGAATATGACACTCTGGAAATTCCTATTTATTATAAAGCCATCACAGCATCAATGCCAGATTACTGAATAGATTTATAAATGTTCTAAATTATTCCAGCAATGATTCACACAAAAATATTTACATTCAAAAGAGTCCATTATTCATTAGTACAATCCATTAAGTAAGATGAGGTTAAATGTGAATCAACTAGGTCTTTAGCAAGGAACAGCCAGAATTCCTGGAGAGAACATGCTTTGCTGATTGAGTACAAATCCCCAACAAAATTTTCTACAGGTTCTACTTCCAACTGAAAAGCTGTAACAGTGAATTTTTCTCACACTTTGCTTTTAGGGACTGGTATAGATACAACTTGACAGATTTGTTTCTTTTTTAAGATAATCAGTGGGTCAGACAACTATAATTTCAATCAAGCAGGTTGCCAAAGAAGCAGACACATCCTGACAGAGCAGTGATGTCCCAAATTTGGCCAAATGCCAGTGCCACACACTACTTTAATGATATTACGAGTATTAAGGAGTTTCCTTTTTGTTCAATTGGATAAAAATGGAACAAAGAAGAACTGCTGCTAATTTGAAAAGAAATGGCAAAAGAAAAAATACTTTGAGGAATAAAAATGAAAAGTAAAGACTAAAGTCAGATTAGAGAAAACATGGATAGAAACAATATAAGGACATCAAGAGAGAAAGGATAGTAACCTTTTTGAATGAGTTTATATTTTTATCAACTAGCATTCTCTAGATGCAAGCAAAAGAAAATGACTTTGCTTAAGGAAAGGAGACATTTCTTAGAAGACTAAGAGGCGCCCAGGACTATACTTGAAGCAGGCAGCTAAAATCAGGAACTCTAATGATACACAACATATTCAAGAAGTCTGTGGCCATTAAGATAAAATGCTATTCCAACTTTGCTTAGCTCTTTGCTCAGGATCTCACCCGCGGGGCTATCTAATGAGGCTACCTTGGGTCAGATGCCCCAGATTACAGTTCTTCCCCACTGTATCTAATGGGGAGGAACTCATTCCTCCTGAGAAAACAGGAGTGCCTGGTGAAAGGGAAATGGACACCAGGTTAAACGAACAAGGAAATCTACTACACTACTTGAGCAAAATTTCACCATTTATATTCTTTCCACAAACTTTTAAAACTTAGAGCCTCAACATACTTCCCAATCAAATGAAATATAGGGGCTTTGCTTGAATTGTACTTTAAACAAACCAACTATAAAAAATTATTGCTGGGACAACCAGAGAAATTTGAACATGGAACAGGTAATAGATGATATTAAAATTATTGTTCATTTTGTCAGATATTTGCATAGTGGCATGGAAGCTATGTGTTGTTGTTGTTGTTGTTTAAGATTTATTTATTTATTTGAGAGAGATAGCATGAGTGAAAGGTAAGAGCAGAGAAAGAGAAGCAGACTCCCCACTGAGCAGGGAGCTGGATGCAGGGACTCGATCTCAGGACCCTGAGATCAGGACCCAAGTGAAGGCAGATGCTTAACCAACTGAGCCACCCAGGTTCCCCCATGATGGGTTTTTTTTCCCCCCTTTTAAAAACTGCCTGTTAGAGATGCACATTCGTGTGTGTGTGTATGGGGAACTGTGAGATTTATATAAAAGCTCACAGGAAAAAAAGGGAGACAGATGAAACAGGATTGGAAAACAGTTATTGAAGTCGGCTGACTTATACACAGGGTTCATTATAGTATTCTATTTTTATAAATGCCTGACAGAACATGCTTTATTTTTCATAATAAAATTCTAAAAAGTAAACTATTTTACAAGTTCATTTGACAAATTTGGGCAACTACAATGGGCCAGGCTATCTACAGAATTTTAACAGAAATAACTGTCAAGCAGAACCGAGTTGGTGTTAAAATGAGAACACTGCCATACCGAGAGAAGGAAATATGAAGTATGGTCAAATTGCAGTTTTCTTACTTAAGTTACCAATCTATCTGGCAAAAAGAAGTGTGGCAGGTGTTCACATGTATACACATGTGTATATGCACATGTACACATGCACATATCCCTATATGTAAGAACCCTTCCCAAGTTCAAATTCAGGAAATGAGTGAGCATCTAGGAGGTATCTATGGGCACCGTACTACGCATCAGAATAGGGATACAAAAGTTATGCTATTTATCTCAAGAGGTTTACAGCTAGGGGAAAGACCTAAATACACAAGACACTTATTTCATAAAAAAGAAGTAAATGTGGGTCTTTCATAGTTGCAAACAGCTTTCAACGGCTCCCAGTAATTCTACCATTGGTATTCTTTTTTTTTTTTAAATTAAAGATTTTATTTATTTATTTGACAGAGATCACAAGCAGGCAGAGGAGGGAGAGAAAGAGAGAGAGGCCCCCTGCCGAGTGGAATGCCCAACATGGGGCTCGATCCCAGCACCCCAAGACCATGACCTGAGCCGATGGCAAAGGCTTAACCCACTGACCCACCCAGGTGTCCCCCCAACCACTGGTATTCTTTCTGTTGTTCAATCTCCTCCCCTTGAGCGTGGTCTTCTGTAACTTGCTTGAGTAACCTCTTTCTAATGACCAGAATATTACTAAAGTGACAGAATGTCACCTTTAAGATTATGTAACAAAGACTGCGCTCCCTCTTTTTCTTTCCTGTCCTGATCAACCTGATGGAAGCCAGATGTGGTATGCTGTACTACAGAGACCCACGTGACAAGAACTGAGGGTGGCCTCCAGCCAACAGCCCATCCAACAGCCTGCAGGATATGAATCCCACTAACACCCACAATGAACAAACTGGGAGGAAGATTTCCACCCTCCAGCCCCGAGACAATCAGAGCCACAGCCAACACGTGGAATGCTACGTTATGGGTGACCCAGAAGGAAGGCCCGGCAAAGCTGTGCCTGCAATCCTGACCCATAGAAACCATGAAATAACATATGTGTGCTGTTTATAAGGTGCAGAATTTGGGGGTAACTTGTTAGGCAGCAATAAGTAACTAATTCATCATCCTACTTACAACAATGAAGCATAATAAAAGTAGATTTAGTACATTAACTCTATCCTTAAAAGGACAGGATGAGATCTCAAAAAAAAAAAAAAAAAAAAAACCCTTATCCCATCAAAGGGGTTTTAAATTCCATCGCTAATAAAATGGGATTTTTAAAAAATTCAAAAGTTACCTAGGGGAAAACATAACCAATTTACCGAGCTGCAGACAGCATTTGATACAAATGGAAGTCAATTTTTAATTTCAAAGAGTTTTTAAGCAATTTATCAGTAAACTTTATTAAGACCCTATCATAAACCAGCCGTATGCTATGATAAATACAGGACATTATAATCTCTAGGCACCCATAAGATGAAAGAAGGAAACAGATACTTAAGACAAGAACAATGTTTTTACAATAAAATCAAAATACACAAGGGCTAAGCCACCAAATGTTATTGGTCATTCCTTGGCAGACAGTCCGATTCAACAAGGGGGGCGGGTATTGACCCAGTGAACACGGAAAGTTAAAGCACTAAGTGTTTGGTAGAAAATAAAATTAAAAGGATGTATCATTGATAACTGGCTTTCAAAATAGGAAACTGGTCTACTGGTTTTCCTTATTATAAAAGTCAAAGGGGTGCCTAGCTGGCTCAGTCAACAGCATGCAACTCTTGATGTCTGGGATGTAAATCCAAGTCCCACGCTGGGTGCAGAGATTACTTAAAAATAAATCTTAAAAAAAAAAAAAAAAAATCAAGGGCACCTGGGTGGCTTGGTCAGTTAAGCATACCACTCTTGGTTTCGCTCAGGTTATGAACTCAGGGTCCTGAGATGGAGCCCCAAGTTGGGCTCCGTGCTCAGCGGGGGGGTGGGGAATCTACTTGAGGATTCTCTCTCTTCCTCTTCCTCTGACCTACCTCCCCTGTGCTCACACACACTCTCTGTATGTAAAATAAACAAATCTTTTTTAAAAAGTCATAAATATTTCAGAAAGCTAAGTTAACATTTTTACATTATATTGATAGAGGATTTGGGAATCCATGGGTAGCCTTTGTAGGACATCATGACTGTCAACTGCTTATAATGCCAGTGCGGCTCTCACTAGTTTAAGACAAAAAACAAAACAAAACAAAAAGCCCAAGTACCTTAGTATAGCAAAACAGATCATAATCTGGGCCCTGCCAAAGTTTCTTATCTCTCACCATTCTTGCACCAATTATTACACCAATTATAACTACTATAACCAATTAGTTGTTGCTGCTAGATCCACTGACTGTAGGTCTCTGTCTGTTCCGTACCTATTAACATCATCATAGAACAGAACACCTCTTTTTTCATGGAGCTCCTAACTGCTCCTGAAGACTGTATCATCTCCTTTGAGAAGCTGCCCATCACTCTACCCATTTCAACCCATTTGCACTAGGTACTGCACTTCTGTGCTCTTCTGTACTTACCTCTGCAAACCTTTATGGTAAACTGTGTGTAGGTCCCCAATATTCAGGGGTTTATAACCTGAAGTTTCACCATTCACAAATAAGATTCCCTCCTCCATCCCGAATTTGGTTCACTTAGATATTTGTAATTGTAGTGGCATTAATACAAAGCATGTATATAAGATGGGTACACAAGAGGAAGTCTGCTAGTTAGGGTCCCAACTAAGCACACAGGAGTCATAGTTTAATGGAACTTGTTTCTTTTTCCAGATGGCATCAGTGTTTCTCACTTTTTTGACTGTGAACCATAGTAATAACTACTATTTAGATCACCACCTAGGACACACTTATACATATAAAAAAATGCAAAAATACCCTATGAGATGTATTTGTTATTATTATTCCATCCTTTTAGAAATATGGCCCCTAAGAAAAATGTAACTATATTTTTCTTTTCCTGAGTGAGAAAGAGAGCATGTTTGTGTGTGCGCAGGTGTGGGGGGCAGAGCGAGAGAGGGAGAGAGAACCCTAAACAGGCTCTATCCCCAGCCCCCCGGTTTGATCCATGACCCTGAGATCTTGACCTAAGCCCAAATCAAGTTGGATGTCCAACCGACAGAGCCACCCAGGTAGCCCAAGAAAAATATAACTATTAATGTTAGATACAGAAGTGAAGGAGTATTAATATTTAAGACAGACCAAAAAAAAAAAACTTTTATGAATATCTTTAATCACATATATGGTAATAGTAAGGGTCTGAGTGGGGTCAGTTAAGTCCTTTAGTTATACGTGAGATGCGCTTCTTGTGGTAAAATATAAGCTGTGACACTACAAAGGAATTTGGGGATTCGGCAGTTTCAGGATCATCCCTGGAGAGTGCTAAGGGTCAAAACTGTCTGGTAATATATTATTTGATAATGATTTGTTTACTTCACAGTGGCTGGCTCAAGTAAAGTGCTCAGTAAACATTTACCATATGGAGGGGGAAAAGAGCTTTATTTTAGTCAAGGAGATGAAAATTAAAGTAGCAAGGAGAAATCGCTGTTCACCCATCTTACTGAAAAAAACAGCTAATGCCAGTAGAAAAGGGGGCATGCTCATATATCAGTGATGGGAGTGTGGATTGCTACTGCCTTCCTGGAAAGCTGTGGAAATATCTATTCAAATGTAAGATGTACACATACTTTGCAACAATAAACTCCCAACTGGAATGCTCTTCTACACAAATAAAAGGAATAGTACCTAAGAATTATTACAGAATGTTAACATATTAATGGTAAGAAAACGTTAACAAAATAAACGGCCATCAACCATTACCACTAACACATATGTATGCATATGATAAAAAGGATCATAGAGAAAGACAGAGGATACACAGATTCTGGAGTCTGAGGGAGGGAAAGAAAGTTAGCACCCCTCCCACCCCACACATACATACATAAAGTGTCAGCAATGAAAACATTCTATATGCTACAGCCCCTTTTATAGCTAACTAAGCATATGCAGGGAAAACATACTCAAAAGAGATGCATGAAAAGATGAAAGTTTCAACATATTTTCCAACAACAGAGTATTAAGAGGTGCCCGGGTGGCTCAGTCGGTTAAGCATCCAACTCTTTTTTGGCCCAGGTCATGATCTCAGATCCTGGGCTGGAGGCCCAAGTAAGGCTCCACGACTGAGCAGGGAGTCTGCTTCTGCTTCTCCCTCTGCCTCTGTGTCTTCCCATGCTCATGCTCTCTCTCTTTCAAATAATAAAATCTTTTTAAAAAGTATTAAAAAATAAGTGATGGATAAATGAATAGATGGACTGGTTGATTTAGATTAAAATATAAAAGAAAGATTAAAAAATTTGATTAAAATATAAAAGAAAGATAATTTTAAAAAGCATTCCTTTTTTCAATAGTTTTTATATAATATTTGACTTCTTTACAATATTTGGTACTTGTTTATCACTTTCCCTACTTAAAACATTCGCCTGTTTTCCAGGACATCACACTGTCTGGTCTCCACCCTACTTCTTTAGCAGTTCATTCTCAATCTTTAGGATGTTCTTCTTTCTTGACTGCTGTCCTTCAGGACCTGTCCCTCCATTTATAACAATTCAGGACACGTTCACTAGGTGTTTGAATTCACTTCCAAGGCCTTGATTACTATCTACAAGTTAACGGAGGCTTTGTAAATCAGATCTCTCCTTGAACTATAAACCTGTCAATCTTTGGGCCTACTGGAAATCTCCTCTTGGACATCCCAATTAAAACTGTATAATAAACATAATTACATCCGAAACTTAACTCATTTTCTTCCCTCTCAAAACTTTTCCCTTCTTTTGAGATCCCATGTCAGCAAATGGCACCATCACCCAACTGAGTTCCGTGAAGCTAAAATCTTGGCTTCTCACTGCTCTCAGGAGTAAAGGAAATGTGAAAGTTCTGGTCTCCATCTCTCCAGAGACAAGATTTTGGGGGAAAATTAAGAAAACAGAAACTGCACAGATGCAAGGCACTTTTAAAGTCACTGTCCATCTCATCCACTGTGACTTTCTCCAGTAAGTCTTCCAGCCTACTGCAGAAGTCCAGTTCTCATTTACCTCCCCTGGCGCGGCCCTCCTTCACACTGGACCGCAGGCAAGCCGGAAGGACCCGACCCACCACACCTAAGGCATGGACTCCCCTTAGCTTGGCAGCCAACTCAAGGAAGAGGGGTGGCTCTAGTTCTGTCTGCAGACAACTTCCTCACTGCACCCTACGAAAACCAGAAACAACCTGGACTGGCCGCTGCAAACCAATACCCATTTCTCCTCTCTCAACCTCAGACCTCAACTAAATACCCCAGACCCCTAAGTCCCCGTCTGAGGGCACGTGAGACGCCAGAGGAAGGTTGCGGCCGGTATCCACATCTTTGAGCTACACGGACCAGTGCTTCTCCCTTACCTGGATTCCAGTATCTGTCTGCAACTCAGCAGCCGCGGCTTTCCAAACGCCTTGTCTCCGGGTGAGGCTAACCCTACCTCCGAGAAAGAGCCGGTAGAAAGCTGCTGCGCCGCAGAACACACAGGGAGTCGCCATATTGGCTACCAGAGAGCCCGGCGGCCGGGCAAAGGGGCAGGACTTGATAAAGCCTGCGCAGGCGCGGGTGGGAGCTGGGTTCCGGGGGCTGTCGGGAAGAAACAGGGGGCGTGTTCTGCAGGGCGGAGCGGCTCGTCGCTGGTTGGGTGTGTGAGCCCTCGGGGCGTGTCCGACTCCACCCCCTTGCTCGTCGTAGTCCTAAACTGAAGCGCTTGGCCACTTTCCTCTCCCGCAGCTGCTGAATTCTCTGGTGTTTTATGTCTCGGTACGACTTTCATGTGGCTCTTCAACCAGCCCTTCCTTCCCTGTCTGGGGCTGCACCTCGAGCCGGCTCTCCTCGAGCGGCAGAACTAGCGCCAAAGCAGAGGCTCTTGTTCTTGCTCACGCAAGAATGAACTCCAAGCCTTGGCTGTTTTATATGTCTTTCTACCATGGGTTTCCCCTTCTCTCTACCTGTCCACGTTTTCAGGGTCCAGGGTCTCCACCTGCCTCCAGCAACTGCCAAACCACTCTACTTTCCATGGCGCTCACACTTCTATTGTTGAACTGTATAACGCGCAGGCTAAACCATTCACAGATGAGGACGAAACAGCCTTAGCCATGTTTACGCGCCTCTCCCCACAGTGTCAGCACTAAGCCTCACTTGAAACCCAATCAGAATTAAATGCACCGTCATGGAATAAAAATGAGTATAACTTGCTTCCGGAGACTTGTGGGCCCTTGAGAGTAACTCGCAAGGTGTTTTCTACAAAATACATTTTTAAATGATGCAGTAAGCCGCTCTGAAAGGATTTCCAAACACTTAGAATGGAAGGATCAGTAAAATTAAAACACAAACACACAAAGTTGTCAAGAAAATACATATACCATCATTTCTTAAAACACATTTAGTCATTAAAAGGTAGAAATGACATAATCCCAGAAAAAAAAAAACTGTTCTTTTAAATGGAATGTATTTTGCTGTATTGAAAACTCACTCTTGTTCTGTTACTACCTTTTAGACTAGTAAAACTTTCATCAGAAATTGACGGAGGTTCACAAATTTGGGAACCAAAACTTCATAGCTCATTCAAATAGGTGCCTTTAGACAGCAGTTCCCACACATTGTCACAAAAAGGTTTTTAACTTAGTTGTGGGTATTTAGTTAAATAGAAAACAAATAAATATGTGGAAGCAGAATTTTTACTATTTCATTTTAATAATGACATTCTGGAACATATAAGAACTAAGTAAGTTCGGAAATTAAGGTGAGGGATTGTAGGGCTTTTTTTCTTTTCTTCTTTTTTTTTTTCTTCTAAAATCCATGTTACAATATTTCATTAGATTACAGTAAAGTGAATGTAATACATTTCCTGCCTCTAGGGGCAACACTTGGACTGCTGCATGAAATTTCCCATGTAGCCTTTGAGTTTGGAACAAATATACCATTATAGGTTGACATTAGGTACATAATTTGGAGTCAGAAGAAAAGACTGGAATCAGGAATGTGCTGGTAAACTTTTAAAATATGTAAAAAAAAAAAAATTGTAGTTTTACCACACAGCTAAAACTTAGATTCATTTAAGTTTCCTCTCATTTTCTGAACACCTCTTATGTCAGTGGCATCAGGCATCCTAGGCACAAGGCTCATAAGTCCCCAAGGTCCAATATGGTGGAATCACATCTAATGTGAGGGTTTGGTTCTAAAGTCAGCTTATAGTCAAAATGAACTAACAAGTGCTGCTGAGATGTGAGGTAGCAATAACTTGTAGATGCTTCTGGTGGGAGTACAGACCTCCTGAAATCAACCAATCAATCAATGATGTTAAAAGGAGTATACCCTACAATCCATCAATTGCAGTCTTAGGTATATAGCCTGTATTATCATAAATTCTTGGGCAGTATACCAGAAGACATGTATCTATGTCATCAGCGAGACCACTGAACTCAAGAAACTTCTAGAAGCTCTGATTAACTGTAAATTTTTATCTTTTAGAAAATAACAAATTGTCAGAGGCAGGCCCCTGGCCAGGGCGGCCTCCGCCATTAAAAGATGGCGCCTGGCTAGTTGCCAGGTTAGGATTGCCTCGTGAGACTAAGCGGAATGCCCAAAGAGGAAGTAAACAGCATTGGTTGCTAGCGAAGTTGTTCCTTTAGGTGCACAGCCTGATTCGCTCCCTCCTATACCCTGCTCACTGATTGGTCATGTAAACGTATATAAGTGTGTAGACTTGCGGAAATAAAGAGAGAGAAGATGCATCTAAACTGGGGCGTCTTGTCGTCCTTGCAGGTCGAGGGCGATAACAAATGGCTGGAGCAAGAAAAAAAAACAAAAAACAAACAAAAAAACCCTTTGAATACGACCCTCCCCCCAGAACAGACACCTGGGCAGATGAATCATGAAGTATCTGAGTTTCATTATAACGTTAAAATCCCCACGCTGAGAGGAACATAGCCTCATTAGCATAACATACAACATATGTATAGACATGTTTTCTGAGTGGGAATGTGTAACTCTATGCCTGACCATTGCAAGTGACGATGAAATCTTCCCCTCTAAATATCCATCCCAAACCCTAATAAAATGAACTTCCTTATCCCTGCTCTGGGAGACATAGCTTTGGGAAGATTCACATGATCTCAGGCAACTCCACCTGGTGTAGTCTCTGTGGCTAAGTCAGCAAGGAGCAGACACACATCAGTGCATAAACATAAGAATATTCATAACATTCTTTTCTGGGGTTTTTTTTGTAACAGCAAAAGTAACCATTTATTGATCAGAGGATGGATGGATGTCAATGACAATGAATGAACCACAACCACACAATATGGATGGGTTTCATCAGGTAGAGAAAAAAAAAGTCACATATGCTTACCTAGTCTGATTCCATTTACATAAAGTTCAAAACCACGTAAAATGAAGCGAGATATTGTTTAAGGGTCTATCCCTATCTGTCATAAAACCATAAAGAAAAGCAAGAGCATGATCAACACCCACTTGGAAATAGTAAATAACCCAGGAAGGAGGGAGAGGGTGCCGTGAGCAGGGCACACAGAAGTGTCAGTGTTCCTGCTAATGTTCTTTGTCTTTAGATGACTGGTGGACATACAGGTGTTCATTTTATCCTTGAATTTCTAAAAATATAGATACACATAACAGGTAGAGCTGATTTCATCTCACCTCCTGCCGTGACTCACACCAGGAGATGTGGCAGGCTATGGCGGGAGTGTAAATTGGTACCAATTGTTATTTCTTTTTCCTGTGTTTCTCATATCCCATTTCCTTACTCTTCTCTTCTTCAGTATCCCTTCTTCATCTCTTTCTTCCCCCTCCCTGTGTAGAGCTTAATGATTGCTTATTAATTCATCATTGCTTAATGATGAATGATGTCATTTCCAGAAAAATCGTACACACACACACACACACACACGCACACACACGTGCGCGCACACACACACACACAGACACACACCTTTAAAAGATTCCTGGAACTAGAGTTTCGTGAATCAGTGTGAAAAAACTTAGCCTAAAAAAAGCACAAAGTCTTCATGGGTCCACAGATAACTGAGCTCTTCAGAGAACTTCAGGTCAAAGATGAACAAACACTCCATGGTTCATGGAAAGTGCACTGAATTTGGATTAAGAAATATGTGTTATTGTCTGAACTCTGCCACAAACTCTTTGACACTTGGTGGTTCGTTTAGCTTATGGAAAACCTACGTTCCTCATTAGTGTAACCGAGGGGTGGATGAGATCAGTGGTTCTCAAAAGTATGGTCCTCAGAGCAGGAACCTCAGCATTCCTAATTACATTGTATATTAAATTGCGTCCAATTCAGAAGATGATGAAGTCCTAACACCCAGTACCTCATAACATGAACTTTTTTGGAAATAAGAGTTGTTCCAGAAGTAACCAGGTAAAAAAGAGGTCATTGCCGTGGGTCTTAATCCAATATGGTAATATTTTAGGAAGTCTCAGACTTCCAGCCTCCAGAATTGTGAAATAATAAATTTCTGTTGCTTAAGGCACCAATTTTATAGCACTTTCTTACAGCAGCCCCAGGAATATACCCAGTGTATTGTTTTTTTAAAATGTCTACAATTTTTGGTACTCCTCCTTTTTTTTTTTTTTAAGAGAAGATTTTATTTATTTGAGAGAGAAGGCATGCACAAGAGGGAGTATGAGTGAGAGGAGGGGCAGAGGGAGAAACAGAGTCCCCACTGAGCAGGGAGCCTGATGCAGGACTCGATCCCAGGACCCCGGGATCATGATCCAAGCCAAAGGTAGACGCTTAACTGACTGAGCCACCCAGGTGCCCCGGTATGCCTCCTTTTAAAAGGTGAAGTCCTTCCTTTAATATATGAGCTGGATTTAATGACCTATCTCTGAAGGATAGACTTTGGATACTAGTCACAAAAGCTGGCTTCCTGCTTGCTCTCTGTCTCTTGAAGCACCCACTCTGGGGAGAATTTAGATGCTGTGTGGTGAGACAGCCATCCGGAGAGATCTGCCTAGGGAGGCACAAAAGTCTCTTGCTAAGAGAGGTGGGAGTGAGCCATCCTAAAACTGGGTCCTCCAGCCAAGTCTTCATATGACTTCAGTCCCCAACCAACAGTTTGATTACCACCTCATTAGAGATCCTGAGCCAGAGACACCAATCTTAGACTCTGGGCCATAGAAATTATGCAAAAATATATGTACGTTCTTAAAAGAAGCCACTATGATATGGGGTAATTTGTCATGCAGCAATAAATAACAAACACACCTGGGAATTCCTTAGAAATGCAAATTCTTCAGTCCCAGTCCAGACCTACTACATCTCGAAGTGAGACCCAGCATAAAGCCTTCCAAATCATTCACAGTTCTTGTCGAGAATAGATTCCATTACATTTCATCTGGTGTCAGTGTCCTTTCATCCCGGCCATCTGGTCTGACCCTGCAGATTCCTATGTGCCTATTGTGTGCATGTGTGGTTAAAAAATACATAATATAAAGTTTACCATTTTAACAATTCTGAGTGTATACAGTTCAGTGGCATTAAATACAGTTACAGTGTTGGGCAATCAGCACCACCATCCGTCTCCAGAATGTGTCAATCTTCCCAAACTGAAACTCTGTCCCCATCAGACACCTCCCAGTCTCCCTCTTCCCACTCCCTGGTAATCACCCTCCTCTCACTTTCTGTCTTCATGTATTTGACTATTTTAAGTACCACAGCTAAGTGATATCACACAGAATTTGTCCGTTTGGGCCTGCCTTATTTTACTTAGCATACCATTTCCAAGTTTCACCCATGTGGTAGCATGTCTTAGGATTTTCATTCCTTTTTAACGATCAATAGTATTCCATTGTACATAGGTTCCACATTTGGTCTATCTGTCCATCCATCATGGGACACGTGAGTTGTTTCCACCTTCTGGCTATTGTGAATAATGGTGCTATGAACACTTGTGCACAAGTGTCTATTTGAATCCCAGCTTTCAGTCCTTTTAGGTACATGTCCAGAAGTGACATTGCAGGATTCATGTTTTTAATGGGGCCAGACTTCCAACTTAACCTACCCAGGCAGGTGCCCACACATCTTCAGTGAAATTTAAATCTACAACTTAAAAAGTTTTTATTATCTAGACCAGCTAAATACGCGGTACACATGGAATAAGGAAATGAGTAATGCAAATTTCACTGAAGTGTAAAAATATTTATGAGAGGTAATTTTAGTACCTAATTGCTATATATGAAGCTTCTATAACAGTTTAAAAACTGAATCCATCTCAGCCTGCAAGTAAATCTATTCTCCCCAAATGCATATACTTTACAATATTAATTGCATTTTAATTAATAACAAAGAGAACAAATATCTTCTTTGGTGTTTTCCCCCACTGCGTTCAATGTGGACGCAATCCATCCACATATGCTCTTTACCCACGAGCTGTCAATTATGCTTGCTATAAAAGACACAGCACTTAGGGAGCTGTCAGTCAAGGCTGTTATGATGTTTCAAGAATCATTTCTCCAGGCTTCGTTATCAAAAATAAAACAAATTTACATGGAGCATAAAGGTGGATCGATCACACCATTTGCTGTGCATTGAAAATGATTTCCAACCTCCATAGTTTCACGGCAATGTGCTTAGGGCCAGTGTCTTCTTGACCATATTTGTAATTATTTTGCATAGATTAAGACTTTTTTTTTAAGTGCAAGTAGCCAGTAGAAGTAGATACTCTGGGTGGTGGAATTAGAAGTGGTTTCCATGTTAGGAATAGTAGCATGTACAAAATGTTCTACGACGTTCTGGGTATTTCTTTCATCCATGCCCTCCCTTCGCATGGATTTGACTCGGTACAGGACTCCCTTGTGATGAGCCCTGAAGAGAAGTAAAGAAGGTCTAGAAAACGGGAGCTAAACAGCCAAGCTTATAGACTGAATATAGTCAAGATACTGGGATTTCAGAACAAAACAAAACAAAAAACGGTTAGGAAGGAATATAATTGGAACCAATAAAATCAGTGAGGGCCTGGCTAAAATAAATATAGACTTAATAATCAAATGCCAGAACACTAGAGCCAAAATAAACTTCCCAAGACATAAAGAGACTATTTTAGGACAAAGAGAGGAGGTGCCACTTTACACAGCAGGGAGTCGATTTTAAAAGTGGATTGTGGGGAAGAAGTTGATGCAGCCTGAAAATGTAAATAAGTAGAAGATTGTCATCTGGGCCTGAAAAAAAAAAGAGACGTTCTGAAGTATATTCTTCATTCTTATGCTTTTGAGGAAGTGAAGGTAAGAGCAACATATTGCCAGCATTTCTGAGAAAGCGCCTGCATTTCGATGGACCATGAGACGCAATTCCAAGAAACATGGAAGAGAGCTGTATAAATTATACATCGTATGCAAGTGAGCACACACAAAATATTAATAGAAAGAGCATTGTGTAATATTACATGGCAGTCACTGAGGGCTATTCTAAGTTTTGCCTCATTGGATCGTAGCAACATCCTTAGGAGGGAGCTACTATTATTATCCTCATATTAGACATAAGGAAGTTGAAGCATGGCTGTGTTAAGTAATTTGTGTAGGGTCTTACAGCTAAGGAGGTCTGGAGCCGAGCAACATGGTACCAGAAGATTCATGCCTAACCACACTTCCATATAATGTCCTGTCCCAGGAGAATTGTGAGTTAGTTAACCAGCGTGTCTTGAGAACCCTAACTCTCCCCTTTATATGTTCTATCTGCTTGCTGTTCATCTCTTCAGGGACCCATTTCATTTGTCCTCTTGGGTTAGCATCCAACCCTGCTTAATTCTGTCTGTTGCTCTCACGCTTCTCACCCATCTCACAGGAGATGTCCTGTGTAAGGGCATGAGAATACATCTGTCTACGTCGCTCTTCAGATACATTTTCTTTTGTTTGCACAGTGGTGTGTGTGTGTGTGTGTGTGTGTGTGTTCAGTTCAAATGTGCAAACTTCGGGTTGACCACATACCCTCCATACCCTCCATTCACCCTGTCCCCTCCACTCTTGGAGCCCCACTTCAGGCTGTTCCCACATATGCTCATATTCTATCTTGCTTTCTGTACTGCCCACTGTGGCTGCAACACACATGAACTTGAAAAATGTTTCCTGATATAAACATGAACCCCAGCACTATTCAGATTTTGCCGACTCAAAGATAACTAGGAATGCTGGGGCTCTAGGGCTCAAAGGATTTGACCAGAAGGGCCAACCAAGGAACTGGTTATTTCATAATCTGGAGACATAGATAAATCCGCCTAGGAACTCTGCTGACTTCGCCACCCAGCTGAAAAGTGGAAAGTTATTACTTTAGGAATTGAAGTGAGAATTCAGTCTATACAAAAACTGTGTCTTTATCACCCAATATGTATTGATACCTACTTTGCAATGCTCCGTGATAGAAACCATCTGAGTATTAATATGATACCTGTCTTTCAGGAGCTTATAAACTTATAGGCAGAAAAAGATATTTACACAAATATCATTCGAGAAAGACTGTGATATGGTCACGAAAGAACCGCAAAGTAATTTGGGAGTTTGAGAAGGAAAACATTACTTCTTGCCAAATGGATCAAGATGGCTTTATTTCCCAAATCTTTTATAGAGCTGTAAATCAAAATAAGAAAACTTTCTAACTCATTTCTTTACCATATTGCAGAATCACTTTCAAACCCTCTCCGAAAGCATTTAACCTACCCCATTTTATAATACCTACCAAGTAGGATTTTCTATCTCAATTTATCAGATCAGGCGATTAAAAATTATTCTTCACTATCCTTAAATGACACTTAAACATTTGCATGTCCTTTCTCCAAATTCCACTGAAGACACATTGCTGGCCCATTTTCCAAGTGTTTTCAAAAATCAAGTATCATATCTGAAATCTGAAGTTGTGTCCAATTTCCAGAAACATATCACAGCCTACTGTCTGATTAAACTATCTCATCTCTTTATGAATAGTTTGCTGTGATTAGATTGTAAACACCTGCGTGGTGTTATTTTGACTTTAGACTCAAAGTAACAGTTTTATCCAGGGAAATACAGATTCCTGAAATAAGCATATCCATTTTCAAAACCAAGCTTTTAGAATTACATTCTTAATGACCTTTGAAACTTACAAATGTTTATGCCTCTGTGGTAAGTCTGTGATTTCCTGTCATCTTATATATACATCTGGCACTTTTTAGACATAGGTTGCTGACCTCAAGGCTCACACTTGTCAAATATTCATGTTTCTTAGAACTTCTTATCCAATCAGCGAAATGTATTTCTTTATGCAAGCAGAATCAAGACATCAGTTTAAGAATTCAACGACTTGTACAGTTATGCCAGAGAAGATAGAATTGATACTATGAGGTAGCAGGACTTCCCAAAGTTTCTAAAATACATTTGGCCTGTTGTTGGAAAGAGAGAATGTAAGAAAAGAAACAAGATTTTAGTTTTGATCTTCTATTGTGTGTCCACAAGCGCGCACACACACACACACACACACATTGTAGATTTCATTGTAGATTTGCAGCTTCCTAGCAGCTAGGAGGAATCCTTCCTGACAGAAGGTACAAGCTTGGGTTAATTACATTGTGTCAGTTTCACTTTCAGGCACTGGTATCCACTCTTAACTGGTTTCAGCAGAAAGGGATTTACTCAGGTATTCAAAAACTCATTGAAAGGGCGGGTGGATCAAGCCGCAGCTGCACTTTGAGGAACATCTCCCTGAGGACCACATAGCTATTACGTGCACCAGCCAACTGGATATGCCTCACACTCTGCTCATCTTCTCCCACTTAAACCAGTTACAAATTCCAGTCTCACATGGATACCTCTGATCAGCGGAAACGAAGGCATCCCTGGAACTCAAGCTGCAAGGGAGTCTTTAACTTCCCTGCTTTAACAGTACAGGGAAAAAGTAATTTTGTAATTGCTCTGCTCACTCCTAACCGTGTTTCACACAGTACCGGGGATCTGGAATATACAGGTTGGTGAAAGGAAGGAAATTGGAAGGGCTGTTGAGCAAGCTAATACGCGGTTTTTGCAACAACCACTTAATAGGGATATCACAAAGGGGGCTTAAGCCTCTAGTAGATGCTTACATGAGATGAATCTGAAGTCCTTTTCAAATCCCTCGAGCACAGGGTCCATGTGTGTTTTGTTCATATTATATCCCCAGCTGGGCTGTGCCTGGCACAATACAAGGCAATCAATAAACGCTTGTTGGTTAAATGAATGATTACATGAAACATAAAATAGCTTTTTTCGTACTGCCGCCATCCTTCAGGAGTCTAGGGTCATATACAGATTATTTTCTAATTTTTGTTAGATGTCAGTTAGATAGCTCTGATAATTCTGTCATTTGATTTCCTTTTCTTAAGGAGGTCTAAAATTGAGAATTTGTGAGCACTTTCGAGTCCACCTTCTCTGTATACTGTCAGCTACGTTTATGTTGATGCCTGGGTAGCTCAGTGTAAGTGTACTGGCCACTACAGTAACAGTGTGGCTGCCCATTGGATCCATTTCTACTTTTATTACAGAAAGGGACCATTGATGATTTTTACCCCTCAGAGAATGCCTTCCTTCTAACCTTAGAAAGTGGCATCTTAGACCTCGAAGCAAGACGAGGGCAACATGATGAGTTAGAAAATAATGATCCTCAGATCTGTTTCGCAAACAGCATGTCCTCCATGTGACTGTCCCTGTGATTTGGGGTGAAGGATAACAAAGAGAACTGCCGTTTTCTTGGTAAATGCTTCTCTCTTTTGTTTCATATTCATAATACTTGAGGGTTTGTTTGTTTTTTTTTTTTTTTACTTATTTTTTTACTTATATTAAAACCCTGGTTTATTTCCTAAAAAATTTCACTGATGTTTCATTTTCTGTCCAGACATCTCCATTATCTTCTGCGTGCAGACCCAGTGTGTACATATCTCCATAAATGAGTTATTGTAATGATTATTTAATTGAGGTACCCAAAGTTCAGCACCTTTAGGAATTAATTAAAGCAAATGGATTGCTCATTATACACAACTCCATGTTTTATTTTACAAATTTCCACTAAGATTTGTCTTTCTCCAAAACTAGATTTATAACCATATCTAGACCAAAATGTACACTTTATTCAATAACTTATACTTTTCAAAGGGGTTTTTTTGTATTTTACCTCATTTGATTCTCACAGCAATCTAATTAGAGTTTAAGCATACCAAGAACTGTCAAGTTTGGATACCCTAGCTTGCATATTTTAAGTGTCAAAAGCACATATTAACATTGGGAAAGTGTTATTTGATCTTTAGAAAGAAAAAAAACCTATTAACCCTATGAAAATAAAATACTTCAAAGGAAAAATAAAACATTATCTAGGTGGATTGGTTGTGAAAATGGAATTTCTTAAATTTCTTAGATGTTCTCAATTTCTTCACACACACACACACACACACACACACACACACACAATCAAAATACCCTGAACAATGTGAAAAAAATACTACAATGATTTTTTATATAATTTCATGACTGCAAACACTAACTTGCCCTAAATATTGGTATCCAGGTTTCATGACTACTTCCTTGGCCAGGAGTTCAAGCTTATTCTTCAAGTTCATATTAAGTTAGACTGAGTAAGTAAGAATTTAGAAAATCAATTGGCTGAGGTATCCCCCCCCCGCCACCTTTCTCTTTTCCTGGCCATTTTCCTCCTTTGACTTATAATCCTTTCCACATAAACCTTTTCTCTCATAACTTGATATTAATATCCCTCTTTTTTCTCATTGTGGTAACATACACATAATGTAATATTTATCGTCTTAACTATTTAAAGTGTAGGTTCAATGGCATTGAGCACATCTGAGCTGTTGTTAGACCATCACCACCATCCATCTCCAGAACTCTTTTCATCTTGCAAACCTAGAGAAAACATTCCCCCCTTCCCAAACCCTGACAACCACTATTCTCTTTTCTGTCCTTACCTTGTGAATTTGATGACTTAAGGAACCTATATGCCTTTTGGTGACCTGCTTATCTCACTTAGCATGATGTCCTCAGCCGTCTTAGCAGCTTGAATATATCAGCCCACTGCCTCCGGTTCCAAAGTTTCTGAACCAAGTCTGCTGATGATTCCATTGAGGATTCGTGTTTGTTAAGAGCCACTCGTCTTGCTGTTGTCAAGATTCTTTCCTCATCTTTGACTTTCAACACTTTGATTATAATGTGTCTTGGTGTGGTTCCTTCAGATTTATTCTGCATGGATTTCATTGAGTTTCTCATTTATAACCATGTCTTTCATTACATTTGGGGAGTTGGGGCCCATTATTTCTTTAAATAATCTCTCTTCCCCTTTGTCTCTCTTCTCTCTTTTGAGATGCCCATTATGTGTATGCTGGTTGGGTTATGGTGTCCCACCAGTCCCTCAGTCTCTGTTCACTTTTCTTCAATCTTTTTTTTCTTCTCTCAGACTTGATATTTTCCATTTTTTCATACCTACGCTCACTGAGTCTTTCTTCTGCCTGCTCAAATCTGCCTCTGAATCCCTCTAGTGAATTTTTCATGTCAGTTCTATTACTTTTCAGTTGCAGAATTTCTGTTCCTTTCTTTTTTTAGGTTTTCAAATCTCTTTTCTGTTATTTTTGTTTTGTTTATACATCATTTTCTTTATTTTCTCCATGTCTGCCTTTAGCTCTTTAAGCATCTTTAAAACAGATGTTTTAGAGTCTTTGTCTAGTAGGTCCATCATATGGTCTTTCTTGGGGAGAGTTTCTGTTGTTTCCCCACCCCCCACCCCCTTGAAACGAGCCACACTTTTCTATTTCATTGAATGCCTTGTCGTTTTGTTTTATTGAAAACTGGGCATTTGAATAAAATAATGAAGTAACTCTGGAAAGCAGATTCTCCCTTTTCCCAGGGTTTGCTGATTTGGGTTTTGTCTTTAGTTTTTGATTGTTGTAGGCTGCTCTGTTTGAATAAAATAATGAGGTAACTCTGGAAAACAGATTCTCCCTTTTCCCAAGGTTTGCTGATTTGGGTTTTTGTCTTTCTTTTTTGATTGTTGTAGGCTGCTCTGTCCTGGGGATCAGCCTGAGGTATAAACTAAAGGTCTTCTCAAGTTTTTTCTGAGCCTGCTCTTTTTCCTGAGCACGCATGACTTTCGAAATTCCCCACTATATATGTGGTTGCTTTTAAATATCCTAGAGCTTAACTATCTGGCTCCCAAAAGAGGAAATGAGGTGTGGGGTGGGGGGACAAAAGAAAATTTTAAAAGACCTTGGCCCTTTAAATCCTCCGACAGTCATTTCAATCTGAAGAGAAGAGGTTTGTAACAGTGAAGGGAGGAAGGCAACAATGCCTCTCTGTGTCTGCACTCTGCGCCTGTTCTTCTGTGATCAGAAACAGCAATCAGTGATCAGAGCACAGATCCCGGATATTTGGAGGCAGAGTCCTTATTATCCACCCTGGCTCCCTCAAGCTGTATGCAAGCTGCTCTTGAAACATGTGCACAGCTGTCTATTGTAGGGCCAGAGGATGGGAGATGGGTAGTTGCTACAATGAAATTGACTGAAATTAAGTGCAATTTACCATCCAGAAAATTTACTTCCCCTGGAAGTAGCAAGCCTTCAATAGACTCCAGAGTTCCAAAATAGTTATAGCAGACAGAATCTGCCAGTGCAATTACTGTCTAGGTGGGGAGACAGATTCCTGGTGCTCCCCGCTCTGCCATCTTCCCAGAATCCTCCCTTCATTTTTATAAGATACAAGGTGGCTTTCTTATTATTTCTTAAAATAGTTCTCTTTGTTTAGTATTTTTAAGACAATGAAATGTTTCCTTGCAGATTTCTGCAAAACTCTGACTAGCTTGTCTCTGCACCAATTAAATAATGTTTAAATAAATACCAAATAACATATTAATAGGGAGATAGTCTGATATTTTTGCCCAAAGCAAGACATTTTCCCATTAAAATGGTATCATATTAAGGAGTAGATTTTTGTTTGTTTGCTTGTTTTTTTATAGACTATGAACAAAAGCCATATTAGGAAGGGCAATAGATATCCGTTTGCAAGCACCATCGATATTGAGACCATATTCTATGCCAAAGGTTCTTTACATTGCCTGCATGTTGAAAAAACACTGCCATCTGGCCCTAGGCCCAGAGATTGTGATTGAATGGTCCGGGGTATGTCCTGGTCTTTGGGAGTTCTAAAAGCTCCCGGGTGATTCTAACAAGCATGGGAATCTCTGCTCTATGCTTTCTCTTGTGGCAATGAGCATGCCACTCAAAATATGACCCCTCAGGCATCTTTGTACTCTTCCAGGACAAAACTTATGATTTCTGAATGAGCACTGCCCTCATTTTACAATTCCGGGATATTGTCTAATGTTCCTCTGTGTATTGGACATAGCTGGGGCTCAGCCAGATTCAGTTGGATCTCTTTTATTCTTCTACACCCCTCCTTTGGCTTTTGTATGCTTTTGCTTTTAACTGTCCACACCTGCACCTTTCTTTGGAGGTCTGCCCACGGTCGGCTGAAGTCACTTTAGGCACAAGTACGGAAAGCAGGAAATGCCTGGGAGGTCTTGCCTCCTCCGGGAAGCACCTAGCCCATGGCTGACTGGTGCAGACAATGAAAGCCCAGGCTTTCTTGCCTGCAGTTGGGATAAACTGAGGCAAAACTTGTAACCCAGTTTCCCTGACAGGTCAGGCTAGTTCCTCTCTTCAGTGAACTTTGCATGAGATCATACCCTCGCTTGCTTTTTCCCTTTCCCTGTCTTGCTTCCCTCATACCTCATTAGTTTCTCCGGGGAGCACTTCCAGAAATAAACTATTTGCATGCTTATCTTTGTCTCGATATCTGCTTCCCGTGGTTCCCTGGTAACTAACCCTAGAAGTAGGTTAGTTAAGAGAGGAAAGAGAAGGTAAGAGAAACAGATTGGAAACAAACGAACCAACTTATTCTGCAAAGCTTGAAGAAATTTTAGGGTCAATGAAAAGGACTTTCTATGTTTAAACTTTTGAAAGTTTAAAACATTATTTTGTGTGTTTTCAAAAAACTGCCCCAGGCTATCATGCCACAACTGCTGATATTTTCATCTATTAGGAAACCGCACCAATAGCGAAATATTTTCATATATGTGATCATTAGTATCAAATTTGCAGAGATGAGGATCTGTATTGTGCCAGCATGATTTAACTGGGCTGACTTTGGCAAACTTACACATCCTAATTATGTTCTTTAGTTACTGGCATGAAAAATCATGACATGCCCATGCAGGGACATAGCTCCATGAAAAGTCAGGGCAGACAGGATTTCTCTTCCACTCATGCAAAGAAAACATTGGGTTACTTTTAAAGAGGTCAGAAGAGCTCAAGAATCATTTTGGACCAGTTGCAGGTAAAAAGGCATAGTGGGCTTCAATCTTCTTTCTGACACATAAGCATTTCTGTAAGAGATGCTCATTTTCACCCTGAAGACTGTAACCTTAGCAAAGAAGTGAATGCAACCTGAAGGTTAAAAGGGACCTGAGCCTTCAAGTCTCAGTAAGGAATTGAGGCCAACAGCAGCATGGAGGTAGTTCTTTTTTCAATACACAGATTCTGAGCCTGAGTAAAAGGCTTCATTTTCCAGAGCTGTCAGTCTGATGCATTTCTCGACAATTAGATTTACTAAAGAATTTTATAGAGAAAGAAAAAAAGAGAAATTAAGCAAAATGTCCAGATGTCATCTGTTAAAAATGTTTTATTGAGACAATAAACAAATAACATCAACAAGTACTAAAATTTTAATTAAAATATGATTTACAATGTTGCTATACACCACTAGAAGCGTTCTTATTGATAGGAAATAAGATTGCATTGTTTGTATCCTTAGGACACTCAAACATCCCATTTGACTTTGTGGGTCTCCCCCCAACTAGGGCACTCTTACGATGTACTTTCCATGCCCATGAGCATGAAAATTTTCTTCAACACTTTAAAACACAATGGCGGTATCAATCGTTGCCTTTCATTGTTGGCTACATCACTAAATAGATGTATATTATGTTCTCGTGCCTTCTGCTCAGAAAAATCTAAGTATTGCATTTCTGTCAATTCATTGATTGAAGAGCTTCCCCCTCAGAATGTTGACAGCTGTTTCAGACGTTTATAAAATAACTTGGATAACAGCTGCAAACGGATTGGCTAAAGAAGATTTGGAAGCATGTAATTAGCATTCATCAGATGCACACATTTCCATTGAAAACCCTCTCCAACCCAAAAGTTGACTACCAGGAAGCTGATGACTCTTGTTCAATCTGGGAACAGGCCCTGCTAACACTTAACTTTCCATTAGCTGATTTAAAAAGGAGCACATTAATATAGTTACTATTGAATAGTATTGAATGTGTTATTGGTGAATGCCGTCTGTAACTGATTTTGTCCTTTATGAAACCGACAAGCATCGTGTAAGAGTGGCAGGCCATTGCTTAATAATGTAAATAATGGATAAATTTCTTGTACTTGAGCAGATGTAATTCCCAGATATAAAGTAGAAATACACCCAGCTAATTAATTACCTTTATGGACCAAAAAAATGCCCTTTGCAAGAAACAACAACATGTATATCTTTGTCACCTCTGTGTTAAAAAGTGCCTTAAAAGCCTCCAAATAGGGGTGCCTGAGTGGCTCAGTGGGTTGAGCATCTGCCTTGGGTTCAGGTCATGATCTCCAGGTCCTGGGGTGAGCCCCACGTCCGGCTTCATGCTCTGTGAGGAGCCTGCTTCTTCCTCTCCCTCTGTCCTGCCCCCAACTCCTGTGCATGCTCTCACTGTCTCTCAAATAAATACATAAAATCTTAAAAAAAAAAATCCTCAAAGGAAATGTCAAAATGTTAACAACAGATGGTTAGTGTGACATGACCGTGGGAGTTTTCCCCTTCTTCCTGTATATCGTAGGTATTTTATTTTAACATGTGATTCTTACATGACTGAGAAAATAAACTTTATATGAAAAGTCTTTGAGCACTTCCAGGATGCTACAAGTGTACCTTCGGAAGCCAAAGGAGCACTAGTCTTTCTTAACTGTCTTGAAAGGACCTTCCGTTTAAAAAGAACTTCCCCAGGCACTGGGGTCCTATGGACATGTAAGTAGATATCACAGTGCTTGCTACATAAACAATGAAATGCTTATCAAAGGGCTGGAGTCTTCCAGAGAACGAGGATGCGCAAATGGGCTCACGTTAGGAAAGACGCTATTTTCTCTGATTGGTAGTATGACTACAGATCTGAATATCCATATAGAAAACATGCTACCAGAAGAGGTGATGCTACTTGGGAGCCCGGCCCCAAAGCACACCCAAGTCTGTGCATTTGTTTGGACTGTCCAGTCTCTCTGGCATCCATTCCTTCCTCCTCACTCAGTATGACTTCTTCAGGGTTCCTTTGGATTGTTGGCTTCTTCCCTGAGCTCGTCCCTCTTTCCTGGACTAGTGTGCCTTCCCCTCCTCAACCCCATCTCCTCTCTTCTCTAATACAACTGATTTGGTTCTGGGTTCATTCTTAGAGACCGTGAATGGCTCTCTCACCATGGCCAGGAGTTTTTAGAGACAGAACTGGCTTCTTCATCACTCACTCACCATGATGAGATATCATCTTTTTTATCTTTGTCAATGATGCCTGTATTTATTTTAATTTTTTTACCAGATATGAAGGACTAATAATTTTTTACAGCTTCATTGAGGTGTAATTGACACATGCAGATTGCACTTCTATAAAGTGTACCACTTGATAAATTATTAGATATGTACCTCTGTGAAATCTCCTCACAGTCATAATAATGAACAGATCTACATGCCCAGAAGTTTCTTTGTGCCCCTTTGTCATCCCTCCATTCAACCCCAGTCCCAGGTGACCACTGAGTTGCTTTCTGTTACTAGAGTTGAGTTAGAATTTTCTAGAATTTTTTGTAAATGGAATTATGCAGTATATACTTATTTTTCAGAGAGAGAACTCTGATTGCTTTAACTCAGCTCTTTAAACGTTCATCCACATACTTCTGTATCAATAGCTCATTTGTTTTTATTTTTGAGCAATATTCCTTGGTAGAGGTTAATCAAAACTGGTTTATCCATTTGCTTAATGTTAATGGGCACTTGGGTTCATATATATATATATATATATATATATATATATATATATATATATACAGTTTACAAATACATGTTTGTGTATTTATATATCTATAAATATACATACATATAAATAAACATACATATATATTTATATATTTATAAATACACATATATATGTCAGTCATAAATACAATGCAAGTTCTTGTGCAGACATATGCTTCCAAATGTTTAACTTTTTAAGGAAGTGAGTGTTGCTCTGGATCCTTTCCAACACTTGGTGTAGTCAGTCTTTTTATGGCTAGCAATGTGGTGGGTATGAAGTTATGTCTCATGGTTTTCATTTGAAGTTCTCTAGTAACTAATAATACAAAGCATCTTTTCACGTGCTTATTGGCCACCTGTATATCCTCTTCTGTTCATATCTTTGCCCATTTAAAAAATTGCTTGCCTTATTCTTGAATTATGAGTTCTTTATCCTTTATCTTTTGTCAGATATATTTTTTGCAAATAACTTCTTCCAGTATGTGGCTTGCCTTTTCATTTTCTTAATATTGCCTTTTAAAAATTTTTTTAAAGCTTTTATTTGTTTATTTGACAGAGAGAGATCACAAGTAGGCAGAGAGGCAGGCAGAAAGAGGAGGAAGCAGGCTCTCTGCTGATCAGAGAGCCCAATGCGGGGCTCGATCCCAGGACCCTGAGATCATGAGCTGAGCAGAAGGCAGACACTTAACCGACTGAGCCACCCAGGAGCCCCTTAATATTGCCTTTAGAAGAACAAAAGCTTTTCATGTCAATGAAGTTCAACTGATTTGATTTTTCCTTTTATAATTCATGTGTTTAGTGTCATATTTAAGACCTCTTTGTTGAACCCAAGGTCACTAGGTCTTCTCTTATTTTTTTTTATTCTGGTTGTATTTTAGTTTTTGCTCTTATGTGTAGATATATGATTTCAAGTTAATATCTTTACATGGTATGACATAAAGATTGAGGCTATTTTCTGCCCATGGTTATCCCATTATTCCAGCACCATTTGGTGAAAAGATTATCCTTTTGTTGATGAATTGCCTTGGCACTTTTGTTGAAAATAAATTTACCATATATGTATAATTCTATTTCTAGAACCTCTATTGCATTGATCTATTTGTCTAAACACCAATACCACACTATTTTTTACTGTGACTTTATTATAAAGATTAAAAACAGATAATTTAAGAGGCACTTGGGTGGCTCATTTGTTTGGGCATCAGACTCTTGATTTGGGCCCAAGTCATGATCTTAAGGTCCTGAGATTTGAGCCTCACAACAGGCTCTACACTGAGACTGCTTGCGATTCTCTCTCCTTCTCCCTCTGCCTGTCCTTGCTGGCACACTCTTTCTCTCTCTCTCTCAACATAATTAATTAATTAATTTTTAAAAGCCCAGGTAATTTAAGTCCTTTATCTTTGCTCATCTTTTCCAATATCATTTTGGTTATTCTAGGTCCAATGAATTCTAGGACACCCACTTGAGCTTCAGTGACCAGGGTCTTTCTTGGGTCTTCATTGCATAGGCATGATTGATAGATTGCCATGTGGTTGACCTCAGAAGGAGGTAAGGATTTGGGAAGGAGAGGCAAAAAAAAAAAAAAAAAAAAAAAGGAATGCTAGTTGGATGGTGAAAATCTGGACACCTCTTGGGGAACAAAAACTGATTAAAATTCAGAGTGGTTCAAAAAAGCCTTTTACCGGGGGTGTCTGGGTGGCTCAGTTGGTTGAGCAGCTGCCTGTGGCTCAGGTCATGATCCTGGACTTCCAGGATCGAGTCCCGCATCTGGCTCCCAGCTCCTTGGGGAGTCTGCTTCTCTCTCTAACCTTCTCCTCTCTCCTGTTCTCTCTCACTCATTCTCTCTCAAATAAATAAATAAAATCTTTAAAAAAAAAAAGGCTTTTACCCTTTTTTGGGTAAAAAAAAAAAAGGTAGAATTTTTTACCAACAGTAAAAAATGTTGGTGGGAATGCTAACTGGTACAGCCACTGTGGAAAAGAGCATGGAGTTTCCTCAAAAAGTTAAACATAGAACAACATTACAATGTAGTCTTACTAGATATTTACCTAAAGAAGGCAAACATACTAATTCGGGGTACCTGTGTGGCTTAGTCACTTAAATGTCCAACTCTTGGTTTTGGCTCAGGTCATGATCTCAGGGTCCTGAGATTGAGCCCCAAGTTGGGCTCTGCACTCAGCATGGCGTCTGCTTGTCCCCCTCCCTCTGCTTCTCCCTGTGCTCGTTCGCTCTCTCTCTCGAATAAATAAATGAAATCTTTAAAAAAATACAAAAATATTAATTCAAATGGATACATGTGCCCCTATGTTTATAGCAGCATTATTTACAACAGCCAAATATGGAAGCAGCCCCAGTGTCCATTGACAGATGAATGGATAAAGAAGATGTGGTCCTTTCTGCCTGTGGACACCACCAGGTAAGAATTGTTAAAGTCTCCCCAGTTCCACCACCATCATGTCGAAGTCAGTCTCTCAAAGAGCCTGAACAGGTGCGGAAGCTATTCATTGGAGGTTTAGTTTTGAAACAACCAAAGGAAGTCTGAGGAGTCATTCTGAGCAGTGGGGGATGCTCATGGACTGTCATGGTCATGAGAGATCCAAACACCAAATGTTCCAGAGGCTTTGGGTTTGTCATGTATGCCACCATAGAGAAGGTGGATGCAGCCACGAATGCAAGGTCACACAAAGGGGAATGGAAGACTTGTGGAACCAAAGAGGGTGGTCTCAAGAGAAGATTCTCAAAGACATGGTGCCCACTTCATTGAAAAAGATTTTTGTTGGTGAACTTAAAGAAGACACTGGAGGACATCATCTAAGAGATTATTTTGAGTAGTATGTGAAAATCAAAGTGACTAAAATCATGACTGACCAAGACAGTGGCAAGAAGAGAGGTTTGCTTTTTTAAAATTTGATGACCATGACTCTGTAGACAAGATTGTCATTCAAAAAGCCCATACTGTGAATAGCCACGACTATGACGTAAGGAAAGCCGTATCTTAGGAAGAGATGGCTAGGGCTTCCTCCAGCCAAAGAGGTCAGAGTGGTTCCGGAAACTCTGGTGGTGGTTGTGGAGGTGGATTTGGTGGGAATGACAACATTGGCCATGGAGAAGACTTCAGTGGGCAAGGTGGTTTTGGTGGCAGTCGAGGTGGTGGTGGATATGGTGGCAGTGGGGATTTGATAGTGATGGAGTCAGCTATGGAGGTGGCAGGAGCTTCAATGATTCTGGCAATTACAACAGTCAATGCTCAAATTTTGGACCTATGAAAGGAGGAAATTTGGGAGGTAGAAGCTCTGACCCTTATGGTGGTGGAGGCCAGTACTTTTTGCCAAACCACGAAACCAAGATGGCTGTGGTGGTCTCAGCAGTAGCAATAGTGATGGCAGTGGTAGGCAGTTTTAATCACTGCCAGGAACCAAAGCTTAGTAAGACAAGAGAGCCAGAAAAGGGATGGGAAAGTCATCGGTTATGACAGATTTGTGAACTCTGTCAAGCAAGTGGGGGCAGGGCGTTGCTGCCACAAAGAAGCCAGGTTTCAGACAATACTCACCTGCTCTGGCAAAAAACTTGAGAACTGGATTTGTGACTAATTGTACAAGTTATTTTAGTTTCTGTTCTGTGGGAAGCGTAATGCATTCCAACAATGGGTTTTAAGGTTAGATTTTTTTCTTTTTCCATCCATGCTATTGATTGCTAAATACAACAATCTGATCATGAAGCTGAATAGATGTGTCTAAAAAAATACATATGCGGATATATATTACTCAGTCATGAAAAATAATGAAATCTTGCCTCTTGCAATGACGTGGATGGAGCTAGAGAGTATTATGCTAAGTGAAATAAGTCAAACAGAGACAAATACTATATGATTTCACTCCTATGTGGAACTTAAGCTACAAAACAAAATAAGTGAAGGAATAAAAGAGAGAGACAAACCACAAAACAGACTCTTTATTACACGAGAACAAACTGGTGGTTACCAGAGGGGAGGTGTGTGGGGGATGGGTTAAATAGGTGATGAGGATTAAGGAGGGCACTTGTATTATATGGAAGTGTTGAATCACTACATCGTACACCTGAAACTAATCTTACACTGAATGTTGACTAACTGGAATCTACTTATTTATTTATTTATTTATTTATTTATTTATCTATTGATTTATTTTAAAAAGATTTTATTTATTCATTTGACAGAGAGTGACACAGCGAGAGAACGAACACAAGCAGGGCAAGTGGGAGAGGGAGAAGCAGGCTCCCCATGGAGCAGGCAGCCCTATGCAGGGCTCAATCCTAGGACCCTGGGATCATGCCATGAGCCAAAGGCAGACATTAACGGACTGAGCCACTCAGGTGCCCCGACTAACTTGAATTTAAATAAATAAAAACCTTATGACAAGGTTTTAACAATAGGAATGGTTAACACACAATTTAATAACTTTGCTGTGTAATGCATATGAAGACCCCCTTTTATAATCACAACGCTTTATAGAATTTATATTCTCATAAATGTGGGCTGAATTGTGTTATCCCTAAATTTCTATTGTAGGGGGTTTGATGTTCTAACTCTCCATTTCCTCATAATGTGACTGTATCTGAATCAGGATCTTTGAAAAGGTAAATTAAAATGGGGTCATTAGGGTGGGCTCTAGTCCAGTATAGCCGGTGTCCTTCTAAAAAGAAGAGATCAGGACACAGACACACACAGAGGGAAGGCCATGTGAAGACACAGGGAGAAGATGGCCAACCACAGGCCAAAGAGAGAGGCCTCAGAAGAAATGAACCCTGCTGGCACCTTGATCTTGGACTTCCAGCCTCTAGAATTTTGAGAAAATAAATTTCTGTTGTTAAGCCACCCAGTGTTAGGTATTTTGTTGGGATAGCCCTAGCAAAATGATATACAAAATACAAAATATATACAAAATACAAAATGATACACAAAATACAAAATACAAAAATGATCACAAAAATATAGTGAGAATAGTTTAATAAATACACAAATCAATGAATGCCTTATGTACATAAACCAGGGCAGACCAAGTACAGAACAGAGGAAACCCAGGCAAAGCCAAAGTCTAGAACTAAAATTCACCTTGAGAAATCTTGAAATCCATAAAAACCTGGGGCGAGGGACTGGACACCCACAAGGAGATCGGGCCAAAATTACCCGGATCCAGCCATTTATCCAGACCTGGTGTTCATTTTGGCAAGTGCTTGCTTACATCAAACCCCAGCCTGTGGGCCAGCTCCTTCCCACTGGCTGTTTTTGTAAATAAAATGTCATTGGCACCCAGCCATAACTATTTGTTTACATATCGTCTAGGGCTGCTTTCGTGCAAAATGGCAGAATGGCACGGTTGCTACGGAGGCCATATGGCCTGTGAAATCTAAAATAGTTCCTAAACTTTACAGGAAAAGTTTGGAAAGTTTGAAATGAAGTGGATATTAAACAAAGTGTTTCCCAACGGGTGATGAACTTGCAGCTGTTCAGGCCCCTCAAGTTCAAGATGACTCACGTACACCTACAATGGAACTCTGGGAGCCTTGCCTTCCGGGGCTGGGGGTGGGGCAGGGGTGACCTCATGGAACCCTGAGCTGGAGAAGGTAAAGAGGCGCCCTCAGGGCACTTTGGAAAATGCTGTTTGGACAAACGGAAAGAAGGAAAGGTGAGTTAATAAAGCAGACAGGCTGAGTACAGGGGACTGAACCCAGGACGTTTTGAGAACCCAAAGGTCTGGAAGACTGTTGTCGGGGACTCAGGCAGAGAGCACCCAAGGTGCAGGAACGACTCTGGAGAGCACCTTTGTGTTCTGGAAGCAGAAGGGCCAGACCCCCAGATGTCAGCAGGAAGGAAGTCTTCCAGACCCTGGCTCTCCCAGCGTGGCTGACTCAAAGCTTTGTGGATGTCCTACCCTCCCTGCTTTCCAAGATTTCTAGAAATTCCTGAGAGCTTACTTCCCTTTGGTCACGTTTGTCTCCAAGCTCCTCATTTCAGTGAGGCTGTCTTACCTGCTACACATCAACCCAGATGGAACATCCAACTGCTTCCGTGAGTTCATTTCATGCACATGCGTGTATACACACACACACACACTCGCTCACTCACAGAAAGCACTCGCAGAAGAAAATATTTTACTGTAAATTTCTGAACCGCGGCTCACAGAGTTCTTCACAACTGTTGTCCTTAAATAGTCTTTGGCTGTTTAACCAAGTGGTACATTTCTCTGGGCTGCTTTCACTGCATCCTCCCAGCCTAGACCAACGCACTCTCCCCCACCGTCTTCTTCGTCCACATCCTTCCCCTTTTCCTCTCCACCTGCCTCTCAAGAGTCAGGAAGAAATGCAGGCCTGGCTAGCTATCCTCTTTGAGCATCCTTAATACGCTATCCCTATGTTCTTGGTGCCAGCGATATTGAAAATCTGATATACTTTGGCCCTTTGTATGTGATTTGCTTTTTCTCTGTAAAGACCTGAGAATTTTTAGTCATAATTTTCTTTTTCAAATTCTTCCCCTCTGTGTTTCCCCTGGTCCTTTCGGTACTCCTGTTACCAGCACATCGACTCTTTACTACTTCCTTTCTTTTGTTTTAAAATTCATTTCAGAGGTAGAATTAATACTTTCTGCTGGGAGGGTTCCTCGACCTGATCTTTCGCTCATAAAAATCTGCTTTCGGTGGAATCCATGCTGACTTTCACTCTACCCATTCAATTCTTGATTTCGGCAATTACAGTTTTCAATTATTATTTCCACTTGGTTTCTTTTTTAAAATAACTGCCTCTTATTAAATAGAATTTAATATTCCATTTTCTAGGAGGAAAGGAATAATGAAAGACTGCAGGTTGGAAAAGTTCACAGGCTAGGTAATAAAATCAATTCTACCTCCGAGTAGAGTACAGTAAAATTGAGAATCTCAAAGACAAGAAAGTTTAGTGTGTTTTCTTTTCCAAAGGGAGTAATCTGTAAATAGCAGCCATCTTTCTCTTCTTCTTTCTTTAATAATGATAATGTGAAAGTATGGTATTGGCCATTAAGTTCGGTAGTCTTTTTCATAAAAAGTTTTATTTACTTATTTTTTAGTAATCTCTGCACCCAATGTGGGGTTCAAACTCATGCCCTCCAAGATCAAGAGTCGCACGTTCTTCTGACAGAGCCAGCCAAGCACCCCTTATGTTAGATATTTTTTATCATGTCCAGGAGATAGTATTTTGTTTTTAGCTTTCCAAGAGTTTTTATCCCCATTACAGTTAGATGTTAGTTTTAACTATATAATTTCTAAAACCTGCATGTTATAGACTAATGCTGTTTGTACCTACTGTTGGTACCAATTGCTTGCCATGAGCAACTTTTAATTCACACTCTGCAATTTATTAGACAATAAATGTCTTGAATTCTCTTGTAGGATAGTGCCGAGACTCTTACTTAGTCTGCCTTTTTCCTTGAAGCCTGATTGAAATTTGACATTTCAGGGCAGCTGGGTGGCTTAGTCAGTTAAGTGTCTTCCTTTGGCTCATGATTTTGGGTCATGATTTTGGAGCCCTGGGATGGAGCCCCACATTGGGCTCCCTGCTCAGTGGGGAGTCTGCTTCTCCTCTCTCTGTCCTTCTCCCTGCACATACATGCTGTCTCTTTCTCTCAAATAAATAAGTAAAATCTTTTATTTATTTATTTTTAAAGGATTTTATTTATTTGAGAAGGAGAGAAAGAGAGCTGGCCCGCTGCTAACTGGATCAGTTGAATTTTATTTTATTTATTTATTTTTTAAGATTTTATTTATTTATTTGACAGAGAGAGATCACAAGTAGGCAGAGAGAGAGGAGGAAGCAGGCTCCCTGCTGAGCAGAGAGCCCGATGTGGGGCTTGATACCAAGACCCTGAGATCATGACCTGAGCCGAAAGCAGAGGCTTTAACCCACTGAGCCACCCAGGTGCCCCTGGATCAGTTGAAATTTAAATACTGCTTACTGTGTTCTTCCCTTCTGAAAGCCCTGGTTGAATTTATTCAGAATTGTTTGCTCTTCTGTCATATTTCCAACTCTTTCTTGAGCAACACATCAAACACACTTGCACCACACACTGGATCTTTAAATTTAACATTTGTTTTTTTATTTATTTGAGGTAGAGCCTGCAAGTAGAGTGAGGAACAGAGGGAGAAGCAGGCTCTCCTCTGAGCAAGGGAGCCCGATGTGGGCCTTGATCCTGAGACTCCAGGATCATGACCTGAGCCCAAGGCAGATGCTCAACCGATTGAGCCACCCAAGCGCACCTAAATTTGATATTTCAAGCAATGGTTCCTAAACTTGAACGTATATCAGGATGAACTGAGAACTTGTTCAATCACACGTGGCTGGGCCTCACCCCTGGAGTTTGTGATTAGCAGGTCTGGGGCAGAATCCAAGAATTTCTGTTTCCAAGAGCTTCCAGGAGATGTTGATGCTGCTTAGTCTAGGGACTGTGTTTTGAGAAGAACTCATCTGAAGTCAGGTGAGGCTTAGGTCAGGCTGAGCTAGGTCAGGCTCTTCTAGCTCTGGTTGGTTCTCTCTCTCATGATGCTTGTGCTTTCGTGGCTTGGTTTGGTTTTGACAGAAAGCTACTCATTATCCTTGTTTGTTTCTTTTTGCTTATTTATTTATTTATTTTTGGAAGGGGGAGAGGAATTCTGGGGACCTGGGACAAAGGGGCATTTATGAAGAAAGGATTTGTGTTTGCTTTTGCTAGATTTCTGGGGACACTAGCAGACCATTCTAGATTAAATTCTTGACTTGAGGTTTTTTGAAAGGCCTAGTGAAGATAAATTCAGGCTTTTTCATTCATTGCCTTAAGGGTGGGTAATAGTTTTGCTGCTCAACAACCACTTTTGAGATTGGCCATGTCTTTCCAGTCCGATGTATAGGGGAAGTGTTATTTCTAGTTTAACTCTGCTGTGATGGTGTCACCCTTTCATGTTTCAGGTTGGCGGGGTAGGAGTTAGGCTCCTATTTAGCCCCCACTTTGGACCTTTTCTTCCACCCCTGTCTGCTGAGCTGCTGAAAATTGCTGATTAGGCTCACGAGTCACCAAAGCTCTCAGACTGAAGGTGGAACGCAGCGCCCTGCTTCTCTGTTCTCTGAGTTGTAAACACTCTCTCTTAATCCATTTTGTCTTTTCACTTTGTCTATGGTATTTTTTCGACATAGAGCAAATTTAAATTTTAGCGGGAAAATCTAAAAATTA
The DNA here is from genome assembly GCF_009829155.1 of Mustela erminea. Lineage (NCBI taxonomy): Eukaryota > Metazoa > Chordata > Mammalia > Carnivora > Mustelidae > Mustela > Mustela erminea. The sequence goes on from NC_045620.1 coordinate 56,609,206, forward strand.
GGGGCGCCTGGGTGGCTCAGTGGTTTGGGCTGCTGCCTTCGGCTCAGGTCATGATCTCAGGGTCCTGGGATCGAGCCCCGCATCGGGCTCCCTGCTCCGCAGGAAGCCTGTTTCCCTCTCTCTCTCTCTCTCTCTCTGCCTGCCTCTCTGCCTACTTGTGATCTCTGTCTGTCAAATAAATAAATAAAATCTTTAAAAAAAAAAAAAAAAGAAAATCTAAAAATTATGTTCAATTTTCTCTGGCTTCTGGATTTTATGTAGAAGGTCATTTTCCCATAAAGGTTTTTAATAAAACCTTTCTTTAAAATTTTCTCTAATAATTTTGTAAACCATCACAGATAAATACACATATGTACATAGAGATATATGTATCTCACAATGCAGGAATCTAAGTTTAATTTACTTAAAATGGATATTCAGTGGTTTCATACCCACATATTGAATAATTCCTTCTTTACCTACTGATTTAAAATGTCACATATTTCATATATCGAATGGATATGTATTTCTGAATTACATTATGATATGATAAACTATTTGTCTATTACTGACATAGTAACATGCTACTTTAATTGTAATAGTTTCTGAGGACATTTTCATATTTGATAAGACACATCTCTACTCATTATTCAGTTTTTCAAACATTTCTTTGCAATTCTTATGGAATTACTGATCCAAATGAAATTTTAGATCAATTTATTAAGTTCCTTCAAAAATTCCTTTGGTATTTTGATAGAAAAAGCATGATGCTTATATATGGCATTGGGAAGATTGACATCTTTATGTTATTTGAGTCTTCCTATCTAAAAGTACTGGGTTTTCCCATTCGGTGGGGGCCTTATTTCATGTTTATCAATAAAGCTGTGTAGTTTTTCTTTTTTTTTACAGGTTCATATATATATTTTTTTTCTTATTGAATTTTTTTTAGTTGTCATTTTTGCAAATGGGATTTTGTTTTCAATTCATTTCTAACTACTTATGGCTAATTAGAAAAAATGATATTAACTTGAAAATGCTTATTTTTTATGAGATACAATTGACATGTAACATTATATTCACTTCAGGTGGTTTTGGTCTAAGTAGACAATCATATCTTTAAATAGTATTTAAATTTTTTTTGTTACATCTTTTTATAATGGATATAGGATTTTATTCATATTTTGTACCTATAAAAATCACTACCAGTTATTTGGCTTTTATTTTTGTTTTATTAATGTAACATTTTACTTTTTTTAGAGAGAAAGAGAGACAGAAAGAGAGTGTGAAAATTGGGGGGGTGGGCAGAGGGAGAGAGAGAATCTTAAGCAGTCTCCACGCCCAGCATAGAACAGATGTGGGGCTCGATCTCATGACCCTGAGATCATAACCTGAACAGAAATCAAGAGTCCAGATGCTTAACCAACTGAGACACCCAGGGGCCCCACATTTTAAATTTTTTAATGCTGAAGCATCTTATCAATCCAAAAAATAAATCTTATTTAGTTATTTTATATCATTGTAAAATTTACTGCTTGACTATATATGCTGATATCTTTCTTAGAATTTTGGTTATTTATTCTTATGCTATTGTTTTCTCATGCAGAACATGGTATGGGTCTGCATATAACTTAGGGCGAGTTCATTTTGGGTTGTTGCTCACCTTTAAATGAGATGAGTTCTTCCCAGACCAGTTATCTATGGGAAGTGCATGTCAGACAGCAGGCAGGGTCATGTTCCAGGCTGGCAAGAATTCCTACAGCAGTGATCTATGTGATGGTTTATCCAGCATCACTCTTCCTGCTTCTCAAAGCTTCCAATCAAACCAAGGCCAGGGACATCGCAACAACTAGCTCTCAAGAATGATTACATTTGCCCCTCTGAGTGTGTTACTTACTTCTGAGGATGGCGCTTTTATTTCAATCAGGATTCAGTGGGGAAAACGGAATTCCACCAGTTATTTCAGCAGAGTGAGTTTAGTATTTGAGCTTGATTAAACAGATACTGGAAGATGGAAAGTGAGAAAAGGGACACCGACTTAACAAAGCAATAGGAACTGCAGGAGGCACCTACCACTCTCAGCACAGGAGGAAGTCAGGAGAGAGCCTGGGGTCATCACAGCGTAGGAGCTTGGTGGGCGGGGGAAACAGACCGCTCAGACGGAGGTCAGCCAGTTGGTTGCTATTTCAGAGGGGATAAGATGATGTTCTAGAACGCAGAAAAATCTGGAGACTGAAATCAACTCTTTGTGGACCCAACGGCCACTACTGGGATGAACCCCAGCCCTGGACAGACCCTTTCCTCTTTCTGTTCCTTTTCTAGCGCGCCCCTAGTGGCAGACTCCAGCAGGAGAAATGTGCCAGCCCCACGGGATGAGTGGGAAGCTGAGAGCGGCTTCACGATAGGCCTGGGTCACTGGGGATCTCTGGACACCTCCCACTTTTGTTTCACCTTCCCCACCTTTGCCAGCCCTTCCTCACTGCTATGGTTCAGGGTTACAGAGGTGTCCTCATTTCAGTGGAAACGGATTTTTCTTCTGTTTTTCGTTCTTTGAATATTCTCATTGGTACTTTTTTTTTTCCCCCGTGCTCCAGCATGATTTTTGAGGATGGGGAAGGGTAATCCTCTTTTCCCCACTATTTATCTTATTTTTTTTTAAAGATTATTTATTTATTTGGCAGAGAGAGAGAGAGAGAGAACAAGCAGGGAGAGTGAGAAGCAGGCTCTCCGTGGAGCAGAGAATCCAATGCGGTACTCGATCCCAGGACCCTGAGATCATGACATGACCCAAAGACAGATGCTTAACAGGCTGAGCCACCCAGGCACCCCTTTGCTTCACCATTTAAGAACTTGAAGTCATAAATGTGCTATTGGCTCTTTAAGTTCCTTAAACAAATCTTGATCTCTCCCAGCTTTGTGGATAGCATTTTATTTTGATTTATTTTTTCTTTCATCACTGAGAACATAGTTGTCTTTTCTCACCCTGATAAGATGCATAATTGTTACTTAAACTATCTTCTGCTTTCTACAGTCGTTTTCAGAAATAGGTTTTCCTTCTGTATTTTGAGAATTATGCTCTGTATCCCCTAATGAGCAATAAAAAAAGTATGTACAGACAGACAGACACACACACACACACACACACACGGACGCACACGTGCTCACATACACACTGGACTAGAATGAGAAAGAGTCCATCTAAGACTTGGTTCCTAGCAGTTAACAGGATGTGTAGATTTCCCTAAGCCCCAGGCATCGGTCATTTTTATTTTGCTAGAATCTCATTCTCATTTATATTCCAGAGTTCAGATTGAATTCGCTGCATGGCCCAGTTCTGAGTGTTTGGCAGCTATCTGTAAATGTCACTGCGTGGCGTTGCAATGGTGGAAGGATGGGGACCAGTGAATTGTGTGGCCTTTCCGCTAGCTTCCCCTAGGGATGCCAGCGGTGTTGATTGAACGCCCTTTCCAATACATGTAGGAATCCGTCAAGAGGATACCTGTATGAGATCCAAGATAAATAGAATTGAGCCTGGGTCTACGTACCAGCACTAGCACCAGGGCCTTGTTGACATCGCTTACTGAGTGATGAACAACCCCTGTTGGGGAATTGGAGAATGGGAGGCACACATCTAACCAGGTGAAGGCTTCTGTGAGCCACCCCCACTCAGCGTCTTCTCTGGGGGACCCATCCTGACTTAATGACCAGGATTTGGAAACCTGTGCCTGGCCTTGACGAGACCTCATCTTGGCTCTTACTGCCTGTGCTCATTACCCATCCTGCAATCTTCTTTGTTAGTTTTGTTGGAAATTTTTATTTTGAGGGGTGCCTGGGTGGCTCTGACCAGTTAAGTGTCTGACTCTTGATTTCGGCTCAGGTCGTGATTTCAGGGTTGTGAAATTGAGCCCTGAGTTTGGCTCCATGTTGGGGATTGGAATCTGCTTGGGATTCTCTCTCTGCCTCTCACTCGCTCGCTCTCTGCTTCCTCCCTCTCTAAAAACAACAACAATAACGACAAAAAAACCCCACAAAATTTTAGAATTTTATTTTGAAATCACTATAGAGCGGCCAAAATTTAAGATATAATTAAATGTTAGAAGAGTCAAAATAGCTCCAGTTGCAGAAAACCTTCTTGCAGGTTTCAGGTACCCTTCCCTAGTTCCTCTCAATGGTAACATCTTACACAACTATAGAATAATGTCACACCAGGAAATCGACAATCCACAGATCTTCCCAAATTTTACGAGTTCTACATGCATTTTGAGGGACAGGGATCTTGGAGGGAGAGAGACAGAGGGGTAGGGGAGTGTGTAACGTCCAAGTGTATGTTCTGTGTAAATTCAGGTTCTCACTGCGACAGTCAAGACACACAAGTGTTCCATAACCGCAGAGGCTCTCTCCTGCTTTCTACTCACAACTACCACCCCTTAACCTCTGGCAATGGTCAATCTAGTTTGTCTCTATAGTTACATTTTTTAAAGAATGTTATATAAAGAGAATGGTGAGAAGATTTTGAGTGATGTGTGTGTGTGTGTGTGTGTGTGTGAGCATGAATCCCTGGAGATTTATGCAAGTTGTTGTGTGGGTCAAAAGTTTTCTCCTTGTTATCGCTGAATAGTATACCAAGGTCTGGACATACTACAGGTGGTTTACCGTTTGCTTATTGACCGTCATCTGGTTTGATTCCAGTTTTAAGGTATTGTGAACAAAACAGCTACGAACATTTATGTGCAGGTTTTTGTGTGTTCATCAGTTTTTATCTCTCTGGGATAAATATCAAGAATGTCATTACTGGTTGTATGATAGTTACAGGGTGAGTTTTACTAAAAATCACCAAATTGTTTTCTCGAGCTGTGGTACCATTTTACATTACCACCAACGAGGCCTGAGTGATCCAGCTTCTCTACATCTTCACCAGCATTTGGTGTCAACATTATGTTTTTTTTTTTTAAAGATTTTATTTATTTATTTGACAGAGAGAGAGAGAGAGATCACAAGTAGGCAGAGCAACATTATGTTTTTATTGTTGCTTTAAACAACTAATGGTGTGTAATGCTATTTTGTGGTGATTTTAAACTACATTTTCCTGATGACTAATGAAATTGAACAGTTTTCTCTGTGCTTATTTGCCATCTGTGTATCCTCTTCAGTAAAATGTTCATGTAGTTTGCCTACTTTCTAACAAGAATTTTTTTTTATGATGAGCTCTGGGACTTCCTTACATAGTTTAGATATAAGTCTTTTGTTGAATTTGTGGTTTTCAAATTATTTTCTCTTGTTAGCAGTTTGTCTTTTCATATTCTTTAAAAAAAAGATTTATTTACTTGAGAGAGAGAGAGAGAACACAAGTGGGGTGGATGGGCAGAGTAAGAGAGGGACAAGCAGACTCGCCTGATCTGGGAGCCCCGACACGGGGCTTTATCCCACGACCCTGAGATCATGACCTGAGCTGAAACCAAGATTTGGAGGCTTTAACTGGCACACCCAGGTGCCCCCATCTTTTCATACTCTTAATGGGACCTTTCACAGAGCAAATGTTTTTAATTCTGTTGAGTTCTAATCTGTTACATTTTCCTTTTATAGGTCACACCACAAACTTTGGTGTCCAGTGTAAGAACTTGAAGACTTTGCCCTGTGTTATTTTTTTTTCCAAAGTTTTATATTTTACATTCAGGTCCATTCATATCTTTTTTTTTTTTTTTTTAAATAAAGAACTGAATTTGCTGCTAAGTGAAGACTAGTGTATCTTGTAAGTTACATTACTAATACTAGCCCATGACTATTGCCACTAGTAGAACGCAGGGGGCATCCACACTACTTTCTCCTTCCTCTTCTTGCCTAATTTCCAACATATAGGACTGATGCGATATATGGAGACATGTGTCTCCCAGGAATGCTTTTTAAAAGTTTTTATTTATTCATTTTAAGTAACCTCTATACCCACCATGGGGCTGGAACTCATGATCCCGTGATAAAAAGTCCCATGCTCCTTCACCCAAGATGGCCAGGTGCACCACTCCTAGGGACATTTTAGAAACTATTAAGCTTAGAACTAATTTGCTATCTCTAGGCCAAGTGATTTTCTGATTCTTTTCAAACTGTCTTTTTACAACACCAAAAGGAAAGGTGAGTCAAAGTGGTTAGCACACCAATTCCCTTCTGAATGTAGTATCACAGCAGTTCTTGGTTATCACCTATGCAAATTCTGGCCTTCTACGGGGAGCTTCTAGCTTCATGGTAAGGATTAGATCCTCAGACGTACCACTCTATCTGCAATAATCGAGACTTTAAATTTGACTTAGCTGCAAACTTCTCCCCTACCCAACTGGTGTCTTCTGTAGGAGGCCCAAGGAAACGGAGTGTGGCCCCCTCTCCCTTCCCTGGCTCTGCTCCCCATTTGCCCATCAAAGCAGAGGGAAGAGGAAGCAGAAGAGTGGTAAGTGAGTAGAAGCATCGGACTGCGACTTTCCTAGGACAGTATGCTGCCCTCTGATCCTGGAAGTTATCAAGTTTAGTTTTAATTTTGGGGGCATTTCTGTTAATTCTTTGGAGATTCTTGTCACTGGGGCCTTTTAAGCTATAGTTCTTTCAACCCAGGGGAATGCTTTTCTTGCAACTTAATTTGTATAATAGACTAGAGTTAATTTCTTTGTTGACCAGCATACCTTATCTAGAGAAACCTTTTGATTTTCACAATGAAGCTTATCTTTTTAAGACAGATAAAGTAGTTGTTGATATAATCACCCTTGGCAGATTAAGATCTGTTAGAAACAACCTCCCTTCAGTAGAAAGGATTAAGGAAAGGGAATCCCGGTTGAGAGGGCTGTGATAGCCTGTAGGGCTTGTAACAGCTATCGACTGCTGTGTAACAAACCACCCCAAACTTGGGCAGTTTGGGCTGAGCTCACTGGGTGCCTCTCTGGTCTGTTCCCAGCTTGACTTTTCTTGGCAAGACACACTCCTGTGTTCGGAGCCTCAGCTGGAAGTCTGGAACAGCTGTGAGGCCAGCTCCAGATGCTGTTTCATTGTCCAGCAGGCCAGGCTGGGCTTATGCACATGGTGGCCAAAGGGTTCCCAGCAGGGCGTCTGGGTGGCTCAGTCACTGAGCGTCTGCCTTTGGCTCGAGTCATGATCCTGTGGTCCTGGGATTGAATCCCACATTGGGCTTTCTGCTCAGTGGGGAGCCTGCTTCTCCCTCTCCCACTCCCCCTGCTTGTGTTCCCTTTCTGGCTGTCTCTTTCGGTCAAATAAATAAATAAATAAAATCTAAAAAAAAAAAAAAAAAAAAAGAAGGAAAGAAAGAAAAAAGAAGGCGTTCCCTGCAGCAACAGAATCAGCAGCAAGATCTCTTGACGGCTGGGCTTGGAACGCACACAACCTCACTTCCCTGCATTCTGTTGTTCAGACCTGGTCCCAAACAGTCAGAATTGAAGAGCTGGAGAGACGCACTTCAGGTCTCAAAGAGCACAGTTGCAAATTATGACTACGTTCAGTAAAGCTTTAACCTAAATGCCTTCTTCTCATCTTCCCCAAGAGACTAAGCCAAGAGACAGAAAATAGGGAACCAGGAAGAGCCAAGCCAGACTATAAGACAGGTTGTTAAATTACTTCTCTGCCCACTTAGAATCCTCCTGAGTAAGAGTGCCCAGATCACAAAGGCAGTGCTGCTTTGGACCAAGGAAGTGAGAATAGGAAGGTGAGAGATTAATGCAATTTATGTCTTCTTTTTTTGGTGCATAGTATCAAATAAATACACCCTTTGATTCCTTTTATAAGTACCGCATTCTAGGACTGTTTAATTTGGGCCCAGGAGAACTGAAATAGGCTTTCTGTAAATAGCCCAAGCTGTGACCAAGGCCATTTTGTAATGAAATTCAAGTTCAACCACTGATACCGTATGCAGATGCTATATACTATTTTCCATTTGTCTGACACTGAGTGCAGGGAGAGGAGGCATTTGCTGCACAATTACCATCTCCCATCCATGTGTTTTTGAAATTCTTTGGTCGCCACAAATTTATTGTGCTTGGGTTTAAGAAGACATTTGCTTTTTCCTTGCATCCATGGCAAATAAGTTTTTGAAAAGACAAGTTGCAAGTGTACTGAAATGGTCTTAATCTAATTTTCCTGTGTATGAGTGAAGGTTCAAGGCAAAACAATAAGTATGACAAACATTTTGGCCTATTAGCCTAACTATTTAGGGTTGTTGATTTTGAACTGTTTTCAAGGTTTCAATAACATAAACGTATCAGCTGGAAATGAAACATTTCTACCCATTTCCATCCACCAACTCAGATGGAAAAGCCCGTATATTTTTACAACTTAAAAAAATCAGTTATTTTCCCAGGCAAATGCATGAGTGGAATGTTCAAGACACTTTCCAACATTACACCTGCATTCTGGAGACAGAATAAGCTTCTTTGTGTCTCAGGAAGGGGAAAAACCACCGACCACTGAATACCTCGTGGCTTTGCACAATGACACTATTTAGTATGATATGTATTTAAATTATAGATGTGAACCAGGATTTAGGCCCTTAGCCGGTACGTAATGACTGACATTATTGCTGAAGTGGCAGTATGATGTGGTGTAATATGACGGTGGAAACTTGACCCATTCTGTTTAGATTTTTGGTACACTGCTGAACATTATCGATGTTTGTTTCTCTGGGTAAATGGCAGAATCATGCAAAGCATTAAAAAATATATATATAGCAAAGGTATACTTTGCTCCTTTGGCTCCGGCATCGTCACACTTTAGAGTAATCTTAGCATGAAACTGTTCAAATACCTACCATCGTACTGGCTGAGTTCATAAAGTATGTGGACATCTCCTCTTGTGAACCACTGTGTCCAGGGCCTCCTTTGAGTTGTCTTGTATTTTCCAGAAAGAAGAGAATGCATTCGGCACTGCAGACTGCTGAATTCCCCTTGTCCATTTGCCTTTAAGTATATTTTATTCTTAAATGTGCAATTCTCATTTTTCCCAGGAGAATTTTTGTGTCACAAATAGAAAGCTACTTATTTCTGTTTTTGTTTGTTTGTTTGTTTGTTTGTTTGTTTTTTAGGTGAGATACCAGGGTGTGAGGGAAAAAACAAGGGCTTTGCTGTCAGACACTAACAATTTGATCCAGAATGCACCACAGCCACTTTCTAGCTCCTTGAACTTCAGCCTCACATCTGTGTCACTGGGACGATAGCCGCAATGATGCAAGTGGTTGCTGATAATTAGCACTAAGGAATGTAAATTTCTTAGCACATAGTATGTCAGTGTGTCATAAATAGTGGATATAATTATAATTGTACTTCGCCCAGAATATGCCTGTATGTATGTGTATAGTTCATCTTTAAGTTGTGTACTCTAGAATTTTCTTTTTCTATGTAAAACATTTTATTTATACATTGAACTAGTGCTTATATTCTGTTAGGCTCATTAGTATTCCTGATAACCACTTAGCCAGAAGCACTGTACAGCAGTTCGACACCTAAGTGGGTTCTGTGGGGACAGAGCATGGTGAACTGCGTTGTCTGCTCAGTATATGGTGTTCAGAAATTGAGGGGTTTGAGGGCAGGACACTTGTACTTTCGTTTTTGAAATTATAAACTCTAGTCGGTGATATTTATCCTGATGAGCCCACAGAACAGTGTATGATAAAATGACCACTTTCTAAAATGTTACTATTTGATCTTTTATTTTTAAAAATTAAAAAAAATAATTTATTCATTTCAGAGAGAAAAAAACAACCAGTGGGGGAAGGCGCAGAGGGAGAGGGAAAAGCAGACTCCACACTGAGCTCAGAGCCCACTTGGAGCTCGATCCCACAACCCTGAGGTCACCACGTGACGAAACCAAGAGTTGGATGCTTAACCGACTAAGCCACCCAGGCGTCCCTAAAACGTTATGATTTTAAATAATAATATTATTATTATCTTTTAATAATCTTATAATAATATAAGATTATATTATTATAATAATATAATAATTATTGATAATAATATCTTTAAATAATGTTTAATATTATTATTAACAATAAATAATAATAATTATTATTAAATTATCCTGAATTATTTTAAAATGCTTTTAATTATTTAAAAATGATACTCTGACTATTATAACTTTAGAAACCTGTCAGTGGAATTATGCAGTATTTGTCTTTTTGTACCTGGCTTATTTTACTTAGCATAGTGCCCTCAAGGTTTGTCTGCATTGTTGCAAATGGCAAGATTTCCTTCTTTTTAAAGGCTAAATAGTATTCTACTGCTTGTTTATACAACATTGGCTCTATCCATTCACCCATTGATGGACATTTGGGTTTTTTCCACATCTTGGCTTGCTGCAATGGACGTAGGAGGGCTCCTTTTTAGAGATCCTGATTTTGATTAGGGAGACTATAAACCCAAAAGTGGGATTACCAGAGCCTATGGAAGTTCTATTTTTGGAAGGAATCCTCCATACCGTTTTCCACAGAGGCTGCACTCTTTTACACTCCCACCTACAGTGTATGAGGATTCCAATTTCTCCATATCCTCGTCAACATTCGTTATCTTTTGTTTTTTGATAATAGCCGAACTCCCAGCAACAGATTAAAAAGGTGATTGTCGTGGCTGAGGGGAAGAGGGAATGGGGGGTTGTTGTATAAGGGGTATCATGTTTCAGTGATGCAAGATGAAGAAGTTTGAGAGCTCTACTCTACAACATTCTACAACAAAACTGTACTGTGCACTTGTAAATTTAAGAGGACAGATTTTGGGTTAAGTTTTCTTACCACAGTAAAAAAGTCATTGCCACATGCATTTATTTTAAATTACCTCGACTGTTGGTACATTTGTGAAAAACCCACAAAAGGGCAAAAGAGCAAACCCCCAACTAGGGATTTGGGGTATAATGTGTCAGTTTGGTGACTTGATTGTAACAAATGTACCACAGGGCGTGGGATGTTAATAGTGGGGACGTTCTGAGTCGTGTGGGGGCAGGGAGGTGTGGAAACTCTCTGTACTTCCTGCTCGATCTCTTTGTGAACCAAAAACTGCTCTAAAAAATAAAATCTAGGGGCGCCTGGGTGGCTCAGTGGGTTAAAGCCTCTGCCTTCGGCTCTGGTCATTATCTCAGGGAGCTGGGTTCGAGTCCCGCATGGGGCTCTCTGCTCAGCGGGGAGCCTGCTTCCCCCTCTCTCTCTGCCTGCCTCTCTGCCTACTTGTGATCTCTGTCTGTGAAATAAATAAATAAAATCTTTAAAAAAATAAAAAAATAAAGTCTATATTTTAAAAATGTTATTAGCACATTAGCTCCTTGGTTCCACCCATGTTGAAATATACCGAAATCTACGGGAAGCTCTCACAGAGACCTCACGTAGGCAGTGTGACACATACCGTCCCCTGCCTTGGTCCCACTTCCCTATGAGCCACTGTGCCATTTTTCTGCTCTCTTTCACTGGATCATTTGCCGAAGGCTCTCCTTCCATCCCGTCTTAAACTCATTCTACTGGCAAGGCCCATGCTGATTTCCAGTTCGCTAAATGCATTACTGACTCTCAGTGGTGACATGTCACGGCACCTGGCACAGCTGGTTGGCCCATCCTTCATTTGGCTCCCAGCTTACAGCAAGCTCCTGGTTTCCCCCCTCCTCTTGCCCATTCTTCCTCATCTCTCTGCTTCTGGAGTGCTCAGAGCACAGCCCTGAGACCTGCATGCCTTTCCAGCTTCACTCACCTCCCTTGATAATCTCGTGCAGTTTCATGGCTTCAAATTTCAAACTTGAATATTCAGTTCAGAACACCCCTGGCAATTCCCACTGCCTTGCGTGGCCCCTTACTTGGGGTCTGGTAGACATCTCTAATTTACCATTCCTCAGAGTGGGATGACCTTAGCCCCTCCCCCAGCCCTGCTGCTCAGTCACTCTTCCCAGACACCTGCAGACACTCCTGACTTCCTGTCTCACAGCTGATATTCAGTGTCAGAAATCCTGTTGCCTCTACCTTGAAAAGGTAGCGTTGACTCATGTCTCCTACCTCCACTGCCCACAAATTGGCTGAAACTATTCATCTAGATTGTTGCATGAGCCTCCTGAATGACCTTCTTACTTCTATTTCTGTTGTCTTGAAATGTCAATGGGACCCTGTCATTCCCCACTCAAAACTTTCCAATGGCTCCCATTCCATTCAGAGTAAAAGGGAAGTCTTTACAATGTCTACAACCGTCCCGTGGGATCTGCCTGCCCCACTCCCTACCCCCACCAGCCTGCACTTTGCTTTCTAATTCACCTCCCCCACTAGGGTCCCCTTACTCACCTGCTCTAGCCATGCCCACTCTTTTTTAAAGGTTTTTTTTTTTTTAATTTGAGAGAGAGAGAGAGCATGAGAGGAGAGAGGTCAGTGGGAGAAGCAGGCTCCCTGCTGAACAGGGAGCCCAATGTGGGACTCAATCCCCAGACTCCAGGATCATGACCTGAGCCAAAGGCAGTCGCTTAACCAACTGAGCCACTATGCCCACTCTTTTTTTGCTGTTTTACAAATATGCCGAACATGCTTCCATGGAGGGCCCTGTCCCTAGCTCCTCCCCGATCCTGGGTCCCTCACGCCCCAGATACTCACGCCTTGCCACAGTTACTTCTATGATACTCCCAAGAGTAATTTCAAATGTCCCCTTCTCAATGACTCGTCCTTGCCCACATTATTTAAATTGCAGCCCTGAGCCTCTATCCTCCTTTTCCTCTTCATTTTTCTTCAGAACACTCATCATCATCTTTTTTTTTTTTTCTTTTTTTTTGAGAGAGAGAGAGAGAGACTATCAAGCAGGTTCCATGCCCCGGGCTGAGCCTGACAACGGGTTCTGTCTCACAACCCTGAGATCATGACCTGAGCTGAAAGCAAGTGTTGGACATTTAACCCACTGAGCCACCCAGGCACCCCCATCATCTTCTTATTATATATTTATTTGCTTGATTCATTGCCCATCTCCCCATCTAGAATGTAGGGCACTGATGAGTGTACTGATTTTTTTCTCCCTACTGCCGTAGCCTTAGTCGCTAGCAAGCATAGTAGACATTGCTCTAATACATGAATGAATGGATTAGTGAATGAAAGTCTGTTTCCTTTGACTGAACTGATAGCCCCTCCTCATGCAAATGAGAGATAAATGCCTAACTATGCTCTTGAAAACGTTTCCAAGTCTAGGAAAATGTAAGTCAAAATCTTTAGAAGGATTGTTGCCGTAAATACAACTGACATATTACGCTACAGCTCAAAATGTAAAGTAAACATCATTTTCATCAGAAAGAGAGGTAGTTACTTGCACTAAACCCTGCTCATCTAGGTGCTGAAGGGTAATTAAAGAGGCACAGGCAGGATGTCTATAGATCCTGAAAGGCAGGATAAGTCTTATTTTTGAGTTTATGGCTTGATTAGATCAATTTGTCTTTCTTCTACTTTTATTACTCAGTGAATGAAAAACGAGCGAAAACATTTCTCACAATTCTGTGCAAAAATTTTAGGACGTTTTTAAATCTAGTAAGAAATGTGTCTTAATTTTTCAAAGCTCTCCCTAAGCGTAGAATTCTTCATTTTATGTTAGCTTCAGTTCAGAAGGGAATTTCAATGATGCGTTTAGTGTGGAAGGTAAGGTGCACTGGGGGAAAGGAATTTGTGTGTGTTTGGTTTGGGTTGATCCCCTTCTGCCTTGGTCCATAATTTGCTCTGGAATTCCAAGGAACTCCCATCACTCTTCAGTTTTCAGGCTGCAAAATATGAAGAAGAAAAATTACAGCTCTTTTGTAAGAATGCTGTCGTGTTTTACAAACCGATGTTAAGAAAGGTAAAAATACTTTAAAATCTGAGAAAGAAATTTACAATGTAATGTCAAGTGTACTCAACACATACTCTGGGAAACAGTGATCAAAGGCTTCTGCTGGAAACGCCTTTGCAAGGTGATACCCTGTCCACACTGATCCACAGATCCCCTCTATGGCTTCACGAAAGTGGTCTGGGCTGACCCCAAAGGGCCAGCTTTACATGATTGATGAAACATCCTAAGAGCCCAACTTCCAGGTCTCCGTATTTTGGCCTATTTTAGAAATGGGTAGAAAATGAAATCGTCAGTAAAGGAAACACACCAACGAAAGTATTTTTAAATGACTCTTCAGGGGTGCCTGGGTAGTTCAGTCCGTTAAGCATCTGACTCTTGATTTCAGCTCCAGTCCTGATCTCAGGGTCCTGAGATGGAGCCCAGACTCTGTGCTCAGCGGGGAGTCCATTTGGGTTTCTGTCTCGCTCCCCCTCTGCTCCTCTCCCCCTTGTTCGCACACTTTCAAATGAATAAATAAAATCTTTAAAAAAAATAGCTTTTTAAAACTGAGTAAATTATCTAAACTAACTTGAAGTTTTGGAATGATGAAGACAGGCTTTATATTCGAGACTGGGGCTGGTTCTTTTATATCCCATTTGTTTTTTTCTCTCATTTCCTTTTGCTTACCCTCCTTTTCTCTCTCTCATTTACTGAGTAATAAGAAATAAACTGATGTCGATAAAATTTGCCTCTTATCTCATCTGCTTGATCGGTATGTGTTCTCCCCCGCTCTGTGAGTCTTGTGGATTTTTAGCTGTAAAAAGCCCTTCCCCATCAGTCTGTTCTGAAATGCTTCATTCTCCTGTGCTTAGGCCAAGATGTGGATATTATTTAAGTTTATATAGACTGAGAAGTAGCTATTATCTCAATCTGGTAGTATTCCAGCTGATTACTTCCTGAAGTACCTCTTTAGATCAAGAATCCTCCTAATAAAACATCTCTAAAAAAATGCTTTTAAATTGCACAATGTGGAATTAACCAGCCTCCATGCACCACTCAGGCCTCTCCTGGGCTCAGATGTGAAAGGCCCCCTTTCTCCTCCCGGAATGCCACGGAACTGGGGATTGTAGGTGCAGTAGTAGTGTGTTTGCTTAAAGATGACAAGCCCCGGGTTCAGCCTAGAACCAATGACCAGGGAAAGATCACTGGTTTTCTCTTGGCTCCTCTTTCCGACACAGAGCTCAGAATAGAGAAAAGAAAGCAAAAAGCCTTGGCCGGGGTGGGGAAGGCGCTTATGGAAGCTCCAACTATGATTATCCCATTCGGATTTCTCTGTTTTTAAGTATTTCAGCTTAAAAAAGAAAGCCAAACTGCTTACATTCGGTAGCAGTGAAAACTCCCTGGCTTTTTTTAAGTCGCTGCACCAAATGTTTCTATTTTATAGTGGCTTCGTGATGGCGTATCCTTCTTCTGTTTTTAGGTATGACGGATGCCGGTGCCATCTCCTTGGTGCTTGGGATCGGGAGGCAGAGCCATCAGCCGGCAGCTCTCTCCCGGAGGGACTTGCTTGCTCATGTCCTTGCGAGGCCAGGATCGCATTCCATTTGCAACCTGCTTGGGGTCAGCAGAGGAGAGCCTGTCTGATTCTCGCTGAAGCAATGATCACTCGTTTAGTGTCAGATGATACTGAAGCGTTAATTCTGCCTTGTCTACTAATTTATAAAACCCTCCTCTCATGACCTTAACCTCTTCTTTCTGGAGGTGAAGTCATCCTGCCACCCACCTTCAGAACCAGAGACATTGCTGTCATTGTTAAAGTACTAGAGTCTCTCTTGGGTATTTTTGGACTTTTTTAAATGTGTATTCATGGAACTGTAAATCTCCTTATCCAGGGTCAAATATTCTCCACAGCATCGATATTAACTAGAATATTTGGAAATAAGAAGTAAAATATTCCTGACATAAAGCCTGGGGCCCTTAATTTTTAAATATTTTGGTATGTTTTAGGGAATTCTCACTGTGAGATCAATTCCTTGCTAAAAAAAATCAGAATTTTCATTTTTGCCAAGTCCTCAGGAGAGGGAAGCTTCTCTCCTTATCCCATCATTCACTGGAACATGGTAGATGGGATCAGGCAGTGGTCAGGTCTGTGGGGTTTATCAGCATCGTGCCTGGCACCTTGAATGAGTGAACCAGGATCCAACTTCAAGTGGCTAAGCTTTTCTCAGTTCAGAGACAAAAATCCCTTTCCTCTGACCAGCGTCTAGCTGACTGGGTTTAGACGCCATCCATTAACACATATGTGTAATGGGAAGTAAAATTTTTGCATGAGTTAAAGAGGTTGCCCTGGGGATTAAAAAAGGGAAAGATCTTAAAAAAAAAAAAAAAGTACAAACAATACCCCATTACCCCTTTACTTATAGAAACAGTGTTAGAGGAGCCTGGTCTAGAGGACAAATTCTCAGTGTGGGGGCTCTTCCAGAGATGGTAATGGAGAGAGGCCAGAAGAGTAAGAGTAAAGAGTAAGAGTAAACTTGGAAGAAAACCTTCATCAATTTTTTTTTTTTTTTAAAAGATGTTACCTATTTATTTTGGGGAGAGAGAGCACACGCCGGAGTGTAGGAGCAGTGGGCAGGGGCAAAAGGAGAAGCAGACTCCCTGCTGAGCAAGGAGCCTGCTCACCCAGGGGGCCAGTGGGATCATGACCTGAGCTGAAGGCAGATGCTCAACCGCTCAACCTCAACCGACTGAGCCACACAAGCTTCCCTCCTTTAGCAATTTTTTAATGTGGAAAGGCAAATCGGATGCTTTGTGTGGGGTCCGCTTAAGTGCAAAGTGTACCTGAGGCAGAGAATAAATTAGTATGACTTTGGATGTTAGCAACTGGCAGCCAGGGAGGGGAGGGAAGGCATAGGGAAGGCCCAGAGGGCAAGTGGCTTGAAAAGATACCAACAGCATGGGGCCAAAAGGATAAACTTGGCCTTCTCCACAGCAGAGGATGGCAAAACTTTTGAGGGCTGCTAAGTCAAGTTGTATTGTCATTACACCAATAATTTGTTCAGTAGGTATTTATCGAGCACCTGTTGCATGTCGGGCCCTTGGGTTAGGCTCCAGGAATACAATAATTAATTTAAAATTATTTAAATAATCTTATTTAAATAAAATTTAAAGGTGGGGAGCCTGGGTGGCTCAGAGGGTTATACCTTCAGCTCAGGTCATGATCTCAGGGTCCTGGGATCAAGTGTCCTGTAGGGCTCTCTGCTCAGTGGGGGGCCTGTTTCCCCCTCTCTCTCTGCCTGCCTCTCTGCCTATTTGTAATCTCTCTCTGTGTCAAATAAATAAATAAAATCTTAAAAAAAAAAAAGAAAAGAAAAAGAGGGGCACCTGGGTGGTTCAGTCAGTGGAGCAGCTGCCTTCGACTCAGGTCATGATCCCAGGGTCCTAGGATTGAGGCCCTCATCGGGCTCCCTGAGCGAGGAGCCTGCTTTTTCCTCTCCATCTGCTTCTCCCCATGCTTGTCCTCTCTCTCACTCAAATACAGAAATAAAATCTAAAAAATAAGAAAGAAAAAGACAAGGTCTTGACCTTCTGGGACTTGCCATCTCATGGGAAACAGGCTAGTCAGTAGATAAATGCCTTTGGATTACGAGTTATAATTACAATCCGGAAGAAAAGGAACAATATGGGAGATCTTCCCTAAATTGGGTAAAAGGTGGAACGAGGGAAGCTTTTCTGAGGAAGTGACTTCTGAGCTCAGGGATGAAGAAAGTGTAAGAGTCATATGCACAAAACATGGAAGAAAGAACATTTTGGAAAGCAGGAAATCCGGGGGGAGCAACCGACACACAACCAGAGCTGACTGAGCTGGGAAGAGAACTACACCAAATAAAGTCATCAGGTTTAGCAGTGATGAGATCATGCAGGGCCTTGGAAGTTCTACTAAAAAAAAATTTATTTCAGTCTCAAAGACATGGAAACTTCTGAAAGCTTTTAAATGAGAGAAGGGCACGGTCCAGCCAGAGCTTTCCAAAGCTCGCTCCGGCCGAGTTATGGAGAATAACTGGAAGGGGGCGAGGACAGGATGATGACGCAATAGGCAAGACCCAAGACACACGGACTGGGTCGTGGCAGTGGACACAGACAGATGGCTCGCGTGTGTTCCCGCATGACCGACCAGAAACACATGAGATGAGCTGTCCACACTTTTAGCACGTCCTGCAGCTCTCCCGCGATCTGAGGAGGTGGGTAGACACCCATCGTGGACATGTTGAGTGGAGGAGAGTCAGCAAGCTCGGGTCCAGGCATCTGGCTGGTGAGTGAGTCAGTACGGTTGACTTCTTTCTTGACGAGCCACTGTGCATAGGCAACCCTGCCCTTGTGCCCATGTTCCCTTTAGAACACATGCTCCCAGGGAATGGCTGTGGGTGGTGGATCCATTTCAGCTGGGAGCTGTTTGAGCTGCTCTGCTGGTCTACACCTTTGCCATCAACACCTTTTCGGAAGCTACCCACCTTTGATCACGGCTTGCCAGGCTGGCCTGTGTGTGTGTGTGTGTGTGTGTGTGTGTGTGTTTCTCAGGTCATGGCCCCACCCCGTACCCATCGGGATCCCTTACCGTATTGACCCAGGGAGGGCCAAAAGATTCCCCAGTAAGAATCTGGAATTGAAGCAGGGAAACGTGAGAGCAAGGCTGTGAAAATACCCTGCTAATAGTAGGAGAAATGTAAATGAAAACCACTTACCAAAAGATGCCTTTTATAGCATCTACATTATTATACTAACAGAAGTAAATTATATTTTGATTGTGGCCGGTTGAAAACCACATCCTACATGTATGAGGTATATAATCAGCTTAATCAGTTGCTGATCCCAGGACAATTTCATCCCAGTGTATTGGGAGAGTGCAAATAACATAGAGTTTATTCCATTCTTCTTAGTAATTTAAATGTCACTTTGTTAAATGAACTTGAAGACAGATTTGCATTACTTCAATGCAGGGTTTCCAATAATAATGTAACACTTTTTTTCCCCCTTCCAGTACCAAGGCAATCGCTTAATGTAAAAATCAAGTGGTTAAATTCAAAACAGTTTCCCAAATGCGTGTCTTTTAGGGCTGTGATTTCGGGGGGTGGGGGGTTAGGGTCCTGGGGTCAACTGTATTTTCAAAGTCTCACTAAATGTACCAAGTGTTAAGCTATTGTGTCTTGGCCCACTTCTGCAAACCCACTTGCGTAATATTTTAGGAACTGGGGCTGGAACTCGCACTCTATTGCTCCGCCCGCAGCTTCCCGGATAGACTTTGCCAACAGGGGGCGCTCGAAGAGGGGGAGCTTTGGAGATATAGAGGGTTCTTGGTTCTTTGGCCTTTGCCTCCAGATCCACCAACCGTGGCGCCTCGCCGAGGCTCACCTCTCTGCTCACACTAATGTTCGTTCACATAGCAACAGCTCAATCACCTCTGGCGGGGCTCATGCCCCCAGGACCAGCTTCACCTCCCCGTCCATGGACAGTGCCAGCACCTTCTCAGACCACCAGGTTCCAGCTCTGCACAGCCTCTTCTTGGAGCCTCTAGGTTTAAATCATCTCAACCCCTAGCCCTGGGGGGAGGGGACTACAACCTGCAGTGGCTACCGCTGTCCTATCTTAGTGTTTCCTTTTTGCCTTTGCCACTCTCGATATCCAGCTAACGCTTCTTTCTGTTAAATGATCTCTGCTAACGTCACATGGTCTCAGATGTAGTTTTCTCTCCTGGCTGGACGTTGAAGGACACATAAGTTCTCATGACGCACTGACTGCTTTCTGTGGGGCTTTGACAGGTCGACCTTCTTCTGAATCCTGAGACTACATGGATCAAGACTTGGTGTCACCGAGACGTGACCTGCACGGATCTGTGATGATGGAGACTGTGCAGCTTGGTGCGGTCACTGCTGGCTGAGAACCTCTGCGTCCTGCCAAGCTTCAGTTTTCATCTAACAGGCTGAAAAGGTCCATTCCATAGGAACATTATAGAAATGATAGAACCGGAAGCCGTAGAAACACCTGCCGATTCTTCCAGCTGGGCACTGCTGAGAATTCTTGAATAGTAGAATACAGAGATTTCTTTTCCTAGAGGGCACTGATAATATAAAACAATTTTCGGCTCTGGGTTTCAGTGACTGCAGCCCAAAGCCCCAGATTACCCTCTTACTATATGTGTGGCCAGATTTACATCTGGAACTCAGGGAACTATGGTTAACAGTAAAGTACTTTTCTTCTTCATTTATAGACATTAGATACTCTGGCAACAAAATGCTAAAGAGAAGCTTATTAAAAAAACACACAATCCATAGCACGGAGGTGGGGTCAGAAAGCCACGGTTTCTATGTTTGTCTCCAGCCTTTTTAAGACTTAGTGATCTTTGCTGAGTTATGTTCCGGCTTCCTCATCTCCAAAAACACAATGATGATTTCTGCCTTGACTGACTGTCTGAAAATTAAATAAGATAATATCTGTAAAGCTTGGCATCCAGTGCAGGTACGGCGTTGTTGGCAGCCTCTCTCCTTCCCAAGCATCTGCTCCTCCAAGGCAATACCGACCAGGTTGGTGTGAGGATGGCAGTACTCTCGCCGTATTTGATAAGAGCCACAATTACCCTTTGCTTTCAGTGTTTAGCTTAGCTCCCCCACCCCCAGCCCAGGCCCCCATAATTATGGTGTTCACACTAGCTAGCCACAAAGATAAACCAAGACATGCCTCTTACACTTTATGCCGCTGGTTCCACATCCCATTTTGTTTCTATCCGTCATTCATTTCTTGGCTTCCTCTGGGACTTGAGGAAGTTACATTGCAACGTGGCAGAGAGAATTCAATCATCCTGAAGCTTCTCTGTCTGGTGGCTCTGACAGCCCAATTTATCTGGGCCGAGGCTTTCTGCTGTGGGGACCACAGGATCTCCAGCCAGGTCTGTACTTTCTCGAGGCATTTCAGAGGTCCCCCAGCCATGGCGTCTCACCCAGAAGAGAAACAAGCCATTTCCTCCTGATCTAGTCCATGGGTCCCCAAATCAGTGCTTTGTTTGTTTGTTTGTTTTGAAGATTTATTTATTTATTTGAAGGGGGGGCAGGCAGGATGTGTGCAAGTGGGGGGAGGGGCAGAGGGAGAAGAAGAGAGCATCTGAAGCCAGCTCTGTCCTAAGAGCAGAGCCCAACTCGGGGCTTAATCTCACAACCCTGAGATCAGGACCCAAGCTGAAACCAAGAGTCTGACACTCAATGGACTGTGCCACCCACACATTTCATCTGCCCCCAGAGGCCCAGAATCAGTGTTTTTTTTTTTTTTTAAGATTTTATTTATTTATTTGACAGAGAGAGATCACAAGTAGGCAGAGAGGCAGGCAGAGAGAGAAAAGGAAGCAGGCTCCCCGCTGAGCAGAGAGCCCAATGCGGGGCTCGATCCCAGGACCCTGGGATCACGACCTGAGCTGAAGGCAGAGGCTTTAACCCACTGAGCCACCCAGGTGCCCCCAGAATCAGTGTTTTAAACAAAACTCAAATCAGATCCTTCTTCTGCTTCAAACCTGCAATGACTCCCAGTTCTCTGTAAAGTAATATCTAGGCTCCCATCTGATCTTCAGAGATGTTGCCGACAGTCAGCCATATCACCCTTTTGCAGTCCCTTTGGTGCCAAGTCTGGGCTGAGAGCAAGCCTTGGAAGGCTAGGTCACAGTTGCCTTGCAGCTTCTCCCTCATTCTTTTGGAACACCCATTCTGGGGGAAGATAACTGCCCACGTCAAAAGTCCAACTACCACTGGATACCACCACCGCATGAAGAAGGCAAAGGGAAAGGCGGAGAGACTATCGAGAGAGGGGGAAAGGCCAGCCACCCTGGTGTTCATGTCAAGTTTTCAGATGACCACAGCCCCAGCCACTTACTGACTGCGGTGGCAAAGAAACTCCAGCTAGACCAGCAGGACAACTTCCTGGTGGAACCGAGTCAGACCGTGGTTGGGACCCCAGGAGGTAGGGACAGAGAGGTGGGGGGCTGGCCAGCATCTCTCTTTATTTTCCTCTCTCTTCATGAAGTCTGAGGGTACACCACGTGTTGTCTCCATTGGGGGGTTCCTTCTGTATCAGTCCCACAGTTCCAGAGCCCAGGTTCAAGGGCAGGGGATGCAGGTACCATCTCTCCCTAAAAGAAGTTTCAGGATTCCTGGCCACGTTAACAAACAGCCACGGTCTGACCTGTGGCCGCAAGTTGTTTCTCTCTCTCTTGTGTGCAACATACACGCCCCCTTCTCTCTTTTGCCTACACCCTGCCATTGCAAACATCACACTGTTTTAATTAGTTGTTTACATGTTTGCCTGCCCTCTGAACTTCCTTCAAGACAGAGAGGGTGTCTAATTCATCTTTGGATCCCTTGTGGCTCATATGCTTATTACCCAGCATATAATATATATCCAGGAAAGGTTGAACCGTCATAAATTACACTGCACACACATACAGTAAGTGGATTGTAATCAACATAAATTGAGAAAGGAGAATATCAGCTAATGGTTAGATTAAATCCTGTATTTAATTACATATTTCCCAAACAGATCTCTCTCTCTTTTCAACTCATTAGGATCATGTCGAAAATTAAAAGTAAATTTGAAAAAAAAATGGGGGAGTGTAAATGGAAACTGCAGAAGGCTGTTCTTCGGTCTTGCTAGGGGAACAAATAATTATATTAATATTCACTCTCCTGCTCTAACTGCTCATGTTTCATCTTTATTTTTGCCTTCCTTTCCTACTGAGCAGGGTCAGGGAAAGGGCAGGAGTCAGAAGGGTCCAACCACCTGGTGTGACTTGACTCGGTAGGCAGGCAGTTCACCAGCTCCTTCAACCTCTCCCGTCAAAAGCACTTCTCTTCGATCTAACGCATCCGAAGTATGAGGGAGGAAGTAGGTCAGTCCTGGCTGTGAGCCATCGTGGACAAGGGTGAGAGAAGTAGAAGCAGGTTTGGGGGAGAAGTTTGACTTACATTAAAAACAAAACAAAACAAAACAACAACAAAACAACAACAAACCAAACCAAACCCAGGAGAACGTCCACCGCCGCCCCCTGCCATCAGCACCCCATCGGCACCCTGCCAGCACTGGGTCTTCTCTCATTTGGCAATAAAGGGGACTCAGGGAGAAGTTTTGAGCTCCAAATGTGATGTGTGATGTCAGCCCCCTGTCTGCAAACTGGAAGGAATGCCGTTCCTCCTTGATCAGTCGGCATAGAACCTGATACAGGATCGAGTTTCCAGGAGAATGCTCCTGGAAGGCATAGAGCCAGCCTGGAGAGAGAAAACCATTATTCATTCACTTATTCTCTCACAAAGGAGCATCTCTGTATAGTCTGTCCTGTGCCAGGCACTGGGCCAGGCCCTAGGAAGAAGATAGAGCACGAGACAGCCACGGTTTCCACCCTTGGGGAGCTTGCCCTCCAGTGAGGGAGACACAGGATAAGTGTTAAGTTAAAAATCCTTAGGGCGCTCAGTCGGTTAAGCATCTGCCTTCAGCTCGGGTCATGATCTCAGGGTCCTGGGATCGAGCCCCATGTGGGGGATTTCTGCTCCGTGGGGGGTTTGCTTCTCTCCCTCTGCCCTCTCTTTCTCTCTCCGTTATTTATTAAATAAATAAAACCTTTTTAAAAAAATTAACAACAACAACAACAAAAATCCACACACTGCTTGTGTTGTGGTGAGTTCCAAGAAGGAAATCAACAAGGGGATAGTATGGAGAGGAAGCAGAGAGGGTGTTATTTTAGGCAAGGTAGTCAAGGAAAGTCCTTCTGAAAAGGAAACATTTCAGTTAACACACAAGGGGCAAGAGGGAATCAGCCACGTACAGCTAAGGAAGAAGGAGACCCCAAAGCTGAAAGAATCCTGGAGGTTCTAGGCACTGGTGGAGACGGGCAGGGTCCAGATGCTGCAGCCCTCGTAAGGCAGGCTGGAGAGGGCAGGGTTTTATTTTAAGTGCCATGAGAAATGATTAAAGGATTTTAAGCTGGGGAGTAAAATAATTATATTTTAATAACTTCAGCCTGAAGGCCAAGTGGAGAATAGAATAGAATTGGAGAAGCCAGTTGTCAGACTGTTCCAACGGTCCAGACAGGACACAAAGGTGGCTTAGAGTGACAGTGGAGATGGGGAGGAAGGAGTGGATTTAAGGTGTACTTTGAGAGTTGAGCCAGCAGGACCTACTGGTAGATTGGCTGGGCGAGGGTGGCTGGGACGGAAGTGAGAGAAGCCTCTCTGATTTCTTTGGGTGGGGTGACCTTTGAAAGCTTGCGGTTATTTGGAGGGAAATGTCAAGGCCACGGTTGACTAATGAGCAGGAGCACAGAGGAGTTCCAGAGATACCAGCACAGAGGTTGAAATGCATGAGATCAGATGAGCCTACTGATGAGAACATACGATCCAGGAGAGACGAAAACTCCGGCCCAAGGGCTCCGATGTTCAGAGATTACGTAAGACAAGGACTAGGGATGCGTTGGCTGAGGCGAATCTTTATGCCTTGGTTCACACCATTCTCTTGGTCCTTGTCCTTGTCTCCTTTCTTCGCCTGGTAAAATCCCATGCATCTTTCAAAACTCAAATAAAATGTCATCACTTCTGAGAGCCTCTTCTGACTCCCTATCCCGGTCCCCACCATAGCAGAATCAGTCGCTCCCTTTCCTGTCTTCCCATGGCTCTTTGTTCCCAGGCTTTCTGGGTCCTGAGAACGCTGTGTTCCAGACAGTTGTTGACTTTTCCATTTCCCAAACTGAGCTGGAGCTCTTTGGGGCACATACTGTTGCTTTATTTATTCTTATAAACAAGTACAGTTCCAGTACCTAGCAAACCATAAATATCTGCTGAGTGAGGGAACGAGCGGAAGAATGGTACCCACAGTACAAATGAAAATAATCCCTGAAATCACCGGTGGCTCTGGGCCACCTGAAGAGATTGCCTGATGTAGGTTAGGAAGAGGGGACTCGGACCCTTAGAACCAGACCTTAGAAAACTCAGTTGCCTGCAGAACCATGTCCCAGATGATGCTTGTGAGAGAAAGATTGAGGATTATCTTTTGATGAACGCTCACCACGGAGTCTTTGATCTCATCTAAGAGCGCCAAAGTGTCTCCTGGAAGTCAGCGCAGAGGCCCTGGGGAGTCCGGTTGAAGGTGAGGGAGTCAGGGTGTGCCAACCTCCAGCAGAGGTCCAGATAAGAGAATGTGAAGACGCAGAGGCAGGAAGAGGTTGTCCTTTTCTGGCCTGTGGTTCCTTTCCACTGAGCTGAGCTCTGGCGTGCTGCTGGCAGCAAAGAACTCACCTTCCCAGGAAGCGGGAGAAGAGGGGCTCAGACAGGAAGTGTAAAAGGAGCAACAGATCGTGTCTCTGCTCACTCATAAGAAATTATGTGTAGATCATTTCTTGAAATCTCTCTGTCAAATTAGATCAGCATTCTGTCCAAGGCTTTGTATGGAGTATATACACAGTAGGTGTCGGCTCACATTGAATTTTACATGGTCAAATTCTATTCAACACCTCCAATACTGCCTTCTGCTCGGTGATTTTTTATAATGCGAGATTCATCATCATCACCGTGATCACTCCTGACCTCCTTTCCTAGTTAGGGTGAGTGTCATTGCAATGGAAACCCCAACTCAAATTAGCTGTCAACATCCATACGATATGTCTCATGAGGACATTCTGCAGATGCGCTGCAGAGCTGATATAATTGATTCAGCAAATTAATGATGTCACCGAGGATCTAGGTGCTCACTATCTCTCCTCAGTGGGGGTAGCAAGGCTGGTAGCAAGTACCAGCAGCCACTCCGGGTGACATTCCTGGAGAAACAGTGTCCTGTGGTTCCATCTGAGAAGAAAAACCTCTCCCCAGGAGCTTCTTGGGAAGCTTCTCCTCAGGGCTCATCCATTAGGATGGAGGCACAAGCCCATTCCAAGTCCGTGACCAGCACGACTTGTCTGCACTTCCTCTAAAGCACAAAGGCTCTTGAAGGATCAACGATGATGTCTACCACACATTTGTAGAGTGGCTTCAGTTTACCAAATGCTTCATGTGGCTACCCAATGGCATCACCGTGAGGTAGGTAAAGTGCATCTTATTGTTCCCATGTTATGTATGAGACATAGATGTCCATAGAATAGTACCTTGCTTTTAAGAAATGTGTTTTCACAGGGAGACCTGGGTGGCTCAGTCAGTTGAGCATCTGACTCTTGATTTCAGCTCAGGTCATGATCTCAGTGTTCTGAGTTTGAGTCCTGCATTGGGCTCTGTGCTCAGCAGGGGATCCACATGTCCCTCTCCTTCCCCCTCCACCCCTGCTTCTGCTCGCATGCTCTTTCTCTCAAATAAAAAAATAAATAGATAAAATCTTTTAAAAACGTGTTTTTTTTTTTAAAGAAATGGTAGAAAATAAAATACCACTACTTAAAAACCCCAAATAAAAGAACGCATTTAGCTAATAATCACTAGGGGTGACTAAGCCACTAGGTGAGCAGCTAGTGACAAACCTAACAATGGGCTGGTCAGTTTCATAATGCCTGAACCTATTAATCATTCTTAATATCATGAAAAAGAGAGGCAGCTGGATAGCATCACCTCCTGATGTGATATATTAAGAGGTACACAATGTAAATCCGAGTCTCGTCAAGCGTCTGATTCTACCCACCAGTTTATGGGAAATACAGGAGACAGAAGAAGAATACGTTAAAGATACTATGGGAATGCAATGAAACCCCACATGTGGGAAACTTTACAAATAAACAACCTGCTGTCTTCAACAGATAAATGGTAAGAAAAAGGAAAAAGAGGAAGGGGGGAACTTATAGATTAAAAGAAATTTAGGAGACTTATCAGCTAAACGCTGATGGGATCTTGTTCAATCCTAATTTAAACAAAGTTTTTTTTAAGCTTAATGTTTTATTTTTTCCTTTTTAAATTCAAGCACAATGAACATAGTGTTTTTTTTTTTCTTAAAGCTTTTCATTTATTTGAGAGAGAAAGAGAGAGAGCACGAGAAATGGGGGGATGGACAGAGAGAGAGGGAGAAGCAGACTCGCTGCCAAGCAGGGATCCCGATGGGGGGGCTCAAACCCAGGACCCCCTGATCATGACCTGAGCCAAAGGCAGATGCTTAACCAACTGAGCCACCTGGGTGCCCCAACAATATAGTGACTCAACGATTCTAAACATTTTATAACATTACATACATCAAGTTTTAATAAAAATTATGAGACCATGTGGAAAATCTTAATGATGGTTGAGAATTTCATGGTATAACGGAATTTTTATTAATTCTGTTGCATATAATAATAGTAATGGGTACAGATTCTGAACCATGTATGGATGAAATTATACAATGTCTGGGATTTGTTTTCAAATAATCCAGTACAGGTCGGGGGTTGGTGAGTGAGTGGAGAACAGATGGTCTTATGTAAACAAGCATTGGGGCTGGGTCATGTGTAGATTGGGGGCTCATCCCATTATTTTTTCTACTTCTGTGTATGTTTAAATATTTCCATAATAAAAGTGAAATGTATAAAAAGAGAAGACAGCATTCTCCTACAAATCTGCTCTTATCCACTGTCCACAAGGCAGGTGTACTGCAGGTTTGTGCTTTTCTTAATAGCATTTGCAGATCTGAATTTATGAATTGACTCGCCTTGAAAGGGTGAAGCCCTTCGAATAGTTTCTTCTTGGTGTGACCGACTGGCTTGACATGTAGATTTCATCATTTTTACCCTTCCTTTCATGTGTAGATTTACTCATTTATGAAATAAATATTTACCGAGTCTGTCCTCTGTTCCAGTTAAATACTAATCACTGGCCATAGAGTAGTGAGCAAAGGCAAGGGCTGAGCCCTCTTAAAACCTACGGTCCCAAACCCAAACAATGAGTGGGTGAGGAGGGCATAGAAGGGTCCAGGGTAGTTCTGGGAAGTTCCAATTCCACTGGTCTCTCCTGAGACACGCCCGTGATTTGTCTTCCTACCGGTAGCCGGGTCTCAACTCAAATATCAGATGGCAATTGACGATCAGGCCTGAGTTTGCCAAAGTCACGTAGCTATTGAGGATTAGAGAGTAGAAAATATAAAAATGTCTTTTATAATTTGTCCCAAATCAAATGTTTCCCCATTTACAATTCCTTACCAGAGACTGCAGGTTAAATCCTGTAACATAAGAGAAGTTGTGGGGCTCCTGGGTGGCTCAGTCATTAAGCGTCTGCCTTCGGCTCAGGTCATGATCCAGGATTCTGGGATTGAGCCACGCATTGGGCTCCCTGCTTGGCGGGAAGCCTGCTTCATCCTCTCCCATTACCCCCACTTGTGTTCCCTCTCTTGCTGTGTTTCTCTCTGTCAAATAAATAGATAAAATCTTAAAAAAAAAGAAAAAAAGAAAAATTGTATATTTTGCTAAAAGTTGTATCACATGCTTTTGTGAAGTTTTATGCAGGAAGTTTTAATAGTTTGATTGTAGCAAAACCTAGAGATTCAAATACTGGCTTGTATTTTGGAGAAAGACAGTAACAGAACTGGTATCTGGGGTTTTCTGTTGATAAAATAAAAATGGAAATAATATCAAAGTGCCAAACTCTATAACCCCACTTCTTATAGCATTCTGTTTATGACAATGGACAATTTCATTATTGTCTAGTGTTACACAGGTATTTAAGCCTTTGCTACCAGATTGAGCTCCACATATTCCTCCCTTCCCTGTCCCCAGATGTCCACAGGTCCCCATTCATGGATCTTTCTGCAACTGAGGGATGAGATAGATGGACAGTTGTCCCAGAATGTCAGATTGTTCTATGGATTAAATAGAAGAAATAACTCCTGGAGGGTTTTTCTGGTTTGACACTTTGAGCCTGCCTGGGAAAACTGGGGATCTCATGAACATGCAATTGACCCAATGGATACATCATCCACCTAGACACATCCTACTCTGGGATGGTTTTCACCACTGCACAGATTTAATTTTTGTTCTTAGTCATACATTATGTTGTTTAAACTTACATTGGGCCATTTGAGTGGAAAGAGAAGTGTAACAGACATTGACATTACAAAATAGTTACTAATAAGCATAAAATGGCAATGAGTCTGCAAATTCTCTTGACACGACCTATAGAATATCTCAGATTGCACACAACTATGTCACTAACTCTTCAAAATTCAATGTTAAAAAGAGAAAATATATCCCATTTGGCTTTTAATTTACTGGGAATTAAAAATGTGAAAGTATTTATATAGTCAATGTGTTGTTTGCAAAGCTTGACAAATATTAGTGTGAGATGTTCTCTCTTACCTTGCCATGGATGGGAAAAAAGTGAAAGTGATAAACATGAGCCAGTAAATTTTTGAAGAGCAATATGCAGGATTTCTAACTATTGGGCCATGGGATAGAGTTTTAGTCCATCTGACACCATAATGTGTTGTTAAATTTCAACCTGCATTTTAATATACATTCAAGTCTCCAAGGTTGGGAAAATACATCATTTGAAAATTGATTCATCGACCAAATTAATTCATCAATCAGTTCTCAAACTGGTATTTCAAAGTGAAACATCCTTATGCTATCCGCATCTTGATAAACTTAAATTTAATCTTTTTCATAGGTAATAAGAAGTAAAGATAATAAAATACGACCCTGAGGAGAAGACTGATATAAAACATTGGTAATGGAAAAATCACAAAACAGTGAGATTATTTGGAAAAATAAGTCCAGGATGTAAGGGATTAGATACTACTGTTAAAGGGGTTTGCAGGAAAAAGGGAAAAGGCAAGAACCACTGGTTGGTAAGACCCCACCAAATGCCCCACTCTTTCAGTGTCCCTGTGCCATATGCTTTGAGATTTTTCCCTTGGGGTCTGAAGATCTCTGTAAAGCACCAATATTCCGTAACCAGAATCGATTGATTGCCATCGAATTAACAGCTGCTCCTTGGAGCTGGCTTTCGGCAGCCTCAAAGCCCTAGGAATGGCTGAGCAGAAACCTGTCCTCCTCCCAGATTCCAGGAAGGACGTAGGACACTCCAATGATCAGCTCAGCTTTGTGGGAAGTGCGCTTTGTCTCCTGGTTGGCCCAAAGCTCAAGCAGGACCATCCGTTTGCAAAATGGAATCAAGAATCTCTTTCTCTGATGGCGAAAAATCACCCAGATCCGTGAGGGATGACACATCTCGTTCAAAAGGCATAAAGTGGGCGCCTGGGTGGCTCAGTGGGTTAAGCCGCTGCCTTCGGCTCAGGTCATGATCTCAGGGTCCTAGGATCGAGTCCCGCATCGGGCTCTCTGCTCAGCAGGGAGCCTGCTTCCCTCTCTCTCTCTCTGCCTGCCTCTCTGCCTACTTGTGATCTCTGTCTGTCAAATAAATAAATAAAATCTTTAAAAAAACAAAACAACAACAACAACAAAAAAAACAAAAGGCATAAAGTGACATTCATGGCGAAACCGGGAGGTCCGAACGGAGTCTACAGTTTTTTTACTCTGTAATATGTCAACATGGCGGGGGGGGGGGGGGGGGGGGGGGGGGGGGGGGGGGGGGCGGGGGAGGTGAAGGGTCGATGGAGCTATCTGTAGTCCTTGCCTGTCAATGTAAAATCAAGGAAACATATAAGGCTAAAAATTAAATAAAGTGCTGAAAAAGTCCCTTTGACAAGAAGGCCAGAGATTTTGATGCCACGTGGAGAGCATCTGTTTGCCCAAATACAGCGCCCCACATGGAAAATATTTTGAGAAGGAGCGCCTTGAACAATGCATTTCTGATGCCGAGCGCACGCAGTTTATCCTTCTGGAGCATTCTCCATCCTGCAGATAAGTTCGAGTGACCCTATTGTAGTCCATTTGCACCTGGAGCTGCGGAGGCCTGGCCGGGCTCAGGAGTTTCCGTCCTCATAATGCTGCCTTCCCAGCCACCCACTGAATCGGGCCCCTACTGCATTTCACACTTGGATTAACTCAATCATGCAAATTATGTCAAGCCTAAAAGAAATCAGGCTGTGGGCAAATAAGAAATGCTAATAACAATTGAAAATACGGTTCATAGCCGTGTTGCTCTTTTATGACCCTGCTGCCCACGGGCCTCAGAGGTGCAGGTTCTGGCCAGGAGGGAAAGGAAGGGACAGCCAGGTTTGAGTTATCACATAAATAAAAACCATAGGGTTAATTAGATCCCTGAATCTTGAGTCATCTCTTGGGGTGGAATTTTCTGGTTCCAACGAGATTAGTGGGATAAAGCTTCCCATGCAAAGCGTTGCTTGAAATATATTTGTTTGTTCTTACCAAGCAGAGAGTTCCAAAGGATATTTTGCATGTTTCCTTTGGTCCTTCCTGTATAAAGGACTCCTGTCTTGGCCCCAGACTTCTGTCACGATGGTCCCTCTCCTTGGAACACCTTCTGTAGAGACTTGTATCCCCCACTCTGATGCTAATCGTCCCTTCGAGGTCCGGCTCCAACACAGTCTTTCAATCCAGAAGGCTGTCCAGGTGGCTTTCAGGAGACAGGCTCCCTTCCCTCTCTGCTCTGTCCCTTTTTGCTGGCTTAGGTAAGTCACAAACATTTACTGGTTTACATTGTACTCTTCTCTGGATGGGAGGCTCCATCCTGCCTGGTGTGCGGGTCCCCTGATAGGAGAGCCATGCCCTCTGGGCGACTCCCCCCAGATCTGGCACCAAGGTTTTCACTCACCATCGTGGGTGTTCAGTAACTGTTTTAAGAAGGACTTACTTAGTGTTTAGGTGATAGACAAAGGAGGTACCATGATGAAAGGTGTTATTAGAGCTTCTGATCTCTATCACAGACTTACTCCTTGCCCAGAAGATTTGGTTTCCCTCCCTATTGGCAGAGAATACGAGCCAAAGAGAGGGACCCACCAGGTACACTTCTAAACAAAAGTCAAATTGAAAAAGGACCAGGAACACACAAAGAGGTGCTGGGGCGCTGGTGGAAACCCTTGAGTACATGATTCCAGCCTGTCCTTGGCTCCTAGGGGGGTGAGCCCAAATGAGTAGCAGGTGCTAGGTTTGACCCCCTGCTCCCTCCGGAATTCTTGCTCTGCTTAGCCCTGGGCCTCCTTCAGGGGCTTCATCTCCTTTACTTTAAAGCTATTGACTTAAGATCGCCTGCCCAAGAAAACTTCCTGTACCCACGAACATGGGTTTGATTTAAGTTTATTGAATGCAGAAACTACATTTATAACTTTTCTATATAGGTCACAGCCCTTAACTCAGACTGTAGTTCAAAATTATTTGCTTCACAATCATCCCTACCAGTGGAGTAAGTTGACCTAGCAGGACCCTTCTCCGACCTCACCCTGATTTCACGTCACCTGCTCCTGCCATGTTGCTTGGGAACGTGGCATGGGGAAGGTGCCACAGAACACAAACAATGGCGTCCATGCTAATGACGATGGGGTCGCTGTTGATCATTGCTGGAGCAGCTTCTACTGAGTGCTTCCAAGAGCCAGGTGTTGCGTTTAAGGGACCCACGCTCATGATCTCATTAATTTTTCCTTTGGAAAGCCTCTGGGGCGGATGCTTGATTGTCGTCCTTATGATAAACCTTTACACCCAAGGGAGCTGGGGCTTAAGCAAGACTCAGAGCCTGAGCCCCACATCAGCAAGCAAAGCAGCATTTCCCCTGGTCCTGTGGTCTTTCTCAATCTCACGGTGCATCAGGAAGAGTGAAAGCCACAAGACATACATTTTCTTATACATAATCGCTGTTCTCGACAGATGGACTGGAATGCTGCTGGTTCTTTCTTTTGGGTTGACGTAAACAGTCAGAATTGACCAGAGTCTATTCTCCACTTCCAGTGGGGAGGCTGATGCCTGCAGATCAGTAAGTTCATAGACGAATGTACTTGGGTGACCATATATACAGGCAGAAGGAGCCTGCAAATTTCCCCCCGAAGGATCTTTCTCCACAACCTGCGCTTTTGAGAAAAGAGCCACAACGTTAGATTTTATTCTGCATTCGTCTTTCCATTCTTGCCTCTCCTGGAGAAAGCTCAGCAATAAATATTGGCAATAAAATTATCTACCGTAATCATTTTTCTCTTAAGCCAACTCACTTATATTTAATGTCCACCAAAGTTGGTGGGTTAAAAATAACCTCCTATTTTCTCCCGTTCAAGGTGATTGGCATCTCTTTTTCTGCTCAAAATTAGAGAGCGTACCCAAGCTCAGGAGCGGTTTTACTCCTGGCGGCTTGTTGGAACTGCACACACGCACACACACACCCCTGACAGATACAACAGGGATTAATGAGCCATGGCCAGAAGTTTGATTTTTCTGTCAAGTGCTCCCATCCGTTTTTAATAAACAGAAGAACAACATAAACTCCGTTGCCCGCGCTCCGCAGCTTAAACCCAGCCGGTCGCTCCCGGTACCAGGAGTGTTGAGCTGAGTTATGATTCTAAACGACTGACAAATGCTTTTATGAGCCCCTTTGGTAGGCTACTCTGGCGACTGCCTTTGCTCCCCCAGTCCCATCGCTCTGCCTCTCTCCAATATGGGCCGCTCTGTGCTTTGCCAGGGGAAACCGTCAAGTGTAATATCACATTTACAACTAAATGGCTTCAATTTATTGTCACTGGTGTAAAAATGCCAAAATACCCACTGTTTTCCCTTTAAGCCACGCTGTGTGCTCTTTTGCAGAAAGCTGTCTCCCGCAAGGACTAGAAGAGGAGCCAAGGTACGGAGAACTGATCACAGCAGATGGTGGGAACCAGGTAGGATCGTGGAACAAGGGCTGACATTGCGGTGCTCATCCCCCGTTCTGATGAAGCTGCATTCTGTTTCCAGGAAACATCTCTCCTTACCAAAAACCCTCATTCCCAGAACCTACTTGGTCCACATTCTCTCGAAACTTGCGTTGCTCTGAAAAAAGAAAAAAGAAAAAAGAAAAAAGAAAAAGAAAAAGAAAGAAAAAAAGAAAAGAAAAGATGAAGAATACAAATGTCTTTTCTCTTTTCCTTTTGATTTTGCAAAATATTAGGATTTAGGTGGGCCATATACTCCTTCATTCCCCGAGATAGTCGTTGCCTTAAACCAAACTGACCACAGGATGTCACCAGTGTTCCATGAAAATCCCCAGGAAAGGGCATTTACCTGGTAATGCAAAACTGGTTTCTTAAAGAAGGAAGGTCAGAGCGCATGCATGTGGTCACACCTACAATTTCAAATAAACTCCGGTTTTGCAGCGGCCGCCCTAGCTTTATCACGTACAATGAAAGCAGATCTGAGCTGAAGTTGTCCTTGAAGAAGAGGAGCCACCTACAAGGAAAGCCAGTAAACTTAACAGCCCAGAGCTGCTATTTAATTGTCCCTGAAGAGAAGTCACCCTGAGGCAGAGTTAATAACCAATACCAGATCTTATTTTTTCTCACTTTAATTTTCTTTGAAAGCTTCATGCTCGAGCAATGTGGCGACCAATACGTAACAGAATTAGATGCTGCTCAAATACCTTCCTTGTAGCGACATAGTTAGCCAATCCCAAAATGAGAGTCTAAACAGGTAAAAGGGACCTGAGTAGACATCTGAAACCTATTGAGGGAAATTTGGAAAGAGGAATTAGTTAGATCACAAGCCCCTGTCCTCTCTTGCTCTGTGACGGGGCGCACTCAGCCGTGGTGTGAAAGGGCAGGTCGTGCGTGGGTGAGAGCTTTAAGGGGCTGTGCCCAGGAGAGAACATGAGGGGAAGCCAAGGGCCAGAAATTAGGGAGGCAAAATTTCAGATTCTGTTTGTAAAACACTTCTTCCGTGGCTTCGTAAATCGAGAGGCCGGAATTCTCTATAAAAAAGAACGACAACAAAACAAGACCAAAAAACTGAGTGACTTTTCAAAGTTCTCTCCAGAAAAAACAAAAAACAAAACATAGGTCAAGCCAGCCAAAGAGCAAGGCAGCTTGTCAGCTTCCTTCTTGGCCTGCATGAACCCATGGATGAACCCATGGATGAACCCGTGAAATCTTCCACAAGACTCCTGTTGGTTTGTGTTATCAAAGCTTCATGAGCTGACTCAACAAGTATCCTGCCTTTATCCCCTCCGCCGGTATTATCTTGAGTCCTCACCTTTGCTACTGACCGTGGAAGCCTATTCTTTTCAGGCAAGACGTCAGACAGCCCACAGTGGTTCATCTTCAGGACAGTGTGACAGGAAAGAGTTTGCACGGAGGCTGGTTCGCACTCTTTCATTTATCTGTCTGTGGATACAAATCTGAGCACTCTGTTAATTTCAAAGTTTCATGTGGACAATGCTTTTATTGGAATGGCAGCTGATCTGTGCTGAATTGACCCCCTAACCCCAACCCCCTCAAATGCTGAATTTCTAACCCCCAGTGTCTTGGGATAGGACCATATTTGGAGACGGGGTCTTTAAAGAGGGGTTTAAGTTCAAATGAGGTCATATGGGTAGGCCCTAATCTACTAATATGATTAGTATAAGAGAAGGAGATTAGGATGCAGACCCACACAGAAGGAAGGAAGACCATGTGAAGACATAGGGAGAAGGTGGCCATCCACAAGCCGAGGAGAGAGGCCTCAGAAGAAACCAATGCTGCCCACACTTTGATCTTGAACTTCCAGCTTCCGGGTTTGTAGGAAAATAAAATTCTCGTGTTTAAGGCACCTGGCCTGGGGTGCTTCGTGATGGAAGCCCTAGAACACTAGTACAGGGGCTAAAATATCTCACCTTGGTAATACGAGTTCTAGTCACACACTCTTCGGTTAAACACAGCTCCTGTCTCCATAGTAATGACTGACACCGAGAGCCTGCTGAGAGTGTGCGTGGGCTCAGTGACTGCAGACGCAGCCCACACCACCAGTGAACCCATCATTCACATGAAATCAGACAACAGTGGGGCTGGCTGGGCCTTATAAACCCTCTGGCCCCTTCTAATTTCACTCAGGGCTCTGTTACAGCAGTCTGGACAGATCGAGCACGGGAGTCCTGTCCCCCCGCCCCAACCCCAGAGTCAAGGTTCCCCACGGTGCCTTTGGGGCTCACTCTGCACAGCAAACACGAAGTGTTGGAATTCCTTCAGCTGCGTCAAAACTGCCACGGGTTGTATTTGAGTTAGTAACTTGCCTAGTTTATGCCCTTATGCCTGGACCAACCCTGAGGCGAGCTTGTCTCAGCCCAGCGTCTTTCCACAACACACTGCCTCATAAAAATAACTGATTTATTTAAAAAGAAAAAGAAAGAGACAAAATTCTTTAAAAAGACAAGCTAATAGATAATCGTTCTCACCACCAAGGGATTTGCAAGTCAAAGAAAGGATTCACCATGCAGGCTCTCTAGGAAGGTACCCTCGTATATCAGAAATATGACTGGCTCTATAGAAATTCATTTTATGACTCTTTAAGACTCACCTATTTTGTAAAGTGAAAGGGAGCACACAGGGACTCTGAACATAGCAGGTGGAGTCAATAGTCATACCCTGGGAGGGTTCGCTAAGGGAAGGGGTCACAGGCCAGCGAGGAAGGGATACACTTTGATGCCCTTGAATCTGAGGGGAACTTTGTGAACAGCAAGCACTGTGTGCCCTGTTTCATGCGCATTAGCCACTGATTTCCTTTTCACAACCCTGGGGGGTAAGAACGATGTTTAGCCCCATTCTACAGGTCAAGAGACTGAGGCAGTGAAAGATGAGGTGCTTTGCTCAAGGTCAGGTTCCTCGCTGGTCCAAACCACCATGAGCATCCCTAGAAAATAGGGACTTTAGCTTGAATCTGAACTGGAAATTAGAAAATCAAAAAAAGCCACTGGACATTCACAGACTCAAAAATAGAGAACACGTATTGAGCTTCTGGTTCTGAAATTGTTTAATAACTGGAAACTAGTTTCAAACATGAGTCTGGCCCAGTTTTGAGGAGTCCATTGAGAGGAATACAAGACTTATTTTCCAAAGCGAGTTGCTACATTTTTCAAGGCAATGATTTCAGTCTGAGGTAGGAGGAAACAGATACGAGGGAGGTGTAATTTAAACATTTTATAACTAATTGATGTGTAAAGTAAAATATAAAGATCCTCCTTGTAGTTTTGACAATTGTGGAATATTCAAAGCCTTCCTTTTTAAGGATTAGGGAAAATATTCAGGTTCTTATTTGTTCAACTCAACCATCTAATTACGTGACTGTCTTCTTCAAAATACCCTACTACAGTCTCAGAGGAGATGTGTGAGTGTTCTACGCCATGTCTTCCTTACAATAATAATAAGCAGAAAGTAAATACAATTTGGTGTTTAAATAGCTTTCCTCTTTTCTTTGGCCACCCGGGTCTTCATTTCGTTTAATTAATCTGTTCACTGCCGACGCGTACCACCTCTCTGCCATGCTTTGGGATGCTGCGAGTTCCTGGTGTACAAAAGAACGATCCGTGTGGTTGGATTCTGGACCGTGAGCTTGCACGTGGGTGTGCGTGCGGTCTGGAAACTTTCTTCCTCATCCCTGTGTGTCAGCAGGGACTTCCCGAGTTGTTAGTGGCTTCTGCCCGTTCTGAGCCGTCCACGGGGTCCAACTCCCCATGCTGAACTCACCAGCTTAGAGAAAGCAAATGATGTCTAAACACCGCAAGGCACAATACTGTGAGGGACCCCACTGGATATCTGGCTCGTTTGTGCCATTACTGTGTGTTAACTTCTGTAAGCGAATATTTAAGTCTGGTCACTTGCTTGGTTTTCCGTGTTGTTTTTAATGCACAGAGCATCTACCATTCAGCAAGCCCTTGCCCCTCTTCCTTTCTTCCTTCCTGTGTGTGTGTGTGTCCTCATTTCCCTCCCTGGCTGCCCCCTCATCAGTACATTCCTTGGCCATCCCCCGGTAGGATTTCCAGCGCGGTGCTCTGACTAATGAACAGAGGCCACTAATGAAGAACGAGGCCGGGTCTCTCCTTTTCCAGAGACTGAGCCCATTACCCTCTTGGTCCCCACTAGCCTGCGGGCACCCAGCCTGCTTCCCGAATGGATGACTTCTGGCTCACTGTGCCGCTTCCAGTCCTGGTGCCAGTGGCCGTGAATAACCTTGCTTTTGTGTGTATTTATTTTATTTCGAATTTCTCCACCCTGGTTCTTTCCACCTCCAAACTCCCCACTCCTGCCGCCCCCTTCACTGGCCCCATGTGGTGATGTTTCTTGAAATGTTAGATTCTTTCTTCCTCTGTCCCCCCTCCAGCTCTGGAAGCATTTTGTTTCTGTACTGCTTTGTGAAGCTGGTGCTGAGTCCAGATCCTTGGGGCTTTAAAGTCGAATTAATTATTAAACAGGAAGGGAGCGGTACTTTCAGCAGGCGCCAAGTAACTATACTTAAACTGCAACCTGGCACTGTTTTCCCCACCCTGGTGCTGTGGTTTGCTGAAGGCAACTGGAGATTTTTATTCTAGTTTTAATCAAGCATCTCTGTAAGTTTTCAGGCCGTTAAGATTTGGCAGCGGAGGGCTGGGAAGTCAGTCTTCATCACCCCCTGACCATTTTGGAAAAAAAATATATTATTGTTTTTTAAATCAGAAGTACTTTCCCAAGTTCATAAATCAACCTGAAATTGACCGCTCCCTACTGTGCACCCTTCCTGAGAACAGGGTGGGCTTTTCTCTCAAACGTATGTGCGTGTTGTCTTCTATTTCTATCAATTAGTTCCCGCTTGTAGAGAAAGATGAGGTTTTTCGGCTAGAATCATCAGAGCATTGACCTTGTTGCCTTGTGATTGTTATGGTCATGGCTTTAATTTGGAGGCTAAGTTGATGATACCAGGATTGAGAACTACTAATGATGGACATGTAGTCGATTTCCCTAATTTCCTGAATCCAGGCATGAATAGTTTTAAGAAATCCACAACCCTTCGGAGTTGCTGGGCCCACTTGGCCCAGATACTGGCCATGGGTGTTCTGTCCCAGCTTTGCGGGGGAGTCGGTGCCAGTGTTTTGTAGAGAAACCCAAGCCCCTATCAAAGGTATCAAAGTAACAGCCTGAAAGGGCCAGCTGACCCCATGCCGGGCGCCCCCGTTTGATTTTCACAGGGCTGCTGGCGTGTGGTGGCGGTCCTTTCCCGGTCTCAGCTGACTGGCTTTCCACAGGAAGCTGGATAGGAAGAGCGCTCAGTCTGCTTCATTAAGTCTCCCCTGTGGCTGAGCAGCCTTGCGGGCTGCCGCAGTGGGAGGGGGAAGAGCTCTCTGGGTGCAGCTGGGTGCGTAGGTAGGAGCATGAAGCATCCTCAAGAGGAAAGGGAACAAAGATTTGGTTAAAAATTTAGATTCATGCATATACATTGGGAACAGGGCAGAAAAACAGTAAGCCCAGCGCATACAGCCCTCCTGCTCTCCTCCCGCGGCTTGTGATGAGTGTGCACGTTCGTGACTGAGCAAGGTACACCCTTCCCACCCTTCACGGTGTGTGGGGGCGGGGGGAGCGTTCACCGTGCACATCCTTTCTCTGTGAGAACGGGCAAAAAGGAGGGATGATCTGGGAGCCTGGCTAGCCAATACTCTCTTGAAATGCTTATTTCCTGTTACAGATAAATATATGTGTGTGCACACATATATATATACATTTATTTATACGGGCTGACAATTCTTACTTTTAAAAACACATAAAATTCCTACCTCATGTATATTATCTACATCTTGACTGTATAATTTCCATCAGCCAATACATTGAATAATGCTAAGCAAAAAGTGTGGTCTATTGGCTCATTTAAAAAGACTGGTGAGAAGAACCCGGATAAATTCACACTCCTGAGAATTTAACTGAACTCGAAATTTCAACAACCTTCTCTAGACTTCCCTGCATTGCCATCTTTCCCACTGGCTGACCTTTTCTCACTGTCTCATCCTGGGACCCCCCCATCTTCCCCCCCAGAGTGCCGATGCTGCTTTTCGTTCCCACTCTCCTGTTGGGTCCTGTTACTTAGGATTCTACAGTGGCTGCACTGTAATTGTTAGGCTTCTGACTCCACGAAGTAATTTAAAAACTTAGATGAAAAATGATGTATTCCGCATCGAGCAGTATTTGGAAGATATATTTACTAAACAGACGAGTTTGTACAATTTCGACCTGTTCTTCATGTCCCGTTCTCCCCCACTGTCCCCGAAAATATATTAAGAACTGGTTTTCAAATGAAATGATCGGATTTCTGGTCTTCGACTAAACAAAGATCTCAGTCCTTTTGGTTTGAAAATGAGTTGTTACTCTCATCTCTCGCCCATGGAGTGTTTGCAGCACAAAACTTTCAAAAATACTTTATTTAAAGTAATCTCCTAGGGGCTGCCCTGAATCTTCCATGTTCAGATATGGGAGCATGCTGGAAAAGTGAGTTCGCTTAGTTGAAAAGGAAAACTGGCCAACCACAATAACAACACTGTAAACGAAAACAAAAAAAAAAGAGGAAAGAATATGAGGAATATAAAATACGCATGCGCTGCTTTTTCAACACCTTTCATTCCCCCAGCTTTCAAGATAACTCTCAAAATATCATCAAGACCTATAGTTTCCTGCAGACTATCTCCCCCTGAACGCCAAAAAAGAAATAGTTAGGAAATGCGTGTTTCTGTCTGATTTGCGTCAACTCCGTTCTGAAAGAACAATGAGGCATTGCTGTCGTCGCGAGGAAGATTTACTTTAAAAGGGGGCGGTCTGGGCAGTTGTCACTGTCCCTACTTGCTCTTTGGAACGACCAGCACCGGGCAGGGCAGGCTTCCGTGCCTCGCGACAGCTTCGATTCTCGGCTGAGCCCAGCCGCCTGCCACGTTGCAGTCCATCTCTGCAGGTGTATGGGCCACAGCCCTAGGCAAGGCCGTCCCTGCCTTCCCCCAGAGGTCTCGGAGCCCTTCTGCTGCCCAGCTGGTTCCAATTTGAGGCCTACACTCAGTGCTGGAGCTGTATTGAGTTTCTTCCCTGAAACCAACAAAACCTGCTTCAGCATTTTGCTTGGATTAAAATATTTGTCCCTTTTTTCACAGGGCAGAAGGAGGACTCCTGAAGCCTCCGAAGGAAGGAAATCATTACAGGGCCCTACAGAAGTAGGTCATGTGCTACAGCTGCTCATAGTTTAAGAGGAAGAAACATGGGACCTCAAACCTGGAACACGACTCTTTCAAAATGCTTGAGAGCAGCCCAAGAAAAACATCCTCCCGAGGCTTATCTAATAACCATGATCTATAATCGTCTCAATGTGTGCTTGCGTTTCCTTCGGAGTTTGCACCTACTTCCCAGAGCTAACGAGATGCTGAAACAGAACACAGAAAAATTTAATGAAGGGGATTTAATAGTTTGTGTTAAAGCTAATATGGTCCATTAGGAACTGTCATTTTTATAAACAATGAAGATATGTTACCCTCTCCTTTGGTGTAAAGTCATTCCATGCAGGACCTGTAAACATTCAGTAATGATCTGTAGAACATGCATGAAAGACAATTAAGGCGCCACTTGAAAGAAAAGTCTCTTTTGCTCGCATATTTGGTTTCTTGCTAAATAAACCAGGAAAGATCATACATGTGTCAGCATACGCAGACATCGTGCAGAGGAACACGTGTGTGCATCGTCTTGACAAAATCAAAGAATAGGGGTCTTGTAAGTGTGTTTGGTTTGCGTAAGCTTGGGAAATATCGGAGGCGATTAGTTAATTTAGGATCACAGTTTCGGTTCTTCAGTTCATGCTGTAGTAATAGATCCGCCGCTATGGTACAGGGGTGTAGGGAACATGAAATTAACAGTTCGCGATGCCATTAAAGGCGCAATGACAACCTTCGAAAGCTGTAAATAAAAAAGTTTCTGTAAAATCTACGCACTGCCAAGATAGTACGTTCTGCTGGGATCCAACTACCTTTCGGAATTTATTTTTTTAATTGTGGCCAGCACCCAACAGGGGTTGGGTTTTAGGAATTGTCTGTTTTTTGGAGCCTAACGAAATGTACTTGAGAAAATGAAATCTCGACTCTCCCTGACTTCGTAAACAGAGTTTGCTCCCTCGCTCTCCGTTTTCTCTTAAAGACAAATGGCTCCTTCTTACAGGTTTTAGGTTTGGCAGAATTTGATGAAAAATTCTCCCAAGTCCTTGGTGTTTCCTTCTGTGGACAAGAGGGGGAAGGTGCGGGGATGGGGGGTGTGGGGAGGTCCAGATTAAAATTATTCTACTTATTCACAGAGACTTGAAAGCTCTGGTGAAGAGTTTTGAGAAGTAGCCTCAGGCAGAACTTGCTATCAATGAAGGCCAGGAACAAAAAACATTTAAAAGCAGATTACAAATCCCTCCTAACAAAGCAAAATCAAATCACTGATCGATAAGTGCAGCTGGGTTTAAATTGTTTCCTTAAAAAGGCTTTACAAACTTTTTTGAACGATAGGCTGGAGGCTGAACCTTTTATGCTTCAGAGCAAGTTCCTTCTGCAAAAGTCTTTCCCCTCTCTTCCTGGGAGGCCTCTCCTGGGACAAGCCAGAGTTCCTCTTTTCTTGCTAAACATGGCCCTGTGGCTGGAAAAGGCTGGCAACATGGTTTCCAAGAAAGGGGAAGATGTTCTTTGATGTATGTCAAGGGCTCTAAGATATTTTAGCAAATCATCCCAGTAGCCTAGCTGGATTCCCCATGGTCATCTCGGAACTATTTGTGAAATGCCCAAACTGGGGTGTCTCCTGTTGCTATAGAATCAACCTGAAACCTAAAGAAAATCTTTAACAAAGAAATGCCCCAGACACTAGGTCACTCAAGCCACAAGAATGTGGGGGGTAGATTGTGGCTTGCTGTCTAGATCAAGGCCATGTGGGGGATGTGGAGACATACCTCCCAGACCCATACTTAAACTCAGATGCCTAGCCCTTTTGGTGACTGAATTCAGAGTTTTTTTTTGTTTTGTTTTGTTTAAAAAAAAAAAAAAAACAAAGGGAGAGAGAAAAGAAAGGAAACCAATGAGCAAGTGGTGTTTAATTTATTCCCATATGTTCCAAATGGCACAGAGATAAGCAAAAAGGGTTCTGGTACATTTTTTAATGATTTCATTATCACCAGACAAGAATTGAAAGATCGTCCAGATGTTACTGGAGAGATAGAAAAATGAGATTAAAATGTAAAAATAATAATAATACTATGAATGGCTCCCTGCCCCTAGAAAAGTCCTGGGCCGACCTGATGTGATCTTTGAAGTTAGGCCTATTTGCAAATGAGTTTATACAAAAGGCAGGTGAAGATTAGGTACAAAAACTTGGTTCTGGCCTGGCCCTCTCTTCTGTCCATGAGCATCATTTGACTGGCCAGTGGCCGGGGTGGGAGGGCGGGGATTTGTAATTTTGGAGAAGAATCAGCAGGGGCAAAAGATAAAGGAGTCTCCCTTGTTCACATGGGCCTCCCCAGGCTGAGTGGTGGCCTGGCCTCAGCCCGTGTCTCACACACACAAGAATATGTGGAAGACAGGAACTACCCCCTTGCAAGTGGGTCACAGACCTACTCCTCCCTTTTTCCTGGGCTCTTCCATTCCCATAATATTCACCTTGAAGGAATGGATCCTGCCCCATTACAAAGTGTCTTGGCCACTCTTGTCTGAAGAAAGCTCTCCCTTTTTTGAGGGCTCCTGTCCTGCTCGTATAGAAATAATTTACTTCCTAGCAAATGGTTTTATTATCTCTTCACAGGCCTGCGTGTCACCTAGAAGACAGTAAGCTCCCTGAACGTGAGGACGGAAGTTTTCTCATTCCTGCTCTGGGCTCTTACTGTCCCAACTGCTCAGTAAAAATCGGTCTATTAGGGGTGCCTGGGTTGCTCAGTTGATTAAACGTCTGCCTTCGGCTCAGGTCATGATCCTGAAGCCCAGGGATGAGCCCCACATCAGGCTCCCTGTTCAGCGGGGAGCCTGCTTCTCCCTCTGTCTGCTGCTCCCCCCCGCCCCACCACTTGTGCTCTCTCTCTCTGACAAATAAATAAATAAAAATCTTTAAAAAAGGTGGAAGCAAGAAGCGGTTTTGGGAAAGAAATCTCCCCTTGACAGCACTGTCTGTCCCCTCGAACCTTCTTCTAGAAATCCCTTGAGAGCAGGAACTGCAACTCCTGAGTTTGGATTTCAGGCCCTTGTCACCCTTTTATTCCATTAGGCTAAGACCTTCCACCACCGGGCAGAAGGAGCAGAACTCCCATCTCCTTGAAAATATTTGAGTTGCCATGTTTCTTCGTTCTGCATGACAAACACAGAAGGACACGTTTGTTTCATGGCTAAAGCACTATCTGACCTACCTTGAAACCCCAAGAAAAATTCTCCAGCCACAGAGTTGTTTTCTAATGTTGGAAATAACCTCTTTCAGCAAAACGTTACATGAATACAATATAAATCAGTATAGCTATCTGAGTTGTGTAGTTGAAACATTTTTAGGGATACTTGTAAATTAGGTTCTCAAAATTCTAACAATATCTACTTGTCTTTTTGCTTAGAATTCTTTAATTTTATATTTTTAAAGATTTTATCTATTTATTTGAGAGAGGGGAAAAAAAAAAAAAAAGAAACCATGATCGAGGGTTGGGGGAGAAGCAAGCTCCCTGCCGAGCAGGGGGCTCGATCCCGGGACCCGGAGATCATGATCTGAGCCAAAGGCAGATGCTTAACTGACTGAGCCACCCAAAGCACCCCAATCTTTACATGAGATTTTTTTTAATTTTAGAGTTTATCTTTAAGTAATCTCTATATCCAACATGGGGGTCGAAATCACAACTCTGAGATCAA
Organism: Mustela erminea; assembly: GCF_009829155.1. NCBI lineage: Eukaryota > Metazoa > Chordata > Mammalia > Carnivora > Mustelidae > Mustela > Mustela erminea. The sequence continues at coordinate 56,653,658 of NC_045620.1, forward strand.
GAGTCATGTGTTCTGCAGACTAAACCAACCAGGTGCCCCTATAATTCTTTCCCTTTTACCAAAAGACACCTAATTTCCTGTTTCCGGGAATGGAAACAAACAATATATATAGCAGTGCATTTATTATGTTAAGGGTTGATCACTGGGTTGTTCAAGCCGCTGAGAACTTTTTGTCTTTGCTCCTGGAGAGGCTTGAAGGATGAGTCTCTCAGCGGTTAACGGTCTTTGTTAATTGATGTGCCACGAAAGTTCTTTTTGCGTGTAGTACAAATCACCTGGTAAAGAGCAAGTTCATCTCTTTAGCTGAAAAAACGTCTGTCGACTCCCCCATATATACAAATACGAGTGACAGCAAAGTTGCGTGTAATGCCCATTAGTTGCCAAAGCTATTGTGTTCAGCTCTTCCTGCTTGTGTCTGTAACAGGACACAGAGTCAGTGGCTCCAGTTTATACAGCCAGGGCCCTGTTTCCCTCAGTGGTTCTTCAGGTGCATAAAGGCAAGGTCATCCCCAGATTACTGCGGTTTTAGTACACAGAACTCACTAACGGAATTCAAAATCTAAGTCTGTGCATGGGTTTTTAGTCTATATATATATCAGGTAAAGGCTTATTTTCCACGAAATAGACATGCTCTAAGATCCTGGAGACAGTTGTTGGACACCCATCATGATGGCATGTGTCATTTTTACTACTCTGTGGCTTGGGCGGCCAGCTTCAAGATGTCAGTGAGAAGGTCCATAAAGGGAGTGTGACGAGAACGTGGAAGTGTCAGTGAGGACCTTAAGTCCCCACAGCCCGTTGGAGCCATTTTACCTGACTTTAAAAGCCCCCCTTCCTCCCTCAGTGATCTTTATGGAATTACCTGCCTTGTTGGTCCATTGTCCCACACAAGCAATTTGGTGTTTTCACCAACCTCGGTATCCTTCTGCTCTTGGACTTGCTCATTCTGGCCTGGAAACTTTCTCTTGTGTCTGCCAGTCATCCTGGAGTCTCCCCAACCAGTCACTTTTTACCTCTTCCAAAACTAACTCTTTAAAGCTTTCATGCAAGTAAAAACTCTAGTAGAGTACTGGGAAGCGTTGGTCAAATAAAAGCCGTTTAATTGAACTTGGGATGACGTCACCCGATGACAAGTCCTCGCTTATTTCCCTGTCTTTCAAGAAGCTCTCCAGATGAACTCCGGTGTAAATCCGGTCCTTCCGCTTTCGGAGATCCTCCTGCTTCTTCGGTTATCAGTTCTTCAGTTCTTACTGTATTCTTCTACTTATCTGGAACAGGTGCGTGTGTATGCGTACGTGCCCGTGTGCACAAGTTATTTTGGGACTACGAGATCCTTCAGGAGGACAGGAATTATCATCTTCCTTTTAAAATTTTTATTATGAGTCCCATTCTCACCTAGTGTCAATAATCCCAGAAGTCATTTGATAAACATTGCCAAATTACTGGTAATTTTTAAGGGAGAATTCTTGTGACTTCAATAAAAACTTCACCTGGGGAAGAAAGATAGAGTAGAGCAAAAACACTGTGCTCTAGTTCTGGATTAGTTCTGGACTAGTTCAATTCTACAAAGTGCATATTTAATAAGAAACCCTAATAAAGAAGAAGTAATGAAAAAATGAGTAATTTTATTTTTTAAAAAAGATTTATTTATTGGGGTGCCTGGATGACTCGGTTGGTTAAGCATTTGCCTTTTGCTCAGGTCATGATCCCAGGATCCTGGAATCGAGCCCTACATTGGGCTCCCTGCTTAGTGGGGAGTCTGCTTCTCCCTCTCCCTCTGCCTGCTCATGCTCTCTCTCTCTCTTAAATAAATAATATATAAAATCCTTTAAAAAATAAAAAAATTGTTTATTTGTTGGAGAGACAGAGAGGCAGCACAAGAAGGGGAAGTGGCAGGCAGAGGGAGAAGCAGCCTCCTGGTTGAGCAAGGAGCCTGAAGTGGGACTCAGTCTGAGAACCTGGGATCATGACCATAGCCAAAGGAAGATGCTTAACCAACTGAGCCACCCAGGCATCCCAAAAATGAGGGCTTTAAAATGCAGATTTCTTTTAGTGTTTCTAATTTTAAGTAGGTTTTGAGGTGGGTAGAACATAGTTCGTCTTCAGCAGAGCTGTCCTATGAAGGTTATTCAACCAGTGTTTACCAAAGATACCTCTTGATTCTTTTCTTTTATAAGTAGTGATAGGATTTTTAATCCATTTTTTTTCCACTAAAACTCTCTTGTCTTCTTGTCTAGGAATTGGACTATCACACCAAAAAAAAAAAAAAAAAAAAAAAAAAAGGAAAAATGAAGTCAGAAAAGAAACAAAGGGTATCACCATTTTTCTGACATTCAATTTACTTATTTCATTTATTCATTCATTTATTCAGGAAATAAAGAATTTCTGCCTATGGGCATAAGAGATCAGGGGGAAAAAATGTGGAGTCATCCACAAGGTTGAGGTAGAGCTAATGTGTTCCCATCAGATGTCCTGGGATGACTTTTGAGTTTGATTTTTGAAATTCATTCAGATATACAAAGGCCCAGTGGAGAGTTCAGAGAGTGCTGAGATTTAGTTATCCAGGAGACAGTTCAGTGCCTGCCTTGGGAGGAAAGCAACTTACAAAGTCTGAATGATGTAAGGAATGGGTTGCCATTAATCCACTAAGAGATTTCTGCAGGGGAATTTCTGCAAGCTTCAACTCACTATAATGTCGTAGCAAATGCGGTTCTGCAGGGATACTTAGTAAAATTCTCAACGAACTAGTAACAAACCCAGCTCCTTGTACATCTGATACCATTGTATTTATCTAGTAGTCAGCAAAAGAAAAAAAAAACAATGTACGATTATTTTCCTAAGTAAAAGCGAATGAATGAAAATCTAAATCAGCCAAATTGTGCCTTAAAAAGGCATACTTTGACAGAGAGGAACAGTGGGAACTGCATAGTTTGTTGTCTGAATTAAATACAAATTTACACACCCAAATGACTAAAATAATGAAAGTGATAGATTAGTGTATTGATGCATAATCACTGTCTAGAATGCAGAACTTATGAGCAGCCTGATTTTGAGAACAATTACATGTAATTAAAGCTGTGCTGGTTACAAAAAAAAAAAAAACACAAAAAAAAACCAACCCAACAAAACCCCAAAAAACCAACAACAACAACAACAACAACAAAAAGCAAAAAAAAGCCCAGAGAAGCCCTTTGTGTATAACACCAATTAATTACTTTTTTTTTCCCCAGGGAGGATAGCTCTTAAATATCTGTGCTGCTATTTATATCTGAGCCCATTCAGGAGTGATAGTGATATGAATATGGATTGCTTAGTGTGTTCTTAGAATGCGATTCGCAACTCATGCTTTTTTTGCCAGTCCTCTTTAAACACCTTTATAATAATAATAACATCCTTAAGACTTTATAAAATAATAACATCCTTAAGACTCTTATGTAAGAAGGCCATTAAGATTCCTGCTTTCTGGAGCACCTGGGTGGCTCAGTCCCTAAGCGTCTGCCTTCAGCTTGGGTCATGATCTCAGAATCCTGGGATTGAGCCCCAGTTGGGCTCCCTGCTCAGAAGGAAGCCTGCTTCTCCCTCTCCAGCTCCCCCTGCTTGTGTTCCTCTCTCACTGTATATCTCTTGGTCAAATAAATTAAGTCTTAAGGAAAAAAGGATTCCTGCTTTCTTCATTGTTAATAAAAACAAATCTTTAGGCGCCTAGGTGGCTCAGTTAGTTAAGCATCTGCCTTTGGCTCAGGTCATGATCTTGGGTTCTGGAATCGAGCCCTGCACTGGGCTCCCTGCTCAGTGGGGGGTCTGCTTCTCCCTCTCGTACTCCCTCTCTGTGCTCTCTCTCTCCCTCAAATAAATGAATGAAATATTTAAAACAAAAACAAAATTTTAAAACCCCAAAATCTAGACCTAGCATGGCAGTTTGTAAATCAATTTTTCTGGCTTTGTCCTCACTACCTGAAGGGCGACTCATGGTAAATACAGGAATGCTCCAATGTGACAAACACTCTTTTCCTTGTAAGGTCCCCCAATACAATTGTATTTAATCTAGCCTCACGACAGTCCTGAACTTCTGTGTCACTCCAGCACCAGTAGTGGTTCATGTCTGTGTCACCAGGCACCCCCCATCCCTTGCCTTTTGGTAAGATGCAGGTTCAGCCAGCTGTCAGGGCTGCGGGAGAGGCTCTCGCACTGGTGTCCAGCTGCCTCCAAGGCTGCAACCACCTTCCAGGTGCAGTGACCTCACCCATTCCCCCCTCTATCCTAGTTACAGAACCACTTCTGGATTTTCTAAGGCAGTTCTTTCAGACATGTTCATCATTCAGAGGATAAGCAACGGCGGCTAGATCCCTTTCCTGTTGTAGAATTGTCCGCACAAATCAGGGAAGGGGGTTTCTATGTCTAGATTCAGCGGGCAGGGAGAAAAGTCACTGGAAGAAATACCAAAATAAATGAGAAAATGGATTTTATTCAGGCGGGTGACCTCTGAGAGGTGTTTTGTTTATTTTCTGTTACCCAAGGTGCTTCTGACTTTTCTGGAATGAAAGGTGATCTGTCGTGCTTGACCATGCAAGATGGGAGATGGCACTGTCCAGGGGGGCAATTCCTGGCTTCAGCCCTCAGTGCTCTAAGACTTTCAGAGACTTATCTTCTTCCAGGTCTCCATGGGTCCCATTGGAAAAAACTATATTAATATCTACGTCATAATGCTATTGTGAAGATGAGGAGATTTACAAAAAGGAGGCTTTCCGTGCCAGATCCAAAAGAATTTTGAGTTGCCCTTAGCTGTTCATTAATTAGTTGTATGTAAAAATTAGTAAAAACACAAAAATGAATGATTACTTCACGTTAATTTTACCTCCGATTCTCATCGTATTCCTTACTTCTTTGGGTTAGGATATCATGGCAGAAAGTTCTTACTGAATATCGACCTGGTTATATGCTGAAGACATTTTTCTGGAAGGGCACAGACAATACTGTTGATACTCTTCTTTGTCTTGTACAGGTTTCTGTAGCATTTGAATTTTTACTGTGTGCAGTATATATTTTACTTCACTGTAAGAGACATGGACACCAAAGTGGAAATGCACTTTTCACATTAACTGATGCTGCACAGGATTCTGGGAGGCAAGAATGGTTTAAATGAAAGACACTGTGGCCCACCTCAAGGCATAGTGGGGATACATGGGGACCGCACACCCTATTACTGACCTCAACACACTCTGATATGGGGATTATAGTCCATATGAGTTGGCCTCAGTCAGACCTGATGTTGAACATCAGTCTGGACACTGGTGAGCTGGGGTGCCCCTGGGAAACTTACTTCATCTCTCTGGGCAGCACTTCCCTCACTGGATAGGTTTTAAAAGGAGGATCATAATGTCAAATTCTCCATTTTTCTACTTCCACGTGTGTTGTGAATATTAATAAGCTCTGCCATAGGGTAGGGTGGGGAAAGTTGGTAAATCTTTTTTTTTTTTTTTAAAGATCTGATTTACTTTATTTTTAGAGAGAGAAAGAGAGAGCAGGGGGAGGGGCAGAGGGAATGAGAATCTCAAGCAGACTCCATGCCAAGCATGGAGCCCAAAAGAGGCTAGATCTCATAACCCTGGGGTGGTGACCTAAGCTGAAGCCAGGAGTTGGGCATTTAACACAGGTATGTCAAAAGTTGGTAAATCTTAGCTTTTTCTTTCCCTTCCTTGATTCCTTGTCTACTTGACCTGTGGAACTTTATTTTCCCCCCAAACATGGTATTTTCAATGAACTATTGGGACTTCATCAAGATAAAAAGCTTCCACACAGCAAAGGAAACAATCAACAAAACTAAAGGTAACCAGCCTACTGAAAGGGAGAAGATATTTGCAATATTTTTTTCTTTTTTTAAAGATTTTATTTATTTATTTATTTGACACACAGAGATTACAAGTAGGCAGAGAGGCAGACAGAGAGAGAGGGGGAAGCAGGCTCCCTGCTGAGCAGAGAGCCTGATGTGGGGCTCGATCCCAGGACTCTGAGATCATGACCTGAGCTGAAGGCAGAGATTTAACCCACTAAGCCACCTGGGCGCCCTGATATTTGCAATATCTTGACAAATCTGATAAATCTGGCAATAAATAAATAAATAAATAAATCTTTGCGCTATCTTGACAAATCTGATAAATGACATATCTGATAAAGAGTTAGTATCCAAGCTCTATAAAGAACTTATCAAGCTCAACACCCCAAAACCAAATAATCCAGTTAATAAATGGACAGAAGACATGATTAGTCATTTTTCCAAAGAAGACATCCAGATGGCTAACAGACACATGAAAAAAATGCTCAAAATCACTCATCATCAGGGAGGTGCAAATCACATCTACAATGAGATATCACCTCACACCTGTCAGAATGGCTAAAATTAACAACACAGGAAACAACAGATGTTGGCAAAGATGTGGAGACAGGGGAACATTCTTACACTATTGGTCGGAATGCAAACTGGTGCAGCCACTCTGGAGAACAATATGGAGTTTCCTCAAAAAATTAAAAATGGAATAACCTCAGGATACACCAACTGTACTGCTAGTATTCCCCCAAAAGATACGAAAGTACAGGGATGCCTGGTTGTTAAGTGTCTGCCTTTGGCTTAGGTCATGATCCCAGTGTCCTGGGATGGAGTCCCACATTTGGCTCCCTGCTCAATGGGGAGCCTGCTTCTTCTTCTCTATCTCCCCCGTGCTTGTGTTCCCTCTTTCATTGTTCCTCTGTCATAAATAAATGAGACCTAAAAACAAACAAACAAACAAAAAAAAAACAAAAAAAACCCCACCAAAAACCCCACAAAAACAAAAGTACAGATTCAAAGGGATGCATGCACCCTGATGTTTATAGTGGCATTATCAACCAAAGCCAAACTATGGAAAGAACTCAAATGTTCATCAACTGATGAATGGATAAAGAAGATGTGGTATATGTATATACAGTGGAATATTACTCAGTGGTCAAAAGAGTGAAATCTTGCCATGTGTAGGGACATGGATGGAGCTAGAGAATATTATTATGCTAAAGGAAATAATTCAGTCAGAGAAAGACAAATACCATATGATTTCACTCATACATGGAATTTAAGAAACAAGACATGAACATATGGAAATGGGGAAAAAAGAGAGAAGGAAACAAACTGTAAGAGGCTCTCAAAGAGAGAACAAACTAAGGGTTGATGGAGGGAGGTGAGTGGGGCATGGGCTAGGTGGGCGATAGGTATTAAAGAGGACACTTGTTTTGATGAGCACTGGGTGTTGTATGTAAATGATGAATCACTGAATTCTGCTCCTAAAACCAATATTGCACAGTGTGTTAATTAACTAGAATCTAAATAAAAATTGAAAAGGAAAAAATATATTTACGACGCAGTTCCTAAATTATAGTAAATATTATATCTCGATTTAGAAACAAACAATCAAACACGGTATTTTTTAGAAGAATTCGCTCCCTGTCTCTTTCTCTCTCTTACTGTCCTCTCATCACAGTGTTTGGTGTCTTAAAAAAGCTACCCAAAAGAAGCATTCCCAGTCTAGTCCAAAATTTTTTTAAACAAACAAACAAACATAGCCCCCCCCCCCCCCCCCCCCCCAGGAAACTTTGCCTCAGAACTGAACCCTACTGTGGCCTGGTTAACATTCTCTGATTCCGCCGAAGTGGAGGCTCAGAATGTCTGCCAGAAGCTACTATTCCCTCTAAATCTGAGAAAAACGAGTAGTCTTTTTTTTTTTTTTCTTTTTTAAGCCTTTGTTGGAGGCTAAAGCATCACTAATCATTGACATTCCTTTGTGGTCTTACTTTTTGTAGTTTTAAACTTACTTTTGGGTTCAGGGACTTTTCTAAAATGCCTTTTCTGGGCTTGGCAGGGCACATGGCTGGAGTACTCAGTTCTGCCTAATCGATGGAGAACGTGGCTGGTAAAGTCCATCCTCCCTGCCCTCTTTTGCTTCTATTTTGAGGATTAGAATAGGGTTCAAGTCCAGGGATCCAAAGGAAACCTGACTTCCTTCTTCCTTTCTTTAATTTCCAGTCTTTCCAGCACATCTTTCCAACACCCAGAATGGATTCTGTTTCTATCCCCATTGAAGACTCTTCTCAGCTTATCATCACGTAGGCATCTGATCTGCAAATCACCAAGTGTTCTCTGTTGAAGACCTAAAGGCTGACTGTCCCAGCTCAAGTGATGAGCAACAAAATCACATTTGGACTGGCTGCGGGAGAAGCTGGATTTCTCGTTGCTCCAGTCACTGGTACACATGATGACAAAACTCAAAGCCAGAAAGCCCACACTACTCCAAGGTAGATCAGGAGTAAACATGCACTCTTCCAGGAATTACTTTCGAATCCAAGGGTTTCGTGGTAGGACCTACATAGCAAGTTCCCTCCGTGGACTAGAAGTCGCTGGATCAAAATATCCCTGTGGTGCGAAAGTTGCCATATTTGCAGTGTTCCATTCTTTATACAAGGAAGTTCCGTTCTTTATACAAGTGTGCTGCACTTAATAGATACACAGGGCTATGTTCACAATACCCTAGGGTTATGGAGGAAGGTGTGTCGAACTAATCACGTTTTACAAACTGGCAAGTTTTTGGTATAGTTTGTGGACCTAGTGAGTAGTATGGGCTCTAGGGGTTGCATTTCATAAGCAAACAGACAGTTATGTGCAGCTCAAAAGGGGGACCAACCAAAGTGTCCACTGACTGACGAGTGGGTAAGAAAGATGCGGTAAACACACACACACACACACACACACACACACACACACACACACAATGGAATATTATCCATCTAAAAGAATGAAATCTTGTCATTTGCCACAATGTGGATGGAGCTAGAAAGTATCATGCTAAGTGAAATAAGTTGGCCAGAGAAAGACAAATACCATATTATTTCATTCATGTGTGGAACAAAAAAACAAAACAAAACAAAACAAATGAGTGAAAAGGGAAAAAGAGAGAGAGGGAAGCAAACCAAGAAACAGACTCTTAACTATAGAGCACAACATGGTGGTTATCAGAGGGGAGGTGGGTGAGGAGATGGGAGTAAGTGATGAGGATTAAGGAAGGCACTTGCTGCAATGAGCACCGGCTGAACTATGAAAGTGTTGAACCACTACATTGTATGCCTGAAACTAATATTACACAGTATGTTAACTAACCAGAATTTGAATAAACACTTTAAAAATATGGGACCAACAGATACAAGACTCCAGGAGAGTGGTAAATTCAATTCAGAAAAAGAGATGTTTGGCTCAAAAGTCAGGGAGATGAGGTTCTAAGAATTGGAAGTGGGAAATGAATTAAAATGCTTTTAGTTAAACATTTTAAAGGAGAAGGATCAATAATTATTTCATACCTTGAAATGTGACACTTGTTGGAAACAAATCTTCCTCTTAACCCAAAGGAATGAGAACAAAGACATTTAAGTGGCTGCAGGGAGGGACGGTTGGAGGCAAATGAACCTTTTTATGTCCCTTAAAAAAATTCTTTTTTGAGTCTAGTTGACACACAATGTTACATTAATTTCAGGTATGCAACAGAGTGATTCAACTTCTCTATACCTTATGCTATGCTCACCACAAATGTAGCTCCCATCTGTCACCACACAACGTTATTACAATATCATTGACTAGACTCCCTATGCTGTGCCTTTCATCCCTGTGATTTATTCACTCCATAACTGGAAACCTGTATCTCCACTCTCCTTCACCCACTGTGCCCATCCTCCACACCCCTTTCCCTTTGGCCGTCATCAGTTTATTCTCTGTATTTATAGGTCAAATTTGGCTTTTTTTGTTTGTTTATTCATTTTTTTTAAGGTTCTGCATATGACTAAAATCCTATGGTATTTTTCCTTCTCTGTCTGACTTATTTCACTTAGCATAATACCCTCTATGCCCATCCATGTCAATCCAAGTAGCATGATCTCATCACTTTTTATGTCTGTATAATATTCCATCATCATATACACATTCTTTATCTTTACTGATGGACTCTTTTTAAAATTTTTTAATTTTTATTTTTTATTCTTTTTTGGACTCTTTATTTAAAAAAAGATTTTGTTTATTTATTTTAGAAAGAGAGAGAGTGAGCAGGGGGAGGGGTAAGCGGAGGAGGGGGAGAATCGCAAGCAGACTCTGCTGAGCACGGAGCCTGATTCAAGGCTCGACCTCATGACCCGGAGATCATGACCTGAACTGAAATCAAGAGTCAGACGCTTAACTGACTGAGCCACCCAAGCGCCCCTACTGATGGACTCTTAAGTTGCTTCTATATCTTCACTATTGTGAATAATGCTGCAATGAACATAGGAGTGCGTCTATCTTTTTGAATTAGTGTTTTCATTTTCTTCGGGTGAATACCCAATAGTGGAGTTATTGGATTATATGGTATTTCCATTTTTAGTATTTTAAGCCACAGTGGCTGCGCCAGTTTCCAACCCCAACAACAGTGTGAGAGGGTTCCTTTCTCTTCACGTCCTCGCCAACACCTGTTCTTTCTTGTGTTGTTGATTTTACCCATTCTGACAGGTGTAAGGTGATCTCTCTCTGTGGTTTTGTTTTGCATTTCCCTGATGGTGAGTGATGCTCAGCATCTTCTCATCTGGATGTCGTTGAAAAAAGAGTCTCTTGAGCTCCTCTGCCCATTTTTTAATTGAATTGTAAATAACCAACTGTGTTTGGAGGCAGAAGACTGGGGTTTGAATGTACCCCCCCCCCATCAATTTCCTACATGGCAGCCAAAATGCTTTTTAATGACTCAATTGTGATTATGTCCGTAACCACGGTAGGGTTCCCCAGCAGCTTCTCATCATTCTAAAACCCCCATGTCCATAACATCATCTATACAGGGAGACCTAGGGCCAGCCGCACCTGGGACAGTCTGGTTTGTGCTCTTATCCTGGTGTGAGTTTGACAGCACAATCTCTGCAAACACAAGCCTCTAATTTGGATACTTTCTGTCACCCCTACCCCATTGGTTTCACCTGGGCCCTCCCTGCTCCATCCCTGCTGCCCAGCTGTACATGGGGGCAGAGCCTGCTGGTTGCCTCTGTGTGTGTTCTCTTCCTCTTTCTCTTAGTAAGGGATCGATCGCCCCCAACTGTTAGACCTTATACAGTAAAGCCCATTTCTCCTCCCTAGCGATGAGGTACGACCATGTGATTAAGAGCTTGTTAAAGGGATGTGTGCCAAAGTGATGGAGGCAAGACCCAGGGAAAGTTCTTAAAAGGAGGAAGTATGTCCATCTTCTTCCCTTTTCCTTATCCTGCTGCTTGGACCATGGATGTGGAAGTGAGCCCTCTGGGACCATGGAGCTGAGAGATGACAAGATAACTGGGAATGACCAAATGGAATGGACCCACACACCAGCCTGGGGTCACCCACCTACCTACAGTTCCATGAGTAAGAATAAATGCCAAGCTTCACTTACATTACTTTTATTCGGGGTCTCTTTTACATACAGCTATACATACAGCATATCCAAATGAAACAGGATTTGCTACTAGAAATGCCTAAAATACAGGTGTTGGCTTTGTGTCATAAGCTGGTTCTAGGGCTCAGTGGGTTAAGCCTCTGCCTTTGGCACAGGCCATGATCTCAGGATCCTGGGATCAGGCCCTGCATCAAGCTCTCTGCTCAGTGGGGAGTCTGCTTCCCCCTCTCTCTCTGCTTACCTCTCTACCTGATTTTGATCTCACTCTCTCTTTCAAATAAATAAATGAAATATTTTTTAAAAAAGAAGCTTGTTCTAAGGACTCAGAAACTGCAGGCTGTCAGGCAAGCGACCCTTTTCACAGACGACCCTTGATGAAAGCACCTCCTCCAGTAACTGGAAAGTCAAATTACATACCGGTCAAGTGGGGGAAATGGTGGAGAAACTGGGTGCTCTGGTGGGTATTGGTGGCTCCTAGCAGAGCCCCTGAAAGAGAGAGATGAACTCAGGTTAGAGGTAGTCATGTGGCAGACAGTGATGGAGGGCGATTTTGTTCTGCAATGGGCAGGACTCTGCAGCGTAAAATTGGGGTTGATGGAGAGACCAAGTTTAAAAAGCTAGCTGTTACTGTGCCCCTAAATGAAACCCGTTGCAAGCAAAGCTACAGGCTTAGGAGGTGATATTATAGTCCAAAGTCTTTTCCAGGCATCTCTGGGCAGTTTTTTTACTTTGTCAGACAGTGTGAGAGATAGAGAGGAAAGATGAAAGAGGAAGGGGGGGGGGTGAGAGGGGTGGGGAGGGAGGAAGAGGGGGAGGGGAGGAGAAGGAGGAAAAGAGGAGGAAAGACAAGAGAGGCAGGAAGAGGGGGAGGGGAAACACTAGTCCAGTGTCAACACTGCATCCAGAGGGTATGGCCGGCCGCTAGAGCTTATCATTTCAGAGGATCTCAAATTGCTGTCATTAGGCTGAGAGAGGGAGAAGGGATGGAACAGAGGGCTAATAAGAACAAACCAGTGGCTTGGGGCTTTGAGCCTGTTGGGAATTGACAGGTTGCATTCACAGGGTGCTGAGCAGAAGCAAACAGGGCAGGACATGACTGGGTTCTTTAGGCAACCGTGTTGCCAAAGAAGTCAGATATTCGCTTTGCCAGAACCTGTGACCCTCCACCCCTCAAGCCACTCCAGGGGCCCCCAAAGGGCTCAGGTAGGAAGGGGGCTGTGGAAGCTGACCTGCCATCAAGAAAAACCACCGATGCTCATCTCAGATGCTGCCACAGCGGAGAAGGGATAAGGCACAGAGAACACGGCCCAGGAGCCCGGGAGACAGTGGGAGCAGGTTCCGGAGGCAAGGGCAACACATGTGCACGTGTGCCCCCCACATGCTTTACTCCATGGCCCAGGCGGGTTGTTGGAAACTGTTTTAGGAATAGGGGCTCCTGGGTGGCTCAGTCTTGAGCACCTGACAATGGGTGTGGCTCAGGTTGTGGGATTGGGCTCCACGTTGGATTTGGCACTAAGCGGGGAGTCTGCCGCTCCCTCGCCCTCTGCCCTTCCCCGCCAAAGAAATTTTTGATGAACAGGTGACCACTGCAATTTCCCGTCTTTGTCCTTCAAATCTGAGTGGGGGTATGGTGTTATTTTGGGGACTCTGTGTATTAGTTGGCTAAGGCTGATTGAAAAGCAACACAACAGATACTTAGAGTGTCACGGTTCTGGGGGCTGGGAGTCTGAAAGCAAGATGTCAGCAGGATTGGTTCATTCAGAGAGCTCAGGTGCTAGGAAGGCTCCAGTCCAGGCCTCTTGCCCGGGCTCAGGTGGGTTGCTGGCAACCTGTGAGCAGGCAGGCTCACCACCGTGTCTCCCTCCGCCTTCTTCTTCACACAGTGTTCTGTGAAGTCTTAGGCCCCTGTCTTCCAACCACCATATTCTTACAACACCCTGTGTTCTCCTTCATAGCACATAAATCAATGATAACTAGATGTATATGGAATTGTAAATGGAATTGAATGATAGCTGCTCCTAGGGCCATATTGTAAGCTCCTGAAAGGAAGGTAAAATTTGCTTCGCGGGTGGCCTCTGTGACAGGCTCATGGTCTTGGAATGCCCTCTTCTTGAGTGTGGGCTCAGCTTAGTGACTAAGGTAATATAAGATGACAGAAGGAATCAGAAGGCATTTCTGAGATGAAGTAATAGGAAGGCTGTGGCTTCTGTCTTATGTGCTCTGTCTTGGATCACTCCTTCTGGGGGAAGACAACCGCCATGTTGTAAAGGCAGCCCTGCACAGACAGGCCTACCTGGGTGAGCTCGGACCGGTCTTCCAGCCCCATTCATGACTTGAGATGACTGCAACCTTGTGAGAGATTTTGGGCCAGAGACATCCAGGTAAGCTATGCCTAGACATCTGAGGCAGGGAGCTGTGAGAAAGCAAAAGTTTGCTGGGGTAAGCTGGTAAACCTTGGGCCAATTTATTATCCAGCAATAAGGAGCTATACACTTCCTCATGAAGACATCCCTGGTACATAACCCGAGGACACTGTCAGCAAACACTGGTTGAATGAATGATGTATACATACATGGATTCTCTAATTAGGAAATGTAATATATCACTCCAGCTCTCTAAGTCTCAAGTTCATTTTTAAAAAAGATTTTATTTATTTATTTGAGAGAGAGAAAAACAGAGACAGCACAAGTTGGGGAGAGAGGTAGTGGGAAAGGGAGAAGCAGGCTCCCCAACTGAGCCACGCAGGCCCCTTGAGTTCTTCATTTTTAAAATTAGTTACTCTTCTTAAAATAAGGATTAAATAAAACCTTATGCAGGAGTGTCTTATAAACCATAAGAAATGGCACAAATAGTGAACTCACTTAAGTATTTGTGTTTCCTGTATGCTCTCTCTAGAAATGACCGAAGGGGACTGATGATTTGCCTCATGTGAAGGCCACTGGGCTGTTGGCACACAGCCTATCAGGTTGCCTACCACACTGCCCGTGAGGTAATTTACTTTAAATACTTCACCAACCACATATGGCACACGTAAGCGTTTGTTTTCAATGAAAACCCCAGGAGTGCTTATTTAGCATTTGAAAGACCCTAATCAGAAACCCACACCCCAGGGGTGATGAATTATGAGATGGAGACCTTTACCCAGGAACCCACACTCCAGAGGCAAAAACTTTGACTCTCATTCTCCAGACCTGCTGGTGAGAGTCTGCCAACCAGCACAATCGATGTTAGAAGCAACTTTTTATTATTGTTTCTACTGGACAGCATTTAAGTTTGTGGTTGACTTGAAAAATGTGGGGGTTCTTCAATGCCTTATGTCAATAAGGATCTGGGGTGCTTTGGGCCCTGGTGGTCCCCAAAGGAGGACCTTATCTGCTGAGCTGCCTTGGAGGACCAAGGGGCTGCAGGAATGCCGTGGGCTGGTCACAGAGTGAACCTCCACTCAGAATTGAGGACAGAATTTAGGGGCTATCCTAAGCTTAACAGAATGGGCCTGTATAAATTTTTCTTTTAGCTTGTGTTTTAGTAAGTGTTTGTGTGGCTTGATTTTGCCTGAGACTTGCTTTCTGTGTGACAAAGGGTTGTGGGGCAGGAGACAAACAGCCTTGACCTACCTTGAATCACTGGACATGACTGAAATTCCCCCCAGAGGACCCGACACGGCTGGACCACTGACACATCTTAGGTCAGCTCACAAAACCCAACATTGGTGTGGCTTCACTGTCCACTGCCGAAACGGGACACTCTGTCCAAACTTGTAAAGACCAATACAAGTGGGAAAATGAATGCATTATCACTGAATTGCCCTCAGTCTCCTCAGATGGTGAATCCTGGTGGGAATATATTTGCTAAAAATAACTCGGACTTCATTGCTCTTGCCTCTGCCTTTATGTAAGACCTCCGCTTGCTGTCAGTCAACCCCACTCCCATGGCCCGCTGACCACACCCGCTGCTGGGCCACATCCTCCACACACCCCACATCCACTGGCCACAGGCCGTGTCTATCCCCCCAACCGCCATGGGCACAGGCTGTGTGGGCGACTCCCCACACCCGAGAGTTTCAGGGCCCCACCGAGAGGTTGGCGGATTGTCCCTTCCCTCAACTCTGTGTCACCGTCTGTCACCCAAGCCCTAAAATAGCAGAGCTCCCCATTGGTAGCTTTTGCCTCTCGCTGCGCTTCTGTGGGGGATCGGAACTTGTCTTTGGGTGCACGCAGGGGCAGGAGACAGACACTGTCTCTCTCCCACCCTTTTCCACTCCCTCCTCCAGAGAACTTCACACCAGAAGGCTCTGCCTCCTCCTTCAGCTGCAGCCAAGTCCACGGGCAGCCTGGCTCCCATCAGCCCGTCTTCCTTCTGATCATCAGACTTTTCGGGACCCACGGACCCCTCACTGTGGGCACAGCCCCGGTGCAAGCTGAAATTGCTGCTCTTTCATTACTGTGATTCGAGAGATAAGATTTTAAAAATGTCAGGTCCAGAAGGGTCTTTGGTTATGCAAAGATAGGGAATTTTTGCCCTAGTTTTTCCTCCTAAAAAAAGAAGCTTTGCTCCTTGGTTGCTTCGCCTTTCAACTTTCACAGCAGAGGCTTCTGAAGCTTGGGAAGAAACGATCAGCTCCTGTCATGAATTGATGCAGGACAGGAGTCAGGAAGCACAGTCAAGGAAGTTCTTCAGAAATGTAAATAACACATAGGATCGTGGCAATAAGATCTGACATCAATAATTAGCCCTCATTGAGTTAACAAGTGGATTAACACCATTTACAAGTATGAACCCAAGAATGTGCTGGAAAACAGCCTCTCCAAGATGTGTTGGGACAGAGCCGTTACTAACAGATTAACAAATTCTGGCCAACAGACCGGATATTCTGTTGTTTGACAAACTTAATAAAACAGAGATGCTCACTGATATTGCTTTCCTACTAAATAGAAATATCCCAAGAACATATGCAGAGAGGATAAATAAGTATGTGGCTTTGACAGAAGACTCAGAATGAAAGCAGAATGTGAGGGACAAGAGAAAATCTAGCTAACGCTTCTGTACTGTGGATGGGTTTCCTAGCTTAACACACTGGACATTCGCTGTACTGAGACTTCATTCAAAGACAGAAGTTCTATGTGTATATATACAGAACTTTTTTATTCTGTGTTAACGAGTGATGGATAATCAAAATGTGGCCAGCTTCTGTTCATTTTTGAAGTACATAAAGATCTATTAATCCAAAGAGCAAGAATAAAATGCTGATGTGAAAATATATCAGGCTGTACACTTAAAATATATGTGTGTCTGTGTTCTTGGTGGTATGCTATGTTTTGATTAAAAGTTTTTAAAGTGTTAATGCTGAAGATCTCCGCTCTCATTTAGGCCATAGTAAGCCACCATGACTCACATGTTTTTATAAAATACATTTTCTAGGACTACAGCCCGCAGCACAGCTCTTCATTGTTTAATTCCTAGGCCGAGTGACTATTTCAGAGTTAGCCACTGAAGTGTTCTGATGGTACATGCTTTGCAAACTCTGATAGGTATGGAAAAAAGTGAGAGGAACATTAACGGTAGCCAAGAACTCTACGCTCTAAACACAAAAATAAGCCCACCAATGCTCTGCTTGTCGCAAAGTCACAAAGCTCTGCTTCTGGCCCGTGGGGATAAGGCCAAATAGAGCCTCATTTGCATTGCATAGCACCTGGATTGTTTAAATTCTTTTGGAAGGCACACCTTCCTTATCTGTTGGTCGATTGATGGACACTTGGGCTGTGCCAAATTATGGAAGCAGCCCAAGTGTCTTTCAATAGATGAATGGATAAAGAAGATACAAATATATATATATACATATATATGTATATATATGGAGTATTACTCAGCCATCAAAAAGAATGAGCTCCTGCCATTTGCGATGACACAGATGGAGCTAGAGAGTATTATGCTAAGTGAAGTAACTCATGCAGAGAAAGACAAATACCATATGATCTCACTCATATGTGGAACTTAAGAAACAAAACAAATGAGCAAATGGGAAAAAAAGAAAGAGAGAGAGAGAGAGAGAGAGAGACAAACCAAGATGCTGACTTTACAGAGAACAACATGATGGCTGCCGGCCGGAGGGGATGGGTGAAATAGGGGATGGAGGTTGAGGAGGGCCTAAGTGTTGCATGGAAGTGTTGAATCACTACATTGGACACCTGAAACTAACATCACATTGTATGTTAACTCTACTGGAAAGAAAACAAAATAATAATAAAAAATTCCTTTGGAAGGCGACTCACGATGCCCCTCAGCTCTTTTCCATTTAAGTAAGTGAACTGAAAACATGAATCTTGGGAGCAATAATTCAAGTACTGGAATGTACTGGGTGAAATAAAGTCTGAAGATGAGTAATGCTTGAACACATTCCAGAACCTTCTGTCCAAAGCAAATACAGACTTGTCTGCAAGGTGATGATGGCATTGACACAGTGAATGTCACACACCTCAGGATCGGATGGGAGGCTGACATCATCGCATCTCTGTCCTGAGGGGTGGCAGGACGGTTCCTCAGGCCGTGTGTGTTCACTCTGGCTGGCAGTGAGCGTCCCCAGCAAGCCAGAGGGCCTCGTGTTTTCGCCTAGGCCTGTGATGTTGTAGATACAACACAGGCCACGGATCAGTGTTCAGTGGTGCCTTGTCACCAAAATAGTCTATAAGATAAAATCATAAAATAAATAAGACACACATTTGGCTCTCCTTTTCAAATCTAAAAGGTGGGAAGAAAAACAATCCTTTTGGAATTGCGAGGGAAAGAGAGGGGGAGTGGTCAAGCTGCACTTGACTTGAGTGGAGGACCCCCGCTCCACCTATCAGTGACCCTGTCAAGGTCACGCACACCACACACTTTCTAAAATCACTCTTTCAAGGGGCACGTACCAGCTTTGGCATGGGAAGACAGAGACTGGTAAAGAGTGGGTAGAGGGCCAACCTTCCATGGTGACAGAGTGGGCAGTGATGTAGGTGAAGAGATATGAGCTCTGATGAAGGTTTCCCTGCCCCCAACCCCTTTCTTTATTCAAAAAGCAGGCTTTGAGCTATTGCACCGAGCTATGTTCCGTGGTCGGTGTCTGCTCCTCCAGCCTGAGCAAACATGGTCCTTCTCTCTGCACTGACAACCATCACAGGTACCACCCAGTGCCCTGGAAGGGACGGCTTCCCTGGCAGGGCAGGCCGTGGCTGCCATGGGGCTCCAGGCGCTACAGGTGAGGCCCAGGCAGAGAGGTTCTGTGCATATGCTGTGGATGTTCCAAAGAGCAGAGAACAGGAATTTCTCAATCACATTTTCCTTGATCGATTCGGTTGCAGTGTGAGGATTTCCTGAATGTTGGCTCTTAAATTATCAATATAATAATATTATATAACAGCTTCCACTCACATATTAATTTTAAAAAGTCTTATCCATACTTTTTTTTTTTTAAAGATTTTATTTATCAGAGAGAGAGAGGGGGAGAGGGGGAGAGAGGCAGGCAGAATGGCAGGCAGAGGCAGAGGGAGAAGCAGGCTCCCTGCCGAGCAAGGAGCCCGATGCGGGACTCGATCCCAGGACGCTGGGATCATGACCTGAGCCGAAGGCAGCTGCTCAACCCACTGAGCCACCCAGGCGACCCTTATCCATACTTTTTAAATACGTTGATTGCAGCGTTTCCTTCCCCTTCCTCCCTCCCTCCTTCCTCCTTTCCTTCCTGCTTTCCCTCCTCCCCCCTTTCTCCTTCCTTCCCTCATTCTTTCAAAGTAGAAGAGATAATATGCCCCAAACCTATTGGCCGAGGGCTTCACTTGTTTGGGCCCTGGGAAGGCTGGGTCCCCTGAATCAGCTCTTCCTGTCCCCGAGCTTGGAGTGACTCTTCGCTCTGTGACTGTCCCCTTTCTTCTTCCACTTTCTCCCTTCCATTCTCCTGCTAACCTTCGTTTTCAACCTTGCTTGAAACACTGGGGATAAGCTAGCTGCCACCTGCTGGGAAATGCGCTTCTCACATGTTTCCAGGACATAGATCCTACCATTCTCTTCACCCTGGGCACCCCAGTGTCCCTTTTATGCTTCCACTCTGCCCCTTCCCACCCTCGACCATCACGGAGCATAGGCCATGCTCTCACAGCCAGCAACTCCTTTCAACCCATACGTGACCACTCCGCACGTTTCAAACATGCACAGTTTACGTGCTGTTTCTTAGAGTTGACTGGATCTCATTTTGAAAACAAAATGAAACAAGAACAGTTGCTAAGCTCTGAATGAATTCAAAAATCCTCCCTCCATTAGGAGAGTTTTACCCTCTCCTTCAGGTGCAATAGTAGTATTTGTTAATTGTTTTTGCAATACTAACCTGTCTTCACTATTTGGCAGTCTACTAAGCATTTCCTTGTCACAAGAGTTGATAAGTAACCTCTCTCTAAATTCTTACAGTGGTCCTATGAGGCAGGGACTGTAATTTTTTAAATGAGCAGAATAAGACCCAGAAAGTTTAAGTGACTTACCCATGTCACCTGGCTGTAAGTGGAAAGGAAGAAGAAGCCCCCCCTCCAAAGAGGTGCTGAGCTGCAAGGTAGGGGTGGGGTGAAGGTAGTTTCCTTTCTTGATCACTTCTTTCGTACCATAGAGAAGACACTGCTTGTGGGTCCTTTGTTCCTTTAAGACTTAGAGAAGCCTGAGAGAGCTGGAACAATTACCATTACCTAATGACCTTGACCTTGGCCTTAACTGAAACACCAAAGAAGGCAAAGCAGCCCAAAGAAGAGAAGAGCTTCAGTCCCATAAAGAACTTTGCTGTTTCTACTACAGCATATTTTTTAGCCTTTAATTCTCTCATAACAATATTACAGTATTATTTTCCTTGGATACATTATTATTACCCAAACTAAGCTTTTCGTTGCTAATTATGTTATTTTTAGACCATCCATACAGTAACAAAATCACATGGTAGAAAATTCAGTCAAACACTCAGTTGGACCTTTTCTTCTTGTTCATGTAATGTCCAGTAATGTCAAATCTAATTTTTACAGAATGAGTTGGGCCCAAGTTCATCCATAAAAATAGATTTTTTTTTTTTCAGGGAAAATGGGAAATTGACAATTTCCCCAAGAATCTTATATGAAGAAGTACTCTCTTCTATTTGAACAACGACATGAAATTAAGCACTCCTGGATTTTTTTCCCCTTTATTAATGAATTAGAATACACAATAGATTTAAAATTAAATAAAATTCTCATCAGCATCATTCACGTCTTCATTACTGGTCACTTGTGCTTTGTGAAACTGGGTTTCCATTTAAATGGCATCATGTCAAAATAGGATTTGGCTGTGGATGCCTGCCAGGGGAGTGGGGTGGGGGTGATGCCTAGCTGGGCTGCAGGCTGACCTGACCCTGTCCAGCCTGCTCCGAGGCCAGTCAGGGCAGGGGATGGCCACAGGGAACCAGCCGGGGAAGCCGTAACGGGGCAGCCAGGTGGAGGCAGCGGCAGAAGGACAAGCACAGATACAGAAAGCCGAGGCCAGCCACGGCCTTGAGACAGTCAACAACCACTCGGGTGACTCCCAATAAAGGCTCCTGAGACAGTTCTTCTCCGGGCACCTGGCTTGAATTGACTCACACAGCAGCTAACTTGCTTTCCCTTTGTATCCCAGCCTAACACCTGCGGGTCACTTTCCGCATGCTTCTGGACTCTCGTCCAGATTCTCAGGAGATCCCCTGGACAGTGGGGACCTTAGATACTCCCTGGACAGGCAATTTTGGAATTCTCCCTCCTGTGGAAGGCAGACACCTGGACTCAGAGTAGGGCTTGGGGGCAACCGTCTGAAGGGATTTTTGCCTCTTGATTTACTAGTTGTGTTGGAAATGTGAGAACACAATGCTACATGGCTAATTCTTTTCTAATTCTGGTGCTGTTTTCCAAAAGTGACAGATTTCAGAATAACTAAATAATTTCTAGCATCTTTTTTTTTTCCTCCCAATATTAGTATTACATGTGAAACCTGGTATTCTGAGACTTTCCACCACCCATCTGGTTCTCTAGGAATCTTTAAAAAGTGCAAGTACTAAAAAAAGAAAGAGGAAGAAAAGAGAAAAAAGAATGATTTCAGGGCCATACATATGTCCCTTTGGCCAAAGAGTGTTTTCTAGTATCATCAGCAGGCCATAATGAACTCAGCATCATTATCTAGTCTTAATAGTTTAGGGAAGAAGTTAAATATGGTAGCATAATTGATGTCATCATGCATTGCTCAGATTAGGGATTGACTCTTGCATTCTTTGCTATAGACCACAAAGTCTTTAGTGAAACCACATTTAACCCGTTACGCCGACTGGTTACGCTACCGGTAAAAAGGAAATCCTCCTCCTTCTTGCTCGATTACAGTCAGTCTGAACTTCTCCTGCTCACACACCGCCATTAGCTTATAGAGGATCATGTGATCACAATGGACCCAGATCATCCCTGGGAGACCTATGCCCATAGGCACCACTTGCCGGGGGCCACATGTTCTTAAAAGATCACTCCCGTCTGTCTTCTACAATCCTGTATTTTTTCTGTTAAGGAATGACTGTCCTTTCTCACCTTCTGACCCAGAGCCATGTTTTGAAATGAACATAGGAATTCTGCCGAGCATTTTATCAGCTGTGATGGAGCTTCAGGTATTTCTACCAAATTATTAAATTTACGTGGGGGTGCCTCTGTGGCTCAGCATCTGCCTTCGGCTCAGGTCATGATCTTGTGGTCCTGGGATGGAACCCCGTGTTGGGCTCCATCACTCCATTACTCAGGGGGGAGCCAACTTCTCCTTCTCCCGCTGCCCCTGCTCGTGCATACTCTTGTTCTGTCAAATAAATAAAATTAAAAAAAAAAAAAAGCTATGTGATAATATGATTCTGAATGCTGTTTTTGTCTTTGGTTTTTTTTCCCCTTTTCTATGTCGACTTCATTTCTAGAGCTGTTCTTTTTCCAAAGCGTATTCCTCAGTGACAGCCCTGGAAAGTGAACCGTGTACAAGGAGCCACCCACATGTATGGGAGCTTATGCAGATTGCTGCAAAGATTCTGAATAAAATATTAGCAAATAGAAATGGCCATCAATTAAAAAAATCAAGTGGAGATCACTCCAGAACACAGTAATAGTTCAATATTAAGATATATGTTAATATAAATCACCACTTTAATAAATTAATCACCAATCATATGTTGATCCGAACAAATGCTATAATGTGTCCTAGAGGTAATATCACACCCTCATTTTTACAAAAAGCCTTCCTGTAATGGGTATACCTTCTTACTTCCTTATGATAAATCTACACACATATTCATTTCAATGTTAGTATCAGAGTGTTGTGTGTAAATCCCTAAAAGACAAGTACTTCCATTCAAGTCAACAGCAGGTCAGGGGCCTCTATTATTACCAATATTATTTAAAATTATTCTGGAAGTACTAGTTGAAGGAATTAAAATCACAGAATAGGGGCGCCTGGGTGGCTAGGTGGGTTAAAGCCTCCGCCTTCGGCTCAGGTCATGATCCCAGGGTCCTGGGATCGAGCCCCACCCGCATCGAGCCCTGCATCATGCTCTCTGCTCAGCAGAGAGCCTGCTTCCTCCTCTCTCTCTGCCTGCTTCTCTGCCTACTTGTGATCTCTCGCTGTCAAATAAATAAAATAAAATCTTAAAAAAAAATAAAATCACAGAATAAGAGGTCCAAATAATACACCTAAAGAGGAGGCAACATTTTTATTATTTGCAATGATATGATGTGACTTTACATGGAAACCCCATGGGAATTAAATAAAATCTTATTTAAAAGTTGGGGCATATGGGTGGCTCAGTCGGTTGAGGACTGATCTCAGTTGATCAGTTTTTGATCTCAAGGACTCTTGATCTCAGTTCACTCAGGTCTTGATCTCAGGGTCGTGAGTTCAAACCCCACGATGGGCTTTGCGTTGGGCATGGAGCCTACTTAAAAAATAAAAATCTTATTTAAAAGAAAAGAAGGGGTGCCTGGGTGGCTCAGTTGGTTAAGCATCTGCCTTCAGGTCAGGTCATGATTCCAAAGTCTTGGAATTGAGCCCCACGTAGGGTCTCCTTATTCAGTGGGGAGTCTGCTCCTCTCTCTCCCTCTGCCCCCCCAACTTGTGCTCTCTCTTGTTCTCTCTTTATCTCAAATAAATAAATGAAATTTAAAAAAAAAAAGCAAAAGAAATAGGTGACCACTTAAGAAAAAAAAAAATTAATAGCTTTTAACCAAACAGAAGAAAGAAGGAAAAAAGGGGACACAGCATTCTTTTTATTTATTCATTCAACACATTTTTTCTCCAGGGGCTCCTTTGTGCCGAGCCCAGGGACGCAGCTGTGATGAAACGGAGTCCTCATCCTCCAATACCTGCCTTGTTATTAGAGGAGATAAACGGTACATAAGCGAGCAAAGTTGTAAGTAGACAAATCAGACTTTTCAGACAGCGGTAAGTGCTGCGAAGGAATCCAGGAGAAGGGTGGGGTGGGATCGTGAAATTAGGGGGACAGCGACGGAGGAAGGTGTCCCCTGCAGGTGGAAGGATGAGAAAAAGCCCATCACGCAAAGGGCTGGGGACGGAAATGCAAGAGGGCGAAGGAGAAGGAGCTGTAGGCAAAGAGCTCCCGGGGTCTGAGAGACAGTGCAGAGGTAGTACAGCAAGCAAGGGGCTCAGAGCAGGAGCACGCAGGACGCCTTCAGGACACGGGGTTTATTTTAATGGCAACAGGATGCCACAGAAGGACGGGCTTTCAGGGGAGTGTCCGTGATGTCATTCAGTGCTCCCTTGAGAAGCTGAGTCTGGCTGCTGTGCGGAGAACGGACGGCAGGCAGCACGGGTGGAAAGAGAGAACAATCTTCCACCTAGACGAGAGGAGACGGCGGTGGGGCGGCGACGCGCGGAGCTTTGCCGTGTATTTCAGATGCAAAAAGAATTGCCAGTTCTTGCGAACAGATTGATGTGGAGAATGAGTAGGAGGAGAAATCAGGGTGTAATTCAAAGATCCCATTCACAACAGAAAACAAACAAAACATGAAATGTCTAAAAATAAATTACACCAGAAATGTCCAAAACCTATGTGAAGAAAACTATAAAAAATCTGCTGAGGGACTACGGAAGAAAGGGAAAAAAGATTTGCATAATGGAGAAACAACTTGGTTCTCGCAGAGGATATCAGTGCAATCTCAACAAATTTGGTTTTTTAAAAATATAACAGAAGGTGATGAATCAGAGACCTGTACCTCTGAAACAAATAATATATTATATGTTAATTTAAAAAATATATCAGAATGATACCAAAGTTCATTGGAAGGAAAAAATATTTATTTGAAAATAGCCACAACATTTGTGGGGAAAATAAAGGGCAGTGACAGAAAAGGTCTCTACTAGCTACAAAAATGTGAATAAAGCCACAGGGAGGGAAACAGGGAGATCCTGCAGGTAGAGAAATAGACAAGCACATGAAAGGAGCAAATGAATGTCTAGTCAAGGAATTGATCCAAATATTTCTGCACATTTTCTATATCATAAACATGGCACAACCATGCAGAAAATTATGATTATTAAGTATCTATTGTTAGGCTGCTTAACTAGGCCTTTGAAGAAATAAAGCTGGATCTCAATTTTGCTTTTGACAAAAATAAATTCAAATGGACTAAAGCTGTAAAGGGGAAAAGGTGAGTAATTTTGCCATTGCAGGGTGAGAAAGACCTTTCTACGCATGCTCCGATATTTGAAAGGAATGTTTGTCAATTCAAACTACCTGGACGGTAAAAAGTTGTTTGTGTGTCAAAGAAGCAAGAAGGCAAGCAAAATTCAAGTTTAAAAATATGATTAAACTCGTTCAATTCTATGGGTTTGTATCCCATCTATTTGCTCGCAACTTCCGAAAGAGATCTCCAGCCAAGTATTTCCACATTGTTGTAGGTTGAATTGTGTTCCTCCAAAACTATGGTCCAGCCCTCACCCCAGGAATCTGTGACTGTGACCATATTTGGAAATAGGGTCTTTGCGGATGTCATCAAGTGGAGGTGAGGTCATCTGGATGAGGGCTGGCTCTAATTCAGTGACTGGTGTCCCTACAAGAAGAGGAAAATGTAGCCACAGTCATCCACAAGGAAAGTCAGCCAGGCAAACGCAGAGGCAGAAATACAGTGAAGCAACTACAGACTAAGGAATGCCAAGTCCTGCTGGAAGCCTCCAGAAGGAGACAGACATGGGAATGATTTCCTTTGTGGAACCTCAGAGGGCATGTGGCCGGGCTGACACTCTGATTGCTAACTCCTGGCCTCTGGAATGGCAAGAGAATATGTTTCCGCTGTTTCAAGCTGGTTTGTAGTAATTTGTTACAGCAGCCCTAGGAAACTGATACACCCATCAGTGTCTCATGTTAGGGCTTACTGAGCTTCATTAAAATGAAACTTACCTGCATAAATAAAACACTGGAAATAACATACATCCAATGGTAAGAGTGGTTATATCTGGAGAGTGAGATAAAGGGGACTTGAGCTTTTTACATACTTATATGGACTGACTCTTTTGCAAGCTTTTTTTTTTTTTAAGTAGGAAGAGATTTTCAGAGAAAAGCCTGCCACCATGCCATGAATGGAATCCAAAAATTCGATTGTGTAGAACGGAAGGATATGTTCTTGGGGGAGTAGGAGACAGGATGGACATGAGCAGCTAACCAGCTAAGAGTTCCACGTGTCCAGCTGCTCATTCCAAACCCAACTTAGTCCCAGCTGGGCCTTGTTGCTGTGCTGGTGGTTGTCTGGATATGTGGCTTAAATATCCTTGGGGCTGATTCGAGGGCTTGGGCTGGCTGGGATTTCTGGAATAATGGCTCCATTCCTGGAATCTCCCGGTTAGTTAGCACCTGTTTCATGTTTCCAATTGTGGAGACTGAGCCTGAGGACACCAGCAGACACAGAGATCCAGAGTCTACCTCTCTCCTCCCCAAACTTCACTTCCTGCCACTGCCCATTGGCTCAGCTCCTGGATCCCTCCACACCTCTCCCTGAAATCATGGGTGCCACAGCCTTAAGAAAGTCAGCCTATCCCCTTTGGAAACTGGGAATGCCTAAAAGTCAGGGACCAATAGCCAATCTCGATACATATCTGAGTTTGAACTTCTATGGGATATACTAAGGAAGTGTGTGTGGTGTGTTATATATTGCACCATGACCTGGATAAGGAGTAATATAAAATAATAGTAAATTATTGTGTCTCATATGATTCTAAGGCCCAGTCCTACTCCCTTAATATTTTGATATTCTTGTTTTAGACTCACTTTTCACAAATCATTGGTTATTAACTGGATTCATTCTACTGGATTGCCGTTTGCCCTATAGGTTCATTAATACTTTAGCATTTGATTGTTTTTGGTCAGTTTATATATACATACACATATATATATACACACATATATTATGTGTGTATATGTATCTATTTGTGTATATCTACACATAATATATATGTAAATATGTATGCATATTTATTTTATAGGCATATGTATTTTATATATACATATATCATCATATATACATATATACATATCTATTTATACATCATATATGACATCATACATCATATATGATGTATATATGATGATATATGTATATATACATATATACATATATACATATATACATGTCTATTTATACATCATATATGATATCATCATATATGATATCATACATCATATATGATGTATATATGATGATATATGTATATATAATGTATATATGTATATATAATGTATATATACATATATAATGTATATATGTATATATAATGTATATATGTATATATAATCATGTGATGATATCATATATGATGTATAAATAGATATGTATATATGTATGTATATATAGTTTATGTGTATGTTTATGTATTTATACATACATGTATAAGGTATATGTATGTGTATATATTTCATATATATGTCTCTGTGTGTGTGTGTATATATATATTTCATGTAAATATATATAAATACAATCTCATGTCCAGAGTTTTTTTATCTATTTCAGGTTTGTTGTATATATACCCTACATTGGGCCTGTTGGCGGCATCTGATAGACAATACGCTAATAGTTCTGGATAATTGTTCAACCTACTATAATTAGCCCTAAGTAACTGACCCTTCAACAGTCCCTCAACAGCAGCAGAATAAAGGGCGTTTCTTTAATGTGGCACGTTGGGCTACCTAAAACCCTGAGAATTCCAGCTGCTGACAACTCTCTTCTTCTGATGGAAATACCAGTTTTGTAAATCTCTGTGAATGCTTTCCTGCCAGTTTCCCACCCCATTTTACTTCACATATCAGGCTCTCTGGAATCTTCCTCACCCCAGAAAGCTAAGGTCATTTGGGCTGGTGAATTTTATGTGTCAGTTTGACTGGGCCACAGGATGACCGGAGAGCTGGTGAGACACGATTTCTGGATGCGTCTGTGAGGTTGTTTCTGAGTGTGATTAGCATTTGAATTAGTGGACTGGGTACAGCAGGTTGCCTTCCCCAGTGTGGGTGGGCATCATCTAATTCACTGAGTGCCTGAAGAGA
Source organism: Mustela erminea (assembly GCF_009829155.1). Lineage (NCBI taxonomy): Eukaryota > Metazoa > Chordata > Mammalia > Carnivora > Mustelidae > Mustela > Mustela erminea. The sequence goes on from NC_045620.1 coordinate 56,681,681, forward strand.
ACAAAAAGGTGGCGGGAGAATTCACCCTCTCCCTCTGCCTGAGAGCTTGAGCTGGGACTCAGTATTCTCTTGCCCTCAGACTGGGCCCCACACCATGGGCTTTCCTCATCGCCAGGCCTTTATACTCAGACTGGAGCGATGTCATTGTCTCTCCAGGGTCTCCAGCTTGTAGATGGCAGATCGTGGGACTTCTCAGCCTCCATGTTGCAGAGTCAACTCTTCATGATATAGGTCTATATTTTCCAGTGGGTGTTTCTCTGGAGAACCCTGACTAATACACCATCCCACAGCTTCGGGGCCAATCCTTCCTACAACTTTTAAGCATCCCAACCCTCCTCAGCCTTTCTACATAGTCCTGGAGCATGAGGGAGCCAGAAATACTGGTTCCACCATTCACCAGGCCAACTTGAGTGTCAAAGGCAAATGAGAATCGCCAGAGCGTCTTCCGAAGCTGATGTAGGTACAAGGCAAAGACTGGAAAGCCTGGCCTGCCGCCAGAACATGCAGAGTCCCCAACAGACAACCGTTTCTCTAACAGGGGGGTAACAGAAGGGAGAGACTACATTTATTAACTGTGTCCTTGGCCTGCTGCTGCCTGACTTCCTTTGGGCTTACCAGACGTGGTTTGGGCGCCCCATATTAATGCATGCATGCTACCATTTGCATGTCTGTGTTAAAGTTGACATAATAAGGAGGGCTTACCTCAAATAAGTGCTTAAATGAATTCTCTTACCGGTGTAACATTTTTGTCTACCACCTCTCACTGTGCCTTGTGGCTGAAAAAGGACGGGACCTGTGAAGAGTGCAGCTGCTCTGAAGCCATGTTTACACGCATTGATGTGCAGGAGGGAGAGAAAATGGGACTGGGGTCGAGCGAACTCCTGTAGGATAAATAGAGATAAATAATTCAGATTCTCATTATAATAGAGGCATATAGCTCCGGTGCATGGGAGCGCCCTGCCTTTGTGCAAATTGGTATGCAGTGGCTGTTCAGAAGCTATAGCATGTAATCTAGCATTAATATTAACATAAATCAGAGGCAGGAATTAGCAATATTTCCGAAGTCTTATAGGATAACTGGATTCACACTATATTGTTTAGTCCTCCTGGGCATTTTAGTAATCGTGTAATAGAAATGTTGAGGTAGTTGAGATATCCTTTATAAGACTCTATGAAAGGATCTTCAACACAATGTCTTTCGTAGACAGTTTTGATAGAATGCGTCGAACAAAAAGAAATATGCCTATTTTGGTAATATGGGTATGTTTCATTAGCTCAGCCTGCAGCGATATGACATTACATTCTAAAAGGAATACAATTAATAACAATGAGAGATTTTTAGCTCTCAGAGTGTAGCTGGAGGAACTAAGCACGGTGTCAGGGCAATTAAGCAGAGTCCCTGCATTACCTTTGTCTGCCCACCCTTAACATCACCCTGTCTCAATGCATTGAATAGTTATTTCTTGAGCATCGCATTTGTAATTTATTTTGATGTTTCTTATAATTCAGGCCACCATTGTAGGAAAAAAATGATTTCCCCCCCCTCTCCTTTTTATTCAGGTAAGAAAAAAAAATCTTTTAAAATAACCAGCTAGGAGAAATGAACATTTCTTTGGATGGGCACAGTGTCCATTTTTTTTTTTTTCTTTCTTCTACGAGGGAATAAATGATTGCAAGGGAGATGTACCCAGTAACTGCCGGGTGACAAACTGGGATAGAGCTACCCTATTGGTACAGCAGCAAAGTAGAGAAACACTTTAGAAGCAGGTAGAGTCTGTGCCTTCTACAAGAGCAATCCGGGGGAAAAAAGTTGTACTTTGAGACGATTAAAATAATCAGCCGGGATATTATTTTATTCAGTGTTAACCTTTATGTTTTATGTTAAATGACAGTGAAGGTTCTGGAACACGGTGATTCCCCAGGGTCCCGGTAGCCGAGATTTCTTTTATTTCTAAAGAGGTTTCATTTCACTCTGCAGTGCTGAAACCGCTCTTGGCTCCGTTCACTGGTCAGTTTTAATAGGCATAGCGAAAGATAAAATGCTTTGAAACATGAAAACTCTGGTTTTTAAAAAACAGACGATGAAGAGGCTGGTTTAAAAACAAAATCCCATTTCTGTGCATCCTGTCTGCCTCAAGCTTTTGGAATCATGGCTCTGTTTGGGAAAGTGGGGAGCCTGCAGGTAATTGGTGCTGAGGAGAGAGTGCGGGGAGAGGCAGAGAGAGAGAGAGAGAGACCCCCACCGATCATTCTCGCTGCCCCAAATTTATCCTGACGGACTTTTCTGGGCGAACCTCGACAGTCTGTAAGCAGGCATCCAGAAATGCTACTGTTGAGTCTAAGCCTTGGGGGGATTAATACGCAACTCCATTTCCACTCATGAGTAATGTATTAAAATTTTGTAGCTAATAAATTCTTAATCTGAGCGGCTCCAGGTTATTTCTTACTTACACAGCGGCTTGGTTAATGTAACACCAACCTGGCCGAGGCTCCGGCTACCTGTTATTCTCTCGTGCTGTTTTCCCAAGGCTGCCGAACGCGGTCGGCCGGACTGCCGACTCCCCCTTCCTGTGACCACTGCTTAGTTCCTGCATATATGCAGAAGCACACACCTCTTCAGACAATTAAATCACACCAAACTGCTCGGGGACTGCAGACCTGCGAGGGTTATGTGAGCAGTCCCCCTCCCCTGCTAAGTATTATTGACAAATCCATCAAGGGCAGTGATGCATCGGTTTCCACCTTACCTAGAAGGACACTAGGGCAATGGTGACATGCTGTCACCGTGGTAACTGCAGCTGAAGTGAACAGCCGGTTAGGATAGGTGACCTCTGCTGGCACGGCGCCTAGAGATGGAGCACTCACTTGGCCGCCGTGTCATGGGGACCCCAAGGAGCGGCCCGGTGCCCTCAGATTGATTCATTAGGCCCTAAACGTATCGATCGCTCCAATTTGCAGGAATTTATTATATTGATATTGGACTGATTAACATTTTGTGCCAGACTGGTTCGATATGTGCTTGTAACAGCTTTTAATGATTAATTGACTTTTATGATTCCATCTCAGGGCTGTCAGTGAGCTGTGAACTGTGGGCAGGCTCGCTTCTGGGCTGTCTCTCAAGTGGCACAGGGCAGTGATTGAATACCTCGGAAATTAGTGTCCTTGCTGTCTCATTTTATGAAAGATAAATGCTATGACATTTAATGCAGACCTTAATTTAGAACAGAACTAAGCAGATCATTTTGCAATTTAATCATAAACAGGTAAATATCAAAACTTGTTTAGCATTTTACAAGTAAAGCACACAGAAAACAGAGGCAAAGCAGAGCAGGCGACCGGGGAGCCAGCAAGAGGCAAAATAAAATCCTATGGGCTAGGAGCCGCGCGGCATTTTAATAATCACGTAATTTATTAGGACCAACGTCCGAGCCCATTTTGCAGCCCAGAATATACTGCTCTCATTCACTCCGTGGTGAGCCCCGGGCGTGCTGTCTGGCAAGGGCTGAAAAGTTAGCATTTACCTTCCCGGCTGCAGGCGGCCCAGCAATATTGCCTGGTGAGTCGAGGAAAATACATTGGCTCGTGTGCCCCAAAAGTAAATAGCAGACTAAGGGACGGGCTCAGGTTGAATGTGTGCCCCTGACATGCAATAAGGGGTATATCATATTCAGCGTGGTTTATGTGTTACCTAAAACAACCGTAAACATTATGAAAAGGCAGCCCGGGAAGATGAGATTTTATTGTACTCTCTAACAACAGAGAGAGAGGAGCGCGCGGGCTGGGGGCTGCCAACTCACACCTTCTCGCATTCATATTTAAAGCATATTTCCTTCCTTTCATTTTAATTAAAAGACTTAAGTTAGGGAGAAACTGTCTAAACATCACGTCAAATTATTCATGTTTGTACATATAAGGAATAAAATAAAATGGGTCTGCGCGCCATTCTCCTTTCTTCTTTCCCCACCTCGCGTTCTTCTATCAAGTGGCATAGAGAGTAAGGACACCTCTACCTGACAGGCAGTTGTCAGTTGCTGACGTGTGGCGGGATGGAGGCCGTGTGCATACTGTATGGCCCTCTTCTGAGATATGCTCAAACCCCAGCGTTGTTATTTGACCCGCCCTTCTCGCCTGTGAGAGGCATAGGTGATCAGGAACCAGGCACCGTATGGACGCTGGAAAGGGCTTCTTGTGGCTCTGTGCGCTTCCGGCCAAGGCCAAGACCATCCCTCGTCCTGACCTTGCAGACAGACTACCTGACATCATTTCCACCTGTGCATGGAGCTACGGTTTTGTTCCCTGATTCTTTTATCTGATGGAAAGCAGAGCTTAATCAGGTTTCTTGATACGTGTGTATCTGCACACACACCCATACGGGCAATCTTTGAATGTATGTACTTCACCTCCATGGTCTGGAGCGCCCTCACCTCACTGTCTGCCCCAGATTCTGAGCCTTGCTTGTCATCCGTGACCGTGGGCTATGCGTGGCCTCACAACCCGCTGTGCAGTGCCCCAAGTGTAGACAGGACCAGAGCATGGGAAAAACCTCAAAGTGCCTCTCTCCTGTTTGGAAATTGAGAAAGCAGAAACATAATTGCTTTTGTTGGATCACAGTCCTGAATAGCAAAAGACGTTTGAAACATCTGCCCTTCCTTTGATTGGCTTTACGTCTTCTCTCTTTTTTGGCTACTGTTCATTATTCTGCATTATATTCATTACCGAGAAATCTCTTCCAAGCCAGTATTTTCATATGCCGAAGAACGACTTGGATGCGGGGTATTTAATCTGATCCAGCCCCACACAAACTCATAATAGACTATGACACACCACATATAGATAAATTCTATAGTGAGGGCTCTGTTTCGTGCTCACGGATCTGGTTCTCTCCATTGTGCCAGAAATACCATATCCTCAGGCGCAGAGGGGGAAAATGATCTCTTTCCAGTTTCTCCCTTTTATTGCAAAGAGGGGAGAGGAAGACTTTGGCGCCGTCCCGAAGCCCCGCTCCGGGTTCGTGCTGCCGTGCTCCGCAGCAGGGTTTCCTCCGAGTGTGTAAACACGCACACACGCCCAGGCACACACTTCAATACCTCTGATCCATCACTTATGTAGGTTCTGCCAGTCCCCCTCCATCAGGGAGGGGTCTGTCCTTTTGGTGTCTCGTCGGCATCATATGCTCACTATGCTTCTCAAATTAGAACTCAGATTTCTTAACTTGGTTGAAACCCACTGGTTTCATCTGACTTCCATTCGTTCCGCAAGGAGAATTTGCAGGCACCGCTCACTACACTCTTGCCTCTTTCCTTCCAATCACTAATCGAATAACTTTCTGTGTCTATTTTATCTTCTGTTTCTGCTGTCAGATACCTGTCATACTATTAGCAGGAATTCCATGAAAAATTTAACAGGAAAAAAAAATGTTGATTCCCCCACATGGACTGCTGGAATACATTCTCTCCACATCCTGTGGTTATTAGCCTTCAAAATGTTTACCTTTTAGTGAGCATTTTAACTCGGGCAGAGGAAGGTATAAAAAAATGTGGACAAGGGTCTTATGCTAAATCTAACAGCTAAGGAAGATTCACAAGTAAAACACGTTCAAAGTTTCTTATTTAAAAAAAAAAAACACATTTTTTTCCTCCCTACATTTTATCAGTGAGAGTTACCGAAGAACCATGATGGTATGCTTTCCTTCAGTCATACAATTTGCAAACAACCTGTATTAGACATGTAATAGAAATTCTAGTACCAACAATTTTTGTTACTAGAATTTCAACGAGGTATTGGCATTTTACTTAGCAATCATTGCCTTCAAAATTGATGGCCCAATCCATCACAGTGGTATGAAGATTTATTGTTTTACTCTATTCTGTAACTGTATCTGTGTGTCTCCTCACGTAGCCCAACAACACCCCCAGTGAAAGGTGCACATACAGGTATATCTTACCTTGTGTCTCAGTCAGTCTGGGCTGCTATGACAAAGTCCCTTAGCTTGTTGGGTGGCGGGCGGGGGTGGGGGGTGGCTTATGAACAGCAGAAAGTTCTTTCTGGCAGGAGGCTGGAAGTCTGCCATCAGCATGCATCCTTGGTAGGGTTCTGGTGAGGACCCCCTTCCATACTGTAGACAGCCAACTTCTTGTTCTCTCATATGGCAGAAAGAGAGTGACCCAGCTCTCTGTCCTCTTGCTGGAAGGGCACTAATCCCATCCATGAGGGCTCCATCCTCATGACCTAATTAATGATCTCCCGAAGGCCACACCTCCAAATATCCTCACGTTGGGGACTGGATTTCAACATCGGAATCTAGGGGGAAGGGGTCACAAACATTCAGGCCACACCCCTGAGGAAAACATAATTTTTCCTGAGATAGTTTAGTCGGAGTTTTAAACCTAGCTAAGTTTATCTCTTCATCCTCATAAGGCCTCAGGAGGGAAGCCTTGGTCGGCTTCCATGTTTCACTGTTTGAAGAGATCCTGAAACGTCAGTACCCAAGCAGTGTTGCTGAACGTCTGCTCGTTTGGTTGAAACGCACACAGGATACTGGTTTGAGGTGATGTTTCACTTAGTATCTAAGTGTTTCGGTGATGTGCAGACAAAAAGACCCACTTCTGAGATGTCACTGACCCTCTGTTCCTCGATAGTGCCAGGGCCTGCTTGGCCTGAGGCCCCACAGCACCCGGTTACCTCCATGGTTGGCAGGCCCAAGCCACCCTACCTCTGAGTTAGTTCTGGCCTTTTGAGGGAGCTCACGGGTTGATGTGTGGCACTGTGGGTCAGTTTGGTGGCCGTGTGGTGACTTGCCCCCATCGCCCCCTCACCCCCAGCTTCTCCCTCTTCCAGGTGGGAAAGTAGGAACAGGTGAGCAAAGGGGGAGTTGAGTTGCTCCTTTTTTGCCCCTCCTCAGGTGTGATTCCACGAAAATGAAACAATCCTGGACTTCCTATCCTTCAGCCATGAAGCCCCATCAGCCCTCAGGGGTCCAGCAGGCTTGTGGTCACACTGCTGCTCTGGTAGCGGAGCTCCCACTTCCCCCTCCACTTGGGTACCATCTGGAGCACCTGACACAGAGACCCTGGGATGTGAATGGCAGGCTTGTAAGGAGAAAAGAAGAAATGGGGATCCTGCGGGCAGGGAGTCAAAAGTCCACTGCAGAAGAATGTCTGGCCCTCAGAGAATGGTGGCCACCAGCCGGAGTCCAGGAGACCTGACGCTTGCAACCCAGGGAGCGAGTTCGGGTGCCCAGCTCTCAAGGGGCCGAGGCAAGGCCCAAGGGGTGAACCCATCAGAACTCTATCGAGCCCATCTTTGTGGAAACAGGAGGTTTAGGGCACAGGTCTGTTTCCAGGAGGCCGTGATGGGGAGAGGGGGAAGGAAAGAGCAGAGCACCAAAAGGAAAGTCTGACAAGCTGGGGAAGAAATGGACCTTCACCAGGTCTTGATTGTAAGCTAGGCTCTGTGCCAGGAGCTTCGCTGACGCCATTTCCGTGTTTCCCATGGTGTGTTTCCTGTGTCATGGACGGATGAGCTGGAAAGGCAATCAAAAAATTAAGTAAAATACAGTTAATACAAAGATACGGGGAGAACGATGAGGGTGTTACCTAACTGGTTGAACTTCGAGAGCCACTGCATTAGCTCATGGCATCATCAAAGCTCTTGGAGTCCAGCAGTCTTTGACTCGGGATCATATGCGGATCACTTCAGGGGGAATATGATCCCATCGGGCATCAGGCCCACATCCTTGGGACTGGAGAGTGCCGCCTGGGCAATATCCACCCTGAGCAGAGCAGGTGTGACGGGTATGCAAGTGATGGGGACCAACATTCCCATGAGACACAGGGCTGAGCTAGCAGGATGAACTCGGAGGCTTCCTACTCAGCCGTTCTTGGGTATGGCATGAGGAACGAGGAGAGCTGAGCAGTGTAACAGCCAGAAAATCCTGAGTCCTTAGGTCACGGACATCCTGCCTGCTTCCCTGCACAGCAGCTGTGACTTATTCTTGCCTTATTCTTGGAATGGACTCCTGGGTCGGCTTTAGGGTTCCTGTTCCCATCTGTTCAGTCTTCCTAATGTTGACTGTCCATCTCCCAAGCTCCCTTGGGCTGAAAGCCAGCACCCTGATAATCCATCCTAGCCACCTCTCTGCCAGAAGACACTCAGCTGCCTGCCTGCCTGTAGGTCAGGGCTGGACCCCTGGAGACTGTTCTGAAAGCTTCCTAGAGATGCATCCATACTCCCCAAGATTACCTGGTCTTCAGCCCTGTGTCCTGGGTCAGAGGTTTCACTGCCTGGCGAGTGCTGTTTCTGACACGGCAAACCCTATGGGGTTACAAAAATGCTCAAGACCCCCAAACGGACAAGATTTCTCTCCAATGTGTTTATCCAATGGCTCCAACCTTTGCCCCTGAGGTTAAAAGGAAGTGGGAATTGACATGAAGAGTGGCAGAAGCCGAATAGCAGAACTTCTCATTTGAGTTTGTTTGTCTCCCGTGGCTCGGCTGCTTTTCCTTGGGTTTGGATATCTGGGAATAAATTCTTCAAATTGCATGTTAATTACCGCATTTGTGGCTTCTGTAGTATCAGACATTTGCAGGAAATATTACAGTTATAATTTCCAGATTAATAAAACTGAAGACAAAGTTGACCCAGTGGACATAATTTACTGTACTTTTCAGAAAGCTTCTGATAAGGCCCCTCATAAAAGGCTATTAAGGAAAATAAACAACCATAAGGTAGAGAGTAAAATCCTATAAATTACAGCATCCGAAGAAACTAAACCAAGTGAAGGGATTCACAGTGACCTGCTTATATGTATTGTGTTGTTTATCGAAAATGCGTGGGCAATGGGTAGTGAAGAAATAAAACAAAATAAAATTAAACAAAACAGAAAAACAACCTTGAATTTCCATTGAGTCTGAATGGCTTTGAAATTGTCAGACCCTGCAGAGAAATAAACAAAACAGAGGCTCTGAGAATAGCACGGTACAGAGGTGCGTGTGAAGTAAGGAAGATGTCTGAGGAATGGGGCTGGGGGAGAAAGTGTGTGGGTGTGTACACACACACACACCGTGAAATACCTGCTGTCTGTTCTGTTCTGTACTGGTAGGTTTACTTTATTAGGATTTTTTGGTAACATTCTAGATAAAGTTCCTCAAGAAAATAGCATTAACAGAAAAAGAAAAGAGCATTTTTAGGGGTAAAGATGAGCACAGGCACAGAATAAAGAAAACCTGAGGCCTGCAAACAGACTGCACAGCCCTGGGGGAGGCGCGGGAGCCCCCTCGCCCCTGCTCCTGCACTCACCTCGCAGCGGGGGTGAGGGGAGCTGAGGCTGAGTCTCTAGGATGACATAGGATAAGACTGGGCCCCAACCAGCTCATCTACTGTGGTAGGACAACACTCGGAACCTCGTCTCCGTAGATGTTTTATACAGTCTCCTTTTTTTTTTTTTAAATTTTTATAACCATATAATATATTTTTATCCCCAGGGGTACAGGTCTGTGAATCACCAGGTTTACACACTTCGCAGCACGCACCATAGCACATACCCTCCCCAATGTCCATAACCCAGCCACCCTTCTCCCAACCCCCAGACAGTCTCCTTCTTAACTGAAGTGGCCGGATGCTCACTCTTACTATCATCTGTGTTAAGTTTACCCAGCTACCCAGCCAGCTCCTCAGGGCGCCTGGATCAGGAAGTGACCAAAGGACTGAGCAGGACAAACACCGCTTCCTTGCCCCAGATGGAGGCAGAGCCAGCTGGTGGCCAACACAGGGTGCAGGAGAGGATGCCAGAACTGCCCTATGAGAGACAGGCTTCTGGAACTCACCTTCTTAGGTTTCTTCACTTGCAGGTGGAAAATCTTGTTCCCTGTGTTTCACAAAAGAGATGGGAAAAAGTAAAGGAATCCTTTCCTATTGGGACATGAAAGCTCTTTTAAAAGTTAAATCTTCGGGGGGCACCTGGGTGGCTCAGTGGGTTAAAGCCTCTGCCTTCAGCTCACGTCATGATCTTAGGGTCCTGGGATCGAGTGTTGCCTCCGGCTTTTTGCTCAGTGGGGGGCCAGCTTCCTCCTCTCTCTGTGCCTGTTTCTCTGCCTACTTGTGATCTGTCTGTCAGACAATAAATAAATAAAATCTTAAAAAAAAAAGTTAAATCTTTGATTAAAACACTGTGACAGTATGGTAAATGCAGAGAAGGGTGTCTATGTAGAATTTTATTATTTAATAATAATGCCTAACATTTATTGAGTGCTTTCAATATGGCTGGTGTACTGTACATACCCGATCCCATTAAAACCCCAGAGATTTCCCCCAAATTCCATTGTATACACAAGGATAATGAGGTATAGAAAAGCTGAGGAATGGACCCAAGGCCATGGAGTTAATTGGCAGAGGCAGAACCCCAACTTGATAGCCAGCTTCCAGAAGCCACCAGGTGACCTACCCTCCTCTACAGCAAACATTCAGCATAATCACTATGCTAATACCTATATCCATATAATTTCATATAATATGTCCTAGATATCATACATGTAACTATGCCGTAAGAGCTAACACTATTTAAGCATTCGTAATTGACCTACTTGGTGCAAATTGCTTTCCATGTACACTTTCCAGTCTTCATTCAACTTAGTGAAGTCAGTGAAATTATCATTACTGAAAACTATACAAACAGTCTGTTTGGATAAATCTGGTCCGAGACATTTTCCTTTCCCTGGGTGGAAGGTAAACCATTTCCTCGTGCAGTTTACCCAGAGACGACTTGATTTCCCCATGTGGTCACACCACAGCAGCTCTGTTCTGGACTTGCTCTGTTTTCTCTACCGCCCAAAGAGCCGTTCTGAGCAGCACTGTCTTCTGGGTTTGGCCCAGGCCTTTTCAGAGTAAAATCTAGAGCCAGAGTGAATAGAAGTGCAAGCCATCCCACTTAATGCCATCATAATGCCACCCATCTCTGGAGATCATTATCATTTTAGGAGTGTTTCCAACTCACCTTTGCCAGCCTGGGTTTATTTCATTGTCAGAAAGTGAGTGTGAGCGTGGGGACCTAACACCAAGAACGTGACTCCGGTGCATACTGCTGAGTGACTCAGAGGGCCCTAAGCCCAGCCTGTGAGTAGTGTACACACTGTCCTTCATCTGCAAGACTTGAGTCTTCAGGGCCTCCCTCTTCTTACACATTTGTTATTTCCTATGAATAAACATGCCATGTAAATGTAATGACCTCACTCCAGCGTCCTTGGCCAACCCCTGGATATGATCACAGAGTGAAGATGACACGCGCTGGTAAACTTCTCAGAGACAGCTGTCCTCGTCGGTCCTGGTTGTCCTCTTCCACTACCTCAGTCTAAACCTTCACAACAGAGGGTATTAAATGCTGAAATGAGTCTGCTGAAGGCTCAGATGCTGTAGCTCCCGCTGACCTCGGCCCTGCCTGAACCAAGTGGGAGGAAGTCATCTTGGTGCATATTGGTTCTTCCGGTGGCCCAGGGAGGTGAGCAGGTGTTTCCCAGCCCCTCCTCTCTCAGAGGGGCCATCTTCACGTAGGACCTGGTGACAAAAATCACACAGCCAGAACATTAGGACATACAGCTCCCTTTTCCCAATCTTGCCACTGGATGGGTGAAGAGTCCACGACCCGGCAGCCCACACAGGGTGCCGGGCACAGTGTGGCATCCAGGCCAGGGCCTCCTCTTGGCCTCGTAGAGTCCTGGGCAGCTCTGACCTGAGCTCAGGCACGTCCTTCATTCAGTTGCCTGGTGGAGAAACGTTGCTGGGGATGATTCCCTCTTTATAGCTCAGGAACGCTGTGTTCTTCGGTGAGCCATGTGCCTAATGTGCTTTAGGCTGTGTCTAAGTGATGTGTTTCTCCAACCAAAAGTGAAAAATTCAGACGGTTTGTACCATATTTTTGTATATTTAGAAACAGCTGGTTGATTGACTGAATTTTTAATTTTTCACAGAAATGTTTGATGTTCTGGAGACTGTGTCTTTTAAGTCCTCTGAGGAAAGAAAAGATTTATATGAAAGTTTCTTTTTCCATAAATATTTTATACTTCACTGGATGACTGTGAACAGAAGTTCGGTCCCTGAGATGATCCTTCCTCCCCCACCACCTCAAGGTTTGTTTTCCAAAGTCATGACCACCCACTCCGGCTTTGGGAATTTGCCCTTAAACCCTTCTTCCCTATTCAGCTGACATCAAACCCTTCTATCACATTTTGGAATTGGCTTTCGAATTGCTGTTACCGTAATTTCGAATAAACAAGCCTGAATATTCTGTCAAAATACTTACATCACCTGGGCTGCAAAAAATAGGCTATTTACCGATCTTCAAGCCTTACACATAATAGACACCAGATATATATTCATTAGGTATATATATTGGATCAATATTAAATATTAACTAATTCTGGGGGGCACCTGGGTGGCCTGGTTGGTTAAGTGTCCAACTCTGGATTTTGGCTCAGATCATGATCTTAGGGTCCTGAGAGGGAGCCCTGCCTCAGGCTCGATGTTCAGCAGGGAGTCTCTCAGGGGATTCTCTCCCTTTCCTTTTCCCATCCCCTCACCCCTTCCTCAGTCTTGTGCGCATGCACATGTTCTCTCTCTTTAATAAATAAATAAAATCTTAAAAATAATAAATATTTATTAATTTTTAACACACTAAGGTATTAACATAAAATTACTTATATGTGATACTGTAATATTTATATGAATCAATATATAATTAATAGTATAAAATATATTAAGTTGAATCCAATTGCCTCCCTCAGGTCTAATATATATGGATAAGTAAAATGATTCAAAAAGCTACAAGATTGGAATGAAGCTCATATTTAGTGAATATGTAAGTGGATGCTAAATATGGTGTTAAATGTTTCATAAATTATCTCATTTAATCTTCACAAAAACCTAGGTGGTAGAGCCTACTGCCTCCAGCTTTACCCACTGGGAAACTCGAGGATCAGAGAGGGTCAGGCACTCACCCAAGACTGCACAGCTGGTAGGTGAAGTAGCCTGAAAGTTAGTGGAGGCTCTGGTTCTAAGGGCCATGTCTTTACATCCTAAATGCTTCCTTGAACTAGCCCTTTCACTGGTCTTCAGTATTGATTTGTCCCATCTTCTGGAGGTTTTACATTAGGTTCCCTTGGCTGGATTAGAAAGCAGAGCGTGGGCCAGGCCTCCAGAAGTCCATGAAGAACACGCACCCACATGGCCTATGAGTGAAGAAGTGGGGCGGGAGTCTCTTGTCCTCTTGCTCCTGGGTGTTGAGGAACGTATTGGATTAACTGGCTGTCTTTGCACATTTGCTAACACCCAGCAGGTTTGAACAGATGGGATCATAACTTCCCAGAGTAATTTCAAGGGCACAGGATCAGAGGTCACGAGACCTCATCCAGCCAGAGTGAAGGAAATGCAAAATATCCAAGTGTCTTACACCAAATTCTATGTACTTAGAAATCTTCAGGTGGGCGGCTCAGTCAGATAAGCATGCGACTCTTGATTTTGGCTCAGGTCCTGATCTCGGGGTGGTGGTCATGATCTCAGGGCCATGGGATTGAGCCCCGAGTTGGGCTCTGTACTCAGTGAGGAGTCTGCTTGTCTCTCTCCCTCTGCCCCTTCCCCCTCAAATAAATAAATAAATAAATAAATAAATAGCGTCTTTGAAGGAAATCTTCAGGTGGTGGCATTTCTTTTCCACAGGGGTGCTTGATGTCACTTTCCCCTACTTTGTGTGACTCAGCCTGTTCCTCGGACAGGAAGCTGAGCTATTGAAGTCCCTCCTCTCTGATATTTAGTGTAGCATGGAGAGGACAGGGAAGGGAGGAAGGATAAACGTTGAGAGGTGAGAGCCTCCCCAGGAGTCAGCCGCTAGTGTAACACGTGCAAGGGCAGCCCCTCACAAAGCAGGGAAGGTGCTCGACACGGTGAGGAGAAGAGGTGTGAAGAGGACCTGTCTCTGTGTCACACCTGGACAGGCCACCATGTTCCAATTTCTTACCTTCCCTTGGGTTTCTGATAAGTTGGTGGTTAAAAATAAAAATTCAGGCACACCTGGGTGGCTCAGTGGGTGGAGTGTCTGCCTTTGGCTCAGGTCATGATCCCAGGGTCCCAGGATCTAGCCCCGCATCGGGCTCCCTGCTCAGCAGGGAGCCTGCTTCTCCCTCTCCCTGCCCCCCAACTCATGCTCTCTCTCTCATTCTCTCTTTCAAATGAATAAATGAAATCTTATAAAAAACAAAATCAAAACTCATGAGAAAAGATGATTTAAGACAAAAAGTTGACCCCTGAACAAGATGGGAGTTGGGGCAGTTGAAAATCTACATATAACTTTTGACTCCCCCCAAACTTTTAACTATGAATACCTGCTGTTGGCCAGAAGTCTTATCTATCACATGAAGAGTTGATCAACATGTATTTTATATGTCATATATATTATATACTGTGTTCTCACAGTCGAGCAAGCTAGAGAATAAATATCATTGTTTTTTAAAGATTTTATTTATTTATTTATCTATCTATCATCTATCTATTCATTTGAGAGAGACAGAGAGAGAGCCGGGGGAGGAGCAGAGGGAGAAGGAGAATCCCAAGCAGACTCCGCACTCAGCACAGAGTTCCACATGGGGCTCGATCCCATGACCTTGAGAGACCATGACCTGAGCTGAAATCAAGAATCAGGTGCTCAATCACTGAGCCACCCAGGAGGCCTTAGATAAAGAAAACGTTAAGAAAATCATAAGGAAGGGAAAATACATTTACAGTCCCGTATTGTATTTACTGAAAAAAAAAAAAAATCTGTGTATGAGTGGACTGGTGCCATTCCAAGCCCTATTGTTCTCAGACCAACTGTATATTTTCTATATCACAGAATTCTCTTAATAGAGAATTCTATTGACATTAATTTAATTGACATTGCCAACTTCTTCCTCACTCTAAAAAGTCAGTAGTTTTTGCAGAAGTTACGCATTCGGTTCAGCATGACTTTCCCTGGCACTTGCTGTGTGTCCTCCTGCATGGTTAAGAGGTAGAGACAGGAAGGTGAGAATGACCGCTTTCCTGCCGGGAAGTTTCGCTGCAATGGTGCCCCCTTCCGCATGGATCATCTGGTTACAGGGGTGGGGTCCTCATATGGAAAGGGTCCCAGCTTCAGAGGCACAAACTTGCATGACTAGCGATGGGACCTCTGTCCCAGTCCCCTCAATTTCTGACTTTCAGTTTTCTCATTTATAAAGCGTTCAAATACTATTTCTTTTTTGCATGTACATTTGAGGCTTTGGTGAGATCATGAGGGAAAACCACTGAGTGGCACATGCTTTGGCTCTCCTAGGTGCCCTTATTAGTATAGTTTCTTAAGGGGGGAGGCCCTCTTCCCCTCAGCTCCACGGGTATCAAACTGAGCAAGGCTTCAACGTATTTATTAGAAGCTGGTCCGGCGCATTTCACAGAGTGATATCAGAATTTGGTCAAAGGTGACCAGGGAGGACATCTGAAAACAAACAGTTTAGGCCTTCGCAGTATTGATGCAAAGACTATCTTCCCCCACCATCCCCCCGCCCCCACTCTACCCCGCCCCCGCCTTTTCAGTGGCATAATTTGGGAAGCGCTGACTCAAAGTGTTTGAATCTGTGAGAGGGAGGGTGTCACTGGGGGAGAAAAGAGGGAGGTCTCTTCGCCAAGATTTGCAGGTGTTAAATATAAACCCCAACTTGGTTACTGTGACTCTCCTGAGATGGGAGAAGGAAGTGGGTGGGTGGACGGGAGGGTAAGGAGTGGCAGAATCAGGCTGGGAACCAAGGAACTCCATATGATGAATCTGAACAGATATTCCTTTCATATTTCCTTCCTTCTCCTGGGGGTGGGATTTACATAAGCATTTTCTTGAGTCCAGACCACTAAGACCATGCCTTAAAAGACATTTCACTTTTCCTGCCCATCACTGGGGCCAGTACCTTCCAAGAGGCAGAAATCCTGGAGCAACAATGAAGGTGCTCGCCGCGTTCTGAAAGCCTTCCAAATCACGGCACGAGAAAGAACGAGGAGGTGGCAAACCCCACTACCAGCCTGCCATCCGAGCTGCCCTTTTAATCAGGAGTGTTTGTTAGCCCGCTGCGTCGCCGTTCACACACGCATCCTGTTCAAGCCCCGCATCAGCTTTGTGATGCCACGCACAGCAGAGTGATCTGTTAAGCCTTCCTAATAAACCGTAACCTTTGGAAAAGTGGTTAATATTTGCCCCCTAAGAGCCTGTAAAAATATGCCCATTTCACACGCGTGGCAGGGCGGCCCCTGGAAAGACTGAAGGGTGTGCTTTTCAGATGAACGGTGTCTTTTTCAAGTGCAGTATTGTTGTAAAAGGCATATTATATCTGAAATGGATGCACTTTTGGTAGATAATGAATGATAGCACTTCCTTATTGTTGGTACCCACTCTCCACTCTTATGAAAAGTGGGTGCTGTACAGCTTTTGCAATGATCCTACAAAAGAAAAATTTTAGAGGATTTAAATACCTGACTGTTCCTAATTGTTATTCAGAATAAAAGGTTGTACTTCTTAAGTGTTCCCGCTTTTAACACTGTTTTTAGTTCCTCCATTTAAAGCCTGAAAATAAAAATGCTTTTGCATGTGAATACAGAGCTAGGTTTTCCTGGGGGGGGGTCTGTCTTGGGGGCTGGGGGCAGACACCCCCCCCCCCCCCCCGCCGTGTCAGGAAGCCCATGGGACTGGGGAAGGCCTGGGGGGACCAGGCACTTCAGCCTGCATTCCCACATTTACTGGGCATCTATTATGTGCTGGCTGTTTCCAGGATCTGCAAGGCATATAAATAGTATGACATTTTTCTGCCTCAATTTCAGCTTTCAGTGGCGAGATATGACAGAACCGTTCCCTTGGTTGTGCTATCTGATCGGGGCTTGAGGCATTGAGCAATTCCACATCTGAAAAGGGCCCCACCCGGTGGTTCCAGCCTACAATGAAGACTCTTAGCTGGAAGTTTCCAGAGACTCTTCACCCCTGGATTCTTCTAGGTGCCTTATGATGCACCTTGGCCTCCAGAGGGAAACTGGGCTGAATCTCTTCAGTCCAACCAACAGTAGTTTCATCAAAAGGTGTTTGGGTCAATCGACAGCTGAGAATATTCTATTCCTTAGGTCCCTGGACAGCCAGTTTTTAGCAATATAACTTTTACCCTAAGTCCCTTATCATGTTTAATGCTTACGTCAGTTTTCCTGCCCTAATGAAGGACAGAAACTCATGTTTTGTTTTGTTTCGCTTTGGAACAGCCCAGAATGTGCATTCTTCCTGCATTTTGTGTCTGCCTTGCTGCTCCCCTACCTCTCACTCAGACCTGACAGTTCTCAGCACACACTAGGAATTTAATAAGCGTGATTATGCATCCTGAGCGGCTCAATTTTCAGTGATCCTTAACTTCCTTGTTCTGTACTAGACATCCTCCATTTCTAGTACATTCACCTTACTGTCCCTTGGAATACCTTTAGGGTTAACCCGTCTTTCTGGAGTCACGGCGCCCGGGAGGGGAAAACCCTTCACAACGAGGTAATGATGAAGACTTCCTATCTGCAACCCTTTTAATACCTCCCAGGATGGGACTGGGTCTCACTGTCACAAACCAAGGCAGGATGGCCGTCTCCTGTCAGCCCGTCCGAATCAGAGAGGAGTTCATTGCTGGCTTATGGTGCCAAACCCTTGTGGGCTTCTCCAGGGATAGACAGTTTTGCCTAATTCAGTGGAGACATGTGCGCCCCGAAATTATCTCCATTAGCTATGGTGCTGGGTATGTGGGAGCGTGTGTTCTGACTTTCTCAGCAAATGGGTTTCCAAAATACTTCAAGGGCTGGTTTTAGTGTCACAGAGAAGCCCTTGTTCGGTTGGCCCGCACCCATCAGTGGGATGCTTGGAAAACAGCGGAGGGGCTGGTTCCCTGGGGCGGTGAGCCGTGCCCCACCACCTTCGGGAATCAGCAGGGGACACAGAGAGAAGCTCTCCTACCAGCTGCTCAGACTCAAGAGGGTTTCTGCAAGCAGCTTCAAGGTTTAGTAGCATTGAATTCCACAAGTTCTCACACAAACAGGCAATCCTCTACCCCTGGGTATTTTTATCCCCTGGTATACCCCTGATTTAGCACCCAGGGGATTTCAGATATCACCCTCAAATAAAGGTGTCTGGATTTTCATCACTGTTCCAAACTAATTTTGAATTTAATTGTATCCCATCTTTTATATACTCACATTCTTTTCTGTCTCCCCTTCCAGAATCCTCTCTCTACCGATCATACCAGATCGGTGTCATCCCTAACCTGATGAGCATGATCTCTATTCTAAGCAATTCCTACAGGTAAGAGCAATTCGACATCATGTGCAGCAATCTGAAACGGACCACTGAGGAGGCACCTAGGGAAGCAAGAGCTACAGAGAACGTTCTTTCCATCTTCCTCCCATGCCCTGTTGTGTGGTTTTTTTTTTTTTTTTTTTTTTTTTTTTTTAAGTTCTGTCCATCAGCTGCTGGCAAGCTTAGGGATTCTGAAACAGGATATCTTTAGGAACTGGGCTCTTTACTAGACCTAGTATATTCTGCCTTCTTATTAGTGAAAGGACAAACATCTCCCTTGCTCCTCCCCTCCATCTCCTCCCCAACAGTGAGAACCCGGATGATATTCATTCTCAAATGTTTGCAACTTTACAACACAACATGCCGACGTTCTGACAAGAAACATACGGCTGGTACAGGAGGTCCTGGAAATGTTTCCCCTCTGTATTGGAAGTAGAGAATTGCCTTCGTTAGAGTCTCCCAGGTGCTAAAGGAAGAGAGCTGGGCTGAGAAGGGAGAGCTGGACAGAATCCAAAGCTGCTGTGTTATCTTCCTGACTCCCTTTGCCAGATCTTCCACAGGCGAGAGCACAGTGCGCAAAGCTCCCTCCAAGGGCAGACCTGCTCCTTGCAGCGCTGCCTAATGGCAGACCAATGTGTGTTCATGCCCAATTTGAAGGAGGAAAAAAACAAAACAAAACAAAAAAAACCCCAAAGCTGTCAGTCAGTGTGTGGTTTCTACGGCCCCAAGCCAATCCAGGGTCTTGAACGGTTTCACAAATCCTCAAGGCCAAGGCTGCCACAGGCCTGGAGAGAGTGCTATACAGGCGTGATGCTGCCTTGCTGAGGGCATCACACACCAGGGGAATTCCACCTCACTAATGGCGGGGCCCCTGGGAGTGCACCTCTCCCTGCATTCAGGTTGAAAAGGCAGGCTGTTTTTCTCCACTACTTCCCCTTAATCCATTGAGGGGCCATCCCTGCGTTCTCCACAGGAAAGACCTGCTTTCTGCCAAAAGGCCAAGCCCATCATTCTCCTCCTCCCTGTGAGGGCTTTGCCTCAGAAGCTGATGTGGGGATAACTGCCCCCCAGGACCTCTCGAGGTACCGAATTACATGTTGATGGCTATTATTTTCTGGATATTCAATAGTCTTCTTGCTTACAGCTACCTGTCATTTTCACCTGTTGTTCTGGTATCCAATTCTTACCCTAATCTACTTTGCAAAGCCTTCCCTTTATTCTGTGGTATTTCTTCTTGGCTCCTTCCTAGAGGGAGAGAGTTAAATTAAAATTTAAAAACAGAAAAGAATCGTGTGAGAAGGTGTACGCGCCTCTCAGAGTGCTTTGCATGCGAATTTGTTTCTGAATTCAGATTTCGAGTGTTGAAGTCGCACAGTGTGTCAGATGAGGATGGTGAGCTCCCCTGGATTACTCAGACGTCAGCGAGTAGGATTTCCAGTCAGTGCGAACAACATCCCCATTCCAGTATCTACTCTACAGAGATGAGGCGAGGTTGAAGGAAGAAAAGGGTAAATGAGACCCTCCATGTCTTCTTTCCGACCAGAAAGATTGTGCTTATTAAGTCAGGTCAATATCTGAAATTTTAAACTCAGGTAAGACTTAAAAAAACATACAAACAACCTTTCACTTTGAGATGCTGCTCATTTCTTAGAAACCCATTCCCTAACAGTAGATTTTATCTGCTCTAATAATCTTTTGCTGAGTCAGTAACTCTACCAACTGGACAATAAGCAAGGTAGCAACTTGCTTCGTTATTTCCCCTATAAGTGTGGATTTTATTTCTTCTTCTTCCATTTTCAAAGAGGGGAAGGAAAGAACAACAACCTTGAGATGCAGTGAAGTGCAGGGAACAGTGATTATCCAGTGATAAATATCCCAGGTTGGAGAATCCTCCCGTCTTAGCCCAAGGGACTGGGGACCCAGACCAAGAGACTTTCTTTGTTAGGATATTGTGGCTGCAGCCCCAACTCAGAGGAGCATACTGATTCCTGGGAATGACGGGGGTCCCTCCCGTGGAACCCTCCCAACAAATCACTATAATTAAAAACCATAAATGAATATTATTCTACCAAACTCAGGCCAATTTATTGGTTTTTTTAGATATGCCCACAGCTATGTCAGAAAAAAGTCAAGGCCACTGGTTGAAGAGCTCGCGTGAATTTTACGTATACACAGCAGGGAGTGACTCACTGAATTTCTGTGCAACCACTGTACCTGGAGAAAGAAAATTAGGTATGTATAGAAACTACGTGAATATCTTTTATGTAAAAGAAACTCGATGTGCTTCATCTTCGAAGAGTCTAAAGCAAAGAATATTTTCACCCTGGTAATGTAATAAGTTGTTTTTGATACACACCTTTTGCCTCATTGACTTTTTAGAGCATTTAAGGGCTGAACGGATAAAAAAAAATCCCCCAATCTTCTGTTGAGGGTAAAGGGCGGACGTGTACTGGTGTATCAAAAGGAAGAGTACCCAGCCCCCTGGTGCCCAGAACAGATACATCCTGTCCCTAAGGCTTGGCTCAGGGCAGAGACAGGTACCCTGCTCACAGGCATTCCTCTGGAGCTCAGTGACAGCCACTGAGTTCTCCAAGGACTGGGCCAACCAGACACACTCTGATCTTTAGGAGAAAAGAGGAAGACAGCGTGAAGGGGTTTCCTTTCTTTTGTGCGTTCCCAGCCTCCTCCCTTGCTTGGTACAGAGTGGTGAACAAATCAGAATGCATTTGATGGCACGGCCTTGAGAAGCAGTAGTAGACTTCTCTGAACACTTCCAGGGGAGACATCCAGGACACTGGCAGTAAATACAATGCAGCAACGTATCTCAGTGAGGAGCACTGTTGGGTGCCTCGGAGTGTAACTGGGAGCCAGCAGGAAATGGGAAGGGGCTCGGGCCCCTCAGCTACTCCTCCTAGAACCACAGGTCTCTTATGGACGTCCACGGTCTCCCTCCAGCCAGCCGCACTGAGTTAATCACACAGACTCCGCTCGGTCCAAGCACAGAACCGGGAAGCAGAGCCAAGACAGGGCTTTCTCCTCCCAAAACGCCGGAGAGGGCATTGTTGTAGACAACGCAGGATGAAGGAGAGAATCTGGCAGGAGGAATCTTTTCCATCCTCCTGGCTGTGGAGTGAACAGGTGGTCCCAAATCTGTCTAAGTGGTGGTGGGGGGGAGGCGGGTGGGGGAGAGGATGAATCTGAAAATATAATGTCCTGAAACTGAAATCCAAACCTCAGAAAGGAGGGGGAATAAGTGATAAGGTAGTAGTCTCAAAATTTTCCACCAAAAGATCACTAATCTCAGAAGAAAATGCATGTGTTTGGATGAGAAGGGGCAGGGATGTGT
This sequence comes from Mustela erminea, assembly GCF_009829155.1. Lineage (NCBI taxonomy): Eukaryota > Metazoa > Chordata > Mammalia > Carnivora > Mustelidae > Mustela > Mustela erminea. The sequence continues at coordinate 56,703,376 of NC_045620.1, forward strand.
CCAAAGCCACCATCTCCAGCCACAAAAAGCATCTGAAGTCTTGGTGGTTGCCGCAAGCTCTTGCATAATACTAGATTCACACTCATTTTTAATATAAAGGAGTATTTTGAAATTATCTATCTGTTAAATCACTTGACTTGTCCCCGAAAGAATCAGACAGTAAATGGGTGCTCCAGGAAGACACACTGTGCTCGTCTGTGACTTGGTTTCTGGAACCCAGACCCATCACCTGTACCATTCAGTAGCCGCAAATCGAACAAATATAGCCACCTGACGGGCTTTCTGCTATAAAAACAAAGTCCGGAGACCACGATGTCAGGATGGGGGTGTCCGTAGAGAGGAAGGAGACATGCACCTTCTTCCCCATGACTTCCCCTTGCTTCACCACTCCCGCTCTGTTCTGCTCTCCAAAAGCCTCCCTTGAAATGTCAGGGCCCAAATGTGGGAACAACTTGCCTCTGATCATTTCTCTTAGCCTCACCTAGATGGGTCATTTGTTTTTCAAGAAGACCCAGGGGGGAAAATGAGAGAACAAATAGGAAATTAAGGCTAAGAAGCACAAAATGCTGGGTCTCTTGCTTTTTCCTCATGCTCTCACCTGAGATGACCACACTTCACCTCACAGGGCTGGCGGGGCTTGGCAGCCACTGTACCCTTATGGGACCTGGTCTCCTGGACATCCAGACGAGAAGGAACTGGGTCAGAGCCCAAATGTGACTGAAGATGTGTCGTGTTATGTGTGTGTGTTGTCTGTGCTTTGTGTGTTTTGTGTCTTTTGTGTGTGTGTGTGTGTGTGTGTGTATACAGTGTGTATGATACGGGCACACAAATTTGGGGACACAGTGCAGTGAATCTTGAAATCAAACAGAGCTCAAGTTCGATCTTTGTCACCCACCTAGACCCCTCCCACTCAGTCATGCCACCTGAGGGGTCTATTTTTTATCCGGAGATGGTGAGGAGGGGTGACTGGCAGATTCAAGAATCTCAACTCTCAGACGAGATGCCAACGCTTGAATACAAGATCTGTCTCAGCCCTGGATTCTATCAAGTGCAAATAGTACTAGGTCCACGTTAATAAACCCAATACTCACACAAGAATTCTAACTGTTGAATAGTAAGAGTGCAGCCTTATTACAAAAACACAATGCAGCATAAAAGTCCCAAGCCGCCACTGAGAATATGGAGGGGGTTGAGAATAGTTGCATTTAGATATTTCATTCCAGTCTGTACTATGGAATAGGCAAGGACACAATATTTATATAACAATATCGACAGTTCTTAGGCTTTCCTTTTATCACAGTCAAGAAAAAAAAATGGCAGAGAGGAAAAAGAATCCACTTAGTTGGAAACAACTTATCCTTATTTCCAGACCAAATCCTACAATTGAATTCAGTCTCTTAAATTTGGGTAAATTGTATGATTTTGTTTCCACTCTGACCTTTGGAATCTGGCTGATTAAGGCTCAGTCTGCAAGGGCAGCTGGTCTGTCCTTCGACCAAACCGACCCACGAGAAACCAGGCAACCAGCTAGGAATCATCTAGTATCTGGTTAATCTTTACTGCTTCCAAGTGCCCAGATTGTTCAACTGCCTGCATTCAGGTGTGTGAAGCTTTTCCTTCTCATCTTTGTCCTGCCACAGGAGGACATGAAGGACGGTCTTCAGGGGAAAGGGTCACTCTACAACTTAGAAGATATTCATTGGCAGCGACTGAGCCCTGAGGCGGTGGCCTCCCAGCCAAGCCACACACGGAGGGCACGCACCAGCTTGCCTCTGATTCTACGTCTCTCTCCTCGGACTGAATGGGACCGTGGGAATTTGGGTGGCCTTAGCACACACTATCATCAGCGGAAAGCCTCATTGCAGACTGTAAAAGGAAGACACCGAAATTAACCACTGTGTTCCACTATCTGTGGTCTCTGGGTTTATGGGGAGGACATTTTGCAGGGTAACTGTGTGTTAAGGATACACTTTGGCTATCTCCCCTGGCAGGGTCAGTTGGAGGGAGAGCTAATCACTCAGTAAACAGAGAAGAGAGATGCTTATACTTAATAAGCCATTGCAAATGGAAAAAGCAAGCTCCTAGTCGATGTGATTCTCTCTAGAAACAAATGGCTTGGATCCAAACACTACAAAGCCTTTCAGAATGCTGAGGGGTCTCCTGGTCCCAGGGCCCTCAGGACGTAATCCTTCTGCCTCGTCTCTTTCACATGGAAGTAGCTTTAACAGGGGAAGAGGAAATGATTGTGCGTGCATGCGTTTGTCACAGCCGTGATTTTTTTTTCTTTTGTCTTAAGTTACGGGAGCTCCTGATGTGCAGCATATCCTTCCCTCTAGGGAACAGACGCGGCAATTAAAGGGGAGGGCCAGACGGAGCCTCCGCAGCACCCTTCCCCAAGGGGCTGCCCCGCCCCCTCCCCCGCCCCACCCAACCCAGGAGAGCTGCAGCACAGTGGAGCTGTGGCTGTTCAGCAAGTGGCAAAGTTGGCCTGTTGGCAGAAGGGAGGTCGAGGTCCCTGCCAAGGCTTGCTGCTCTGGTTTCTCTCATCTCTGGCCCGTGCCAACCCTCCTGTCAGATGGAAGGAACAGTGTGCTTCCGTGGGCCAAGGAAAGCTCTGCGACCCCGCCACCACCACCGTCCTCTCTAGGTAGCATCTTGTGCCCGTTCTAGATAGTTCCACTTAAAATGTGGGCAATAAAAACACTAACTGGGGGTACTTGGCTGGCTCAGTTGGTACAGCGGGTGACTCTTCATCTCAGGGTCCTGAGCTTAAGCCCCATGCTGGTGGGGAGGGGGGCAGTGGTGGGTAGAGTTTACTTAAAATGAAAAACAAAAAAACCCTCAAAACCACTAGCCTGTTTTCCTGGGCACTACTTTAAAAAAAAGAAGGAAGGATAATAGAGCACTTTGTAAATACACTACACATAATACTAAATAAAGCTGATATGAGGTTACTGCCAGACAGGGCCATGGAAGGAAGTGGGGGGATGCTTTGTACAAGAGAGAGCTCCCAACCAAGGAATTCTACCAGTAGAATGGCAGCCCCCCTCCCCCGCCCCGGCTTGCACATTTCCTTCTGTTCTTTCCCTAGGAAAAAGGACTTCAGAGATTTCCACCAGTCCACATGGCCAATGTCTGGGACACTAGCATCTTTTAGCTGGAAGAAATCAAAGAATCCAGGAGGAAGACAAGACCATTCACCTGCCTCTCCTCTCTACTTAAGAGAGTGTGAGTCTCTGGTCTCCTTCTGCAAACAAAGAAAGGAACAAGTTTACTAATCTGTGTCCCTTCCATGTTCCAGCTTGTGATGACAAAGTGATGCCAAAACACGGTCATCAAACAGTGTTTGTTCTGTGTACTCCTCTATTTTGGCCATTTCTAGAACTGGACTCAAAACTAAAGATCAGAGATTTGAAATGATTACCTGGATATTTCCACTCTGCCAAAAACCTCTGGCTAGGGTGCCTGGGTGGCTCAGTGGGTTAAGCCGCTGCCTTCGGCTCGGGTCATGATCTCAGGGTCCTGGGATCGAGTCCCGCATCGGGTTCTCTGCTCCGCGGGGAGCCTGCTTCCTCCTCTCTCTCTCTCTGCCTGCCTCTCTGCCTACTTGTGATCTCTCTGGGTCAAATGAATAAATAAAATCTTTAAAAAAAAAAACAAAACAAAAACCTCTGGCTAATTTGTCTGATCAGTGTTATTTCATTATGTGTGTACATTTGCACTTGAAAAGAAGTTTTAAAACCACAGTGAGATACCACTTCACACCCATCAGGATGGCTATTATTATTATTAAGAAGAAGAAGAAGAAAAAGAAGAAAAACCCAGAACATAACAAGTGGTGGTGAGGATGTGGAGAAATGGGAATTCTTGTTCACGGCTGGTGGGAATGCAAAATGGTAGGACCGCTCCCCCCAAAATTAGATGTAGACATCTCATATAACCCTGCAATTGCACTTCTAGGTATAGACCCCAAAGAAGAGAAAGTAGGATCTCAAAGAGATACTTGTACCCTCATGTTCATAGCAACATTATTCACGATAGGCAACAGGTGGACCCAGCTCAAGTGCCCATTGCTGGATGAATGAAGACCCGAAATGTGGTCTGTCCATACAACAGACTATTATTCAGCCTTAAAAGGGAAGTAAATTCTGGCCTGTGCTAGAACATGGATGAACCGGGAGGACTTGAAGCTGAGTGAAGTAAGCCAGCCATAAAAGGTCAGATACTGGATGATTCCACTTCCATGAGATACCTGGTGGAGGCAAATCCATAAAGACAGAACGTAGAACGGCTCTCTAGGGCCTGGGAGGAAGGAGGCAATGGGGGGTTTGTATTTCAAGGGTACAGAGTTTCCATTTAAATGAAAATTCTGCGGATGGATGGCGGGGATGTTTGTACCCAATGGGAATGTCCTTAGTGCTATTGAACAATACACCTGAAAATGGTTAACAGGATAACAGGATAACAAGAAAAATATTAGTCCATCTGATATAATGGTCTACCCTCATAACATACTCAAGGGAGGAACAGGCTTTCTGATCTCCATTCTATAAACCAAGGAAGGCAGGACAGGGGCTGTCACTGAGATCCACCACTTCCTCCTGGAATCTGGACTCTAGCCCAGCCCCATCTGACCGCATTGCCAGCTCCAACCATCCTGTCCAAGGCTGTCCACAGGCCCTCCCTGCCTCCGGCCCTTTGCTCCAAGGCACTAGAGACGGGGTCCCCCCACGGTTAAACCTTAGGATGTCTGACAGCTGTGGGATCTCAGGAGAGGGTGATCAGGCCTGATGGCACCTCTCCTTGTCCTCCTCCTTCCACAGAGGGTCAGAGATATCAGCCCCTCTGCTGTCCTCCCAGACTCTGGAGATCTCCCGACCTGACCGGAGGGCATGGTTCCTGCTTCTATCGCCTGTGAGTTCCTCACAGTAGCCTGGAACCTTCAGGAGAGGCCTGGATCTCCTCAAATGCCAGCCACCTCCTGGGTAGGTGGGTCCCTCCTTTCCATTCCCTTCCTTTGCCCTCTTCAGACACCCTTCCTTCCTGGACTTCACCGCTTCCCACTCTCCAGGGCAGCTCTTCAGAACCCAATCCCTCCCTCCCTGGGGACAGGAAAGCTCTCCCCAGGCCAGCACAGGATCCAACCCCCCTCAGTTGAGCCCTTCTTTTTTGTTACAATACTGTTATCCTCTCTCACCTCCTTTCTTCATCCCTCTGGAAGCTTCTTTGGCTGCTCTGCATTACGTGGCTGTTCCTTTTGGAAAACAGGTGTGCCCTCCCAGGGCTTCTTGGGACTTTCCATCACAGCCCAAAAGGAAAAAGAGAGAACTTGAAAAACACCAGGACCCTAGTAAGGCAGGTGCAAGACAATCCGTCCTCTTCTGTGGCCTGGAGGAGTCCGGAAGGGAGGCGAGGACAGGGGAGCTGGGGACAGTCCCAGGGGACAGGCAGACAGGCGGCGCAGGCATGCTTCCTTGGGAAAGTGGGCTTCGGGGTGGTGGTGGTGGGTGCTCCGGAGTTCCAAAGCATGTATGTCTGCGTGTGCTGGGGGGGGGGGGTGTGTCTAGCCCCGATGTACGAGGAGACTGGGGGAGGGGATCCTCCACGCCTGGGAGCCTCCCCCCACCCCACCCCCAGCCCAGCCTCGTGGGTCCTGACCTCCACCCAGCGCCAACTTTTTGCTGCTTCCGTTAGATGGCGCTCAAGACTTTCTAACCACTTGCGAAAGTGAGCCTGGCCCGGAACAAAAAGCACCGCGGGGTGTGAGTGTGAGTGTGAGTGTGAGTGTGAGTGTGAGTGTGAGTGTGTGTCATTGGGAGGGCGTGCGCGAGGCCGGGCACAGGCGCGGGCGTCGCCCTGGCACCACGCAGGGCCCGGTCGCGGGTCAGCCGGGCCCCGGGCGGGAGCGCGCAACCAGGAGGGCCTCCGCACGGCCGGCCGAGAACTTTCGCTTTTTCCTCGCCCAAGTGGGAAACACTTGGGTTCGCAGCCGAACCTCAGGCTGCGCTCCTCTAGAGGAGGGAGCGCCCGGCCGCAGGCCTGGGGATGCAGGCGCGGGCGGCCGGAGGAAGGCGGGTGCAGGGCAAGCGGGAGGAGAGGGCCCGCGCCGCGCGGCTGGGCGACCTGGGGCGCAGACAGCAGCTTCGGGACGCACTCACCGCCACCCTTCCCTCCGCCCGGACTGACGGCCCCAGCTCTCTTTTTAAGAGCAGGGGACAGGTGCGGGCTTTGTTGTTTTAACCGTTCAAAGGCAACTGTTTAGTGCAAGGTTTAATAAACTTAGCGCGTTCGTGCGTCTCCAACAGCCAAGGGCAAACTTTCTTGCTGGCCCCAATGCAGGTTAAGCCCGAGTGCTGCAGTCTAACAGCTTCCGTTTTAAAAAAGCCCCTGGGTACCTTAGGACGTAAGATACGATCGCTGATTTTAAAATAACCGATTAGGGATCCAGGTGGGAGCTTTGTCTCCACCACCAGGAGCATCTCTCCTTCCACGCCCTCCAAAAAAAGTGACTCGACGAGAAGGCACTCCCTTCTCCTGATCCTCTCCTTAATGTCAGTCTGAGCGGGCACCGAGGCGGAGTGGGGATAAGTCGCCCCAACCTTGAGAACACAGGAGCCAGAGACCTTCCTTTGTGCCTCCCCTCGGGTGTGAACTTTGTCGCGCGGTCCGTTCTCCTTTAAGAAAGTCGCGATCTCTGAATATAACGCCTGCGGCAGCCGGCGGGACACTGGGAAGCCCAGGAGCCCACCCGCTTGGATCCCCGCGCGTGTTGCGACCCAGGCGCGGGGCGAGCGCGTCCACACCAGCGGGCCGCGGCGAAAACCCGGGTCAGGGAGGGCGGGGGCTAAAGGGAGCAAAGGGCTGGGAGCAAAGGGGCTGGGGCCGGGGAGCCGGGCGCGGGGTGAGCGGGCTTTGCCGTTCATTTCCATAAGAAAGCTGAAATCTCTGCTGGAGGGTGGATTTCTCGCCCCTACCGCCCTCCCCCTAGACCCGGTTTTCTGCAAGAAGCGGGCTTGGGAGCTCAGAGCCCTACGTGTGCGCGCTGGTCTTTGATGGTATTGATAAAATGTGGTTTCAAATGTTGCCCCGACTGAGGCCGGTTTCCTGTCTGCGTGCGGAGTGGAAGGACCGCGCCGGGTGAGTCCAGAGCGCCGGGGAGCGGGCAGGAGGAGCAGGGAAAGAGGAGAGGGAGGGCGGCCGGGAGGCGCAGAGGAAGTTCTCCGGTGGGATTCTCAAAAGGAGAGCTGGGATGAACCAAGATCCCCAGGCCAGAAGACTGGGGGTGGGGGGCCGTGGCGGGGGGGAGCGCGTGATCTGGGAAGAAGGCTCGCGAAGCCCCCAACCCAGTCGCCTGGCTGGTGAGAAGGTCTGGCCCGTTCCGCGGTGTCCTTCTTCAAAGATCGAGGGAAACTTTTCCTCAGCGCCACAGACCCTCTTCCTGAGAAGGAATAAAGTGAACTTGCTTACGTACTTGATTCCACGGACGTTTCAGTTGTTCCTGCTTTCGCCTTGAGTCCCTTTTCGGCTTTCAGTGTGAACACCACCCATGTGTCCTCAATTTCTATAGTGTGTGTGTGTGTGTGTGTGTGTGTCTGTAATCAATTTTATATTATATATATATATATATTTTTTTTTTCATTCTCCTAGGTACTTTATGATCCCATCTGGAGAAATTAAAACCCAGATCTGTAATGTTTATTCTTAGATAGTTTACAAAAAGCAGGGGGAAAAAAATGTGTGAGACACATGTCTGCAAATATAACAAAAGTACTTTCCCTTCTGCTTGAAAAAGTTGCCTGCAAATGGCTTCCCTTTACTGGTTCTGGACCACCTGTACTTATCCCAAGAAACTAAATGGGGTCAGGAAGAAAGCGCCAATCAGATCAAGCAATTAAATACCAATTATGACTATTAGTGACTTTATTACTCATGATTGGAGTGGAGGACTTCAAACCTGCTCAAGATAATCAAACTGTTTCAAAAGTCTGCTACCTAAGTTTTTTTTTTTTTTTTTTAAACAGCACTCCACCCCCAATAAAGGAGGTAAGAGGATAGAAGATAGAGGGGATCTTTTCAAAAAGTACTCCAATAGGTTTCCTATAGTCGATGCTGAATTTCTTTCTTTCAACAAAGTTTATTGCCATTTCTGATAAATGACAGGGTCCACTTTTCTGGCGGGCATCTAGTTCGGCAGTGTGTGGCTGCTGATGGGGGTTCCAAAGTCTGAATGCAGAATTGGGGTGGGGAGGGTGTTTTCTCCCACCAGCAACTCTGGGACTGCTTAAGCCCTAGAGGATTTTTAAGGAGCAAGTGTTATAAACCTTCAGATGGGGTAAAACTTACTGGGATGGTTGGGAGGTAAAGAAGTGAGGGATGGTGAACTCAGGGAACAAAGGAGACATAAGGAACTTGGCTTAGGGTTTAAGTTTCCTTTTTTGCTCCTGGGTTGACATGGTTTGGGCCTGTCAAAAGCTGAGTGACTGTTTGAAACATAAAGGTTCCTGAGAGGAGTTTCTTGGGTTTAAAGGCTGCTGTGGTTGGGTCTCTTTATTAATGGATTGTGGTGAGGATTCCATGGTAAGAAGAGAGGATGGAGCAGCCTGCAGGGCCACCAGGAAGCAGGTGGGCAAAGCAGCCAGACCATTTCCGTGTGCGTCGCCTCCCCTCATTGCCCTTGGATTCAACCCCCTCCTATGGGCCTGTCAGGACACTGGGTGAGTTGGGACCCTGAATTTCGGGTCTATCTGCTTTGGGCCATCTCCCCAGCACCTTTGTTCATGGGTGGAAGACCACAGCAGCATCACACATCTTGTTCTGATGTATTTACCGGGCTGGTCTGGAAATGCCCAGGCTGCAGGGTGGAAACCCGAGCTGCTTACGACAAGCAAACTCCCCTGAGAAGCCTGTAAAAGTTTGGACAGTTTCAGAGTGCTGGGTGGCCCCTTCTGTTGATGTGAAGCACACGGTCATCTCCTCCCAGTTCTAGCTTGTTAGAGTTAATTGCCCTTCAGTGAGAGCATCTCACACCTCAGCCAATACCTCCGAGGAGGACTCCTCTATAGGTGACAGGAGAGCGTGGAACCATCTAGGACACCAGGAAGGTCCCCAAACCTCACCCGAATGAAATGGGCCTGGGATGGTCTCCTTTCCTTTGAGGTACATGTCTCTTCTGCCAGGCTCTGGCCATGACCTACAGAAGACCCTTGAGTCCAGAGACTCAAACTACGCTCACTTCCTTGAGTGCTCAGGCAGCCAACCCCAGAAGCAGATCTTCACAGGACAGCCTCATAGGTCCATAGCAAATTTGCTGCTGACCCTGAGAATGCCGCGAAAGAGGGGGCCAGAGCTGGCATGAAGCACCCCTTACCCTTAGCCATTTGGGCCCTGCCTACCACTGACCCTGGCAGGGAGGGGAGAGGGGCAGGGCTTGGGAACAGGGCTAAGAAAAACCATTGTTCCCGGCCTTGGGTCAGCTGCAGACAAGCCTGAGAGAACAACTCCTAGGAGGAGGAGTGAGGGTGGAGGGTGGAGCTGGCCCTCTGGTTCTCTCTGGCTGTAGCACCACGAGTTCTAGAGCTCTGTGCTAGAGAAAGAGAGAGAGAGAGAGAGAGAGAGAAAGGCTGGCGGTACTTGCTTTCTCAGGAAACCTGGTTGGGGAGTCTGGTCAGAGTTGGAGGCAGTTGTTCAAGGTGTCAGGTAGGCCGGGAGAAGGAGTTCCATCTGTTCCCTGCACCCCAGTAAATACAGAGAGATTCTGTTCCTTCAAAAGAAATGTTAGAGCTTTAGACTTTTCCCAGCCAGAAACCCACCTAGTTTCCTCAAGGTTGCTTGTTAGCTATATCCCATCCTGCCTCTTTTCCCCTTTCTTTGTGGCCTCCGGTTGCATTTTAGGGGGCTTTATATAATGCTGCTCGTGTCAGCAAGCTTCCCTGTCTCCAGCCGCACCCCATCTCCCTGTATGGAATTGTAGTCGGAAACCAAACGCGCACACACACAAATTCTCGTTAAAATTTTCTGCTATTCTTCCTGACTGGAAGAGTTGACAAGACATAGACATTAAGTTGCATAAAATACAGTGGACTGATCAGCCAGAATGCATCTCATTTGCACTTGTACGGAGTTGGGGTAGGAGCTGGTGTCACTCACGGCCTCCAGTCCTCTCTGCCGTGCTGGGCTGCCTGGCTGGAATTTTCTAGCAGGCCCCACTGTGGAGGCCATTTGTGAGGTTGGAGCCTTCCCCCCCAGCCCAGGCCATTCAAGGTGGGGGTGGGGGGTGGAATTGGGGAGGGCAGAGGCCTCTGGAGGCCTGGCCCGAGGGCTTGGGCCAGCTTGGGGAGACCTTCCTCTCTGGGACGCTCAGGTAGCTGAGAGGCCCTGCTGGGTGGGCTCAGACAGCTGGATGCCCCAGGTCTGCAGTGATTCCAAGGGGCTCCCTCTGGCTTGAATGAAAGGGGACACCATGAAGGAGAGGAATGGTCACTGAGCACATTTTCTACCCACTTCTACCCATCTCCCTAAGTTTTGTTCTCATTCCCTGCTTTGTCCCCAGTGGAGGGGTCCCTGGGCCTGATAGTTTCCTTTACCTCCTCCTCCTCCTGACCTCAGACAGAGCCTGAGGGCTTCTCTCTTTTCTCCTGTCTCCCTGAGCTCCACTCCTGGGCTCCAGAGTTCCAGAAAAAAAAAATGCCTTTCTCATCAGCTCCCAGAGGCACCTGGCATCTGCTCAGAGAGCCTCAGGATCCCAGCGGGGGCACTAGAGGAAGTTTGGGGTTTTTATGCTGTTCCCCCTCACCACTCACAATCACCTTCCAGCTTTGGTGTCCACTTTTCCTGCCCCAGATGCTGAGGCTTCAGATTCCTATCTACCAATTCGTACCCAGCACTTGGGTGCTGGGTAACTGCCAGGGTATATTGGAGGCTGGAGTCCTGGAGGCCTTAGTGGTAGAAGGTCCAGAGGAAATGGGGTCTTCTGGGAGCCTCAGTGGGGGTGGTGGGAGGGCCTGAGTGCCCCAGCTTAGCCTCCGTGAGCACCCCCAAAAGCGTGTCCCAGGTGCTTCTTTTCCACCGTGTCCTGCTTGCTTTCCTTGCAAAGGTCATGGGACTCGGACTTCTGCCAATCCTAGGAGCTCCCCTTTTCTCCAGTGCTTTTCTTGCCCAGCAGGGAGGCTTCTGGACTGCTTCTGGGCCTCCACTGCCAATCCTGGACTTCGGCCTGTGACCTTCCCGGAGGGGTGGGGAGCCAAGGGCCAGGGATGTTGCCCAACAAGACCACCGCCTCACAGGGCCGCTGGACCACAGACGAGGGCCTTCGGACCCAGGCGCAGCCAGCCACCCACCCGTGCCCGCGGTGGCCTGCAGCAGCGCAGGGCCCAGGGCTGTGGAGCTGGGCAGCCAGCCCTGCACCATTGACAGCCGGGGCACGTCTGCAGCGCCCCAGGGAACAATCAATGGACTCTATGTCCCGGGAGCTGGGGACACGCCTGTAAGGTGTGTGATAATTTAAAGATCCTTGGTACTACTTTTGCATGAATCCTTTGTTACAGCTTTGTCAGTTCGCATGCCTGCAGCAGCTCCCCCTCCCGGGTCCTCCCCCCACCCCCGCATCTTGTTCCCCCTGGCCGAAGGGACTTGGCACTGGGGATCTGCCCAGACCCACTCCCCAGCTCCACAGCCCCTCCTGCAAAACCGCTTGTCCCTTAGTTGTGATCCGCCACCCCCCCCCCCCATCGTGCTTGGGGCAGATGAACACAGTTCAACCGCCTTTGCCTTGGGAGGCTCTTCTGGAAGAACAGGCTTTCTGAACCTCGGAGGGCTGCAGGGGTGGACTCCTGCTGCTGGTGAATGAGTGGCTCACCTGCCTCAGCATCCGGGGGACTGCAATGGGCACAGCAGGGTGCATGGGGGAAGGGGGAACCTGCTCTCCCAGAGTAAGGGTTGGAGGATTCCTTCAGAAAGAGCAAGGGTGAGGATAACACAGAGCTCAGAACTGATGGCCTCTACTAGCCAGGCATCAGGGCCACCAAATCCCAGCATCCTTGGGTCTGATTGCCCTCCCCTCCAAACCCCAAATCAGGCATGACTCCTCTTCTGGCCAAAGCACAGCTCTAGCTAGGGTGTTTAAAGAATGCTTGGTCACAGAGAATGTGTAGGAAAATTTACATGCTTCATCCTATATGGCTATACATTTCCCATAGATTTCCTATATAATTTGTCTTCATCCCTCTTGTCCAGGCCTTTCTGCCTGCACAGTCATTGGGAGAAAAATCAAATGTAAGCTCCTCTCCCTGCAGAAGGTTCTGTATGTTATGTAATGCTCACATGGGGTTCCTCAGGTTACCATTTTGCTGCAAATCAGCCGCCACACGGTTTTCTGGCCCTGAGATGGGGGTGAGATCGTCAGGGTGATGCTAATGTGGGTGGGGGCCTTCATTCCCTGGAGACTTTTACTCCCCTCCTTGAAGCCCAGGAACAAGGCCCAGGAACAAAGTGGGTAAGTAACTGATCTGCCTTTTGGTCTCTCCCCTCCCTTTTACCCCTTCACTTGCAGGTCCTCCTCTTTGATAAATAGAGGAAAGCCTGTGGGATTGAGGTACCTATGTAAATAGTGATGACCTCGGTGCCCCTTCTCATTGAAAAGCAGAAAGTCCATTGCAGGTGCTGGCTGCTCAGTGGCCCCACTTCCACTCGCCCAGACTTCACTGGACCCAAGACCCCTTACTTTGCCTCCTTCCCTTGTTGAAAACATCCAGGACAACTATTAAATAGTTCTCAGAAGAGTTAAAGATATGTCTCGGGGTCAAAACATTTTTAAAGCCCTGGATGAATCTTCAAGGAATACAATCAGTAGGACGGCCTGAGCAAGTTTGAAAGACTGCCCCCCACCACCTCACCGCCCTCCAAAATGCTCGTTAAAAATACTTTGTTATTGTGTTCCTTAATGGGTTTTTCCACATTGTAACCTACAGATTATCAAGACCAAGCTACTAAAACATTAATTTCCCTTTTGTTAGTTTCTGGGTGATACTACACTTTCTGATTAGACTTACTGAATTTATTTTTAAAAACTTGGCTGGGAGAGTTTTCAACCTTGGAAGTGTGAGTGAAACATAGATGCTCTCCCTCCCAGATTCCTACGGGGGTTGGGGGAGTGGGACAAACCCTGACTCACACCTCCAAGTTGGCCTGTCTCAACCTGGGCAGAGCGAGGGTAGCAGGTTTTGTCACCTTTTGTGACAGTGCTGGAACAGAGTGAGCTCTTTGAAATGAATATCTATTCTATTTCAGTGTGCAGTGTTCTGGCCGACTAAATGGGCTTGCCTTCTGCGGAGAGGCAGTCCTGGAGGACATAACTCAGGAGCCATCTCCCAGGAAGCTCTTCATCAGAACATCCCTTGTCCTTCTGTATTTGTTTTTTTTTTTTGCTTTTGTATTAAAAAGCTGTTTTGGGGGCCGCCTGGGTGGCTCAGTGGGTTAACCCTTTGCCTTTGGCTTAGGTCAAGATCTCAGGGTCCTGGGATCGAACCCCGCATCGGGCTCTCTGCTCAGCAGGGAATCTGCTTCCCTCATTCTCTACCTGCCTCTCTGCCTACTTGTGATCTCTATCAAATAAATAAAAAAATTTTCAAAAAAAGGTTTTTTTTTTTTTTCAAAAGCTGTTTTTTGTTTCCCTCTCAGCGCCTGTTCTGTTATTTTGCAGCGACAACAATGAAACATGAACAGTTGATCATTCTTTTTGTCCTCTGTAAAAGTGTCGTGTATTGGGGATGTCACAAAGCCCTAGACACACCTCAGCGTGTCCTGTGCTTTTGAGGCTTACTTGCTACTCACCGGATCACGAAGGACCCACGCTTGATTCTGCCTTCCTCCAGATGATTCTCCCAAACAAGGTCCCTCTTCCCAACTTGCAGATTCACTTAAATGTGGCTTCTCAAAATCAGAAGGACCAAACTCAGGTTCTCCAGGGAAGTCGTACTGGTTTATACAGTGACTGGGCAGCCTCCCCAGGAGGACTCCTCTCAAGAAGGAGGGAGAAGGACAGACATGTTTCCAGAGACATTTCTAAAACTATGGCAACTAAGTGAGTTTCACGGATAAAATTCTGGTATATTCCCAGTCAGCTCAAGTTATTTAAATTTTAGTTTTGTTCCCACGTATAGGCACGCACACGCCAACTAGGATTACGTTAGCGGCGCATTTTCACTGGACAACTCTGGTGACAGCAGCCACGGACCAACAAACTTATTTTCTGAAGAGTGGAAAAGAAAAAAAGCAAAAAGCTCTCCATCTCTTTTCAGTGGTTATTTTATGCTGCTTAACACCCCAAAAGACAAGAATTGCCTGGACTTCCCAGCTTCTTTTTCTAGGAACAGGTAACTAACCATGCTCTTTCCCCTCCCCCGCAAGACCCAGCTATTTTTAAAAGCTAAAATTTCTCTTTCCAAAGGGAGGAAAAGGAACGAATTTCATTAATGAATTACTTACATGGAATGTGGCTTGTCTGGGGGCAATTGTATTTGTAAATAAACGGCTTCCTGTTTATTATACACGTTTTACCAAAAAACGGATTCTAATGCCTCTGAGCACTTAACACAGCAAATATTTCAACTTCTGGTTTGATTCCCCCCCCCTCTTTTTTTCCTACTCACCAGAAAGAAATCCGGTAAAACAGTCATTTGGGTGTGGGGTGAAGGGGGGAGGTATCGTTATCCTTAAGCATCCAGACTGCCCTGGGGAAGTCACCCCTTTAAGTTCTCAGGTATGCCAAACTGCGAGCGAAGGGTTTTGGCTCTCGGGGAATGATATTGGGACCCATTTGGAGAGTTTCACTTTTGCCCCTGGATCTTTCTAAAACGGGCCTCGGCCTCCTTTAAGCGCTTCAAAAGCCAAGCCGGCGCGCGCTGGTCCTGGCGGGCGGACTGGGCACCAACTCGCCGCCTGGCACCCCTGCCTTCCCCTGCGGCCCGCGCTTGCCCGCCGCCAGCTCGACATCGCCGCGCAGGCCCGGGGCCCGCGGTCCCAGGCCCGGCCCGGAGTAGGAGCGCGGGGGGTGGTGACCGGGACGGGGCCGGGCACTCGCAGCCTGCTCCAGCATTCTCCCGGCGCTCGAGTTTTCCCCACACGCGGGAAGCCGTGGCGCGGGCCGAGTGCCCAGAGTTCCCCAAGCACTCCACTACCGAATGCGGCGCGCAGGGCCTGGAGGCCCGAAACTTCACAAAGCCGCCAACGTCCTCCTGGCCCTGCCCCCGCTCCACGGCTCTGGCTTCCAAGGTCTCCGCGTATTCCCAAACAATGCGACCTACCCGCGCACGAGGCCAGTCCTCTCTGACCCCTACTCGCTCCCCCCACCCAAACCTCTCCACCTTCGGACAGTATGTAGCAAAGGGTTAGAACCTCATTTCTGAGCCATTGCTTCCCCTTCCGGGCACGGCACCCTTCGGGTAGAGACACAAAGTGCCCCCCCCTTCTGTAAATCCCAGGCTCCGGGCTGGGCCAGAGTCTTTGAAGACCCAGGGGGTCCAGCTCCGTCTGTACTTTTCCTCCAGGGCTCCGGGCCTTGGGGCAGCAGGGAGGTGGATCTCCGGGAGAGCCTGGGTCAGCAGGCCCTGAACTCAGCCCCTCTGAACTCTGCGGTCCGCGGAGGGGGAGGCGGCAACTGAATTCCGGGAGAGGAGGCTGGACCCCAGCACGGAAAATCCGCAAACATGGAACGGAGGTCGACTGGCATTTCTACCTTGAATTCCCCTATGCGTTCCAAAAAAGTGTTCGCCAGGACCTCTGGAACCTGAGCCGACCGACCTTCCAAGGAAACTTTCCCAAGTTTTCATTTCTCTCTCTCCTCGATTTCTTAGGTTTTCTCCAGCCACCGGCCTTGTCAATTGCTCCACCAACTGCCCTTTAGTCTCTAGGGCTCCCAAGGCCCGAGTATTTCCAGAATTATGACAATAATTGTTATTATCAGGCTGGGAAACGAGCGCAGCATCAGAGGACAGGGAACAGGGGGAGAGTAGAGATGCTGATGAAAAGGGATATTTCAACCCGTGTTTCAAAAAAGTTTCAGTTGACAATTATCAGTAACCCCGATAGACAACTCCATTACAGAAAAAAATTTACTACTGCTCTTGAAAAGCCGTTATTTTTTACATCGCTTTTAGGAAGATAGATGAACAAAACATCGCGTTTCAAGCCATTTTGATCTGTAATTAAATGGCAGGATCGGTTTGTATTCTCCTACGGCTTTTACAGAAGTTGCAGTGATCCAAAGTCGGGTTGCTGTGTCAGAGTGGCATTTTATTAATGAGAATACAAAAAGCTTGCATATTCTTAGCCCTGCTTGAATTTAGTTGCTAAGCAACCGGTGTATGGTAATTCATCCGCGAAATTTAAATCTTTGAGAAAGGATCGTGCGTTTTGCTGAATGGTCGCCACGAGGAAAACAACTTGTGGGACTGGCAGCAGCTGTTACGGCTGGGCCGACGGCCGGGCCAGGCCGAACAGGGATCCGGCCACACCACGGCGACCGCCACCACCCCACCTCAGCGCCCGGTCTGCCCTGGGTCCCAGAGAGAAGCGGGGTTTCTCCCGCACGCTGCCCCGGCGCTGCCTTCCTCCGCTCCTCGGGTCCCCATTTCCACTTGAGGCAGGCCCTGCACCTGAGCAAGCCATCTGCCTCCCTAGGGCTTGAGAGTCCAGGCCGAGAATTTCCGCAGCCCCCTCCCCTCCCCAGCACCCTCAGGCACGCGGCGCGAGGGCGCGCGCGCGCGGGCGCGCGCGCGCGCACACACACACACACACACACACACACACACACACACACACACAGCGCGCGCACACCGTGCGGCCTCGAGAATGCCAGTTGCCCTCTTCCCAGACCCCTCTGAGGTCATTTCCAGAGCCATCTCTTCCTTGAGGAAGATCCGACTCAAGACTCATAAAGAACGCAGCCCACAGCCCTCCAGAAGGCCAGGCGGCCGCCGCTGGCCGGCAGTGACATCATAGGCTCCTGCTCGCCACGCTCGCTCCCACATTTTAGGATACAGGAACAAACACGGATGTGAAATCAAGAATGAAAGAGAGAGTAATCTAATTAATAGGCCATGAGCCAGGCTAACAAAATCAAAGAATCTGATTACACAAGCACCCCTCTTGCTGTCTCCGCTCTTCCACCCCCACCCAGGTCTTCCAGCCTCCGCACTATTTCCTTTTCTAGACTGGAAAGTTCAGGCAAACCCAGAGCCCTCCGATTTCCTTGTTGAAATCAAGATCAAGCCCACGGTGGGGCTCCAGCAGCCGGGAGGTCACGTAGGTGACCTTCAGGCCCTCGGAACAGCCGCCCTGAGGAACTGAGATGACCAAGTGACCTACAAAACCCCACGAGCTGGAGAGGTGGCCCCCGTATTTGTGACGCGCCGCACTCTTCCCAACATCAGCAACAGCAACACCTGTACTGATTGCTCATGCTGTCAGAAACAGACTAGCAGAGAAAGGTTCTTCACTCACAGTTTCAGGAAGAGCTATTTTTGGAAAACAAACATAACACAACTCTATCTTTCCAATCACCTTGCTTCTGAGTCACTGATAGCCTCCAAGTCTTAACTCTCAACACCTTTCCCCCAGCATAGATGTCTGAGCACAGCCAGGTATGGGGTTTTTATCACTGATACATAGCATCTGTCCTAATCAGTCGTCAGCCACGTGCATTTCATGAAAGAAGAGAATTCTTTCATTGCTATCCTTCTGCCTTGAAAAAAACCAGGTCCACCTCCTAAATAATTAATTTCAAGTCTGCATCCAGTGCCAATACTTGTTGCATCCATTTTAGAGTTTGATTAATTACCCTGGAACTTGGGCAAACTAAACTCCATGTGGAGAGAATGTTTCTTCCTTCAATTTAGTTCTGAAAGCTACAAGTTATTGATGGCTCTTACTCTATTTACATACAAATTGGTGCAAATATGCCCATATCTTAAAATGCATTTTGTATAAATATATAAAAGTGTCATTTTTGATTTAGCTTGAAGAGGTTGATCATTTATTACAAAAATAAACGAATAAATACAACAATATATTGTTGCTTCCAACAGGATAAATACTTTACAAATATATAATTTAAAAAACAAATTTAATTGTTAAAATTATTTAAAATATTACACTTATCGATAAAACTATCAATAGTATATACTGCATTTAATATTAGAACCAATTATTCTCTGAATGTTGAAAACCATTCATACAAAACAGATTATGAGCATGGTAATAAGCAAACACTGGAGGCTACAGGGAAGCAGAGGGAATCTCTAAGATCAATAATGAACAGTTCTATTTTGGAACAAAGAAGTAGTCCTTGGCTAAGTACTTAAAAAAAAAAAAAAGGCAGAGCAACAACAGCAAAGTGACTATTTTAAATACACCTTGAATGATTTATCGCCCAGACTTGCAGGAAGATGGTTGGGTGAATGAGGTGACAGGGGCTTGGACAACTGATCAGGAACCACAGGACACTGCAAACTATAAATGGGCCTAGCTCGGGATTAGCCAGATTGATGGAACAGAACTTTGTCACTTTCCTTTGGGTTGGAAGGGGAGGAGGGGGTGGATTGAAATGGAGGAAACAAATGGCCACTTTACGAAGCACAAGACACTTGCGCTGCAAAGGAACACAATGACCAAATTCATTAAAAAGATCTGGTGATATATAACAATATTTTCATTATTTACATGTGTAACAATATAAGCCTTAGCACAAAACCTCTCAGTTATAGCTGCCCTCTTTTGTTTTTCAGCCATGAATTTCATTTTGTAAATACATTCAAAGGGTTGATTTAAAAAAAAAATATGGAGTGCAAGCATGAGCTCACTTTTAAACGCAAAATGATGAAATAAAATGGGCTTTCTTTCCCATCTTCTCCAATCAAAAGTTACTCTGCTACCCCTAAATCTGGGCTCCTTCCAAAGTAATCAGCAAAGGTTGCTTTTTAATAGAAAACAGTGTGAAATCTAATGTTAGTTCTTTTGTTGTCAGCCAAATCGAGTAAGCAAATACCTCCTAAAATTTTAAATGGACCCATTCTCGGTCTAATCAACCACTACCATTCCTGTAGGGAAAATAGGGTTTCATCTCACGTGCCAGTAGTAGCCACCCTATAAAACCCACCACACCCAGTCCTCAGCTTTCTCACGAGGCCTGCTTTGCTTGCCCCAGTAGCCCCTCAAAAAAATGATGAAGTTTGTCCCCACCCCCAACCCTCACTCCAGGTTGTAAATTTGCCGGGCTGAGAGATTACAATAACAAGAGAAATAGGAAACAAGAAGGCAAAGAAAAGTAAATTGTGGTTTCTTGTTTTCAATTTTTTCCCTTCTCTCTGTTTAATAAATATGGCCTTTTTCAGATTTCACAAATCAAAATGATTGTGATTTTTAGTAGGATTTGGTGTTTAAAATAATGCAACCCAATACACGGCCATCTGGCTGGGCTTGATTTATGAAAGTGACACAGGGTCTGTCTGGAAGAAATGACTGTTCCTTGTTGCTCTCACAGTTTTCCAGGTTTTTTTTTTAACCCCTGCATCAATATCAGAGGAAGAGAGAGGAAGATGAGAGAAGGTAGAAAGTGAGTGACAGCTAAATGAGATTAAGAGGAAATTAATCCATAAAATCATTGCTTTATCACTCCCCAATACTTTTTTTAAGTACAATACAAAGGGACTCAACTGAGCAGAGTCTTTTGCGTCTGTAGTACTCACAACCTGAGGCATTATACTTTCATTTTCCCACATTGTAAATATTAATACATTAACTTGATAAATGTGACCGCTCTGCAGGGTGTGGCTAAAGAGTAATCAAAAAAAGCTCAGAGCCCAGGACCAGTAAAGAAGATACAGAATCATACTGGGGAAAGACCAGAACACAGAAATATGGCATCTGAAGTCTGAGCTGGTGATCACACTGAAGGTAATGCAGTGTAGCCCGAAATCAGGGTATTAGAACTACATTCTTCCAATACAAGAATAATAAACAAAACAAAACAAAACAAAACAAAAACTCCCAAACAGCTTAATAATTTAAACTGAATTGCATATAGTTATTAATGGGAAGTAATTAATATAAAAATACTTTATAGACTTGTAAGCTATTCTTTACAACTATTAGTCTTCAGAAAAGAGGAAAGACACTTAGTATGGTTGGGGGGACGGGAGGGGAAAGAGAGGCTAAACTTGGGTTGGGGAGCTCTGTCTTAACCATTAATAACCAGTTGGCACATTATTACTGGTGCTGTAGTCCAGTCTTCTGGGAAAGATGATAAAAAGACACAGGTATCTCCAAGAAAAGGACTAGTCTTTAGACAATCTCACCTGAAAACACTAAAAACACCCACTGAAACCAAGGGAGAGGAAAATGTTGTGAGATTTATGGATTAACGAGGAGTGACAACTATGTTAAAGTACTAGCAGTTTCTGTCATGTCTGTCCTTTACTCTCTATTTCCAAATATACCTTAGGTGGAGCAGGGTCTGCTTCCTCAGTGCTATCACTTAAGGACTTGCATTAGTAAAAAAATATCTTCTAAAGAACTCTTTTCTTCCCACATAGCGTTTACGCATCAGACACAGACTAGTTCATTCTAACAAATTTATTTTCTCGATCAGCTCTTACGGAATCACTACTCAAATTAAATTACAATCAAATGATCACATCAAAAGATACCCTTACTACCTAGCAACTGTCCATATTTTCATTTCATTTTGATTTGTGCTCGTCTGAAAAAAACACGTAATACAAGATCTGGGGAAAAATAAATTACCGTTTTGCAGCAGTTCATAAGTATTCTGAATAAAATATTAAAAGAAGTCATTTAATGAAAATATAAAGCAAATATTTTTAGATCAACAACGGATCTAACAATTCTATATTGCCGTCTTTTGAAAAGTCTGTTTATTAAAACCTACCAAAAACACTGCTTGGAAATGGCAGTATTATGTAATCACAACCTCAGCACCCATTCAATCAAAGTTGGCAACGGATTGAGGAGAGAAGTCCAGAGAAGTGCGTCGGCTGGTGCTCAGTCCTTCTAAATCTCTTTATCTGAGTCAGTCCAGAAATAAAAAATAAAAAATATTAATAAAAAAAATATTAGCGGTGGAATCTTTAGGCCTCATCCACCCGAGTGACCGCCGTTAAAGCCGGGGTTGGTGGCGGGGCCTCGCTCCGTGCCCAGTCCGCGCCCGCCCTGCCCAGGACTCGGCCGGGCCTCTCCCACTCCTCGGAGGACATCCCCTTCTCCCTCGCCCATCCCTCTGCTCTTTCATGATGCTTTATTTCCAAGGTTACTTTGAGGATACTTTTTCTTTTGGCTTTGCTATTCAGTCTGTTAATTTCAGAAGCTGTGAATATTTCTTTTTTTTTTTTTTTTCCTTCCCGAAGACTGTTCTTTGTTTTCTCCTTCCCATTTCATAGTCAATTTGTCCCCAAATGACTTTAACATGGCCAAGAAACACAGGGCCCCCGAGCACAGAGTCATCCTCTGATTAAACCCGGTGCCTCAGCTTTCTTTCAGGTCGTTCCCAGGAAAGAAAGTTTCCGTAGATCACTTTAGGCAGCCCTTTGGAGGGGGGAGTGAGTGAAAAGGAGAGAGGGGTGCTTTTTTTTTTTTTTTTTTAAGAGGAGAGGACGAGGCAGGTGCTAGGTGCTGGTCCACCGTTGCCATGTAGGACTTTCTAGGGTGGATAAAACCTCAGGAGTGCAGTTTTGGTGCGCGAGGCATCTTCACTCTTCTTTAAAAAGAAAAAGAAAAACAAAAAGGAAACACCACCACAGTATAAACGAGATCTCATGATCGCCTCCTTTTTCTCTTCCGGTTTTGTTTGTTATATATATGTATATAAAACAGTCTCGGTATTTATTACGCTTTTTGTTTTGTTGTGCCCCTCCTTCCTTGGACTTCAGAAACGTCTCCTTGGTCTGTCTCTCTCTCGCTCTTTTGCCTCCAAGGGCCGGCATGTTTGTCTTTGGGCGGAGGAGAGGGCGGCGGACCGGCCCCGGCCCGGTGCGGCCCCAGTGCGGGGTTGGCGCTGCGGCGGCGGCGGCGGCGGCGGCGGCGGCGGCAGCGGCGGCGGCGGTGGCGGCGGCGGCGGCAGGAGTTGGTGGCGGTGCTGACAGCGGCTGCGGAGGCGGCGGCGGCGGCGGCCCTCTTTGCGCTGCGCCCCTGGCCTTCACTGCACGCTCGTCTGCAGTCCGTGGTGCGGCGGCGGCGTGTCGGCGCTCACGGTGCCCACCTGCGAGTAGACGTCGTCCGGCGTCTGCTGTTGGATCCCGGGTGGCGTCATGCGCTTCTCCTTTTGGCGCCGGTTGCAGAACCAGACCCGCACCACCTCTTTCTCGAGCTGCAGGCTGTCGGCCAGGTTGGTGATCTCCTGTGCGGAGGGCTTGGGGCACTTGAGGAAGTGGCTCTCGAGCGCGCCCTTGACGCTCACCTCGATGGAGGTCCGCTTCTTGCGCTTGCGGCCCTGCGCGGCGATCTTGTCGATGCTCGTGGGGCTGCCGGTGCTCGAGTCCGCCTCCTCTAGCCACTTGTTCAGCAGCGGCTTGAGCTTGCACATGTTCTTGAAGCTCAGCTGCAGGGCCTCGAAGCGGCAGATGGTGGTCTGCGAGAACACGTTGCCATACAGCGTGCCCAGCGCCAGCCCCACGTCGGCCTGCGTGAAGCCGAGTTTGATGCGTCGCTGCTTAAACTGCTTGGCGAACTGCTCCAGGTCGTCCGAGGTCGGCGTGTCCTCGTCCGAGTGCGGGTCGTGGCTGTTGAGTCCCGGCCCCGCGCCGCCGCCGCCATGGTGCGGAGGCCCCTGCGCGTGGTGCGGGTGAGGAGGGTGAGGGTGCGCGTGGTGGTGGTGGTGGTGGTGGTGCTCGGCCAGCTCGGGTGTGTCCCCGCGCACCAGCCCCGGGTGCACCAGGCTCTGGGCGCCGCCGCCCGCGCCGCCGCCGCCGCCGCCCGGACCCGGGGGCGCGCTCAGCATGCCGTTCACCGTGAAGCCCCCGGGCTGCGAGTAGAGCAGACTCTGAGGCGGCGGCTGCTGGCCTCCGGCCATGGACGGGAGGTGTGCGGCGGCAGCGGCGGCGGCGGCGGCGGCGGCTGCGGCTGCGGCGGCCCCCCAGCCCCCCGGGTGGCCCTGGTGCGGGGGCGGCGGCGGAGGCCCGAGGTGCGGCGGCCCGCGGTGGTGCAGCGCGGTGCCCGCGTGCAGGTCGTCGCGTCCGGACCCGCCCTTCACGTCGGGGCCCTGCGGCGGCGGCGGCGGCGGCGGCTGCGGCGGCTGCTGGGGGCTGCCGGCCATGCCCACGGCGCTGCCGGACCACGGCGAGCTCGCCTCCACGGCAGCAGCGGCAGCGGCGGCGGCGGCGGCGGCGGCGTGGGGCAGGGCTGTGACCCACTGGTGCGCGTGGCTTAGCATATGGCCGCCGTTGCTGGCGGCCATGGCCCCCTGCATGAAGTCGCTCTGGACCATCTTGACGGAGGACGGGTCCCCTCGGTAGGCGCCCGAGGTCACGGCGGCGCTACCGGGCTGCATGCCGCCCGCGCCGCCTCCCGCGCCGCCGCCGCCACCCCCGCCGCCGCCACCCCCGCCGCCGCCGGCTCCCGCCGCGTCCGAGTGTACAATGGAGCCGGCCGCCAGCAGGCTGTTCCCCGGCAGGTAGGGGTTAGAAGCCGCCGTGGCCATGCCGCTCCGCTCCCGCCACCCCACCGCCGCCACCACCGCCGCCGCCGCAGCAGCAGCAGCCGCGGCCGCCGCCGCCGCCGCCGCCGCGCCCCCCCGCCTCCCGCCTCCTCCCCCCCCTCCTCCCCCGCCCCCGCCCCGGGCCCGGGCCGGCCCCGCCGCCTTCGCCGCCGCCTCCTCCTCCGCCGCCTCCGCCCCCGCCGCCGCCGCCGCCGCCTCCGCCGCGGCCCCCGGCTGCAGCTGCAAGGCCGCTCGGCAGGGCGCGGGGGTCGCCGGCCGGCCTTGGTCAGCAGCAGCAGCAGCAGCAGCAGCAGGAGCAGCGCTCTGGGAAGGGGGGCTCGCTTCTCGGGGCGCGCTCCGTGGCCGCCCCCTTCAGGGGGGGTCGTGGCCGCCCCCCAGCCCCGGCGCGTTCCGCTCGCTCCAGCGGGGCTCACCGGGCGGGGCGCGGGCCTGCGCTCCGGGCTCTTTGGCGGGGCGCGCCGGCTCCGGCTCCTCCTGCTGTCCTCAGGCGAGTGAGGACTCTGCCCGGGCGCGGGGCTCAGTCCACCTGCTAAGTGAAGATTTCACGGGAGACAACAAAGAAAGCAGCCGTTCCTCTCTTCCTTAACCAAATTATGGATGACCAGCCACCGGACTGCTCCTTCCCCTCGCCCGCTCTCTTCTCTCCTCCTCAGGAACACATTTCACTCGGTTTCCTTTCGAGTAGTAAAACTTTTTTTTTTCGTCCTTGAAGGCGTGGTGATGCTGGCTGCTCGCGTGTGCGGAGAGGAGAGGCTGGCTCCTGCTCTCCTCCTCTGGTCCTTTCGTTTCAAGTTTTGTTCTGTCCTAGGAAAACTTCTTGCGATGGTGCATTTCTCTGAAGTTGCTATTGCCGGAGCTCTTGGTTGCCTCTGAAACAAGAGTCCTTTTTCATTCTCCTCGGAACAGTCACAGTCTGATGCGACATCTTTCCTTTTGGGCAGAAATTAGGAAACAAATATAACAAGGAAAAAATTGAACAGGAGAAAAATGAGGTCGAATGGCTCTGTTACCTTGTTGCTGACGGTTGGGGTTGGTGTTTTATTTTTTTCCCAGCAGTTGTCTGGAGGAGGAGGAGGAAGAAGAGTGCATTGGTGGAGGTGGAGGTGTGTGTGTGCATATAGGGGATCCTTGATACACAACCAACTCCAGTGGGCACGTTGCACGGCTCGTAGAGTGCACCGACGGCGCTGGCGCTGGCCGAGCCGAAGCGGAGTTGCAGCGGGAGCTCGCTCTGCGCCCTCGTTCGCGCTCTCTCTCCCTCTCTCACTTTCCCTCTCCCTCCCTCTCTCTCTCTCTCTCTCACTCCCTCTCCCTCTCTCGCCCGCCCGCTCTCGCTGGGATCTGACAGTTCGCTCTCTGTCCCTCCCTCTCAGAGCAGGGACTGTCGAATGTTTACCCTCCGCCGCGAGCGCGCACCCACCACCACACTTTCCCAAATACAAGGAAGTCGAGCACCAGGGCCCCCGCTGATTGGCTACCCGCTGGGTGATTGGCAGGCCCAGAATGACTGGCTCAGGACGCGCGGCCCCCCTTCCGGCCGTTCCGATTGGTTGCTTTTTAATTTAGGCAGAGCGTCGTAGAAGCTGGAAATCTGTCGTCCCCCCCACCCCCCCGCCCAGCCTCCCTCCCCCTGGCCACTTTCTCCTCTCCGCCCCTCCCCCTCCACCCCCTCCGCCACATCTTAACTCTTAGTGTCCGGCCGAGAGGTTGGCGTACTCTCCGCGGCTCAGGGCGTTCGCTACCAATCTGGGAAGGGGGATGAAAGGGGAGAGAAAAGGGAGGGAGGGATGGGAGAAAGGAGGTGGCGGGGGTGTGTGTGTGTGGGGAGTTAGAATCAGAAGGAAAATGAAGAGGGGAAAAAAATCATGAAAAATAACAATCTACCCACTTCACCTAGTACTGCGTTGTGTTGCCGCCCTCCCCGCCCCCACCCCCATCCCAGAGATTTGTAAAGCGCGCGGCATGGATGCACCATTCACGCTAATACCTATAGGCAGATGTATCCCCAGTGGTTTCAAAGTTTCCTTTTTCCTTCACCAGCCGGCCCCCATCTCTGTCTCGGCGGGGGTGGAAAGGGAGAGCTCGCATCGCCAAGGGCTCGGGTCGTGGCCACGCTCCTTGGAAATCCGCCACCGCAACTTTCCGCAGTCGCTTTGCGCTGGCGGCGTCCCCCTTTGTTTAAGTTCTCGGATGCCATCATCTGGGAAACCTGCAGCCCAGGACCAGCGCGGTGCCCGCGCGTGCGAGACGGACCGCTCGCTGCCGCGGCTCGCTCTCTCCCCCACCCCCTCTCTGCCTCTGCGCTCTCCCTCCCTTCTTCCCTCCCCCCTCCTCTGGGATTCAAGCAAGTAGCGAGCGTGTCCTTGTGTGTTTGGAGGGTGCCGGTCAGCAGAGCCCTGCGATGTATTTGAAAAGCAATCAGCTCGACCTTTCCCCATAGATCCATCGTAAGTGTATTCCACCCCAAAGGCTCCGGGGATTCCCAGTGCAGCGGGAGCCGGCCTAAAGAACCAGGATCCACTAGCCGCGCCCTCCACCGCTTACATTGTGCGTGTGTGTGCATATATATATGTATGTATGTATATATATATATGTGTGTGTGTGTGTATGTATATATATATGTGTGTGTGTGTGTGTGTATGTATTTTCCCCTCTATGGTTATTAGTGGTGTTTTGCTTGCTCGCTATTCTTAGACACAGTGGTGCTTTTTCTTTCTTTTCTGTTTCGGATGGGTTTACGTAGTGAATGGGCTGGCGGCGACAAACGCTTTCTCAGCCCCAGCCTGGCTGAAAGAGTTAAGGGGGACGGGAGGGGGCGCGCGCAGGGTAGGCGGGAGAAGCGGGGGTGGGGGGACGCGGCCAAGCGGAAACGCTGCACAGAGGAACCTCAGCGAACCAAGAAAAAAGAGAAAGTGGCAACGAAAACAAGGGCAAATTGAACCCTCCTCGGGGATTTCCAATGAACTAACCCAACTCGGACATTCAATAAATACATCGTTCCTAATGAGTGTGCGCGGGCGTGCATCCCGCACCCCTGGCTGCGGGTGCGCCAGCCCTGCGCCCGCCGCCCCCAGCCAGCTCCTCCAGCCGGCAGTCCTGAGCTCCAGCGGCGGCCCTGGGGGTAGTCGCGGAGCCGCCGGTGTGCTCCGATTAATCTGTGAACCGGGCTGCCCTCTCCCGAGGAATCATTCCTCTGGCTGAACGCAGTTAGGTGTACTCAGTTAAAGCCAGAGCTCTCCAGCCCAGCCGCAAGCTACGCCTTTGCATGATCTCGAGATTAACTGTAGACGCGTAGGATTTAAGATCTCGTCCAGCTCCTGCTTGCCGGGTGAGAGATACCGTCGTAGGTAGGTTTTTAGCAAAGCCATTATTGCTAAGGTACAGCTCTGAAAGGCAGCGGTAACCAAACCCCAAACAGAACGGATTTTTCCCCCTTCTACGTCCCCCTAAGATTCCTTTAAAAAAATATTTATGTATGTGTATATGTATATATAAAAGATGGAACACAGATTTCATTGAATAAATCTGAGATCTCCAGGTGCAGACGTTTGAATAGTCGGTGCCAGCACCCCGTGTTTTCCTTTCCTGCCGATTTTGCTTGGATCCGGCTCAAAAACCGAGAGAGTCTCGTGGTTTTGTTTACACTGAATGGGGAGGATAGGAACAGAGCCATGGGGCCGCCTTTCATTAATATACAGTGAGGATTTTGTCTAAATTACTGCTATGAATTTCACAGTACACGCTTTCAAAAGCAGTCTCAGGTGGCCTGATGAAACGTGATAGCGCCTCTGCAAACAGATCCACTTTCTTTCTTTTCAAGGAGGGTGTGTGTGCATATGGGAAGCCCCCCAAAACGCTGTGCTCCTCGATAACAGAAATACACTTCTGTTCCGAGGTCTGTCCCCTTCGTCCTCCCCCCCTTTCTGCGCGTACTTAGTTTTCGAGTCGCTCCCCAGCCTCCCCCCCCACCCAGCCCCACCCCATCCGCCCCCTCCCTTTGCCGAGTGTGATTGTTTTGTCTGGAAAAAAAAAATCCAAAGTATATAACAAGGGGAGAACAGTTAGTGCTGATTTTCATTTGCATACATTTTCATATATTTTGGTGAAAATAATAGACTGGTGGAGAGCTGGGTTTAGAAGAGTCAGTGTAAAGGGAAGACTAAGGATGCATCGGTTCTGGGGAGTTGAGAATATGCCTCCCCCCCCCAGGCACCTTTAAAAAATAATAAAACATCTTCTTTTATTTTAAAATCTAATCCTGGAAGTTTGTTCGGTAAGTCCTTTTCATTTTCTTTACCTGCTTTCTCTCTTTCTCCCCCCTTTTCCGGTTTGTTTATGCTCTTGTAGGTTTGGGAGCTTATTTTCATGGCTTGGGACAAGAGAGGGTTCACAGAGCAACTGTTTTGAGGGAAGGAAGGGAGTAAAAAAACTCAACCCTGCTAAAATATTACATAAAAAGATGGACTCATTCCAAAGCTCCCCTGTAGTGAGGCATTTCACTTTTTGAGGGGTGGGGGAGGAGAGTGCTATTAATTTTAATTGTTGGTTGTGAGGGAGAGCCCTAGAAAAAATCATTATAAAGCACGCAGTATTATACATATTTCTTGTTTTGCCCCCCTCCCCCCAGAGAATCAGGAACAGAGGGGAAGTTACCCCCTTTCTGTAGCCAGGGCTGATGTGGTGACCCTTGTGCGCTTGCCTGGGATTGTGGTGGGGGGATTCCTGCTGGGAGCAGGGGGATGGGGGGGGGCTTGGCAAAGGGAGGGCAGAGAGCCGCAGTGGAAGGAAGCAGGGGAGGAAGAGGAGGCAGGAAGTCAGTGCACCCCTGGTTAATGGCGAGTCTGGGGAGCAGTCTCAGTTGCTGCCTCCCAGCTCGGTAGTGAAAGTCCATCAGAAAAGGGTGATCAATCAAAACTAACCAGGACATCCTCCACTTTATTCCCAAAGGAAGCGGGAGCTTTATTATAAAAAACCAGATTTTACTTTGTTTTCCATTTTGACAGCCGGCTTTGGCCCTCCACCCTTGCCACTGTCCCTGGGTTTTGTAAAAATCGAGGGGGAAGTTACTTGCGAGGTGCAGTTAATTAGATAAATATGGCTGGAGGAAAGAGCTAGGCCAAGGCCAAGCCTGTGTGGGCACCTTACCTTGGTGAAATAGGCTGGAGAGGATTGTAAAAGCTTCTTGGTTTTGTTCTTTTTTAAAGAAAGCTGAGTCTGATGTGATGAGGGGGTAGGTTCAAATGGCTGGAATTTTATTGCACGCTTGCTTCCAGAACACCTTACAATTCAAAATTTGTAATTTCTTTGGAAACAGTTGATGCCAAATCAGTGAAATGGTTTGTAAGGAGGGAGGAAGCAGTTTCAGTTGGGGAGGGGGTGGTAAGAATCACCAGTTTTCCACTCCTTGTTTACGTGCTTGGCAGCGTTGCTTTTGACTGGGGTTAACTCTCTGTGCTCCATTGGACCAGATGCCATATAGAGCTGCTCCCTGAAGATCATTTGTTTCCTTGATGGGGAACATTTCTGAGCAGAGCATATTGGTTGCCATAGAGAAAGAAATAAAAGGAAGAACACTAGTCACATTAAGCTATATGTTTGTGCACTGGGCTTTAGATAAAAGGACCTCGGTTCAGCCAAAGAGAAGAAGCCAAACTAGAGATTTCTAGCGCCACTAAAACTAGCTTTATTTTGTTTTGGACTTTTACAGTTGAAACATATAAGCTAATTTTATTGGTTGTTGTTAATTTTATATGACACGGTTTACTGAACAAAATAAACTTTGGAAGTGCTCGGGAGTCGCACTGTTGACTTGTCAGCAGGGGGCGCACTGACTCGCCTTAGCAGGTTCTGAGTAAAATGTAGCTGTTTCAAAAGCAAATCTGCTCCTCCAAACTTGCCAAAGGAACAAACACCCCTACCTCTCTATGCATATTCACAATGAGGAGTGGATTCATTACATAACACAGGGTTTTAAATGTGAGGACCGTGACCTCTCTGTCTCCCACCCATCTCTGTCCGTGAAATGGCCCTGAAGGAAATACATTTAAAAAAAAAAAAAAAAAAAACCAAACCAAACCAAACCAAACAAACAAACAAAAAAACAAAAAAAATCACAGAGAAACAAAAAAAGCATTTGTCCATTTCTCTCAGTGAAGTGTATGTAGGATTGGGAAACGGAATTGGGCTATGGAAGCAAAAACATTTAAAAAATTATCAAGAGCACAGAATAAGTTACTTAAGAAGCTACATTTCAGGTTCTATTTTTGGGGAAGCAGTCAAGAGAGCAAAATTGCATTATCTGTTAAATACTAAATGTTCTTCAACTTGATACATGCTTTGACTTCTAAATAGAACTCAGGCTCTTGGAGATTTAGTCAAGGCTTCCAGGATCCCTTTTACTCCATTTGATACTTAATGGTTACTTCAATTCTGGCTACTTCCTATAGCTGTAGAAGATTTGGGGTTTACCCTGGAAAGCCTTGTTAGGGAAAAGAAAATACAAAATAGCCGTTGGTGAGAGGAAACTGTGGGCTTGAAACTTTTTGGGACAATATTACTTAACACAGTTGAAGAAAAGTTTTAATAGAGCACAAGCTTCCCGCCTCAGGGATTTTTAGGTACGGCCAATGAAGACTGAACTTTATTGAGCAAAGGATGAAAAAAAAATGTGCGGAAAACTTCCTAAAATAGTGAAGGGCAAATCCTGACCAGTTCTGAGGAATTAGTCTGTTTGTCACTAACAATTTTCCCAAGGAGATTTAGAGACTATGACTAAGGAAGGGAAGCCATGAGTGACTGGAAGTGAGAAGCTGGCTTCCACGGTTCAGTGGTTCAACGCACCTGTGAATGTGTCACAGAGCCTGTTAGGAAGGGGGCACGTTTTGTGAAAGCTCTAATGTCCCTCTGGAAGAGGGGAAAAGACACTTTATTCTTTCAAACTCAACTCCAAATCAACCTGGTTCCAGCCAGGAGAAGTTTTTCTTTGAAACTGACTTGAAAAAGCCAAGGTTTGGATTTATAAATGGCATTCAATTTCAGGAGAGTTGAGAGATTATGAGACTCCTGTGAGCAAAGCTGATAGTCTGAGCAACATTTTAATTCCACGATTTTCGAACGGGAGCTCTCACATTTAGTCAGGAGATGTACTGTCAGGTTTGTGCTAATAAAACAAGGTGGAAATTTAAAGAAACTGTGTAATCTGAGTCCAAACATTGCTTTTTCTTCAGCTCTCCGGACTTTTTCAGACAAAGGACTTCTGGGGGAGATTCACGTGAACTGGACAAATGCCTCTAAGCTCCAGTTTACTTTGTGTGTCCAGGGTCGCTGAAGGCATTTAAAAATTATTAAGGAGAAAGGAAACTTTTTCTATTTAGCAAGACAGTTTGGGAGAAAAAAAGCAATAATTGTACATATTTAGAGAGTGAATTTTTTTGGTTTTATGAGATCTGTGATTATAACTATGTTGGCTGCTACTTTCCTTTCTTGCAAAGGTACTTAAAGACACACACACACACATACACACATACCACACCAATGAAAAATGCTCGCTCCTTATGATATCTATAGTCTCAGATTACCTAAAGTAAAGGAAACAGAAAATAATAATTCTGGGTAAAGCAACAAGTTAATTTGAGAACTGACATATTATAGAAATCGTGTTAGGATTCTATAATGATTTGGAGGTGGCAACGATCAAGCTGGGTATGAATTAAGATCCCAAGTGCTGGGCAAAACTACAGGCTTTTAATCGTTGGGGATGGTGAAATTGCTTTTGCCAAAGGAGAGAATGAAGAACATTACCTGGGTCAAACGTACAAAACACAAAATGGGTATTTACTCTTTTGCTTCCATTTGAGGATAGTAAGGTGCTCTGATATTTGTAGAAGCACATTCGCAATTATCATTTACAAATTAAAATGTTAAACATATTCATAACCCATACTGTGTGTCATATACAAAGGAAGGGGCTCTTCAACAGCAGCTTTTGGGTGGAAATGAGTATTTGTCATCTTGGCAGTGGATGAGTTGTTTCTTGGTCTTGTTAAGTTTTTATTTATTTATTTATTTTTGAAGCCTGCGGATAGCCCCCTCCTTCCCAGCCCAGTTCTTTGTATCACTTTTATCTGATGATCTGTAGGAAGGGAGCAAACACTTAGTTTTTTTTTTTTCCCCCTTTTAAGATGGGTTTGGAGGAGCAATTGTAAATTCAGACACTAGAAATTCTCACCCTAAATAGTAAGAAGCTTTACTTCTGATGCTTGTAGGACCGCTTTAAACTACAGGCCATTTCAGACTGTGGAATCTAAATGAAAAAGGCATGTTAAGTTGGTTATCGAGTGCATGCTTTTAAAACAACCCATTTCCAAGTGTTTGCCCGCTCTAGCTGCGTGTATGCACCTGGCAAGTCTGGTAATGAAAACTACCAATCGCTAGGGAAGCCATAGCTGACACAACGTGGTGATGGACTATTCTCGCCTGCCCCTCTCACCTCCCCGCTCCCCTACCCCCCCCCCCCCACAATGGTCTTCTTCGAATTTAAATTCACAGAGCTAGGTAACATAGAACCCAGCTGATTGACCAGGGTGATGATGGTGATTTATTAACCAAAACATGTGGGTATATCCTAGGTAGGAAAATCTTCCAAGGTCAAATTGGTGTGTGTGTGTGTGTGTGTGTGTGCGCGCGCACGCGCACGTGCACACAAACGCGTATGAATTTTTGTGTCTGTTTTTTAAAAAACAAAACCTAGAAATATTAACTCAGTCTTGCCAGAGGGGTGGCTGGATTTTCGGAGCTTGTGGTTCTAACAGAACTGAATTCTCCTCTCCTTTGGAAACACTCTATCCAGACCGTTCCTGTACATTATACAGTATCTCTTTTCTGGCTTGGAACTGAGTAGTTTTGTGATGGATTAGAATCATCGTGGCACATCAGAAAACAACTCTTGCACTTTGGTGTCTCTGTTTTTTATTATTAGATCTTTTGGCATTTGAACTCAGATATTGTCTGAGGAGCTGAGCGCAGCTTACCAGACTGAAGGCTGCTCTTTTGGACATTTTCCCCAATGTGGGAAAATGTGGCGTCTCTTGGGTGAATGTGGAAGTTCCCACTTATGTCAGGCTACCTCCTTAGGCCCACCCTAGACCCCTCAGCCACAGGGAGTCTTCAAGAAAGTGCGGTTATTTTTGTTCACCTTTAAAATACATTCCCAACTTTAAAATACATTACCAATGTTTATTGATATTTGATACTTCAACTACTACATGGTTTGCAGCAATATAATTTCAGCCCTATATTTGGAAAAGAGACTTCGGTAGTAGAACTAAGTGACTTTGCTCTCTGCAGTTTCATGTACTGGGGTTTGTCCCAAGTTAAAAGTTAGGTATCCCCTACTTCTTTGAAGGCCCTCCTCCTCTCAAGTTTTCTGCAGGGAGCCTGATTACTCAATAAAGCCCAAGGGAAGGATCCCAGGCTTACAGTGATGCTTGACAGAGGTCAAATCTTAATTTAGTATTATATCTGGGTGCAAAAATCCCCGTAAGTCATGGCATGTATTGTCCAAAATGGCCTAGGCTCTTCCTTTATTTTTTGTTCACGACTCAAAAACAAGTAAAATTTGACTTGGACAAACACATTATTGAAGTATCATAAGTTCGAAAACACTACGATTTTCTTGCAGGGGTCTGATAGGCGATTCTTTGCCAGGGCTTTAAAGTCCGATCGGAACTTTCCCTAGAAACTAGGTTTGCCTTGAGGGACACCAGCGTTCCAGGGCTGCATTGCCTAGCGGAGCACTCCATTTGTGGCTGTCGGAAGTAACTTCTCCCGAATAGGTGGTGACTTGTGGGGGTCTCAGGGCCAAGCTCTTCTTCCTTGTACTGCATTTTATTTTTTTTAGATTACAGTTTGTGTAATAAAATTAAGAGGATCCCATTATTCCCTTTCTCTCTAAACACTGCCTTTAAAGGTCTTTCAAACTATCGTTTGAACGCCCACAGCGGCGTTCAGAAGTTAAATTAGCATTGCTTTTCTATGGAAAAGAAAAATGTAAAGAGATTTAAAAGAAAAAATAAAAAGGCCAAAGGAGAAGGATAAAAGGTAAAAGGAGTAAGGTGGAGAAAAAAGGAGGGCGATTGGGGACCGAAAGGGACAAGAGAGAGGAAGACTGGGGTGCGGGAGAGCGAAGAGGTGAAGGCTGAGTCACCCTAACAGGTCACTGGGTACACAGGAGCAAGAGGGAACAGTCCAGGAAAAACAGGGTGCAAATCGCTCCCCACCTCCCAAGGCCTCCTTCCCGCTCCGCCGCTGGAGCGCAGACTTGGAGCTCGGCGCCGCCCGCCCGCCTTTGTCACCGGCTCCGTGCGCGGCCGCGGGCTCCCGCGGTGGGCTTTGTTCTGGCGGAGCAGGGCAGGACCCCTTCGCACCGCCGCATCCCCGCCCTCCCCGAACTGGGGACAGTGGGGGTGGGGACGGGGCATAAGGGAAGGGGACCGGAGGAGCAGCAGCGGGCGTCTCCGAGCCTGGGATTTCTTTCCTTCGCTCCTTTCCGTAATTGAGCTGTTGTTCTCCCTTCGGGAGGGGGCCAGTGCTGCGCGGGAGGAGGGAGAGAGGGAAAGGGGGCGCCCGTTCTCACCCCGAAGCAAGGGCAAGGTGCAGCTCTCCGTGCCTCCGTCCGCATATTTGTAGGGTATGCATGTATGCAGGATGGATGGAGACATGCATGTATGCATGAGGAGAACCATTGAATTTGGTCCCACGTTCTAGGTTTCTAGCCGAGGTTTTGGCAACTGCAGGGCACCTCAGGTCGGTGCTGGTTATCTCCTAAGATCTGCTCTCGAGATGTTTTGGGGCCGCGGGTGGGCGCTGTGGACGCTCCCTGGGTCCGGGGACTGTTCACCGAGAGCGCACAGAACCCTGTGGCGGAGGCCTGTGGCGGGGGACAAAGAGGCAGACACTGGGAGCAATCAGAGGGCAGGAGCGCATATGCACCCACGCGCGCACCCCACTTAGAGTCCCTCCCCATGAGCCCCCGCGCCTGGATGCCCAGGGCTCTGCCTCTGGAAAGTTCGCTGCTTGCAGAGCTAGCTCCCTTCTCTCACCGTTGAATTTAGAAAACGGCGTTTGAACGTGTGTCACCCTCTCCCCAGCCACCCCCAAAGGTGTGGGCAGATTGCAAGAGTTACTGCTCTGTTATTGTTTGTCAAACAGGCCCCTTCTCTTGGGAGAGGGGCGAGGGGCATGTGGCGGATCCCGGGCCAGGATTACATTAATCAAAGTATTATTTCCCTAGAGAAGTCGAGCACAAATGAGAGTAAATCCTAATAAAATTGGATCGCGGAGAAATGGTACGCTTTAAGTAATCTGTACTGCCAGATAAAAATCTCACATTTATAAGATGTGGGTCTTTAAAAAAAAATTCGCACACCTCTGGCCATGGCTTGGCTGCTTGGTCCCGATCAGGACGTGGGACAATTACTATCCAAAGCTCAGCTGAACTTCTGGAATGAGAAAGGGACGTGGACACCCTAGAGTTCGAGGTTTCACAAAGTCAGGTTTACTCCAAAGGCGCTTTTGACCCTGGGCGCCCCTGTGGGGTGTGTGAAGAGTCCCTGAGACAGATCAAGCTCCCCCTCTGTGCCTGTGAGGACTTGAACTCTATACTTTTGGAGCATGGCCCCTACTCTCCTCCTCCAACGATGCTGCAGGGTGGGCTAGTCCCCGGGGATGGGGGCGCAGAACCCCGCCGAGCGGAAAGGCAGACGCGGCCGCCGATTCCGGGTCTCCCCGTTCCCCCAGCCCAGGACCGGCCGCATCCACGCTTGGCCAGGGAAGGGGCGTGCATTTGAGGGTGACTGCTGGGGAAGCCGAAGGGGCAGCTCGCCGGCCGGACTTCTGGTACTTTCGGGTCGTCCCAGCCAGAAAGCAAGGCTCGAACTTTACCCGCCGTCGTTCCCCGAGGGGTAGGAAACTTTGCGACGCTTTGCGCGGCTGTGCGGAGGAGAGAAAAGAAAGCCGCCCTTCTCCCCCCCAACTCCAGAGCCAGGACTGAGTCAAGCCAAGCCAACCAGCCAGGTGGCAAACACCCCCTGCCAGCTCGCGGCCTCCTGCAGCCGCGGATACAGACGAGCGGGCTGCGACGCCCCGCGGCCTCTCGTTGATGACCGGCGTGCAGTCACTGAGGCTGGTGCGGCGGTTGAGCCCCAGCCTCAGAACTCCGCCAGACCCTTACCGCGCGGCGCGGGGGAAACCCGCTTCGGTCCCGGTCCTCCGCCCGGCCCCTCCTCCGCGCAGGGAGGCTGGCTGCGGGGCCTCTCCCCCGCCCCCCGCGCCCGCGCCCCCGCCCCCGCCCCCGCCTCAGCGGGGCGCCAACTCGCGGCGCCCCCTGCAGGCCAGCGCCGGGAGGAGCCAGCGCGCCGCTCGCCCGGGCTCCCGGGCCGCGTGGGCTTCCCGTGCTACCCACGGCCACGCCCCGCCCCCTCCCCCGGCGCACGCGGCGCCACCGCCTCCTTCGAACGCCAGCTACCCGCTGCGGGACGGGAGGAGGGAGCGAGGGCATGCAGGGAGGCGCGGGGAAGGAGGCGGCGGCGACATCCCCTCCACGGCCTGCTCCCGCCCCCTCTCCGGTCCGCGCCGGGCAGCCCCTGCCCGTGCGGGCGGTCGCGCGCCTTGTCTCAGGCCCGCGGGCTCCGGAGACCCGAGAGCCGCGCGGTGCGCTCGCGGGGGGCAGTGCCGGACCGGGCCGCCTCACCTCCGGCGAGCGCACCTCGGAGGGGCTGCCTCCTCAGCAGTCCGGCGAGCGGAGCTGCTTGTAGCGGTGTGCGTGTGCGAGGGTGTGCGTGTGCGAGGGCGTGCGTGTGAGTGCGGTGCGCGCGCAGGGCAGGGCAGGAGGCGGTACGGGATGCTCCGGGGCAAGCGTAACCTTTGCAGCCTCGAGATCTAAATCTGCAGTACCCCCCCCCCCCCAACACACACCCCATCTCTGCACGTGCGTCTCCTTCTTTTGCCTTCGTCGGGTCTGATTCCCAAAGAGATCCCTCTTGTGGTCCGGGGATATTCATGGACGCCCCGACTCACGTGAGCGAGGGTAAGACTGAAAGGGACAATGTTCGCTGAGAAATGCCACCGAGAGCATTTCCATCATCCAGCCTGCTCTGAGGACTTGATTTCACTCCCCGGGAAGCCAGGGTTCAGGGGCTTGTGTATCTGCTTCCTCTCTTTCTTGGCCTTAAAAACTGCTTGGAGGTGGTTTTGATTTTTGGACGCGTAGGGAGGAGGTAGCAATCAATTGAAAATCACTTTCTGGCTATCTCTTTAGCTGACTAGTTGTGCTCCTGTTCTGTGCCACTGTCCTCAGCCCCTTCCCAGTTTACTGGCTCCTTTCCAGTGATGGGCAATTTTTTGGGGGGGGGGCGTGAAGACACCCACACCTTTTCAGTTCTGAAATAATGACTTCCCTTT
This sequence comes from Mustela erminea, assembly GCF_009829155.1. Taxonomy (NCBI): domain Eukaryota; kingdom Metazoa; phylum Chordata; class Mammalia; order Carnivora; family Mustelidae; genus Mustela; species Mustela erminea. Next base: position 56,740,556 of record NC_045620.1, read on the forward strand.
CCTCCAGTCTGTGATTTCCATAATTTCATACAAAACAGGGCTGTCAGTTATCTCTCATTAGAGAAGAGAAAAGCAGACTAGCAGAAGAAAACTTGGGCCAGATGCAATCCCTCCTTCTTAAAACATTAACCAGTCCCATCCAGATTGTTCAACTCTCAAAGGGAAGACAGGGCAGAGAGAATTCAGAAAAAGCTTCCATACTCTCTCCATTACTGAGAATATGAACCCAATTGCCGAATTGTATTTTAATAGCATGAGGCTCAGAGGACCCTAAAGAGAAAGTTTATAAACCCTTTTAGTTGTCCTCTTTTTGCCCTTCTGTTTGTATCTGAGGATTTTTAGTAATTTGGAGAAAACAGTGGCATGTATATATATTTTTTATTTCTTGGATTTATTAATATTAGGTGTTTTTCCTATTAGCCACAATACTTTATAAGACCTCCTGTCCTGGAGAAAGGCTGTAAGTGAAATTTACAGATCCTCATCTCAAGAGACCTAACCAGCTAACATCTTGATAGAATTTCAGTTATTCCTTGTCACAGGAGAATTTATAGATGGCTACATTTTAATAAAGAACGTTAATGGTTGATGTTAATGTTTAACGAGATGAGTTTTTGTTTTTGGAAAACCAGAATTTAGCTTTTCTTTGAATTATTAATCAGGCTGTTTGCCCATAGGCTTTCCTAAGAGAAGGGGAAAGTGCAGGGGAGGGTATCACTAATTTATTTAAAGCTTATGTTGACATACGATTATACAACTAGCCTTTTGGAAAACAGTAAATATCTAAACCATGTCTATAAACACCCACCTTTGGGACTGTGAGAAAAAGGAAAACCTAATTACTTCCATAGAAAACAGCACTCAGTTAACAGTTAACTAAAATATTGTTTGGCAACCCTTAGAAGCTCCTCCTCCTCCTTCAGTATAGTACCCTTTGGTAATATACACATATTTATACATGATGTAAATATACATATGCACATGGGTAGATGTTTATGTACATAACATAACAACATATATACATACCCCCAACTGAATACATTTGCATATAACATGTCCATGTGTAATATAGCAAACTTCTACGATTAACAATACATTGTACAACAGATAGTCTTAAAATAGCTGGGAGAGTGAGTAAATCGTATTCCTATTGAAAAAATGTTCACAATTTATTTTGAAATCTGAATTGTGCTAACTGTAAGATGACACCACAGAAATCAGTAAATAATACATGCATAGTATTAATATCTTAAGCACACCCCATTTAAAAGTACTACGAACTTAAAATAACTTGTCTTATGTAGAATAAAAAGGTATTGTATTTTAGAATGCACATTTAAAATAAAAATATTCTATCTAAATTCAGGTATTTTTTCCCCCCTGCAAATTAAATACTGTTGCTTTAAAACAAAAATCAAATTCTGAATACAATGAAAATAGCATTAGTTTTATTTTCCATTCTACCATAAAGAAAATATTTTTAAGTATTTTAATTTTATGTGCCTTTATATCATCAAAAGACTTTCAGTAGTCTAGTGATAATTCAGAGTGTAAACAGGAAATCTGAAACCATATATTTATACTTGAAATGATTTGTTTAACATGGGATGACATGTTACCTATTTGTTTCTGGTTAGATAATATTCTGAATCGTAGCATTTTCAAAGTTTTTTTTTTCCCTTCTTAAAATAAGAATTACAGTTAAAATGAATATATTGGCAAGAATCCAAATATACTTTTGTGTTGGCAAATGTAAAGAAATGTTATACCCAAATGTTATGCTTTAAAAGTGATTTGTCCTAGTTAATAAAGGAATCAATGGTAAAGTTTTGAAACTTTCTTGAAGACCATGATAGGAGGAGCTTTCTCACATAATGAGAGTTACTTTTACTAATGTCATAAAATATTATTTTGGTTTTTCTATGTTTATTTAAACGTATATTTCTTTCCTGGAAAACATATTTAAGGTGGTGTTCCCATGTGTAATTTGTCATTTATTGCAGAGAGTGTATTTCAAAGACAGATAACTCCTCATTGGTATCTAAATATTAGTGGTGAGCTTGTAAAAACAAAATCCAGTTTAGCAAGCTGCTTTTCCAGGTTTGTTTCTTAACCTCTTTATTAAAAAGTTTGAAGTCACAATGATGGAAATATCACAAGTGAAAATCTTAAAAAAGGAATATTGCTTGTAAAGAGGCAAAAAACCTTTTTATTCTAGATGGGGTTTTGAAATAACTGCAAAAATAAATTAGTCTTTTATTTTAAGAAAGTTTTCTGTGTGATAGTGTGGCGTGATATGAGTAGGCACAGGCTACGTAATGATTTTAAAATGCGCAACATTCATTCAAAAATTTGGACCAAGAGTCATTCACTACCAGAATGTAAAAGAATCTTTTCTGCCGATTTAATTAATGAAGTGGGTAAAGAACTATTTTAGTAGGCTCAAGTTACACATATAGAAAGATTTGTCAGAATAAATACTTTGGCATTCTGTGGCCTAACAGCAGACAGAACTATAATATAGCAAATAAAACACCCCAGACTGTAGGCATCCAAGATTCAATTTTATTAAAAAATTTGGCAGTTAAAGAAAAGAAGGAAAAATGCTTATTAAATCAGGGCAACTATAAAATGTTGACAGATCTTAAGTTTCATATCCAACGAGGCTCTGAGGAAACAGCTAGATGTTTGTGGACTACACGTTATTCTGTCAAACCATTTTTCCTAGCGAATTACCTTTTCAATCCCCTCAAATTTAAACTCCCAACTTCGTAGACTAATCATTTTCTCTCTCCCTCCCCCCATTCCCTCTCTCTTTCTCCTTCCCAAGCCTGTAAGCGTTTGGGTGAAGCTGATTCAGTAAAGGTTCCGAGAGACACCCGAGAGGGATTTCAGGTAGTCAGCCTTAATGTTTAGATATTACCAATGACACACATGAAGGGGAGATGTATCGGTGTTCTCTCAAAACATTTATTTTTTTCTTCCCTCATCCAACTACCAGCTTCTTTTAAAGAGAGAACCAGGCGAGGTCTACTGAAGGCAAAATAAATCAGAGAGTTGAATTAATTATCTGGAGAATTCAGGCTGCTCTCCCTTCTGCGTAGCTATTAAGGAAAAAAAAGAGGGAAGACAGAGCGAAATTTCAACAATCTAGATTGGCTATCTGTAGTGATTAAATTTGTAAGATCGCAGTGAATTCTGTGAGATAGTGCTTGATTCTTCATTCTACCAGTGTAATGAGAGATGGAACACACACCTGAACAGATCTCCGGTTGAGATATTTACCAGATTTAAATAAAAAGGGTGGAGGGGCCTGACTTGCCAGGTTTGGCTGAGGATATTGATGGGATAATTGTTCACCTTTCTGCTTAGCCCCATGAGAGGAGACATATACACATATCACAAAATACTTTAAATTAATGTTAAATAGTCCAACTGGGATCGCTAAAGTTAGTTACATCTAGCAATGGATTAAAATGTTAGCATTAGACGGGTGATGAACTAGAATCTTAGTCTCCTCATCTGCTATGACTTGGAAACATTTGCTGAACAGGTTTTCAAGGGTCTTGTAGGGAGGACAGTTTTCTCAGTGTAATTTGGAAGGTGCTCTCCTTTTACTTTCTTACTTTACTTTTTCCAAGGGGAGACAGGGGACAAAAATCGAGAAAATACAGGAGGGCAATGTTACGTATTGTAGGTGGTAATTAGGCCCACAGACTATTTTAAAGTAGTGTTTGGTAGAGTAGGCTAAGATTGAGCATGATTTGGGCTTAATCTAGAGAACATTAATAAACTTTAATTACTGGTAACTTAAAAAAAAGACACCTAGTGGCAAATATGATTTTAAAAATAGCACCTAAGAATCTCTATTAATAAGCTTTGTTTTCTCAAAAATTTCTGGAAAATTGTGTCACTACATTTTGCATTCATGTAATTAAACATGCTGAAGTATTATTTAACACATAAAGCATGAATACTCCAAGAACAAATAAAAATGTAGGCTAGATAAATATTGCTGATTTCATATTTGGTATAACTTCAGGGGGAGTGACCAGGTAAAAATTATGGGCTAGTAATGCTTTGTATTTATTCATAAAGTTTTATTATCCTGACCGAAATGATATCCTCTGGATTACATCTAGAAAAGTGAGATCATCTTTTAAAATTTTAAATGATTCTTATTTCTAGATGCACATAAAGATAGGGAAACACTTAATAGCGTTCAGGTTTGCTTGCACGGAAATTAAACGCATAGCAAGATTTAGCGAGTAAATGAATGATGTTTAATAGACTGGGCAGTTAGACCCAAGATTGTACTTTTGTTGTTTAAACAGCAGCCTACCCTATTTTGTTCCCTTGAGCCTCAAGAACTTGTATCATGTGAAATTATTCCAGAATCACTAATTATTCCTCACCTCAGACCCTTTTCAATGAAGCGAGGCTATCCACTGAAGATTTACAGTGAAACAGGATGTTGAACTTATTATTAGGGAGCACTCCTGTCAAAAAAATTTGCAAGATTTTTTGGAAATAATACCTACAGGGACATTTATTTTGCTTCTTCGCTTTCTCATTGAAAAGTTAGGGCCCAGTGCTCCACGTTGGCCGTTGATCATGGTGGAGGCTCCTGCGAGGTAGGCATGTAATTTCTTTATCTTTCACCTGCAAATTACACACATTATTTTACAGCTCAAAATAAGCATTCCCAATGAGTTGCATTCAGCAAATGTCTTTCACGGCATTAGTACAGAACTGAGGTACAAAAGAATATTAATCTAATACATTCCAAAATTCAAATACTTGTGATTAATAAGCATTATTATCTATAAATAAGGCCCTAATGATACTTTGGCAGTGTTGTAAACACAAGAATCAGAGGCAATTATTGTCATTATTGTTCAGCAAGTACTTCCCATGAATACCAAATGGGTTTTGCTGTCCAGCTACTTGGCAAGAAAGGTTCCTATAAAGAAACAGATGTTGGCCAATCAGGACTGGCTACTATTAACGGCCCTTAGTCCAAAATGCAGAGTCCTTAAAGAAAGAAAGAAAAAAAAAAAAACACCTCAAGACATCAAAACGGTTTTGTCGTGATTTAAAAAAAATGCCCTTTTATTATAAACGTAAAAGCATCTTGAAAATAATGCTGTTTTCCAGTACTGACTTTGGTGAATGGGACGCATTAGCAACCATTGTGCCAGCCGGAAGTAAAGGTCTTGTTTGTGAGGCTCTAGACCCGGTGGGATGAGGTGCCCTTGAAGTGAAATCAGTGGACAACAAAAAATAAATTGCAACAACATGAATAACCCTTCTAAGAGCACAGGCATGGCCATGTTTCTCTTTTCCCCCTCCTCAGGTTACAAAGAGCTCATTCCCTCACTCTTCTCTGTTAAACAGGACCAGCACACCAGGCCTAGCTCCAACAACACCGTGTGTGTGTGTGTGTGTGTGTGTGTGTGTGTGTGTGTGTGTGTGTGTAGGCTGCTGCAGTATGAGTTAAAGTAAATTCCTGACGCTCACAGAGGAGTCCATGCAGGCCCCTTGCCATACATTTTCACTCTGCACTCTGGGTCCTACAAGCCAATGTAGGACCAGATTTGGCTGTGCCAAGGAGCTGATTTTAGCTTGCAGTCTTACTAAATTCAATGGCACTGGGTAACAGCGAGATTAGTTTTTGTGGAGAAGCAAAAGAAAAAAAGAAGAGTTCTGTATACATTTTCCCAAGGGATAGATGCATTGAGCATTGAATATAGATTTATTGTCTATTTTCAAGTTTTCCTGCACCAAGTCTTATGCTTTAAAGATGTTATAGGTCTGTACGGGGCTTGAGGGAGGGGTGGGGGCATTGAAAAAGCATTGAGTTGGTTCCCCATGGCACTGGAGAAACTTCGAGAAGAGTGGGGTGGCTGTGGAGTAGGTGATGTTGTGAAGAAGCCACGTGTTTGTCAACCACCATCGCTGGCTCTCAGTTTTGGTGTGAGCATGTTGTTCGTGGAGAATGCACTGTGGCATGGGGCGCTGACCCACTGGAGGTGAGTGAGAGTGTTGTATGGACTCCCTTCACCCCCAAGCCCCCAGCAGACACCTCTTTATCAGCACATTGGGTTTGATGGGATTTTTCCCTTCTTGCCTTCAGGAAACGGAAGCAAGGGATTCCACTTTCCTGGCAATAAACTGGGTGGGGAATCAGGGAGAGTGTCAGCCTATGAGATTTTCCTCTGCTCCTAAGGAGAATGTTCTTGCCACACTTAGCCCTTAGCCTAGACTTCTGTCACGGAGGAAGGTCTTCATGCTCGGGGCTGCAGGTGGCTGGACTCCAAAGCTGTTGTTGACAGGAGGCCCTGGGCACTGTGTCCTCTCTTCTATTTTCAACTCCTCTAAATGGGCTGGAGGGAGAATGGCCCACCAGAATTCAGCAGCCTGTGCTCTCTCTCTGAGTGGGTAACAGTAATGATAATGACCCAGTCTTTTACTAAGGACTTAACACGTGCTTAATGTGCGTCATCGATGTGCTTAATGTGGGTCGTCTACTGAAGCCTTTAAGTGCATGTTTGTATTCAGGTTTGATGGAGGAGCCGAGGCGGGGGTAGGGGGTTCCTAAATCACCTGCCCAAGGTCATGTGCTGGTGGTACCCCGTTTCAGTCATGTCTCTTAGAGATGGTGTGTTTTTAACAGCAGTGCTTTACTGCTGTCCAAATTCTGGGGTACCCTGCTGCTTTCTCCCCTTCTTGGAGTTTCCCAGATGTCCCCACTGGCAAAGCAGTCCCGTAATATTTGTGAGTGCAGCTGACCACCCCTCTGCAACACCCCCCCCCCACTGCAGGCTCATATCAAAACAAGGCTGGTAAAGGCTCTTAAGGCCTACTAAAACAGCACAGCCACACTCAGCCACATCTCCCAGCCCTGTGTAGTATGGGAACAGAATAAGGCTCAGCCTCTTAACCTGGAAGGATTACTGCAATTTGGTTTGGATGGCCCATTTCCACCAAAGCACAGCAATTATGATGAGGGTCTCAGAAAGTGCATGTGTGTCTATCTGTAAATTCCTGCGCTGGATATGCAGAAAGGGATGTGTCAATTTCTCTGTATATGAACACCCTAGGGAAGAGAATAACCCGCTAGTGGGAAGCACTACCCAGCCACAAAGTTCACTGTGACTCTGGAGATTGTCTCTTCTTCCAGGCTGACGAAAGAGCCCATCGGGCTCTTTTGGCTGGTCTGCTCCTCACTGTGCACACATTTGCAGGGAATAAGTGGGTGCCTTGAAGACACAGGCAGAGCCCCTGTTTTAAGCCTCTTCACTGGCCTTGGCATCTTTTGGGAGACAGTGGAGCTGTTTCAGATGAGCCCAGGATAAATCAGGGGGGCTGGACCCGATGTACCCCCTCTCCCCTCAAGGGAGTGCTGTGAATCTGAGCATTTATTCCTCCTTACATTGACCAGAAAGCAGAGTATGCAAATGCTGGTTCCTGCCAGGAGGGAAGTGCATGCTTTCTCCTGGGGTTTAAGAGAAAGTACAGTCAGCTGTGGAACTTTGAGAAACACCAGTGCTCTACTCACCGCAACAGTGACACAAAGGTTGAAAAATACTCCTCAATAATGATCTCGTCCTAAATGAAATCTTCATTGCTTGTCACTGGCCCCCAAAGGGCAGAATGTTATCTGTAAAGGTCAGAGTGAAAAGGTTACTTGACTTTTGGAAAATGACTTTCACCAATTAATTAATTAGGTATTAATTAGTTAATATTCTGCCTCATACCAAGAAAGAATATGACACAATTTATAAAAATATGAGACAGGCGGAAACTAAGGTCGGAAAAATGAGCCAGGGGGGAGGCAGCATAAACTAATGTGTAACCTCAAATTCTGTGCTCTGCTTTAAGATGCTAGAAAGTCACATAAAATGACACGAGATAGCGTTTGCTTTCTCTGTCACAAAAAACCAGAAAAATAAAAAAGAAAGCCTTTACACTAAGCTATCAATCTATGTTAACTTTTATTTGAAAAGACACTGCTTTCAAGATGAACTATCAATTACATATGAGTAGAATATCTTTCCTAAACTTCCTTGCTGTATTCAACCTCAAAGACGGTGTTCTGAGAGGAATTTACTACGATCGCTTTTGTATTCAAAACAAAAAAGCGACTCTTGAGTCCATTCAAAATGTGTATTGGAGAAGTAGCTTTATGATGCTCTTTGGCAACTTCTAATGTTAGCAATCGGCATTTTACTTCCTATATTTACTTCCCATAAAATAATTTGACAGTTTGGAAAATAGAGACCTTGTCTGCTTCTTCACAGTGAGACCCAAGAAATCAGTGAATGATCCATATTTTTACTGTTTCTTTTTCTTCGTCGTTGTTGTAATTGTTGTTTAGATACTCAAGAGGGAGACAGTAGAAGAACTCAGTGAAGTCCCTTAGAGTTAGGGGCATCTCAATTCATGCACTAAGCCACCAACTAGTTTAGTGGTTTGGTTGCCTCATGTAACTCTTTTGCTCTCTGATTTCTCATCTGTTAAACCAGGGTAAGGGATTTAGTTGGTCTTTAGCTGCCTTTTCTAGTCATAAAATTCTGTTGTGTTGAATTTTCTGTCATCTAGAGAATCCATTAATGTAAGCATGATTTTTAAATATCTAGTTATATTTCAATTGCTATAGAACTTGCATGTAAAGAAGAATATGGGGCATTCTATTATGTGGTGTAAATCAATAAAATGAAAATGTATCCATTGACAACATTTGTATTTTCACCTATTACAGAACGGTGCCATCTCTTTGAATACAATACACTTTTATGCCCCATTAAAGCATGCTTGACATAGCTTTCAACTACTTGCAAATGCTGAGAAGTTGCAAAACATAACATTTACAAAAGATACATCTGGTGCATATTTATATGACTTCGAATAAGGAATCATTTAAATACTGCTGAGCCATCTCCATATTAGGAGAAAAGATACTCCATGTCCATATGTGAAATCGGTAGTAAAATACATGTAGGTTTAAATTTCTCTTATGCATTTTTTTCTTCACACATGTTAAAAATATGAAAATACTGATTAGGTCTTAATTCATCTATTTGAGTTGCTGTGATTGCTTTTCCCTTGAATTTATAGATCACATCATTAAACCTAGTTTATATTCTAGAGGAGATGAGTTTTGAAAGGGGTTGAAAGTAGCACTTTCTACTTAGAAAAGTTGCTTCTTCAGGTGCAGGAATTCTTAATGTGGGGATCATGGATAAGTTCAACACCCAGAGATAAGCTTCAGGGCTCTCTGAACCTCCTGGATTTATATGCAAACATTTGTGTGTGTCCATCTGCATGTACATATATTTTTTCCCTGGTGAAAGCATAACTCACAATTGTATCTTAAAGAGGTTTGTGATCCTGGAGCAGTTGGAAAGATTTGAAATCCTGGGAAATACTTGGGGTTACCTCTCACTAGTCGTTTAATCTACCTTCTGTAGCCCCTGTCTTCTGCAGGTTTTATCTGAAAAATATAAGTGTTGCACTAGGTAATCTCAGATGCCATATGCCATTTTCAGCACCACATTCTGTAGGTTTAAGTGGGAGACTTCCCTCCATCCCCCTAAACACTTAAGCTCTAATGTCGTCAGAATTTGTTCTACCCCGTGCGTTTGTTTCTGATTGTTACTGTGGAGTTTCAGAGTGGAGTAAAGGTGGGTTACACTGACCAGTATACAGGACTGCATACATACCAATTTGGGAAAAAAGAACACCTAAATTGTACAGCTTTTCTAGAATGCCATGTGGTACAGCATATGAAATATAACTTGTACCCTCCAGCTCACACACACTTTAATTAATGTTATGGGCTGTGCTTTAAACGGAGACAAGTGAGAAAACCAAGGTTAAGGACGCTCTGTTCTTTACTATGTAGACGGAAAAAAGAGACAGCTATGTAAATTAAGGATTTCGTATCTCCTTGTCAATTTCTTATCTGTTGTCAGTTTGAATGATTTCTAAATCAGAAGAATGCTGAAGATCTGTTTTCCCATCAATTTTGAGCCTAAGGAATTTGGAGCTGAAGTTCTGAGCCAGGAAACAGTCCTGTTTTGAATTCAGAGGCTCTGCTGCTGAGCACAGATGCCAGGCTGATGATAAATTCCAAAAGGTTCAGCTTGATATTTCAACCCCAGAGGTCAGAGAGGATTCTTGGAATGGGCAAGGGGAGTAGCAGGGAATCTGCTGTTGTAGCACTTGGGAGGGGAGCAGGTTAGCAGGCCCGGGTGACATGGCCAGCTAGGAGAGACTCACCTTTCCTAAGTGGAATAGTGTGGTGGGCACTGCCGGCCTCAGGCTGGACGGCAACTCTATGTTTTTGTATGTTTGACTTGGTGCATCCCTAACATCTGGAAGGCTTTCTAAATTTCTTACTTCACAGTTTGTTATTACGGTGTTTCAAAGGCCAAACCTCCAAAGCTGATGTGATCTATTGTGCAAATTTTCTTAATTTGAGAGGTATCGATTGGGCAGATTGTCCCGCATTATTATTTTTTGGAGCCCTTGAGATCAATCATGTCAGTGTGGCAGCTGTGTGTGCAGGCTAAGTCCACAGGAACACCACAAACCAGATTCCAACCTCGGAGGCAAGCACTGACTGCCACCTTTCTAGCCTTCTCTCTTTCCTCAGATATTTTTCTCTGTTGCAGATCTAGTAAAACTCTTTCCTTTAACAAGAAGCGATAACTTTTTCTGAGTTCAAAGCCCCACGGAGACTGTTTTTCGGGGGAGGATGGCTTGAAAGTGTCCTGTAGAACCGAGATGGCTGCAGTCATGAACTTCATACGAAGTCCGATTTAGTGCAAATGCGTTATGATGTATCCTGATGACAGGAGGAAACCGGGGATTTATTTATTATTAATTCGTATTTCGAAGGGTTGACAGAACTTTTCACGACCAATTGAAATGACAAAAAAAAAAAAAAAAAAAAGGACATGATTAAGGCTTGAAATATCACAGACCAAATTTCAATGGGGAAGGGAATAAAAATACGTTTTTTTTTCTTCTAAAGGACCGTAACTCTAATGTTCCCAAGTGTTGTCAAAACCAGAAATACATCCTGCATCCTGTTTCCTTAAACAGTGAAGGGATTGTTCTGCCTTTTATGGTTATTTACCATGGTGCATGTGATGAGTCAACCTGAGTACCAGGGAACCCCAGGAGGTGGGAGGGAGGTCAGAGTAAATTCGGCTAATGATGTTGCATTTTCATCTTTGGAAGGAAGGGAAATAAAAGACTGATGCTTGCTACTGACGCCATTGTGTCTCCCCTGGAAGAGATCTGAAAGGCCAAAGTTGTCCTGATCGAGAGCTCTGTGTTCTGTCCTCTCGGTTTTTCCCGAGCCCTGTCCCCAGCCCGGGTGCAGCAAGACTGTGGTTTGGTAAAAGACACTTGAGCTTTCTACCTAGGAATACTCTCTCGGGAACCTCTTTGAGAATATCAGTAAAGCGACCACAATAAAACTGAGTGACATGCCATTGATAATGTGAGCTGGTTTAGGTTTAACTGAAACTCATCCAGTCAATAACATACCTGTTGATTTCGTGTGCACAAACACAGGGTAAATAGTATTTTACTTCAGTGTCATAAGGACCTTGGGAAAAGAAATGAAGTGTGTCCAAAGCACCTTAGGAAAAGCCACCTTCTGGGTCAAAAGTAACCTTCCAGTCAGAGTGACTCAGTGTTGCTTGCAGCAGAAGGTCATAAGACATCCCATGCAATGGAAAGCAACAGAGAAACAAACGACAAAAGATATCTGGCCCTTTTTCGCCACGGACTTTTTAAGTCCCTTCCCTGAGGTCCTGGTATTTCTCCTGTAGTCAACATACATTATTTTGATTCAGAAACACCATTGGTTTATCATGATATATACTTTTTTCAGTTGGATAGTATTATTCGGGGGGAGATAATTCCATCTTGGAGAGGTTCTGCTTTGCAGAGGTGAGAACTGAAATCCTTCAACTCGGGTTTCTTAGATTGCAGTCCACCTAGAGAATGTTTTCTTATGTCTCTTGAACTTTTCTATTCATTTCATTCATGAATTAAGTGAATCATGGGTGGGGCGGTTTTTTTCTCACCCTCCCCTCCCCGGTTTTATGGAAAAATCATTGACACGAGTCCCTGTCTAAGTGTAAGGCACACAGCATGGGAATTTGATTTACATGTACTGTAAAATGCACAATAGCTTCAGCCAACATCTCCCTTCTCATACAGACACAATGAAAAGAGAAGAAAGACGAAAAAAGGAAAAAACAATGTTTTTTTTTTTTCTCTTTGCGCTGAGAACGCTCAGGATTTACTCTCTTAACTTTCTTATACGTCATATAGCTGTGTTAGCTGTAGTCCTCTCATTGTACATTATGTCCCTAGTATTTATTTATTTTATAACTGGAAGTTTATGCCTTTGCACCACCTCATCCTTCTCCTATGAGGGCTTTTTATTCTTCCTTTTAGATTCCACATGGAAGGGAGATTACAGAGTATTTGTCTTTGTCTGACCTCCTTTGCTTAGTTGAATGCCCTCAGGGTCCATCCATGTGGTCACAAGTGGTGGGATTTCCTCAATTTCTTTTACGGCGGAATAATATTCCATTGTGTATATTTCCCAGAATTTCTTTATGCATTCATCCGTTGATCGGCACAGGTCTTGACTTTTGTAAATGACGGCGCTATGAACATGGCTGGGGGTGCAGATATATTTTGGGGTTAGTGTTTTTGTTTCCTTTGGATATATTCTCAGACAAAGAATTGCTGGATCATAGGACAGCTCTATTTTTAATTTTTTGAGGGTGTTCCATACTGTTTTCCATAGTGGCTGTACCAATTTACAATCGTAACAGCAGTGCACAGGGGTTCCCTTTTTTCCACGTCAGTGCTAACTTTATCATATCATAATGTTATCTTTTGTCATTTAGATAATGGTCGTTCTACTGAGCTTGAGGTGATACCTCCTTGTGGTTTTGATTTGCATTTCCCTAATGATGAGTGATATTGAGCATTTTTAATGTACTTGTTGGCCTTTTATGTATCTTCTTTGGAGAAATGTCTATTCAGGTCCTCTGCCTATTTAAAAATTGTTTTTTTGTGTTTGTTTGTTTTTTGTTACGGAGTTGTATGAGTCCTTTATATAGTGTGGCTGTTACCCTTTATCAGATATATGGTTTATCAATATTTTTTCCCATTCTGCAGGTTATCTTTTCACTTTGTTAGTTTCTTTTGCTGTCCAGAAGCTTTTTAGTTTCATGTAGTCCCACGTGTTTATTTTTGATCTTGTTGCTTGTGCTTTTGGTGTCATATACCAAAAATCATTACCATGACCCATGACAAGGAGGGTTGTTTTCTTTTAGGAATTTCATGGTTTCAGGTCTTACATTTATGTTTTTAACTCATTTCGAGTAAATTTTCGTGGGTGGCATAAAATGTGGGTCCAGTTTCATTACTTGTGAATATCTACTTTCTCTGGCACCATTTATCAAAGAGACTGTCCCTCTCCCCCCCATTGATTATTCCTGGCTCTCTTGTCAAATTTTAGTTGACTGTATCTGCATGGGTTTATTTCTGGGCTCTTGATTGTGTTCTATTGGTCTATTTGTTTCTTTTTATGACAGTACCATACTGTTTTGATGACTATAGCTTTATAATATAGCTTGAAATTAGGGAGTATTATGCCTCCTTCTTTCCAAGATTTTTTGTTTTGTTTTGTTTTATTTTTTGTTTTTTTTGTTATCTGGGATCTTTTCATGGTTCCATATAAATTTTAGGAGCATTTTTTCTACTTCTGTAAAAAATGCCATTGGAATCTTGGTAGGGATTGCATTGTATCTATAGCTAGCTTTTGGTAGTACTGACCTTTTAACAATATTAATTCTTCTAATCCATGAACACAAGATACCTTTTTATTTATTTGTGTCTTTGATTTCTTTCATCAATGTCTACTAGTTTTCAGACTAGAGATATTTCACCTCCTCTGTTAAACTTACTCCAAAGCATTTAATGTTTTCAATGATATTGTAAATAGGATTGATTTCTTTATTTTTCTTTCAGAAATTCGTTGTCACTGAATAGAAATGTTACAGGTTTTTGTATGTTAATTTTATCTCCTGCAACTTTACTGAATTCATTGATTAGATCTAACGATCTAACAATTTTTTCATTGACTCTTTAGGATTTTCTGTATATAAAATTATGTCATTTGTAAATACAGACAGTTTTGCTTCTTCTTTCCAATTCTGATACCTTTTATTTCTTTTTCTTGTCTAAGTGCTCTAGGAACTTGAACAGGAGAAGAGGGAGTGGGCACTCTTATACATTTCTCATCTTAGAGGAAAAGCTTTCAATATTTTACAAATGAGTATGATGTTAGCTGTGGGCTTGTCATATATGACCTTTAGTATATTGATAGATGTTTCTTTTATACCTAATTTGTTAAGAGTTTTTATCATGAATGGATGTTGAATTTTGTCAAATGCTCTTTTTTGCATCTAGATGATCATATGTTTCTTTTCTTTCATTTTATTGATATGATGGATTGCGTTAATTGATTTGTATATGTTGAATTATTCTTGTATCCTAGAGATAGAGGCTACTTGATCATGGTGGATGTGCTGTTGAATTCTGTTTCCCAGTAGTTTACTGAGAATTTTGCATCCATCAAGGATACTGGCCTGCAATTTTCTTCTGTAGTAGTATCTTTTTCTGGTTTTGGGATCACACTGTCCTCGTAAAATGAGTTTGGGAATGTTCCCTCCTTTTTGATTTTTTTTTTTTTATAAAAGCCTGAAAATACTGGTGTCTCAAAAATTGATTTTTGTAATTGGTCTATTCAGATTTCTTATTTCTCCTGATTCAGTCTTGGGAAGTTGTATATTTCTAAGACTTCTTCCATTTCTTCCAGGTTGTTTAGTTTGTTGGCATACAGTTGTTCATTAGCAGCCTCTTATGATCCTTTGAATTTCTGTGCTATCATTTGTAATGTCTCATTTATCCTTTATGATTTTGTTGATTTGGGTCTTTTCTCTCTTCTTGGTTAGTCTAGCTAAGGACTCGCCAATTTACTTTATCTTTTCAAAGAACAGAGCCTTAGTTTGCCTAATCTTTTCTATTGTTTTTCTGTTCTCTATTTCTTTCTGCCATAATCTTTATGATTTCCTCTCTTTTGATAACTTTGTGCTCAGTTTGCTTTTCTTTTTCTAGTTCCTTAAGGTATAGAGTTTAGTTATTCATTTGGGATCTTTCTTATTTCTTAATGTGGGTGTTGATTGCTATGAACTTTCTTCATAAAACTGCTTTTGCTGCATCCCACAAGTCCTGATACATGGTGCTTTCATTTCCATTTGCCTCAAGAAACTTTTTTTATTTCACTCTTAGGTCTTTTTTGATCTGTTGCCTGATTAGGTGAGTGTCGTTTAGTGTCCTTATGTTCATGAATTGTCTAATTCTCCTCTTGTTCTTGGTTTCTAGTTTTATGCCATTGTGGTCAGAAGAGATATTTCATTTGATTTCTATCTTATTGCATTTGCTAAGATTTGTTTTGTGGCCTAAAACATGGTCTATCCTAGAAAATGTTCCATATGAGGTTGAGAAGAATGTGTACTGTGTTGTTGTTGGATAGAATGTTCTGTATATGTGCATTAGGTCCATTTGGTCTATAGTGTTACTCCAATCCTCTGTTTCCTTATTGATTCTCTGTTTTGATGATCTATCTGTGGTTGAAAGTGGGGTATTAAAGTCTCCAACTATTATTGTATTACTGTTTATTTCTACTTTTAATTCTGTTAGTTTTTGCTTTATATATTTAGGTGCTTCCATGTTGAGTGCATAAATATTTATAATTTTTTATCTTCTTGATGTATTGACCCCTTTATTATTATGTAATAACCTTCTTTGTCTCTTTCTGCCATTTGTAGTTTAAGGTATATTCTATCTTCCATAAGTGTAGCTACCCCACTTTTTTTTGGTGACATTATTTGAAATGTTTTTTCCTATCCCTTCAATCTTCTTCTAGTTTAAGGCCAAAGTGAATCTCTTATAGGCAGCATATTGTTGGATCTTGTTTCTTTTTATCCTTTAAGCCATTCTATGCCTTTTAATTTCAACGCCTTTTAATTTCATCTATTTGAATTTAAAGTAACTACAGCTGATGTTTGAACAATGCAGGGATTAGGGACCCTGACCTCCTACACAGTCAAAAATCAGAGAATAACTTTTGAAATTTCCAAACTTGGGGCATATGGGTGGCTCAAAGTGTCTGCCTTTGGCTTAGGTCATGATCTCAGGATCCTGGGATCAAGGCCTACAATTGGCTCTCAGCAAGGAGTCTGTTTCTCCTTCTCTCCGGTCCCCCTGCTTGTGCTCGCTCTCTCTCTCTCTCTCTCTCTCTCAAAATAAATAAGTCTTTAAAGAAAAGAGAAACTCCCAAACTTTATCTACTAATAGCCTACTATTCCCCAGAAGCTTTCCTGATAAAGAGTTGATTAACACATACTTCATATGTGTGTGTATTACGTAGTGCATTCCTACCATAAAGTAAGGTAGAGAAAAGAAAACAATATTAAGAAAATCATAAGGAAGAGAAAATACATTTACAGTACTGTACTGTATTTATTGAAAAAAAAATTGTGTATAAGTGGAGCTTTGCTGTTCAAACCTATGTTGGTCAAGGGTCAACTGTATTGATAGGTAGAGACTTACTATTGTCATTTTATTAATTATTCTCTGGATGTTTTGTTGATCTGTTTTTCCCTGTTTCTTATCCTGCTGTCTTATTTGTGTTTTGACACCTTTTGGTATCATGTTTTGACTTCTTTATTGTGTTCTTTTGTATAGTTATCATAGGATTTTTTCTAGTGGTTACATGATACTTACATGTAATACCTTAAACTTCTAACCCCTTATTTTAAACTCATAACAACTTAGGAGCACCTGGGTGGCTCATTTGGTTAAGTGTCCAACTCTTGGTTTCAGCTCTGGTCCTGAGATCATGAGATTGAGCCCCGTGTCAGGCTCCATGCTTAGTGCAGAGTTTCTTTGAGATTTTCTATCTCCCTCTCCTTCTGAGAGAGGAGGCTCTCATGCTCTCTCTCTCCCTAAAATAAATAAATAAATCTTTAAAAAAAAACCCATAACAACTTAACTTTAATGCAGTTAGTAAGCTTTACAGTTTTATTTTTTCTTCTCCCTCACATTTTAGGTTATTGCTGTCAAAATTTATGTGTTTTTGTTTTCATATTGTATAACTAATAACAGATTATTGTAGTTATGGTGACTTTTACTACTTTTTTTTTTTTTTTTTTTTACTTTCAACCTGCAGGGTTTTCTTTTTCTCTTTTTCTTTTTCTTTTCTTTTCTTTTTTTTTTTTTTAGGGAGGAAAGACGAGGGTGAGGGAGAAAGAGAATCTTGATGTGTTTCTTTTTGTTATTAATTGGTTTATATAATTGGCTGGTCCTATCTTAGGGACATAGATATTTAAAATTGTTAGATCTTCTTGTTGGACAGACTTTAAGTATGATATAGTGTCCTTCCTTATCTCTTATTATAGTCTTTGGCTTAAAAAATCTAATTTTTCTGATATAAGGATTGCCACCCCAGCTTTCTTTAGATGTCCATTAGCACAGTAAATTGTTTGCCACCTCCTCACTTTAAATCTGAGCTGTCTTTGGGTCTAAAATGAGTTTATTGTAGACAGCATGTTGATGGGTCTTGTTTTTCTATCCATTCTGATACGCTGTGTCTTTTACATTGGGGGCATTTAGCCCATTTACATTCAGGGTAACTATTGAAAGATAGGAATTTAGTGTCATTGTATTGCCTGTAAGGTGACTGTTACGGTACAGTATCTCTGTTCCTTTCTGGTCTGTTACTTTTAAGCTCTCTGTTTGCTTAGAGGACCCCTTTCAACATTTCCTATAGGGCTGGTTTGGTGTTTGCAAATTCCATTAATTTTTGTTTGTCCTGGAAGCTTTTTATCTCTCCTTCTATTTTCAATGACAGCCTACCTGGATATAGTATTCCAGGCTGCATATTTTTCTCATTTAGTGCTCTGAATATATCATGCCAGTCTTTGCTGGCCTGCCAGATCTCTGTGGATAGGTCTGCTGCCAATCTAATATTTCTGCTGTTGTATGTTACAGGCATCTTTTCCCTGGCTGCTTTCAGGATTTTCTCTTTGTCACTAAGACTTGTAAGTTTTACTCTTAATGATGGGGTATGGACCTATTTTTATTGATTTTGGAGCTATTTTTATTGATTTCGAAGGGGTTTTGCTGTGCCTCTTGGATTTTGATGATTGTTCCCTTTGCCCAATTAGGGAAATTTCTGTACTATAATTTGCTCCAATATACCTTCTGCCCCTCTCTCTTCTTCTTCTGGGATCCCAATTATTCTAATATTGTTTGTCTTATGATATCTCTTATCTCTGGAATTCTCCCCTCATGGTCCAGTAGTTGTTTGTCTCTCTTTTGCTCAGATTCTTTATTCTCCATCATTTGGTCTTCTATATCACTAATTCTCTCTTCTGCCTCATTTATCCTAGCAGTAAGAGCCTCCATTTTTTATTGCACCTCATTAATAGCTTTTTTGATTTCAACTTGGTTAGATTTTAGTTATTTTATTTCTCCAAAAAGGGATTTTATTTCTCCAGAAAGGGATTCTCTAGTATTTCCCATGCTTTTTTTCAGGCCCAGCTAGCACCTTGATAATCGTCATCCTGAACTCTGGTTCTGACATCTTACTAATGCCCACATTGATTGGGTCCCTAGCCTTTGGTATTGCCTCTTGTTCTTTTTTTTTTTTTTTTTTTTTAAGGTGAGTTTTTCTGCCTTGTCATTTTATCCAGATAAGAATAGATGAATGAGAGAACAAAATACTAAAAGGGTAGCAACGACCCCAGAAAAATATACATTAACCAAATCAGAAGAGACCTGAAACTGGTGAATAGAACAGAGCCACACACTTGATTTGGGGTATATTTTGGTCTGTTAGAAGAAACAACCTTCCAAAATTTTTAAAGAAAGAAAAACTTATATATATACACAAAAATAAGGGTAAACACGATGAAGGGATGGAATATAACTGTAAAGATGAAAACTTAAAAAGATTCTAAAAAAGAATTTGTAAGATAAGAAGTTGGCTGAAAAAAGAAAAAAAAAGAGGAAAGAATGTGATCAGGCTGGAGACTAGAGCAAAGCCATGTGCTAGATTTAGGGTATATTTTGATCTATTAGAAGAAATTATATCCCAAAATTTTAAAGGAAAAAGAAAAAAACTGTATGTATACAAAATATAAGGTTAAATACAATGAAGGGATAAAATAT
This sequence comes from Mustela erminea, assembly GCF_009829155.1. Taxonomy (NCBI): domain Eukaryota; kingdom Metazoa; phylum Chordata; class Mammalia; order Carnivora; family Mustelidae; genus Mustela; species Mustela erminea. The sequence goes on from NC_045620.1 coordinate 56,759,897, forward strand.
GAGCATAACAATGAAAATTAAAAATTATTTTTAAAAAAGTATTGATGGGGCGCCTGGGTGGCTCAGTGGGTTAAAGCCTCTGCCTTCAGCTCAGGTCATGATCTCAGGGTCCTGGGATCGAGCCCCACGTCGGGCTCTCGGCTCAGCAGGGAGCCTTCCTCCTCCTTTCTCTCTCTGCCTGCCTCTCTGTCTACTTGTGATCTCTGTCTGTCAAATAAATAAATAAAATATTAAAAAAAAATAAAAAAAATAAAAAGGTATTGATAAAATAATTTAAAATGTTAAAATAGGAGAAGAAAAATTTTAAAAATAGAGTAAGAAAAATAAAATTAAAAAGTTTAACTTTGAGGAGCGCCTGGGTGGCTCAGTGGGTTAAGCTGCTGCCTTCGGCTCAGGTCATGATCTCAGGGTCCTGGGATCGAGTCCCACATCAGGCTCTCTGCTCAGCAGGGGGCCTGCTTCCCTTCCTCTCTCTCTGTGATCTCTTCCCTTCCTCTCTCCTACTGTGATCTCTCTCTGTCAAATAAATAAATAAAATATTAAAAAAAAAAGTTTAACTTTGAAAAACTAAAGAATCATGGGGAAAAAGCCATGAATTCTATGTACAGCATTCCCTCAGTTCTAGAGTTCCATGGTTCTCATTGATGGGTACACTTGGTCTTGGCTGAATATTCTTGCTGATCTGGAGGAAGGGCCTGTTGCAGTGTTTCTCAAATGTCTTTGCCGGTGGCAGAATTGAACCACCCTTGCCTGGGGCCAGGCTAAGTCATCTGCTTGGGCTCATGCTTGGAGCTTTTGTTCCCTGATCGTTTTCTTTACAGCTTTGGAGGTTGGGAATGAAGATGGCGGCCTTCTTGTCTTTGGCCCAGAGGAGCTTAGAGTTCAGGGCCCCACTCCTCAGTGCTCCCTCAGAGAAAGCAGTCAATCCCTCCCATCTCCTTGGTCTACAGCCGCACTCTGTGCTCACATGGCCTGTGATTGAGTGTTTTCTATCTCGGCACATGGCCCCGTTTGGAGTCTCCAAACCCAGCTGATTCCGGAAGCACACTGCAGCACCACTCCTCGCGTCTCCCAGGATCTGCCACTTATGGGTCCCTGCTCAAAGAGCAGGGGCCTGACTGCACCTTGAATCATGGTTTAAGGTAACCCTGTCCTGAGAGCCCACTCCTTGGCTCCCTCTCTGCAGCTGGCTTCCCTGCTCTGATACCTGGGGGTTTTGCCACACTCAGACATCCCAGGTCTTTCTGTGTCCCTGCGGGTCCTGAGACCACACTGTCCCCACAAGGGCTCCACCTCCCGCTTAGCCTCTGGAGGGACATCTCCCCGCAGAGTAAACTTCTAAAAGTTCCGATTTGGGGCATCACTGCTCTACCACTTGCTGGGAGCCCCCTGCCCCGCGGTCTATGGTCCCATATATCCTGTCATATTCACTTCTCTACGCGTTCTACCTTCCAGAAAGTGGTTGATTTTCTGTTCCTAGAATTGCTGTTCTTCTGTTCCATCTCCTCTTGAGTTTGTAGGTATTCAGAATGGTTTGATAACTATCTAGTTGAACTCCTGGGACCTGCTATTTCAGTCTCCTACTCCTCTGCCATCTTGCTCCTCCCTCCAAATAAATCCAAGGTAGAGAATCTTAAGCAGACTCCATGTCTAGCATGGAGCCCTATGTAGGACTTGATCTCACAACCTTGAGATTATGACCTGATTTCATTGCGTCCCATAATTCATGTAGGTTTTCTTCAGTCTTTTGTATTCTTTTATCTTTTTGCTCCTCAAATGGTTAATATCCAATGTCTTACACTCCAGATCACTGATTCTTCTGCAAGGTCGAGTCTGCTTTTGAAACTATTAAATTCTTTAGTTCAGTTATTATTTTTTCAATTCTAGAGTCTCTCTCTCTTTCTTTTGTTAGTTGCTGTTTCCTGTTGAACTATTTATTTTGTTCATGATTTGTGTCCCTTATTTTGTTTAGTTGTCTGTCTGTGGTTTCTTGTAGTTCACTAAACTTCCTTAAGAGGATTATTCTGAATTCTTTGTCTGCCAGTTCACAGATCTCTGTTTTTTTTGGGGGGGGTGTCCATTATTGGCACTTTATTAGTTTTATTTAGTGGGGCTATTGGCTTGATTCTTCATGATCCTTGATTCCTTCTTTTGGGATGTTCACATTGAGTGATTGTGCTCTTATTCCAGACGTATAGCTTTCTTTGGGCAGAGACAGTTCTTCACCAGTCAGCTCAGTTTGGGTTTCTAGGCAGGTTTACTGGTAATGTCCTTGGGAAGGTGGAGCCTGCTGTTATGGTCTATTTTTAGGTGAGGCAACTGTCTAAGCTCTTAGGAAGTGGATGGGGATGTATGCCACTGGCTAAGAACAGTTGGCTAGTATGGCTAGCTCAGTTTCCTACTCAAGTGAGGCTTTAGGATGGGCTTCATGGTTGTTGGGGTTCTCTGGTCAGCCTTGCTAGATGGTCAAGACTAGGCATTATATTAAGCCAAAGACGAAGCTATGAATTACCATCCCTGCACTGGCAGGGAAGCAGGACTGACCCTGGAGCCTATATAATTCATTATTTCGGTGGCCAAAAGATGTTAGAGTGTGCCCTGAATTCCCTGGGAAGGTCTGGCTACTAGTTTTGCTCTGCCTGGAGGGGAAGGCAGGACTGTGCCTTCGGCTGAAGTGCTGCTCTAGGTTGGGCTTTTGAGTGGGCTCTGCAGCTTCCTTTTGGCTCTGGTTAGGTTTCTTGGTTGGACAGGTTGAAGGTTGTATTCAGTAATGAGTGGGGCTAGGAACCACTCCCTATCTTGGTACAGCAGGAGCAGCAGCTCCTCTAAAGCTGGTAAAGCTCTTTGGTTGTTGTCTTAACTCAAGCCAATCTGCACCCATTCAGACCCTGTCTGAACAGGGTCACTGGCTTTTCTCTGAAAGCTATTGGCTTTGCCAGAATAGTTTTGCTAAGTAAATATGAAACAGGCATCTGGATGAAAACAAAACAAAACAAAACAAAACACTAATAGACGTTCTATCACTCCCAGTGAAGGCACTGAAACCGGAAACGGGAATAATTCTTCTAGAGATGTTATATAGAAACCATGATCATGACATTGCAAAAATGAGGTGGGACAGTTTTGTAAACTATCTTTATGTTCTAAGTTGGGAAGCATTATCATTTAAAATGTAGAAACATTTTCTTTTTTACTATTTGTTCTAAGAATACTATACAGTGTCTGAAATTCCCTTTTTTCTTCTATTATGAACCAGGAAGATTTTTCTGATGGAGAAGATTTCTAAAAGAAATCAGGAAATGTGCATTTTTGAGGTATAATTCTCCATAAGAAAAGTCATAGACTACTAAATTATCCAAATAAAGTGGCATGGGTTATTAAATTATCCCTGCAGTGTTGGGAATTTATGGGTGAACATTCACTATATAATATTGAATGTACATATGATAGATCCAGAATTTTTTAAAAAGCCATTTTGCGAGGAAACAGTGAAAATTCATTAAAATTGAAGAAAGTACATCATGAATCTATATCCTTAAATGGCTGGCCTGTTTGGACTCAAATGAATGATAATTGAGCTACAAATTCCAGTTAAGTTGGTGAAACAGTTAATGCAGTAAACAAATTAAGTGGGCTAAATTTTAAAAAACAGATTGGAAGATTAAAGTAGATAGATCAAAATCAAAGAATGCTATAAAGGAATATGGACATATCCTCCAAAATGAGAATTTTCTTGTGCTACCATTTCCAAGGAAGCGAAGAAAGAGATGACAAACGTATTTTGTAATTATTTGAGATTAATGTGTAACTTTTTGGGTATGTAAAGTAGGAAAATAAGTGAAGAAAAATATTTGAATAAAAATCTGGAGCATTACAACAAAAATATTTTTTAAAAGCCTGCATATGTTTAGACTATTAAAAGGTCTTCCTTTCTCTTATTTTGGTTATGCCTTTTTAAATAGCTAATGGATATATCAGCATTCTTAACCTGAGTCAGATGATTTGGCCCCTTCGTGACTTTCCTAGTGCCTCTGATACCTATTTCAACTTGTTTTCTAAAGAGACGGTATGTACTTAGCTTTCGCAGAAGTAATTTGGAACCTTTCAAACTCCCGAGTTTCTGTAGTCTTCATTTTGTTCATTGGATTTTCTTCCCCTTTGCCTTTCCCCCCTCCTCTTAAAGTTTAAAATTAACCTTCCATTCCCACTTTGTTTTTTTCTTTTTGCTTTCCTCTGTGGTTCACTTCTTTCCCAGTGATACTGCTAGGATTTTTTTTTTTTTTGCTTCACCATCGAGTTTCTCTTTCATTTTTCTTTTATGCATCTATTGACTCTCCTTTATCCATAACATCCATTTTTTAAAAGATTTTATTTATTTATTTGACAGAGAGACATTGAGAGAGGGAACACAAACAGGGGGAGTGGAAGAGGGGGAAGCAGGCTTCCCACAGAGCAGGGAGCCCGACGCGGGGCTCTATCCCAGGACCCTGGGATCATGACCTGAGCCAAAGGCAGATGCTAACGATTGAGCCACCCAGGAGTCCTATTCATAGTATCCTTATCCATCCCTGTCCCTTTTTCTTTTATGGACATAGTCATGTTGTCTTCTTTCTGTGGGGCAATTTCCCAAGCTACTGGGAATTTCAAACCAATATATGTTGATGGACAACGGATGTTTCGTGCGGTACTGGATTTCTCCATGGCCTTTCTCCCGAATTTCTTATCCACAGCTGCTCAGGCTTGCCCTCTGGCTTCCTAAGGGATGACAGCTCTGTCTTTACTTGTGTTTTCGGACCCTTCTTTGTTTGGCCAGCTTTGGTTATGTCTAAGAAACTTGAGGTTGGGAGTTCTGCCTCACCAACTTAATGTGGCATTTTATTTTATTATTATTTTTGCAGATCATTCTTTCTTTTAAAAAGTTTTTAAAACTTTTACAGTTCGCTAACATAGTGTTGTATTAGTTTTAGGTACACAGTAAACATGGACATTGTAGTACATTCTTCTCATCAGCTAAATACAGGGTACCTCCCCAACCATCCTTTTGGGAGCAGACCTGGCTGATAACAAGAACACCTTTAGATGGGAGGCACTGTGTTCATGCTGAGTCAACGGACAGACAAGGGTTTGGAGAGGGGTCCTCCGATTATACTGCGTGTGTCACCCTGGGTAAGCCATTGGATTCTCTGCACCTATCTTCATTCTTGGAGATAAGGGTTTTTTGCGTACATTTTGTACCTGGCGCATTTCCAATAAGGTTTCATTCCTTGTATATGCACCTGTGGTTGAGACCTCAGAAAACTTAAAGCAGTACCATTAGGCACAGTAGACGCGGTGGCACGGCAGAAGGCAGAGGTGGTAGAAATAATGCCATTACCACAGTGCTCTCAGTGTGTGCGTTTCATTTTATCTTGACAATGACCCTGAAGTCTGATGAAGATCCCTGGCCCCTCAGTGGGGAACTGAGACCTCTCTTTGGGCCACCACTGTCATGTCATTAATTTGGGAGGGAAGAAATGCCTACTAAAAAGCCACGTGGATATTGTGAAGGTAATGGGTAGTACGAGATCATCCTGAGTGTAGAAAATTGGAGCCATTCAGCCTCGTAGAAAAGAGGAGTTTTATGTTTCATTCCCAGGTTCAGAGAAAAGAAAACCTTTCCTTTTCTTTTCCTCTTTGTTGTTGTTGGCAAGACTCTGTAAGACTGCAACTCACATGTAAGACACACTGGGCCAACTTTTCAAAGAGCCTCTATACTTTGCATGTGTTAGATTTTTCATGCATAGCTACAGTTTTGGGCGGTGGTGGAGCTTGTGGGGTGGAGGGGAGGGTGGGCACAGATGGATTTTTCACATTTGCCACCTCACTTTGAATGTGTAAATGTACTAATTTTGTGAGATTTGGTTTCCGGAAAAGAAGAGATCCCGAAGCAGGCTTATATCTAGAGCAGTGTCTTCTTTAAGTGAACAGCTCTGAAAGTGGTCAGGATTTGCAGATCTGCCTGGACGGTGGTAAGAAGGTGGTGTATTGTTTGAAATAGAAATCAGCCTGAGGAGAGCTCTGAAGTGTCTTGCAGTTTGGGTGGGCTAGACATTAGTCTTGCAGTTGTGTACGGCTCATGTCATGCCTTTTTCCTAGGCACTTTTTGTCTCAGATGAACCTTCGCTAGGGAATGATTGAATGTCTCAGAGTTAGTGATTTGCTAACAGAAAGCCTGGCAGGTTTGTTTTATTCTCAGAAAGATCTAGATTCTTTCTTTCTGATGTGACCCTCAGTAACTTTAAATCCCTAGTTTTGTCTATTTGCCATCAATGCCTGTTAGGATAGAGAAAGTTACATTATGGGAGAAAGTAGGCATCAAAACCTCAGCGGCTTAAGATTACAAAAGTTTCTTTCTTTTTTTCTGTTGTTGTTGTTGGCTCTGTGTTTTTGCTATTTTACTTATTTATTTTAACTTTTGTTCCAGTATGGTTTCTAAAATTTGAATTCCGGTATAGTTAGTAGACAGTGTTTTGTTAGCTTCAGATGTGAGATAGAGTGATTCAACCCTTTCATCCAATGCCCAGTGCTCATCACGACAAGTGCACTCCTTAATCCCAGTCTCCTATTTCCCCCTCCCCCACCCCAAAAGTTTATTTCTTGATCCCATTTCACGTCCACTGAGAGGCAGAAGGGGTGCCCATCAGCTATACATAGTTAGGGACTCAGAATGATGGAAGCTCTTCTCTGTACCTGCTTCCACACTCACCATAGCGGAGGAAGGAGACATGGCGAGGCTTGCCCTGGCTAAGGCGTCTGCCCAGAGGTGACACCTGCCACTTCTCACATTTCATTTGTCAAAAAGTCTCATGACCGTGCTCCACTTCAAAGCCGTGGAAGGCACATTCAAGCCTACGCCAAGTCTAGGAGGAGAAGAGAAATTAACAACCTGCTGGTGACTACCTCATCGGCCATTAGACATCAGCACGCAGGGAAGGTATTTGTCTTTTGTTTATGGTAATTAGCACCACCAGTGCTAATTTCTCTACCCTGGACATTTCTGAGCATTGGTAAAAAAGTGTTGTCACATATTTCCACAGTCGTCCCCATGAAGTGAATGTTCCGCCTCCTTGGAAGCTTATAATACAGCAGCTTCAAGGACTATGGATACTTTGAAATGTTTTTAGTGACAATGATTATAATGAAAATAATAGTGAAGAATAAAAACTTACCCACAGAGAGAAATCCATCCCTTAAGCCGTGCTTTAAACTCAGTTCTTTCTTTTGAAAGTACTTTCAAGTCTTAATCAAAGGACAACATCTTCATGACCAAATTAATCAACATTTGATGGATAAGGAAGTTAAGGATCAGAGAAGATAGAGTAGACTTCTCGGGTCTCTAAGATAGAAGTGAAAGTGTTGAATTCACATTGGGGGATTTTACTATAATCACCAGAACAACCTCTGCCACCATCGCTACGGACCTCTGTCCCCACCCCCCCAACCCCATCATTATCCCCACCACTCTCCTCACCCCCCCATCTTTACCACCTTCACACTACAACCACTACGCCCATCTAATGTTATAAACACAGACAGTATGACCCAAATAATGTTTCTTTTCAGAACAATCAGGAGGACCATAAAATTAGGTAAGATTTTTTAAGCTATTAAGTTTTTTTTTCCTTATACATTTCATAATCCAGGAATAAAAAAGGTCACGGAAGAGGATTGGCAACTCTGAACAACTCTGATTGGGAACGTGGTTTGGACTAAACGTGTCTTTCTTCTTCTTCAGTTTGTCTTTTTATTTTTCCCTTTCGATTTTCTTCCTGGGGTACTTTTACTTTCCCCTTTAAACTTGAAAGAGAGATAGTGTTTAAAAAATGCCACACTCCATGACCTTCACGGCCCAGAAGGGGTGGTGCGTTCGTGTACTATGGTAGCGCTTACTTTATTTTTATATAGCCCTTTGAAGAGCACAGATGTGGGCAGGATTTCCAAAGTCGGGGCTCTTTTTCCTGCCAAACTCTGCTTAGAAACCAGCATGGGGATGGTAGAAGGACCATCCGAAGCAAAGTGGCACAGTTGCCCAGTGAATCAGAGGGATTTGGCAGAATCATTGCAATCAGCATGTTGTACTTCATGAGTCCACCTGTCTGCTCTGATTTGGGTGTGATGCCCCAGGCCTCTGGGAGAGTGTTCAGAGTGGGCTTTCTTTGGAGATGATTCTTATTGGCCCCTGAACTGTGGAGATCAGGATTCTGTCTTAGCCTCTCGGGCTAACATGGGGAAGGATGGCATCTTGGATCCTTGCCCATGGCCTGTGCAGTGTTACCAACCTTCTACAAGGCCCCAGGCATTTGTGTCTTTAAATACCCTTGCTGGCTGAGATAATGATGGAGGGTAGAGAGATTCTGGCCCAAAGCTAACACCCTAGAGCTTTACTAACCCCCCTACCCTTAGCTCCAAATATTAACAAAACAAGGACGTTATCACATTACCAATCTAGGCTGCAATTGATTATTTGCCAAGAATTCCGCGCTTCCACCTCACATGATCCATTTTATTTTTCTTTTGGGGATTTGTTTTCTGAATCAGTTTACTTCTTCGTGGTCCAATAATCACCAAATGGAATTCTCTCCATCTTTCATCCTTCATCATTAGGGGAAAAAATACAGTATCATTTTCTGGCAAGAAATAAATATCTCAAAATGAAAGACAATATTTAGTGACCAAAAAAAAAAAAATCCCTCAAGAGCAGTACTTTTCTGATGAATCAGAGCTGGAAGTGATTAAGGGCTCAGTGCATTAAAACAATGAGCACTCACGTCCATTCCTTCATTTTCATAAGAAAATCAAACATCCTCTTTTAAGGAAGTGGGGGGTTGCTTAACAAATCTTTCAAGTGAGCCATAGATAAGTGCATTGGCATGGTTTGAGGAAACGCATAGAGGAAATTAAAAATATTTATTTTATTGAACTAATATTCCCAGTTGGAGATTAAAGTAGCAAACGGAACCCACAACTGTAAGGTCAATGCGATTTGGCCATTTAGTTTCTATTTATTTTGTTCTTAACTGTCAACTTGAACTTGAGGAGAAGTTTAAAGTTGTAACTTACTAAGTGCTTAAAAGAGTGTTCCTTGTATATGAGATGGGGTTGTCTCAGATTGTATTTTTGGGCAAAAATACGTGTGGTTTGATTTTATTTGAATCGGTGTTTTTCTTTTTAATTTTACATTCAGAATTTGAAATTCCTGGCTGTTTTCAGGTTGACTAAAATTTTGCTGTGTTGTAGAGAGTTATGATTTCATGATTGTGTGAGTTTGGAAAGGTTCTTACGTCTTTTTTGTCATGGATTTCAAAAGAAAACATTTTTAAAGACACCATTTAGGGGGCGGGAACCTTGCTGGCGCAGTCGGTTAAGCATCCGACTCTTGGTTTCGGCTCGGGTCTTGATCTCAGGGTCGTGAGATTGAGCCCTGCACTGGGACCCACACCCAGCAGGGAGTCTGCTTAAGATTCTCTCTTCTTCCTCTGCCCCTCCTGCTCATGTGCACATTCTATCACTCAAACAAATAAATAAATCTGTATAAAGAAAATTAAAGGCATTATTTAGGAATCAGGGCTAACTGTTTTTTCATTTCTGGCTGCTACCTCATTGCTATTGGATCTGGACATACTATTCTAGGCTGGTCGTGTTCTGTTTGGTCATTGATGTCTTCTTCCTGGATGGACGACTGTTGTACTTTTTATTTCAGATTTACAAGGAAAGGGACATCTGGAATGCACACCTGTCACATCAGACAGTCATATTTGCTCAAGAGGCAGATAGTCGCTACCATGGTTAAGCTTCCACCAGTACTTACTATGTTCCAGGAAATAGGCTAAGGAATTTATGTCCATTATTTCTTGTGGAGACAGTTACTGTTTTGCAGTAACTATAATTATCCTCATTTTATAGGTAAGGAAACTGACCTCTCAGAGAGGATCCTTCACTTTCCCATGAGCCCCTAGCCGGCAAGTGTCAGAGCTGGGGTTCTCCTGGTGGGCGTCCTCTTGGGTCCCCCCTCCCAGATGTTGCGGGGCTTCTCTAACAGTGGCAGAGAGACCCAGGTGTTTCAAGATGGTCGTAAAGCTCTTGGGGCAAAAGTTGATAAATGCAAAAGCAGGGCTACATCCCCGTCCTCTTCCAGTTCACAGCAATTCTCCTGCAAAACAACTGTGCATTTGCAGGCTGGCTTTTCCATGGAAAAGCTAGAGTGGGCACACGTTCAACTCAGTTCCCACTGTGTTTTCTCACAGAGGTTCTTCCACAAGATTACAAAGACTGGGAACCCAGCCTATTATTATTAATAATTTTTAAAAGTTATTCTGGCTTCTTTCAGGGCCATATCAGTTTCAAAGATCGCTGTCAGGGTGGGAGCAACTGAAGTTGAAACGGCCTGAATGCTAAATGTAGCCTGAGAGCGGAAACTTTGTTCTTCAGAGTTGAAAAGTCGGTGGAATATTCATAGAAATGTAATATGAGCACAGGATACCGAGTCAGTGTCAAAACTTTGTTCCAAACCATATTTGCTATTTGTAAAACTCACTCCTCAGGGCCCGGCTGGGGGATGAGAGGGCAAATGGATTACAGCATGCCCTGAGTCAGGGCTGTGTGTTGGGGGCTCCCTTCCCCACGAGGCTTTTCTCCACAAGAACTAGGGTTCGTAAGGGGGGGGCAAAGGTAATGGGGTCCAGCCCTTCTAGGAGGACCATCTCTGCCTCAAATACAGAAAACTTTCCTCTGTGTTTCACTACAGTTTGTGCCAGAGTTTGAAATAGAAACTGTGGAGGGGTCTATGTAATGTTTCCCATGTGCAGAAGTGACACCATTTGCTTTTTTCCTTGAAGCTCTCCTGATTGAGATATTGATTAAAAAAAAAAAATCATGGTGGCATAGTTCGCAATGAATATCATCTTCAGATGCTGGACTTCTATCTTAAAACTAACCAAAGGACCCATCTACTGATGACCCAAATTTCCTTTCAAGAATTAACAAATTCTCTCGTATTTTTCCCCCCGTGGAACTCTACTCATCTGTAGTTAATCTAAGAATTAACATTTAGCAAATTACTGCCCTAAATGAGGTATGTGCCTGGTGGCTCCGTTGATTAGAACCCTGTGCTAATGAGATCACGGGTTCAGTCCTCGGGAGGGCTGGTTCCCTTCACCGTGGTCCCTGTCTGAATCCCAGCCAGGCCTCCCAATGCACACTGCTTACAAGGGGCCTTCTGGGGAAGAATCAACACAAATTCTTCATCATTTGTGGGAAAAAACCAACTCAAAGCAGATGCCTTGAGTTAACTCAGGGCATGACAGTGATCCCGAGAGGGTAACAAAATGGTACCCTAGAGAAGGCAAGGGCTGCTTGCAGATGGTGGAGGTGTCGCACTTCCTGGGGATGGCTTCTGGGCTGGGAAAACAGATTTGGTGTGTGTAGGACGTTCCGGTCCTGCCAAGTGAAAGGGGGACTTTCATATAGGAAGGGTAGGAGGCTGGATGCTTATCCATGGGGCAGACTCAGAAGGACACTTGGTGGTGTGGGGGGGTGTTGGTTGTTGAACTTTCACTCATCACTTATTTGAAAGGCAGATCATTCTGAGCCTTCCCTATAATGTCAGTAGTCATGTAACCCATGGGACCATTTCTCCTACAGCCAGGCCACTCCAGCCAGTTGTCTTGGGCTGGCAGGAGACACCGTAGCTAAGAGCTTGAAGAGCAAGGGTGGTTCTCACTCTTACTCCCTCTCCATTTTCCACTCTCAGAAACCACCTTTTCAGAGGTAGGTCCAGGTCTGAGGCCAAACCTCACCCAAGCATGACCGGATGCCTTGATATCCTCCGAGGCCATTTCTTGGGTTTAAGGAAGAATAATGCCTAATGAGCTCCAGCTGTGCCTAGTGGCATTCCCTGTTGAAACCAGCAGCCCCCACTGGCTTTCTTCCATTTTCCAAGAATACCTTCTTCAGGGCAGCGGCCACCTCTTTTTTTTTTTAAATTTTTAAAAAACTTTAACTATTACATCCTTATTGCCCAGCAGATTGCTTTGTGTTTGGAAGTTCAATAAATATCTGATGGATATTCAATTGTGCAACTGGTTCCATTTAGACAAAGGCAGTATTTTAAATGTTATCATCTTATTTTTCTCTTTGCAAAATTATATGCCCTTACCGGAAAAAAATGAGAAAATAGAGAATAAATATCACCCATAATGTCATCAGTTGGAGATAGCCTTTCCTGGCATTTTAGGGTGCATGATAGTTACATCTGTATGGGTATCTTTCAACTATATGGGACTCAGACAATACATATTATTGTGTAATGTTTTTTTTTAACTTATATAAAAATCTTTGCATGATACTATATATTGGGATTATATATTATTCCACCTTATTACCTTTAATTTTTTTCAGAGCATTTTATTGCATGACTGGACTTCAACTTAATCAGTCACATATTAAAATCTTGTAGTTTAAACTCTTTGCATAGTTTTGTTTATTTCCTTGGGACAAATTCCGACAGGAGGAATTGCATGGTTCCACGGTTTTCTAATTTGCTATGTGTTGGCAAGTTGAGGGTCAGAGAGGTGCCCCCAGTATGAACTCTGGCCTGCAACAAACAATGTAGTGCATT